>NC_069782.1:144871160-146215803 GCF_027406575.1 Nycticebus coucang | reverse complement strand
CACAACGCCCGGCTATTTTTTTGGTGCAGTTTGGCCGGGGCTGGGTTTGAACCCGCCACCCTTGGTATATGGGGCCAGCACCCTACTCACTGAGCCACAGGTGCCGCCCTTTTATAAATTTTATAATTTTAAAAAATATGTACATCTTTAATACTTTTGCATTTTTTTCTGTGAGTATAGTATGAGGTGAAAACCCACATTTCCCCACCATTCAAATGGATGAACAATGATTCAACACCATTTATGGAACAATCTAGCCTTACACCACTAACTAGACATAGAATCTTTGTTACATGCTGGATCTTGTATTTTATGTATTTTAGTCCATTAACCTCTTTTATTTATTCTATTCTGCATTTTATTTATTTGTTAACAGGTTTGATATTCCCACAACATTATCATATTGTTTAATTACTCTGACTTTGTTATATCTTTTAAAATATAATAGGGCCTCCTCTCATCATTAATTTTTTAGGAAAATTATCTGCTCCCATAACTATTCTCCTAGATAATAGGTAGAATCAACTTGCCAGTTATTTTAATTCAAAATGTATTGGAATTGTGTAAGAGTTACAAACTAATTTGAGAAAGAATTGAAATGTTCACAATATTTTGCCATCCCAACCAGAAACACAATAATCTATTTAGATTTTCTTTGATGTACTTCATTATTTGCTTCTAAACAGGTCTCAGATATTTCATGCATGAATTGGTCATTGTGGTTTTGGTTTTATGGATGATTTATGCTTTGTTTTGTTTTGTTTTACTACAGTGAATGGAATAATTTTTCATTTTGTATTTTTAACTTGTTACTATTATATGAGAAAACTATCTAGTTGATGTCTGGGAATCCTTGTGAACTCTCTTACTGTTTCTATTAAGTAATCAGTTGCGTCTCCGGGATTTTCTATGTAATAACTGCTTTACTTATTATCAAAGTAAAATATGGCGGGTGTAAAAAAAAAACATACAATAGAAAAGGAAAAAAGTACCTGTAAAACCTACTCTTTAGAAATAATCACTCATAACATTCTGATAAATATCCTTCAAATGTATATGTACACAGTTAAAAATAGTATCGTATACAATATTACACATGTACTGAAGTTATTCTTAGACATTTAATTGTCAAGAATTAAGTAGATCTGTGTATATAGCCTGTTTTTTCAAATAGCGACATAATATGAATGTCTTATAATCTCCTTTTTCTGCCTGATAAAATATTATCAACCCTTTTCCACATTATTCTTATGTATTACTTTAATGGTCGTCTTAAATGTGTGAGTTTATTTATGCAATTCCCCATCTTCAGACATTTAAGTTGAATCTATCTTTAATATTATAAATAGTTCAGTAGTGAACATCTGATTAGCCATATCTTTGTGAATATTAATAATTATTTCTTACTGTATGGTGCCCCATGATCATATCAATATACACAGCTATGATTTAATAAAAAATAAATAAATAAATGAATAAAAAATAATTATTTCTTCAGGAAAAATGTCTAGAAGTGGAATTTTTAGGTCCAAGGCCTACAACCACCTAAGGCTTTTGTGACAAATTAATGACATATCCTTCAGAAACCTTGTGCCAATGTGCTCTCCCATCTCCACTTGTTAATGTACACTTTAATAAATATTTTTCTTTTCCCACTTCTTTTTTTTTTCTTCTCCCACTTTCTTTAGCAGCAACATTGTTTGAATGGTAACCAAGTGCTCTGTCAGCTGCCAACCCTCAGCAGAGCCTTCTGTTGCCTGGGACACAAGAGTTCCTGCCTTCCAGCCCAAGGAACCCTCAGCGTGGGGGTTCATCTTCTGGGATAGAACTAAAATGGTTAACTTGGCCTCAGTCCTTTGCCACCTGAGCTTAGAAAGGTGCCCAGGAGGCTCCATGAATGCTAATCATTCTAAGAAATCACTACCTACAAGTAGAAGAAGATTCATTTGTGCTTTAAATAAAAATGCATCTTTCCTGTCATTCTTTATTAGGGCAAAGAGTGTCGTATTTCTCCTTATCAGGTGTTCACTTGGCAAGGCACTCACCTCATTCAGAAACCCTTGGAGCAAGGGGCTATGTTTTTCTAAGCAGCAAAGGACTAGGAGCACATCTGCATTGACAAGTTGCAACTTATATCCTTCTATGGTATTTTTGCTCTTTTGAAAATGTTAATAAAAACTTAATGTGGAAAAAAAAACAACTTTTTCCAAATATGTGTACCAATGGGCCTGAGGCAACTCATACTTTCTTATGAAATAAAGTAGGTCGCTTACATCAATCATGTTGTCTTAGCACATTTTTTCCAAATTAGGAATTCTCAATCCATCACACCAAGTTATGGCATCCCTTTCCCAAACATTTCCTTTTAATATGCTCTTTAACATGATAAGCAAATCTAATAGAATGCATTAGTGTCACTTTGCAGTGATGGAGTGTTTCCTCCTGTTGCAATCCACGATGAGTTTGGGGAGACATTTTTACTAGCTCACTCTACAAGAATGATCACTTGTCAAGAATATGACAGTAGTCCCAAAGCTGCCACGGTCACACTTAGAAAGATCACCAGGGGTTTCTACCTTACCCATCCATATGTCATATACATAGAAACTCAAAAGATGTGCATGTCCCCAAAGTAATAAATCTGGATTTTGTATGTGAGGGGAATGTTTAAATGTGGCCTGTTTATTCAGCAGTGTTGCACATGAAGACATGCTATCCTATATAGATCAAAAGCTGCACTAGGCTTCCTTTTAAAACCACATTGCTTGCAGAACACTTCCAAATCTCCTAGATCATGCAGAAAGGGAGGATCCTTGGCTCAATATGTGTGAGAGTCTCCAAAACCGATTATTATCTTTTGCAAGTGGTTTTGGACGCTGTGTGAGATGCATGCTCTGTTTATAACTCACTTGAGATAAATATATTTGCATGTTCGTATATCTGACAACATTTACCTGGCAAAAACAGGGTATGTGTTTCTTGGACTCTGGTTATTAGACTCATATGTTCAGTGTTAGCACTTGAGTTTCTTGAGGGATTTTTTTGTTTGTTTGTTTGTTTGGACAGAGTTTTGGAATAAAACATTTGGGAAAGTTGGGAATGGGAGAGGTTTTTAGAGCGCCCAGGAATTCAGCTGTTTTGGGCTTTTGGCCACCCAACAGGAAAACATCTGAATGGAAAAGGGAAAGTTCATTCTGCTTTCTGGACCTTTGGTCTATTGGACCTTTCCTCTGGATCCGTGGGGTCATGTCAACGCTGATGTAGATTGCCCACCCCACCAACCACATCACTTCTCCTTCATGTCTTGGGGCAATTGGCAATAACTTTCCAACACTACAGCATTATTGCCTGGAGCCAGTGACTTGAGGCTATGTGTCTCAAGAAAGGTCATTAATTCATCATCCACAAAATGATTGTGCCAGGAACAGTGGACAACCCAGAAATGAGGCACAGTTCTTGTCCTTGAGCAGCTTGAAGTCAGGCTGATATCAACACCTTGATATCAAATAGAAGGTGATGAAGAAAAGAAAATAATGCCCAGAGAGTTCACAGCAAGGAGAGGTGTCTGCCAGGTAGGGCTGGTTGTGACAGAAGATTGAGCAGAAGATGACCTCTGAACCAGGCCCCATGACTGGGCTTTGGGATATGAATAGATGGGGAAGAACATTCTACAGAGCAGGCCCCAGAGACAGTCATGGAAGGCAAGCAGGGGAGGGGGCATGACAGGCGAGGCAGGGCGCTGGTAGGCGGGCTGCAGAGAGGCAGGAGCAGAAACCAGCAGAGGGAGGCCAAGCCAAGGAGAAGCGCCTCCGAGGAGCGCTCCCCCTCCCCTGGCCCCAACAATTGTTGTCCCATCAACACATTCGCCTGGAATAAGAAGATTGCTGGGTAGCTGCTTTTGAACTTCTTCAGTTTTCTTCTCCTTACACACAGAGCAAAACGCCATAGCTATATTTGTTTTCTGTTGCCCTGGTTTAGAGCATGGTCTGGAAAATTCCTGCTGGGCTCAACACCATCACTGACAGAGATTTAGGATTCTCCCAAATACTATTATTTTCCAAGAGCTGATTAAAATTTGCCAAAACTGCTGCTTTCTCTCCAGCCCACAGCCCCAGAGGGGGACTAGGCAAGGCCAGACTTCAGGTGCTGTGGTAGATTCGTTCCTTTGGTCAACAAATATTTATTGAGCAACTACCATGCACCCAATATTGCTCTAAGTGTTGGGGGTGGATGACACGTTTAAAAAGACAGGCAAGGTCCCTGCCTTCATGGAGTTGACTCTCTGGTGGGAAAAACAAAAGGTGAACAAGATAATTTCAGAGAGTTATAGGGAAAAGAAAGGAAATAAGCAGAGAGATGGACAGACAGCAACTAGAGACCGGACAGCCATGCAGAGAAGCTGGTCAGAGAGGGTGTGACGACCAAGGGGGACCAGCGAGATGGAAAGCTGGGGAGAACCCCAGCAAGCAGAGGACACAGCAAGTGCAAATGCACGGGGAGCTGGAAGAAGCCAGTGAGCAAGGGGAATGAGAACAGAAGGGGCTGGAGCCAACGTGGAATTTGAGGAGCCGGGGGAAGCTGCTGCAGGGTTTTAAGCAGGGCAGTGACTATGGGCTATGAGTACTGTGGTGCCCGCTCCAGAGCCGCCACTAGCCACCATCTGCTCTGGCCTTACCATTGCCGGCTTCCCCGCAAAGTCAAAGCGAGTGCTCCGAGTGCATCAGCTTTTATTTTTACAACAATCTTTGTACCCAAACCACCATAGCATTTTTAATAACAAACTGGCAGGGAGTCAGACATCTGTACTTGAAAAAAAGCCCAAGCCAAGTATTTCTAAATGTTTTATATTTACTTGTAACATTAGAATAACCATGAGGTTGCTTTTTGTATAATCGGAACCATTCTCATTAGGGTTCCACAGATCTCGTCCTTCACGGGCTTGGGTGGTGGTTTTCATTATGGCAGTGGCATTGATCTGACGGGAGTGAATCTCTCCTTGAATGTTTGTGGAAAAAGGGGGAAGAAACTGAGAGAAGCCAGGGCAAACCAGGAAGATGAAGACTCTGGAAAGATAAACATCAGCCTGGCCCTGGGTGCTATGGAAGAGTCCAGACTTCAAAGTCCAGCTTGGTAACCTTGGGTAAGTCACTCAACCTCTCTGAGCTTCAGGTCACAGATAGAAAATATGGAGATGATAAAAGAACCTACTTCTGAGGCCTCCGTAAAATAACGTATGTAAAGGAGCCTGGCACAAGGGTGTTTTCTAGGTGCCTTCACCCCAAATTAGTATTTAACATCCAAGATTCAGACACCACCTCCCCTGTATCGATTTATGTCTGTTTCTAAACTCAAATTGCTTGTACCCTCAATGAATCCCCAACAATAAAAAATAAATAAATAAATAAAGTCAAATTGCAAGATTTGACAAATACACAGGACACACAGGTAAATTTGAACTTCAGATAAACCATGAATAATTACCTAGTATAAGCATGTCCCATGCAATATTTGGGGACATACCTAGAGTAAACAAGGTTTTGTTGTTTATCTGCAATTTAAATTCAACTGGGCATCCTACAGCTTATCTAGAAACCCTATTCTAAAGGTTAAATGGTCCTGAGAACATTAAGGAAGAGAGTTTTTGAGACCCAGCCCAGGCTTGGTACACTAAACTGAGCATCTATGTCAAAAGCAGCTTAATGTCCTTGTGAAGACTGCGTCTGGAACAAGCCTGGCTACAATAGGTGCTCAGTGAAGACCACGAGCAGGTGAAAGTCATAAGTCAGTTGGATTTGGTAAGTGCATCCATGGCAGCCATGCCTTCTAGATCAAGTATCCCCTGTACCTCGGACAGATGAGAAGACAAATCCCACACATGACCTCATGACCACAGCCCCACGCCCCAATACCAGAATAATCCTGGAATTCAAAAACAGGCTGGTTCTCATGCTCTCCTCTTCCCCTCAGCCACCTGCAGCCACTGTGGAGCCAGGTCTGTGCAACTTGCATCTCAGGCCCTGCCCCACATCAATGTGGGCTATGAGAATATTTCCCACCAACTCTTTTCATATCTTGTCATATTTAAAGGGAAGATAAAACTGCCAAGTATAGAATCCACTCTTCACTTCCCCTTCTTTCTGGTGCACAAGAGACTTCTGGGCCGGGAGAAGGGGCAGGGTGGGGGGAAGCTGCTGGGCGAAAGGAAAGTCAGGTGTGGGCCCTTCTGAGCCTCCCTGGCTGGCCAATTTCTACCTTTTCTGGGAAGTCATGAGCTTGGAGTACTTCTCCGGGAATCAGGGCAGGGCTTGTAAAGAAAGGATCCCAACATCAAGAAGAGAAGCCGGCCAGTAAATTCCTAGTTAGTTCATTTTCTAAGACTTCTGAATGTGTTTTAAATTTTCTCTAAATTAAGATAATCATAAAAGGTTAAGATATTTAAACTGAATGCCACCTGATCCCAGGGCTTGATTTGTATGCTTAATTAGTTCCCCAACATATGGTTCAGAGCTTCTTATGAAAACAGGGTAATGACTTGAGGTGTATTTGGGTATTAGATGGAACAATGTTAAAAGGACATTCAGACCCATCTCAAAGGCCTTAACCTGCCCTTGATCTGTGCTGGAAGCTTTTGCTGACATCTGTTTCAAAGAGATATCAAAAAAACTTTCCAGTGGCCTCATGATAAAACAAAAATCCATACGGAGATAGATATCAGGCATTAAAATACTTAGGATTCAGTACTGCCTGAGGAATGTGTGGCCCTAGAATATGAGTGGTGGGAGGCCGGGAGGGTTGAGGAGGGGCTCAGGCATTCTGAGAACTGCTGGGAGTGCAGCGCCATGTCTCAATATGGAGAGGGAGCAGATGGGTCACAAATGTCCCCAGGGCCCTTTGTTCTTTTGTGTGTTTCAGTCTCTGATAATAAATCAGGTGCTTCCAAGAGTGGAACATAATTCAGGTCACCAGGAGTCACGTCCTCAGCTCCCATGCTGTCCCAGGCATCCTCTACTCCACCACACCCCAAGATGATAGGTACTTTTCAAGACTCCCCTCAGTTGGGATGAGGTATGGTACTGACTCATCCCCCTCCCTGGTCCAGTTGTGTGATGTGCCCCACAAAGATGGTGTTTGTATATACATGAAACATTTTTAAAAACATGTCTGAGTCTGCATAATGCAACTTCTAGACAAGCCTCCCCCTCAACTTTCAAGAAGATATCTGCCCTTAAATCTTTCTCAGACAGGTGCTCTGGGTTCCTCCTGTTTGTGAAAATTTGGGCTACTGCAGGAATTAGACACAGCCATCCAGGGCCACAGAACAGGCCCCAGAGGGGATCGGCTCTCCCCACATTCATTCATTCATCCATAGTCTCCCCATCTTTTCATCAAGTACTCATCAGGCACCTCTCGTGTGTGGAGTGTGAGGGGATGTAGGTATCCCTTTGTCCCCCAGAAGCTCCCAATGGAAGAAGGGGACACAGCAGTTATAGGAAAGGCTTTCATGAGAAGTGTGAGCAGCATGAGATGGCTTCAGGTAAGAGAGTCAGGGCAGCATCACAGACCACGTGACATTGCCCTGGGCTCTGAATGATATGCCCATGTGGAAAGGGGTAACTAATAGGCACTCCAGGGGGAGGAATGGTCTGAACAAAGATCTAGAGGAAGAAAACCACTGTATGATTCAAAAACAGGGAGTTGCCTTCCAGGTTACAAACAGCATACAGATTCCTGCTCATCTAATCCTCAAACATCCCTGTGAAATCAACAAGGCAGGTGTATTATTTCCATTTTACAAATAAGAAAACCCAGGTGCATAAAGGTTGTATTCATTTCCCAAAGTTTCACAGCTCAGATGTAGTGGACTTCCCTGATCCACACACGGCTGAAAAGTTAAGTCAAAGTTTAAATTGCAGAGGGTCTTAAAGGCTAAGGAGGTAACTGTTTCTTCTGTAGTCACTGGGATGGAAGACGTTGAGCAGGGCTGAAAGATCTATTAGGCAGCTGTGAGCAGGAAGAGGCTGGAGGTCTGGACACTGACAGAAGCAGCCAGGGTAGGCCCTCAAAGGTCATTAAAGCCAGACTGAACCAGGGGCCAGAGAGCAGGGAAGAACAGGAATGCAAGGAGAGGGCGTTACGATCCTGTCATGCAGTGAGCAGGAAGAGGCGCCAAAACCCATCACAGCTGTGCGTCCGTGTAGCTAATTCCTCACAAAGACCCCCCGAGACTTCAGCATCAATGACAGCTATAGTTTCTGTGTTTATAGCAAAGCAGATTCTTCTTCATCTGGGCCTCCTAACGACACTATGAAGCAGCTCTTCTTATATCTCCATTTTACAGATGAGCAAACTGAGGCACAGAGGAGCTGAGGAACTTGGCAAACGTTACCCAGGAAGGAAATGGTTTAAAGTGAGATGTGAGCAGGCTCTTCAGGAGCCTGAACTCCTGAACACCGCCTATGCCTGCCCACACTACGTCTTGCATGCCACCCAGATGCCCAAGCAGAAGGCAGCTCCCCATTGCCCATCAAAGTGCGTTTGCTCATCTTCCTGCCTGCAAAACCCTCCCCAGTCTGGCTCAAAGTTACCTTTTTCCTTCATTACCTCCCCCCGGGCCCCACTGCCATAGCCCAGCAAGCAGGAGGCCAGATCCAGGCTTTGATACAGAGAGAGCAAAAGTCTCTGCGTGCTGGAGACCCATCCTGGGGCATCACAGCAGGAGACCTCAAAGCTGGCCAAGCTGAGTGGGACTAAGATCAAAGCCAGTAGGGGGGGTGACAGAGCAACAAGGAACAGAAGTGGGCAGGGGCAAGGCTGGTCCCATATCATTCCTGTGGCTGTGTCGATGGGCCTGAGCCTCTTTGAAGGTCTAGGACACCCCAACCCAGGGTGCAAGGCAGAGGCCTCTGACTCCACCCATAGCAGGACCTCCTCCCCTCTTGGGATTCCCGTGCCAGGAGCTGGGGGAGGGACGGAGGGGCAATGAAATGGGGGTTGAGAAGTCGTCTGTGAACAAATGAGAGTTTAGTCTCCCCATCCAGCTGATGTGCCTCTCCTCCCAGGAATCTCTTCCTCTTGGCAGAATCTCGGGACGCCATCCACATCTAGGTTCTCTGCTGCTTACATTTCCCCGGGCGAGTGTGGATCCTGCATGACTTGGTCGGTTACACTCCTCACGGCTCTGGGCATAGCACTGTGCGCACTATAGGATTTCCAGAAATCCTTGAGATCTGCTAATAAGGAGACACATCGTTTGTATGGCTCTAGGTTCATGAAAGCACGCAGGGGACACATTTCCAGAGAGGCAGGCTGGTACAGAGCATGGGAGGGGCACTGTCCAGGGAGCTCAGACCCCGAATTCTGTCTTGGCTTGGCCATTAATTTACTGAGCACTCCAAAACAGACCACATCCCCTCATTTTACCCATCCAGGAGCCTAAAGAAAGGCTAGCCTGTTCCAAGTCCCCACAAAGCCCTGACCTGCCACGTATAGGCATAAATTGCATTTCATCACCCTTCACCTTGCCCCTTAAAAGGTGATCAAACGCTGACACTCCTCAGCTCTGCCTGCTACCACCTCTCGGTCAGGCCTTAGTTCTGGGTCACCACCTCCTGGAGGCCTTCCCTGACCACCTGTTCCAGCAGCCCCTGGCCATCTCCTGGCAGTCTCCACCATGTCACCATTTGTTGTTTCCATCTGACTCTTCCTGTTGGGATATTTTCCCACTTTCTTATTAGCTGTCCTCCCATATGGGATATAAGTTCCAGAAAAGCAGGGAGTGCACCTGAGCTGCTTCTGCCGCTCCCTGCTCGGTCTCCAGAGCCCAGAATATGCTTACTGTGGGAGACAGCAAAATATGGAAACAAAAACCACCTTCTTAGGCACTTAACACGATAGGTGCTCAACTGATTTGTGTTGAATCAATGAATGACCCCAAGCACTTTTCTGTTAGACTTTTTTTTTTTTTTTTTTTTTTTTATATCGAGACAGTCTCACACCCTCGGTAGAGTGCCATGACGTCACAGGACTCACAGCAACCTCCAGCTCCTGGGCTTGCACGATTCTCTTGCCTCAGCCTCCCGAGCAGCTGGAACTACAGGCGCCCGCCACAACGCCCGGCTATTTTTTTGTTGTTGTTGCAGTTCGGCCGGGGCTCAGTTTGAACCCGCCACCCTCGGTATATGGGGCCGGCGCCCTACTCACTGAGCCACAGGCGCCACCCCTGTTAGACTTTTTTCAATAATCACAAATATGATGGCTACATAAATAGTCCATCCAAAGTGTGTGTGCTTCAAAATGTGTTAAACCAATCTCCACTGCAGGACAGTTTCATTGTTTCCAGGGAGTAACTATCATGCATTAAGTCCCTAAGAAGGTGGCTTTTGTTTCCCTATTTTGCTGCCTGTCTCCCACAGTAAACATATCAGCTCCATGGGAACAGGAATCTTCTCTGTCTTGTCTATCACTGTCCCCAGTGCCAAGCATAAGGCCTGGCACACAGGTGCTGTTTAAAAGTATATATTAAATAAATTTACTAAATTGAATAAAGTAAAGGGCTTTCCTCTCCCTAAAACACCTTTTTTCTTGTTCTCCCCTATGGTTCTACACTTTAAAAGTTGTTTGTCTACCAAGCAGAAGCCCTTGAATGTTCTAATTGCTTTGCTATTTTAAAAAGTTCATTCTTCAATCCTACCATTTGGGCAGCTTCTGCCCAAAACAAGAGAACTAGCAGCACCATGTCCAGCTAAAACCATTCCAGATCACAGGAAGGTGGTATGTCCATCAGCCCAAGTGATGGACAAATAGCAAAAATACTCAGGAAATCACAGAACAATCTCAGCCAGTTGTGGAGCCCTGGACTGTTACCAGAGGTGCTAGCACCAACCACAGCCAGGTCACAGCACACTTCGGGATGGCTGCTGAATGAGCATGAAACCACGAACCTGGAAAGAAAATTCGGTGAATGCTGTTAGATCACGTCCACTTTAATGCACTTCCATAGTGTTAAGAACACCTCTGTGCAGTCACTTTTGACTCTCCAAAGTCTCCGTACAGGCAGCATCTCCTTAGGAGACATTGTTCTCCTCCTTTGAGAGGAAGACAGAACAGGTATCATGGAGGTCAAGAAAGATATCATGGCATATTTGAGGTCAGCCAGCAAGCTGGGGTGAAGAGGCCAGGACTGGAGCTTCAGTTACAGGATGTAGACAAGGGCTACGTGTCATGAAGAGACTACCTGGAAGTTAGGAGCAGGGCAACTCCGTACAGTCGAGCAGGTTGTGCACTGCACCAGGGCACCCCAGCCAAAGGGATGCCAGTTGCATCTTGGACATTATAGATTTCTATAACATATTTATTACATGTCTCCAGATTGCGATAAGGGTTCTCTTCTAATAAGATCAGTATATTGTAACAATTTTCCATCAGCCAGAAGTAATACATCTGCTGGCAGAGGCTCCTATTTCTGATCCACAGAGGTACCGTATGATTGGCAACTCTGGGAGAGCCACCCATAATTGGGAAGTGTGGACTTTTCTGAGCAGAAAGAGAAAGCAAGAGTGATGACTTAACCACACCCCCAGAAACTCAGCTGCCCTAATGGCAGAGGAATCTGGGGGAGGGAGCATGCTTGATTATGAAAGGCATCTACGAAGCAAAGGACAAAAGATAAACAAACTAAGGAAAATGGGCAGAGGGCATAATCCAGCAATTCTCAGAAGCAGCAAAAGGCCACTAAACATATGAAGATTGGTTGTGAACATTTATCATCGCCCAACCTGCACGGTGTCCCAACCCCTGTCCTCATGACCCACGGTGACCTTACAGGGAGTAGCCTTTTCCCCATTGCAAGTTGCCATGAAGGGGAAGCAGGGCCAACTTCTCACTATGGAAGCCCAAGAAACCAATTCCTCCTCCTCTACCCCTCTGGGGCCAGAGAGTCAGGCTGAGGACCATGGTTGGCCAACTGCGTGGCCTTTCCAAGACCCAGAGGTTGAGGAAGAGATGGATGCATATGAGGAAAGGTGAGAGGTGATAGACCCCCTCTGATCACAGTGCAGGCTAGAAGTCCAAGATCAAGGTGTCACCAAGGCAGGTTCCTTCTGGAGGAGAAGCTGCTCATGCACCTCTCCTAGCCGGCATCCTTTGGCTTGTGGGAGCTTAACCTTGATTTCCTTTTTCATTTGCACATGGCATTTTCCTCTCTTTGTTTCTGTTTCCAAATTCCCCTCTCCCTAGAAGGACTCCATTAAATTAAGGGCCACCCTAACCCAAAATAACCCCATCTTAACTTGATCATATCTCCTAAGACCCTATTTCCAAGTAAGGGCCCATCCACAGGCTCCAGTGGACGTGAATTTGAGGGTGATACTATTTAACCAAGTATCTCCAGCCCCAGAGGGGAAGGGGCTACGTTGATGCTTCAGTCTGAGGAAGATGAGAATGGAGGTGACAGCGAAGTTCTTCTTCAGCCAATGTGCTCTGAGCTTGAACCTGGGATTCTAGAATTCATGATCCTTGGAATAGAAGGGACAAGTTCCAGTCTATGGGAGACAGCTTTAGAATAGTCCAGTCTGGGGTGGCGCCTGTGGCTCAAAGAGTAGGGCGCTGGTCCCATATGCCGGAGGTGGCGGGTTCAAACCCTGCCCTGGCCAAAAAAAAAAAAAAAAAAAAACCACAGAATAGTCCAGTCTGGTTTCCTCTTCCAGTGACAAGATTTGAGCCATTATCATGGACTCTGAAGTTTTTGCTGCAGGACATTCAGAGGTTACACCCACCATCTTTTTATCTTATAGTTGCAAACACGGAAGGCAAGAGAAATTATTTTCCTTAAGTTTCACAGTGGCTCAGTCAGGTCAACAACCCAGCTTCATGACTCTGCCGTGTGCCCTTCATTTGTGGTCATCTGTCTTAAATATGAATGTTCTTTTCAAACAAAAGGTCTCACATATTTATTACTGAACTAGCTTATTAGTGCAAAGGGAAAAATCATTTTCCCAATGAAATGTGGCTGACTTTGCAACTGATGACATTTTCAGCTTGATATGGTAAGATGATAGTGACCTTAATAGAGCATAAATATGTGTGCAATTCCTCATAGACTCAGCTTGGTTCTTCCCCAACGTCTCCTCTTCAACTTCAATGTCTCTTGTCACAATGACAGAGAAAGGGAGAAAGGGACTTTTCAATGTTTTTTTTTTTAGACAGGTTCTGAGCCTGTCACCCAGACTGGAGTGCAGTGTCTCCATCATAGTTCACTGTAACCTCCAGCTTCTGGGCTGAAGTGATCCTCCTGCCTCTAGCTCTTGAGTAGCTAGAACTATAGGTGCTCACCACCATGGCCAGCTATTTTTTAATTTTTTGTAGAGACAGGGTCTCACAGTGTTGCCCAGGCTGGTCTTGAACTCAGGGTTCAAATGATCCTGCCCCCAAACTTCCCAAAGGGCTGGGATTATAGGCATGAACCACCATGCCCAGTCCTTGAGGAAGGAACTTCTGCCTCTTCTTCTTCTTTTTTTTTTATTGAGACAGAGTCTCACTTTGTCACCCTCAGTAAAGTGCTGTGGTGTCATAGCTCACAGAAACCTCAAACTCTTGTGCTCAAGCAATTCTCTTGCCTTAGCCTCCCAAGTAGCTGGGACTACAGGCGCCCACCACAATGCCAGGCTATTTTGTTTGATTAGACTGGGTTTGAACCGACCAGCCCCGGAGCATGTGGCCGGCACCCTAACAACTGAGCTACGGGTACCCCCCATACCTCTTTTACCAGATAGGGAAAATGAGGCCAAGTTTGGCTCACAGGCATTTTTTTAAAATAACTTCTGTAAATGGAGCAAGCACACTGCAGTTCTCAAAGGTTCCGTTGTGCCCCATTATCGTGACTGCACTCACTTAAAAGAGTAAGATAATGTTTTCCTATTTTTTTGCTTTGTTGTGATATAATTCATATAAATGTATAATTCAACAGTTTTTAGTATATTTACGGATGAGTGCAACCATTACCATAGTTCATTCTAGAACATTTCTGTCATCTCAAAAAGAAACCCCATACCCTTTAGCTGTCACCTCTGCATCCTCTCACTCTCCCACCAGCCCTAAGAGGCCACTACTCTACTTTTTATGTCTACAGATTTGTCCATTCTAGACAATTCGTATAAATGAAACCATACTTCATTCAATCTACTGTTACACAGACTCACCTGCATGGGAGTGTGTATCAGGACTTCATTTCATTTTATCCGTGAATAATATTCCATTGTGGGGAAAGACATTTTGTTTATCTACTCGTTACTTGATGGACACTTGGAAGGTAATACTTTCTTTTTCCTTTTCTTTCTTCTTTCTCTTCTTCTTCTCTTTCTCCTTCTTTCTCATCTTCCTTTTTTTTTTTAAGAGAGAGGATCTCACTATGTTGCCCAGGCTAGTCTTGAACTCCTGGCCTCAAGTGATCCTCCCACCTTATACGCTAGGATTACAGGCACAAGCCACTGCACCAAGCCTGGGAGACAGTGCTTTTTTAATACTATGTGCCAGTCCCTAGTCCAAGTGCTTTATCTCATTCAATCCTAACTACCTGATGAGGTAGGCACTGTTGTTACCCCTATTTTATAAAGAAAGAAAATGAAGCACAGAGTGTTATCTAACTTGCCCAAAGTCACACAGCTAATGAATATCTGCTTGGCCATCGACTTTATTTGTAATGCTCAGTGGCACACAATCCTCTTTTTATGTGTCTTCAGGGACAACACCTACATACCTCAGCCTGTTCATTTATCCCAAAGTGGAATCCAAAATGGCTCCTGGAGGGCCACCTCATGTCATTACCCACCCTGCAACTTGGCTTTCTCTCTGGACAGTCCAATTCCCTCCTCAGTCAGGAACATTGCAGAAAATCACTTCTGCAATGTAAGCACCTTGATTCAACACATGATGTTTGGTCAACAAACCCCTTCAAGAGGTATTATTCGGGCCTTATAAAATTCTCATTTTTTGAGATCTCACTAATTCAATATGTGTGATCTTTTTGACAAGCTGTGCTGGGCCAAAGTGGGATTTGGTTAACATTTTCTTCTTTTATTTTTGTAGAGACAGAGTCTCACTTTATCACCCTCAGTAGAGTGCTGTGACATCACAGCTCACAGCAACCTCCAACTCCTGAGCTTAGGTGATTCTCTTGCCTCAGCCTCCTGAGTAGCTGGGACTATAAGTACCCGCCACAACGCCCGACTATTTTTTTGTTGCAGTTTGGCTGGGGCCAGGTTTGAACCCACCACCCTCAGTATATGGGGCCAGCACCCTACCCACTGAGCCACAGGTGTGGCCCAACATTTTCTTCTTAGACAGTGGAGTATAAACAGGATGGTAAAAGGTATGTTTACACAAAGTGTTCTTTAAGGCTGTTCAAAAATAGCAGAAGTATCCAGGAGCAAGTCAGTGGCAGGGTGCTACACAGCTGCAGGTGCTACACAGTTCCCGTCTATTGGTCAAGCAGGTCCCCTAAAGACCCAACAGCAACCTTGCTAAATGGGATAGTGAGAACACTCTTACTATTGAACACACTACGACCCCCTCCCTTAAAAACATGCTGTATTTCAAGCTCACCCTCTGATTCTCTGATCCAAAGTCTGGGTCTTCAGTTTCATTCTTCTCTGGAAAAGTTTTTTTCCGCCAATCAGATATTCAGCAGAACTAGATAATAGGCCTCAAAATCACCCTGGAGCCACACCAGGCTGAGAAATAGTGAAGGGAACTTCTGAACTTGGAGCCTCCTTCTTCCTTCCACAAAATCCTGTTATTCTTTCCACAGAGAAATTCCACCCGGCTGAAAGTCTGAGGGCCGGGGGGTGACAGCCCTGCAGCCCAGACAAGCCCTCAATACCTTAAGCCTATTGAGTCCTGGTTGCCTTTGATCTTGGCATTTCCTGTGGCCTGGTAAGAGTGGGGAGCGTCTACCAATCCCAGCATTTCCAAAGTGAAACCTTCGGCTTCTTTCTAGAATCCTAGGCACTCGATTGTAACAGACTGGGGGCTCAAGCTACCCCATCCCATCCTGCTTTGGGAGTTAATTATTTTAAAGTAACAGAAATTTCAATCTTCTGCTGCCTTCCAGGAATCTCCTTTTATCCTGTCTGCAGAGCAGCTTCAGTGACAAAAGATGCAGCAAAACACAGGTTCGTGACCTACTGCGCTCTGGCTTCCAGAACTCCCACTGGTGCAGGGGCAAAAAATACCAGGCAGGGAAAGCCAGTAATCTGAGGCTGGGCACTGACCTCCTGACTGGTTTTGTAGCTGACTTGTCCCTATCTGAGCCTTGTTTCTCTCTCTACAAAATGAAACATTGAACAGGAAGGAGCTGCAAACAGCTCTCAACTCATTTGCTCATTCTGACCTCTTAGTAGAGGCTGCCTGGGTGCTATGTTGAGGATTTTCAGGCTGAGCAGGAGAGAGAGCTGAGATCAATTAGTAATGTCTGCTCTGAGTAAAGCAAAGAGAGCAGTGACATTTACTGCTGTATATTTAACACTCCCGCCATTGATATCGGAAGTCCTCTTTGACGCAGAGCTTGTATGATTTTATAATTTCTTCCCCCCCACGCTGTTCTCTTTGCCTTCTCTGAGGACCTACTTCAGAGGCTGTTCCCACCCACCATGAATTGGCAGGGGCTTACAGATACTGGTTTATAGGGGAAGGCTAAGTACAAGTTAGAGACAAGCCAAGCCAGAGGACATCAGAGCTCTCCTTGAAACCAGAAATAAACCTTGAGGTCACTCTTTCTGTACTTGACACTGAACTGGAATCCACAACGGGGAGGCACGCCCGATGTGGACGCCCCTTCCAACATTACCCTCCATGAGACAAATGCAAGACACGGCCTCCATTCACCTGGTTTAGGCATAGAAAGCAAATAGCATGTGAGAAAAGTAGAAAGAATTTTGAGCAGAGAGCTACTGGTGGAAATCTCCTATTAGCTGGAGATGGTGGCAGTACCTCCCCCACGGGTCATTGTGACAATGCAGAGAATACGTGCAGGAGAAGCTCAGCACAGGGCCAGGCACCCAGTAATCAAAGCCTGATCCACGCAACGCCGCAGTGGCTCATGGTGCTGTTCTCCAGGATTACCCTTTGGTGGCCGTGGGGCTGAGGATATGAAATCTATTCTGAAACCAGCTCTCTCATCAGCAGGGCGGGTGCTTACTATCTCACCACTAAGGCCCCGAATTCGCCAGTTCCAATAATACGATTAGTCATTTTTCATTCCTGAGATGTCTGCCCATGGGAGGGTGCATGTGTGTGTGTGTACGCGTGCCCGCCTTTCAGGGAAGGAGAAAATCCATATTCTCTCTCTTCTGACCAAATTAATCAAATAAATCTTCTGTAAGGAGCTGCTAAATGAATCACAGATGGCTCTGCCTTTTACAGGTTGCAGAAAGCACCCGTTACAGTTCTTTTAATTTATCAGGGAAAAAAAGATGCCCTCGTGTGCCCCTTCCCTCTTGCAATAATAATCAGAACCAGTCTATTTTCCATGGGTCCGAGATTTATTTTCAAAAAATGTGTATCAATAGATGGAACAGCGGGAAGATTATTTTGCCAAGCCCCAGCCTGCAGCATGGGGAAGGTGCCCTGGCTGGGGAGAGCGTTTATAAAACCACATTTAATAAAAGCGAGTGTTATATTAAGTATGTTTGCTAGTGTATTTAAGCATATGGTTTCCATATCAGGCCTAAAGATGCCAAACACATGCTTTACCTTCTTCCTAACCTTTCCAGGGGGTGTTGGGATGGGAGGATTTTGTTTTTTGTAGATGTGAGTGTATTATTTTGTTTTTACAACTCTGGCTTATGTGGAAAAGTGCCCATGAATGTTCAGAAAGCATGTGAAGAGTCTGCCTTTTCTACTTATGTAATTAGCCCAAGAAACTTGCCTTGCTGACTTTCAACTGGCCCAACATTCTCCCAGAGCTCCCTTGCCAAGGTGCGAGGGCTGGCTGACTGTAACGTGTGAATCAATTTCAGCTGCAAAGCACTTGAGCTCCTGGATTTTAGACATGAACCATTTTGGTAAATGCAAGAGCCCCAAGGATGGCTGCTTGGCTTTGTGTCCAGAGTCTCTGTTTATAGTGAACCATCTATTTATCTCCCCTCTTTGTACTTGGGCTGAGCATTGGGAATGTCGTCTTTTTCCTGTAGGTCAGAGGCAAGTGGCTACGGTCCTGCAAGCCTGGGGGTCCCTGGAAGGCAGCTAGAATAGGCTTCCTTACCCCCCCCACCATAAAACAATTTAAACAATCCTCAAATTCTGAGATAATCCCGGAAGCCAAAATGCCAAATTTAGGAAGGGGATTGGGTGGGAGCATCTGCTGTGAGGCCACCCAGCCCACCCCCCACACCAGCCCAAGCAGAGTTGCCTGAGCGAGTTATAAATCTACTGGTACCATTTCTTTTTCGTCACTTGCCTAATCCTGTGCCCTTCGTTTCATGTGCTGTAATTATTAACATCTGCTTTCGGAGCTCCGACCGCATGGAGTTTGCAAAGGCAGTTTTCAGTCCAGAACAATGGTGACAGCTGTTTCATTTAGCCTAGGGCCAGCACTTCCTGTTCTGTCTACATCTGCCCTTCTGTGTCCAATTTCTGTTTCAGGGTTTTGTGTTTTGTTTTCTATTTTTTTTCCCTTCATCTGACCTTGCTATATGTTTAAGATGAATTTCTAGCTTAGCACTACAGCTAGGATTTCTAGCACATATGCTTATTAGATTGGCGACAACCAGAGAGAGGCAGAAGAAAGTCCAGATTGTCCCCAGCAGCTAATAGGGTGGAGGGCCTGGACAGAAGGGAGGGCTGACCAGGGACCCAGGAATCAGGCTCAAAAGTGGGTAGGGACTCATGTGAGCTCTCTGGAACTTAGATACAGGAAAGATGGGCCCAGCTCGTCTGTCCTCCAGATATCGCCACAGCTGGTTTGATAAGGGGTCACCCAAACATCTCACTGAGGGAGCAATATGCGTGGGGGTGGCCACCGACGCACAGGAGCCCTTCTGCTTTGGGCACCCAGCAAGCTAATCCGATGGGGCACGATTCTAAGGCTCCAACGTCCCCTTTTCCCACAGACTCACCAGCAGTACAATAAATTCCCTAACAATTTGCACAGGATGGTCCACAGAATGGGAAAAGGAAAAGCTGTGGATAGGAGAATAAGGGAGTCCAGTTTTGGACGATTAGCCTGGACCTGATATATGGCTGTGTGTCCGTGTGTAACCAGAGAAGGGGCACTGTGGCCCATGCCTGCCCTTATCCACCTACCTGCCCTAGCTCCCTCTGATCCGAACTTGGGGTCCCCAGCTCGGCTGGCACACAGATGTCTCATTATTATCTAGAACCCCATCAGAAGCATGTGGTTGGGAGACCTCAAGATTTGTGAAAGCTGCCCTCATGTGTCACAGGCTCCTTTCCAAATAGGGCAAAAACCTGTCTCTGCAGAGATAAAGAAGTACAGGAAGGCGTAAGCCTGTGGTGGCAGAGCAGAGCTGGGAGTGGGGACAGGAGGTGTGACGACTCAAACAAACGGGACGTGCAGAATCCACGTCTGGGCCTTTCACTGGGCCTGGGTTCAGGACAGCAGAGACCCTGGAGAGCCACTGCTGGCCACGTTAGTCCTAACAGAGGAGGAAACCAGCCCCTGTCCTGCGGCTGTAGCTTGGTCAAGCTGGACTGTCCATAGAGAGGCACATGAAGGCGAATCTGTGTCGGTTCCGGAAGCCTGAGGCATTTTCACCACCAAATGAAGTGTCTCTCTCAGTGCTACCCTGTTTCCCCGAAAATAAGACATCCTCCGAAAACAAGACCTACTTACAGGAAAGATAAGACGTCCCCTGAAAATAAGACCTAGCGCATCTTTGGGAGCACACCTTAAAATAAGACACTGTCTTATTTTCGGGGAAACGGGGTAGTTCCCATACACCCTTCTAAGTGGCTCCTATGGAAATAACAGAAGGCCTCACTCCCAGGTGGGAAGATGAGGCCTGTCAGGGAGACCCTGGCAGCCACCATCAGTGCTGAGGCCCTCGCCACACCATGGACCCGGCGGCTCCCAGAGCAGAGTGTGCTGACATGACACCTGGGGTCACGGAGGCTACCAGCAGGTGGTCAGTAGGCAGAACAGGGAAGGCCCCTACCTTGAGGGATCCCACCACACCCCAGCCCTAGACTTGAGCCCGATCCAGCAGGAGTTCCCCAAGCACTGCTGGCTGACAGGGGCAGCAACTACAGCTGGGCCTGCACCCCTCCACCTGTGGAAGCGGTTCCATCTCCCTGCCTCCTCCCTGCCTGCCCCCCAGGCCTGTCCCAGCCCCTGCAGCCTGCTCCCCTCCCCCTGCTCTCTTTCCTTCCTTTCTCACTCACTCCTTTTCTTCTTCAAGTTAATTGCAACTTTTTTCTCAGCGCCCTGATCTGGATAAGCCACATCTCATTAGAAAAAGATTTAGCGGGAGCCAAAGCAGACAGGAGAAGGAATCCCTAATCAACAGAGAAAAGATTTGGGTGTAATTGCTCTCTCCCGCCATCCTCGCCCCCTCTCCTCCTCCCAACTTCTGCTCATTAATCTGAAAAGAAAGTCGAAGTCTAAAGTCTTGGTGCTCAAGTATCTGCTGCTGCATGGAACAAATTGAAGTGCTTAGAGGCTTCCGGGGGGGAGTCTGTACAGTCAGCTTCAGTTCGTGGGGTGCATGGGTGAAATATTTTGGTTGTTGGAGGGCTGTATCTGAAGCACTTTGGTTGGGGGAGTAAAAGTCTGTGGGTGTTGGGGAATTGTATGCATGTGAAGCTAGCTCTTTGGTTATTGGTGTGTGTATATTAAGTGCTTTGAGTAATGGATGTATGTGCGAAGCCCTTTTGATTAGTAGGGTGTGTGTGTATAAGTGCTTTGGTTGTTGGGCGCATATGTATAAAGAGCTTTGTTTGTCGGGGTGTGTGAAGTGCTTGGTTGTTGGGATATGGGTGAGTGAAATGGGTTGTTGGTATGTGGGCGGGAAGTGGCTTGGTTGTTGAGAGATACATGTTGTGTGCACATGTGTGAAGCACTTCGTTGGGTACACGTATGTTACATGCACAAGCAGCCCCCCCACCCCAGTGTTTCCCTCCCACTCCAGCTAAAACCCTGCAGCTGCTTAAACGGTGATACGTCGAAAATGAATTCAGGAGCGAACCCTCTCCCTGGGGCTTTAAACACCCAGCAATGACATACTGCAGCATTTTTTATGCTCTTCCTTCGGAATTTGGAAATTTTCTACAATGACCATTTGTAACTGGTGAGGGGACGATATTTTAATTATTTTTTAATTGAAAAAAGTGATGCATGTTTAAAAGGAAAAGAAAGCAGTAATGTACACTCCTGGTAAATTGGGGCTATTACAAGAGGCTAAAAGAAGGCAACCTCTGTCACCCCGATGTCCCCGGTTTCCCTCTCTAATCACCCCTTACCTGTAATTTTGGTACCATCCCAAACACGATAGGCCATGCATATATGTTCCACGCTGGCTCACATTATATGCCATTCTGCACTTTGCTTTTTTCACTTAACAATACATCATAGAAACTGTTCTTTATCAGCAAAGATTCTATTAATGCTGTACTTTTTACCCATAAAATGAATTAAGAGAACAATAAGATGACTCTATCCTGGACAAGCCAGAGTAGCAGGGACCCAGCTCTCCCCAGATATATTGCAGTAATATTCGCCTGGCATGATGCTAAGCCTCAGACTTATTGCCTCCTCTATTCCTCAGAAAACCTCAGCAATGTTCCACCCTATTCACAGATGAAGACACTGATGCTGGGAGAGGCTGGACAACTTGCCAAAGTCACACAGAAAGGGGCAGGGCTGGAATTCGAACCCAGGCAGTGGGAATGCAGAGCTCTGCCCTCAACTGCGGCCTTCCAGAGCAGAGGAACAAACCTTCTGGGAGATGAGGAAGAGTGAGTAGCTGCAGCTGCGCTGCCACTCCTGTGTCTGAGCTGTACACCTGCAATTCCCACGCCATCCCAGCCTGGGCTCAAGGGCCCCTCCTTGTCCTCCGTGGTCCTCTGCAGAGGCTAGATCCACTGCCCTGGGCCTCGGGCCTCTCCACAAGCCCCGTGACCGCTTCCATCAGGAAAACCCAGGCAGATGCTGGCTCCGATCCCCTCCCCACCCCCTGAGGGTGATGCCCTTTTATGTTGCTCTGAGCCCAGCCCACATGCATCTTCCCCCTGAATACCTACGCATTATCAACCATAAGCAATGGCCACAGAGGCAGAGATCTCCCCTCACAAGAGCATTCCAGCTGAGGCCACAGAGTTGAGCTGGGTGTGATAAAGTGAGGCTCTGCGCTGACAAGCAGGGACCTGGTCCAGGTTCCACAGTGACTGGCATGTCCCGGGGCCAAGCTATCCTCAGGGAGGCTCCCAGTCCCTCCAGCACTCCTGGCACCCCACCCTCCTCTCTACTCTTCTCCTTCACAATAGCCCTGTCTGTCCTGCCACTGCAACAAAGACAAGCAGACAGGAATATTTGCAGAGAATGAGTAAGTCCCGTCTGTGACAGTCTGGGGAGTGAGGGTTTTCAAAGGCAGGTTGGTGGCCTTTTGAGAGCAGGGGAGTGCTGGGAACTTATAACACCCTGCTACCAGGATGAAGGCCACCTCTGCAGGCAGGTAATCAGGGTCTCGGTTGATTATCATCTGCCCCAAATGAGGTACAGATAGAAAGACTCGATTAGCAGAGAGCCATATGCCTATTATGTCATCAAGGCCTAGAACAGCTCTGTCCAGCACAGGAGCCACTTGCTATAGGTGGCTTCTGAGCATTGGAAACATGCCCCATCTGAATTGAAAGGTGCTGTCAGTGCAACATACACACCAGGTTTTGAAGGCTTCTTTGAAAATAAAACTTACAGTATCTCACTAACAATTGTATATTGAGTAGATATTGAAATGATAATATTCGAAGATATTTCATTAAATGACAAGACTATGGAAGTTAATATTGGTGCCTGCATGTCAAATATCTTAGTTCACCTGTTACTTTTACCTTTTACTGATATGGCTACTAGAAAAATTAAAATTACATAAGTGGTTTGCATATATAGCTCCCATCAAATGTACATTGGACATCACTGTCCCAGAATATAATATAGTCTTTAATAAATAGCATTATCCCCATTTTAACAATAAACAAATCAGCCAAGAGGTTGAATGGCTTGACCAAAGACACCAGCTAATAACTGCAGAAGCCAGAATTCATGTCATGAGAGGCCAGTGATTCCAGCTGGACACTCTATATTGGTTGATAAAACTGCTAAAACAAGAGATGTATTGTTTTCACAGGATCTTATGCAGAAGTGTTGGTGCCAGCAAGGCCTGAAGCAAATCTGGGGAAGGCAAAATAAAAGCCTGTGATTTTACCTCCCAGTACTAACTGGGAATGTTAAAGCATTGGATCATTCTTCCTGCACAGTGCTTAGGCAGGGTTCAAGGTCCTGTGCATGAACTCAGTCTCTTCTTCTCTCTGACTTTCAGCTTGCCCATGTTCTCTGAGGTCTGTCAGGATCCATGGTGCAGCTCAGCAGATTCCTCCCTCCCAGGGGCTAAGGGTGAGCTCCAGAGCACCTAATCAGGACCATGAGTGAGTGACAATCTCTTTCCTGTCATCTGTGAGACAGAGAAGCGTGGACTTCAGAAGGTTGCTCTAAGAAGTATGGAAATATTGCAGGTAAGCCACACAGCACTCAATAAATGTAGTCATCATAGCAGTGAGTAGTCTGACCAGCTGGCTAGGATTGTTCTGGGTCCATGGACTCAGATTTTCCAGCAGTATCTGCTTTGCTTGGAGCCCACCCCTAACCTTATACACTCAAATGCTGCATTTGATCTAAAGCAGGTTCACCTTGGACTTGGGTTTTGAAGGGTTTGTTACCACTGTGACTCAGTTCCCTAAATGAATGATAGAGTAATAGAAGTACCTGGGAGGAGGGTAGCTTGTTGGAGGCCCAGAGGGAGCTTCCAGGTTCTCATAAGACTAGGGGCTTACTTTCCTCAGTAGTAACGGTCAAATGTCATTTTTCTGTCCTTTGGAGGACTAATGCAGATTCATGGTCACAGGCCCACCTTACCTCCCAGCTCCAACTTCCTTTCTTCTCAACAGCTGTTTATACTTTTTCACCCGGAATTGTGGGTAAACAGCCTCTTGTATTAGATAAAGGCTTTATCAGCTCACCTCCTGCGTACAACATTTTTGTCATGAGTACAAGTCTGCATTAGGACTAAGTCAAACATGATTGTGTCTCCCTGGTTATTATCTTGCACTTAATTGAAAGAACCTCAAGTTCAAAGCATGAGTGCCCAGCTGTCTCTGGCGTTCATCGGCTGCCATCTGCTGGGCAATTCTGGTATGACGTTGTCTCATCCGCTGGCAGGCAAATTCACCAGGGGCCAAGAGGTTCATTCGAAATATTTCTTGAGCGGGAATTGTCAATCATAGAACTCAGCCCTTGAAATATATCAGTGAACAAAACAAACAAATATACCTGTTCTTCCGGAGCTTACTTTTTGCAGGGGGTGACAGGTGATAGACAATATAATAACTAAATAATACCATGTATTAGGAAATTGTTGAAGTGAGTATGGAAAAAAAATTTTTTAAAAAGAACATGTAAAGGGGATTGGAAGTGCTGGCTGAGGGAAGATGATTTACAATTTTAAAAAGTTTTCATGGTTGGCCTCATCAAGGTGACTTTTGAACAAAGACTGGAAGGAAATGAGAGGATGCTGTGGAAGAAGAGTGTAACTGGCAGAAGGGACAGACGTGCAAAGGCCCTGGGGTAGGAAGGAGCTCCATATGTTAGTTCGCCCTGCCATGACTGAATACCAGCTATATTGGTAACATTTTATTTTTCTTTAGGAAAAATATCTGAAAGAAATATGACAAAGCCATAACTTCTGTTGACTATTTTAGACATTTTATTTCATTTACTAGAATCAGTTCCAAAATCTGTGCGTTACCCTGAATTATGGTTAACTGAGGTTCAGAGAGTTACTTCATCATATGGGAAGCTGGTAATTGAAGCTAAGTCTATCCAAGTATGAAGTTTTGGCTTATTTTGTTAAATCACCCTCACCTCCCTAATGCATGCCTATTCATTGCCTGAGTTGAGGACTTTTGCATCTAAATACATAAGAGACATTGGTCTTTAGTTTTCTTAGGTTATCTTTATCTGGTTTGAGAATCAGGATAAAGCTTCATAAATGAGTTGGGAGGTGCTCTCTCCTCTCCCATGTTGTGGAAAACATTGTATAAAATTGATGAGAATTTTTCTGTAAGAATTCTCCAGTAAAACCATGTTAGATACTTTTTAAACTACAAACTCCTTTTTTTTTTTTTTTTTTTCAGATTTTGGCCGGGGCCAGGTTTGAACCCGCCACCTTTAGTATATGGGTATATGGGCCGGCACCCTACCCTTTTGAGCCACAGTTTGCTGCCCCAAACTCCATTTCTTTAATGGTTATAGGTCTATTGAGATTTTCCATTCTGTCTTGGATGGGTTTGGGTAGTATGCAGTATCTGTGGAATAAGTTCATTGCTTTTTGGTTGTTGAATTTATGAGCATAAAGAAATTCAAAGTATTGTTTAATAACTAAAGTAATATCCTCCATCTCATCTATGACATCAGTAATGTGTTTCTTTTTATTTTTGTCAGTCTTGCTAGAAATTTATCAATTTTATTAGTTTTTTGAAGAACCATCTTTTTGTTTTGTTAATTTTTCTCTATTATCTTCCTGTTTTCAATTTCATTGATTTCTGCTCCTAATTTTCTTTCTTTCCTTCTGTTTGCTTTGAGTGTAATTTTATTCTTTTTTTCCTAGATTTTTGAAATGAAAACTTTAATCGTTGATTCGGGATGTTTCCTCTTTTCCATTGTTAGCATTTAGTGCTATAAATTTTCCTCTCAGAACTGCTTTAGCTGTACCTCAGAGTTCTATGTATTTTTTATTTCCTTGAAATTCTTTCTTTGGCACATGAGTTATTTAGAAGTAAGCTGTTTAACTTCTAAGTGTTTGGAGATTTTCCTGTATTCTTTCTCCCCACTGAATGTTAATACCTATCTCTGATATTATTTTATCTCCATGAGAACAGAACTTTGTCCATCGATTCTACTGCTACATCACTGATCCTGAGAGGCTGATAACAGGACAATAGTCAGTGCTCAATAAATAAGGAAGAATGAATGACTGAATTACTTACAAATCAAGAAAGAAAACCAACCAAAGGTTAAAAAAAGAGAGAGGGAGACATCAGGAAGTTCATGGTGATTGTTGCTGGATAGAGAAATATGGTTGCCTTTTATTTTCTACTTTTTATCTCTTATATTTCCCAAATTCCCTACAATAAGTGTGTACTACTTTCATAATCAGATAAAGAAATTACAAAAGTAGGAGCTACAAATGTAGAAACTGGTGTTTCTGATCATTTTCACTCTCTGCCTGACAGGTAATATCAGAATTTGAATTATTAAAAAAGTGGAAGATGAGAGGCAGAACCACAAAAGGACCCTTAAAAAGGTCTTAAAGCTAAATTGACCCAGATACCCTCAGGGAGAAAAATAAGGATCCTGTTAGCCACCCAAGTTTTTTAGACTTCTGAGATTACTGCTGCAATAAATAACCCTATCTCCAAGATCATCCATATTTACAGTCACAGGGTCAATTTCATCCTTCCAAAGGCCCTTAAAGATCTTATGAATTAGTATTCATCCAAGGAGCTCTGGCTTGGCATTGTAAATAAAACATCCATCTGCCTATGTCCAGCAATCAAAATTACTTTGGCAATTTGCTCAAGACTGAGGTAGTAGTCTTGCCATTTGTTTTGGGGGTTCATAGTCTATAAAAGATGACTTTAAAAAATGGGAGAGAACAGAGAGAAGATACTGTAGTCTTTATTTATTTATTTATTCATATATTTATTAAATAGGACCATCTTTTACCCTTTGGTCACAGTCTGTTTATGATTTTAAAGGCAATTTCTTTGGGAAGCCTTGTGGCTGAAACAATCTGATGATAACCCCAGCCAGATAAGGGTTATCACGACTGCCATAGTTCCTAGTTAAGGTCAATTGCTGAGAATGGGTGAACATGCTTTTTCTACTTCTGAAAACAAAGCTGAGAACTTGGTTTTGGGGGGGGGGGGTTTGTTTGTTTGTTTGTTTGTTTTTTAACAAAATGATTTCCTAGACCTGGAAATGTTTTTCCACTCTCTGCTACTCTTGAAGTGAGGTGATTTCCTATAAGGTCTAGGGATTTAGTGTGGGGAGGAGCGTGTGCTCAGAATTGGGTAACTTTGTAACCTGATGCCTGGGGATGGTATAGGATACCTCTGGTGGGGGTGTCCTATGAAAGGCAGGGAAAGACATATGGTAGCAGCTGAGCCAAAGAAGGTTCCAAGAGCAATGAGCAGACCCACGTGGACTCATCTAAGTCTGTCCAATAGCCAAGGACCTGAGAATCTAGAAACAATATCATAACCTGATGGGGGGAAAATGAAGAGTCCACAATCCAGGTGCAATTTATACCAAAGTGGGCTATGCTAAATTCAGCCAGAAATGGGATACTATAAAGTAAGCCAGTCTACATTTTAAAAATCATTTGATTTCTATACCTCCTGGGCACATGATTTACTAACTTTTGTTGCTGTTGCTGAGTTAACTGATTCGAACAGGTCAAAAGGCATATATCTGTTTATTAATTTTTATTGACACCTGCTGTTCAACTAAATTCAAAGTTATTAATCACTCCTCCACAGCTCCCTGGAGGAGATCACTGTCACCCACTTTGGGAACCATTTACTGACTGTTTCTAGTTCTCTGACTTCTGAACACATAAGGATTCTGCTTCCCCTACTATAAAAGTTAGGCATGGCCACAGCCTGCTTTGGCCAATGAAAGGTGTGCAGAAGTAACACATCAGGCCAGTGTGTCACTCACTCCACCTTACTGTCTCTTCTGTTGTGATTGTGGGTGTTGACATGGGTCCCAGAGTAACTCCTTAACATGCTGAGCACCACATCTGACCTACAAGGGACATGTGGCAGGAACAAAACCCCTGTTGTACAAAGCTGCTGGGATCTGGTGGTTGTTACTGTAGCATCACCTGGTCTAACCTCATTGATGCACACACACACTCACACACACACACACACACACACACACTTGCACACACAGTATGCAAGGGGGGACCCTGGGGCATGGTAGATCCAAGGGAAAGCACAGGCTTACAAGCTGGTTTGGCAGAGAGATATCCAAGCAATATATGGTAATAATGACAGTGCAAATGTGCTCGGGAGCAAGGTGACAGGGTATCTGTGTAGCCGCAGTCATAAAGAAAGAATGAATAAGCAGGGTTCATGGTGAATGCAAGACCACTCAAGTGACAGCAGCTACTCTTTGCCCCTCCAGACTCACTCTTTGCTCCTGTCCATGTGTTTTCTGCCCCACAAGACTGACTCCTCTGTCCTGCAGTCACAGGCTGCTTCCCCTCTGGCTTCAGGTTGGGTCTGGTCATCAGGATCCTTGGCAAAAGACCGGAAGGAAGGACATGAGTGAGGCTAGAATATTTCTTCCACTGTCTCTCTCCTCACAGGGTCATCTCAGGCTGGCTGCACTCCCAGCTGAAGTCCCCCGCTCCTGTCAAGGCCACTTCTCCACCTGAGTGCTTCCTTCCATATTCGGTAACTCTCTCCCCTCTGCCCCAGCAGGGCCAGCCAGGGTGGTGAGAGCCCCCCAGTGAGCTCCCAGCCCCAGTGCACCGCACTAGCCCTTTTGGTATCCCTATACTCTACCCACACCTTTGTCAAAAGTCCTCTTTAAAGGACCCCTTGAAGTATCCTAATTTGAGTGTGCCATCTGTTTCCTGATGGCCCCTGAGCAGATCTTGCTTTGGGAAGTCAGCAGTAGAAAGGAAATGACAGTGCTTTGTCTAATTATAGGGTCAGTTGGTAAAAGAAGCAGGAGGCATTTAAAAATGATTCATTCTTCATTAAGAAATGAATTGTTAAATAGCTATGCTTCTCCCCACCCAAACTGGAAGACTTCTCTGAAGTTGCAAAAGGGCTGGTGGCACAGTCTTGACCACTTTGCACCTATGATGAGAGCGTGGGCCACAGCAGAGCCTGTCTCCCTAAGCCCTTCACAAATAGTGGAGGCAGCAAGGCCAACTAGGACATCCTGTCACCACCAGGGAGCTTCCCCAATCTCCCGTTCTCTGGCAGAGTTGATGCCAGAATTCCAACCACTGTTTTCAATTTGAACGTAATTGTGGAAGTGTAATTCCTAAGTACTCAAAATTGTATCCTTTCTGTTGAGTTCCCACATACAGCAGAGAGGGTTGCCACGATTCCTGCCAATTGGGAATTCTCTTTTGTCTTGCTTTGGAAATCCAGTGGCAAATTCCCTGGCTTCAGGTTGGGAAAGTAGATTTATTCATTTCCATGTGGAAAGTCAAGGAGGCTTGGAAAGAGTTGGACTTGAGAGTGTGCAAGGACCTATGCTCTAGGCCCCACCCCAGAGCCCCCACCCCAAGCTACAGCCCACCCAGGGAAGGTACAGC
Source organism: Nycticebus coucang (assembly GCF_027406575.1). Taxonomy (NCBI): domain Eukaryota; kingdom Metazoa; phylum Chordata; class Mammalia; order Primates; family Lorisidae; genus Nycticebus; species Nycticebus coucang. Next base: position 146,186,179 of record NC_069782.1, on the reverse strand, counting down.
CAGAAAGGAGGGTTCCGGGAGCCCCAGCACTGCCCAAGGCAGCTGAAAGCAGCAGACACTGGGTATAGTCACTGGCACCTGCAATGAGACCAGGGGTGGGGCTGCCCAGGCAGGCCAACATACACAGTCAGAGGAAGTGCAGACAGCAATTTGGAAGATTTAGGGGTTCTTGGGCCGTCATCGTATTTTACCGTGTTGTCATTGACATATGTTGGTGTTTTCTCCAGAGCAGGTAAGAGGTGGGATGAATGACAGCAGGGCGTGCCTGGCTGCCAGGTCTGCACAGCTGGACAAATGAGGGAAGCTGCGGAGGGGAGGGCGGGGATCATCTGGGAGTCTAAGGGTACTGTTTGCCCTGTGGGCGCTGGAAGGTACATGCCAGGGCCTGGGGTGGTGCCCACCAGGAAGCAACAGAGGGGTGATAAAACTCGCAGCAGTACAACTCGCCCTAACAACTGCTTTGAATTAAAATACATTTTTCAAGAAAACAAATACCAATTCAATCACTATGATGAGAAGTTTCTCATGATAGCGGTGAAGAAAGGCCAGGTTGTTGATCAGTGTGAGGGAGTGTTGATCAGTGTAAGCGTTTCAGAAAAGGTGAGGAGGCAGCTTGAAGGAACAAGAGTATAGTCCATGCCCTGACAACCTTGTCCTAACTGGCCAGATGCTGGGACGAGCATTTTGGAGTGCAGGAGAAGTAGTAACTCCTAAATGTTAGATGTTTTTCTAGAACTGACCAAGCTAGATCAGCACTGTCGCTTTGATGTACACACATGCCCTGGGGATCTTGTCAAAATGTAGGTTTTGATTCTATGGGTCTGGCCTATGGGTCTGCACTTCTTTCTTTCTGTCTTTTTTTTTTTTTAAATAGTCTCACTCTGTCACTCTGGGTAGAGTGCCATGGCATCATCACAGCTCACAGCAACTCCAAACTCCTGGGCTCAAGCAATCCTCTTGCCTCAGCCTCCCAAGTAGCTGGGACTACAAGTGCCTGCCACTATACCTGGCTAGCTTTTTTTCTATTTTTAGTAGAGACAGGATCTCATTCTTGCTGAGGCTGGTCTCAAACTTCTGAGCTCAAGCAATCCTCCTGCCTCAGCCTCCCAGAGTCTAGGAGGGTCTGTATTTCTAACAAGCTCCTGGATGTGGTGGATTTTACCAGTCCGTGGATCACACTTAAAGAAGCCAGGAATTGAGGATGCTGACTTGGCTAGTGACACTTCTGCTTCCCGACCAAGCAACATAAAACAAAAGCAGGTACAAATGGCCCAGTCCGGCAGACTGGGAAGTTTGGTGATAATGACCCAAGCCTTGGCCTGGTGACCAAGTGGCTAATTAGGGGGCTCCATCTCCAAACTCCATTCCCCTTCCCAAGTGTACAATGCTCCAGGGTTGATTGGAGCCAGCTGTCCCCAGTGAAAGGTAGTCTGGTCACCAAGGGCAAGTGTACAGGATGGCTTACCTTTGCAAAGCTATCACAGTCCTAGGCCCAGAAACATGACCTGCCATTCACTTAATTATTTATTCATTTCTTCACCAAACACATCTCTTTAACCAACACAGTGGTTAAGCTTTGCTCTCTATTCCTGCATCAAACCATTGCCCACCACAAACTGGGCCATGTTGCTAGCTGGCATTCCTTTCACATTTTCAATTTACCACCAAACTACCAGTCCTAATAAAAGCAGATAAGAGGGCTTCTGCTGTGCTACACTTGTGTTCCAAAATGATAAATGCTATCAACCCAAGGTTAAATCCCTAAGGCAGAAAATAAACACCCATGAGGGCCAAGGAGGCTCAGTGACCCACGTCCACTAACTTGCTCAGATACTGTGCACTATAAGAATTCCACAGAGGGAAGGGTGCATGAGTTTGAGTGCAGAAGGCTTCCTGGAGGAGGTGAGATTTCTGGTGGGCCTTTGTTATGGGTTGAATGGTGCCCACCCCAAAATCCAGATGTTTAGTCTAACCCCCAGTACTTAAGAATGTGATCTTATCTAGAAATAGGACCATAGCAGATTAGTTAAGATGAGGTCCTCCTGGAGTAGGGTGGGCCCCTAATCTGATATAACCGGTATCCTTTTCAAAAAAGGAAATTTGCAGACAGATGTGTGCACACAGGGAGAATGCCTGTGAAGACAAAGGCAGAGATCAGCATGACGCCTCCAGAAGCCCAGAGAAGCCAAAGATTGCAGCAAACCACCAGAAGCAGAGGAGAGGCCTGGGGTAGATTCTCCCTCACAGGGAGAAGGAAGGAACCGGAAAAGGAAGTCATCCTGCTGACTGACACCTGGCTCCAGACTCCCCACCTGCAGAACTGTGAGACAATACATTTCTGCTGTTTCAAGTACCACACCCAGATTGTCTTACTTTGCCATGGCAGCCCTTGCAAACTAGTACAGCCTTGTAGATGTAGGACAGGCTGGAATTTGTGATGTACACAGAAAGTCCCCTGTCACTACCCCTCTGTCACTCACAAAGCTGCTAAAAATGATGCCCCTGAATGAGCCAGGGTGGGGAGGGGCCCCAGCGTGCCCCCTGCCAGTCACAGACGAGCACCTGTGGCCTGGAGGAGGAAGACAACTTGGCCACATCCCCTCCCACCTTTCTGGCAGAGGCAGTGCCCTGCCAGCTGGCCCCACTCCCCCACCACATACCTGGCTGGGAGTCAGTGGGAAAACAGTGTGTGTTTGTAGGTCTCTGCACTGACAGGCGCTGGATCAATGCAAAGTCTTATAAATTAGAGATAAGTGGGTTTGCTGATTTGCTGGAGGTTAGAGCTACGGGATCTCGTGTTAGCTCTGGGTCGTCTCCACAACCCTGAGCTGGCTCGGGGTGAGCTAGAGAAGGAAAAGTGTTGTAGGTGGAATTGAGTCCTCCCAGTCTCTGAGAGATACACAGAAGTACTAGCCTCTTATACAGCCTTCAGATACACTGAAGTACTAGCCGCTGTGAATGTGACCTTGTTTGGAAATAGGATCTTTCAGATGCAATCAAGTAAAGATGAGGCAATACTGGATCAGACAGTCTCTAACGCCATGACAGGTGTCCTTGTAAGACAAGGGAAATTTGGACACAGAGACACAAAGAGGAGAGGCCAAGTGATGTCACAGAGACATACGCACAGGGAGAACACCATGGGACAACAGAGGCTGGGATTGGAGCAATGCACTTGCTAGCCAAAGAAGGCCAAGGATTGGGCGCCCCCAAAGCTGGAAGAGGCAGGAAGGATGCTCCCCTAGAACCTTCAGAGGGGGGATGGCCCTGCTGATACCTCCATTTCAGACTTCTGACCTACAGGACTGAGAGAGAACATACTTCTGTTGCTTGAAGCCACCCAGTTTATGGCAGCCCTGGAAGACTGACTCTGGGCCCTTCCCTGCCAGCCTTGTGGAGCAGCCTCCACATGCCCCTCAGCCAGCTGGGAAGAGGCCCGTGGAGCTCAGCCTCACCCAGAGAGGTGTCTCCTCTCAGCCTCCTCCCCAGACATGTCCCACCACGGCGGAGGATTCTTGCCCTGGGCAATCTGCCACTGCAGAGGCTGTGATGATGGAGCTGTCCCAGCCCCTCCATAAAGTGGGGACAGAAGCAGCCCTCTCTGTTCTTTATAGATGTCCTAGACTTCTTATGATAATGTGAGAAAATGGAAGTGGTGACAGGGGGTTGTAACCTGCCAAACGCTGTGAGCTCTGGTGACCAACAGGGAAAAGTCCCTGATAGTGGCAGGGTGCAGGGAGACAGGGAGGAGGAAGGCCCTGGGTTCCGCTCCTCGGTGCATGGCCTTTCTGCACCTTCACGTTACCATTCCAGTTGTCACAAGGACACAGCCCCCTCCTCAGCCAGGGCACTCAAGGCCGTTCACTGCTGACTGTGCACACCCCGCTGGCCAAATCACCTTGCACCAACTCTGTTCCCACTCCATGCTGTCCCCAGCCTCTACCCCAGCCACCTGGTTCTTTAGGCCAATGTCACATTCTCCAAGTTCAAGTTCTATTTTGGAATTTACTGTAATTATTTTACTAAGAATATGTCTCCCCTGATTTTGAACTTATTGAGAGCAGGAAATATGATCCATCTGCATATCCCAACACTTAGTGCAAGACTCATCTGACCCAGAGTAGGTGATCTAGGTTTATTGAAGGAATTTCATTTAGTCTCTAATATGAGGGTGTGCTGCCTAGATCAGTCATTTTTCAACTCTACACTTCAGAGGACTAAGTTTACCTGAATATGTTCTACAGAACATTAATTCTATGAAGTGCTTCCCTCCCCATCACACACACCCTAATTCTTTTTTTTTTTTTTTGTAGAGACAGAGTCTCACTGTACCGCCCTCAGGTAGAGTGCCGTGGTGTCACACGGCTCACAGCAACCTCTTAACTCTTGGGCTTACGCGATTCTCTTGCCTCAGCCTCCCGAGCAGCTGGGACTACAGGTGCCCGCCACAACGCCCAGCTATTTTTTTGTTGCAGTTTGGCCGGGGCTGGGTTTAAACCCGCCACCCTCGGCATATGGGGCTGGCGCCCTACTCACTGAGCCACAGGCACCCACCCTAATTCTTTAATACATTTTGGAAAGGCTACATACTACAGCCTCTTTTGCAGACTAACAAGGCTGTAAGACATTGTTTCAGTGAAGAAACTTGTTCAATTTAACTAAATAATCTCAAATGCATTTGATCACAGGTGGCTAAATGTCTAGCATCCTCCATTCCCCTTAAACACAAAACCTCTAATGTTTTTAGCTTGGCATATCACCACCTGGAATAAAAACTACATTTCCCAGGTTCCGTGAAGCCAGATGAAGCTCTCTGATAAACTCTGGCCAATTAAATGCAGGCAGACATAAATCATATATTAATATAATCTTCATGAAGAGGCCTTAAAGTGAAGGGATGTGTCTTTCTCTTACCCACACATTTCTCCTGTCTGAAATACAGGTGTAGACGCTGGCATTTGAGCAGCCATCTTGGGCTATAAATTTGCTTCTTATGGATAATCTAGGACTTATTCTGAAGTCTAGATTTACCTCCAAACTTTATTTATTTTACAATTTTATTGTAAAATTTTATTTTACAATTTTATTACAAAAAATAAAATTGTAGCTTGTTTAAGCCACATGTTTTCTGGTGTTTTCTGCCCCATGCAGCCAAACATAATGTTAACTGATACACCAATGGAGCCTCTCTTTTCACATCACTTATTATGCAAAATGTTCTTGCAGAAATCCTGATCTGGAACATAAATTTATGATGAGCAAAGCCTGTGGCCAAGGCAGAAACTGATCCCAGCATCTGGTCCTCCACTGGAGTAGTAGAGTGGTGGTACCCAATTTGAAGGATCGGGGTGGGGGGGGGGAAAGGCAAATGCAGGCATCTGAGGAGATGAATGACCCATGACCCTGACTGCCACCTGTGCCCACCAGCCCGGAGAGCAGCAGCATAGCCTTCCCACCGCCTCCCCCGCCCTCACCTGGCTGCCCTCTCTCTCTCCCCTCATGCACTAGTCTTTGGCCACACTGGCTCCTCCCAATCCTCCTGAAGTGTGTTCTCCACGGGCCTCCACACCCAGCTCTTCTGGCTAGAATTCTGGCCCCAACCGTGGCTGCCACTCACCTCTCCCTGGATCCCCCCACCCTGTGAAGCAGCCCTCAAGCCGCCTGTCCTGCCTTGCTGACCACGTGGTAGGCTTGTTGACTTACTCGCTGTCCTAGTCCCCACCGGCCATCCAGCTCCATGAGGGGACAGTCCTAGCTTGTTTTGCTCATCACTGTGTACCTGGCACCTAGCACAGAGTTGGTGTTCAATAAGGACTTGCCGACAAGCTTTGAATGGATGAATTCCAAAGGCCTTGGGGTGACCGGACCCTGAATCAGAATTTCACAGTGCTCTTGCAAAAGCGCCAGTGACAAATCTATTCATCAGCACAAAGCAGGGGCCGGGACTGCCAGTGCACTGTGGGGTGTCCTCACTCTCACCCTTCCTCAGGGGACAGCAGGGGAGCCTGGGCTCCAGGCCTCACTAGCTGAAGCCACCACCCCTCCCTGTCCTGGGGCTGTGGAGATGTGGTGGGGGGATGCAAAGGACACGGGTTTGATCAAACGTGTCACAGGAGTGGTGTCAGCAAGTGAAAGGGTACTGTGAAAAGGTCGTCCTCCACCCTCCTGATGCCCCAGCCTCCCAGCCATATTTCTCAGAGGCTCTTGAATCTGCCTGTCCTTCCAGAGAGGTTGCTGCCCATTCCATGCATTCAAAGCATTTTCTTGTTAAAATGTGAGCGCATTCTGGGCCTTGTCATTCACTGGTTTTGCTTTTCAACCTAATGTATGCTGGAGATGTACCTGTATCATCAGCCCAGCCTGTTCTTTCATCGGGTCATATAATTGTTCCCTCAGTTCCTAATAAGGTAGATGAATGAGATATTTCATTTCTCAGCTAAACAATGCACACAGGTGGAAGGGTCAGATAAATACCTACAGGTGGAATTGCAAGGGGCGGGTGCTTTTTAACCTCTGTTTGATAGTGGTGGGGGCCTTTCTGGAGGTTCTGCCAGTCTGCACCCTCATCCAGGCTATGTCCCAGCCAGCCAGCACACTGGCGTCTTTGGACCCAGTTCAACCCAGTTGGTGCTGCTGTCTGCTTCCTCCTTCCCTACCCTCCCTCCTTCTCTCCCCCCCTGGCTTCCAGGCTTCTATTGTCCTTCACGGGCTTTTTCTGGGCACCCCCCTAGATGACCCCTAGGAAGGCCCAAGTGGTCATGATGATGTTATGTGAGGGAATGAGCAAACCAGCCTCCTAGAAATCTCTTCCCGTGGCATGCACTTGTCCAAAAGACTCAAGCATCTGTGAAGTTCTGGGAAGTAGACTCACATCCTCGTGAACGTGTTCCCTGGGGAGCAGTTGGATCCAGCAGGAGGCATTTGACATGGCCCTCTATGGTGCCTATACCCTCCCTCTGTCAACCGTGCCCCCAAGTCACCAGACTTGGAATGGGGGTACACACAGGTGACAATTTAAACCTTCAACCCCCAACCTCTTGGTGAAGAAAGTCTTTACTCATCATCTTCGTCACCACTCATCTTCACTCACCACCTCCAGGCATAATTCAAGGCAGCAGAAAGAGGATTAGAATGGGCAGCTGAACTCCTAGGTCTGAGTCAGCTCAACCTCATCTGCCCAAGTGACCTTGGAGAGTCTCTCCCTGCTCTCTGCCTCAGATTCCTTCCCCAGAACGGGAGGCGCTGGTCTTGGATGGGTCCTGGGACTAGGAGCCCTACTGAGTTCCTTCCAGCTAATCCCAGATTACTGCACCAAGGGCCATGGGAAGGGAGGGCTGTGGCTCTGTCTGGTGGGGCTGTGGGAACAGGATGCCGTACCTGGCCAGTCCTCAGGCCACTGCCTGTCCCTGAGTCCTATACAGGGGTCCCCTGCCAGCACAGAGCAGCTACTAGGCTCTGTGCTCTTCTTGTGCACTTGACACTTTGCAAAGATACTTAAAGTACTCCCTTCACATTTTATGACAATCTGGCCACCTCCTTTTGTCCCAACATGCCCTGCCTCCAGTCTCAAAGATGCAAGTATATATTCTTTAAATTTTAATGAAAGAAAACTTGGCCCAACCCACAAACCTGTAAGCAGAGGTTGCAGGGAAAGCTGCTACCCGGCCACCAGCACCCCAGGGAGAGTCCCAGCCCATGTTAAGGACACATCTGGGGTAGCCACTCTGCTAACAGTGTCTGGGGGCCACATGGAAGCACTTGTTCAGCCAGAGTTCTGCCTGGTCCCCACCCTAGGTAGAACTTCCCCAGGGGCATTCCAGAGCCCCGAGGAAGAGTCAGCTGCACGGCAAAGCCCTAAGCAGAGAGCTGAGCCTTTGTGACCTGGGGGAAGATAGAGGTAGCTGAGGGCCACCTCAAGGATGTGTCCCCCCAGCCCACAAAGCCACTGGGCCGCAGCTCAGCCGGGGACCCTCAGGGCTCCTAACTCCCTTCTGGCTGCAGATAGGACTTGCATCTTTGGGCTCAGTCTGGAGAGGGGCGAGCAGGCAAGCACCCTCTAGCGGGGACTGGGACTGCAGTGGGGGCCAGATTCCTATTCCAGATACACTCACCAGGACCAGCAGGCGGCGCATGGCCAGCAAGGAAGATGCTGCAGTTAGAGGCAGCTCAGCAGCAGTTAGAGGCAGCTCAGCTGCTTCAGGCCGACCTGGTAAATTGGGAGAGAACCTTCCTGAAGCTAATCAGGGCTAATACAGGTGAAAGTGCTCACCATCTGCATAAAACATGCTCACTTGGCATAACAATGCCTTCCTCTTATTCTATGCCTGACATTTTGTGCCCACGTTCTGCATTCAGGCTGGCCTGTGTTCAGTTCCTTCCATGAACAAGTCTCCTTTACTTTCTGAGCTTGTTTCCTCATCTGTAAAATGGGCATTTAACAGCCCCTGCCCCACTTGTGAGAGTGAATGAGAAAATTAACACAATGCCTGGTGGCCTGCAGGCACTGAGAACACCCTTGCTAAAGATTCAATGCCCTGTTACCACGTAAGAAAACGCCTCCTTGTGCTTGCTGGCCATGCGCGGCCTGCTGGGCCCTGGTGAGTGTATCTTTAGGAATCTGGCCCCCACTGCAGTCCCAGTCCCCCCTAGAGAGTGGGTGACATTCCTGTCCCTGTCTCATCCCTGCCAGGGACCCCTGGAATAGCTGAGGGGCCTCTCCTTCACCTGAAGAACCAAGCAAAGCCCCAGTTAGAAGGGCTGGTCAGCGCCCCCAGCCTACACTCCCTGGAAAGAGGAGACAGGGCACCCCCTGCTGTCCGAGGAGGGAAGGAGCAGCCTTCCCTGGCAGCACCAGGATGATTGCAGGGCCAGTATTTCCTGAGTCCCTGGGGAAGCCACGCACTGCGGGGTAAGGAGGAGGGGCACCCTCAGGAAGGAGTCAGACCTGGCTGCAGACATGCCCCCAGAGAGACAATGTACCACCAGGCAGCCATCCCTCTCTTCAACAAACAAGCAGAGCACAGCCCCCCAACCAGCTTCTGTCTTAGGAGTCAAGGATATGAAAATGAATGAGACACTGTCCTTGTTCTCAAAATGTTCGCATAATTTCGGTCAGCAATTAACCGAGTTCCCCCAGGAGCTTTGCATGCCTTGTTTCATTGGTAATCACCACCCACAACTTGTTCAAGAGTTTCTATTATCCCCATTTTACAGATGAGGAGTATGAAGTCTGGAAGAGAACTGTGTCCAAGGTCTGAATGATCACCACTCAGTGTCCACAGTGCCCTCACCAGAGCCTTCACACAGTGCTTCGGGAGCTCGGGACTGACTTTTCAGAGCAGTGCAGATTGTGGTAAGGTATCTGAGCTGCTTCTGATGGCCTCTGTAAGTCCCCAGCAGACAAGGCAAGGGAAAGGAACTCCTGGAGCAGAGATAGTTTATACAAAACACCTGGGTATAATAGCATACATTTAGGGATCGAGAGCTATTTATTTAATTCTGTTATCTAAATGGCTTCTAAGGTAGTGGTGACAGGAGATGCAACTATGAAGAGAGGCAGAGGCAAGATTATAAAGAGCTTTGAACAGCAGCATAATAAGCAGAACTTCTGGAGGCAATAGGGAGCCATTGAAGATTGTTAAGCAGGGGGAGAGAGCATCTGAAAGATGATAGATCAGTAGAAGTGAGCCATATTGTCAGTGCTCTGGGGAATGGAAGAGAAGAGCATGAATGGGGTGAGCCAAGAAAGTTCTGAAGGCAGGGCACACCAATGGTTCCAATTAGGCCCAGTGCTAAATGAAGGCAGCATGTTAACAGGAAAGGCAATGGTCAGATTAAGCCAGGACAAAGCACGTGAAACCTGGAGCATTTTAGATCTAGTCTCAATTTTCTCTGCATCTACTTCAGCACCAGGGAACTGAAAAAGAAACAGCTAAGAAAGTGTCAGATCTATTAAAGCAGCTGAGTTCTGTCTCTCTCAGACTCTGTAGATGACTTCCCTGCCATTTTGGAAGTTCCAGAATTCTCCTATGCTCAGGCAATCCCCACACCCCCTCAGAAGAGTGAGTGTGTTTCCTGGGCTCTTCCAGCCTCTGCCAACCCCACCGACCTTCGTATCTGACCCCAACACCCATTTTCTAGCCAGGGTTTGGGGCGGGGGCACCCCAAGTGGCCCAGCCCCTCTTATCCCTGAGTCTAGATTCCACAAAGAACCACCCAGAACGTTGTGTCATAGTCCTCTTGAAGAAAATAAAGCCTAAATTCTTTCTTTGGCTGGGTTTTTCACCATGACTGGATTTCATTAGCTTTTCAAGTGGAAAATAAATTTTCCCCAATGGAAAGTTGCCATTTATTTGCAGAGAGTTGTTGTTCATTTAATATTTTTTATGCTGAATGACCCAAGCCTGAATTTGCTGGGGCTCTGTCCAAGGGCCTGAGGGAATGTGGTTTCGAAACCCTCCTGACAGGCACTGTTTGAGGAGATGCCGTCCCGTTGCCAAATCTGTGGGATAGTGGAAACCTGGGACACAGCAGCGATCTGCTCTCCCCTGCCTCCCCCACCCCACCCCACCCCACCTTTCCCTTCCAGACCAAGCCCTAGTGCCCCTGGCAGGTAGGCGTCTCAAAGCTCCCTCCTAGCCCATCCTTGTCCTGGTGCTCTGGTGAGGAAAAGAGAAACTAAACCAGGAAAGGAATCTAGCTGATGTAACTCCAAGCCATGCTGCTCTGTGAAACCAGAGGGCGGCCCACCTGGGCACAATTCTCCCTGTAAGGGCTGAGACCAAGGGGGGATCTAGGCCCCAAGGCCTTCAGCAGGTTAAGATACTGTAACAGGCAAGAAGTAGAAAGGCAGCAGGTGGAGATTGAGAAAGGAAGTGGGGAGATAGACAGGAAGCAGAGAGACAGGAAGTGGAAGCGTCCAGCAGGGGCCAATGTTGCTCAACACTCCTTTGCCAGCTGGCCCCCCCATGCAAAGGAATAAAGGGATTTTAAGTCTCTACCAGGAAAATTCAAGTCTGGAGATACTTTAAGTTTTCCTGGGTCTCTGCCAGCCATCTCTGGAGTTCTGTCAAATTTTCCACCTTTTTCCTTTGCTTGTGGAAAACTCAGCCTCTGTCTTAGAAACTCCAACTTCGAAACACCATCTTCACACTGTTTTTTTTTTTTTTTATTGTTCTTGTTTTTAGTTTTGGGGGGGTTGGGAGGGTTTTGTTGTTATTGTTTTGGGGTTTTCTTGGTTATTCCTGGGGGGGTGTGGAATGATGTGTGTGATGAGGGTTTGATAGGGGACTGGCTGCAGCAATCCTGGCTCTCCCACCCACCCCTACATGTATATGCACACTCTGGTGCAGAAAGCACATCGAATGGGGGAGGGGAAAAGAATCAAATATTGGGATGTCCTGGTTTGACCCTCAGAAAAATACCAGACATCCACAGAACTCTGGAACAGTTTGCCCACTGCCTACAATGGTAGCTCCTGCACAAAGGAAGTTGGAATGTTTCATCTACTTTACTGTGTAAATACAGAATCAAATCACACAATATACAAAATATTACATATATATATTTTTTAACTTCGTGGACTTCCTGTTTCTCTCTCTAATCCCACCCCTTTGGTGATTACTATTTTGATGGGTATCATTGATGGGTTTTTTTTCTTTAATTCTCATAAGCAACAAACAAAACTAAGGCAAGCAAGTTGCTTTTTAAAAATTTGACAGAATGTCCTGGCCATTGTCCCAACTCTGAGATATAGTTCTGACTCATTCTTTGGTGTAGATATGCCATGATTTTATTAACACGCCTCCTGTTGATGGACAAATTGTTTCTAGTTTGGGGGGTGGTGGTTTATTTATTTGTTTCTGTGTTTGTTTTGCTATTATTATAAATTGCACTGTAATAAACACTGTGCATCTCTCCTACTGTACTGGAGGTTTTATTTTGTAGGACGAAGTCCTAGAGGTAAGATTTCTGTGTCAGAGGAAATATGTGTCACGGTTGTAGTAGTCATCACCAGCTACTGTCTCAAAAAGATCTTGCAATTCACACTCCTTCAGAATAAATCTTCAACTCCCAAACCAGAAGGTGGTAATTTCTCAGGGAAAGCCTTTAATTTTTTTTCAGTCTATTCCATTTGGGGGTAAAATATGTAAAATTAGTTTATCAACTCCAAAGCCTTTATGGCTCAGATATCAACAGGTGATGACTTGCTCCTTAAATTCTAAGTAATAGTGCTCCCAATCCTCATTCTACAGATACCCCTAAGCTATTGCTCTACTCAGGGGTTCTGAAAATTCCTGGTGTGGGGTAAAAGGTGAAGGAGAGTTTGTTGTTTTAAGGATCTTTAGCTCCTCAGACTAGGTGACCCTGAAATTATTCCTTTGGGTTTATTTTGTAATCTCACACATGTTGTTGTGGCTCATGACACATTAACCCAGACTTCAGACTGAGATCATCTCTATAACACACACACACACAGTTTTTCAAATGTGTATGGACTACTGAAGCTTGGAAGAATCTGGAAGGGTTTACATCTTAGGATACAAACAACTTAAAATTCAAAGTTCAATAAACCTATTTCTAACAATGCCCCCCCCCCCATCTTAGTTCATTTGGTGTTGTTATAACAGAGTACCTGAAGATGGGTAATTTACCAAGACAAGAGGTTTATTCAGCTCACCGTTCTGGTGACCGGCAAGTCCAAGATTGGGCTGCTGCATCTGGTGGGGCCTCTCATGTTGAGAAAGGGAAGGGGAGTCAGCACATCTAAAGAGATCAGAAGGTGAGAGAGGAATCCAGACTCTTTAACAACCTACTCTTGTAAGAAGTAGCCCATTCCTGGAAAAGCAAGAACTCACTTACTCTTTTTTTTTTTGGCTGGGGCTGGGTTTGAACCTGCCACCTCCGGCATATGGGGCCAGCACCCTACTCCTTTCAGCTACAGGTGCTGCCTGAACTCACTTACTCTTAAGGAAGGGCATTAATCTATTCATGAGGAATTCACCTCCCTCACCCTCCACCATGACCCAAACACCTCCCACTAGGCCCCACTTCCCAACACTGCCACACTGGGGATCAAATTGCAACAGGGGCACTAACACCAAATCATGGCACCCTCAAACGTTTCTAATATGGGTGGTCTAGTCTTCTGTGTTTACTCGATTCTTCTCTCTCTCCCCACATCTCTGCCCTCCCACTCTCTGAAGAACAACAACTGCCGGTAATAATAATAAATCGTTCCCTTTTCTTCTGCACCAAAATTCAGTTCTGCCCAGCCTTTGCTGTCAGATTTTGCTGGAGCAGGACAAATGGGTCTTTCATGTAATGGAATCCACCCACTTTCAAAAGAAGCAGGAGTTGTAAGTAATAAAATGTTTTCACTCCTTCCTACACCAAAAAGGTTTATTCATTCATGTAATACATTCTCTGCCCATAGCAAAATGTTCTTTAAAAAAAAATGTAAATCAGATTATATTCCACCCCTGCCCCATGCACACTGGCTTTCCCAAGCCATTGGAATAGAATTCAAACCCTGACTGTGGCGTCCCAGGATCTGGCCTGCCCCCTTATAGTAACTCATTTCCACCACTCGTCCCCTTTGTTCACAGTGGGCAGTCATCACAGGGATTTGCTCAAGGCCCCAACCTAGGGCGATCCACTCAGAGCAAAATTCTGGGCTTTGTTCAATAATTAGGGGGAGAGTAAAGTAATCCTTTCCTCTTCTGTCACCCTCAGATATAAACAAGGAAACACGTGGCATGTTACTACCATGAGCTGAGGACAGAACCTATACTGGAAAAGTTGTAAAGCCAAGCACATCAGAGAGAAATAAGGCCACGCCCTGATACCATCATGAATGTCTGAATCCAACTGCAGCTGAAGATACCTTACCATTGACTTTTTCATTTGCCTGAGGCAAAAAGTTCTCTTTATCATTGAAGTCAAAGACAGTGGTATTTTCTGTTATGTGCAAGGAGAGCATTCCACATGATACACAGAATTGTTCTCTGTTCCAAGAATCGTCAAGGGGGTGAGAATGAAGGTTATATGGTCCTTGGTTATCACCATCTATGCAAACAGACATTTTTTCCACTTCACATCATACTGGACAGAGGCTAGCTCTGGGGTCTTGCGCCAAACATACCTTTCTTTTTTAAGAGACAGGGTTTTACTCTGTCACCCAGGCTGGAGTGCAATGGCACAAGCATAGCTTCACTGCAACCTTGAACTCCTGGGCTCAGGGAATCTTCTTTCCTCAGCCTCCTGAGTACTTGGGACTACAGGTATGTGCCTCCATATCCAGCTAATTGCTTTTAATTTTTTTTTGTAGAGATGGGGTCTCACTATGTTGCTCAGGCTAGTCTTGAACTTCTGGGTTCAAGTGATCTTCCTACTTGGCCTCCAAAAGGGCTGGACTTATAGGTGTGAACCAGTGAACCTGGCCCCCAAACCTATCTTGAGGCCTTGTGTCACTGCTGCACTTCTCCCTGCTCCAGACAGAGGCTTGGCCAGGAGAGGAGGACCCCACCTATATAGAAGACCTTGTGTCTCCCCCCGGCCCCCACCACTGTGCCATGCTCTCCCTCACTGCTGGGCCTTTGCATGACCATGGGCCACACACGGAATGTACCTGCTTCATCCTCCACAATTAAATTTAATCCTCACAAACACCCGGGATGAGGAAACTAAGGCTTGGAGGATTTAAGTCCCACGCTGAGGCCACAATGCTCTGGAATGTCCCTCTCCAAGAAGCAATGAAGCCAGGTTTTAAATCTAGGCCTGTTTGAAGTCTTTGGCCTTTAGAGCATGCCACTGCCAACAGGGCTGGCAGTCACCCTGCATATGCTGTGAAGGAGGAGGGCTCCGTTCTATCTTTAAAGGACAAGAGCATCTTAGCTCCAGGTACTGTGTTCCTTCCAGGGACACTGAGGCCAGATAATTTTGCTGGTGGGAAAAAAGCAAGAAAGGTCTAGAAAGACAAAGACGGTAACATTTCCCTTACATGAGGCACCCAAATTCATAGACAGCCGGTAGAATGGAGGTTGCTGTTTAGTGAGGGCAAAGTCTCAGTTTCGCGAGATGAAAGGAGTTCTGGGGATGGGTGGTGGTGATGGCTGCACATTGATGGGAATGTCATAGTGCCACTGAACTGTGCACTTAAAATAGGTCGCGTTTCACCACAGTTACAAATCATTGTTTTAAATCACCAAATAAAAATCAAAGAGTTCATAGGAGAAAATAGAGTTGGGGCATAATATTCAAAGACTTTGTTCATTACACATTTGAAAAAAGATAGGAATCAAATAAAAAGGATAGCAGTGCCTTCCACATGGTAAATGGTTAAGAAGCACATCAATATTGCTATAAATATGGCAATTCACCTTGAATTCAAAAAAGGACGAAAGAAGATCTGAAACACAAGTTCCTAATTGCATTGGTCTCAAGACCAATTTTGTGCTCTTAAAACATAATTAAGAAGCCCAACAAGCTTATGTTTATGTGGGTTATATCTATTGATATTTTCCACATTCAAAATTAAAACTGAGAAAACTTTAATGAACACATATACGCTGGCCCACATTCCAATCAGCCATCAGAATGATGACACCCTCATATCATGTCCCCTCTGAAAAATTCCACCACACACCCATGAAAGAATGAAAGGGGGAAAGATAACAACATAATATTTTCATTTAAATACAGTAGAACCCCCATAGCTGACCACCTCCCTACACTCACCACCTCCTCAAGTTGACCTAATTTTCATAGACTGCACATGCACCACATGTACATATTAGTACAGCAGGCCTAGTTCCTTATGCTGACCACCTCTATCTTGACCAGCTTGTTACAATCCATTGGGTGGTCAACTCACAGAGGTTCTGCTGTGGTTTTGACTTTGTGGATCTCCTGCCGGTGTCCAGAGGACTCCCACACACTTTCAGAACTCCTGATCTATTCTAGAACCAAGACAGCAGCTGGTTGTGTAGTGGAGCCAGTGGAGAAGATGGGAGAGGGGAGGTGAAGTTATCTCAAGGGGAGTCACATAAGGTTGAGAACGCTCCCTGCCACAAGGAGCTCCAGAAAGGCCAATGGGATGCAGAGAGAATGGCCCACAAGACTTAGCCACACCCTCCTGACACACGGACAGTGTCCTTGGCAACTTAACAGTCAGGCTCAGAACTGTCCACATTCAACCACTCCTTGGGCCTGCCCCAGGGCCCCAGACAGCAGAAAAGCTCTCTGGGCTATTCCCGACTTCGAAACAGGCAGGCGTAGGGGTTTAGAAGCAGCTTTGCTGTGTCTGCCACTCCTGGAAAGTCAAAGCCCTGCCCTGCTAGGCTTCTGCAGATCCGACATGAGTGGCAGCCAGTTTTTAATAAGGCTTATTTAAAAACAAAAACAAATCAGCTTATTTTCAGTGTGAAATGAGTTGTGTTCAGCCCTAATCCCCTGTGGTCAGTCAGCACTCAGCAGCTATGCCAGCTGTCCTGGTCCCCGCAGACCGCCTTAGTGAAGGTTACGTCCCCTTTCTAATGGCGAGAAGCAGAAATCCAGTAATGCATTCAGTGCAGTGAAAACTTAATCCCAAATATCATTTTTACTCATATGAAGAAAGTTAACCTGCTGATCATTCAATTCGACAAACATTGTCTCTGAATTGAGGTCATCCATTTACTTAATTGTAACATTGCTGCCTCCCGCATGAGCTTCTGACCAACGCTCAGGTCAAAACTCCCTGGTGGGTTTTATTCATCAGATTTGCTGGTCCTGTCCTGGTAAGAGAAGCCAGAAGGGAGCAGGGATTGCCAGTGTATTCCCACGGGGGCAAGAGGAGCTCCCAGAACACTCGGCGTTTACAGGTGAGGAGGGGCCACAGGCAAGGGACATCAAACAACATGACTCCTTGGGAGCTCTGCAAGAAGGCGGAGGCTCTTATGCACGGGAGCTCCTGGGAGAAATGGTTGGAAGGCTGTGAGCCTGAGAGGAGGGCCCCTGGGCTACTGCTGCATGGCACTAAACTAAGATCGCCGGAAAAGTAGCACCAGCAAGACATATGGAGAGAGAGAGAGGGAGAGGTTTATTATGAGGAATTGACTCATGATTATGGAGGCTGAGTTCCATGATCCACAGGGTGGCAGGGTGAGTTGGCAAAATGGTGACCCAGGAAAGCCAATGTTTCAGTTCTAGTCTGAAAGCAGGAAAAAGCTGCTGTCCCAGTTCTAAGGCAGTTAGGTCAGAGGAGTTCTCTCTTACTAGGAGAAGCATCAGCCTTTTATGAGCTGTCCAGGCTTTGAACCCACATTAGGAGGGCAATCTGCTTTTCTCAGTCTACCGATTCAAAGGCTAAGTTCCTCTAGAAATATCCCATAGACCCACCCCAAATAACTTCTAATAAATATCTGGGCACCCTGTGGTCTGTTCTAGTTGACATGTAAAATTTATAATCCCAGGCACCCAAAGAAAAAGAGGAGGCAAAGATTATTTCCAAATCAGGAGGGAAGAAGTGCCACTGGCTTTGAAGTAAGAAAGGAAGAGATCCAAACTGGTGACTCCACCTCAGGCTGGTGGTGGGGTCCAGGACTTGGGGGCTTTCCTTCGTGGGGTTCTTCCTGAGTCTTGCAGCAGCAAGGACCATGCCATGAACGGAGGCTACCTTTTCAGGGCATTTGGGCCTGTGATGTGACCAGCAGCAGGCCAGACATTCAGAGAAAACAATCTCCACCTCCAACCCTGAGACCGAGCAGGCCTGCCCCCAGCAGCAGGGCCTTTTGAGACAAGGCCACACTTTAGACCAACATGTCTCCATTCCAGATGATGCTTCTAGGCCTGTATCTACCAATGCTGAGTCTCTGAACAACCAAAACTAAGAGAGAATAACATTCACCAAGGAGAAAAGGACAGAATGAGAATTCACCATGCTCCAGACCCCATACCAGGCAACACTGTGCGAGCACCATCTCATTAACAAATGAGAAAATCCAGAAAGGTCATGGCGGCCTTCGTGTAATCATAATGAATTACGATTTCATAATAAACATCATTGATTATCCCAGCCAAACTCTGTTTTATGATCTGAATTCTTTTAATCCGTAAATGACATTAATTAGAACAACTCCAAAAGATAGGAACCATAAACCTTCCCATTTTATAGATGAAGAAAGGGGGTGATAGGAAAGCCATTGCCTAGGGTAGCATCGAGGGTTTCTAAGGGGCAGAGCTGGGATGTGCATCCAAACAGCCCCAGAATTAACCACTCCACTATGCCAGCTCCTCTCACAAATGGGGCCCCATGCAGGGACCCAGGGGACTCAGGTTGGGGCTATACACCCGCCTGACGGCACAACCAAGCAGCTTCCTGTGGACTAAGCAGCAGACCAGACTTCAACCTAGATCTCTCTGGCTCCTACATTCCTCTTGCTGTGGGCACAGACAGTCACAGGAAGGGGTTACTATTAAATGGAGGGGAGGCGGGGGCCAGGCAGCCACCTGCAGTGAGGCTACGGAGGAGGTGGCAATTATGAGGACAGCAGTGTGGGTACCTTGGCCTGCAGAGAGAACTGATAAGAGGGAACAGGGTGGGTAGGAAGCTGCCCCCGTCTGAGGGTTCTTTAGCCTCCCATGCCCCTGCCAGGCTCTCCTGTTACATTTACAAACCCCATGGTGACAGGAATGTTGTCTCCTCTCAACACGCCAACCCAGCAGGCCCCCCCATCCAAACTGCCTTCTCAAGCCGCTGGGGGCTTTGCCTTTTCCCTGAGGGAAAGAGCTAAATCTGCCCTTCAAGTCCACAACAAGCTCTGAATTTTAATTCTGGATTTAATTCCATTGGGGTTGAGCCGGGAGGCATTCGGAGGTGGATTAGCAGCCCTGACATTCAGCCTCTAGTCTTTGGGAAAAGCAACCTAAATCAGCACCCACCAAACGCAGCCCCTGTGGAATTCTCCTGTGGCTCAGGCAGGGCGTTCGGGGAATGACCCCTGTGGGCTGGCTCACCATCGTTTCAGGAACAGTCTGCCCACCCAGCAGCATGGCAGGGAGGCAGCTAGAGAGGAGGGGCACAGTGGAACTAAGAGGTATGATGCCAGTGGCCACACTTCCTGGCATGGGTGGGCATAGCAATCTCTCTCTTCATAGCTCTTGCTGGGCACCGGAGTATGTATGCCTGGGATAGCTAAAGAGTTTGAGGAATTGGGGTACGTATTAATGAGAGTTCCCAGGGAAATAGAACCTATAGACATGTGCAGGGAGAAAGAGAGAGAGAGATTGATTATAAGGAATTGGCTCACATACTCAGGGAGGCTGAGATGTCCCAAGACCTGTAGGAGAGCCAGTGGTATAGATCCAGTCACAGTCTAAAGGCCTGTAAACTGGGAAAGATGGTGGTGTAAGTTCCAACCCAAAGCCAGCAGCCTCAAGACCCAAGAAGAGCCCATGTTTAAGTTCAAGCCAAAAGCAGAAAACCAGTGAGCCAGCTCAAGGCAGTCAGGCACAGGAATTCCCTCTTTCCGTCAGCCTTTTCGTTCTATCAGGCCTTCCGTTGATTAGACGAGATCCGCCCACATTAGGGAGAGCAGTTGCCTTACTCAATGTACAGATTCAAATGTTCATGTCAGCCAAACAATCTCACATAAATATCCAGAATAATGTATGAACAAACACCTGGGCCCCATAACCCTGTAAAGTTACACATAAAATTAACCATCAAGTAAGGTGGAAAAAGAGCCGACACAGCATAAAAACACATCAGTGCTAGGCAAGAAGGGGCCACATTTGAGCAGGCTCAAGGGAAGTTGGTGCTGAGTGACCACAGGAGTGAAGGGGCACCTGGAGAGGGTCCCAGGGAGCAGCCCAGGGTTAGGGGATGTGTAAAGTTCTTAGAGCCTGGACCATAATTGACTTATTAATGTATCGATTAGAATTTTATTTTATTTTATTTTTTTGAGACAGAGTCTCACTCTGTCACCCTCAGTACAGTGCTGTAGAACCATAACTCACAGCAACCTCAAACTCTTGGATTCAAATGATTTTCTTGTCTCAGCCTCCAGGTAGCTGGGACTACAGGAGTCTGCCTGGCTATTTTTAGAGATAGGGTCTCCCTCTTACCCATGAACTTAGGCAATCCACCTGCCTCAGCTTTCCCAAGTGCTAGGATTACAGGCATGAGCCACTGCACCTGGTTGTCAATCAGAATTTTAAAAAATATTATCTTCTATGCTCTAGGTTAATGAAACTATTTATGGTGAAACTGCCTGTTAGTGAAAATCACTGTAGTAGAAATCATTGAATCCTTATAATAATGACCAACTCATTTGTGAGAGGCCCCGATCTGAGCCATGGATGGCTATAGGGACTGCCTAAAACTCTTCCAAGGACATCCCCATTTGAGTGGCAGTCATTTGACTGATGGTCCCTGTCCCTGGCAGTCAGTTACCATGGGAGCCACACAGTGCCCTGCCCACACATCATGCCTGGGAACACATACACACCTGCTGAGTGATTTGAAGGCACAAAGTACACTACTTGTCCTGCCACCTGCTCCTTCACACCCACCAATGCTGGTTACACTGGAGTGCCAGGCAGGCATGGCATTCACCCTCACTGCCCCTGCTCACTTGGTACCTCTGAGGGCTGCCAGTGTCCTCTCCAGCCACTCTCAGTCCTGGTGACCATGCTGCTGTGGGCAATGTCACTTAGTGGTTTATAGTCTCACCAAGTCACACTTTCTATCATCTGGTATGAGAGGATTTCATTATTCTAATCACGATGAGGCCTTAGTAGTATAACCTCACTGAATAACAAGTCCCGAGTCAAGAGGGGCCAAGTGCTACAAAGAAGGAGGAAGACAGAGGGGACCAAAGTGGAGGGATTTACCCACTGGCCAGAAAGTAGAGCTGAGCAATACAGCTCAGGAATCTAGAACAAAGACCTCTGAGGCCCACTGAGGAGATAGGGAATGACCTAGAAGGACAAGCTAG
Source organism: Nycticebus coucang (assembly GCF_027406575.1). NCBI lineage: Eukaryota > Metazoa > Chordata > Mammalia > Primates > Lorisidae > Nycticebus > Nycticebus coucang. The sequence continues at coordinate 146,165,201 of NC_069782.1, read as the reverse complement.
AAGCACAGGTCTGCTTTGAATGTCCTCTAGACTCTGTTCTTACCTGCCCCCACGGTAAGAATGAAGGGAAGTTTGCTGAGCCATACACCCCATGCTGGATCCTGTGGAAAGTAGTCTCATATCATTTTCCTTTAAATTTCTCCCTTAAAAGCTCTTTAAAGAACATATTATCTCACATTTCACAGGGAGATCATGAAGCCCAGAGACTTTGGATTTGTCCCTTCATTCATCCAACAGATGAACATACTAGGCACTGTGCCAAGCACTGAGTAATACATGACCAAACAGACATGGTCACTACCTTCATAGAGCTTACAGTCTGGTAAGCAAGACTGGCATTAAGGAAATAAGCCCACAAATAAATGCGCAATTATACATCACCATAAAATATAATAAAGAAAGGGACAAGGATACCATGAGAGAGAATGAAATGGGGGCCCTATTATGGACAAGGTTCAAGGAAAGCTTTCTTCTGGGGGACACAATTGTCACCCAGTCAGTGAGTTCCAAAGCCAGACTCAAGCCCAAGGTCTTGCTCTCTCCACCATGCCTACCAGTGCCCCATTAGTTAGCAAATGGGAGTTGGGGAGCACTAATCCATTTCTTCTCCGAAGTTCAGTCTCCATGTCTTGGACATATCTTGAGCCATCCTGGCCCACAGCTCCCACTTCTCCGTTTCCACTTTTAAACCTCTCTCCCTCCCTCTGTCAGTGGATGGGGTTGTGGTAAGTCACAGATGAGAAGTTGGTGATGGCACCATTTAGAGAATGTTAGATGATAGGAAGACGTTTCAAGGCCCAGCTTCCATTCCTGACTTTTGAGACTGAGATGCTTGGCTTTATGCAAGCTGTAAGGAGTGAGACAATGACCATAGTTGCCATTTACTAAGCACCTACTGTACGTCAGGTGCTGAATAGCTACTCTGATTGAGCACAGTCATCGGTGGTTGGTTGACTTGTCAGCCCAAGTTCCTCACTCCTCCCTGCATCCTGTTCTTGTCATGGCCTAATTATGAGCAGAGTGCACTTGCCCATCTCTGTTGTTGGGCTCAGCCATGTGACTGGCTTTAGCCAAGGGATGTTAGTAAATGAGATGCAAACAGGGGGTTGAGATGTGCTTAAGCGCTGGGCTTTGCTCTTGCCTTGTGCCTTGCCATTGCTATAAAAAGAGATTCCCCCAGGCAGCTGCCAATTGGGCCTGGACCCACAGTGAGATCCACGGTGTACACTTGAGTCAGCCAGACCTGCACCTTGAAGCAGATCTGGGTCCAGACAAGCCTCAGACACATTGCAAGTAAATACTCATGGGTGTACGCCAGTGAAACGTGATGGCTGTTTGTTACACAGCAGTTGCTAGCTGGTTTAAACCTCACAACTCTACTATTTTACAAATGAAGAAACTGGAGTCGAGGTTTACATATTTATGTCATAAAATTAATACATGGAACAGTTGAGATTTACATCTAGGACTTTCTGGGGCTAACGTCTTTCTGGTGCTGCTCCAGCAACACCCTGCAATGATGCACATATGGAATGACATAAATTTGGGTGATCCAGCTAACAGCTGGCCCCTAGCACTCAGAGCTGCCCACCTGCACCAACTCACCCAGTCATTCCATAAACTTCTCAAGGACAACACCTCGCTTTTCATACGTGTGAATTTTCAGCCCCCATTTACTAACATTACAGTAGATCTTACTGTAATATAATTAACTAGAGGCCAAGAGAAAATTTTAGATAAAATGCCAGTGTATGCTGGGAAAGAGAATGGAGGAAATGGATGCAGGGGAGAAGGTAAAATTCCCAAAGAGGAAAAGAAGAAAATGGTATTCTTCTTCAACTCAAGGGATGAGGAGACTCTTGCAATTAATCAGGCAAATGACAATGGTGACTTGATTCGGGGTGAGAGTTAAGTGAGAACCCAGGATACAAAGTGCATGTGGTGACCCACGTGCCCTAAAGCCACATTCTAAAGCAGTGATTTTCAATGGGTGTGCCAAGAGAGGGTCTTAGGTTGCCACAAAAATGTTTAAAGATGATTAATTAAATTATTTTCAAAAGAAGCTCAAAGCACGGTAAGTATATTTTTTTACTCTTTTTTTTCAATCAACATAATTTAAGTGGGCCTTGGAAGTTTAGCTATAGGTTTAAGTGTGCATGAGATTAAAAAAAAAAATGTAGAAAAAGAATGCACTAAAGGGACTGGGCAAGTTTAATGGAATCCGCCAAGTTCTTTCTCACAGGCAGAGCCAGTTTCCAATAAACTTGACTTCTCCCTTCTTATCTAGCCTGGACAGGGGCCCTGAGTGAGCTGGAGGAAGGACTGACCAGCAGAAAGGTGGTCCTTAAGTCCTTGTGGGCTGCCCCACAAGGACTGGGAGAGAGGCTATTGCCACCCCATCTGGGCTGGCTTCAGCCCAGGTGGATGAAGGACCACAGTGCTGGGTCAAGGCTAGAGAGATGCTGGGTAGATTTCCAGCTTTAGTAGAGCCATGTGGAATGAGGGCAAGGTTAGGCCAACAATAGGAATAAGAATCCGGGCTGAATAGCTTTGGGTCAGGGTTTGGGCTTCTGTACTTGGCTCAGGATCTGGAAGCCAGGATTTGTCTGTAGGAGGATGCGTTCCCCTCCACACTTGGTTCTCCAAGGCAGGCCTGGGGGACAAGGGCTCTGACTCCCTTAGCAACTGTCAGGCAGCAGGCAACTGCGTCCTACACCCTGAAAACTCAGTAGCAAAAGTTTGAGAACATAAAGGACAACCGAGTGGGTCACCCAACTACACCTCCACCACAGCCTTGCTGCTCTCCAGCCCCTGGACTTGACTCCAGAAACCAGTTCTGTGGAGGGCGGGTGTGCCTTTCCCAGCTTGAGCAACTGGGTCACGGCTTTGCTATGTGTTTGTTTCTGGGCAGGCTGACTTAAGCAGTGACTAAGCTTGGAAGTCATAAAACTTGGTAATAAACCTGTCAGTGGAACTGTCAGCTGGACCAGGATGTAGAACCTGGGTGTCTTCTGCAGCCAGCAAAGTCTCTCCCTTCCAGCTTGTCTGAGTGCTCCAGGCAGCGCTGCCTGAGATCTACACAACCCCCAGGAGCACCCAGCTTTACCTCAGGTCCCACAGCAGGACTAAGGGTAGGAAGAGGGGACAAGGTCAGTGTATCCTTAGCTCAGTCATTCTCTGAAGCCCTTTTTGATTCTATGGGCAAGAAACCCAGGAGGTGGGTGAAAGGGCTGTCTGGGGATTTGCTTCCCACAAAGAGTGTGGGTAGTTTGCACACACACATAACCCGGGGTCCGAAGACAGGATCCCATCTCTGCTCAGCCAGGTGACAAGCAGGAAACATCATCTCTCTAAGCCTCAAGTTTTTCAGCTATAACATGAGAATGATAACACCCATGGCCATTTGGCAGGGCTCCAATGGAATACCATATTCAGAGGATTTCGAAAAGTGCAAAGTGCCACATAACAATGAAGAATAGCAACTCTTGAGATCAACCCAATAGACCTTTAACAAGTGCTGGCTTCATGCCAGGCTAGTGTCTGGGCACCACAGGTGTAGTGATGAGTGAGAGAGAAACAGCTCCCGCCTCTTGGGGCCCAGCACCCTGCAGAATGCTTGGAAGAGACAAAAATGTGTATCAGCAGAAATACTAACAGCACTCATTAACAATAGCTTTGTTCAATGAGCACTTACAGGCTGGAACTAAGTGCTTCACACGCATTCAATCCTTCAACAGCTATGTGACATGGTCATTGTTATCTCTATACTTTGTAGATGAGGAAACTAAGGCTCAGTGGTGTGAAATCATTTACTTGTGATCATTCAGCTGAGAAGCAGCAAGTCATCTGATTCCAACATCTCTCTTCTCCAGAGTTCACCTTCTTCTTCTACACTTTCAGGCTTGCATGTGTTTTACATAATGTCTTCTTTTGCAGCCATTAGCAGTGGAACTGAAGAGCGCCATGCTGACCTCTATCCGAAGTTAAAGCAGATGTGTGTGTAAGCATCGTCTTTGCTTTTGCATGTCCTTGGTCATATTGTGCTGTCAGTAGGAGGGAAGCTTTCCCAGCCCTGCCCCCAACCAGCACTAAGATCTTGGATGAGTCCAGGACCCTCTCTGGTCTCCAGCTTACTCATCTGCACACAGTGAAGGACTGGGATGAGGTGGTCCTTGAAGGGTCCTCCCTGCTCTAAAAGCCTATGATTCTTATTGATCATCTCTAAATGAACATCTAACCAGGTGTAGGTGCTCAGGCCTGTAATCCTAGCACTGTGGGAGGCAGGGGTGAGAGGATTGCTTGAGGACAGAAGTTTGAAACCAGCCTGAGCAAGAGTGAGACCCCCATCTCTACAAAAAATAGAAAACTTAGCAAAGCATGGTGGTCCACCCTGGAGGCCCAGCTACTCAGGAGGCTGAGGCAGAAGGATCACTTGAGGGCTGGAAGTTGCAGTGAGCTGTGATGATGCCACTGTACTCTACCCAGGGCAACAAGACCCTATCTCAAAAAAAATACCAAAAACAAATCACCAAAAATAAATAAATAAATAAACACCTCGCAGATGAGGAGGAGGAGGACCTGCAGTATAGGGTGGACACAAAGTTCATGTGCAATTGACCATGTTAAACTATTTTAAATTGCACACGAACTTTATGTTCACCCTGTATTTGTCTCAGCTCAGCTTAAAATAGGTTGTGTGACGTTGAGAAAGTCACTTAACCCATCTGGGCTTCAAGCTCTCCATTTGTGCTCACAGGCATGCAGTGAGGATCACATTAAGACAGAGGCTGTGAAAATAGTTTGAAACTGCTCACGCACCGTCGGGCAGAGGTAACTAGAAGCAATGCAGCAAGCCCAGCTGGGGAGTCTTTGCATCCTTCTACACAGAATTCTGTTGTGTAGAGGCTAAACTTCCCTCTTTCAAACACTAGGACCTTATTGGAAATTGTTTCTGTTGTATAATTAGTCATTTTAATTATTCTAAAAGCTGACAATCCTTGCATGCTTACTACATGCCAGGCAGCCAGCCAAACCTTGTGTGTTACTGCTGCAGCCCAAGGTCAAATAAAAAAAAAAAACTCAATAATTGAAACATTCTCCTTTAGACAAAATAGGTCAAAAGAGTTTATGGGAGGTGTCAAAATCAAGAACATGAGTCAGAAAAACAGGCTTCAAATCCAGTCTAAGTTGTTGCTAGCCAATAAGACCTTGGACGTTATAACTTTCTAAGCCTCAGCTTACCCATCTGAAAAATGAAGATAGTGCTACTAATCTCAAAGGGATGCAGTAAGCATTTACAGAAGTCATGCTCACCCCAGGCATCAGTGAGGGAGAGCTCTGTGTGGCCAGACATGGTCTGAGAGCCCTCGTGCTGGCAGGGGCCTGTGCCCAGCATGGGAGCCTGAAGAGCAGGGTCAGACAAGGTGGTGAGGAAGCAGCTGGGAGCAGACCAGGCCCTAGACCCCGCTGGTCTAGCTTAGGAAACAGGGGTGACAGGCAGGACGCACGGAGATTGGTTTCCCCAGGAAGCTCTGCAGGAGAACAGTTTTCCTGCTCCTCTTCCCTCTCTTCTCTCCCTACTCCTGGGTCAGAGAGAGTAATCTTACCTCCAACCCACCTGCCTCAGCTATGCCCCAGGGAGGAAAGGGCAGTGACCAGGGTGGCCTCAGTGAGGGAGGCACAGAGCCCAGCTGCTGCTGAGGGTGAAAACACAGATTCTCTGGAGGAGGAACCCTCATTCTGGGCAGTTCCGTGATTCTCCTCTCTGAGGCCATGACTGTTGTGGCTCCAACCCTTAAAACCCAAGGATAATGGAAGTGACCTTGTGTCCTCAGGCAGCCAGAAGTGAGAGGCTTCCTCCAACACAGGTTTCCAACCAGAGCTCCACACGGAAACCCCTGAGGGGCTTGTTAGACCCAGACTGTGTCCCACCTGGGAATACGCATTTAACACAGCCTTCAGACATGCTAGTTCCCTAGATGGGTCTGGGATGCAGCCTAGGAATTTGTATTATTTTATTTTATTTTATTTATTTTATTTTCAGACACCTGCTCAGAGTAAAGGAATTTGCATTTTTAAGTGCCCAAGTGGTCAGAGAGCACACTTGGAGAAATTTGGTACATTAGTTGCTAATGTATTGCGGCTGAGGAACCCTTTTCCCTTCTCTCCTTTTCTCCTTTTCTGTTGTTTCTGTTCTCCTTTTTGGGTTGTTTCTGTGTGGCACTTGCCATGTGGCTTCCAAAAGGAAGCTGGGGCATAAATACCGAGCTATAGAAACACGCAACTCCTCAGCTTCGGAAAGGGGTCTCATTCTGTGCTTTCTTGCCCATAATCACTTGAGTATCCTTTCTTGTGCTTGATAGACCTGAAATAATAATAATCCAAGTGAACAGAACTGAGGGTGACATTTCCCCACCGAGAGCTGCCAGCAGGGCTCAGTTAGGGTCATGCAGGAGCATGTGGCTCCTTCCCGCTCATCTACATACAATGAGCCCTAAATCTGTCACCACCTGTCTGCTCCCTGCCCAGGCTGTGCTCTGGGTAACTTGTCTGCAGGCCCCAGGCAAACTTGGCCTGTCCTGCCTCAAGGTGAACCCCGTGTGTCTCACCTACCCTCCTGCACAGGTGGCCCCCTCTGCACATAGGTGAGCAGCTTCACTTTCCAGTTGCCATTTGGAAGTGGGGGTCACAGCAGCCCACCCAACCTTCCACTTATTGAAAAGCAAACAGATGAGCCCACGCCAGGCATCCTGTCCCACTGTGGGACAGGGACGAGCCCCTCACTGAGCTGGCTTTCACTGTGTGGGGGAAGAGTAACATCCACGCTGAGGGGCTGTCCTGGAGATTACATGAGAAGGCTGCAGGGCAGGCCCTCCCACCTGCTGTTACCGGTTCCTCCTGCTCCTTCCTACCTTCTGTCCTCCTTAATAGTTTCCAGACCTTCCAGGAAACCCCCAGCCTTCCCGGCAAGGCCAAGCTCTTCCTCTGGGTGCTGCACCCACTTCTTAGAGGGATCTAGGCCCAGCAGGGTTGCCTTGTTCTTACCTGTTGGACTCAGAGGATGATGGAGATTGGGCTTCTTTGTTTAGGCTTTGGCCCCAGAGCAGTGGAGACATTTCAGGTATGGCTCTGTCTAAACAAATATATGGGGTAAATGTTAGTTAATCAACAAACTCTTACTGGGTCTCTGCTGGTCAGTAAGCTCAAGGCACAGGGCGATGAGCCCTGCCCTCAAGGGCTCCTCAGGGCTAGAGGAGACACAACACCATAGCCTGCAGGGAAGGACTGCAGTGCGCAGATATCTAGATGTCTCCACGGGGCACTGTCTGGGCCCAAAGTGGGAGTGGGCAGTCCTGCATGGGTGGGCGGGGCCAGAACCAGCTTCCTGCACAGGAGCTTCCGTTTTAAGAAGGGAGAGTGAGTTCAGCATTCAGGAGCAGCGTGAGTCTGGCATGGAGGCGCAGCTGTGCACTTTCACGCCAGGAGGTATTGAGTGCGGCAGAGCAGAGGAGCAACCCTCCAGAGAGGTCACAGGGAGCAGATTCTGGGGGACTTGCAGGTACTCTGGGCCATAGGAAACCTGGGACTCAGCGACAGGACACATCAGATGTGTAACTCATGCAGCGTGGACTACAGGGCAGGCTGCGGACCTTGAACCTGGAGGACTGCGACTGGGCAGGCCTCACTTGGAAAGGCACTGCGTTCAGCAGCCTGTTCCACTTCACCGGTTCCAGAGTAAGAATCCCCTTTTTGAGGGGTAGAGATCAATTACTGTGACTCCCCGTATTTTAAGAGAACCATAAAAGACAACACTTTCAACACACATGTGCACACAGGGCCACATGGCAACCCCCTAAACCAGCCAGACTCCTTCGTGGGGGTGGCTTCCCACACTGTCTCTGCTCAGCAGGTGACGGCTTACCCAGGACACCTCCAGGCCACTCAACGTGCATCGACACATTCATTTTTAGAGTCGTTCCTTTTTGGCCCCATGAGCCAACATTAAGGTAAGCATTTTCTATCTTCCCTTATCACTGGGACCCAAAAGAAAATGATTAGAAAACTAAACTCTCAAACTCCTGGCCTGATGTGATCCTCCCACCTCAGCCACCCAAAGTGCCGGGATTATAGGCATGAACCACCACATGTGGCAGAGAAAATGAAATTCTTCCCCCTAAAGAAATCAAAAACTTTGACCACGTCTCTTCTCTGCTGCATCTAATTCCATTGTCCTTCAGCTTGAAGTCGTGTAAGAATCACTTATGGTGTTTGTTAAAAATCTCAAGTCCCACCTTCAGATATGCTAGTTCCATAGATCAGGATGGACCCTAGGAATTTGCATTTTTATTTTATTTTATTTTCAGACACCTGCTCAGAGTGAAGGAATTTGCTTTTATTTTATTATTTTATTTTTCAGACACCTGCTCAGAGTAAAGGAATTTGCATTTTTTAAGTGCCCAGGCAGTCAGAGACCACACTTTGAGAAAATCACTAAAGTATTGAGGAACCCTTTTCCCTTCTCTCCTTTTCTCCTTTTCTGTGTGAACTCGGCTAGTGATCGCATCATGGAAGGGATCAAGATGAGCCAGGGAATAAGAAATTTCCCGGCTGTGCTGTAACCACAGCAGAATCCCACCTATGTGGGAGAGGTGAGGGGTACAGCAGATGTTGTTGGCTGCCTTCCTGATGGCATCCCCTTCCCTGATCCATGCTTCTGCATTCTTTCTTGCTAAATAGAACCTTAATTCTGTACAGAAATCGGGTGACTATGTGCTTCTCAGCCTCCTGGGGCCCAGTCCTTGCTTCAGGCCCAGGGAGGAATCTTGGTGGTCTAAACCACAAGTTTTCAATGCTGGCTACACATTAGAGTTGTCTGGGAGATTTTAAAGCTACCTGTGAATGGATCATATCTGAGATCAGTTGAAACAGATTCGCAGGCATCCTCAAACTTTTTAAACAGGGGGCCAATTCACTGTCCCTCAGACTGTTGGAGAGCCAGATTATAGTTTAAAAAAAAAAATTGTAAGGGGCAGGAGGAGGCTGCCTGTGGCTCAAGGAGGAGGGTGCTGGCCACATATACTGGAGGTGATGGGTTCAAACCCAGCCCAGGCCCCCCCCCCAAAAACAAAAAATTATGAACAAATTCCTATGCACACTGCACATATCTTATTTTGAAGTAAAAAAACAAAACGGGAACAAATACAATCAATCACACCACCTCATGTGGCTGTGGGCTGTAGTTTGAGGACCCCTGCAGGGCATAGGTGTGTTTTTCAAACTCCCTCAGGCGATTCTAAAATGAAGCCAAGGATAGGACCCAAACCAATCTTAATAGTAATTCTGTTCTCCTTGCCAGTGATTGACTTAAGAATGGACACGTGGCATGATTATGGCATAAAAGGAGACATAAAAGGAATTCTGCTTCACATTCTTTAAAGGGATAGAGGAAAAGATGTGCCTTCTTCTGACATTCTGGCCTTTGGACATTATTGTATGAGATTGATGGGGGCTGACTGTGACCAGGAAAGATAAGCTCACTAAGGCCAAAATGCTGAAGATGGTAGAGCAATAATACGGCAAGAACCTGAATCTTGCATTTGCCACTGAAGCCTTGCATTTGACATTGAACTGCCAAGTTAACCAACCTAGAGCCACCTCATTCCTGGACTTCTGGATATGTGAGATAGTAAATATTTCTTATTGGTTAAGTAACTGGTTAGGTATTTTTGTTGTTTCTTGGTTGGTTCTGTTTTGTTATTGTTTCACCAACAAAACATTTTTGGTGACACAGAAAGACAAGAAATTATCTGATCAAACTAAAAAGCTTCTGCACAGCCAAGAACACACTTAGTAAAGCAAGCAGACAGCCCTCAGAATGGGAGAAGATATTTGCAGGTTGTGTTTCTGACAAAGGTCTGATAACTAGAATCCACAGAGAACTCAAACTAATTAATAAGAAAAGAACATGTGATCCCATTTCATTTGGGGCAAGAGATTTGAACAGAAGCTTCTCTCATGGAGACAGGTGCATGGCCTACAGGCAGATGAAAAAATGCTCATCATCTTTAATCATCAGAGAAATGCAAATCAAAACCACTTTGAGATATCATATAACTCCAGTAAGAGTAGCCCACATAACAAAATCCCAAAACTATAGATGTTGGCGTGGATGTGAAGAGAAGGGAACACTTCTATTCTGCTGGTGGGAATGCAAACTAATATGTCCTTTCTGGAAAGAAGTTTGGAGAACACTTAGGAAACTAAAAGTAGACCTGCCGTTCTATCTCGCAATTCCTCCACTAGGTATCTATCCAAATGACCAAAAATAATTTTCTAAAGACATTTGCACAAGAATGTTTATTGCAGCCCAGTTCATAATTGCCAAGTCATGGAAGCAGCCCAAGTGCCCTTTGACCCATGAATGGATTAACAAATTGTGGTATATGCATATATATGTATATGCAGCTATAAAAAAGATGGAGACTTTACCTCTTTCATGTTTACATGCATGGAGCTGGATCATATTCTTCTTAGTAAAGTATCTCAAGAATGGAAGAAAAAGTATCCAATGTACTCAGTACTATTATGAAACCAATATTTAATCAACGCACTTTCACACAAATGACAAAACACAATTATAGCCCAGAAAGGAGAGAAGAGGGGAGTAAGGGGAGGGGAGATGGAATGGCCAGGTGGAGGGAGCGTAATCGGTGGGACCTCACCTATTGTGCATATTGCAAGGGTACATGTCAAATATATTAAGAGTATAGATATCTTTGTATGCAGCCCCTTTTATTTATTAACCGGACGAGAGCTTTGTTTTTTTTTTTGTAGAGACAGAGTTTCACTTTATGGCCCTCAGTAGAGTGCCATGGCCTCACACAGCTCACAGCAACCTCCAACTCCTGGGCTTAAGTGATTCTCTTGCCTCAGCCTCCCAAGTAGCTGGGACTATAGGCGCCTGCCACAACGCCTGGCTATTTTTTGGTTGCAGTTCAGCGGGGCCGGGTTTGAACCCGCCACCCTCAGTATATGGGGCCAGCGCCTTACCGACTGAGCCACAGGCACCGCCCAAGAGTATAAATATCTTAACACAACAAATAAGTGAGGTGAAGGCTATGTTAACCAGTTTGATGTAAGCATTCCAAATTGTATATAAAATCAGCACATTGTACCCCATAAATGCAGTAATGTACACAGTTATGATCTAATAAAAATGATAAAAAAAAAAAGGACAAATTCAATGAGCCTGCCTATTGGTTCCGAGTGCTCTAATGATGTCCTTCGGACCTTCTAGTGACAAATAACCATCCCTCCCTTCCACAGCATCTGAATGGAATCTGGCCCCCCTAGGGCTCCAGGGAGGGAGGGCACCATAATGACTGGTCCCTGGGTTCATTTGCATGGTGATCGTATGTCTCGATTTATCAGAACTTTCTCAACTTTTCAGTAAAGGCAATTCAGTAGTAAAACTAAAGGCCTTTCTATATTTAATGTTGTAAAGTTCAAGCAAAAGCCTCTGCCTGGCTCTCAGTTTCTGTTTCAGGCAGTGTGGTCTCCATGGCTCTTCCAGGGAATAGTGGGAGTGTAGTTTTGTGTTCTCCAACAAAATGGAGGTGGGGGAGCTGTCCCACTGAACAGTCCTGGGGCACAGTAGGGGCATTCATGTCACCCCAAGCTGCTCCTACTGCTACACCTCAGGGGGACAGGAGGCAGATCCCTGACACACGATTGCCATAGTGATGCCTATATAGCCCCGGGTTTCTATGTCTATCACCAGGAGTGCAGGAAGAAGGCTGCCACTTTCTGAAAGAGAACCACAAAAGTGAGAGGAAGCTGGCCTCCTGGGCCCTGGGTGCTGTCCTGATAAGACAGGGCTGACAGGCTGAGGACCAGGCAAGGTCAGAAGGGGGTCCGCTCTGCCCTGGAACATCCTGATGCTGGGGTGCACCAGAGTCACAAGTTGAAGGAGCACCTAGAACCTCGCCCAGGCCCATAGGAGATGCCCTTTCCCCAGCCGGTGCACCCTCCAACATCTGCAGGCAAACCTGAGCAGAGGCCACTGGTGGCTGAAGACATTTGCCTGGTCTCACTAGGGTTCCAGCCCTTAATTCGGGATTGCCAACAGCCTTGCACTTGCTATACTGTTGACCACAGCTGGCTCTGAGGGGTAGAATTGGATCTCAGGAAGTAGTGTGTCCACGTTTTATTTTAATCATTTAATCTGACTGAAGTGGATGAAGGTGGGGACTGGTGAACAGGGAGATGGGAGGGTGGATGGTCTAGATAGAAGCCCCCCACAACCTGCCTCCACAGGGGGTGGGGAAAGGAGTGGTGCATAGCTCTTGGCCTCTTTTCACTTCCCTTCTTGCTTCCAAACACTGGCTCTGGTACCCACAGGCTGAACCCATCCTCGTTTCTTCCAGTCTCATCAACTCTTGTTTCTTCTGTGGACGGGGCTTATTCTGAGGCTGCACTTAAATCCTCACTCCAAAGCAAGTCTGGGGGCAGAGCCTAGGGGTGAAGCCAAAAGTTGCTCCTATTTGATTCTCTTTTCTGCATGACTGATGGTCTTGCTCTGACAGTTTCTACCAGTGCCTTTTGGAAAGACTGAATATGTGATGCTTAGATATATGAAAAAAGTGTATAAAATGTAACGAGTGTCTGTATGCCCATCACTCAGCTAAGGAAACAAAGCATTTACCAATAAGGCTGACGCTAATCACACTGTCTTCTCCTTCCACGAAACAAGCTGAATTTGATGTCCATCATATATGTCAATCGGGATTAAGTTTAGCTACAAATAACAGAAACCCAAAATAGCTACCTACCTACGTGAGGTGGAAGTGTATTTGCCCTCATAAAAAGAGAGCTGGAGGGAAGCAATTTGGGGGTGCCAGGGTATCTCCATAGTACTCAAGGATCAGCCACCCTTAAACTGCTGTTACAGCACCATTTCCACCTCCTGGACCAACACAGCTACTGCGCTCCAGCCATTTTATCCACTTTCAAGCCATCAAAAAGGAGAAAGGAAGGGAAGAAGAAGGACATGTCACCAGCCTTAAGGTGACTTCAGAAAGTTGCTTCTTTTCTATCTCATTAGCCAGAACTTAGTCACAAGGCCATCCCAGTTAGAAGCTGGAAGATGTCATTTTTATTCTAACTGGCTATGTGCCCAGTTAACAATCAGGCCTCCTCTTCTAAAGAGGAAGGAGAAAATGAAATTGGGAGACACCTAGTGGTCTCTCTCCGTCACATCCCAGTTTTAACCAGAATGCCAATTTAGAACCTCAAATTGTTGAAGATATCACTTCTTAAAAAAAGAAGCTTTCAGTATATTTAGTATGTATCCATAGATGCAAGTATGCAAATAACAAAGCTCAATGAATTCTCCCAAATGATTAAGATATAGAATGTTAACAATACCCCAGAAAGGTCCTGAGGCCAACAAACAGTTTAATTCGAAAATAAAATCCCAGGTTAGTAGGTGTCTGATTCCATGTTGTTCCATGAGAACTTAGTTTGCATCACTTCTTGCTCTTAGAAGAACATAGTCCCAGTTTCAGGTAGCGCTGGGAAGTATTTCTCCTGATGAATGAGCTAACATCAAAGCCAAATTTTTCTTAAAAACAATCCTGATAGGCCAGGTGTGGTGGCTCATGCCTGTAATCCAGGAACTCTGGGAGGCTGGGGCGGGAGGATCCCTTGAGTTCAAGAGTTCAAGACCAGCCTGAGCAAGAGCAACATCCCTGTCTCTACAAAATTAGCCGGGCTCCTGTAGTCCCAGCTGCTCAAGAGGCTGAGGCAGGAGGAATGCTTGAACCAAAATGCTCAAGGTTGCTGTTGACACCAACAGCACTCTAGATTGGGCAACAGAATGAGACTCTATGGAAAAGGGAAGGAAGGAGGGGGAGTCTTGATTGACCGTGGGATATGTTCACAGATTTAGTTATAAGCCACATTATATAGAGAGGAGGCATTTATTGTGCATCTGTTATGTGTCAGCTACTATGCTGAGTGAAAATGCTACTTTTGAAAATATGAGCAGTAGAAACAAAGCAGTCCCTATTCCTAGATCTGCCACTAATTGGGACCGTGCAATGTCACCTGAACCTAAAGTCACTTGAGCCAGCTCTGCCTTAGTTTTCCCATCCACAAAATGGGGATAATATTGTTGTGATCACTCAAAGAGGAAAATGTTGTCAAAGTGGTCTGTTAATAGAAAGCTCAACTTAAAGACCTTGCTTCCTGGTGAGCTCCAGGTTTCTTACCGAGCTCTCCCTACAGGACCACTGCCGGCGAGCTCCATTTCTGAGCTAGTCTCTTGGTTCTTAAGTGCCTTGAAGGCAGGAGCCACCCCCACCTCCCATCCCTGAGCCGATGGCAGAGCCAGTGAGCTTGTTGGATGGAGCCCAGGGCTTGCTATTTTTCCTTTTTCAATTGGATCTGTGCCGTGACCCCCTTTGCCTCACGTTGCCGCGACCCTCCCTAGATTCTGGAACACTCGGGCCTGTCTGTGTGTTTTATTTTGTGCTGCCTTCCTCTCTCCCTTTCTTACTCTTTTCATACCGTGCCAGCCCATATATATTTAGCTCTTTTAATCTCTCTTCATAAATCATTCCCTCAAGTCAAGTCCCTGAAAATGTTTCCCCTGAAATCCCTCCAAACCATATCTGAAATACTTACCTTCTGGTAAATGCATCATGGCCCTTCCAGCCTGTCACTCCACCTTCATAACCAGGACAATATGGAAACCGGAGTGCAGGCCCTCCGTGCCAGGTGTTTTGTAGGCTTCTTTCTTCTAAAGATGCTGAAACAGCATTGAAAGGTCTCAGATGCAATTACTTTATGGGCTTCATGATCAAGATTTAACCTGGTGGTTAAGGATTTGGGCTCTAGCATCTGAATGTCTTTGGTTAAAAATCCTGGCTTCATCACTTATTTGTTGTGGAATCTTGGCCAAGTTATTTAACTTCTCTGTGTCTCAACATCTTCACCTGTAAAATAGGAACAATGAGAGTTTACCTCACAGGGCAATTATGAGAATTAAATGAAATAATGTATGTAAAGTTCTCAGCTTGGCACCTGGCACTTGGTAAGTGCTCAAGAGACATTAGCTTGTTGTAGTGTCTTTTTCTACCTAGGATCCATTCTTTTCATCATTATTATTAGCAGACCCCCAGTTTCATGCTGGATGCCAATATAAAAAATAATAACTTTTTCTGCCTTCCCTTTTAGCCAGAAATAGTCACATGACACAGTTCTTGCCAAGGAGACATCAGCTGGAGGGATGAGAAGTGCTCCCAGGAAAGGGTTTTAAAGGGAACAGAACAAATTGCCCTACATCTGTCTGCCTTTCTCCTCTTCCTCCTTTTTCTTGTTTCAGATGTGAATGTGATGTCTGGATCTTCCGCAGCTATATTTTGACCATGAGCCCAATTTGAGAATGGCAGTCATATGCTGAGTATAATGAGACAGAAAGAGGCACCTGGTCTCTCCTCCTATGGTGCTGGGGAGCTGCCACACCGGCCCTGGACTGCCTGCCTTTGGACGTTATGTTACCAAATAGAAATGAATAAATAAATAAGAAGCCCCTATTCATCAGATTCCCATTACTAGTAGCCATGCACAGCTACCTGCTGCAAGCATCAGCTCCTGTGATGAGCAGCAACTCCAATTACAGCTGGATGTGGTCTGTGGCCGGAAGTGGCTTGGAAACTGTGTTCTGTGGGAACTGAGGGATTCTTTGGAGCCCTCAGACTAGAGTCTGTGAAGGGAGGCATACCTCTCCCCTCCCCACCTTTTCTCCAACTTCGTGTGTGTGTATCGTATTATAGGAGGAGCGGTGGCCCAGTTAGACTTTCTTTGAAGAATAGATTCCAGCACAAAAAATAAAAGTTTTGGAAACCGCTGTTCCTGTCCAACCCCCTCATTTTACAGATGAGTGATCTGAGGCCCCAAGAGTGCCTTGTCCAGTCAGGCACAGCCAGGCAGAGCCAAGAGGAGAACCCAGGTTTTCTGCTCTTTCCGGGGGCCCTGCCAAGTACTGGAACTGCCACAAAAAAAAACAAAAACAAAAAGGCAGATCCAAAGAGCTTACAATCGCCGCTGCCGGAGTCCCAACTTGGGGCCTGATGGGCTGCCTGCTCCCAGGAGAATTGGACAGGGCTCCCCGCTGACCAGTAAAATCTAATGAGGGCTCAGAATGTCCTTTCAGGGCCCTAGGCAGCCAATTTGCCCTCCTGCTGAGAGAAAGTTGGACCTGTTTCCTCTTCTCTCTCTATAGTAATTCATTAATTGTTTGTTTATTTTTGAAAGTGCGCACACACACTAAATGTGTGGAGCAGAGTGGGCAAATGGGTGGTGTGAAGTCCTCAATACATGGGGTTCTTTGTTCCTGTTCTTGTGGTTCTCTTTGCAAAATGCTCGCTTGATCAATTCAAGATCAATGGCTGCTAAGTCGCAGCTGTAAACATTATCTCATTCAAGGTCAATTACAGCAGCCTGTGTTCTACAGCAGGAAGCTTAACTATGGGAGGGAAGGGGGTGTGGAGCCTTTAGTAAGTGTTTAGAGGCCCTGTCCTTGTGAATCTGCCGTGTTTGAGCATAGTTGTTCAACTCAGTAGACTATAAATTGCCACTTGAATGGAATAACCAGCTGTTATATCAATTCAGGATATCTCAGTCCAAGGACTTTAACTAGAAACTCTTTATCTCTCCATTCTGTCCATCCATCCATCAACTCAATAATTATTTATTGAGCAGCCACTTATGAGTCTAGCGCTGATGCAGAAGGAAATAGGCAAGGTCGTCCCTTGAAGCTTACTTAGAAGCAGCAAAGAGAGACTAAAAATGAACATGAAAACAAGTAGACAAACAGTGGCGCCCATAGCAGAAATGTCACTCACCAGGGAAAACAGCCCAGAGGAGGCTACACTATACCCGCCAGGGCAATGACAGCCATGTCCCCACTTCCACCCCCAGCTCTGACTTAGAGCTTTGTTTAACCGAGCAGCTATCAGAGTGCTTACTAGTTACTAGGTGCCAAGCCCAGGGTTAAATGTTTGACCTGGATGTTTTTATTTAACTATTTTTTGGAAATAGGATTTTTCCCCCTCACCTCCAGGTCCCCACTGGGAAACAGGAACCTCCAAAGCTCTCAAAGAAGCCCAAATATCAGGGAGAGCTCAGAAACACTTCACTTTGTGAGCAATGAGCAAGACCAAAGGCTGATGAAAGTCTCTTGTGTGTGAATTGCCAAGGTTTCAGAACAGCCATGTGATCCAAAAGAAAGAACTGATATAATGCAGTCTTTTATAAATTCATTTAGTGGCTATTTCCATGCAGCAGAGGAAAACCAGAATAGGCACTTGGAATTAGAGGCCCAAGTAAAAATCTTCCTTCTACCACCCCTGCAGCCTTTGGCAGACCCTTAATTCACTGAGGCTCACATTCCTAACCTATAAAATGGTGACAACGCTATCCCACTCATGGGATTGTTATGAAGATTTTTTGGAAAGTGAGACTCAGTACTCTCTGGCATAGAATGGAGGTTCCATGGCTGAATCTGCCCTGGAGGAAGGGAGACCCACTAAGAGACTGGGAGTGTGGTCTAGGTCAGAGGTACTGAGGGGCTGAGAGGGTGCATTGCAGATAAGAACAGTGGCTGGAAAAGATATTGAAGTACTAAGTTCAATGGAATCTACCTACAGAGGGACAGAGGATGGCCTTCCATGTGGGCAAGGAACTGGGAAAAGCTTGAAAGACTTGGTTGACCATGATGCCATGACAAAGACTGGGGACACCAGAGATGCTCAGTTTGGGAGACCAGTGGGCCAACCTGGTAGACATCCATCAGATGGCAATGGTGGGAGCCATCTCCATGGTAGCAGCCAAAGACTAGGGTGAGCTCTGGTAGGATGCACATGCCATTTGTGGTGGTCCGGCACACACACTCCCTCAAACAGCAGCTCCTCCTCCGTTCCCATCATGAGTGTTTGCAGAACTACCAGTCACTGACCTTGCCCTATAAAACACAGGGCGGATAACAGGCCTAGACCCAGTTCATCCCAGCATGCAATTCCCTTGGCCAGGGGATTGCTCCAACAGTGAGTACATGACACAACGCAGGACACTCAGGATTTTTTTGTTGTTTGTTTTCGAGATAGAAATCAGTTCTGGCCAACTAAAGAGAAAACACAAATCCCTACTCAAAGTCGCAGATTCCTTACAAAATTGAATGAGAAACAGAAAAAAGTGAGAACACAGTCATGTTCATGCCACAAGGAAAACTTGATTGAGACAACACTGTTGGCACCACTAGGCACTCCCCCACCCCCGCCACTGCATAGGCAACTTGAACAACCTCCACCCAAGCTCACCTCTTTGGATCACTCTCCAGATTCTAAGTCCTGGAAGAGAGAACCGGCTGCCCAGACCATTGGTTAGGTGCTGCCCCCTGGTGGCCTAGAGCAGAGACAAGGCCTCTGCCTACACACACTCCTTCAGTGAGCTTAACCCATAATGTGGGAGAATTCCCTTTAGTATCAAGTGGTTTCTCATGCGAGATCCCCTTAAAAGAATCTAAAGTCTCCTAAACTCAGGTAATTTACTATGGAATGTTCCTTCTAGAAAAGACATTTGAAATTGCCTAGTCCAGCAGTCCTTCCTGCACCAGAAGCACAGAGGGGCTGGTTCACATCTGACCTAGGACTAGAACAAGCAATCCCCTCCAGGGGTCCCTCTGCCACCCGACTCTCCTCCAGCCTGTGACTGGTCTGCTCCAGCATAGGACAGGGAAGCAGAGGATGCAGTCATTGCCATGGCAACCAGAAGTCACAGCTTTTTCCAGACTGGATGAATTTCTTGAGCTTTCACATTTTCTAAGAAAGAGATGAGTAGTAGCTGTATGTGATTTAATCCTTACAGCTTTGTAAACATAACTTTCAGATGAATTTATTTACAATTCAGCCAAACAAGCCTTTGCCGGCTCCTGCTTTCCTGTGTGTTCTTTCTGAGAATATGATTGCCCCCGCATTGGGTCTCAGGGGCGACGGTTCTGTTTGAACACCACAGCCGGGGTCTCTGGGCAGTGGGGCAGCAACGGGAGCACAGTGTCTGGGATGAGAGGAGGAAGCGAAAACATGAGGGAAGCTGGGCAGACAGGGAAGGAGCTGGAACTTCTAGTGATTTCATTATTTTTCAGCAGGCTGGCACTGCATCTTGGCTGGATGGGGCAATTAACAGCTCCCCAAGCTCCTAATGAGTGGTTTTCTTGAGGTTTAAGCTGCCCGCAGAGTTTCCCAAGGGAATTTATTCCTGGAAGCTAACTCCTGAGAAGTGGCCACCCCCAGTGCACCTTAACTGGGGCTACTGAATTTGGCCAGTTGTTTGGAATTCTGGGTCCAGAGCCACAGCTTGTAATTTGCAAGGAGCACTGGTAGTGCTCAGCTTTAACTCCTCATAATGGTGCTGGCCAAGGATACCTCCCTTTGTGGGGCAGCTTAAAGGTCCTGCTTCCCCAAAGCCTCTTCTGAGACCCTCTTTCCACAAACAGTCCACCATACTTTGTACCTGGTGAATCACCCCCAGAGGCAGTGGTTAGTAGTTGGCCAGGAGCCAACCCACCAGATTCTCTCCTGGAGAACATGAACTTGAGACTTTCAGAAATTCTGCTACTAGGCAGTAGCAAAAACAGTGGAAACCGAAGCTGAGAGGGGCTGAATCTCCAAAGGAAAGGACAAGGTGGCCGTGGCATGGCTGCTCACAGGAGTGCAGGGCACCTCACAATGTACCTTGGGACTGCAGGTCATCTGACTTGGTCCCTCTTTCCTGTCACCCAGAGCAGCCTCCTTCACACTCCCAAAAGCATGCATTCACAGCCAAGAGGACAATGGGACACTTTTACCTGACCCACAAACCTAAAGGACTGAACTTTTGCCTCACGCTGAGAAGATCCTCAAGATACAGCATATTCCTTTGAAATGTCAGTTCCTCACTTTAGTTTGTGAAACACAGTGTTAAAACCTAGAAGCAACCGATTCTTCAGCAAGGAGAAATATTCCTGTCAGAACATCATCCTCTAAAGTCCGAACTCTGGCCTTTAATAGCCAGTAAAGAATCTTCCTTCCATCCTGAAATAATGGACAGTGGGAGGCCTTTAGCTCCATGGAAAGTACTGACTTAGGTAAGTTATGGAGGACCCCGGAGCCACCATTCTCTGATCTGCAACTTGAGTGGGGCCGAGCACAGCTGTCCTGGTGCTGCTCCAGCCTTAACCACACCAAAAAGCTTCATGGTACTGTTTCTTGCCTCGCTGCAAATAGTTCTGCAAACCAAATGCCCCGCCCCCCACCCCACCAAGCCCATCCATGTAACAAACTCCATTCCAGCTTTCAACCGTGTGGACTAGGATTCTTTTGCTGGCAAGATGCAAAAACTGACTCTGGGATGCCTCACAGATATAACAGCCATATATATTAACTACCATTTCTTTTCTTTTCCTTTTTGAGACAGTGTCTCACTCTCTTGCTCAGGCTGGAATGCAGGGATATCATCATAGCTCATAGCTGACTGCCACCTCAAACTCTTGGAATCAAACAATCTTCCTATCTCAGCTTCTCAAGTAGCTGAGAGTACAGGTGTGCACCACCATGCCTGGCTAATTTTTTAATTTTATAGTGATACTGGATCTCACTATCTTGCCCAGACTGGTCTCAAATTTCTGAGCTCAAGCAGTCCTCCCACCTCAGCCTCCCAAAGTGCTGGGATTATAGGTATGAGCCACCATGCCCGACCCAACTTATCATGTCTCAACAAGGACAGGAAAAGGACTAGACATGAACTTGGAGTCTGTCGCTCTAGAAAAGTGGTTCTCAACTGTGGGTGATTCCAGGGTATATTTGGCAATGCGTGGTGACATTTTTGATTATCATGACTGGGGTGTGATGCCACAGGCCTCTAGTGGAAGAAAACCAAAAATCCTGCCAAACATTCTACATTATACAGGACGGCTCCCTCCACCCCAGCAAAGAATCAACCAGCCCAAATGTGTACAGTGCCAAGGTTAAGAAACCCTGCTCTAGAGAGCTGAAATCACCATAATTTAGTTTTAATAATGCCCAGCCTCTAAGACTCTCAATTCCAAATTCCAATTTACTGGGAGAGAAAAAAAAAATTTTTTTTTTTTGACAGAGTCTCACTATGTCGCCCTTGGTAGAGTGCTGTGATGTCACAGCTCACAGCAACCTCAAACTCTTGGGCTTAAGCGATTCTCTTGCCTCAGCCTCCCAAGTAGCTGGTACTACAGGTGCCTGCCACAATGCCCAGCTATTTTTTGTTGTTGTCATCATTGGTTTTTTTTTTTTTTTTTTTTAGCAGGCCCAGGCAGGGTGTGAACCTGCCAGCCCCGGTCTATGTGGCTGGCACTCTAACCACTGAGCTACGGGCACCCAGCCATGGGAGAGAAAATTTGGTTTTCTCTTGAGAACTTATTCACCCCTGGCCAGGAAAACAGAGTCACCTAATGTAGACTTGGCAGTTGGAAACCCTTCTCTCATATTAGGAATAGTCCCAGAAAAAAATGACTTTTGGTGGGGTATGTATCCCAAGAGTAATGGGGCCAGAGGCGTAATGGACATTACTCCCTTCAGGAAGCCTTCTCTGCCCCTTTGGGCTAGAGTGACCCCCCTACCCTCTGGTCTGGCATCTTGTACATATTTGGTCTCCCTGAATTATGATTTGCTCATTCACGTGTCCATCTCTCCCCAGAGACTTGGGGTTCTTGGCGCTCTCTATGAATTGAAACTGGGTCTTACTCATCCCTGAAAGCCAGTGTCAAATGCTCTGGTTACATAACATAATATTACAGCATGACATTGCTATATAACAAACCATCCCAAATCATAGTCACTTCTAATAACAAACTTTTCACTTCATGATTTTGGGAGTCAGTAATTTTGGCAGGAGCCAGCTGTCCACTCAGTCTCAACTGGGGTGACTCAGGGGCACTTAGTTGGCAACTGGGCTCAGCTGTTGGGTCCAAGATAGCTTCTCATGTAACTGGCACCTTAGCAGGACAGCTGGAAGGCTGGGCACAGCTAGGCCCCTCTCTCTAGACTCACAGCCTTTCTACATGGTCCTTCCAGAAAGATAGTCATATTTCTTATGTGGCTCCAAAAGAAATGACTCAAGAAGATCTAGGCTGAAATTAAAAGGCTTCTTAAGACCTTACATTGAAGTCCCAGAACATTATTTCAGCTACATCCTGTTGATCAAGAAAGTTACTAAGAACAACCTAGATTTAAGGGGAAGGGACTGCAAACTAGTACAACCTTTCTGGAAGGAAGTATGGAGAAACCTCAAAGCACTCAAGCTAGACCTCCCATTTGATCCTGCAATCCCATTACTGGGCATCTACCCAGAAGGAAAAAAATCCTTTTATCATAAGGACACTTGTACTAGACTGTTTAGTGCTGCTCAATTTACAATCCAAAATGTGGAAACAGCCTAAATGCCCACCAACCCAGGAATGGATTAACAAGCTGTGGTATATGTACACCGTGGAATACTATTCAGCTATGAAAAAAATGGAGACTTTACATCCTTCATATTAACCTGGATGGAAGTGGAAGACATTATTCTTAGTAAAGCATCACAAGAATGGAGAAGCATGAATCCTATGTACTCAATTTTGATATGAGGACAATTAAGGTCATGGAGGGGGAGGAAAAGCAGAGAGAGGGAAAGAGGGAGGGGGGTGGGGCCTTGGTGTGTGCCACACCTTCTGGGGGCAAGACATGATTGCAAAAGGGACTTTACCTAACAAATGCAATCAGTGCAACCTGGCATATTGTACCCTCAATGAATCCTCAACAATAAAAAAAATAAAAAATGTCACTCCCAAGGGAAAAAAAAAAAAGAAAGCACTTCCTGATATGAGAGGCAACACACATGAACAGTCAGGAAAGGAAGTGGTGGTGGTCTAATACAGCCTGATATAGTAATTGTTTAATAAATATTTAACAGATAAATTAATTAACATGAGGACAAATTAACCCTGCTTGAGTTCACCTAGTCAATGTAAGGTTTAAATGAAAATAAAGCACATGGGGCTGGGTGGCTCAGGCCTGTAATCCTAGTACTCTGGGAAGCTGAGATGGGAGGACTGCTTAAGCTCAGGAGTCAGAGACCAGCCTGAGCAAGAGTGAGACCCTGTCTCTAAAACTAGCTAGGTGTTGTGATGAGTGCCTGCAGTCCCAGCTACATGGAAGGCTGAGGCAAGAGGATTGTTTTGAATCCAAGGGTTTGAGGTTGCTGTGAGCTATGACACCATCGCACTCTAACAAGGGCAACAAAGTGAGACTATGTCTAAAAAAAAAAAGAAAGAAAGGGAGGGAGGGAGGGAGGGAAGGAAGGAAGGAAGAAAGGAAGGAAAATAAATAATGCACATGGAAACATGCTTTTGAAACTATCAAATGTTACAGAGAGGTAAGGAGCTCCTGTTAGGGGAAAACTTACCTGCTTACTCTAGTTTATATATGGCTGTTTGCAGTGTCCCCTCAACCATTCTCCCCTCCCAGCTGCAGAAATTCATGACAGACATCACTAATTGATCACAGCTCTTTTTCCACCTATGTTGAATCCTTCTCTACACAGCACTCCAGCCATCCACTAATTGATCGAGGTTGACATGGGAGACATGCCTGTTTGTTATCCTTGTTCCTGCCTAAATTTCTATTGCTAAACTAGCTTCCAGAAGCCCAGGCTTTTAGTTTCTTTAAACATACACACCAGCTGCTTCCTTTTATTTTTTTTTTAAAGAAAATATAAAGTGTAAGCCCTGACAAAGATGAAACAGCAGACACCCCATCACCCTCCAAAATTGGATTTATAATGGAAACAAAAACTGATTATGGCAGTGAGCTGCCATTATAAATTATCTTAAAAGAAAATAACTGCATGCAAGAATAGTCATATGACATCTCATAAAGGGAGAATCTGTCTACCTTGACATATTTTATTCCGTGAAAACGCTGCTTCAAGGTGAGGCAAGCCCAGGCTTGTATAGTGGATGAAAGAAAGCCGTTCTCACTGACCACCCTCTGCCTCCACATTCGTCACCCACTCAGATTCCCCTAACTCCCATCCAGCTTTTTAGGGAATTTGAAAAATACATTTTAACTGCTCAAGGAAAGACAGAGAAAAAAATGTTCTGAAACATCTCTCCACCGTCTGTTGAGGGCCTAAGGCCAGCAGTAGAACCTACCTTCGGCAGGGTGGGTGGCACCAAAAAAAGCTGCTCCCACCCTGCACTCAAGCAGGAAAACAATAGGCTAAAAATGACCAGCGAGAGTGGGGAGACCCACTATATGGCTAAAGGCCCCAGGATTGGGAATGAGGATGTTAGGATGTCACCTGTCATTAGCAAGTCACCTCAATCTCTGAGCCCGTTTACTCCTCTGTGTGACGGAGCAAGAAGGACGGCGCTGGGGGAGCTGGGGGGTCAAAGGCACTGATGGATGAGCAACCAGAAGTCCTCTCTTACTGCCACTGGCAGACTACGGAAGAGAACCACCAGAAAAATCAGCTTTCCAGATGTCAAACTCCCAGTGTTTCAAATGTGGTGCCTCCCAGGCTGTGTAGCTGCCCTTCCCTGCCTGGCAGGAATCAGGCCCTAGTGATGGGGACTGTGTTCATCTAGCCGTGTTCCTTACCATCTGCTTAGAAACAACCCAAGGGAAAGAGCAATAGTTAACTCTGCCCATGCCACACACAAACCAGCTCCTACAGTGTTTACAAACAAACTCGTGAAGTAGTTATGAGGAATTACTGTTCTCTTGTTACAGACAAGGAAACTGAGACACAGGGAGGTTAAGTCACTTACTTGAGGTTCCCAAGTGACAGACTTGGAGCTCAAAACCACAGAGTTTAGCTCCAGAGGCTTTAACCACTGGACTACACTACATCTCCAGAAGATGAGGATGGCTAGAAGGAAGTCGGGGCCAAGCAGTTCAGTCTCAAAGAGTCTCCCTCCTTACACCTCTTCTTATACTTTGGGAGCAAGATTTTTAGCCTTATACTGCAGAGAAATGAATGAGCCAAAGCTGCAGGTAAAATAACAGGCAAATCTCACATTCGAAGTCAAGCATTGTATTGAATGAAAAAGCCGAAGAATGATGCCTTGTGATGTCCCTAGGGATTCATACATGTACAGGAACAGCATCCAAACGTTTCTAGCAAGGATGAACATCACCTTCAAGACTCACCTTGGGGGGCAGGGGAGGGGCCCTTAAAAGCCTTCAAATAGATCTATAATTTTTTAAATCAATTGGATAGTAGGAACATGGATGTTCAATAAATTACTCTTTATGCCTGTCTGTATTTCTGAAATATTTCCTAAGTTTCTAATGATAACAACTCAACTCTAATGATAACAACTCTATGGTTCACTTGTTGTCCATTAGTTTATTTCAGTTTCCATCGCTTTAATCAGTCAAATATCAAGTGGTCTTGAGATTCTACTACTAATAGCTAATATTTATTTAGTAGAGCTTAGTAGGTATTAGACAGTTAAATGCTTCACACACATCAACTCTTATTCATAATAACTTCACAAAGTAGGGACAATTATTACCCCCATTTTAAAGATGAGAAAACTGAGGCATAAAGAATCTAATTCCATTTGATCCCAAAGCCTGAATTTAAGCAATCAGGTGCTACGAGAGGGGACAGGCAAGCAAGGAGGATGACAGGACTTTCAGTTTGTAGTGGACACACAGTGCCCTCATCCCTAAGTTGCTAGAAATGCCACCAGCTGCCAGGTCTCAACTGAGTCCCTCTCTAGAACTTGCCCTTAGCTGAAAAAAGGCAACTCACCCAAGGTCACAACATTTTCTTGGAGCAGCTGCATTTAATGACAGTTAACTGATGGTGTGAGGGAATTAAGGCCCAGATTTTGCCTAATTCCGATGGCCATCCCAGCTCCAGGTCACTGGGGGACTGACTGAGACCTTCATTGTGACAGCTCAACTTCTCCCTCTGCCCACCTTGCATTTGTCATTCTCCGACCAAGGGGGGCCTTAAGTACTCTCCTCAATAAAATTCTTTTTTTTAATTTCAGATTAATATGAGAGTATAGATGATTAGGTTACATTGTTTGAGTTTGTTAGGTAAAGTCCAAGTTGTAGTTGAGCCCCTCACCCAGGAAGTGTGCCATAGACCTGTGCACTGTGCCTATCAGGTGAGAGCTTACTAAACCCCTGCCCTCCTCTCCCCTCTCCCTTCCCCCAATAAAATTCTTGAACACAAATCTCTGCCCCAGAACCCGCTTCTCAGAGAACTGGCCTAGGGCACAGTCTAATAAGGAAGAAAAGTTCCTACAGAGGACACAGGAACCATCTCATTCTACACTGTAAATTCCCATAAGTGTTCAGAAGGGCCCAATGGAGTTAGTCACAAAAAGGCTTTCCCGAGGAGGTGAGGAGTAAGCTGAACCCTGAAAAGAAGGAGAGTTAAAATATTCTTCATCATGAAGAGGAATGAAATCTTGACATATCTACATCACGGAGGAGCCTTGGAGACACTGTGCTAAGGGGAAAAAGCCAGAGCCAAAGACCACAGATAGGGTGCCATTCACATGAAACGGCCAGAACAGGGAAGCCTTGGAGACAGAAAGTAGGTCACTGCTGCCTGAGGCTGGTGGCCTGGGGTTGGGGGAACTGGGAAGTGACAGCTAAAGGGCACAGGGTTTATTTTCGAGGTGAGAAAAATGTTCTAAATTGGACTGTGGTAAAGATTGGACATATCTGTGAATATAGTAAACAAAACAGCTGGGCACAGTGGCTCACGCCTGTGATCCCAGCACTTTGGGAGTTCATGGCAGGAGGATTACTTGGGCCCATGAGCTATGCTCATACCACTGGACTCCAGTATGGGTAACAGCATGACAATCTCCCTATTTTAAGAGACAAATTGTACAAGATGGCATATGAATTTTATCTCAATAGAGCTATTTTTAAAAAAGACTGGGAAGAATGTGACAGGTTGACAGGAGAGAATATGGAATCACTGGTAGAAAAATGTGAGAAAGAGTCTGAAGTCTACATGAGTGTGGTCTGAGAGTGAGTGTGTTGTGTGTGTGTGTGTGTGTGTGTGTGCGTGTGTGTGTGTGTGTTTGGGTGGGGGAGGTGATGGAAATCAGAAAACAACGAAGGTGGTTGGGAGGCTGTGGCCAGGTAAGGAAGGCCTGAAGTCCAGAGAGGAAACTTGTCCTGGGAGATCTGGGAGTAAGGAGAGGACAACAAGGCTTTCAGCCAATGAGTCTGTACAGATAGGAGGGTAGGTACAGTGGAGATACTGAGAGACCAGCTAGAGGGCTGACATGACATTCTTGTTACAGCAAGATGGTGCCTGTTTTAAAACACGCTCACACACACTTATATCCCACTGTGCTGTTCAATGTCCTTTAACATCTTCCTCACGAGTCCACCTCTTTCAAAACTTAACACACAGCTGGACCTGGTAGCTGATGCCTGTAATCCCAGCACTGTGGGAGGCCAGGCAGGAGGATCGCCAGTGGCCAGGTGTTCAAGACCAGCCTGAGCTACATAACGAGACCCCATCTTTAAAAAAATAGAAATATTAGCTGGGTGTGGTGGTGACTCAGCTCCCAGCTACCCAGAAGGCTGAGATGGGAGCAGTACTTGTACCCAGGAATTGAAGGCTGCAGTGAGCTGTGATGACACCACTATACTCTAGCATGGGGAAGACAGCAAGACCCTGTCTCTAAAAAAAATAAACAAAAACCCTAAAAAAGACCCTGAAACTCAACCACATCCATTTCCCACCATAATGAGGTTCCTGGAAAGCCCCCTGTGCCAGGTCCTGACAGTCTCCCTGGAGGGAGCAGGAGCTTTAGAAGAGTGCCAGCCCCCCTATCAATTTTGTCACTTACTCAGGGTTACCTTTTCACCTCCTAAACCAAAGCTGTCATTCAGACAGAGATTTTTTGTTTGGTTAAAGATAAAAGTCATCTTGGCCCTCCCCTGGCATCCCACCCATCCGCGTCTCAGACTTCATTAAGTCACTCACACCCAGTTCACGGGTTAGCTGAGACTCACCCACCTTTGCCATGGTGAGTGAGGTCAGCCAGGTAAGTCTGCTCAGGCCATGCCCCAAATTCAGCTTACCTTAGAAACACATAACTTTAGAGCTGGATGGCCATGAGGGGTCCTCTAGTCTGAGCCTCTAGACTGAGCCTCCCACCTGTCACTAACTGGGGACCATGCGAACCACTGAGCAGCCTAAGGAAACCTTCCAGTGCATGGGGCAGCTAGAGCAGAAGCACTTAGCTGCCAGTCACCAGGGCCCATGTGTGACGTGCAGACCCTTCTGTTGAACTGAAGTCTATGAGCAAAGGCCCCTGACAGTGTGCACAGCAGACCGAGAGGTCTAGAAGGCTGCCTGAGGTTCTTGGGGGCACGGGAGGAAGGACGGGGGTGACAAGGATCACCTGCCAGTTCTGGGACATCTGAATACGTCCAGGGCAGAAGTTGTAGGCAGAGTACATGAGGAAAGGCAGGGGGGTCCCA
This sequence comes from Nycticebus coucang, assembly GCF_027406575.1. Lineage (NCBI taxonomy): Eukaryota > Metazoa > Chordata > Mammalia > Primates > Lorisidae > Nycticebus > Nycticebus coucang. The sequence continues at coordinate 146,136,612 of NC_069782.1, read as the reverse complement.
GGAGGTGTGAGTCATCATCCCTTGAGCTGGTCAGAGCTGTGGAGCTGCCTTCCCTCCCCAAAAGGGCCACTACGACCACCTGGGCCCCTCTCCAAGCAACAGTGGGGAACCAGGGTCCTTGGTCTCACCTTCCTCCTATTCTGACAGAGATATTTAGACAAGGCCCCATGAGGCCATGGAAGGAACATTAGAGACAGTCAGGAAACCCTAACACTTAGTCCCCGTCCCCCTCTACTGCCCCTAGCCACAAATAGTGTGTGATCTTGAACAAGTCACTGAGACTGTGTGGGTGAGGGTGACGGGAAGTAGGATAACAGAGGGTCAGGACCTGAGTTTTGGAATCAGAAAGGTCTGGGTCTGAAGCCCAGTTCCACATTTCACAGGACTTAACCTCTCTTAGCCTCAGTTTCCCCATCTAGTACATGGGTCATTATGAAAATTTTGAGCCACAAAAATCAAGAAATATAAAATCCATGCACATGGAAACAAATGACGCCCTCCCCGCAGCACCAATAAGCTGAGCAAGTTGAAACTTGCAAGGGTGAATCAGAAAGAATGCTGTCAATTGTGTTTCTTAGAAGTGAAATAATGGATCATAACACAGCCTGTCTCAAAACTTTCATAGAGACCCACATAGCACTTCTGTGGAGTTGCTATGGGGTTAAAAGAGGAGTAGGCAGGTTAATGCAAGGAAAGCTGCTAATCCAGGGTCCCCAAACTCTTTTTTTTTTTTTTGTGGTTTTTGGCCGGGGCTAGGTTTGAACCCGCCAACTCCAGCATATGGGACCGGTGCCCTACTCCTTGAGCCACAGGCGCCGCCCAGGTCCCCAAACTCTTAACACCCAATGCTACTGTGCCCAGTCCATAAGCTCATCCCTGCCCCTCTTTCTCCCTCCTTCCACATTTGGTGGTTGCTTTATGGCACTGTTTTTCTATTTTCATTCAGGCCACATGGTCCCATAATTTAATAAATCACATAGTTCTTCTAGGTGCCCCCCTTCCAAACTTCCCCATCTCAAAAGCAACCATTTAAATTCTTTGCTTTACAATACTTTTGATACACCTGAACTTGTGCTGTCCTTGGAAAGGGAATTAATCAGGCAACAGAGATGATCTAAGGCTGTGTTTGCAAGGCTGGGTCTTCTCTTACTCTTGCGAGATCAGGTCCAGAACAACTAAATCAACCACTTAGAGGAGGACTCTAACAGCAGCAGCCTGTCAGAGGTGGGGCCAGAGAAACCCAGCTGTTTAATTGAAATACACAGTCACTGTACACTTTGCTTTTGCCCAGTGTAGAGCACCTACTCCCTTGTAAACCCTGGTGCTGAGGGCAGTGACTGGATGGGGAGGAAGTTCAGTTGTCAAGCATAGATCAGTACTGACATCCAGTGGTCACAGAGAATTATCTGCCTGAAGCTCTACATCTCACTTTTTTCCAGAATCCAATAGATAGTCACACAGATAAAGGAGGCATGGTGGAGGGTGACAGCTACCAACTGTTAGCCTTGGAAAACTGCACGACTTATAGCCAGAAGCCTAATAACCCAGGCCATGGTCTCGCCAGTTTGCAAAGTGTCCATGGGTTATTTGAACGCTAATCCCAGACTCATAAGGAGAAAAGAGGCCTATCCCAGGCAAGAGGGTAGGATTATAAAGAATGAAACACAAGGCCAGGCATGGTGGCTCACACCTGTAATCCTAGTATTCTAGGGGTCTGAGGCAGGAGGATTCCTTTTGCTCAGGAGTTTGAGATTGCCCTGACAAAAGCAAGACCCTGTGCCTACTAAAAATAAAAAAAAAAAAATTAGCGAGGCGTCAGGTGGGCACCTGTGTCCCAGCTACTCAGGAGGGTGAAGCAGAAGGATTGCTTGAACCTTAGAGTTTGAGGTTGCTGTGAGCTAAGCCAAGGCCCATGGCACTCTAGGCTGGACAATAGAGCGAGACTCTGTCTCAAAACAAACAAGCAAACAAAAACACAAGTAGCCACATGACCTTCCAAAAACCACACGAGAGGGTGGCCCCTGTAGCTCAGTGAGTAGGGCACTGGCCCCATATACTGAGGGTGGTGGGTTCAAACCCGACCCCGGCCAAACTGCAACAAAAAATAGCTGGGCGTTGTGGCGGGCGCCTGTAGTCCTAGCTACTGGGAGGCTAAGGCAAGAGAATCGCCCAAGTCCAAGAGCTGGAGGTTGCTGTGAGCTGTGACACCACAGCACACTACCAAGGGCTACAAAATAAGACTCTGTCTCTTAAAAAATAGATAAATAAAACCATACTAGACTTTGAGTTAGAAACTTTCATTCAAGATCTAGGGTTGCTCCTGTCACCCTGACCAAGTCCCTTGAACTCTCTGCACTTTAGCTTCCTCATATTTGAAGTGAGGCTAATGCTACCTGCTCTACCAGCCTCATGGGTTGTGCTGATGCAACAGGGAACATGTGACAAGAGTCTTTTAACTGTCAAGTGCTGCACAGCTTCCTGCCAGAATAAGGGCAGAGCAAACTGGAGCTGGTGAGGAGGTACTATGATCTGGCCTGGGCCAGATGACAAATAACACTAACAGTTTCCAATTTCTCTCAATCCACAGAGACTCGGCCTTGGTCTATGGGGATGACCTCATCAGAGAAGGGCATTCCTCATTCTCCTCTGGACTCAAGTCTCTAACATAAACATTGGTGAGTAACTTCAAGGCCACCTAGAATCATAACCCTAAGGAAAAACGGGAGTTACAGTTCATCCTTACATTAAAGGGAGTTATTATTAACATCAATTGCACTAGTAGTCTAAGCTTTTTTTCATTTCCTTATAACACATTTCTTGTGTTTCCATTTGGATTGGGCCGAGGAAGACTAGTTTGGCAAAGTGGCTCTACATGAAATTATGAGCAGAGAGAAATTCAGCAGTGTGTGCACAGGAGAGAAAATGGAGAGAGGTGATTGGGAGGCTCAAAGACCACATTCCTGACTCCTTGAGTTTGTGTCATCAAGTTTATGAATTATTAGAGTGGAATTTTAAGAAGTTTAGTCTCATTTCCCCGGTTGAGTTTAATTCAAAAGAAATAAAAAAATAATTCTCTCATGTTTCCAAAAGGTATCAGAGGGCCTTGAACCCAAAGAAATCTTATGCATTTTTTCCAGATTTTCATATGTGTACCTGCCAAAAAAAAAAAAAAAAAGTCTACTCTAGCTAGTTTAAACAGAAAGGGATTTCTTACAAATAATTTATGGAATTATAGGAAAGGCTAAAAAAAAGTACATAGGGCAGAATCAAAAGAGTAGATACTTCTGCCACCAGAACGTTACCTGCTGAACTGGAAGCTTCCAGCTGAAGTAGCTGCAGAACCGTATCACAACTCCTCTGACGCAAACCAGCAAATGGTGCTCTGATCTTTGTCCCCACAGCTAAGTCCCCTCTGAGCTCTTTGCTAACACAATAAAACCAATCCCTCCACAGCAACGCAGCCTCTACTCCCCTTACACCTTCCAAATCTCTGGTAAGGGTGTCTGACCACCTAAATCTAAATCACACCCAGAACCCTAGCTGCAAGGGAGTCTGGGAAATGTAGGTTTTTAGTTTCTAACTTTTACGACACGTGAGGGACAACAGGAGGGTGTAATGAAGAGTGAACACCAGGCCACCACGGTGACTTATTTTTATTTTATCTGAGAGTTATTTTAATCCTTTTTAATTACAAAAGTAATATGTGCTCACTGGCAGAGATAACAAAAGATACAAAATGAAGTAAAAGACAAAAGTTTTACTACCTCATACTACCCATTGTCCAATGAGAGTCACTATTAACAATTTGGAGCATCTGTTGGAGCATCTTTTGTTTGTCATTTGGACTGGGCGAGGAGAGTTGTACTACCTACTGTTCTGTAATTTGTTTTCTCACTTGAATATATATCCTGGACATCTTCCCATAGGAGGACATGTGGCTCTAACTCATTTTTTAAAAAGAACCACTGAGTGTCCCATTAAAGAGGTACCCTACTGATGGATAGTGAGGTTGTCTCTAATTATTCCCTATTATGCATAATGCAAAAGGAACATCTGTTCAGGCATTTGGAAAGGTCAGGTTTCTAGAAGTGAAAAATTTTTGAAGCTTTATCTTCCTAATTAGTAGTCAGGAGAGTCTGTTTAGCCGATTTTTTAAGACTCGAAAAGAATTAGCCTAATCTCTAAAGATTTGACAGAACAGACATTGATGGAGCGCCAGTTGTCACTATGAGGGTTTGTAACTAGGCCCTTCCTTTCCTGTACCCAAGGGGCCTGCCCTCTGGTGAGGACAGACAGGCCTGTGCATAGTGAGTTAGTGTGTCCAGGCCAGGGAGGTAAAGTGCAGAGGGCCAGGAGAGCCGGAGAGGGGGCATGGCTTTGACTCTGATGGGCAGTAGAGTCAGGGGGTATCAGAGACCTAGCTGCCACGTGGAGAATTGAAGTGATGGCAGGAAGGCTGTGTCACACATCATCTGCTCTGTCCTAGATGGAGTGAGCTACTTGGCAAAGTGACTACAGCTGCTGCAGATCGCCTGAAAATGTGTTTCCTCTGCAGCTGTTTTTAAAACCTTTACTTCTGCTTGTCTCTATGCAAGCAGGACCACCCACCCCCCCGTCCCAGCACTTAGCCAGTCTCAGCCTGAATACAGAGTAGCCTCAGCAATAAAAACTGCAGTGGACATGTGCCGCTATGTCCTACCGCCTCCAACCCCTGCTTCTCTCCCAGTAGTATTCTGATTTTCCTCTAGAGAATTCTCCCTTCTCCATTCTCTGCCGTGGAACTGGGACAGGATTGCCCTGCACCCTCCCTACAATATAGTACCCTCCCTCTGCATTAATTTAAAAATGACCATTTGACCCAGCCCAAGCCATCAAGAAAAGGCCAATCCCAGCACTTTGCTAAATCTGTAGGGGAAAAAAGAGCTCCTGGCATGTCAAACATTCGATATAGTTTTGTTTCTGAGTCAGAACACTTTGGTCACAAGCGACAGAAATGCAATGCCATCTAGCTCAGACAAAAAGATGTCTCACTTAACCAAAGGGAGGAGAGAGCTGCAGCTGGTCCATGGGAATGACTAAAACCAGGGTCTCAGATGCCACCTTCTCACTACCTGTTGATTTTATTCCCTCTCACTGCAGCCCAGCCTTCTCCACATGGTTGAGAACATGCCAGCTCACTGTTCTGGCAAATGCCTCCCACCTCTCAATGGTTCCAATCTGGCAAATTCCCACAGAACTCATTGACTCTGCTTGGGTCAGGTGCCTACCACCGAATCGATCAAGTACAGGGGTGTGGCACAGGTGTGAGGTCACACCGCCCAAACTGTTCCACGCCCGTGTATCTGAGCCTCCTCCAGAGAAGAGGCAGGTGGGACGCCAGCATCCATCCATCAGTCTCACTACAGTTTGGTGCCTCTTAACTTTGATTGCCATATTGTCTCTGTACTTCCACAGCATTAAGAGGTTCTCACTCTTCATAAATTACAACAAAACAAACCCCTGCAACCTCTCAGCATTATTAAGTGGTAAGAGGACAGAAACAGGCTGATTGACCTTGTAGGGCCCTCCAACTCTTAGCCATCCATACTTTCTGGATGGCAATATCTCTACAGTCTCAATGTTCTCCCCAAACCTGAGCATCCCTCTGCTCTCTCGTTGTATAACCAGAAAGGCAGGGACCCAGACAGCCTAACAGTCCTGGAGAATCAACTTGGCCAGAAAGGATGAATTTGGTTGCATTCAAACCAAATTTGGTTGGTGAGCAGCCAGAGGAAACTACTGGCCTACAAATGCAGCCCTGGAAGCCAAACACGTGAGAGTTTCCAACCCCATGACGATGCCCTACCCTGTGCTCAGTGGGAGGGAGACAGGGAGGATGAAGGAAGCAGGTGATGCTGCCCGTCCATGGGATCAGTATTCCTAGCTGTTACTACTGGCTCTGACAATAAGCATAAATGAATGAAACCAGGAATTGCTAATGATGGTCTTAGGCTCAGGGAGACCTTTCAAATAACGAAAGAAAATTGAATCAGAGTCTGGTGCCTCTGTAACACAATTTTGGGAGTAGAAATGGATCCAGTGTTGGCCATCCCTGAGATTGTCCTGTCTTCCCCCAAGAGAGGCCTGAAACACTATCAGGCCTTCCTTTCTTTCGTGTATGGCACTGAGCTGGGTTTGAAAGTACACAGCAGTAGCTGGGTGACATTTACCTGCTGTTTATAGGGCAGATAGGGCGAGAGGTGGGGATTACATCAGAAAAGGCCTCTCAGGGCCAGGGAGGCAGTGACACTGGAGCTAGGAGTCGAGGGAGGAGTAGTAATTAGCCTAGTAAATGGCTGAGGGAGAAAGGTAAAAGAGAAGTTAAATTTAAGGGCAAGATCGTGGATGCCCTGAACGTCATCTGAGGAGTTTAGACTATACCCCTAAGAGGTGAGCCCGATCACTTCCCAGGGAGGTCCTGTAGCCTGGAGGAGGAGGGGTACCAACAACCAGGGCACAGCCTGGCCTGGATCTCCCTACCTTCCCTGGGGCAGCTGCCTGCCTGATCCCTCACCAGCTCCCTAGCAGCAATTGGCTGCCTGGGGGAGGTGACAGGTGGTAAGAGGACCAGGGATGGACAGGTGTGGAAGATGCATGTGAGATGAGCCCAGCTCAGAAGATGACAGGTAGCCATGGGAGGCTGGCCATGGTCCCTCAGGCCCAAGTTAGAGCTGCTCATGCTGCACCAAAATGGGAAAGGAGGGGTCCCTTTTGGCCCAGAAGACACTGCCTTTCCAGTGAGATCTGTGGACCTAGGACAGGACTATAGAAGTTTTATTACACCTGGACCAGAGGAAGTCCCTTCTTTGATGACAGTATAACTGCCTATGGGGTAGGAGAGGTTGGTGCTGTCAGAGCTACCGAAAGAACCACATGGCTGTTTCCTCTGCTTCCAGGAGCCACGGGGTTCCCCTAAAGAAATAGATCCCAAATGAAGGAGCTGGTTGTAATGGCTGTTCCCTGACACACTTTCTCTCCACCCCGTCCCTTTAGTATAAGGCAGCTCTCCTGATTAATTTCTGGTTGCCTGTCATTGTTCCTGACTTGTGATCAATCTCAAGGTGTGCCAGGATGCTTTATATTTACTTGGAAGAGCTTGCCTAGGCCTGTTGAGCTGGCAATCCTATTAGCAGGATTTTTTTCATTGTGTTTGTGAAATGAAATAAAATAAAAAGGCCCTGTCTCCAGAGCGTCCTTCCTGCCCTATTTCTCAGAAAACCAACAAGCTCTGGGAAGATTGTGAGGCCTTTCTGGGTGGCCAAGGGTGCCTCTCTGCCATTGGTGCAGGAGGCGTTGCTGGCTTCTCTAGCCAAGCACAGGCAGATAAAAGTCTGTCCTTCCTTTAATGAAGACAGAGTCCTGGTGAGAAGGGAGGAAGGGATCCTTGACTGGCCCAAGCAAAAAAAAAGTCATGCCACTGAAATCATGGCCACGAGGCTGAGTTAAAGGTAAGGGGGTTGCAGGCAAAGAGTTAGATTCCAGCCCCAGTTTTCCTTGTTACCTGGTGACCTTGAGTAAAGGATTCAAGCTCTCTCTCTCTGTCTCACATTCCTCATTTGCAAAGTGGGGAGAAAATGAGGTGGCCCTGAGAAGGAAATGAAATCTAATACGTATAATTTCTTGGCACCACGGCTGGCTCAGAGACAACATCCAACAAATATTTCAGCTGTTCCTTTCTGGACATTATATTCTATCGTGCTAGCTAGTACAGACTGGCCGGTGGAGAGGCGGGGTCCTTTGGAGGGGACAACATAGGTTTGGGAAAGCCTTCGGGGAGCTGAGCACACACAGGACTCACTCATGAGGTGAGGGTATGATAAGTTCCCCTGAAGCTGCTTCAAGGATGTGATTTGCTGCTAAAAAACAGGAGCACAGAGGGGCTCTACCACCCGGGCGGGGAGATTTCTGGGGCACTTTTCTGGGTCATAGACCTCAGCTTCACATTCACTGTGCTCCACACAAATTGTCTTCATGTTAGAACTGGTATGAAGCCCAATCCCAGCTGGCCATCTTGGTGGCTGACTTCTCTGCCACCCTGATAATGGGCTTTGTACAAAATAAAGCACTCCCTTCGAAAGAGAGAGAAGAGTGAGTTCTCAGTGACAGGTTGAGAGAAACTTAAAGCAAATTCCATAGAAAATAAGCAGATAAATAAAATTCCTCCTGCAACCCTCCACTTGGATGGAATTCTTGTAATCATTCCACCATGAGCTATTAAATGCTAAGTAAAAATGCTTGTGTTGAAAAAGGTCTGTGAAAAAGGCAGGGTACAAAGTTGTATTGTTGTACCCAAAGTGAGTGGAACAGAGAAACGCCAGCACACGGAGTCCAAACGAAGCAAGGGGCCTTTACTGAGCTGCCGGGGCCGAGAGCAGGCTCACGCCTCAAAGTCTCTCAACCCCTAGAAGCAGGGACTGGAAACCTTTAAAAGGGGCTTTCAGTAGGGGAGAGGGAGTCCTTAATGCAAGCCGAAGTTGACAAGAGCCAACACCTGGTGAGGGGAGTCCTACCAGGGGAAGCTGGGGTTTTACAGTTCTTACTAAACTCTTTCAGCTGAGCTTCCTGTCTTACGGGGGAGTGTTGAAAGCCCCCAGCAAGATGGAGTTGGGCATAACAGTATATACTGTCTGATCTAAGCTATGTTAAAATGCACCTACATATTTTAAAGACAAAAATACACTTTATTGTCCCCAGGCAATAGCTAATGAACACTTTTTTTGATCTCTCCCTACTTTTTAGTACTTCAATAACTTTTCAGTGAGCATGTTGAGTATCCCTTATTTGAAGAGCTTCCCATTCCAGACTTTGCTGGGTTTGGGGATATTTGCATATATGTAATGAGATATTTTGGGGTTAGGACCCAAGTCTAAGCAGGAAAGTCATTTATGTTTCATATACACTTTATACTCACAGCCTGAGGTAATTTTACACAGTATTTTTAATCATTTTTGTGCATGAAACAAAGTTTTGACTGCATTTGGACAGCAACCCATTCCGTGAGGTCAGGTGTGGGATTTTCCACTTGTGGTCTCACGTGGATGCTTGAAAAGTTTCAGATTTTGTAGCATTTCAGAGTTTGGATTTTTGGATTGGGGATGCTCAAGCCCTGTATTAATAATAATAGAGAGGAAGGAGACGAGGAAGGGGAGGAGAAAACACTTTTAAAGTCTTCTCATTCCTCTGTTCTCATTTAAAAATCACGTTTTCCCTTGCTGGATACCAAGAAGTAATTGGGGAGGGGAAACAGACAACAACGCTACGGTGGTAAGTCTATGGGCATCTAACCAGAATCTACACTTGCAGGACCCAAGGTCACGTCCCAGGTCTTCATGTGCTAACAATCTAGGGAATTACACTCCCTTCTATTAACTTTTTTAGCATCTCACATGCTACACAAAGATCGATGACACCAGTGGTTTTTCAAAGACATCTTATATAGAAATTTAGTGCATAAAAAAAGATTAAAAGGAAACCAAACAGCTCACTAGGAAGGAGGGAGGAAGACAGAGGGATGCTGGACACTACATCCCCCTTCGCTTCTCCTGCCCATTCCCCCAGTCCGAGAGGTCCTTGTTCCCTGTTCCTAGAAAGGAAACCAGCTTGAACCTTCATGATAGTCAACAGTCTTGTCATGTGGAGAGAAAAGAAGCTATTTCTATGTAATTGGGAAATATATTCTTGCTCAAAAATCCATTTCCATTCAAACAGCTCCATCCACCTTTGTTGTAGAAACAAGCAATAAGCATGTTTTTACCCAACAAATACATCCTCTGGGAAGGGTAAAACGTTTGATGTATGTATACATTTAAGCCTTTGACTTATCTAGTTGCTACACAGACCTTGCAATTTATGAGACAGAATAAAATTGGGATTACCAGGCTTCTCCTAAGTTATTTGTTCCTGGTGAGTTCTATGCTGGGCATTCAGGGGGAAAAGATACTCTTTTAGATTTGTTTCTACCTGTCTCCTGGAAGAACAGGTTGCTATGGGTTTTAGTTTCATTTCTTTTGTACAAATCTGGGTTTGTGTATTATTAGAACTCATTTGCAACTATTACCTAAAATTTTAAAGGCATATATATCTTCTGCATTTTGATGAGTTCTCAGCACCTTTCTGAAGTCTAGATAGTCGTGACTGGGAAGCTCTTGGAAGCCTTCAAGAACATCTGTGGGTCTCCAACTGCTTGGCTGCCGGGTGGTGATTATTTCCTTTCTTTCTCTTTTATTTTCAGAGTAAAGAATACTTTAAATTTTTTTGACTTGAAAATGTCAATGTTTTTGGTTACATGGATAGCTTTTGTAATGCTTAAGTCATGGCAATAAGTGTGCCCATCATCCAAATAGTGTTCATTGTACCCGTACATAGGATTTTTGACCCCCATCCTTGATTTCCACTGGGTTTTACTTCCCTCTGTGCACACATGGGCTCATCAGTTAGTTCCAATTTAATGGCAGACACATGTGGTGTTTGTTTCTCCATTCCTGAGATATTTCACTGAGGATATGGTCTCCAGTTCCATCCAGATTGTTTCAAAGCACAACAATTCGTCTTTTTTATGGCTGAGTAGTACTCCATGGAATGCACACACCATATTTTGTTAATCCACACATGGATTGATGAGCACTTGTATTGATTCCATATCTTTGCAGTTGTGACTTGTGCTGCAATAAACATTTGGATGTAGGTGTCTTTTTTTTTTATTTTTTTGTGACAGAGTCTCATTTTGTCACCCATGGTAGAGTGCCATGGCATATTAGCTCACAGCAACCTCAAACTCTTGGGCATAAGCGATTCTCTCGCCTCAGCCTCCCAAGTAGCTGGGACTCTAGTCACCCACCACAACACCTGGCTATTTTTTTCTTTTTTAAGAAACAAGGTCTCACTCTGGCTCAGGCTGGTCTAGAACCTGTGAGCTCAGGCAATCCACCCGCCTGGCCCTCCCAAGTGCTAGGATTGCAAGTGTAAGCCACCGTGCCCGACTTACAAAACTAATTTTTAAAATGAAAACAAACAAAAATACCTGCTAAGTTCCAGAGGCATGGGGCACAGGGTAGCTTCCCACTTTGTAAGGGGCACTCCAGGGCTGCCCTGCACCTTTTCTCTGGTGTAGTCAGGGGACCGCCCATATATTATACCAGGCTGCTCAAGCTGGTATTATCTGTGACCACGCCTGACACAAAATGCACCCTCAGCTATTTTTCTCTAACCTTGAACTAAAATGAGCTGAAACAAATAGCCAACCCACCCTGGGGATAAGTGTTCTTTTTGAATGCCCAGGTAGGTGGATGATTTTGTCCAGACATCTCTCAAAACAGCTGTAGCTACTGCAAGGCCATGAGGAAAAGTCACAGAGGGCAAAGACAGAGACATTTAAATACAGTGTAAGCCAAGCAGAAACCACTCTGGATCTAATTTCACTTTTGCAATGTAAACATTTGCCTTGACCGAGACAAGAGGAAAAAGTGAGCTGATGACCTTTAAGGTGAATCCAACACATCTCTTAAGACGGTCTCGATTCTTATGAAGAGGATGACAGCTACTTGTCCCCATGGGCTGAACAGGAGCACTAATCCAGGAGGATGAAGACCAGGGTTCTTTCCCCACTCATATCATTGGTGATCCATTTGCCCTTGGATGAGTCTTCCTTTCTGAGGCTTTTTCCTCCACTGACAAATAAGGATTTGAACCAAAGGAATCTTTGGGTACATTCTACTTAGTGATTCTTTAAACCAAACATCAATAGGGAAAGACTCTGGCAGAAGGAATGAGCAGCAACTGTGCCCGATAGGTCATCCAAGAATCAAAAGCCTGGCAAACTTCCAGAGCCCAGGTAGGAGATAAATGAGAAAAGACACTCTATATGGCCAGATCTATAAATTTTCAAAAGAAATTGAATATCTAGATTTTTATATCCAACCTCTTTTCAAATGATGGTAATGAATTTGATTCTTTTTTTTTTAATAAATGCTACATGAGCCTAAGGAAAATGTCTGTGAATAGAATTAGGTCTCCAGGCTGCCAGACTGTGCCTTTCATATGTCGTCACCCATCTCCTAAATGGGGCTAAATGGGGATCTCTGATATTTCCTACATTAGGGTTTGGTGACTCCCTAAGTCTCAGGGATCACTGTGTCAAAGCTAAAGGTGAATTTTAACACCAAATACCTACTCCATGTAGCACTTAGAAACATCTTTTTCAAATGTTTTTTTATCATAATCCACAGTAAAAAATCTGTTTTACACTGCCCGTGCTCACACACACATACACAAATGTGCACATACATATAGATAATCAGAAGAAAAGGTTTAAAAAATCAATATGTATGCCTACTGCATACGATGTACTCTGATATTTTCTATTCTATTTTATCCTATGTCATTTTAATGTCAGCAGTAACCCACTAAATTGATTTTATGGGCCATGCTTTAAAAAACATTGTTTTTGAGTTCATAGTTACTTCTCATTTAATTCCCTTTCTCACCTACATCCTCATTTTATAGAACAAAAAAAGAATTTCAAGCTTCACATTCCAGAGCTAGCTTTCTTTCTTTTACTGTTTCTTAAGGAAGAAAAAGAGGGATGAGAGGAATTATTAATGGAAGATTTCAAAGGGCCTGTTCAGAAAGGAAAAGTCCTAGAAGGAAGGTACCAGGGAGGACCTTGGGGAGAATAGAAGGAACAAACAAGGAACTGAGGCTGTGTGCTGCACAGGGTGTGACTTTGAGACTCCCCTTAGCCTTCCCTCTGAAATCCACCCATGCAAATGGTAGAGTGGCTTCTTCAAGGAGGAGCCAGGCTTGTCGCCCAGGCAGCCCAAGCAGACTCAGAGAAAACACAGGTTGTACTGGAGCCTGGAGGGTTGCTAATGTCTGGATTGCATTCACGAACTTGTTTCAGACTTGGGGGAGTGTGTGATTGGCAGTTGCAGGGAAGAGAGAACCAGCAGGATTCAAATGCAGAGCCAGTTGACACAAGGCTGACCTGGGAAACCCTACCAGGGAACTCCACTACCTCCCAGTTCATTATCGATAAACTTGACAAAAGTTCCATGTCTTCTTCACAGACAGTGATCAGAGAAGGACAAGAAGGCTAGTGCTGGCTGACAGTGGAAGATGGACACGGGGGAGATTTGGTTTCTTAAGACTGATGAACTCTGTTCCTAATCAGAGCAGTTAGCTGAGTCTAATGGTCCTGTTTCTAATCAATCTTGTTGCAGTCATCTGGGCTGGGGCAGGAGCCTAGCGACACCCCACATGACCCAGCCCAGCACAGCATGCCCTTCTCTTGTGGCACATCTGGACTACAGTTCATGCTTGAGTCTATCCCTGTCCTTTAATCTCTTTTTATGCTCTACCTCCAGATGCCTGGCAGACAGGTGGGACAGGTGTCTATTTAAGAAGCCTGGCAGCAATGATTTCAGGCATCTGCTTTGGATAGCTTTCTGCATCCTCCATAGTTGATCACTGCAGTGTGGTACAAACACAGTTGTTGGATAATGTTTGAAGTCAAGGAGTCTTAGATCAGCATCACAAAAGTCAATTAACAAGGCAATTTCTTCCCTTGATTTGTATTTGTATATTTTTAATGAACTATGAGACCTCCTAGTGTGGTAAATTAGCCTAGGTAACTGGGGAGCGTAGTACAAACATTTTTTTTTTTCCTTAATGGCCCAAAACATTTATCTCATACAGAGAAAACAATATACAAGCCCAGGGAGGGCTCCTGTTCCTGTGGCCAAGGAAGCACACTGAACGCTCTGATAAATATTGATGTTTGTTTATCAAAATGCCCCAGGCCATCCTGGCTAGCTGCCACCCCCCCACACCCTCATGAAGTCTCAACTGGCAGGCCTCACCATGCAAGAGGAGTAATAGGGACCTCAGCTGCCATTGCCGAAGGACTTTCAGCCTTTGTTTCCCAAATGCAAATAAATAAATAAATAAATGTAAAGGAACCCACTATCCTGATCTACAAGGGTCAGTGCCATCCAAAGAATCTACCTACGGCCTCTCTCTAATGAAGGGGCGGAAACATATACTCTTAGGTGCAAAGAGAATAGTAACTGAAGATCTCTGCCTCCCTGAGATAACTAGCTTCTAGATGTGTGAATTTTCCCCCAAAGTGTTGCTTTCTGATAAAATCAACACCATTAAGAAATAAAGTGTGACACGTATAAGTTCCAGCATGTGAACATAAAGATATTTGTAACTACCTGTGCGATAAATCATGAGTGAGCACCTACTATATACAAGGCAGTGAGAATAATATCCTTAATTTAATCCCATTCACTTATTTCTAAGCAGCATGGTTCAGTCTCAAAATGTTCGAGGACTGAAGCAAAGTATAAATCAATGATTTTTAACTAGTATGCCAGGAAAAGATCTTAGATATACCTCAAAACTTCTTAAAGATTATTAATTAAATTATTTTCAAAAGACGTTCAAAGCACAGTAGTATTTTTTCTTTTATTCCTTTTTTCTTTTTTTGATCAACATAATTTAAGTTTGCCATGAAGGTTTAACTATAGGTTCAAGTGTGCTGTGAGATAAAAAGGGTAGAAAAACATTGATGTAAATGAGGTCTATGTGTTCATGCCTTTAAAATACATTGATTGCATGCTTATTGTGGAGATACCAGGTGCTGGGCACTGAAAAGAAACTAAAAAAGACACAGTTTCTCAAGGAGCCCAGCAACTAGGAAGGGAGACAGACAGGCAGAGCAGGGCTCCTAGGACACCCAGGAAGGAGTGGTCCATTAGCAATGGCCAAGAAATCATCCTAGGGAGAAACCAGGTGCCCCCTAGTCCTGTCCCCACATTGATTCCTGCTCCTGGAATGATAAACTTCCTCTTCCAGGTGGCCTTCTCAGAAGCACTGGCGGACCTCAGCTGAGCCTGTATCAGATGGACAGACCTTGATGGGCAACCCTCAGGTGGGCTGGCAGATGGGCAGACAGATGGGCAGACCTCAGATGGGAAAATCTCAGGGGGGCGCGTCCAGTGCCCAGTGAATCCCATCTTCTCCCTTTAGAAAAAAATAAAACAAAAGAGCTCCTCTTTTCAAAATTATTTTCTTTCTGAGAAGAAAGTCTACTCTCTTCTGTTACCTAAGGCTCTTTTAGACCCAGAGCTTCCTGTCCCACTAACACTGATGCAGAGAGAGACGGGGGGCCCTCACCAGGCCTGAGGATTCCAGAACCCTCTTCCAATACTCCAGGGAGATCCACACCAGGTCGGAGACCCGGAGGAAAGCCTCCAGCAGCCTCTTCTACCTGCAGATGGCAAAGAAGCAAAGCCTAACTGCCTGAGGTCTCATGCCTCAGCAGGTCTGTGGGTCTGTGTACACATATTTACATTTTATGGGTTTCTAGTGGATGGCTTAATGAATACCTGCATGGAAATTCCCTTTGTCTGGAACATCCTGTTCCAACCCCCACCTCCCCAGCTTCACCCACTTAAACACTTACTCACCCTTCAGATCTCAAGGAAATGTATGTTCCTCAGAGAAGCCTTCCCTGCCCCCCTCAGGCTAGTTGCTGGAGTTAGTCACTCACACCATGACAAGGCACCTTTCCTCCATGGCCTTTGTCACAACTTTCAAATATGCATTCATTTGCATCATTTTATTTTGTCTTTCCCTGCCTCTCCCTGGGCCATAAGTTCCTTGTGGAAAACACAATGTCCAGCTTTTCACCTCTGTATTACCAGCTCTAGCTCAATGCCAAGCACTTAGCATGAGCCCAATAAATTCTTGGCTGGGTGCTATGGGTCAGGCCTATAATCCCAGCTCTTTGGGAGGCCAAGGGAAGAGGCTCACTTGAGGTTAATGATCACACCTCTACATTCTTGTAGTCTCTAAAATAAACAATTAACAACAACAAAAAAACTCACTACCTGGCTCATTGTACCCTCAATGATTCCCCAACAATAAAAAAAAAAACACAAAAACCTCACTATTTTTAAATGAATATCAAGGAATAGAACTCTCCCCAAAACCTGTTTCTCCTTGCCCCTACCTGGCTTGGATTTCTGTTTGGGTTGGAGCTTTATGGCTCAAAAGCATTATAGTCAAAAGTAAAGACCTTCAACTTCCAAACATCTCTTGTACCACTCGGAGCTGTGCAGAGGCAGCATGAAAAAATAATGAACCACAATTTTTATTAAGGTCTGTGTCTGAAACAAGCCAAATATTATACCAATTGTAGCACACATTTGTTGTTTCAGGGAGAAAACTATAATAGTTAAAAATCAATAATGTTTTTGTTCCAGTAGATTAACTTCATGTTTAGAACAGGAAGAGAATCTAAATGCACGGCTTTCGGCTCTTTTTCCTTCTCGGTAATATGATGCGGCCGCACCAGAGAGAAGAGCTGGCAGAGACACAAGGTTAGAAGGCTAAGGACATTGTCAAAAACAGGAAGGAAGGTTTGAGAAGAAGGTCAGTGTCTCTCTGACCTGTCAAGTTGGTGGATAAGCAGAGCTTAGCTGGCTGGTTGTCTGCCTTTCAAAATGATCTTGGGACTACAAGCAGAAACCTTCCCAGGTATTCACCAGCAGCCTCCTAACCCCTGAACAAAGGCCTCCAGACGTGGGCTCCAGCCCTGGGCAAGAGCTGATTGACCTATGGCTGACTGAGTCTTTCACTGGAATTCAGAATCAGGACACAGAGCCATTTATCGATCTCTGTTAGGATAGGTCAGGTTAAAGATGTCTGGTTTAGCCATATGCATGAAAAGCCAGAGAAAGCCAGCTGCAGATAGAGAATGACAAGCAAGAGGGGGCAGCTATCCACGGAAGAGAAAGCCACCCCACTCCCAACTGTCTAGGTCCTGGGTCTTGTCCTTTCTGAGGCCGGCCTGAGCTTCTTGTCCTTGGAATCCATAATATTGCCTCCAGCCCTCATAGAAAATGCCCTTCCTCCACCTTCCTTGCTGTCAAAGTTAGTGTGGGTGTTTCTGCCCCTCGTGTTTCAGGGAACTGTGGCTGTAACAAACTGCCACAAACTGGGTGGCTTAGAACAACAGAAACGTATTCTCTCCCAGTTCTAGAGGCCGGAAGTCTGAAATCAAGGGGTTGGCAGGGCCATGCTCCCTCTGAAGCCTTTATAGGAGAAGGATTCTTTGCTTCCTCTAGCTTCTGGTGGCTCTGGGTGTTCCTTGCCTTGTGGCAGTGCCACTCCAATCTCTGCCTCCATCACATGACCTAGGTCCTGCCTGTCTTTTCCTCTTCTGTCGCTTATAAGGACGTTTGTCAATGGATTTAGGACACACCTACTTAATCCAGGATGATGTAAATCTTTAATTATATCTGCAAGGGCTCTATTTCCAAATGGGCTTCTACAGGGCTCTATTTCACGTTTATAGAGACCAGAGTTAGGACTCAGACTCACTACATCCTGCACCCAAAGAACTCTGAGAAGAATTACCAACTATTCCTGAATAACCTTGCCAAGTGTGGAGGACCAGCTGATGCACAGCCCACAACACAAACTGGTTACAGATTCTAAATCTAAAGGATGATACGTGAATATGGCAATTGGAGCTTTTAATGGGAAAGTGTTTTGTGGCATTTTGGTGTTGAGCCATGGTCTATCAGATCTTCAGTCACCATCTTCTCTAGTCTCTTTGGACTTGTATGAATGATAAGGACAATAGTATAATGGCTACTGTGGTGTATTGTGAGGTGCCAGGCACCATACACAGCTGTCTCCATGACATAGCACATCAAATCTTCACCGTGATCTTCTGGGAATGGGATTATTATTCCAGGAGTTACACCCAAGTTGGTCAGAACTTCTCACCAGCCTTTTTGGAGATCCAGCACATTTGCAAGCTATGGATATAAGAAAGAGGAGGCTCTAATGTGGGCGGCAGTTACCGAGTGCCAACCCTTGTGTTTGGTGCTCACCATTTGCTATCTCGCTTGATCTTTACAGCTCCTCCCTGAAGGATGTGGTGCAGAAATTAGCAGAAGGATGATCACACTAGCCAGGGCTGCCCATGGACGTGACCTTCTGAAGTCACTGGGACAAAGTCCCAGACATTCCAGCTCTTCAGGGCCCAGGAGATCTGCCCCTTTAGATCTATTCATAATAACACAAGGGAACTGTGACCCAAGTAGACAACAGAATGGCAATTGTCAACTTAAGATGACAAAGTACCCTTGAATTGGAATGTTCTTCTTGTGAAGCTGCTAAAGTTATCTCCCAAGTTGTGAGGTGGGAGGGAACTGAACGAAAGCAGCCTCCAAGGGCAGCCCCAAAGAGAAAGCCTCCCTGTCTTAGTTATTCTCCATCCCAACCCCAGGAGGGGATTTCCTTTCAAAAGGCTTATTCTGCTCTCATAACTTCCCCCTTCCTTCTTATTGCCAATAGTACTTTGCCCCTCCTCTGTCCTTAGGAGCTGAGGGCACAGAGCTCCCTCTCTACTCCTCCTCGGGTAGCTCCATCCACACAGTCACCTACCAACTCAGACACAGGACGTCTTCCTCTGCTCCATCTGCCCCCAGCCCTGGAGCCATCGGGCATCAAGTCCTGCCTACCTCTCTGCCCCCTGGTGCCATTCTCTCCCCTCTCCCCATCACTGCCCTGGGTTAGGTCCCCAAGGCCTCTTTCCTGGACTCAGTCAGGTCTCTCCAACTTTGTCAGTTCTTGATTTGATCTTGTTCCCTTTGCACCTCTGGGGTGGTGCCCATTAGCCTAGAGCAGTGGTTTTCAAAATATGTCCAGAGGAAAGTCAGTTTAGTGGGTCTTATTGAGGTTTTAATGGGCCCAGTAAATAGATTCTGCCCATGTTTTGAACCAGTTGAAAGACAAAGGATTCAGACTGATGGATATAAAAATACCACCCTGATTACTGATAAAGCTGTATTGAAGAAGTGGCTTAGCTCTGAGCACACGGCGCTCAGAGTACCCCTGAAATAAGCCACAAATCCCGCAAGCAGCACAAACATGCCTCCTTCTTGAAAGCAATTTGCTTTGAGGGGGGTTCTCAGGTGTGGCTAGAGGACTGTGAAGGAACATGCAAACCCAGGGTTAAGACTCTCAGAAAAGTTGTCACGCAGAATTTCCCAAAGTGTGTGCCATGGAAAACTAACCTTGAGAAGAGACCATCTGGGAAGAAAAAGTTCCGGGGCAAAGCCTTAGAGAAAAATACACACCCCATGTGTTCCCTTCAGAATCACAGTGCACATAAGCAGGACTCCCAAGTCTGCAAGGAGGAAATCACACTGGCCTTGCTTATCAGAGGTTAACCTGTTTCCGAATTATTGACAGAAAATACCCTTGGGAGTCGTGAGTCTCTTTGTTTCTATGGGAAAGACACTCCATCAGAATAGGAGGACACAGAGGTTGCTGGCCTCTCCCTGTGCCCAAGGCAGGAGGAGGAAGAAGAAGAGTGACATGACTTACATGATCGTGGCATGGGGTGGGGGCAGGCGACCCAGGCTCAACTAAGGTTTTCCTAAGAAGATCTTTGTTTTTCACTTTTTGCTGTTTTGAACAGACTATGGCTCTAAAGTCGCTTCTGAAATTGTCCTGTTTGACCCTGCATTTACTGTGACAGTAAGGCAAGCAGTTAGGAATCCTTTAATAAAAAACATTTACAACTGAAGTAGAGGAAAAAGGGAGTCTTGATTTCACAAATGAAACACAATTCATTCACGCTTCATGCGTGACCTTTAAACTTTGAAGCAAGTGGGGGTGGGGCGTGGATATGCAAGGCCATTTGCAGTGGCTTTGTGGTTAAAAGTAATAGGAAATCCTTTGAAGGATCCTTTGCAGAGTAGATACACATGGAATAGTTTCAAAATGGAAGATTCCTAACCTTCATACTACACTGGAACTATGTGTCTGTTTTGTTCACAGAATAAATGAATTGCATATTAAATGTTGCAGTGGGAAATGGTTCTTGGTCATAAAGACATTTTGACTTCCCTTTTTAAGTAAGAAATCCACCCCCCTCCCACCCTCAGACTGTAGAGCCATTGAAGAACATGGAAGAAGAAAAGTCTGCCCAGCTAAGCAATTTTGTAGGAAGGACCAAACACTCATCAATCCAGGGACTTTCTTAATTACTCTCACATTGATGGGAATATCTATAAAAAGGTACATGGCCTAAAACGGCCAGGATCAATGTTGCTAGGCCAGCTCTTGGTCTGTCTTCAGTCCAAAGATATTTTGGTCTGATCCAGGAAGAGAGACAGGGAAGGTAAAAACATCTGAAACACACAAGCCTCTTCCATCTATTGATCCAAAGGTATCAGAAGATGTAAAGAGCCCAAGCGTGGTTTAAGAAAAGTAGCTTTTGCACAAACAAGAACAGAGTTTGCTGGGGGGTGAGTGCGAGTCTAGGCCAATGTCTGCAGAGTTCCAGGAAAAGATAAATTTTGACAATCACAAGTTGATTTAATCAATGCATTCAAGCCCTGGAGAAAATTCAGGACCTTGAATGGGTTTCTTTTAAATATGTATGCATAAAATCTAATGAGACTATTAATAAACCAACATCTGTCAATGAATCCAATAATTATCAAAGCTCCTCTCCAGTTTGTAAAAGAAAAACATGTCCTCAGATTCCTGGGGTTAACAGTTGGAAAATTTGAGGAGGCAGCAAAGACACTAAGAACAGATAATCAGAGATTTAAGACACAAGTCGGGGAGGACAGAGTAATGAAATCCAAGGGGAAAGGGGAAGGAAAGGAGAAGAAAGCCTCCACGGCATTCATTCATCTTTTACTTGGCATTTTAAAAATAGAGGGTCATTAGATTCCCAAGTAAAGACACAGGATTGATCCCAAGCATCTAATTTTTCTTCTATTTAATCTTTCATTTCAAGCTATATAAAGAGAAAATGTTGTAAAGAGCTAAACCCACAAGGACAGAAAAAGTGGGTTAGGAGACAATGTCAAATTCTGGAAGTTGGTAGAAAGCACCAGAATTCTGGAAAGCAGACGGATGAGTGCTAACTGATTTAAACTATCATTGAGGAAAGCTGACAATCAACTTAATGCAGTGAAATATAGAGAAAATTTGAAAGACTCCAGAACTGCTGGCCCCAGGTGCCTTTAGAAATGAGGCTAAAGGAGGAAGAACCAAAATCGGGAAGAGTGGTTGAAAGCTGTTTGATAAATAGGTTCCTGTTTTTTGCTCCACGTTACTGCTGACTGCTGGTGTCTCAGTCTAGCAGAAGACTGGAGGTATAATGGTTAGATAAAGTAAAACACAGCCAAGGCTTTTACTATAGAGTACTTTAGTAAAAGCAAGAAAAATTCACAAGTATATGCACACTGATTTCTGAGACCCTCCTTTTTTTGCTCTTATTCAGTTTCCAGAATGCTAACATTCTGTTTTTTGCTTTCAAGGCAGAAGAATCAAAGAATATTCTATAGATTATCTGATTCCTCCAAGAGGAAAAATCTAAATATGCAGCAGAAGCAATTACCCAAAGAATAACTGACTCAGGTCATTCGATAGCTAAACTCAAAATCTCCAAGCCCACGAACATATTCATAGATCCCAGCAGCATTTGGGTCCACATCTCTTAAATCAGTACAGACAACCTGACTACTGAAAAAGGCTTTAATATGGAAGTTGAGACCAAAACAAACAGTAAAAACACAATTTAGAGTAAGCTATGCAGAGAGAAGACAACTTCAAAAATGACTCTAGCCCAGAGTTAGAAGATATTTCATCCATGACATAAGAGGTGGATTCTGTTAAGATGGGAGAAGAGATAGCATTCAAACACGGAGGGGCGGGAGGAAGCTTTAAGATGTTGAAAGCATTGCATAAGAAATTAAAAACTCAACAGAAAGCTTGCAAATTAAGATTGAGAAACGCTCCCAGGAAACAAAGCAAAAAGAACTGAAAAGTTACAGAGAAAGGAAAAGAAAATTAACAGAGCAACCAAGGAGATGCAGCCTCTGAACAGTGAGACTTACTGGAAGAGAAAACAGAAAATTAAAGGGAGAAAGTCATCGACTAAAGGTTATTCTTTTGGTTGAAAGCTCACATAAGGGTGAGGAGAAACGTGCCCTTTCCCCCAAAAGTTAGCTGAAAGATCAACTTACAATTAAGGCAGATTAAGAAGACAAACTCTTATTTACCATGGACAAGGGCAGAATCACAGAATGATTAATCAGTATCCCAAAGAAGAAGACAGAGCCTTACTCCGTTGCCCTGGCTAGAGCGCCTGGCATCAGTCTAACTCACAGCAGCCTCAAACTCCTGAGCTCATGTGATCCTTCTGCCTCAGCCTCCCGAGTAGCTGGGACTGTAGGCCCCTGCCACGATGATGCTGGCTATTTTTTTTTTCTTTCTATTTTTAGTAAAGACCACATCTCACTCTTGTTCAGGCTAGTCTCTAACTCCTGAGCTCAAGCAATCCACTCGCTGCTGCTTCCCAGAGTGATAGAATTACAGGTGTGAGCCACGGCACTGGTATAAAGCTCACATATTTTTATACCTGTCCTCTCAGAAGAGGAGAGATAAGGAGTACAGACGATTCTGTTTAGGGGTGATAAACGGTTGCTAGAGAAAATGAATAGCTACTTGGGAGAATGAATGAATGGGGAAAATAGATTGACTTTTAAGTTAATCTGAGAGATAGATAGTATATTCAAAATGATTTGGGCCAGATACTGTGGCATTCTTATCATTTTTCCTGCAACATATTGATATAACACGGAGAGGAAGGGATATCTATTATTCTTTTTGATGGATCGGTCTGGTTTCTGCAGATAGAGGGAAAACCTCTTCCAAGGGCCTGTTAAGGGCAGAAGGATCACATGAGCTCAGGAGTTAAGAGCCTTTAGTTCAAAATATTCTTTATTCCAAGGAGCCATATTTTGGGATTTCCTGAGCTCCTTCACTCCTAAGTACTGAGCATAATAGGTGAAAACAGATTCTTACTGAAACACATCTGTGTAAAACTTTAGAACTCCAGAAAGAGGGGGAAAATGCTACAAGGGAGAAATGGACACCAAGGCACTTCGATAGGGAAAATTGTCTTTTCAACAAATGACTTTGGGAAAACTAAATATCCACATACAAAAGAATGCAATTGAACCTCTTCCTCACATCATACACAAAAATCAATTCAAAATGTGTTACAGATCTATACATGCACAAGCTAACACTGTGAAATTCCTAGAGGAAACACAGATTAAATATTTGTGCTTGGATTAGGCAATGGCTTCTTAGATGTGACAGCAAAAGCACAGCAGAAACAGAATTTAAAACTTCATCAAAATTAAAAACATTTATGCTTCAAAGGACACCATCTAGGTAGGAAAAGATGACGTACAAAATGGGAGAAAATATTTGCAAATCCTATATCTGAGAAGAGAATTGTATCCAGAACATGTGAAGAACTCTTTTAAGTTTTAGTGATAAAAAGACAAATAGCTCAATTTTTAAGATGAGTAAAGGATTTGAATGGATATTTTTCCAAAGAAGAGCACCATTAGATGTTAGGGAAATACACATCAAAACCATAATGGGATACTATTTCTCATCCATCAGGATGGCTAAGAGCAAAACAAGTCCTGGAAAACAATGGAGAATGGACCCTTCATATACTGTGAGTGGTAATATAAAATGATATAGCTACTTTAAAAAAAAACATAGCACATTCCCAAAAGGTCGAACACAGAGCTACCATGTAATCTTGCAATTGAATTCCTAGGTATATATCTAAGAGAAATGAAAACATAAGCTCACACAAAAAAAAACTTGTATACAAATATTCATAGCATAATTCTTCATCACAGTCAAAAAACAAAGACAATCTCAACATTTAACAATGGATGAATGCATAAACAAATCATATATCCACACAATAGAATATTATTTGGCCATAAAAAAGAACCAAGAACCGATACATTCTATACCAGGGGTGGGCCTTGAAAACATTATGCTAAGTGCAAGATGCCAGTAACAAAAAAACCATGTATTATATGATTCCTTTTACATGAAATATTCAGATGAAATAAATCCATGCAGATAGAAAGTGATTTAAGGCATGACTGCTGATGAAAATGGCTTTCTTTTTAGGGTTGAAGAACATTGAAATGTTCTAATTTCGACTGTGGTGATAGTGACACAATTTTGAATATATTAAAAAACTATTGAAGTGTACACTTTAAATGGGTACATTTTATGGAATGTGAAAAATATCTTAATAAAACTGTTAAAAACCTCATTACAAAGGTATTGACAAAACATAGAGATAACTGTCCCTATTTTTGAAGCACTACCACATACGTTCCCATCTTATGACTCTCAGCCTCACAGGCACCTTTTCAACTTGTAGTAACGTTGCAGAAGTGAAGCAACTCAATACTTTGTAATGAGAGAGAAGAGGTACTCCAAAGTTCAGCAGTCAGGTTTATATCCAATGGGAAAGGAAGGTCAGCAAGTGTGCTTCACAACATTTTACAACCTAGCCAGGGGTCCCACTGAATTATTCTGTGCTAGTGTTGACTGTTTGGTTTCCTTGCATGTAGGGTAAAAGGGCCCATGTGCCATTATGGTTATGAAGTCAGAATCTGAGCACAGATGAACCTGGCTTGGAATACTGCCCCTACCACTCAGCTGTGTGACCTTGTACAAACCAGTTAGCCTCTCTGTGCTTCCATTTCCATCTCTACAAAATGAGAATTCTATACTTACCTTAGTTTCTTTCGAGAGCTTAGCTTATTGCCTTGTGCTCATAACTGGAATCTTTATTTTTAAAAGGCTTTTTAGTAGGCATTTATGAGCCGTATATCTTGGTGATTGTTTTATCTGACTTTAAAAAAAAATGTTGGCATTATGTGAAGATCAGGATCTTATCTTTCTTTTCCATTAGCTGTTTCATTCTGATATGTTTAGTATTAAGTTGTTTGTCAAAGTATTTCCCCGAAACTCTGCTATCAATCAGGAAATTAAGAACCAAAACACGTTTGCTACATATTTTCTTGACAAATGTGGCTCTACAGTTTCCTTAGCAAAAGTGTACAGAGTGTGGAGTCAGAATGACATTAGCAACTGGACCCCATCATCAGACGTGTGGTGGGCAGGAAGGGGTAGCGTAGACAAGGGGCACTGTAGGACTCCTCAGCTCAAAATGGCCTTCAAAGGCTAAGCAAAAACGTTTATTTCCATGTGAATACCCCAAATGACCTATTAGCCAATCATCCAGGGAATGTTTTTCCATACTGCCCTCAGACCTGGGCAAGTGAAGAGAGGCCTCTGAACCTCCAGGACCCCACAATATATATCTCACACACACACACACACACACACTTATTAAAGAACATGTATGTGCGTGCCTCTGTCACTTAGGATCTGGTGCTCTGCGTTGGCACATCACTGTTCCTAATCCTAAACAGCCACCTTGAGGACCAAAACTGCTCAGGCCTCAGGAAACAGTTTTCCATATTTCTTACCTTTTGTCCTCAAAACAAAGGCTACCAGGTCTGAATGCCTTGAAGTTTTGTGGGTTGTTGTTGCCAGAGATGGCTGAGAGCATGTAAGTGGTACAGGCCTTTAGTAAGAGAAAAGGCAAATTAATTAACTCATCAGTGCCTTCCTTCCAGAGAAAGAGGATGAAACACATTGTATATCATTCCCTGTGATGCTGAGCATTTTTCCCTTACTTTTGTTCCATTTGTGGTTCCTAAAGTACTCGCGAATTAGCATAATCACAAAAAATGCACATGGTTAGCTGAGAATCATACTATAGTATTAAATAATTCATGTTACTCTTAAATATATCTGTAAATCTGGCCTTAACATCAATGGATGATAACAATTATTTATATTGACCACTAAGTTAAAAGAATGAATGCTGGAATAGTGAATAGTTTCTATTTTTTGTAAAGATATTTATTACGATTTAATTCCATTGTTAAAGTTTTAAATAAAAATTGCAGCTTTATTGAAATAATTTTGTTCATAATTTTTGCATTCATTAATCATAATTTCTACTTTGCCTTTTAATATTTTTCATGCTTTAAAAAATAAAATATTTAATTATTCTTTTTATATTTACTTTTATTTTATATTTTTGATGGAAATATATTCAAATGTGATACTTTTGGATAAAATTACATGTTATTTTTAATCCCCTAGATCATTATTATCAATAGCACATAAATTATTTATATATCTTGATTATAATTACTTGATTAGTGATTTTTTTCTACCATAAAAAATGTATGGAATATATGATAATTTCTGAAATATGTCTTTATTTTATTACTCATCTAAATATATCTAGGCCATCAATAGAACATGCACAGTAATAACTGAATTAAGTTGTCTTCAATATTTTGTAGTCTTTCAGTCATATAAAAATTATGCCAATTTAAAAAAATTTCCATTGTGAAGTCATATTTGTCAATGTAGGGGGAGAAGGCATATATTATTTAACAGTTTGATTTATAATTTTTAAACATTTAGAGTGCCAAAGCACAGTAGAAATTGTAACCTTCTGGTGGTTGGGCAGGAGTCCCTGGTTCAAGTCCTTGCTGGGGGACCATGTGCAGGTCACCTTTCCTCTCTTTCTTCTGCAAAATGAAGAGTTTCAGAATCATTTATTCATTTTACGAAGATGCACGGCTGGAGCAAGGGGCCATGTGGTGCAGAGTGAATGTGGTAGAAGGCAGAAGATATGGCTGGAAAGATAACAGGGACCAGGGCATTTGGAATCTTGGTCTTTGCTGTAAGGACTTTGGTTTTTACCTTGCATGGTACAGGGAATGGTGTTAGTTTCTTGTGGCTTCTGTAACAAACCATGACAAACTTAGTGAATTAAAACAACCTACGTTCATTATCTTACAGCTCTAGAGTTCAAAACTTTGACCTCCACCAAGTATCACTGCACCAAAATCAAGGTGTTGGCAGAGCCACATTCCTTTCTGGAGGCTAGTAGGGAGAACCCATTTCCTTGCCATTCCCAGGTCTTAGAGCTGCCTACGTTTCTCTCTCCCAACACCCTTCCATCTTCAAAGCAGCAATGGCAGGTTGAATCATTCTCACATCACCTTTGTTTTTTTTTTTTTTTTTTTTAATTTGGCCGGGGCTGGGTTTGAACCCACCACCTCCGGCATATGGGACCGGCGCCCTACCCGCTGAGCCACAGGCGCCACCCCTCACATCACCTTTGTAATTACATTGAGTTAAACTGGATAATCCAGAAAAATTTCCTTATATGAAGGTCAGCTGATCAACCACATTAATTCCATCTGTCACATTAATTCTCCTTTGCCTTGTAACATGAGTTCTGGGGATTAGGATGTGGACATCTTTGAGGGGCCACTATTCTGCCCACCACAGAAACCATTGGTGGTTTCGAACAGATGAATGACATGATCAAACTTGTGCTTTAACACAATCACTGGGGCTTCTGTGTTGAGACTGACGTCGTCAGGTGGCAAGAGCAGCAGTAGAGAGCCAAGTAAGAGTCCACTCCAGTTATTTAGGCTCCAAGAAGGTCTTTGAACCAGGACAGTGAACGTGGTGAGAAGTGGTTAAATTCTGAATATATTTTGAAGGTAGAACCAACAGGATGCGTTGACAGAGTGAATGTAGATAAGAGAGGAAGAAGGGAGTCAAGGACAGCACAAAGCTTTTGGCCTGACCAACTATGAGGACAGAATTGCCATTGACTGAGATGGGGAGGGCTGCCCAAGGAGCTCTCATGGGATGAATATCACCCCAGTTCCCACAAGACATCATTCCATGCTGAAGTGGAGAGGTCTGCTAGATTGTTGAACATGTGAGTTTCCTAAAGGGGTTCAGATGATTAATACATTTGGAAGCATGTGCCTATGGGTGGTATCTAAATCCGTGAGGCTGCATAAGATCACCTAAGGGGTGACTGTAACTAGAGAAGAGGTGAGTGTGCTCATGGAACCCAACGGCTACATTGATCTCCACATGGTAGATTTAGATCCACTGGTAGATCTCAAGGGCTTGCCATTCCCAAGTCTGTTGCTATTATAACATTTTATTTTTCTCTACCATGATCTTCTCCTTCTTTGCCAGAGGAGCACAGTCAGCAGTGATGCCTCCTCCCCAGGACAAGATTGAGGTGGCTTTTTTACCAAAGTAGAGAGTATGTCATGTAAATATATTCATTCACTTAATAAATATCAGTTGAGCACTTAAGTATACTCCAGGCCCTGTGCCAAGTACTAGGAAACAGTGGTTTACATTGTGCAAGTGATGATAACAAATTGTGATGAATATTATATTAGGATTGTATATACTTGGATGCTAGTGACAGAGACATGAAAAATAGTACATTGATAGCTTAAGGGACTTTTTTTCTCTAATGTAAAGGAAATTCAGAGGTGGGGATTACAAAGTTATGTGCAGCTTCAATGTCATCAGTGTTCTATGCTTCTATCCTTCTGCTTACCTGTCCTCAGTGTGTGGCATTTACCCTCAAGGTTACCACATAATTATAAAATGGCCACTGCAGCACCAGCCTTCACATCTGCATTCCAGGCAGAGAGGAGGGAAAAGGAAGGAAAAAAGGAATGGAGTACAATAATTCCAAACCCTTAAAGAGCTCCCACTCAACAACGTCTCCTTTTATCTCTTTGGCCACTCTTATTTGCAAGGCTGGCTGGAATAGAACATTTTTAAGCTGAACAATTTGCTGCTCCAAATTCTTCTCTGAAATGAAAGAAGCAAATGGATATGGGAGAAGCAACTAGCAGTCTCTGCTACAAGTATCAGGATAGGTGAACACATACAGAATGTTACATGAGCATAAAGCAGGAGCCATGCCTAGGTTAAGGGCAAGGGAGTCCACTAAAGGTGACGATTGAAGTCGAGAATTGAAGGGCAGGGTTGTCTGCAAAGAAGAGGCAGAGAGTTTTAGGTGGAAGATGCAGCTGCTGCAAAGGCCTGAAAATAAAAAGAAGAAGAAGAAGGCTTAAGAAGGAATCATAGGAAGTTCAGGCAGGCTGGAACACATCCTGGGAGCAGGAGATGGGTTAAGTGATGGGGTGGAAAACCTAGGCATGGGCTAGATCTTGAACGGGCTAAGGGATCATTCTGAGAACTAGCACTTTGTCCCTGAGCTTATGGAGAGCTACTGAAAGATTTTAAGCCGGGAATAGCTTAATTTGGGGCCAGAGTGGAGAATGATGGAAGGGGAGGGAAGTTGGAAGTAGAAAGCTCAATCAGGCAGTGACAAAAATTTAGGCAAGAGATGACAAGGACCCAGACTAGAGTAGCATTGGGGGATGGAGAAAAGTGGAAT
Organism: Nycticebus coucang; assembly: GCF_027406575.1. Lineage (NCBI taxonomy): Eukaryota > Metazoa > Chordata > Mammalia > Primates > Lorisidae > Nycticebus > Nycticebus coucang. Next base: position 146,107,316 of record NC_069782.1, on the reverse strand, counting down.
GGTTTGGAGAACCAGTTAGGAAGAATATAAATGCCAACTAAGGTCACATCTATCTAAAAAGGATCTGATTATAGGTGTCCCTGGAAGGGAAGTGATCAAAATCGCCTTCTGAGAAACTCGCCACTGTGGAGGTAGTTCAGGTTCTGAATTATAATGAAGGAGAGTTGAAATTGATAAACAGCCTCAAATGAAAGATAAGTGGTTTTGAGACTGGCAAGCACAGTATTAAAGCATAAAGTAGATGGAATTTAGAGGTGCTGTTAAACTCTCCTGAATGTATTATTTGAAACAGTTTTTCATTTCAGTTGATAAAGAAAAAATAAGCAATATTTTGTGAAACAAACATAAGAAAAGTCTGAGGACATTAAAAAAGAAGGGACACAAGGACTATGATCCAGGCTCTGACTCTGTCTTGCTGCATAGGTTGAGAGGCCATAGACCTCTCTGGGCTTCCTTGCCAACGTCTTTCCCAGTCTCTAGGTCAGTCTCCATGTGTAGGTGAGAGGCCTGGAGGCTCTGCCTTGAGAGGTTTGGGGATAGAGTTCCTGCCAGAGTCTGTAGGAAGGAGAGGAGGCGGGTCCAGGGATGAAGGATGGGCTTTATCTTAAAGGAGCAGAATAGAGTTTGACCAGAAGGCAGCCCAGCTCGCACAGTTTCAAGGGACTCTTAGTGTAGTTAGAACGTGGGAGGCGGTCATGAGAGGTGAAGGAAGTCATCTTTGCTGCAGAGTGAAAAATGCTGTGTCTGAGACTTATTTTAGAATTACTGCCTTCCACAGAAGGTATTAATCTTGAATGAAGACCTTATCTGTAGTGCTAGTCAGGACCAGGGTAGGAAATCGATCCTGATGCTTCCCAGGAATCTTTAAGCATTTCAAGAGGGTGGAAAGGGGGTTGCCTTGACCATGCCATTTGGTCTCTGACCTGCTCTCTGTCATCACTAGCTGTCCTCCCAGGATGGCTAAACCCTTGTCAGAGTCATGAGGATTTACGGGAGTAAGGGAAGGGGTTGTTGTAATCATGCAATTTGGTTTCTGGCCTGCTTTCATTGCTTATTTGTCTCCCAAATAGCTGTACTTTTGTCAGAGTCCTGAGGATTTCTTCCCCACACTCCTCTTACATTGTGTGTTTTTTGTTCGGGGAACCCTCATCTTCCTACTCACTCAATGGCAAAGCTTCAGTTGCTTTGAATCCTTCTTCTCCATCCACTTAATTCCCGATCAGATTCCATTGATTCTTCCTCTAAATAAATGTCTCTTCCATCTAACTACTGCCAATGCCTTGGTTTAGGCCCTCATCAACTCTTAGCGGGATTATGACAAAGAGTCCTCATGAGTCTCAGTGCCCCACATTACATACTTCCCTTGCAGTCTGTCACCACTTACATCCTAAAATACATCTCCCTTAACCATCCATTCACCCATCTGTCCTCTAAGCATACTCTTCAGTAGCTACTGAGTCTGAGAAAACCACCGTCTTTGCTCTTAAGAAGCTCACAAGTAGACTTGTGATTCACAGCAAGTTACAGGGAATCTGAGAACATGGTAAAGACAGTCATTTCCAAGGTGAGCTCAGAGTGCACCAGGTACAGTGGAGAAGCTCATTATCCAGACTGAGAGGAGGCAGGAGGGAAGGAGACTGTGTAGTCAGGACAACTTCTGGCTGGAGGTGACACTCAAATTCAGTCTTTAAAAAGCCCAAATAATAGTTGTTTGGGCAATAGGAAAGTGATAGGTGACCCAAGGGTGTTTCAGTCAGAAGCAATAGCATTTATTCATGGTACTACAAATATCTGTGGAGGACCTACTATGTGCTAGGCAGGAATGGACAGAATAAAGGAGGTAAGACAGATCACTGTATGTCCAGGAAACAGATTACTATGGCTGAGGACAAGGATTAGAGTGAGGAGAGTAAGACGCTCCCTTTACATACAAAATTTAAGGGGCACCAAAAAACTCAATATCAAGATAAATAATATTTACTATAACATCTAAAAAATAAAAATATGAAATCCATGATACATAAAGACAAGATCTGATAGTGCCATACCAAGAAATATTAGAGCCTGAGATGAAAGGAAAAATGTGCAGCCCTCTATAGGCATTTTGTGTATTTTTAATGGTGGTTTTTCCAGAATATGAAAGTGGTTGAAAATTTTGAAAGTTGGTATATTAAAATTCACATTATTTTAAGTTTAAATATTTTATTTGTACCAAAACCAGAGTTCATTATAATTTTATTTTCCTGACTTTAATGGAAGCAAACTCATCAATAATATCTTCACAATCTACTTCTGGAGTAGGGAGAGAGAAGGCAGAAGTGGGAAAAGAGAGATCAGATTGCAAAGGGCTTATTTTGCCATGCCAATGAGTGGGGTCTGCAGCCTAAAGGAACATGGCCCTAGAATGAGAAGCGCTGGGGTTAGACAGAGTTGTTCAAATCTCTGTCCCTCCCCTTACTAGTTTAGTGACCTTTGACAGGTTACTTATCTGCGTGAGTATCTGTTTCCTTATCCATAAAATAGCAATAGTACCTATCTCACAGGATGATTTATGAGAATGTAAGTGCTTCCAAAGTGCTCAGCACAGTGTTTTCCATTTGCCATCTCTTGATGTTTGATGGCCATTATTATTAATATGGTTCTGGGGACCCATGAAATGACATGATAGACAGAGAACGACCACTCTGGCAATGGTATGGGAGGCAAGACAGGCAGAGTGACCAGCTAGAAGACAACTGAAGAAATAAGGCTCTAGGAATGTGAATAGAGAAGTGGGGGGAAAGAGTGGACGGTAAGGAGGGCTTGGACAGTTGGGTGACTACAGGGACCATCTTTGAAAAGACAGAAAATGGAAGAGGAGCCAGTTTGGGAGGAATGTTTATAGGGTGATGTGATTTGGATTAGGTTTATTAGGATTAGGAATATAACAGAATATCCACAGCTCCTATGGTAGTTTCAAGAAATCCTCAAGGACCTAGGTGTCTTATCTTTCCTACTCTGCTAGCAAATAACTTCTAGCATCAGTTATCTCATAGTCTAAAATACAATAATGTCTGGAGTTTCAGAAATCCTGACTATATGCCAGACATCTACAAGTAGGAACAAGAGGGAAGAGCAAAATGGAATAGCTTCCAGCTGAGTCAATCCCCCAGAAGAGACTTCCCAAAGATCCTACCTGGCACTTCTTTTTTTTTTTTTTTGCAATTTCTGGCCGGGGCTGGGTTTGAACCTGTCACCTCTGGCATATGGGGCTGGCGCCATACCCCTTTGAGCCACAGGTGCTGCCCCTCTACCTGGCACTTCTTACAAATCAAAATCCAGTCATGTGGACATATGTAATTATAAGGGAGATGGAGGAATAAGAGTCTTTTGGCTAGGTGCATTGTCGTTCATGATAAAATGGGAGACCTGTTACCAAGGAAGAGGGAAAGAATGGACAGTGAGCAGGCAGCCAGAGGTCTCTGCCAGAAGGGAGACGCTCTGTTTAGGTCAGGTCGAGTTGGAGATCTCTTGGGTGTAGGCACCAGAAAGACATGGCTGGAGAAGCGTGAACTGAAGCCTTCAGAGTGACTGTCATCATCCAGGTAAAGGATGGCCTTTTTTAGAATTAAAAAAAAAAAAAAGAGGGCCAAGGAGAGAATCATGGAACCGAACAGATGGTCGATCTTAATAGTGAAATAACAGAAAAATTATTAACTCATAGGTATTCAGTAAGGGGTTGAAAGCAATCCTTTTGGTCTTCCTCTGCTGCTGACTAGCTGAGAGGCTCCCTGTGGGGACACAGTTTTCACAACATCTGAACAGAGCAGACAGAAAGGAAATGTAAATCTTTCTCTTTACATTCTCCAGCTCTCTGCCTGTTTTTCAATTTTGGAGGTCTTAGGTGCAAACATCAGGCTTCAGACCCTGCCTAAAATCATACCTCAAAGGCAGAATCACCAACAGGATCAAAACACCTATGGTAAGCCTATCTCCAATAGCAAGACAGCTGCTCATCATCCGTGCTAAGAGGACAGGAGAGGTGGAGTAGTTTCTCAGGGCACCCTGCTCATTTCACTACAATCACTTATTTTCTTTCTCTTTGTTCCCATAAAAGTGGCCAGCCTCTTGGCCTCACTGCTAACATATTTCCTCTCTTTCTTTGGGATGCCAAGCTGGCTCCCTATGCCCCTTTGGCCCTCTCTTTTCCACTCTGTTTCTCTCTCTCTCTCCTTCTAAGGAGATAAAGTAAATTTTATACTTTTATATCCTAGTGTTTGTCTGGAGAAATCTTTCTCCCCTGCTTCATGAGCACCTAGTGAGCTTTCCACCCTAACAAGAATCACTTGACATTTTATGGCCCAGTAGAGGAATAGTGGCCATAAAAACTAACCCCAAACAAAACAAGAGTGGAAAAGGAAAAGTATAAGAATAAATCATTTTAGTAATGTTTAATCACATAAGGGTATAAAACAACGTATAAGTAAACATTTTTAAGGATCAATCAATCAACCAAACAATAAAGAGTACTTCTGCTCCCTCGGTTCTGAACCAGTTAAAAGTGAGCATGGGCTTCAGGAAGATCAGAATGTCAGTTCTATTACTATTTCAAGGTAGATTTGCAAACACAGCTTAGAAGTGCACTTTAGAATTAAACTTGGCTAAACAACAATAGGCCACCAGCACAAGCACAGCTGTACTTACCCCATGGCAGATAGCTGAGTAGGACACAGGCCTTCTGAAGAGAGGTTGTCTCTCAAAGAAAGCTCAGAACTGGCTGAGACATTCATACCCAGATTTTCTCCCCAATCCTCCAATGTGATAAGTCAGACCCAGGGGGTAGAAAAAGAGTAGAAGTGTTGCATCTCCTGAGGTCCTTTCACCTAGAAATATGAAAAGCAGGAAATAATTGTCTCCCCTCCCTCAATACAAATATGGTCACATTACCTTTAATACATATGCTAATTCTTATTATTCCAACCACCCATCCTGTTGTCCCTAGAATGAGTCCAGGAGCTTTCAGTTTAACAGTTGGGTCCTTATCATCATAAGCCAAAAGTTGGCTGTGATCCCTTGAAGCTGGAGGTCTAACAGTCTACACAGATGCCTGGGGCTCCTGACTGCTGTCTTGTTGCTGTTGCTATCCACAAACCCAGACTTCCTGTGTGCTGTCCACTCTGTGCTGCTAGTGGTTTATCTGACTTTTCCCAAGAGCCAATTCTTGTCCAGGAAATTATTTGCCACTGAAATCTGAACTTGATTATTTTTCCTTAAGGCTGGAGGACTCTGTGTGGTCCCCCAACTCCACAGCATGTCTCATAATCTCTTTTCTGTACTTTAAAACTACACAAACATTCATACACATGCAAACACAAATGTGCACTTAAACACACAGTGCCAGGACGACCAGGCCAGAAGGCTAGTGTTAGCCATACCCAGTACTCTGAACCAGCCTCCCTGAAAGCAGTCAAGGCACTCTCAGAGTCTTCCTTCATACATTAAACAGTATTTATTAAGTTCTTCATTGGCCCTGAGTGGCTACTTCCACTCCTGAGAGATGTTTCAATAATATTAAATTTCAAAAAGATAGGAGTCCAAATAGCTAAAACAATCTTGAAATAAAAGAACAAAGCTGAAGGACTCACACTTTCTGATTTCAAAACCTACTACAAAGTTATAGTAATTAAAACTGTGTAATACTGTCAGAGGCTGGCCATCTGGATAGTCAAATTCAGCAACGAGGTATGTAACACTTTTTCTAGGATGAGTTCACAAACTTAACTGTTAGACCTTGTACAATGACAGCTCTGATGGCCACTTTAGAAAAAGAGTTTCAAAAGTGCTTTGAAGGGTGGACTAGATTCTGGTATCAGTGCTTAGTTTTCCAAGGGGAAAGAAAAGTATGTAGCTTTTTTCTAGGATGAGTTTGCAAACTTAAATGTCCAACCTAGTAAAAGGAATAGAAGTTAGAGTCCAGAAATAAACCCTCACATTTATAGCCAATTGATTTTAAACAAAGGTCCTAAGACAATTCAATAGGGAAAGAGTAGTCTTTTCAATAAATGGTACAAGACAATTTGATATCTACATGCAAATGATAAGAGTTGGACCCCCTACCACACACACATACCATACACAAAAATTACCTTTCAAGGAGCTAAGGCGCCAGCCACATACACCTGAGCTGGCAGGTTTGAATCCAACCTGGGCCACTGAACAACAAAGACGGCTGCAACTAAAACATAGCTGGGCGCTGTGGCAAGTGCCTGTAGTCCCAGCTACTTGGGAGGCAGAGGCAGGAAAATCGCTTAAGCCCAGGAGTTGGAGGTTGCTGTGAGCTATGATGCCACAGCACTCTACCCAGGGTGACAGCTTAAGGCTCTGTCTCAAAAAAAAAAAAAAAAAAATTACCTCAACATACATAAAGAAGATCTAAATATAAGATGTAAAACTCTTAGCTTTCAGGACAAAACATAGGCACAAATCTTCATGACCTTAAATTAAACAATGATTTCTAAGACACAAAACCAAAAGGACAAGTGACAAAAGAAAAAAAAAAATCAGATAAACTAGTCATTAACAAAATTAAAAACTTCTAAGCTTCAATTGTATACTTCAAATACGAGGCAGATGATGTGTGCATTATATCTCCATAAAGCTGTTATCTTAGAAAGCAAAAAGGCAGGCATCAAAGTCTTCATCTCCTTAATCCCAGGAGTTTCCTTGTCTCTTAGGAATATATATTTCCTGTCTCCTTCCATCAGCCCAGAGGGTGTGGGCTGCTATGGCCTACTTTCTTTCTTTCCCCAGGAGGATAAGAACCAACCTGCCTGTTATCTTCAATCTTAAAGAGACCACCCAGGAAGGGTGGCCAACTTGTCCCAGTTTCCCCAAGACTTTTCTAATTTTAGCACTGAAGGTCTTGCTCTCAGGAATCCTCTTACTCCCAGGCAAACTGGAATAGTTGGTCAGCCCGCACTCAGGGCTTTCTTCACAGATCCTCTCCAAGGCACCTTTACCTCACTATCTCTAGACAGAAGTGCCAGGCAACTTGAGTGAGTTTCTCTTGCTGACAACTGAAAAGGAGAGAGTATGTGTCAAGTTTGACCTTACTTGGTCCTCTTCATGGTGTTGTTGATGGATGGAAGGATTTCAAGAAAGAATGAATGATCTGTATTGTCATATGTTCCTCAGAACTCTGATAGGAACTCCAAAAAACTATTGGTCGTGGCCACAAGGAAGTCACCGGGCTTTGGCACAAACAGGTTCATGTAGGAAGAGAGGGTTGGTTTTAGGTAGAAGTCAGATTATAGTGGGTTAAGGAATTAAGCAAGCAGAAAGAACTGGCTACTCCTTTTAAAAACTTGATTCTGTAGGTAAGACCAAAAAAAAGGGTGAAGGAGGAGCTTATGGGAGGATGTTCATTGGCTCTTTTTGTTTTCATTTTTAAGACTGGAGAGACTGACTCTAGTTTTCATGCCAAGGGAAAAGAAACAGACCCTGGAGGCAGGTAGGATCCAGAGCACAAGTAAGTGGATTTGGGGTTGAGGTTTGTAGGGAGAAGAGATGGAAAATGTCGGGGACTAAGGAGCAGAATGAGAGAGAGGTATGAAATAGCCTTTTCACTTGAGTTTCTAAGAGAGGCCCATCTTGCAGCTGAGTTTTTGGAGAATCTACTGTCCTTAACACAAATCCATTTCAGTTAAGTTAGCTCAAGGCAGTTTCTGTTGTTTGCAATTAACTATTCCTGCCCTGAACCAGAAAGCTCTGTTTCCACAGAATCTTGTATGTACCTCTACTAGAGCACGGTCTCTTTTCATCAGAGTTATGTAGGTGTTTCTGCTTTTGCCTAGGCCTGGCACCCTTGAGGGTAAAGACTCTGTTCTTCCACTCAGTATCCCTGGAGCCTGGCACTTGGTGGATGCTGAAAAAATAATTGAATTCAAATTCTCATAGTTCACAAAGTGTGAGCAAATGATGTAACATTTGTTGTGCAAGCATTCTAAATTCAATGTTTTTCCTCTTATTTCATTACATTTGCATAATTTTATGTCACTTAACACCAGATTGGCTTTCATGCTACTCACAGACTCTCCACATTTTCTGCTTTGGCTTTCTCATCCTTTTTGGTGGTCACCAGGAATGATTCAGTCAAGCAACATTAGTGGTCTGTGCCTCCCGCTAGCTGGTGAGAGTGTGAATTCCACATGTAACCCGTCTTCTGGTATTCAACATCTTTACTCTTGAAGTGAATTCTTCCCATGAAGGTTGTTGGGGCAGCTTCATTTCAATGGCATCTTTTAAAATACATTAAAAGGTCATCAGGAAGGCGAAGCACACTACTTCCTCCAAATACCTGCTCAGAATCATAGATTTTCAGAGCTGGGGCCAGTGGTTTTCAGACTTTTGAGTTTCTATAAACCAGCATTAATATAAAAAATGAGATGGTATTATTGCTATTTAATGCTATTCCCTGGATTTATATTCTTCCAGGGAATAGTATTAAAAACAAAAGTTTCTACTAACATAGCATCTCTTCATGAAACAAAGGGCATGTTTTATGAGCATCACCTTTAATTTAAATATCAAATATCATGCATGGCTTAAGGACAGAAGTATGTTCTGAGCCCTTAGGCAGCTTCATCATTGTGCAATCATAGAGTGCACTTATACAAATCTAGGTGGTATAGCCTACTACACACCTAGGCTACGTGGTACAGCCTGCTGCTCTTAGGCTAGAAACCTGTACAGCCTGTTACTGTACTGAATATCTTAGGTAACTATAACACAGTGGTAAGTATTTGCATATCTAAACATAAAAAAGCTACAATAACATGTCATATTATAATCTATAATAGACCACCATCCTGTATGTGGTCTATTGTTGATCAAAACATTATTATGCAGCATATGACTGTACTTTTGACTTTATAAAAACTCACGACATTTCTAAAAATATTTAAATATTTCTAAATAACAAAGTGCTTAACATTGTGCCTGGGATAGTCAATTTTCTGTGTTATTATGTTTAGTAACTGTTAGCCATTTTTAACACAAAAGACAATATGTTTCTTTTATCTACCCAAAAGGTTTGCTGAGCTCCTTCATAGATTTGGAGTGTGCCTCTGAGGGGGACACGGTTTGTGGGGGAATTGAATGACTCTGTAGAACAGAAAAGATTTGGGATTATCAGAGGTATTCTGAAGAGTAAGGAAGAGGTGGGAGGAGGGGAAGAGAGAGAGGAGACTTTGAGATGGAGAATGAGATGGGAGACTCCATCTCACCAACACTGTGGGGAAGGGACATGGGTGAAAAATACTTTACGATCCAGGATGCATGGATACACAGTTTGAGGTTTCTGTATCTCAGTAATGTGAAGAACTCCTCCTTCACTCTCCCCCACTTTGGCTTCTTTAACATTTACTATAATGGTGCATAAATGTTATGAGTAGGCATAGAGTGGAAATTGAGAAGGAGTCTACATTTTGCATTTGGGAGGAACAGCCCAGAAGCAAAGGCCAGGAGCCAGAGGTGATAGGAGACCAGAAGTTGCCTGAAGCTCCTAGAAATCCCCACAACAGTTTGAGCATGGTTCCTAGGCAGGCACTTGCCTTGTTTCTTTCATAATGGGAGCCATTCCATGATTTACACCTGGCCATGAAAAAGTTAAGCTGAGATCATCATAATCCCAAAGTTCTGTAACTTCCCCAGCTCAGTCAAAACCGTTTTTGTGGTAGAATCACCCAGAGCCAAGAGAATCCTTGGCTTCAAGATTTTCATGAGCTAGAGTGGAGCTCTTTACATACAGCCAGAATCTGCCTGACTTTTAGGTATGGAAAATTTGACCCCTCTGGTGTTCATGTGGTTGGAGGGATATGCATTTATGATGTAATAACTAAGCAGCCAGTGAGCTTGAGGAGTACACGCAACCTGGCTTCATTAACTCTATGGCTTTGGTCAAGGTGCTACCCTGTACAAAATTCGCTGGCCCTCCTTTCCAACTTTTCTTTCCTCTGCAGCAGAGAACTGACCAGCTCCCTTAGTGGACTGTAGCAAATTTGGTGTTATGGTGGAGAATAGAGACCAAGAGCTTAGGATTCAGTGTTAGACAAACCAAGCTCTGCTATGTGACCCCATGGCAACTTCTTCTCTGCGCTGGGGTCCCCGTAGGTAGGACTAAATGTGGTAATACACAGGGAGGTTTAACAAGAGCGTGGCAGTGAGTCACTGTTCATCTTCCAATCACCTGACAAGCTCATTTCACTCCTCACGATTCTTCTTTAAACTTTTTGCCTGTTTAAATTTTGAAGATTCACCTACGTGGAAAAGCCAGCTCGCGTCTCACGCCCTCTCTGCTCTAACCCCCTCTCCCAGGACCCACCCTGCGCGGACGCAGAGCGTCCGCGGGTCGCACTGACAGTCAGCGATGGCAGTGTCCGTGGCAGTCAGTCCTCTCTTGCGGTCGGCTTGGCAAGTGTACGAACGGCCAGCTCAGAACCTCTGCGGCGCTGCCCTGCAGGAAAAGCGTCTTCGCCAGCCCAACCCTCAGGGGCGCGAGTGGCTTCCACACTGCAGGGCTGCGGCAGAGGTGGCAGTGGGGACCAGGGCCAGCGACGGGGGATGGGCGCATTGGAAGACAACCGGACAACCGGCATCCAGAACGCGCCAAGCCTGCGCCGGACCTTCTCGGCCTCCAACCTGAGCCTGCAGCTATGCTTCCAGATCCGGACCGCTGCTCCAGGAGTGACAGCCACGTGGATCGCGGCGCGCGCTGTCCCTGAGTGGAATGTTGGCGGGGGGCGGGGTTGGAAGGGCGCCCGGGAGGTGAAGCAGAGCCCGCGCCCGCGCGCCCGGATGCCGGCTGCCCAGCGCCGCTGGCGGGAGCGAGTACGCTGTCGACGTCACTCCCCGTTCGACCAATGAGCGGAGGCTCAAGGGAGGCGCCGTCCGCCCCCGCCCCCATCGCCGCCACACCGGCCCTGCGGGAGCGTCTAAGGAGGCGCGGGCCGCTGCGGATCCGGAGCCTCAGAGCGCCGGCCCGACCCGCTGGACGAGGCCCAGGCAGCCGCTTGCCGGGACCCCGCCGCCCGATGTCCTCAAGATGGAGGCAGCGGGGGCGGTGGCGTGAAGAAAGCGGCGCGGGAGCAGCGGCCCGGGTGGAGGTGGTGGCGGGATGGGGCTGCTGCTCATGATCCTGGTGTCGGCCGTGCTGGGCTCCTTCCTCACGCTCCTCGCCCAGTTCCTTCTGCTGTACCGCAAACAGCCCGAGCCACCGCCGCACGAGGCCGCACGCGCGGGCGACGGCTTCCGCTACCTCAAGCCGGTGCCAGGCCTGCCCCTGCGGGAGTACCTTTATGGCCGCGGCCGGGAGGAAGAGCCCTCCGGCGGGGCCCCCGACGGCGGCGCGACCCCGGCTCCAGCCCCCGAGACCCCCGCCCCGCCGACGCGGGAGACCTGCTACTTCCTCAACGCCACCATCCTGTTCCTGTTCCGGGAGTTGCGGGACACCGCGCTGACCCGCCGCTGGGTCACTAAGAAGATCAAGGTGGAGTTCGAGGAGCTGCTGCAGACCAAGACCGCCGGGCGCCTGCTAGAGGGGCTGAGCCTGCGGGAGGTGTTCCTGGGCGACACCGTGCCCTTCATCAAGACCATCCGCCTGGTCCGGCCCGTGGTGCCCTCGACCACCGGAGAGGCGGACCCCGAGGGGGAGGCGCTGCCTGCCGCCTGCCCCGATGAGCTGGCCTTCGAGGCAGAGGTGGAGTATAACGGGGGCTTCCACTTGGCCATCGACGTGGACCTGGTCTTCGGCAAGTCCGCCTACCTGTTCGTCAAACTGTCTCGAGTGGTGGGGAGGCTGCGCTTGGTTTTCACTCGGGTGCCCTTCACCCACTGGTTCTTCTCCTTCGTGGAGGACCCGCTGATCGACTTTGAGGTGCGCTCCCAGTTTGAAGGGCGGCCCATGCCCCAGCTCACCTCCATCATCGTCAACCAGCTCAAGAAAATCATCAAGCGCAAGCACACCCTTCCGAATTACAAGATCAGGTGAGGAGAAGGCTGGAGGGGATGGCAGAGGCTCGGGGACCCCAGCTGCGGGGAATCCGGCCTGGGCGGGATGCTGCTGTCTTGTTGAGCGGGAAGGGCAAAGGTTTGTTTATATCCCAGTCCTTGTTTACTGCTGGAGTCTTCTCCCCACCCTGGACAGGGCCCTAGGCAGAGGCAAATAGTGGACATTTTCTTTGCTTTCGAACGGCTCATGGGCCCTCGAGGTGCTGCCTCCTTTTAAAGCAGCATGTTGAAAATGGAAGGGAAGCCTACTCTAATCCCCAGGAGTCGCTTCTGGGACTGTTGAGAAACTCTTTCTATATAGAGTTGCTGCATTGAGAGCAGCCGCGTCACTCACTTGCTTTGCATCATCACCTCTGCCACATTGAGAAATTGCCCTGGACACTGTACAGACAATGATGGGTGTGCTCCTAGCCCAGGTCTGTTCTATTTTGCCATCGGAAGCCACTTTTACTTCGAGCCTATGGTATCTTTTAGGGCAGATGTCAAAGGAGTGCGTTCCACGCGCAGCGAATTAGAAGGGAGTTGGGAGCCTGTACTTCTTTGGGTGTTTCTCTGTACATTTTGTATTAATGTTTTTTCTGCCCCTTTGGGGAGGTTCTGTAGCACAAACCCAGACTGCCTATCAGGCATTTAGTCTCTATAGCTGGAAGTTCATCACAAGGTCCCTGAAGTCACTCTGCAGATGGTAGATAATATTTTAATGATAGTTGGTGATTTTAACTTTGAAAAGCCCTTTTGGACCTGATAGGTTAAATGTATTTAGTATACGTTTTTGAGTAATGTGTGAGTTTTCTTTTAACATTATAGAAGTGGGAGTAGAAAGGCATTTGCTAGGGCTAGGGTGCATCCACTTTGGTCTAGGAAAGCTTGCTATTGAAGTGGAAAGGGCTGTTTCTTTTTAAAAAGTTGCATTTCTAATTTCTTTTTCTGCCCTCCTTTAATTTGTGTTTACTTAAATGTTTGAACCTTTTGGGTTTTGCCCTTTATCTTAAAATTATTTTGATCGTGTATTAGCCTTAACTAATGCTTTTTAGAGAAAGTCACCTGCTTGTGGATCACTAATTTTCTACCACAATCTCAAACATCAGTGAGCCAGATAATCCAGAAATATTTTACATTTGGAATGAAGCCTTGACTTGTATATGTGAAAGGTGTACCTCACTAATTATGTCCTGTTTAGGCTAAGAGCACAGAATGGCAGTTTTAAACTGTTGGTACTTTGTTATGGAAATATTTCCATAGATTTGCAGAGGATGATGAACTGTTTGTTCACTGTTTGATTTCTGCTTCTATGAAGTGGAACGTACTTTATGAAACCCACTTTTAATCTCTGGAATATAAGTGACTAAATTATAAATGGATTATAGTGGTCAAGCAGTGAGATGTTTATAGCAGCGTGTTGCTGAGAAAGTTATGAGAAAAGTTGTTACAGATTTTTATATTCTATCACAACTTTAATTTTCATGTTTTGTGGGTAGCTTTCAGATGATAAAATTTGACTGGGTTGTTTTGAAATTTGCAGAATAACTAGTAGAAGGGGGTTCTGTACCATTTTGAGACTTTTAAAAAATATAGACTTGAAATTTAGGTAAATCTAAAAGATGTAAGAGTCATAGAGGTATTAGGAAGTTTATTGCTTTGAAGGAACTTTTATCTGGATTATTGAATGGATTACCATTAAAAGTATGGCAAAGTTGCTTTTCATTTATTATATCTAAAGGGATTTTTAACAAACACAGCATGAGTTTTGGTCAACTTCTAAACCTTAAACTTTAAATGATCACCTCCAGGAATGTACTCATCTGTGCTTTGTGTTAGAGGGCATCTCAGTATTCAGTTAGTAAATACTGCACAGAAGTCACTCAATCTACAAATATTTATTGTACATCTTCTATATGCTTACCCTTGTTCTAGGTGCTGGGGCTTCAGTACTGAACAGAAATAGCCTCAGTTCTCATGGACCTTAGAGTCTAGTGACAGTTTAATTAGCTACATTAATAAGATTTATACTGGAGTGGGTTGATGAGGTTGAAGTAACAAGGAAGCTGATTTTAGCTTAGTAAAAGAAAGTAGTAGAAGTATGAAGAAGAAAAGTCAACTCAGGAAGTGTTGTCTGTGTAGCTGCTGTGTCAAAAGTGTCTTAAACTAGTGGTGATAATGGGACTGATTCAAGTTTCAGATAAAAGAAGGAATTGCAGTGCGTCTAAGATGTATCTCACTTCTCACAAGAATTAAAGTAGCTAGTGTTTATCCTTTTTTATCAATGAGGGGATGAAACTCAGTATATAAACAACTTGATTAAAGTCACATAGCTGTCAACTGGTGAAACCAGTATTGATAAAGCCAGGTGGACTTCTTTGTTTTTTTAACTACACTGCCTTATTCTCAAAGGATTTTTTTAAAGTATGCTATTGACATATATGTGGAGTATCTTTTCCAATTAAAACTCTGAGAAGATTTTGACTAATAAAGCTTATTTTTTAAGTTGAAAATTTTGAGAGGATCCTTTTAAAGTAAAATCATAAGGTTAAATCTTTAAGTTATATCCCACATAGCCTTTCTTTTTTAGTCCAGCAGATTGTGTTTCCAAATAAAAGGTATTGCTAGTTAATCCTTTTTAGCCATCTAATCTTCTTAGTGGAAGTAAAGCAGTAAAGAAAATTGCACTGAGACTTAGGATCCTGTGGCACTTTTAATCATGACATAACAGAAATATTTTGCCAATTAGCAATTTTATTACTTCTTTTCCCCTTCATCTGTTTTTCCTCTTTCATGTTGCTAAAGTGAGGTGGTCTGTCTGGATTGCTAGTTGCTAATGCTTTACCTGAAGACTAAGAAGGCCTAGTGGCTGCTTCTGAAGGACTGATCTGATTGACACTTCATCTTACCCAAGTAACATAGTTTGTAAAATTATAGTACTTTTTAAAAATGAATTATAATACATAGAAAATGTTTTTACAAATTTATTTGAGTTAGGAATTTAATTCACCCACCTCAACGTTAATTGCTTTGATTTCTTTCTTAAAATGTATATTTTAACATGTAATTAGTACATTTCAGTAATAATATATTTAAAAAATTAACTCCAAAATTTATCTTCAGGGGAGAAAGACTACCACTTATGTTCT
Organism: Nycticebus coucang; assembly: GCF_027406575.1. Lineage (NCBI taxonomy): Eukaryota > Metazoa > Chordata > Mammalia > Primates > Lorisidae > Nycticebus > Nycticebus coucang. Next base: position 146,092,143 of record NC_069782.1, on the reverse strand, counting down.
TTGTCTTCAACATAAAATCTTAAATACGTAGTAACAGTCAGGTTACTCAGGTGGAGAGGAATAGTTAGGGTTTAAGTATCAAATACTTGAGATTCTTACTAATGCTTCTGTTCTTAGAGTATAATTGCAGTGTAACTAGCACTGGTGGTATACTGAAGAGCAAAGTCAGTTGCAGGTACTTTTTATTTGACCTACACTGTTTTTGTTTTTATTTTTTAGTTGCCAACATTAAATGGATGGTTTTGTATAATTTGGATTCCTGGCTTTCGTTAGGAAAAATTGGAAAATTTGTAGCACCACTTCTGCATTTCTCATAGCAACAGCAGGGGGGAGAAAGGAACTGTAGTAGCAGCTTTGCAGTTAAAACTTGGTGGGGGAGCTCCTACAGGTAGTTTAGTCCCCACTCACTTGCTACCCTGAAGTGATGCTACTTGCCTAGCCTGGATTCATGTGGATTTTGAAGCCTTTGTGGGAGGAATAAATAGGGAGCATTACTGCTGCTAATTAGTGAAAACAGAAGGACTTAATAGCTGGGGTGGGCATTTTTACCTCTCATTAAGTAATTTTCCTTTTTAAAAGACGTTATCAATATAATATTGAATTTTTAAAAGCCATTCTTCCAGGAAAAAAAATTTATTTGAAATATTTCTATTTCTCTGCCACATAGTGATAAGTAGATAGTGGTTGCTTTTTGAGTTTGATGAATATTTTGTTTTAATAATTAACTATGTAACCATTTACTTCTCTGATCTACAGAAGAGGGGGTCATCTACTTATTGACACTACATTTGAATTTATTGAATGAGTTTGAAACACATATTTGGGGAAAACTTCAATTTATAAGTTCATGGAATGTCTTCCAAGCATGATTGTTTTTGTTATAACCAATAGTTTTTTTTTTCTTTTACTCCTGAAAAACATTTTGAAGTGTATTTGTAGAACACTTTTAAATATCCTTAGTGATTAGAGAGCCTTAGGGAGAGAGCCTTAGGGACCACTTCCCCTGCTAAAGGTGAGGGACAGAGCTATATTTATTTAATAGTTAAACAGAGATACTAGTGTCTCTATATTTATTTATATACCATTAATTTTCGAGAACTAAATTAGGCTTGTTCTGGAAAGCCTCATATTCTGTGTGGTTTGTAATTGAGTTATTTCTTCCTTGGTCTTATTAGATGAAGAAGAAAACATTTATTCTCAATGTTAATTATAGCTTTTTTATTTTACTAATTAATTAGCTGAGATAAAGATTTTTTTTTTTTTTTTTTTTTTGAGACGGAGTCTCACTATGTCGCCCTTCGTAGAGGTCACAGCTCACAGCAACCTCAAACTCTCGGACTTAAGTGATTCTCCTGCCTCAGCTTCCCAAGTAGCTGGGACTACAGGCACCCTCCATAATGCCCGGCTATTTTTTTGGTTGCAGTTGTCACTGTTGTTTAGTAGGCCCAGGCCAGACTCGAACCCGCCATCCTCAGTGTATGTGGCCAGCACCCTACCCACTGAGCTACGCGTACCGTCCATAAAGATGGTTTTGAGTAATCCCTATCTTCTCAAAAACTTTCAAAGTAGATTCACTGAAAACTGATACATTCATTCGGAAAGTTATAATACATTTATTTACTTTCTCATACTTACAGACTTTTAAAAAGTATCTTTATTTAGATTGGGAAATACTTAAAAATAGCTACTGAGATTCCTTAGTATTGCAATAATCATAGTTTCATTTACGAATGTTAGTAGGAAATGTAACTAACCTTTGATACTTGGGAAGAGTAAGACAGTGACATAATGACATTGTGTGTTACTCCAGCCGTTCTGGAGTAATGATACAATGTAATAGCTAATTTTTAATCTATTGTGCTTGTCCTTGTACTGCTGCTCAGATGAAATCAGTTTTTATGTCTCCATATAAATGGAATTACAAGATCATTGTCTCAGAGATGAATAATTAAGTCATTTTTTAAATAGTCATTTATTTTAGTAAATGCTTTTTGCAGTCTGCCATACCTGAGTGCCGTGGTAGGTATGGTAAAGGTGATAAAAATGGCTATTCAGTAGCTAATACTCTCACAGGATTAGTCTTTCTAGGGCAGTGGTTCTCAACCTTCCTAATGTTGCAGCCCTTTAATACAGTTCCTGTGGGTCGCGACCCACAAGTTGAGAACCACTGTTCAAGGGAAACAGAACAAGTAAAGTTCCTTATAATGATATTTGGATATGTATTTAAGCCCTTCCTGCAAACAGGAAGAGGAGAGATGAGTATCTCTGCTAACACCTGATTTCTTTGGTATTGTATATAATATATCATGACCTTAGGTTCTTTAATACACCTAAGTTTAGTAATTTTATTTCTTTCAGGTTGGATTTAAGCTGCTTTGGATTATTATGATTTAGGCTTTTTTAAACACTTTAGATGGAAATAGTGTATTGATAAATTAAATCTTTGCTGTAGAAATTTGATTTATATTTTGAAGGAAGAAGAATAACTATGAGGAAGCTGTTAGATCTGTTGACTGTCCCAGAAAGCCACAGCTTGTTCCTGGAAGTAGCCCAAGCAGATCATTATAAAGTAGATTGTATTGAAGGAGCATGCCTGATCAAACACTTTATATTGACTTACAAGTATTGCTTACAGTATATCATGTGAGCAGGAGTGGGGGTAATAAGATAAGTTGGCTAAGTATATGCTAGGCACTGTGTGGGTAGTTCCATACTTTGTTATCTCAGTTGTTAAAACTCTACCTGGGAGACGATGATATCTAATTGTTACATATGTGGAAACTCAAGACTTAGAAGAGATTAGTGACCTTCTCAAAGTTCTATATAAAAGAAGTCTTTACTCCTAAAGCCAATGCTGCGTTATTTCTGCAGAGAGAAACCGATTATTGATTTAAATCAGGGATCTACAAACCAGCTGTTGTTAACCGTAAGTTAAGGATGGTTTCTACATTTATATTTATAGTTGTTAAAAGAAGTAGTAGCAGTGACAGACTATAGTACCCACAAATTCTAAAATAATTGCTTTCTGACCTTTTACAGAAAAGATTTTCAGACCCTTGCCATACACCAGTGTTTTTCACTTTTTTTTTTATCTCACAGCACACTTAAATTATGTTGATAAAAATAGTAAAATTATATATACTTAACTGCTTTGAACTTATTTTGAATACAATTTAATTAATGATCTTTTAAAAATTTTGCAGCACACCTTTCAGAGCACCCTGCTGCAGCCCACCAGTTGAAAATCACTTCCCTATACCCTTCCTTTAAAAAAAAAAATCAACAAAACCTTGACCAGGTGCAGCAAGCTCATGCCTGTAATCCCAGCACTTTGGGAGGCTGAGGTGGGAGGATCATTCTAGGCCAGGAGTTTGAAATCAGCCTGACCAACATAGTGAGACTCTTATCTTCACAAAAAAATTTAAAAAACTAGCCAGTAATTGTGGTATATGCCTATACTCCCAGCTACTCTGGAGTCTGAGGTAGAAGGATAGCTCGAATCCAGTAGTTGAGGTTGCAATGAGCTATGATTGTGCCACTGGACTCCAGCCTGGGCAACAAAGTGAGAGCTTGTCTCAAACAACAAACCTCCCCTAAAATAGCCCCCCAAACTATGTTTAACTGCTTATTAAAAAAGAACATGATGTATGAACCAGAACTTTGGAGTAAGGTGGACCTGACTTCAAGTATTAACTGGAATTACACCATTTCAATATACATTGAAAGTACTTATATAAACCTTTTATTGAGAGTCCTACTTTTTTTGGAACTCAGTGGAAAATTTTTGTAGAAAAATGCATAAACAAATTTTCATTTAATTTCATGAATTATTCTCTTGAAGCCTATGTAGGGTCCTTATCCTCCAGGTTGAAAAGTAAACACAGACAAAAGTATACAACTTTGTTGCCATAAATATAACTAAAAACTAGCATGCTAAAATAAATAGTAAACACTTCATAATTTTGGTTACCTTCTTAGAATGTAAATAGGATTTGTATGGCTCACCCATTTCTATAAAAGCTGTTAAACCTAAGAACACATAACATATCTCTCTCTCTCTGTTTTTATTTCCTTCTTGGTAAGATTCTCTATAGCAGACTGAAGTACTCTGGAGCTGTAGTTTAATAAGAATATCTGATATTTCAAGGTAGAGTTTTACTACTAAATACCTTGTTTAAAGGTTAAATTCTGACCCAGCATCACATTTTCCATTTTCTCAGAACAGTGTCACCAGGAAACAAGTGTTATTATATCATCTTGTTCCTACCTTATAGTCATAGGACTTAATTACACTTTTTTGGCAAGGCATTAGAGCACATCACACTTCCTTGGAAACTCATAACGCCAAATACCTGGTCATTAGCAGATGTTTTACAGAGTAGTTTCAAAATCTGTCTTGCCAAATTGCTAATCCTGTATATGTGCTTGGGAAAAATGAGGTACATATGTTAATTACTTACCTTCAATTGAGTAGAACTGCAGGTGATAAGTAGAGACTGCCGGTACTATGGAATTATTTAATTCTTTAGGATTGAGGCTGTTTGAGTAGATAGAACTTTGGAGTAAAGTGGACCTGACTTCAAGTATTAGCTGGCACTACACCAGTCAACAGATCTTGGACAAAAGGCCTTATGCTTCCTTAAAGTCTCACTTACTTACGGAAATGGAGATAATATCTAAATGGCAGTAATAAATGTCACATATCTGATAGTTGCTGAATAAATGTATCTTTCCTTTAGTAACTAATTGAATACATACTTGTCGATTAATCTACATTTATCAGACATTTTATCTATTACAGAGATATGTCAGAAGTTTTCCTTGCTATATGTCAGAAATTTGCTAAGTGACAGTAATTTTCTTTTCAAAGGAGTGTTAAGCTCATTTTAAAAATTCAAGGCTTAGAAAATAAGTAATATCAAAGTAAAAATCTTCTGTAATATCTCAAAGAAGACTACTGTTTTTTGTTTGTTTTGTTTTGTTGAGAAAGAGTCTCGCTATGTCACCCTTGGTAGAGTGCTATGGTGTCATAGCTCACAGCAACCTCAAACTCTTGAGCTTAAGCGATTCTCTTGCATCAGCTTCCCAGGTAGCTGGGACTACAGGTGCCCGCCTCAACACCCGGCTATATTTGTTGTTGCCCAGGCCAGGTTCTAACCCACCATCCTCCTTGTATGTGGTTGGCGCCCTAACCATTGAGCTATGGGCACCCAGGCAAAGAAAACTACTGTTAAATTTGGGAACTGTTCTTCCGTATTTCTTTCTAATGTGCGTGTGTTGTGTGTACATGTACATACAGAAGCTGCCAAAATCCTAAGTGTACAGTGAAGAATTTTCACAAAATTAACCTCAGATATCTAACAGAAGTCCTATGATTTTGAATTCAGTCTCTGTAAAGAACACCAATAGTTTCTGGATTTCTTTAAACCATGTGAGGAACATATTTTAACTTTTTTTTTAATGGTTAAAAGTTGTCATTATAAACACAGGCTGATGACGTGTAACCCAATGCTGTTGTAAAATCAGTGCTGACATACCTCTCCCCTCCCTAAATTATACTGATTGAGTTTTCCACCATTTAGCCATTCTGACTTCACGGTCTGTCCAGGCATCATACCGTCACTGTTTCTTCCTCTCATTCTCACACAGAAACAGAAAGACAAACACAGATATGTTTGCAATCTTCTCTGACACTCCAGAAACCTTGGTTTTTATTTTCACATTCTTAGAAAGGTCAGTATTGATCACTGTAGATTATACTTTCCTTGGATTGATATAGAATAACAATAGAACTTGTTTTTACTAGTCTGGTGCATAATTGCCAATTTTCATGAAATCAGCAGAATGCTTTAGACCACATTTCTCTTTATTCTTTATTCAGCACATTGAGTACTTATGACCATGAATTCCTCACTTAGTATAGAAGAGAAAGGAGCTGTTATAGTGGGTGAGTTACTGAAATGTCTGGGCTTTAATTTGCATAACTTTGATAGAAGAGCTCGAAAATATCCCAATTCCCAGAATAATTAGTTCTTGTACTTAAAAATCAAAATGCTGTGAGTAGCATAGTAAAAATGACCCAACTTGGTTTATTCTTTTGTATTTTGTATTATGTTTATTCTTTTGTAAGTGTATTATGTACACTTGGCTCATGGATAAGGTATATGCCAGTTAAATAGGTATTAGTTAGGAGTGTGCCAGTTAAACAGGTATTTGTGACCTATGTTTAGAAATGGTGTTTCTCTAGGATTAACACAACACCCTCCCTATGTAATCTATAATTATAAGCAGCTGTTGCTTTTTGCTGAGAAATCTTAAGTAGCAATGAAGGGGAGATACCATTTCTGCTGTGTTCTGTTCTTAGAACTATTTCATAGTGACATCAATATCTACTAAATGGTGCATCTGGTGTTTGTGTTATGGGCTAATTTTTTGTACTTTTGACCCAATAATCTTTCATACATACTAGATTATACTAACATTCATTCCTAAGGATGAATATGGTTGCTGACTATAGTCTTGCTACCTCAGTAATTTGGTCATGAAAATAAATAATTCAAAACTTTTAGTTCTCTGAACCTTGCTTTGAATGAAATAAGAATCATTTTATTATAACTAATTTCATTTGTTTAATAATTATTTTTATAAAGCATTGAAAATCTTATTTTGTTCTTTCCCTTAAGTATAATATTACTTTCTATAAAATTTAAGATAGGTGATATGTGATGTATTTAAATATTTGGAAATGTTGTTCTCAATATTTAAATCTGTATGGACCAGAATGGCAAACTCTTGACATGGGAAGAATTGAACTAAATGTGGGTAGTAAAATATGTGTTCTTCTGTTTACCAGTGCTGGAGTTAAGTATAATGAAGTACAAAGAGAAAATTAAAATTCTTGACAGTCTTACTCTGTAAAGCAAAAGTCCATGAATACAGTATATCTAAATTATAGTCTGTTTTAAAGTAAATTGTTTACTTAAAGTAATTGAGTAAATTACCAATTGAAAATATTTGAGTGAGTTGCTTACTCAAAATATTTGAACTTTTTAAAACTACACATAGTTAGGATTTGGAGTCAATAATTCTGATAATTATGCCAGTCAACAAACATTTATTGAACTAGACTCTGAGATAATAATTGTTGAAACCTAAGGGATACCTGTGTTCTTAAGGTTTTTCTTGAAAGTAATTTGTCCTCTTGCACTAAAACAGTAAGAACAGAAGATGAAGAATTTTTATTTTATTTCAGGAATTACTTTTGATTTGTTTGTTTAGTATATTCTTGGACAAATCATGAATCTTTTTAGGTACATTAAAGTACTTAAAAAGAATGATTTAAATGTGAGGTGGCATTAATTTCTGCAGGCTACATCTTATTCTGGCTTAAGTCTAATGTAGGGATTTCTCTCAAATATGCATATACAAAATGTCTTAGAAATATTTTCATTTAATAAAGTATTACATTAGTTAGGTAATTACAAACTAAGAAACACAGAGATACAGATGATATTAAAATCATTTATACTTTTGAAGATGTTTTGCTTTTACTTGAATAGAGAAAAATTAGGAGAAGGCTGGACAGTTACAACCTTAAAGCATAATTGTCCCACACTATCCATGGGAAATCGGTTCCAGAACCCCACTAGTGTACCCAAATCTCAGGATGCTCCAGTCTCCGATATAAAATGGCTTTGTATTTGGACATAACTTAAGCTTATCCTCCTGTATGCTTTAAATCCTCTTTATATTACTTATAGTACCTATTATAATGTAAATGCTCTGTAAATAATTGCATACTGTATTGTTCAGGGAATAATGAGAACACAAGGTCTGTCCACATTCAACACACCATCCTTTTTTGGAGAAGGGGGAGTATTTTCTGTCAGGGATTGGTTGAATCCGCAAATGCAGAACCCACAGGCAGGGAAGGCTGTGTTAACTTTCTCCTCATTTCTTTTGTTCAGACCTCTTGTTCCTCACGTTTAGAATCAAGTTGTCTGTTTGATGCCTCTTACTAGCTAAACTATGAGGACCAGACTTCTATTTCATGTCCTTCATTGTTCATGTCTTTACTATAGTGGGGAGGTGGTAATTTTAAGGAGAGGAGGGCTTAAAATGTTTTTTCTCCCCTAATTCACAAGACTTCAGAAGCAATTCGGTTTATTCAGTAAATGCTTAATGCCATCTTTGTCCAGCGCACAATGCACTGGGGAGAGAGTTAATACTAAGCAGTCTTTCTTTCGAGTTTTGTTTGTGTGTTTGTTTTATTTATTTTTTAATTTTTTTTTTGTGAGACAGAGTCTCAAGCTGTCATCCTGGGTAGAGTGCTATGGCATCACAGCTCACAGTAATCTCCAACTCTTGGATTTTAGCGATTCTCTTCCCTCAGCCTCCCAAGTAGCTGGGACTACAGGCGCTCACTACAAGGCCCGGCTATTTTTTGGTTGTAGTTGTCACTGTTGTTTGGCAGGCCTGGACTGGATTCGAACCCGCCAGCTCCAGTGTATGTGACTGGCGCCCTAGCCACTTGAGCTACGGGCGCCCAGCCTATTTGTTTGTTTTAAATAGTAGTGAGAAACAGTTTACATTTTAAAATTTAAAATGTATTGCCATGACTAAGAGTTATTGTAGTTTGACTCAGTGGTTTTCAAAGTGTTGTTTAGGGAGCCTTTGAGTTCTAAGACATTTACTGGGTCAAAACTATTCTTATAATTATCCAAAAATGTTATCTGCCTTCCTCACAAAAATATTACCTGCCATTCTCACTTTCATTCTCTCACAAGTATATCATGGAGATTTCCAGAAGTCTAGATGTTGTGATGACATTATCACTCTGACAGTTAATAGAAATGAGCTTGTAGATTGTTAAGTTTTTTAACGGTATCATTTTTAATTTCTAATAGGGAAATGTTAATAGACAAAACCCACATAAACGGTCTTTAGGGTCCTCAGTAATTTTAAAAAGTATGTAGCGGTCCTGTAAACAAAATGTATGGGAACGCTTGTCTGACCTGAAGTTTTTTTTACCATATGTAGAGGAGCTACCTCTATTGCTTTACTTTCCCGTTAGCTTTAGTAAATATTAGTTACATACTGATTTTCGGTTGCTATCTAGTTTTGCTTGTACACCTTGGTGTTGTAGGTCACACATGGGTGAGTGGATCTGTTGCCATTTAGATTGTATCATTTACTCTGTGATCACGAACAAGCTGGCTGAACTTCTTCAGCCTTAGTTTCCTCACATGTAAAATAAGTTTCTAATATGTTTGTTGTGACTAGTTGTAAGAAGCAAGGATGTATATGAAACATCACATAATTTACAGAGTGCTAGAAATGTATAAAGTGTTAATTTTTATATTCTCATTCAAAGGTATGTGTTGGGGAGAAATAGAGAAGAACAGGAGAAAATAGGGATTTGGATCTGCCCATTTTTAACTCTGAAAGCTGAGAATTTCTATTTAATTGTTCATAGGCTATGGTAAGGGATCGTCATATTGTGGGTAGTGTGGAACATAAAAAGATATGAGATATGTCAGACATGGTCAAGAGAGTTACTTTGGTTCCCTCAGCAACTGATCTCATTTGATACTGTATCTCTCTTGTGCTCTGACTCACCTTTGAGTCACCAGCTATTTGAGTTCTATTATGAGGGACCTGCAGCCTCAGTTATCACTCTTTTGTTCAGCATTTATAAAACCATTTTGGAAAATCGTGTGAGGCACTTTAGATCTTGATCATTCTGTGCAGAATTAGGAGCTTAGATTAGAAACAGACATTTCTTATTAGGTAAAGTATATATGGATGAATGGGAGAAACTTTTTTTATAACAGTATTTGTTATGCTTGCTCTTATTTGTTTCCTATCTGCCATATTTTGTTGTGTATAATGCACCCCCATGTATAGTGTGCACTCACATTTTGGCTCAAACTTTTAGAAAAAAAAAGTTTTCACTACCCATGTATAATGCATATTCATATTTTTCCCTCAAAAAGTTGGGCAAAAATTTGCACCATATACATGGCAAAATACAGTATTCATGGGTACTTTTTTCTCCATAGGAGTATAGAAGTTAAAATCATTGCCCCAAGGATAGTATGGACTTCATAAATAGAAATATTCTCTTTGGGGCAGCGCCTGTGGCTCAAGGAGTAGGGCGCCGGTCCCATATGCCGGAGGTGGTGGGTTCAAACCCAGCCCCGGCCAAAAAAAAAAAAAAAAAGAAATATTCTCTTTGCTTTTCCGTAAGTCAGTTTTTTAATATATTCAATTTAAGCTTAGTTATAAAACTTAATTATGCAGAAGTAGAAAGGTGATATCTAACACAGGCATACTATTATTAATTTGTTCTTTTGTATTTACAAGTTGATATTACAAATGACACAACTTTTGAAAAAATTAACTAGAATGGGGACTGAAATCATGGCCATGTGGAATGTGAAGCTTGAAGAAGACAAACACCGGTGAGCTTGTATATCATTCACAGTGATTGCTGAGTCCTGAAATGGTTCCTTGTGAAAGGGAAGAAGATTGCTGTGTGACACATCTGTAGGAGACCAGCCATAGTATAGGTCAATAGGAATTGGATAGGATTTATTTCTAGAGCACTTCACTGTGCCAAATGCTTTATGAGAAATTTCTCATTTACTTCATACATAAAGTTATACAAACTGTAAGTGCTATTATTTAACTTTCATAGCTGAAGAGACTGAGGCTGTCAGGGTTGAAGCAACTTTACTAAGTTTTCAAAGCTAGTATATTAGTGTCGAAATTCAAGACCAAGTGTTGATTCTAAAGCCTGTGTGTTTAGCACTGCATTAAACTGTCTTGTCAAAAAGAAGCTGAGAAGTAAGGGACAAATAAGAGAAAATCAGAGGGAAGAAAATGATCAGGTCTGATGGATATTAAAAATCAGTATGGAATGCAGCAATAAGGATTAAGGGTAAGTAATCAGTAAAGAACTATTTTTTTTTTTTATCAAATCATAGCTGTGTACATTAATGCAATCATGGGGTACAATGTGCTGGTTTTATATCAATTTGAAATATTTTCTTATAACTAGTTAACATAGTCTTTATGGCATTTTCTTACTTATTGTGTTAAGACATTTGTATTCTACATTTAGTAAATTCCACATGTACCCTTGTAAGATGTAATGTTTGTGTGGTCCCACCAATTACCCTCCCTCTACCCAGCCTCCCTCTCTCTCCCCTTTCCCCATATTTTTGGGCTATAATAGAACCGGTTATAGCTTTGAAAGCTATAAATTGGTTTCATAGTAGGGCTGAGTACATTGGATACCTTTTCTTCCATTCTTGAGATACTTTGCTAAGAAGAATATGTTCCAGCTCCAAATCATGTAAACATGGAAGAGGTAAAGTCTCCATCTTTTTTTAAGGCTGCTAAATATTCCATGGTATACATATACCACAATTTATTAATCCATTTGTGGATCGATGGGCACTTGGGCTTTTTCCATGACTTAGCAATTGTGAATTGGGCTGCAATAAACATTCTGGTGCAAATATCTTTGTTATGACGTGATTTTTGATCTTCTGGGTATATACCTAGTAGAGGAATTGTAGGATCAAATGGTAGGTCTGTTTTTAGATCCCTGAGTGTTCTCCAAACATCTTTCCAAAAAGAATGTATTAGTTTGCATTCCCACCAGCAGTGTAGAAGTATTCCCTTTTCTCCACATCCACGCCAACATCTGTTGTTTTGGGATTTTGTGATGTGGGCTAATCTTACTGGAGTTAGATGATATCTCAAAGTAGTTTTGATTTGCATTTCTCTGTTGATTAAGGATGATGAGCATTTTTTCATATGTCTGTAGGCCATGCACCTGTCTTCTTCAGAGAAGTTTTTCTTCAAGTCCCTTGCCCACCCTGAGATGGGATCACTTGTTCTTTTCTTGCTAATACGTTTGAGTTCTCTGTGGATTCTAAAGAACTATTCTGTAGTCTATGAAAGAAGATGGAAGAAATGAAAGGGGAAGAATGGTGACTAAGTTTATTCTACTTTGGGCCAAGACAGTACTGTGCATTTTATATGTATATTGCCTATTAAATGCTCATAGTAATACCATAAGAGCCATATTTCAGTTATAAGTGAATAATAGGTTCAAAAAGGTTAAATGAGTTACTCAAATTGAAGCCCAGGTCTCTGAGATTACAGAACTCATTTTTTTTAAAACCATATTCAATCTATAGTTTAACAGGGAACTTTTAAAATTTGACTTTTTATTATGACAAATTTCGTACAGTTCAAAGAATAGTAAGATAGCTATGGAATAGGCAGAGAGTACTCTAAAACCTCAAATGAGGCCAACATGAACTCATTTTTTATACAGACAGTAATCTTAGTAAGAACCCCTTATGACTTAAAAGCTATCTGAGTTATTTTTAATTTTTCTTTTTCCCTTTTGTTCCTCTTTGTTTTTTTCCCTCTTTCCCCTCTCAGGTTAGGGTACCTTAATGGTAGGGTACATATTCTTCTGTTAGCACACCAGCCTAATTTAGCTTTTATAAATGCAGTTAAGAATCAGAATTACATAGCTTCTGCCAAAAATGGGTAACAATGTCAGTCTGGTATGTTTAAATATAACTTCGTTCCTAAAAGAATTCTGACCTGGATGTCAGTGTATCTGTGTTTTTAGACTCAGGTCTATAGCTTAGGTCTACAGCTAGATCTCAGGCATATGTCAGATTTCTTTAGTTCCTCATATTCTTGTCACTAAAATGAAGGAATTTAAATTATTGGATACTTGTGGAATTACCTTTCATATTGAATGTCCAGTGGAATAAGTGATTGTAAGTATTTTATTTTAGTTTTTTGAATTTTAATGTCTTCAAATCGAATTTGTCCTTTTTAAAGCATATTAAATGATAAGATGAAAATTATGTTAAATATTAGGTAATTCCAGATTTGACACAATTGCCTCTAAAAATAGAATCCACAGGAAAGTCTCAGTTGATTATAAGAAAAAAAGGAGTGAAAGGGAATGAACCAATTGATAGTTTACAAATTAAACTAGGAACTGGGTTTTTACTGATTTTTACTGATTATTGTCTTATTATTATAGTGAGTAGAGATGAATGAGATCCAAATTCTATCTTCTCCAAGACTTAAGGCTCCTGTGTTCTTAGAAAAGAGAAAAACATGCATATAATAACTTGAGATTTAAAAATATGACCACAGTTATTACGATAGAGCAGACCAACAAAGCCTTTATATAATTTCTTTTACAAACTTCTGAAGATTTTCAGAAAAATTCAACTATCTTAGTATAATGAAAAGTATGGCATCTTAAGCTGTATTTCATATCATTCTTTATTTCAGTGGATATATATTAAATGCCAATTTATGTGCTAGGCATTTTGTTTAATACCAAGAATTTAAGCTGAACTAATAATGACTAATACTGAGTGTTCGCTGGCATGATGCTAATGCTTTTTGTTATTCAGTGCAATCATTAGAGTAGCACTGTGAGGTAGGTGTAATTATTATATGCCTTTTGCAAATGAGGAAACTGAGGCTTAAAGACAAAGTTTGCTCCAGGTCATATTGTTAGGAAGTGGCACAACAGATTCTGAGCCAAGTTGTCTGACTCTAGTCTCCTCTTAACCACTGCTTTATACTCCCTATAATGTAAGTTGCTTTTTTCAGGGCAACTCACAATTTAGTCAGGAGTTGGGGCTGGTATGGAGAGAGCTAGAAAGAGAGACAGACATGTAAGCAGGGTGATTAGTAGCTTAATAGAAGTGTATATAAACTGCTTTTATAACACTGGTGAGGAAGCCATGACCAGACGGTAAAGGAGGGGGACAGGCTACAGAGAGAAGAGGTGACTTTGAAGCATAACTTCAAAGGAATTAGTATGAAATGGAACCTACCTGTGGGGCATGGAGGGTAGGTATGATGAGATCAGAGTGGTTAGCAGGTACTGAAATAATACGGTAGTCCTAACCTTGGTAAGTGGAGGACCTTGGTGTATGAATTGCCCTTTTAATGTCATGTCATTTGAAATGTCTAAATAAAATAGAAAATTTGAAATTTAGGTGCATGGCTTATTAGTACAGAAAGAGTATTTTGAACCATTTGTACTTTGTGTTCTTCCTGGCTTGTACTTTGTTTCGTATTAATGTGCCATCATTTACATTGTAATGAATCCCATACAAGTTATGACTGAGGTTTTGAAAATTATATTTTTTAATGCAACAGGGTACTGCCTCAGAAGCATATAAATGAAGAAACATTTTGAAAATGATCATTCCTTGATTTATCTAGTTTATATATTTGGTTGAGGAGAACTAGGAGAATACTTGCGTTTGCAAGTTTCTAACGTAAAAGTGCCAAGACTGTCAAGACTGAAAGGCAAAAACCACACAGGACTCCCAATTGCCTATTTATAGTTGCTTGTTCTCCTTTCTTCCTTAGAGAGGATGTAGTGGTGTGTGCATTCCTGAGCCTGAAACTTGACTGTATTCTCTAAGTATCTCTAAATTTGATTGATCTTTCTATTTCAAGTAAGCCTATTTGTTGAAGAGATGAGATGCTGTTTAATTTATTAAAGGATATTTAGCTTAGCAAGATTCAGTTCCTCAAGAGTCATTGGACTGAGGGCATCTGTTCCTCACTGGCTCTTGGCTAGAGGCTACCCCCAGTTCTTTGCCACAGCAGTGGCATAGAGCAGCCCAAAGCATGCCCGCATATTTCTTCCTAGCTAGAAGAACCAGAGCCAGCAGTTTTTTACACCTAAACTTGGAAGTGATACTCTGTCACTTCTGTTCATTACAATCAAGTTGAAAAATCCAGACCAGAATCAAGGGGAGGAGAAAATACAAGGGCGTGCAGACAGGAGGCAGGAGTCACTGGGGGTATTTCAGAGGCCAGCTATGAAATTGTCTTTCCAGCTAATTATTTTATACTTTTGCATAAATATTATAAATGAACATTTTTATGTAAAAATGTTAAACATAAAAAAAAGTATTTAGCTTAGACATACGGAGATGGGAAGAAGTGCATTGTAGGTGGAAGAAAACACAAAGGGACAGAATTAAGATGTTGTAAGGCAGGGGTCCTCAAACTACGGCCCGCAGGCCACATGAGGCGGTGTGATTGTATTTGTTCTCATTTTGTTTTTTTACTTCAAAATAAGATATGTGCAGTATGCATAGGAATTTGTTCATAGTTGTTTTTTTTTTTAAACTATGGTCCGGCCCTCCAACGGTCTGAGGGACAGTGAACTGGCCCCCTGTTTAAAAAGTTTGAGGACCCCTGTAAGGTATCTTTAGAGATTCAAATGAGATAGCCACTTTGATGAGAATTGAGCATAGAGACAGGAAGAACACCAGAATTTGTGGGCTTATTACATGCCGGGAACTCTACGAGGTGCTGCACATGTATGAACTCGAAATCTTTTCTTTTTCTTTTTTTTTTTTTTTGAGACAGAGTCTCACTATGTTGCCCTGGATAGAGCGCTATGGCGTCACAGCTCACAGCAACTCAAACTCTTAGGCTTAAGTGATTCTCTTGCCTCAGCCTCCCGAGTAGCTGGGACTACAGGCACCCACCATAACACCTGGCTATTTTTCTGTTGCAGTTGTCATTGTTGCTTTTAGCTGGCTCAGGCTGTGTTCAAACCTGCCAGCCTCAGTGTATGTGGCTGGTGCTGCCAGAACTCTAAATCTTTTTAATAGTCCGGTGAGGTAGCTTTTTATTTAAACAACAACAATAGCAAAAAGATAGCAGTGTTGTTTTTGGTTAAAATATACTCTTTTTAAGAAAAGGAATCATAATTTCAGAATTCCCAAAGACTAATCAAAAGAAACCTGAAGTAGGCCAATGAAAAACCTAGAACAGTAGGAAAGACATTTTAAGGTAAATGGATGGAGGGGAAGAGGGTAGACCAGTTGTGAGAAGGGGAGGAATAAACTTCCAGATTTCTAAGTGTCTTTGAAATTTGTGGTTGCCAGTGTAGGAGACTGAGCACCATGCTCATAGGAATGGTCACCGGTTTTTGAGGGAGGCTTTGGGAGCGTGACAATCTGGCCAGCATGGAGATCTTTTGCAGCCTGGTTATTCGTTGACAAGCAGGTGTCGGACTTTGAACATTTGTGATGCATCAGGGTGGGAGTCGAGCCTGTGGGGAAAGAGCATGTAGTGATTATTTTATTTTTTTTTTTTTTGTAGAGACAGAGTCTCACTTTATGGCCCTTGGTAGAGTGCCGTGGCCTCACCCAGCTCACAGCAACCTCCAACTCCTGGGCCCAAGCGATTCTCTTGCCTCAGCCTCCCGAGTAGCTGGGACTACAGGCGCCCACCACAACGCCCGGCTAGTTTTTGGTTGCAGTTTTGGCCAGGGCCGGGTTTGAACCCGCCACCCTCGGTATATGGGGCTGGCGCCCTACCGACTGAGCTACAGGTGCCGCCCTGAGCATGTAGTAATTATTAAGCACATAGTCCTTGTACGTGGGGCCCCCACACCTGTTGTATATCGTTTCAATAAATGGCCATGGCAGAGGTTAGTCCAGGCTCTTCTGCACCTATGGGGAGCCTCACCTCTTGCAAGCTTGTACTTTTCAGTCGATGTAACATAGCGGCACTGACAAGTGGTGTAGTCAGCAGGATATGGATCAAGTCTCGGACCAAAAGGGAGAACTACACTTGGGGTAAGTGAAGCCTTCAGCTAACAACAAGAGGTAGATTACGGAGAAGCAAAGGGTAATTCCCCGTCCATAGAATCGCAATCAGCAGGTCGCAGGCCAAAGGGGTATGACACTCAGAGTAAGTGAGACCTTTGGCAAACATTGAGAAAGGGACCAAAGGGGTATGACACTCGGAGTAAACCAAAGGGACCTAAGGGACCAAGGGGCTACTCCCCTTACACTCAGAGTAAGTGAGACCTTTGGCAAACAGTAAAAGGAAATTACGGGGAAACAATGGGTAATTTCCTGACCATAGAGTCACAACAATTCGAAACTGATGAGGAAGGTAATGATGTGAAAGGATGCGAGTCTATAGACCCTGTGTCCTCTCATCCATTGCCACCTTCGCCCATCTGTCGAGTATTTCCCTGTGTGCATGTACCTCTATTCTACTGTTGACAGAATATTCTCACAGGAGTCTTTTAGTGAACATTTGTGCATATATCTATTGGACATATCCACATCTAGAAATAGGATTGCTGTGTCTCTTCAGGGTTAGCTCTTCAGATATTGCTACATAGTTGTCAAAATAGTTGTAATATTCCACACAAGCAGTTTTGCATCCTTTCCAGCATTCGATATTGTCTATCTTTTCATTTTTGCTAGTGCATGTAATTTAAAAATCAAACAGAATGGAAGGACTGACAATCCAAATTAGCAGTTATTTCCCTAAACCTTCTACTTTCCTGCCCTAAGTCTTACTCTTCAGAGCAACCATTTGTAATTGTACATTTCTGTTCTTAACACCTTTTAAGAAGCACTGGTTAAGAACACAGGTTCTGGAGCTAGACTACTTTGATCTTTATCTCTGTTCCACCACTTACTAGCTGTTTATCCTTGGGCAAGTTATTTAACCTGTCTGTGTCTTATTTTCCCTCATCTGCAAAATGGGGGCTAAGTATAGTACCCATCTGTTAGAATTATTGTGAGAAATTAATTTAGTCATTAAATATAATGCCTTTTTATATGCTAAGTATTCAATAAGTGTTAACTATACTAATAATTATAGTGTTATCTCTGTATCACTTTAACAGCCTTACGGTATTGTACAGCTTTCTTGAGTCCACAACTTTAGACATTATCTATTGACTTCCTAGGTTAGATGAGTATTTAGCTAAGTAAAACCCTCTCTCCCTTCTCTTTTGTCTTTTCTCAGTATAATTATATCGCTATTTTCAATTCATAGAGCTACATTCTCATTTTTTTATTTTGATATATTTAATAATTGGTAACATTTATGTTATGTTCATAGTTAAGTCTTCCTTGGACTGTGTTTTTACATTATTATATCTGTAAACATGGTTTAATACAGATCTGCCTAATATGCAGTATTATACTTCCTTCTCCATATTCCAGTTTCTCAACTTTGATGCCATCCAAAGCAATATGTTCCTTGAGTCAAATTTGAGTTCTTTTTTATTCTTTTTTTTTTTTTTTTTGAGACAAAGCCTCAAGCTTTTGCCCTAGGTAGAGTGCTGTGGCATCATAGCTCACGGCAACCTCCAACTCCTGGGCTTAAGCAATTCTCTTACCTTAGCCTCCCAAGTAGCTGAGACTACAGGTGCCCACCATAACACCCAGCTGTTTTTTGGTTGTAGTTGTCATTGTTGTTTGGCAGGCTTGGGCTGGATTCGAACTGGCCAGCTCTGGTGTATGTGGCTGCCACCGTAGCCACTTGAGCTACAGGTGCCGAGTCTCTTTTTTATTCTTGTATCAGATTACTTTAACCAAATTTTCAAGATACCCCTCTCTTTTCATTTCCTCTGTCTATCCTATTTATTCCCTTTATTACTTAGAGATTTCCTCCCTGAAGGTCTTAGCACCTGCCCCAATGTGGAGTTTTGGCTTGCCACACACCTGTCATCTGGGTTTAGGTCATTATTGCCGTCTTGACTTGGATCCACTACTAGGCCACTTTCTTCAACCTTGCTTTATGCCCTCGTTTTAGAGGCATATTATCTTCACGTAACTTTTTAATAAAAGGTTACATTCTTCAGCAGCCTTTTTCCTGTTTCCATAACTGACCCTGTTTCCATAACTGTAAGAAATGAGGAAATGATATGCAAGCCCATCCCTTACCATGGTATTGCAAGGATCAAGTACAGTAACGTATGTGAAACTTTGAGCCTCAGATACCTGCAGGCTAGGTTTATAGCCTGTATTCTAGCAGAATACGGGGGATGGTAATCAAATTAGTGTCTGAGGCTGCAGATCAGACTGTGGAGTTACATTTGAGTTCTGTCATGGACTGAATTGTATCCCTTTCCAAAATTCATGTGTTGAAACTCCAACCCTCAATATAATTGTATCTGACTTACTGTCTTTAAGGAAGTAATGAAGTTTGTATTTGGTTATAATAAGGGTGGTGCCATGATCTAGTAAAACTAGTATCCTATTGCAAAGAGGACAAGATACCAGGACTATGTACAGAAAAAAGGGTATGAGATAGATAGATGCAAGCCAAAGGGAGAGGCCTTGCCAAAACCCAACCCAGCTGCACCCTTATCTTGGACTTCTAGCCTCTAGAGCAGCAGTTCTCAACCTATGGGTCTCGACCCCTTTGTAACAATTAAAATACATCCTGCATATCAGATATTTACATTACGATTCATAACAGTAGCAAAATTACAGTTATGAAGTAGCAACGAAAATAATTTTATGGTTGGGGGTCACCACAACAAAAGGAACTGTATTAAAGGGTCATGGCATTAGGAAGGTTGAGAACCACTGCTCTAGAGCCACCCAGAATGTGGCATTCTGTTATGGAAGCCTTAGCAGATTAATAGTTTCCAGTTTTGGATCTAGCATTTACCAGGTATGAGATTTGTATGACTTGTTTCCTTATGTACAGTGTGCTAATACCTAGTTTGGGGGTTATTGGAAATATTAAATGAACAGTTCAGTATAAAGTGCTTTATACAGTCAACATCTGATGTAGTAACCATTCAGTAAATGCTCGTTTTCCATAACTGTGAAAGGGGTTATAATTTGTTTTAATGGAGCTGTGTCGTTTATAGTTTTGTTTATTGTTTAATCAGATGATTCTAACATTTACCTATCAAAGCAATAAGAAGAAAAATTATTTCTGGATAGCTAGATTGTTGGTTTTCTTTTTAACAGCCTTATTGAAATATAATTCATATTCCATACAACGTACCTACATAGTATTTAAAGCTTATAATTTAATGGTTTTTAGTATATTCACATGTATGTATAGCCATCACCACAGTTAATTTTAGAACATTTTGATCACCTCAGTAAGAAAAACCATAAATGGCAAGGGGTAAAGAAGAAAAAAAGAAAAGAAAAGGGAAACCTATAACCTTTAGTTGTGATTCTCCTAATATCTTATCTACCTACCCCCAATCTTAAGCATTAATGTACTTTTCTGTGTCTATTAAGTTCTCTATACTGGATTTTCATATGAATGGAAGCATATACTCTGTGGTCTTTGTGGCTTCAAGGCCTACTGGTTGCCTCTCAGTTTTTTGAATATTATTTTCTGCTACCTTCTCTCTCCTCTCGGGGCTGTCCCGCTTTGTATTTGCTGGTGTGCCTATTTCTCTAAAGTTCAGTTAGTTTTTCTTCATTTTTTTTTTTTCTATCTGTTCTTGGCTTGTGTGACCTTTGTTAGTCTTCTTCAGATTCTCTAATTCTTTATTCTACCAGTTCAAATTTACTGTTGGAAGCCCTCCCAATGATTTTGAAAATTTCAATTACTGCACATTTCAAAACTCTTGGGCTTAAGCGACTCCCTTGCTTCAGCCTCCCAAGTAGCTGGGACTAAAGGTTTTTTTGTTGCAGTTGTCATTGTTGTTTAGCTGGCCTGGGCTGGGTCCAAACCCACCAGCCTTGGTGCGTGTGGCTGGTGCTGTAACTACTGTGCTACAGGCACCAAACCTCCATTTGTTTCTTTTTTGTAATTCCTATTTCTTTATTGATACTCTTTATTTACTGTGTGACATTGCTATAACAACTTCCTTTAATTCTTTAATCATGCCTTTATGTTTCTGTGAATACATTTATGATGGCGATTTTGAGATCTTTCTGTCAAATCCAACATCTGGTCACTCTGACAGGCAGTTTGTGTTTCTGCTTTTTTTACCTGCTGATAGGTCATACTTTTCCATTTCTTTGAGTATCTCTTAAGTTTTTGTTTGGAAACCAGACATTTTAGATAATGTATTGTAGCAGTCCCAGTCCTGGGTACTGGTCTTTCCTCCCCTAGGGCTTGTTATTCGTTTATTTTCCAGTGATTGCCTATATTATTTTAGCACAGCACACTTCCTTGTTACATCTCTGATGTTGTGCCTCTTGGGCATAAAATGTTCTACAAATTAAATTAATCCAATCAAATCATGGCTCCTTCAGGAATAGTTTCTGAGGTCAGTATTTGATATTTTTTGTTTTGACTCCGGGAGAGCTCCTCTAATTCCTGCAAACTCAGCAGCCTACAGTCCAGAATATATCTTTTTTAAATCCATAAATCTCCCAGTTGCTTTTTACAACAACCTCTATTGTTCTTGATCACACCTTTAGATTTGAGTTTCTTCATAGTCTGTTGTAAATGAACTTAGCTCTTTTGGGAAGAAATTTAGAGATAACTTTTTTCTTCCTCTATTCTTTCCCCCTCAGCAAGATATTTAAGCCAAGTCTTTGGAGATAACAGGGGTCGGGGGAATGGCAGGTTTCTCTCTGGATGACACCACCACTCTAGGAGTGGAATACTAGGTTGAGGAAGAGCAGCCTAAGGTCCTCCAGACTTGTCTTTCCCATCATGAGCCAGGGCAAGGACAATCAGGACTCCAGTATTCTCTCAGTAAGTTGTGCCCAGGGTAGACCCCTCCATTGCGGGAATCAGGGGTGGGTTGAAGAAGGGAGCCCCCTTGTTTACTGCACTTGCCTAGAACTTAGCCTTAGTAACAAGTAGTAAGGGAAGAGGCAGGAGGAGCAGGATGAGAAATGCTGATGCCCTCCTCTTCTCAGGGAGAGAGCCCGTACAACGGCGTGGTGGGCCCAGGAAGCCCTGTGTTCTTGGCAGCAGCAGTCTGGACTCCAGTCTCTGCCCCCTTGAGTTTGTTAGGAGGACAGAGCATTCAATACCGCAAACTTGGCTTTCTTACCAAATTTCTGTAGATTTTCTTGAATAGATTTTTTTTTTTTTTTTTAATTCGCTGTTTGCCCTTGGGATCATTTCCAGAAGCATTAAATGGTTTGATTTTGGTTTTGTTTTAAAATGATTTTGGACTTGTGGGGCAAGTCACAGAGCTCCTTTTGCTATCACCCTGAAAGTTGATCTTCCTGTCAATAGTTTAGTTTTTACATTTTCTGCAGGAGGAAGACCAGGTAGCTTGTTAAAGAAGGCTAATTTTCTGGGAGTCTAAAAAAGAAAGCTGATGTTTTTGAGTTGATAGGTTAACAGGAAATAAAGACTTAAGAATTCTAATGAAAGATAATATGGTGGGATGGGAAGACAGAGGGGATGGAGGTGGCCTGCTTCCTTGTGTGGATTCCTTATGGATTTGAGATAGTTACAGGCTTGGACTTAAAAGTTTTAAAAACCAAGAATTCTTGGAAAATGTTAATGTGTGGATTCTATTTATTGGCTTGCTGAACAAACAGCTTTATCCCACTGCTGAGTGGATTCATTTTAAATGGAATATATCTTTCTGATTTTAATATATTTTTGTACATAAACACTCTTAGCAAAACCCCTTAGGCTGTCTTTATATCATATAATACTCAACTCATAATCCTGTGAGAAATTTTTAATTGAATTTCGACTTCATACTAGAAAAGAAAAGTTTATTCTTAGAGCAGTTGTGATTTCACTAACTTGGGTTATTAAATTTAAAGTTTCTGGTGTATATAGTGATGTTTATAATTTTTTATGGAGTAACGGAGTTATATGTTCAAGAGTCATAAGTCCTGTATGTTAAAAGCACTTGGCGATAGCATATGATAAATTTAGTTCCTAGTTTTTTTCCCTCCAGAAATTTGGTACCAGTGTGCCTAATTATGTGTCTTCAAATGCAAATTTGTATAGCAGTTGATTGAAACTGAAGGGGCTTTTTTCCCATATTAGTTCAGAAACAGGAGAAAAGTCCCGAGCCTTGTCTGTGTACCTACTTGATTAATTTTTTTTCTGTAATCCTGCTTACTAGGAAAAGAAAACAGCCCCTCTCATTAGCATCTTTCAGTATAAAAACTGTAGTGGGCTATTAATTTATTCTAAGTGTTTGTTTCATTTTTAGTGTTGGATTATTTTAAAAGCTCTCAGCACAAAGCCTCAAGTCCCGATAGTGTCTTAGGCACCCTGTCTGTCACATATGAGAGTTGCAGAGAATTGTGAGGCGAGATTCTATCTGAGACTTCGTGGCACAAAGGATGACTGCAGGATGAAGAAGAGTGAAACCAGTATGCAGTGTGTGTAGTCTGCAGTGATCTAGGACCTGAAGCTAAGTACGGAAAGAGGGGAGGATCTGGGCCCGCTTAGACGAGTAGGAAAAACTTTTAGTTGGTAGGAAAGGCCCCAAGGCAGGAATACACATAGTGTTTTGTGGGTATCTGAATAGGCATAGTGTCCTGTGGGTGACATTCTATTAATAGACCAGAATGTTTGTATTAAGATGTATTAATAAGATTAAATGACAAAAGATTAATTGTGGTAGACTTTTAATGTGAAAATATGAAACCAAGAACTTTTGAAGTTTTTTTTGGTGGCCAGTGGGAAGCCATTACAACTTTTTGAGCTAACAAATGTCATAGCTAGTGACAAATATGTATGTTGAATTGGAAACTATAGGGCCTTAAGCTGACTTTTCTCTCATTTTCTTTGTATATTGCTTTAGCGGAAGAGTATGATTTGTGTTTTAAACTAAAAGCTTTTAAAGCCCATAATTTAGAATTCAGCACAAGCTTCTCCATAAAAACAAGGGTATTAATGATGAGCACATAAATGCCTGAATAATTCGTAGGTAACTGAGATGTTACACAGTTGGGCTTTGATGGAGTCAGGCTAGCTGGAATTCTGGCTTAGCTACTCACTGAGTAAAGTTGAACAATTCTTCTCTTTTCTTTTGGAGAGAGGACCTACTGCCCTCAGGAGTGTGAACATTAAATAAGATAATGCGTGTAAAGTACTTACCATACTGCTTGGTGAATAGCAAACTTCTCTGATGAATACTTTTGCTACTGCTAATTCTTCTTGATACTGTCATTATCTTTATTATGTACTAATCACTGTCTGTTGTAGTCTGTCTGGTCCTCTTTATCTGTGGGTTTTATGTCCATGGATTCAACCAACCATGGCTTAAAAATATTCAAGAAAAAATTACATCTGAACCAAACATGTATACACTTTTTTCCTTGTCATTATACCCTAAGTAATACAGTATGACACCTATTTACATAGTACTTACAATGTATTAGGTATTGTAAGTAATCTAGAAGTGATTCAGAGTATATGGGAAATATGCATAGGTTATATACAAATACTAATTATGCCGTTTCATGTCAGAGACTTAAGCATCTGCAGATTTTGGTATCCTCAGGAGATCGTAGAACCAATCCCCCATGAATATCTGGATACCAAGGGGACTGTATGTTATTTCTATGATACTTGCATTTTGAATTCTGGTCTTGTACTGTGGGAACACTCTTTCCATCTGGTTCACAGGAATCTCTGTTCTGCTCCACCTAAGTTTCAGGGCCTACTGGAATGATTTGTGTTTGATTTGTGATATTTTTATAGATTTTTTTTCTTTGTTCTAAAAGTCCTGCCTTGTCAAAGAGGGCATGCCAAAAAAAAACAAAAAACACAGAACTTCTGGGTGCCACAGAGAAGGTTCCATTTGCTGCCAGTTATGGGGTAGAGTTGTAAACTTTGGTTAGGTAGAGTATGTGTGGTTTCAGGTGTTTTTGTGTGTGTGTGTGTTTTTCATATGGGCGGGTATTGTTATGCTTTGAACTGTGGCTTTTTTTCAGAAATTTAGAATTATCTTTACTTTTGTAGGTTTAAGCCGTTTTTTCCATACCAAACCATGCAAGGATTTGAAGAAGATGAAGAGCACATCCATGTGCAGCAGTGGGCGCTTACTGAAGGCCGCCTTAAAGTTACGCTGTTAGAATGTAGCAGGTATGTTCTTTGTTTTGTCATTAGTACTTTATGGGAAAGAAAGTGCTGTGAAAATGTACTTAAGCAGTATTTTTATTCTACTTTTACATTAATTTAAATTGTATTATTTACCTGTAAAGTCTTTATTTGTAAATTTAATTTCATAAAATTTAGTGTTTTCTAGCTTACAAAAAACATAAACCGTGTTTTAGAAAGTGCTCTTAACATGGAACAGCAGGGAGGGAATGGGGCATTTACTGTGCAATCATTTAGATGGGTAATGCACTGTTGACTTACTTTTAATTTACTCTATTGGAGACCTGGTGCTATGGGGTTTTTTTTGTTTGTTTGTTTGTTTTGAGACAGAGTCTCACTTTATCGCCTTTGGTAGAGTGCTGTGGTGTCACAGCTCACAGCAACCTCCAATTCTTGGGCTGAGGTGATTCTCTTGCCTCAGCCTCCTAAGTAGCTGGGACTACAGGTGCCTGCCACAATGCCCAGCTATTTTTTTGTTGCAGTTTGGCCGGGGCCGGGTTCAAACCTGCCACCCTTGGTATATGGGGCCAGCACCCTACTCACTGAGCCATAGGCGCCGCCCAACCTGGTGCTATGTTAAGAAAAAATCATTTAATGATATTGTTAAAGCACAATATCAGGACCATTGTGATACATATAGAGCTCACTGCAGTGTGGTTTTGCAATGGGAGAGAGAGACTGGGCTAATTCCAAATACAGTATGAACAGGTGGGAATTTATAGCCAAGGAGCAGTGTGGGGTCAGTGGACAGAAAATTACTGAGAGGAAACATCGGGGGTAATATTAATTCTGGCTAACATGACCTAACAGAATTCTTGCTGCAAACACTTTAGGGTGATCACTCATTAACAGGGCAATGGTGAAGGAGGATCAGATGTCAAGGATGGGGAGTCTTCTTTAAAACCGGACTTCCTAAGAAGTACACAAATAGGCCTGGCAGATGATTCAGAAGCCTGACTAAAGTTTGGCCAAGCAAAGAATTTTTGTCACCCAACAGCTCAAAAGCTACTTTCTCAATGTCACTCCAAGTGTACTATCCTTAGACTACATGTCTATGATACTTGTTTGTACCATCTACTTGGTATTTATCACTTTTATTTCCAATCCATAATAAAAATAAGGACTTGAGTACAGAGGTTATATTTTATACCTAATACATTTGTGTCCTTGTTATTTGAGTGTGTTGATAACATATTTAATCTTGTTTTAAAGTCCTGGGTGACTCAAGATCACACATCCTTATGTTAGAAAGTCTGGTTGACAAGGAATTCTTTCTTTTATCAAAAAAAAAAAAAAGATTAAATATGTTGTATATTTTGTGAAAAGAACTATAATGTATAATAAAATAAATGTATTAGGTACTATGCTAGGTATTTAGAAAAAACTAGTGTTTTTGCCTTAGTGTTGCCAGTGGGGTTATGGATCGATTATGTCTGTTAGCTTGTGGCTATTTAACAACTAACTTTGTTATCACCTTTGCCCACTATTGTTTTGCTTTACCTAAAATACTGCTCACTTTACACCTTGCTACAAGAATCAAAGACTGCATAAGGCATTGTGAAAATTTAGCCGGACTTTATTTAGATCATGTTAAATTGAGATAAATGATACATAGAAAAGCCATAGAATTTATGAATTACCTATAATGTGCTTTATTTTAATGGAGAACTGTATAATAATTCTCACAATGGAGACATGAGAAACCAGTAAAAATTCTTACAGGATAAAGAGGCAAGTGATTTGATGATGGACAGGGGTCAAGGTGACAGCTGAACTATTCACTATAAACCTTTTTGTGTTTGATTTTTGTGACTTTATCATCTGGTCAAAAATTAAAAAGCTAGTATTTTAAAGAGTATATAATCATGTTGAAGGGGAAAACCTGAAAAATAGTCCTTTTATCAGTTTGTTCTTAAGTTAGTCCTATGGGCTTGGGTTATATAGCCAACACCTTTCCCTGGGTGATAGGTTAATCTTCGGAACAGGTGTACCACCTAAAGAGATTTCCAGGTACTATCTTTATAAATCTGAATATGTAAACCCCAGTTTGTATAAAAATTGTCTTCTATGAAACTAGTCGCTGGTGTCAAAAAGATTGGAGATCACTGACTTTTTAAAAAGTGTTTATGAAGGAGAGAGTAAGTTACTTTTCTCAACTCATCCTGCTTTTTTATCTTCATATTGAAGTCTGAACATTCTTTCCATATTCTTCCCATTAAATTCTTACATTTTTATTTTTTCTTAGTATAAAAATAGAACTCTGAATTCAGGTAGATTCCACACTTACAGGATTCAACTAAAGAGGAGAGATTGTTGTAACCTAAGCATTTTTATTTCAGTTGTTATTCTTGTTTTGAATACAGATTCATCTTTTGTGGTTTGTTGTAATTTCTGAAGCAAAAAAAGACACTAGAGAACATGGAAGCACAAAGAACAGTGCCCTTTTTAGAAGAAAGATCAAAATAACACCTATCATTTTATATGAAATGGAAATAATATAGACTGTTGAGTTAAAACATGTGCCCTACATTGTGTCATTAGGTAAGTTTCACATCTCGTAAGATGGACAAGGGTGCTCCCTTGCTGGTCATTGTGATCAGATGTAGGCAACTAAACTATACTCCGCACCATATAATAAGCCTGCCAGAGTTGTAGCTTCTGTTATTATGTCTTAATGTAATCATTACAGTATGTATCAAGGAAAAATTCTTTAAACAAAACTGTGAGGTTTTTGTGTATTTTTGAGAATTTGAATTTGAATTTTATTTATTTAAAAGAGTCTCACTGTAAAGAGGAGGTTCTTTTCTAATTATCTGAAATATCGTTTCAAATTTCTTAAGCAATAGCTTGGTGATGGAAAGGCAATTTTATTTGTAAAAATTGATTCTAACACTTTGCCTTACCAAGTTTTTTTAAAAAGCAGTCATTCTGAGTAGTTCCATTTTTTTGAGTTTAAAAAACGTGATTTTTTAAATTACAGATGAACGCAATTGTCATATTTGTAGTACTGCTATTAAGCGGTTCAATTATTTCACATTAGTATTTCAGTCATATTGTCAAGATTATTACTTTTTAATTTATAACTTATAAAATATCTATAATTTGTAATAATAGAATTTTATAACTTATCTGTTTTCTATCTTAAAGGATCTGAGGTATTGAATTAGATCAACAACAACTATAGAGGGTAAAGAAGATAAAATTTCTGCCAGCTAAGGCAACAAGGGAAACTTGATAGATTACTTAGCTCTCTTTTTTCCATTTAAAATTTTTTTATTTTTAATATTAATTTTTTAATTACATATAATGTATATATTGTATACAACAGGATGTTTTGAAATATGTATACATTGTAGAATAGCTAAATCAAACTAATTAACATATACATCACCTCACATAAACTTAGCTCTTATTTTCTGATAAACTGTGTGTGTTTTTCTACTTTAGGAGAAAAATTTCTGGCCCCAAATTCTAAGAGGAAGTTTTCACAGATCTTCAAGTAAAAGACATCTAATCTTGTAGTGGATATGTTTGGGGGGGACTGATTTTTATCTACAAGTTTTTTTAAAAAACAAAATACGATTATGATTAGTGAAGGCAAGGGCTATAAAGTTTTGTGTGAGAGTCTTGTACTCCAAAGCGGTATATATAGGGTAGCTTGTACTCATAGGGAAGGGGAGATTCTAATTAAGGTCAGTTCTTCACTGAGTCATATTCATGCTGTTCTAAAGCTTATATTTTCTCAACAGCTTTTAGGGTGTTATTTTGTTTTACTGAGTTACAAAATTACACCTTTAAAAAAAATTGAACGTTAAATATAGCACAATTACAAAAAATCACAGCAGTTGACACTTTATTACACGTACCAAGAGTCTTCCCTTCTTCCCCATTTATTTATTGTCAGCATGGACTCATCAATTCTTATTTTTCTCAATGTTCACAGTTCTTCAGTATCCTTAATTATTTTGGTGCCCAAATTGTCTCCCTCCCTCCCTCCCTTCCTTCCCTTTCCCCTTTTCCTTTCCTTTCCTTTCTGTTCTGTTCTGTTCTGTTCTTTTTCTTTTCCTTCTTTTTTTTATGACTTCATTACTTTCTGGTATAACAAGCTGTTCTGAGTTTATCCTGTATCTTCTTTGCCTTAGTCCTGTCATCAGCTATTTTTTCTAAGAGCCCTGGTTCTTTTTAGTGATGCGAATGGTATTAGAAACCAAGATCTGGGTATTGGGTGCGTTTATTGCTACTTCATATATTCATAGACCGCTATACAGAGTAAGGAAATAAATTTATGTATGTGAATTTTTACATACATACATGTATGCACATATACACATGTTATTTAGAAATCACAAGTTCATGTGGTATAACCTGAAAATCCAAAATCAAAAATGCTCCAAAATCCAAAACTTTGGCTGGGCGTGGTGGCTCACACCTGTAATCCTAGCACTCTGGGAGGCCGAGGCGGATGGATTGCATGTGAGACCAACCTGAGCCAGAGTGAGACCCTGTCTCTAAAAATAGCCTATAGTCCCACCAACTTGGGAGGCTGAGGCAAGAGAATCGCTTATGCCCAAGAGTTTGAGGTTGCTGTGAACTGTGACACCATGGCACTCTTCTGTGGGTGACAAAGTGGGACTCTTGTCTCAAAAAAAAAAAAAAAATCCAGAACTTTTTGAATGCTGATATGACTCCCTAAGTGGAAAATGTCACACTGTGATGCCTTTGCTTTCTGATGGTTCAGCATTCAAAAACTTTGTTCATTCATAAAATTATTAAAAGTATTGGATAAAATTACCCCCAGGCTATTAAGGTATATGTGAAACAAATGAATTTTATGTTTAGACTTGGGTCTCCTCCCCAAAATATCTCATTATGGAAAGTAAATACTCTAAAATCCATAAAAAATCCGAAATTGGAAACCTTCTGGTCTCAGGTATTTTGGATAAGAGATACTGAACCTGTACCTTCGATTCTAATCCACCTGTGGGAGTGTTCTTTGCCTTTTTGTTCCTCCCTCTTGTTGTATTTCGTGGCTCTCAAACAACATCAGTGCTCTTACTCATTTGCTCAATCTATCTCAAATAGTTTCAGAATTGCTTTGTTCATAAAAGCACAAAAACATGTACTACAAGGAGTTCAAGATTCATTTGCAATTCTCCCCAACCTTACCCTACCTAGATTGCAGGCATCTGATCAAGTAGTGTGTCGTAAATTATTGAGATTGATTTTCCCCTTTGGTATCAATATGTTGTTCATTTCAACATTTATTTTGGGTTTTTGAACATTTTTTTTCAGTTTCAGTCTCTTGCCTTTTCAGCCTTACTGATTTTTAGTTTAATTATTTGGAGCAGTGTTTTTCAACCCTTTTTATTCTCACACTTGAACCTATAGTTAAACTTCCGTGGCACATTTAAATTATGTTGATTAAAAAAAGTGAAAGAATATACTTGACTGTGTTTTGAACTTCTTTTGAAAATAATTAAAGGTCTTTAAAAATTTTTGAGGTACACCTAAGAACCTCTCAAGACACACCAGTTGAAAATCACTGATTAGAGCATTAACGTGTTTCCCAAACTATACCAAAGGGTACATAGACAGTCCTCACTTTGCATGCCCTTGTGTTACTGAAACTGTGTATATATAGAACAGTGCAAAGCTGGGACACAATTCTGTTAGGCACAAGTTTAAGTTAACACATGGTGAGGACTGCCAGTGGGTTGCCATTAACAAATTAATATATTTACTGATGGGAGGGTATCTAGTTCTGTGGTTACTGAAGGCAGTGTGTTGAAATCTTCAGCCATGACTGTGCATTCGTCTCATTCATGTAGTTTGGTTATTAGGTGCTTGTTTATTTTTGATATATTGACCATTTTTATCATCATGAATGATTCCCTGGTATTTATTTTGTCTGAAAGTGATACAGTCACTACTCTTCTTATGTCTCACAGTGTGTTCACAAGGCCCCTCTCATCCATGTTTTTATTTCCTATGGTCTAAGTTACCTGTGGTCAACAATGATCTGAAAATATTAAATGGGATACTCCAGAAACAAACAATTTAAACTTTGGTGGTGGTGTAATCAGAGTTGTTATTTGGTATTTCTTTCCTTTAGCCTAAAGAACTTCTATTAGCATTTCTTGTTGTACAGGTCTGCCAGCATCTAATTCTCACAGTTTTTATTTATCTGGAAATTTCCTTATTTTCGATTTAGCATTTTGTGTCAGTCTCATATTCTAATGAGAAATCAGTAATTAATCTTATTTCTCTTCTGGATATAACATGTCATTTTTCTTTGGTTACTCTTCAAGTTTCCACTTGATCTTTGGCTTTCAGCACTTTGACTTTGTATACAGGTGTTTTTTTCTGCTTCCTTTCCAGTTTGTTTCTTGCATTTGTGAATTAATATTTTCAATCAAATTTTGGGGAATTTTGACCCTTTAAACCCCTCCCCCTTTTTAAACCTCTCTTTATGGAATCCTAAATTACATTTGCCATGTCTTCTGCCATCTCCAGTTTTCTTTTGAGCTCATCTAGTAAATTTTTAATTGTATTCATTATATATTTTGGCTATAGAATTTCCATTTTGTGGTTACAGCGCTGGCAGGTTCAAACCCGGCCTGGGCCGGCTAAACAACAATGACAACTACAACAAAAAAATAGCTGGGTGTTGTGACGGGCGCCTGTAGTCCCAGCTACTTGGGAGGCTGAGGCAAGAGAATCACGTAAGCCCAAGAGTTTGAGGTTGCTGTGAGCTGTGATGCCACAGCAGTCTACCAAGGGCAACATAGTGAGATTCTGTTTCAAAAAAAAAGAATTTCCATTTTGTTTTGTTTCTCTCTTGATAGTCCCTATCTATTCACTCATTCTTATATTTTCCTTTAATTCTTTGAACATACATTCTTTCAGTTTCTTGAACAAATATATGTATGATTGTTATGGAGAAGTGTTAGTCTGCTAAATCCAACATCTGAGCCCATTAAAAACCATTTTCTGTTGACTGCTTGTTCTGTCGTCTGAGTCATACTTTCCTGTTTTCTTTATTTGAAAACTTAATATTTTAGATAATGTGTTATAGCAACTCTGGATTCTACTGTATTCTTCAGAGGATTGTTTTATGTCTAGTGGGAAGTTAACGTGCCTGTTCCTAAACTGTAAACTCCATCTCCTCACTCTTTCCCCCTTCTCCAGCCTCTCAGTAGAGGTTCACATCTGTGTTCTTCTTGCATTTGTCTTCCCACTGCTGCCTTTCTAGACTGGTGTCCTGCGATCTCTTTTATATAATATTCAGCCAATGAGTTGAGCAGAAATGGAGCTCACTCTTTTTGGTTTCTTTGCTTCTAGGATTTCCCCATAATCTCTAGCTGTTCTGCTGGCTTTGCACTCCGATCTCATGGTGCTTGAAGTCCATAAGGCCTCAGATTTCTACTGTCCAAACTGCAGTGTTTTCCTACAGCCCCAGCCCTGAGGTAGACTGGACACTGAGTGCCCTTATGTCAGAAAACCACAAGCTGTCAGTTTGTGCCTCTTTCCACTTGCAGTTTTTTGATAATTAAATATTAATCTCAAAGTAGGCTTCTATCTGATTTTGGAAGGTTTTCATTGTCTTCAAATATGCTTTTACATTTTTTTAATCTAGTTTTTATAATTATAGTCTATGGGAAAATTTGAGTGACTACTTGACTGCTATTACCTAAAGTAGTTGGTCACTTAATTTTGTTGTACATGTTGGTGAATTTTCTTTTTGTTTTCCTGGTTTCTTTTTGTGATTTTAAGGGGAGATTTAGGGAAACTCAAAACTATGCTGCCACCACTCCTGATATCCTTCTAGAACCAGAAAGAGATAGTTTTGCTTTGGTTTTATAAAGCAAGGTATTTAATTACTTAATTAAGTTCCTTTTAAATGATATGATCTGGTCTTCTTAAACATATTCAGTGAAGTAGTTTCAAGGGGAAAGTTTGATAGAAGGGAGAAATGGAATTAATTCTTTGAATAGCATTATATCCATATTTTATGGTGAAATGTTTAGTTCTTCTGTAGGGAAGGCCGTTAATATTATAAATATTAAAATTTGTTTATAAGAGGAGCTATTTTAGGAGTTATAGTATCAACATATTTCTAGTTTGAATTTGTGAATTCTCTATTTTAGTATTAAGTTTGATCAGATTTGTTTGATTATTTTTGGCTCAAGTGGCAACAATTATTATTATTATTATTATTATTATTTTGAGACAGAGTCTCAGTTGCCCTTGGTAGAATGCCTTGGCATTCTAGCTCCCTAGCTCACAGCAATCTCAAACTCTTTGGGGCTCAAGCGATCCTCATGCTTCAGCCTCCCAGGTAGCTGGGACTACAGGCACCTCCCACAATACCGGGCTGTTTTTAGAGATGGGGTCTTGATTTTGCTCAGGCTGGTCTCAAACTCCTGAGTTCAAGCAATACAACCGCCTCTGCCTCCCAGAGCACTAGGATTACAGATGTGAGCCACCAGGCCCGGCCTTCCCAAGTGGTAACAATTTTTAAAAAGTCTGTATGAAGCAGATAAGGCTATATAATAATATTTGTTTTTTTCCTGGGTAGTATATGAGCGTTCCTTATATTCTCTGCCTTCATTTTAATGTTTGGCATTTTATTTTTTTAAAGGGAAAGTAGCTAAATCTGAAAATATTTGAAGATATTCTAAATAATTATATTATTAGTTATATGTTTTTATTACCTGCAATATGTAGCCACTATAATAGACACTTTGCATTTATTATTTCTAGCTGTGACAATGTCTTTAGAAGATTAGTATTGTTTATCCATTTTATAGGTGAAGAACTGAGATCTAAAGTTAGTTGTTCAAGGCCACTGGAGCTTGAATCTAGGCTTGTCTGACTCCCAATAAATTTATTTTGGTTCTGAAAACTTTCATATTACAGATTTGGAAATTTTTTACCATTTGTAGGGCAAGTTGGTATTTTAAAAATAAGTTACTTTTTCAAGATCTTAGAATACAGAAGTGTATTAATAATGAAGTATCATTTAAATGAAGGCTGATGGTCTGTTTTTTTCATGGAAGGAGAGATAATAGGAAATTAGCTCAAACATGAGGTATTTAAATTTGTATAACAGAAAAGTTCTACTTAAAGTGAATGCAGTTGAAAACCAGAAGGAATTACTTGGAGTTGTTGCTGAATATTATTTCTAGAGGTTTTTAAAACTTTGTGAATCTAAAATTTTGACGTAACTCTACCCAGATAAACCAAGTTTCTATAGAGATCTTGAAGCTCCAATGTTTGTATTTATTAGCTGTTTAAATTTTCCTATGCAGTTAAAAGAGGGGAGGTGCATGATGTTTTCCTTTAGTTTTTATAAATTTCTCCAGAGTATAGTTAAAGAATTTTTTCTTTAATAAGTAGGTTTTGAGTAGAGGCAGACTTTCTTTCTTTCCTTTCTTCTTTTGTTTCTTTCTTTTTCTTTTCTTTTTTTTTTTTTTTTTTTTTTTTGAGACGGAGCCTCAAGCTGTCGCCCTGGGTAGAGTGCTCTGCCATCACAGCTCACAGCAACCTCCAACTCCTGGGCTCAAGCGATTCTCCTGTCTCAGCCTCCCAAGTAGCTGGGACTACAGGCACCTGCCACAATGCCAGGCTATTTTTTTGTTGCAGCCATCATTGTTGTTTGGCAGGCTCTGGCTGGATTCCAACCCGCCAGCTCAGGTGTATGTGGCTGATGCCTTAGCCGCTTGAACCACAGGCGCCGAGCCAGAGGCAGACTTTCCAGACACTGGAATTTATTGCTGTTGTGTTCTATAGGTTCTTTTTTCCCCATCTCCTTTTCACTAAAGTTATGATATTGACAAATTGTCCTTTTTTTGTAATTGTACATCTCTTTTGCTGTTTTATATAGCAAAATATAAAATTTTTACTCTGATGTTTAAATTGTAAAAAAAATTAAGAAAATTAGGAACATAGTTGACACAAAATCAATGCTCTTTTTTAAAATACCAAACTCCAAAATGTTTTAAATGTTATGTTGGCATGCTACATAGTCGTATATAATACCTTCAAACAAAACTGAAGTGTAAAATGGACAATTATCAGAAAATAGGAATTTGAAAGATTATGTCTTTGACTTTTCTCCCTCTTTGCACCATTATGCCATCTAATTATCAGTGCTTTTAATGTATTTTATTTGCAGATTGCAGTCATGATCTTAAGAGATAACTGCCTTTCTTTCAAAATTTCTTCAACTCATTGTTTTCAATTTCTGTAATCTAGACTATTCACTCATTAGCTATGTAATGTTTGCAAATTAAGCTCTCTGTGCTCAATTTTCTAATCTGTAAATTAAGGATAATAATATTTGTGAAAACTAGGTAAGTTAATAAAAGTAAAGCTCTTAGAATTGCCCATATAGGTTGGGCACATGGCTCACATCTGTAAACCCAGCTACTTGGGAGGCTGAGGCAGGTGGATTGCTTGAGACCAATAGTTCAAGACCAGCATAGGCAATATAGCAAGATCCTGTGGTGTGCATGGTGGTGTGCAATTATAGTCCTAGCTGTGCAGGAGAAGGATTACTTGAGCCCAGGAGTTCAAGGCTGTAGTGGGCACAATTATGCCACTGTGTTCCAGCTTGGATAAAAAGCAAGACCCTATCTCTAAAAAAAAAAAAAAAATTGGGAGACGCCTGTGGCTCAGTCGGTAAGGCGCCGGCCCCATATACCGAGGGTGGCACGTTCAAACCCAGCCCCAGCCAAACTGCAACAAGAAAATAGCCGGGCGTTGTGGCGGGCGCCTGTAGTCCCAGCTACTCGGGAGGCTGAGGCAAGAGAATCGCTGAAGCCCAGGAGTTGGAGGTTGCTGTGAGCTGTGTGAGGCCACGGCACTCTACCGAGGGCCATAAAGTGAAACTCTGTCTCTACAAAAAAAAAAAAAAAAAAACAATAGTTTAAAACCATTTGCTGTTCTAGTAAATGTTAGTTGCTGCTGCTACTTCTGCTACCACCACTACACTACTATAGTCATTCTGCCGTCAGTAGGGCAGACATGTTGTCTGAGAACTATGGCAAACACAAATAATTGTGGAGTTCAGTGCCTGCCCTCTAGAAACTTAAAATGTAGTTGATGGTAACCGACAAAAATACATGCATAAACAAGTCAACTATACAAGGCTGTCCAGTTTGACCTGAGGCTTAGGTAATCAGTACTATGGAAATGTAGTGCAGAGAGAAAGTATTTTTTATTTGAGGCTACTGTGGAACACTTCATGGATATATGATAAGGGCAGATGAATGGGTAGATTTTAGGTAATTGGAAAGAGAACCAGTAAGATAAAAGTGAGAATTAGAATTGTAAAGTATTTTCAAGGATGTGTCTAAATTAAGTATAAATGTCTCATGTAAAAATCAAGGCCAAATTTGCTAGGGAAAGAAGATTGTGACCCTTTAATCAGAGAAAAATTATTGAATGTGATATTAAGAAACACCTGCTTTACATTATTTATAGAGTGCATTATAGAGAGAGAGAAACCGAAGCCCCAGAGACAAATTTAAGACATATTGCAGGTTAAAGGTGGGTAAGCAAAATGCTTCACCAGACGCGTATCATTAATAGGAACAGGAAGGAAGGGATACATGGGGTAACTAGAGACAGGATTTAGTAAGTATGTAGATGGGTGTAGGCAAGGAGGCAAAGGGATTATAAGGATTTGAGTAGAAGAAAATAATGGTATCATTGGCTTTGATTATTTTCTAGATATTGTAGGATATAAAGAATAAGACGCAGCTTCTGCCTCCCAGGACTAGTTAGGGAAATAGAGATACTTGTTTCAAAGACAGATGAATTTCATTTTTTGTATTTTAAACAGTGGGGCATGATTAGATTTCCCTGTAGATGTGTCCTATACGTGGGGTTTGGTGGAGCAGGAGAAAAGTGAGGACTGCAGATTAGATTTGGAAGTCATTGTCATCGACTGGAGAATTGAGGCCTGCATGAGGATGTTTCTGAGGAAGAAGATGTAGAGAGGAGATGAACCTGCATAGGAGGCCACGTTTGATTCTTTTAACAACAGGTTAGTTGATATTTGATCCCCTTCAGTGCAGGGTTCTCATTTCCAATTGCTTACTGACAAAGAAAAATCTTTTTTTTCTTTTCTTTTATTCGGAGATAGGGTCTCACTTTGTTAAGCAGACCATAGTGCAGTGACATGATCATAGTTCACAGCAGCCTTGAACTGGTAGGCTCAAGCTATCCATTCACCCACCTGAGTAGCCAGGATTACAGGCATAAGCCACTGCACCCGGAGTAAAAAGTAGCTTTCTTACAGAGGGGAGCATTGGAAAGTACTTTCCTTTTCTCAGTGGTTTAGTCTGAATCATGTAAATTCTGTTTCTGTGCTTCCTGATGGATGGTGGTTGTGTTTATGTTTAACATAAGGTTTCAACATATTTTTGAAAACCTGTTTTGAAGTTGGTTAAAACTTTCATAAACAGCTTTCAGAAGACAAAAGGACATCAAAAGGCAATTTCTTTTGCTTTTTTGTATTATAGTACTGACTACTTCTGCCCTCTTTGAAAGTATCTATTAGTAATAGTAGAAATATATTTATACTCATTTCTTGCTTATTCAATATATGTTGATTGTTTATATATATAGATATGTATATATTTTTTTAAGACAGAGTTTCATTACATCGCCCTTAGTAGGGTGCCAGGGTGTCACAGCTTGTAGCCACCTCAAACTCTTGGGCTTAAGCGAGTCTCTTGCTTCAGCCTCCCAAGTAGCTGGGACTACAGGCACCTACCACAATGCCCGGCTATTTTCTTGTTGCACTTGACTTGTTGTTTTAGCCGACCCAGGCCAGGCTTGAACCCACCAGCCTCAGTGCATGTGACTGGTGCCGTTAACAACTGTGCTACAGGTGCAGAGCCTGATTGTTTATATTTTACTCAAATTATTTATTAGCCAATGATTGTTACCACTTGTTTGTAGTGATTATATAATTTGGATGGAAAGCCTGCCTTTGTTTAACCCAAGATTGAATTGTAAGAGGTGAAGAATGAAAACTGATCCTTTTGGTTCAATGTGGAGATTATAGTTCATGTTAAACTAAAGTAGGTATCTTCTAAATTCACCTAACTGGCTATGTTTCCACTGGGACCTACTTTCTGGCATTTCTTTAGAAATTTTCATATTTTTCAAATCTTAAGAGATACTAGTTGAAAAATGAGGAAACTGGAGTAAAATATTATAATTCTTCTGAGAATTAAAGCTTGACAGTCAATATAGAGTCATTACTGCTCAGAGGAATCCACTGAGATCAAGTTGAAAGCAGGCACAAGACGCAGTGACGTAAGGAATTATGTCTCAGAAACCAGATCTGAAGCTTAGAGCAGAAAAGCAGTTGCAGTCTAAAAGTCTGTCTTGGGTTTAACTTTTGTCCTTTCTGCTACTAATGGTAACTTAGTCTTGGAAACAAAATAAATATTGATAAGTTTATGCACTTACTATATAATACTTTATATAAGTCTTCAGAAGTAATACTTTTTTAAGAAATGTATTTTGGAGCAAAATAAATCCTTAAATTGGCAATTTTGACACACTTTTGTATAGTGAAGTTAACTTTTCTAGGAGACAGTAATGTTACTTTATTGAATACTAATATAATGTTTGTTGGTGTTTCCCAGTGTTCAAATTTTTACTAAAGGCTACAGTTCTTTGTAAGTATTGTAACAAGAAATGTAAAGAGAAGATATGAATATTTTCTCTAATGCTGTGATATAGAATCAGAAATTGATCTCAAATCAGGATTAACAAAAGAAATATCCATTTCAAAGACAAAGCCAAATTCTGAACAACCAGACAAAATGTTTTCATCACTGTAAAACAAAATAAACTTACCTGAAGCAACATGTATACCCTAACACCTGCCACAAGAAAATTAGCACAAAAATTAGTGCAAATTTAACTACAGATCTACTTGACATTTATTTGCAATTCATGAATCAGGACAGCCTCTGTTCTATAAAATAGCATGAAAACTCCCACTGGGCAGTGGCCGAACAGTGGGTTTTTTAAAGTAGAAACAAGTAAACAATAGGAAAAAAAAACCAACTGATTAACAGCTGACTTCAGATTACTTTTTTGCAAAGGAGATTCCCTTATTCTGCTGACACAGGTAGATGTGAATCTCATGTTTTCAGAAAACACGGTCTGTTTTGGACTCTTACTTGCTTATGTGCCGTTGAGCACGAGGGACTTCATTTTCATTTGGTTTGGTTTGTTAGGGCCTAGTGCTAGGGCCTCAGTCTAAAATAGTGACCTATAATTTTCGTTTAACAGTTCCCCTCCCTTGGTCAGATTCTTACCTAGGTGAGAGTGTGACCAAAATTGGAGATTAGCACTACTCTCTTTTACCATAATTCTGGGTTTCTGGTCTCAACACACTATTCATAGATTATGGTGTCCTTGTGATCACATATTTTTTTTGAATTTTTGTTCTTCCCAATGAAGAGAGACCATTTGACATTTGACAGATGGCTGCACATAAACATTTAAAGCTTTTGAGGAAACACAGCACACCAGGGGGACTAGGACTATCAAGAGGATAATACCAAGAGTTTAGGATATGTTTCCTCACCAAGTCCCCAGGAACCAAACCAGCCAAATCAAATGCAGATGAGGTGTCTACCTGTTTTATTAGGTAGCCTGTTTGATTGTTTGTGACTGTTTATTTACAGACGTATTTATCCATGTGGAGCAAGAAGTATCTAACTGCACAGTCATCCCTGTTCAACTGGCAAGTAGAGTTTACTATAAACCAACCTGCCTTAACTGTGACAAAGTAAAACAAGTAGTAAGAACAAATAGATCTAGCAGTCTAATTATAAAAGGGACACTAGTACAATTTGAGCAAACAGTTATATTGTGGATGTTGCTAAAGTTACCCACTTAAGTGGACTGAAGAATCTCTTAGGTCATGTAAAAGACTTGGGTTTGACATGATAGATCCAACACTCTGTCTCATTACCCACAGACGCTATTTATTATGGCATTTTTATGACATTATCCTGCAAAGGGAAAAAGGTAGGCACGTGTAAGGAAAAATTAAAAGAAGCTAGAGTTTCATTATGATAGGAAGTCTTGTTCCAACATCTTGGAAAAAGCTGTCCGCAGCATGAAGTTGTGAAATTTTTGAGCTGGTTTGCCGTTTGATTGTCTCTGGTTATAGCATCGAGTAGTTTGGTGAAGTCTTTGTGTGGCCTACAAATCAGGCATGAGACTTGTCCCTTGGAACCTACATCGAGTTGTCCAGCTTCAGCTTAGAGGGCTGGAAGAACAGAGCAGTTCTTGTTCTTAGAGACTTGTGTAGCCAAATATTGGAGGAAACTGGAAGAATTTGGTTTATAGTTTAGCCTATAGGAAGACTTGGGAACAACAAACAGGGCCACAGTCTAATGCAGGTATACTGTGGTTTTTCTTCTGAAACATGATTTTTCTTTCTCTAGTCACCCCCATTTGTACCAACCATAGTCAGAATAAAACTAATTTGTTTGCAAAGTAAGTTTATACTCATCAACTTGGCCTGATTATTTACATACATGAAGCAAGAATAATGATTGACCACATAGGTTCTTTTTAAATTTGCTTTGCTGGAACTTCCGATAAGGGAATCTCAGATTTGACTTTTAAAAGCCTCTTGACGCTAAAGAAGCCAAGCCAAAGATTCACCATCAGACTTCACCTGTAGGACTGAATAGATCTGGATAAATTCCTCTCTCTTTGGAGTTCCCAAAATATCCTAAGGTTCTTAGGCCTGTCAGGAAGTGACATTCTGTACCCACTTGTAAGGCAAATATATGAACTTTGTATTCAAGGTGCCGAGTCAGTTTTTCAGGGGCAGAGGATATTGTTGGCTTTATAAAGTCAACTTTAGTTCCTTATAAGTGTCTGGTCATATTTGAAAATACGACCTTCCAGTCAAAGCCTTGGAAATATAACCAACATTTTCAGTTGTGTCCTTTTACAAGGAGAATAGATGCCATTATACAAATGACTATATGGCAATGAAAATAAGAATATTCACTCATAATTTCTAAATTTTGGAGGGATCTGGTAAGAAAAATAAACTTTGAAGGTATAAAGGACACAGTGTAAATATTGTGTTCACAAAAGTAAACTTTATCAAGTTGTAAGCTATAGCTAGCTTAAAAGAAAAAAATAGTTTCCTTAAATATGGAAAACAAAACATTAAAGAATCAGTAATGTTTCAAATAAAAAGTCATAAAAAATTATTCTCATCAGTTTATTCAGTCTCATTTAATTGTTTTCCTGCTTGATCTTGGTTAGTAGTTTCATGAAGCTGTCAGTTTCATTAGAGTTCTGTCAGTTCTCTCCTACTTGGTATGTTTGATCTTAAAGTTATCAGAAACCTATATTCAAGAGTACTTGTCATGAATTTCCTTGAAGAATAAACAATTTTGGACTGTGGCTGATTGCAAATGCTTTTAGAGAAGAATTAGAACCATTGTCTGT
Source organism: Nycticebus coucang (assembly GCF_027406575.1). Classification (NCBI taxonomy): domain Eukaryota; kingdom Metazoa; phylum Chordata; class Mammalia; order Primates; family Lorisidae; genus Nycticebus; species Nycticebus coucang. The sequence goes on along the minus strand of NC_069782.1, from coordinate 146,050,767 downwards.
GGTTGGCAAATTCCTAGAATGGCCACAGTCAAAAATCTGATGAGCGTACATTATAACCACCAATGAACAAGGAAATTAGATTATTTCTGTCGTATACAGTATTTAACATAACTAAAAATTATGACTGATAATATGTTTGATTTCTAAGAATCTCATATATGTTTTGGAACATTCACATCAATAACATACCCATAAATACAACTTGAAGAAGGCTTAGCATCACTTGTTAATTGGCAGTGCTTTCCACGTAATTTAACATATTGAATTAAGCCTACTCAGTTTAACATTTCTCATTAAAGAGATATTAAAGGTAAGAGCCACATTCTTTGGACTTTTCAGGGGCCCAGCTAGAAAATTCAGAAGTTAACTTGAAGTCAAAGAGACTTAATTTAGAATTTAATTTTACTAATTTTTGTCATAAATATCAAAATGTGTTAAACACTTGACTAAACCTGATGTTGATTTTGTATTTAATCAAAATAAAAGATTTTTAAAGACAAATACGGAAGGTTAAGATTACACAGTTATCAACACAACGTAGCTTTTTTATTATTGAGAAGACTCACTGAAGTAATCAAAGACCTTATAAAAAGCAACATGAAGCACAATAAACTACCTGGACAAAACAAAAAAATCTTTGTTTTTTAGGCCAATTACTTAACATTTCTTAAAAGGTAAAGAAAAATCTTACACTGTTTCCTTTTAAGGGTAGATGAATACTATAAAAAAAAAACCTTTTTTTTTTTTTTTAACCCACCACCTCTGGTATATGGGGCCAGCGCCCTACTCCTTGAGCCACAGGTGCCGCCCAAAAACCTTGTATTCTTAAAAAGCAAAGAATACAAAATTCTAGTTTTACATCAGTGTACTTTGAATGTTAATGCTCAATATTCAGAAAAACTACAGCTTTCTTATCCATTCAGTTATTTGTCTTTATCTTTTCTCTTTCTCATTTTGAAAAAAAGTCATTCTACTTTAGGGCAAAATTACTCTGTTTTTCCCTGAACAAAAGTACATGCTTATATAGTTGTCTTTTGGTATTCACAGGAGATTGGTTCTAGAACTTTACCATGGATATCAAAATTTGCAGATGCTTGTCTCATATATAAAATGGTATGAATATTACCATGGATATCCTCTTATATAGTTTAAATCAGCCCCAGATTAATTATTATACCTAAATAATGTAAATGCCGTGTTAAAAGTTGTTATACTGTATTTTAAAATTTGATGTTATTTTTTGTTGTTTTGTTTGGAATTTTTATTCAGAATATTTTTGATTTGTGACTAGTTGAATCCATGGATGTGGAACCCACAGATAAAGAGGGCTTTTATAACTTGCAGCTTTGCCTACCAAAAGCACATCCTCCTTGTTCCCCTTATTATTTTGTTTTATTATATTAATTATAATTTTTAACTCTTAGTAACCTTAATCTCTAGTGAAAAATAGTAAGGATTAAGAACTGTTTAATATCAGCATTTTGTAGTTGAGCACCACCTCAAATCTTTTTCTTTTTTAATAGACCTGAATATATTCAGCTTCTCTATGCCATATGAAAACAAGATAGATATATATAGATAATATAGATATAAAGGGGCGGTGCCCCTAGAAAACAAGGATCCAATATTTGCTCAACTACAAAATGCTGATATTAAACAGTTCTTAACCCTTACTATTTTTCACTAGAGATTAAGGTTACTAAGAGTTAAAAATTACAATTAATATAATAAAATAATAAGGGGAACAAGGAAAATGTGCTTTGGTAGACAAAGCTGCAAGTTATAAAAGCCCTCTTGTATCTAGTTGTCAATATGCTCAACTACAAAATGCTGATATTAAAATTGAGCATTAATATCAAATGCTCAGTGGGTAGAGCATTGGCCACATACACCGAGGCTGGAGGGTTCGAACCTGGCCGGGCCAGCTAAAACAGTGACAACTGCAACAAAAACAAAAAATAGCTGGATACCTTTAATTCCAGCTGAGGCAAGAGAATCGCTTAAGCCCAAGAGTTTGAGGTTGCAGTAAACTGCAATAGCTTGAGACTCTGTCTCAAAAGATATAGATATAAAGATATCCACACACATATACACACTTAAAGCTTAGGTTTAGCAATTAATGTTTCAGTATTTTAATTTACTTAGAAATGACTCAGACATTTTATGATCCTCACTTGACAACATGACTTTAAGATTTCAGATTAAAGATTTTCACATTAAAAAGTGTATGGTTATCTAGCCGGGCATTGTGGTGGGCGCCTGTAGTCCCAGCTACTCGGGAGGCTGAGGCAAGAGAATCGCGTAAGCCCAGGAGTTGGAGGTTGCTGTGAGCTGTGTGGTACCATGGCACTCTACCGAGGACCATAAAGTGAGAGCCATAAAGTTTTTTTTCTGTCTCTACAAAAAAAAAGTGTATGGTTATCCCATTAACATTCACTTAACTTACTTAGCAATCCTGGTTGAATTGTTCAGAAGATAAAAGGCTATCTTTTATCTTAAGTTATTTTTTGACAAATCAAACATTTCCTGCTTTTATTTTATGAACAGTTTTAAAGCATCTCAGATTACACGAACTAAAAGGTATTTCTTGGTTTCTATTTTTCTGAAAGAATACTTAAAGTGCATTTTTTTTTTCTTTTAAGCCAGTTAAATAGAGAGATCTCTTATAAATCTTTGCAAGATTATTTAAGGTAGAAAAATATCACACATTCACAATACACACATATACAGACATTCACAAACAGACAAAAATACAACTTTCATTAAGATTTTCCTTTTGTGGCTCAGTGCCTGTGGCTCAAGGGGCTAAGGCGCCAGCCACATACACCTGAGCTGGCAGGTTCGAATCCAGCCCGGGTCCGCCAAACAATGACGGCTGCAACAAAAAAATAGCCAGGCATTGTGGCGGATGCCGTAGTCCCAGCTACTTGGGAGGCGGAGGCAGGAGGATCACTTGAGCCCAGGAGTTGAAGGTTGCTGTGAGCTGTGATGCTATAGCACTCTACCCAGGGCAACAGCTTGAGGCTCTGTCTCAAAAAAAAAAAAAAAATTCCTTTTGCTAGCTTTCAGGTCGTTTCTTTTACCACCTTAAACTATCAATTATCTGTTCCATTGCCCTAAATAATTCTCAGCCTGACAACCTTAAACTTGCACTTCCAAAGGGATGAGTCTTAGATAAAAATAGTGGAGAAAATTTTCATCTCAAAAGCCAAAAGAAAGAATGCAAATTTTTACAAGAAAGAAATTACGAACAAAATTTTAGGTCTGAATGTCTCCACAGTTCATCTTGGTAGACAAAGCATGAATTTCCACTAAAACTGGATTTGTTGCTTTTTTTTCTAATTTGGTCTTGAGGTTTCTCTGGTCTTGAGCCCTTCCCTGATGGGCTTATCAAAATAGCCAGTTTCTAGAAGAGCCCTGGCAGGGTCAGGTGTGTCAGTTCATGGGGTTGACAGGTTGGTAAATATATTTTCCATTCTTGGTGTGTCTTTGGCTAAAGAATGACCAGACATACCAAAAGGAAGGCAAGTTTATTGAGGAAGGGCAAGATAGGTCTACATAGTAAGAAAGAGCAAGCCAAGGCACATTCACTAGAGATGAATGGGCACCTGTTACAAGAGGCTTTGGTTATTGTGTGAGGTCTTACCATATATGGATTGGGCCCCCCTTGTGGTTCAGACCTCATCATCAAACCACTTTAGTGACATGTTAGTTAGCTTTAGTTTACTCGGGGTCACTTTCCAGATCCTTTTGCTACCTGGACTGCCTGGCCCTAGGCTGGGGAATTCCCTGCATTCTTTTGTAGATTGAGAGGGCATTCTTCCTTCCTCCAGCTGTGGAGAAGCATCAAGTCATGGTGCCTGCCCTTGCCCTTCTTTCCCAGATATGGCAATTGCTCCAGGCAGTACCAAGGCAGGGCACCTGCCTTTGTCCCTAGGAGACCAGACTCCTTCACTATCTACCTGACAAGTTACCTGAGACACAGAGAAGGAATCACTACAAGGAAGTACATATGATAAGCTTAGGAGAAAATTCATAAGCCCGTCTTTAGGGGCTCCCCAGGTCCCCTTTCTAGTGTCCTGGTTGTTTTCTCAAGGGGCACCAGTTCTTTAGAAACTGCCGCAGCAGGATTCCCTTATTGCAAGAGCACCCTGGGGTAGCCCTGTCGTTCATTCTAAGTTGCTGGTTGCTGTAGAGCTCCTATGATTGTAAGGCTGTTAATTTGGAAGTCTTTTGTTTCTTTTTTGTTCTTTATGCTCCTCTTGAAATACTGCTATGACTACTAGTTCAGCTCAGACCTATAGCCTCTCATCCTATCTTTTGTCTTTTTATGAGCCTGCATTAACTTAGGGGAAGCTGGAATGCCTTACCAAAAGGATTTCCAAGTGAATTTTAAAATTAGTAATAGCCTCTTTTTTTTTTATATTTGCATACTGGTTGGGAGAACAGACCAAGTAGTTCAAATGGGAAATATTTTAGGAATGGCTTTCAAAAGATTCCTTGTGATTTTTTTAGACTTTGCCTGGCCCATAAGTGGACCAGGAAGGACTTGGGCCACCAGTTTTTTCAGAAGAGTACTATTTTGCCTCTTACCTCCACTTTTGGCCTACTCAGAACCCCACCAATAAGTGTATTAATTGGGTAGAGATCATATTTTACTATGTTAAATATTTTAAATTGCACACGAACTTTATGTCCACCCTGTATATTGCAGCTTCCAGGTACAATACTGACATGTGGAAAAAGCAGGCATAGTCAGAACATAGAATACTCAGTTCTCAGTTCGTGGAGACCAGACGTCAGGTCCATGTGTCCGGTTGTTGGTTCCTAGCACTGAAGAATGGTTACTGGTACCAAGTCGACAGAGCAAATAAGCAGACCAAGCAGATGCAAGCAGGTGAAGTGCCAAAGTTTCTTAAAGCATAGCATGTTCCAGAGAAAGAGTAGAAGAGGAGACTCTGAATTGCATCAGATTTCTGCCGTTATGCTAATTACCTAATTGTATGTTAAGTGGGGGACAGATATTCATAGTTTTCTTGGAAAAGGTGGGAAATTTCCAGAATGTAGAACCCTCCCATTTTCTATCGTGGTAGGGCAATTTCTGGGGGTTGCCATAGTATTGTAAACCGTCATGGCACAGGTGGGTATAATGAGGGTAGGTCATTTAAGGACACTGTTACTAGGCGGCGCCTATGGCTCAAAGGAGTAGGGTGCTGGTCCCATATGCCAGAGGTGGCAGGTTCAAACCCAGCCCCGGCCAAAACTGCAAAAAAAGAAAAACAATAAAAAGGACACTGTTACCTCAACTGTGTGTGCGTGTTCCAAAGACCTTCTTTTGTAACTTGGGCCATTATCTCCACTTTGTGGTCTTTTTACTTCCTTTAGGTTGGTCAGTCCTTGGACAGACCAAAAGTCTGTTCAGTCCTGAGGACTCCTTGGCATGTTATCTGTTCCTTAAGCCCCCTGTGATCAATTTTTTCTTCCTGTTACAGAGTATCTCCTAGTGTTATCTGTTTTTCAATGGAAACCCTCTAGACAAAGTATCTGTTCTCCCTCATCCTTGTCTCTACCTAACAAAGCGTAAGAGGGAGATGCCACAGGTCTGGGTCCTATTGTGCTTTTACAGTCTACCTTGTTGCACAGGCATTTTCTTACAGCAAGTGGGCAACCTAATGTCAACTATTCCATTCCCTGACCAGCTTATCCTCTCATAGTGTAGCCAGAATTTCTCTCTTTGTGGGGTCCCTGATCTTGGGATTTGAAGAATGAAACCACGGACCACAGGAGGAAGCAAAAGGACAGAGTTTATTGATAGATAAAGAAATAGATAAGAGAAGGAGGGGGGACCAGAACCTTCAACAACAGGGTTGGGGGAACCCAAGTGGGAAGCCTATGTGGGCCTTCTGTCTAGGGCAGTGTTTTTTAACCTTTTTTATCTCACAACACACTTGAACCCATAGTTAAACTTCGTGGCACACTCAAATTATGTTGATCAAAAGAAGAGTAAAAAAAAAAAAAAAAAGAATATACTTACTCTGCTTTGAACTTTTTTCAAAAATAATCCTTTATATGATTAATTATTTGATCTTTAAACATCTTTGCAGCACGTCTAAGATCCTCTCATAGCACACCAGTTGAAAAATCATTGATCTAGGGGTTTATGGTACTGCTTTTCCTATCCTGCAGGCAGAGGGGGTTTGGGAACATATCACAATTGGGCAGGTGCCTGCAGGCAGAAAATAATCCTAAAATAGCAAATGAATGCAGTTCTTGTAGTCCTTGCCCCAGGGGAGACATTATGGTGTATGCTTCGTACTCCAGGAGGAACTGCCCAGATGAGATAGCAATGAGGCAGCTTTTTTAGTGACCTTGCTTGAGTCCAGAGAATGTGGCCTAGAAAGGGCCTGTTTGTGCCTAGAGATAGGGGTCTGTGATGAGACTGATTTCTGACTTCATCTAGGCCTAGAACATGGGGGTCCCTGTCCAGCCCTGAACGGGGGAACCCTGTATCAATGGTAGTCTTTACTTCTTGGTGGCAAGTCACTCTAAAGAGCTCTAAAGTACACATCCATGCCCTCCAGTAACATTGTGGCTTTGGCTCTGCAATTTCCTTGTCTAGCTTAGCCCATGAGCTTCCCAGTTTCTGTCTTATCCATTTAGACACCTGAGACTTCCCTTACCTAAGTGCACAAGAAAAGAAACAAAGGGGCTGTAAACCCACATACCTGTAAATTCCAAAAGCCAGAGTTTGCACCCCTTGCAGTAATAAGCACTTACTGCAACTGCTGACAATTACCTTTAAAATTGTGCTGTTGCAACTGCACGGGGGTTTCGGTCTAGGTCCAGTTATCTATGCACAAAGATCTAATTCCTGAGACAATGAGGGTTGCCAAGGAAGAAAGGATTTCTAACACTGCAGACGTCTTGCTGCCTCAAATCTCCCCACTGATGGAGATCTTGAACTTTTTGAGGAGGGGGCCTTAGGGGGCAAGGTGAGTCCTGGCTTCAGGAAGTCTGCCTTAGGGCTTTTAGAATCTCAACTTCTTTATATTGTAGAAATCCATCATTTCAGGCCACACTGTTGGCTCAGGCACTTTGGGAGGCCCAAGCAGGAGGATCACTGTGGCCAGGATCAAGTAGTTAGCTAAGGGAAAGGAGTATACTAGGGATCCATGGAGCCAATTGTAATTGCAGCTCTTGCTGGTGACTCATCGGCAGATCCAAAGGTCAGGTGCCCTCTTGCAGCACAAATAACTGTTAGTACCACAAAACCAAGCAGATCAGAGAACTCAGTGCAAAAGAGAGCAGAGCTTGAGGTTAACTCTAGGAGTTTTGTGAGGAAAACAGAGGACACCCAAAAAGGGGTGTCCTTTTTAGTATTCTTACAGGGTCTGTGGATCATTAGGAGTCTCCTTAGTGCAAAAGACAAAATTACAACAAATTTACTTATACATCTAATTGGCTTTTATTTGCAAATATGAATTCTACAAAAAAAATAGAATGAAAGCTCCCACTGAGCAATGCCAGAACTGTGAGTTTTACAGGTAGCTATAAGGAAACAACAATGGGGAAAAAATGTTTTTATATTTTCTTCTAGGGGTTGTATTATACTGAAAACCATTTTGAGTTAATTTTTATTTTGTGTTACTATTTAAAAAACATTTTAAAAATGTTTCAAAAATATAGAATAACTTACGATTTCAGGATAAAATTCCTGAGAATTCTCCTTTCTGATTCCTGAATCCTGAACATTAATATCTGTCAGGAATTTGGGAGCACTACCTGGTGCAGTTTTCTTTGGCTGGGTAGCAAAGGCTCTTAGGTAGTTTACTCTTTGAACAGATGGTGGCAGCAGAGCTTTGGTAAATGTACATTCTTGTTTTTCTAAACTTAATATAATAATTAAGAATCCTAGGCGGCGCCTGTGACTCAAAGGAGTAGGGCACCGGCTCCATATTCTGGAGGTAGTGGGTTCAAACCCAGCCCCAACCAAAAACTGCAAAAAAAAAGAGAATCCTCTTGGTTTCGTTGGCCTGCTTTCTTTTTGGTAATAGATTGTTACGCAGTAAGTTTAAAGTTTCTTTTAAGATTCTTGAAGAATTATTTAAATTTAGAGATCTTTTTCTATGAATTTATTCAGACGTCAGTGTTTATAAAGGCCAGTTTGTGAAATATGGACATGATTTGCTTGAGATCTTAGAACACGGTTTTCTCAAATTTCCCTAATGTGTTTTATCTGCTTTTTTTCTATTATGTCACTCATACCTCACACTTTTCATATAGAGACAATATACTAGAGTAACAGCCAAAATGTTGGTATTAAAGCTCTTCTCAGCCTTACTCCTGAAACAAATTGAGAAATTTACATTCCAATTTTGAGGACAGATAATACAGAAGTTGGACACATGAGTAGACTTTTTTTTTCTTCAATAATAAAAACTGTGTCATCTCAGGATTGAATCTCAGTTGTCCTTTTTAGATCTAGATATTAAACAGTAAAATTAGATGATGCCAGTGTTCTCTGACAATTGTTTTCAAGACAATAACAGAAATAATAAACACTTACTAGGCACTGACTCTTTGCCAGGCACTATGCTAAACGCCTTATACACTGTCTTCTTTTTATTCTGACAACACTCTCAGAGATGAGTACTGGTTTTCACTTGAATTTCCAGAGGAGAAATGGGTTTAGAGATACTAAATAATTTGCCTAAGGTCACATTAGCTGATGAAGAAAGTGTGTGTACATGCTTGTGTGTTGTGTTTAAAAGCAAATAACCTCCATAGCTGGCCACCTCCTTACATTGACCACCTCCTTAAGCTGACCTAATTTTCATAGACCAGGTATGCACCACATATACGTATCAGTACGGTAGGCCTAGTTTCTTATGTTGACCACTTCCATATGTTGCCCAGTTTGCTAGTCCCTGGGGTGGTCAACTACAGAGGTTCTACTGTATACTGTATGTGTGTGTATGTTTAATTTTTACAGACGGTAAATTGGATAATGTACTGTACTGTACAACTTTTTTTTATTCAAAAGATCTATAGCTCTTGCTATTCCATGTACATATTTGGTCGATTTCTTTACCTCATGAGTAGATAATATTTGCTATTTGTTTGACTTAGCTGCTGAAAAATAGCATCTCCAGGAATCTCATCTAATTTTGGTGTTACTTCACTTTTCCACTAGAGGGTGTGCCAAATGTTGGATTTTATTTTATTTTTCTTTTGCTAAAACTATAATTATGTTAGAATAATGTGTTTCTTCTTGTTATAATAATCAGTAATAAAAATTGTAATGCATATAAGAGGTATAATATTCTCTCTGTTTTATTTTTATACTGCAGGTTGTTCATTTTTGGATCCTATGACAGAGAGGCAACTATTCATTGCACTCTTGAGCTAAGCAGTAGTGTTTGGGAGGAAAAACAAAGGAGTTCTATCAAGACGGTAAAATGGATTTGCATGGATTTACATCTTCATAAAGTTCTATAAGCTTTTATTAGTATTTCTGTCTTCCTAGAGTTATGAACAGTTCTTATTAGATTTGTCTTGTTATAATACAACATTGATAATAAAATAACATGAAACTGTGGTTAGTGTTCAGATTACCAGCCTAGGAACCATAGTCCAACTAGTTTTCCTTTCAGAACTTTAAAATTGTTTCATTTATGAAATTAGAAGGAAATAATTTTACTGAACACCTTAAAAGGCATGTGAACTCAGAAGATTCATTCATTCAACAGATATTTTATGAATGATTACTCTGTGCTGGGAAAACAGTTCAAGATAAGAAAAGACCGTGTTCTGTGGTGCTTACATTGGGGTATAGGTGTGGTGTGGGGATTGCAGGAGGGAGGAGATTAATGACACTTTATAAGATACAGGTAACATAGCAATAAACCAGTAAATCAGAAAAGTAAACAGAAACTATTTCCAGACATTGCCAAGTACTATAAAGAAAATATGAAAAGAAGTTATAAGTTATGACAAGACATGTCTTTAGATCTGGTGATAATAGAGGACTGTAAAGAGATGACTCTGGAACAGGCTTACTGGAGAAAATAAAGGATACCCAATTAAATTTGAATTTCAGATCAACAATATAGAACTTTTTTAGTAGAAGCATGTCCCCAATATTACAGAGTAGTAGCCAAAGTGCTACTAAATCTTTAATAAACAGCTATATGGTATGTTTATGGGTTTTCCTTTGATTTTTAAATTGTTACAGTTTTTTCATGTAGTAACTATTGTGACCATCCTTACATAAAAATCAGGTAGTGTGAAATTCTTTTGGGAAAAATAAGGTAATTTTGATTAGAGTGAGATAGAGAGAAGTAAAACCAGGAAAGAGAGAATGGTTTGGCCCACAGAGTTTGAATCAATGAAGACAGTGGGGAGCTATTGAAGATTTGGAGCATGGTTATGACATGGTTGAAATAGAGGTTTCAAGGAAGATTTCCTTTCTCTCTGAAAGTTGTTCTTACCTCAACTTTTTTGAAGTTATATTGCAAACAATTTGAAGTAAACTCCTCAGGGGAATGATATAACCAGTTTTAGATTTTGTTCTGAAATATATAACTACATGAAAAAGCATTATTGTTTTGTCTAGGTAAATTTTTAGTTTTAGTTTGAATTGATCATAATTTGCCATTGCTATTGGCATTTTCTTTTCTTTTCTTTTTTTTTTTTTCTAAGTCTCACTTTGTCGTCCTTGGTAGAGTGCCATAGCATCATTGCTCACAGCAACCTCAAACTCCTGGGCTTAAGCGATTCTCTTGCCTCAGCCTCCCGAGTAGGTGGGACTACAGGCACCTGCCATAGTGCCCAGCTATTTTTTTTAGAGATGGGGTCTCACTGTTGCTCAGGCTGGTCTCCAACTCATGAGCTCAGGCAATCCACCTGCCTCAGCCTTGCTATTGGCATTTTCAATTTCCCTTATTATTTTTGCCAAAGTATAAGATAAGACAGCTTTCACATTTCATAGCAAAGGTTAATGAAACTTTAATCTTGACTCAGTATTTTACATCTTAGCATATGTCATAAGTAGTTTTGAAGAAAGAATTTCTAGGTTACTAATTACATCTGGTGTTGGAAATGTCAGCAATAGTAAATGTCTACAAGCATTAAATTACTAAAGTCTAAATCTAATTATCTCTAGGGAGGAGAATTAGTGTGTTCTTCAAGACAACATGATACATCAGGGAATAGGGTTTGAAAATTTAGAATATTTTGCAAACTTGGGTAGTAAAATAGAGCATCATTAAAAAAACATATGTGCCAAATCATTTGATGGGTTCAAGAAGCTGCCTTTGTATAAATACAATCTTTAGGATTAAAATTTTTAATATTGAAATTTTGTTCAGTGAAGTTAGCTTCTAATTGTAATGAATGTGCAGAATGAAAGAAACTTAATTTCTTCCATATTTTAAATGTGCCTTTGAGATTTTTAATCATCACGATACCATATTATAATCAAAGAACATGGCTTTCTCCTCCATCATCTTTAGTATGGGATTTTTGTCCTCGTGGTTGCAGAAGGCCTAACGTACCCCTAAGTATCCACCTTTCATGAAAAAGGTTAAAGTCTGAGGTTGGACAAAGGCACATGTCAGCTAGATCTTGTCCTTTTTAAAAGCTTTTCTAGAATTTCCTCCTAGGGATTTCCACTTAGATCTCATTGTCCAGAAGTGGGTCATGTGTTCTCTCCAGCAGCAAGGAAGTACAATATGAGAAACTATTTTAATTTTTCAACCTTCGTACAATTAGAATACAAGGGGAAAAAAAAGAGTTACAAATGTCTTTTAGATGGCCAGTCCACAAGAAAACAACTCAGGTCTATCTGGTGACTTTTTGTCTTTAAGGGAGTTTTTCATAAATTGAGATATAAGAGGAAAAAAAAAGAACAATTTAGCAAATAGCTTGCATAAAGCCTATTTTAGAAATACCTGATTAGAAAATCCAGGAAAGTCTGGACCAAATTCAGACATTCAGCTCAGTACTTCACTTACCTCATTTGCAAAATAAAGAGCTCACAGGATAAATGAGGAACCTTGTGGTTTTGTTCAGTCTTTAGAAAGTAATAATAAGGAAAGATTCTTCATGAGACTCCCATAAGATATGATAGCTGAGGTGTAAATAAATTAGATATTAGGCTTAAACAAAAATTAGAGATTATCTTTCAAGGCTAACAGAGATAGTACTAAGAATTTCTTCACCTACACCAAAAAGAAACAATGTAGTTTGTGATTTATTTCAGTCCGTTGGAATATTCAGATTCAGTGGTGATGCTTTGCTTCACTTTCTCTAAGGAACAATTTCTAAGGAGTTTTCAAATTTTAAAAAAACTTCAGACCATGATATTTCAGTAATAGTAAACTATGAAAATAACCACCTATAAATATTTGTAGAGTTTATAGTACTTATCAAGTGCTTATCAAATTCACAATGAATTAATCTAACATGTTAAAACATGTACAATCATTATTGTCTGCGTAGTAAAGCACACAGACCACCTAAAGCACACATTGCACACATTATTTTAAAGAGAGAGATGTCAAGTTTTACTGTCCCAGAATCAGTTTCCTTGCCATTGATCAACCACTTGGCTTTACCCCTAGTTGCAGACACAAAATAGGTTCTTAGTGAATGGTATTCTTTTTCCCTCTGCCCTCCTTTGTAGACAAGTCTGCCTGTGCCGCCTCTTCTTTTTTACCATTTATTCACACTGACACTGATTCTTCAAACAAATTTTTCTATTCTTTGGCCTGGCGAGAAGAAAAGGCACCGTGAAAATGGGCTGTGGAACCTCTGAATCTGGGAGTTCTGGCAGCAGGGGCAATACACACACCTACTCTTTTATTGTGAATGAAAGGATGTAAGGAGTTCTGGTTTTAGAAACCAGCTTTCATGTACATTTTTGGATGCTGACCCTACTCTCTCTTCTTCTGACTTACCGCACTCTGCATTCACACAATTGATAGCAATTGCCTTTCATAAGAGACCAAGTCTTTCCTTTTACAGAGATATCTAAGCAACATTGTTATAAATATGTCACTATTACAGAAGAAGGATTTCCTATTTTGAAATGGAGGAGGAATTATAAAGAAACTTTCAGGATCTCTTAAGTGAGTAGATGGGCAGAAGAGAGAGAGATTAAACAGTCATTTGTTCAGTATAAATAGAAGAACGAAAGTACTTCATGTCTTATGTAACCCACTACACAGGTAGCAAAGGGAACTGTGGCTAAAGGCATTAGGAAACAACATGATACTTCAGCTCTACCTGGAAAAAAGGGTTGATAAATCCCTAAAGAGTGTTCAGCTAACAGCTGGGAAGAATCTGTAAGTGATATTTTAGAGCTCTTAATCAGAATAAGTATATTCCTTTCAGAGCATTGCATGGTATCAACTGGCAGCTTGTGGTTGGCAACTAGTAGAAGAAGGGCCTTAGGTAGGGTCAGCCTTACTCAAAATTATGAAGTGGGAAGAATTCACCTCTTAGATTTTAGACTTTATCTTGCTGTTTGACTTGAGTGGTATTTTTTCTTCTCTTTACTGTTGCTTCCTTATCAAAGCCTCATTTTTTAAGAATCTGATTCTGGAAGATCAAGAATTGATATCAGGCTTCCTTCAGTTTAATTTTTAAAGATACTGTTATAATGAAAATGATATTTGAGGAGATGATACCTCCTTTCTAAGAACTACTGCCCAAGTAAGAAACAAGATATGCAAACCAAGTTATCTATAAGTAGTATCGTTGTAGAGTCTGTGAAATATTTTTCCCATATACGAAGAGCCAAAGATTTCTGACTATAATATCTATACTTACTTGATTAAATCCCATTACTTCTTGCAAAAACTGGACTATGAATGGTGTTTTAATAACTAGCATATAGTTTAGAAGTGGTGATAGTGGAATCATTTTAGAACAGAGGTAAGGGGAGATCTGAAATTATGAGGGAGATAGGATTTGAACACTTTAAAATAAGATCAGCCATGTTTACCCACCTAAGATTGAGCCTGATTCAGAGGCACTGGCTTAATATAGAGCCCAGTGAGTCTCCTTTTGTTTCCAGAGTAAAAGTAGAGCAGTTGAGTACAGGAAACACTTGGTGTAGAGAAATGATAATCAGCTGAGAGAAAAGTTAGTGTTAAGGGAAATCATTCCCGTCTAGTATGAAAAGGCTACATGGATATATAGAAGAAATGGCAGCAGTAAATGCATTTTCATGAAGATCTGTACCAAAAGTTCCCAAAACATACTTTCTGGAATATTTTGTCACAGATAGACCTGTTTTAAAGATATGGGAAGCAGGTAAGGATGATCAGGGGTGTAATATTCTGAATGATTGATTCCACGACTTTGATCAGTTTTCATAAGTGATATACAACAGCACTGTCTCATAGAAATATATGCCATTTATGTAATTTTAAATTTTCTAGTAGATGCATTCAAAAAAGGAAAAGTAAGCAGGTAAAATTAATTTTAGTAATGTTTTGTTTGATCCATATATTCATCCCAAATATTGTCATTTTGGTATGCAGTCAACATAAAAATCAACAAGATATTTTACATTTTTTTATACAATGTCTTTGAAATCTGATGTATATTTTGAAATTATAACATAGCTTAAATCTCAGTTCCTCCTAGTTCCTCAAGTGCTCAGTAGCCATATGTGGCCCATGGCTACCATATTGGACAGCATGGATCTAGAAGAATGTCCTTGGGCACGTTCTTGGGCTCTCTCCCTGCTCTGTGCCAGGAGGCCTTGAGAAGACTGTCCTCTACAGGCAATATTTTAAGGCTTCAGTGTCCGCAGGCTTTCAGTTGGTTTAGACCAGTAGTTCTCACCCTTCCTAATGCCACGACCTTTTAATACAGTTCCTCATTTGTGGTGACCCCCAACCATAAAATTATTTTCGTTGCTACTTCATAACTGTAATTTTACTACTGTTATGAATCGTAATGTAAATATCTGATATACAGGATGTATTTAGGCGACACCTGTGAAAGGTTTGTTCTACCCCCAAAGGGGTCACAGCCCACAGGTTGAGAACTGCTGGTTTAGACAAATCAGAAGCACTGATGGGAAATGGGAGTGGCCTGAGAAGGCCAGGGTATTTGTCTTCTTTCTCTCTGCCTTGGGAAACGCGTCTGGCCCCTGTTCTTTCTCCTCTGTGGCTCCATGCCTCTCACAGGACAGGCCCACAGATGCTTCCAGATTTTGCTTAATGCTCTAGTTCTGGCCTCTACAATACTACTTCTCTACACTGTCCTTCCAGCCTGAGATGGGTAATGTTTTCTTAGTGTCTAGAAATCTAGTTTACTATCTAGTGCTAGTATCTAAGTTTCCTCATTGTATCCTTTTTGGTACTCAGTTCTTTATAGCCATTCCCCTGTCTTACAATCCTTTTTTTTTTTTTTTTTATTGTTGGGGATTTATTGAGGGTAAGCCAGGTTACACTGATTGCATTTGTTAGGTAAAGTCCCTTTTGCAATCATGTCTTGCCCCCAGAAGGTGTGACACACACCAAGGCCCCACCCCCCTCCCTCCTTCCTTCTCTCTGCTTTTCCTTCCCCTGCCATGACCTTAATTGTCATTAATTGTCCTCATATCAAAATTGAGTACATAGGATTCATGCTTCTCCATTCTTGTGATGCTTTACTAAGAATAATGTCTTCCACTTCCATCCAGGTTAATACAAAGGGTGTAAAGTCTCCATTTTTTTAATAGCTGAATAGTATTACCAGAGCCTAATTAACACACCAATCATCATTTCCTCTTAGTGTTATTTCTTAAGTACCATGAAGCTACTTGGTAATACTTACCACAGTTGGGATTTCACATTTATATTTGTATGATAATTAGATCAGTGTTAGCGCCATCAATATCTTCCATCTTGTCAGGTGCCATGCTTGTTTTTGCTCATAGCACTCAGCATTCATGGTTATTCAATAAGTATTTATGGGAAGACTGAGGCTGCCTATCAGGCAATGAGCTTTCATTTATCCTCGATCCTTTGTCTTCCAGAGCTTCAAAGTTTCATTATGACTTTTAGTCACACTGCCTCCTTTCTCCCTGTGGTGCTATCTCTGATGTATATTTTAACCAAGTAAAAATGTTAAGGGTGAGGAAGTAGACAACAGGAGATTTACTGCTCAACGTTACTTCTGTGAAAAGCCTAGATTTTAGAGGGACAATTTTCATTTAGACATGTGCAGCATAATGTAAATATTTTATTTCTGGCATTACTAAAATAATTCAAAAGACTTCTTTATGTGTGTACTTTAATGTAGCCTAAGTAAAATGACTAGGCATGATCTGAAGTTTTACTTGCCTTACTTCCCTTTTCATTTTGGAAAGTTTTAGAAGTCTTGCTGAATGATATTAAATGTATCTACAAAGTCCAGATCTATTCCTGTATTGAATGTTTATACGAAGATTCTTAAGAGCTCCTGAAAGAACTGTGGTTTCAAGTAAGAACATCTGAGAGACACAAACTTATAAATATATTAGGCCAGATGCTGAAGACTTGGCATTTTGGTGTGTTTTTTTAAGGTCAGATGCCTTGCAGATAGCATTTTGGTGCTTCTGTTTAACCATTTGCCATTTACAGTCTTAATCTTCTCAAAAGGAAGAGAAAGATTAAAGCAAATAAAACTGTTTTGAAAATGTCAGTTTTTATGAAAACTCTGGTTTAGTTCAATTTGATAGTACTTGTGAATACAGTAGAGACTCTGAAATTTTAACCATATATAATGGTCCATAATTTGGCTTCTTAAATAAACCAAATGCCTTTGAGCTTTAAATAGTAAATCCTACACAGCATTTCCACTCTTAAAATTCATCTTGATTAAAAATAAGAGACGCTGTTGGCAGTCTCAGATTTTTCTCAGTGTGATTGTGAAATGCTTGAAAAAGAGAAATATACAAACATAACTCTTCAAATCAAATCATTGTAAGGCACAGTGAGTATAAGAAGGAAGAAACTAAATATGAAATGTGAGGCATTGTGAGTATCATCCTTCCCTTTATGGAAAATAAATAGTGGGACAATAGGGTCAAGAGTAACATGAGTATTAGTATCACTATTCACATGAGAATGCTGTAAGAGAATTCAGAAATAAGTACTGTGAAGTTCCAGTGATGGTGAAGTAACATTATTTTGGGAAAACCAAAAAATAATATATTAAGGAAGTGACATTTGAGCCAAGCCTCACAGGGTATGTAGGATTTCAAGATGGCAAAGAGCATTTCACGGTGAATACAAGGCTTAAACCCCAATAACGAGTGAGAATATTTGGGTATGTTTAGTATATAATCAGTTGTCCACCTTGGCTAAAGAATAAGATAACATTGGAAGATTATACAAAATGAAAATAAAAATATCGGGCCATATTATGGAGTGCTTTAAATACCAGGCTAAGAAGTTTGACAGGAGGAACCATGGAGGCTTTTAGGGTGAAATTGATCCCGTCAGAATCTTTTTTGTCTTTAAGCAGACTTGGAACTGGATTTCAGTCATCACTAGATCACTTAATAGCAACATGACCTTAGTCAAAGTCCCTATGCCTGTCTCATTCGCAAGTCCTTTACAAAATGGGATTGAACCCTTTCTCCTACTTACTTTTATATAGTTGCATGAGGATTAAATAATATTCTGTATATTAAAATGTCTAGAATAGTACTATAGCCACATAGTACTTTGATGTTTATCAAATCTGCCAACAGTGGATAAAGTCAAGGATGATTTAATAAGGGAAAGCCCTGAAAATAGTAGAGATGAGAAGTCATAAAAGCCTAAACCACGATGATGGCAATGGAAAATAGAGAGAATCAGTGTGACTTGGATACCACTGAAAATGAAGGAGTTGTGATGTGAAGAAGCCAGAAAGATGAGCTATTAGGAGCGAAAAGGAGGATCTCATTCTGGAGGAGTTCAGTTTGAGGTATAGTGACTACTGAAGGTTGGTTCAGAGATGGCATTTTTTTATGTGATGCTTTGATCTACTAGTTTGGGGGTTTGTTTTTATATTTTCACTTCAATTTTAACTTTTAGTGTCTTATCTAGCAAATCAAGCAGTTATTTTGGGTTTATGCTCTTATATTTATATCTGTTTTTTCAGATAGGATAAACAAAAACAGAGTGGTTTCATAATACAGTGGTAAGAATCTAAATATTTTTTTAAAAGCTTTTGAGAGCGAGGTAAGGCAGTATATTCATAAAATTTAAATATTATTTTTAGGTTCTGTTTCTCAGGACTCTGTAGTTTGCTGTGATTCAAGTACAACTGCTACACTCAGTCCATTCTCACAATCTAAAACACCCTTTTCAAGGACAGTAGTGAGTAAAAACCCACTTAGCCAACTAACTTATTTTCTGAGTCATATACAGATGCAGGTTGCAGAACAAGACTAGGAGAGAAACGATTTAGGAAAGTGTTAGGGAGGTGTTATCAGACATCCTCCAGTAGTATCCAACTCCCTGCCCACATATAACCAGTTTACTGGTAGATACAAGCAGTTTCTCTGTGCCAAACTTTGGATATTTTCTTTGTTTTTGAGACAGTGTCTCACTTTGTCTCCCTAGGTAGAGTGCGGTGGCAACATCACAGCTCACAGCAAATTTGAACTCTTAGGCTTGAGCAGTTCGTGCCTCAGCCTTCCAAGTAATTGGAACTACAAGCATGTGCCACTATGCCTGTCTAGTTTTTCTATTTTTAATAGAGAACAGAGTCTTGCTCTTGCTCTGGCTGGTCTGAACTCCTGAGCTCAAGCAGTCCAACCGCCTCAGCCTCCCAGAGTGCTAGGATTACCAGCATGAGCCACTATGCCTGGCCTCAAACATAGTTTTAAGAATTTATGTGCATTAACCATTTAACTCTCATTAAACTATGAGAATTAGGCACTCTCATTATCTTCATTTTACACATGGGAAACTGAGACATAAAGAGAGAAAGTAATATACCCAAATCACCCAGCTAGTAGGTGTTATAGACAGGCAGTATGACTCCAGAGCTAGTGTGCTTAATTACTACTATATTGTCTCCACAAATGGTGCCTAAGAGAACTGGGTTCAAATCCAGGATGTTCCACTCCAGTTCTATAACTGTGAGTATATTATTTCGTAATCTCTAAAATAGGGGTAATAATAACTGCTGTATGTGGTATAAGGGTTAAATGTAAAACAGCACAACACCTGCCACAGGGTAACTATAATTATTGAACTTGGCCTAAATGGGTATTTACTCTTTTAAGTCATAGTTTGGCATGGTTTTTCTGGAAAGGGCCACATAGTAAATATTTTGGGTTTGCAGGCCAGCAGTTGCTGTCTCAGCTCTACTGTTTTAGTTCTAAAGTTGCCATAGATAAAATATAGACAAATGAGGGTGGCTACTTTCCAATAAAACTTCTTTAAAAGCTGCCCACAGGCTACAGTTTACTAACCTCTGATTTAATTCCTTGCTCAAAGATTATGCAAAAAACAAAAGGCTATTGCTTCATATTTCAAATTGCATTTCAGCTAGAATAAGGTCTGTTGATTAGATAATAGTATTTTACCAATGTTAATTTTCTGACTGGTAATTGTGAGAGAATGTCTTTGTTAGGAAATACATGTGTCTGTATTTAGGGAAAAGAAACGTGTACATCTTCTTTTCAAATTGTTCAGGAAAACAATACACTGAGAGAAACATATATGGCAGAATGTAACAGTAGGATATCTGCATTTAGCATAAGTGGGAATTCTTTTACTCTTTTTATAACTTTTCTGTAAATTTGAAATTATTTCAAGATAAGATTATTTAAAATAAAATAATTTATGTACAAATAAACTATCTGTCCCTAAGGCTCTTACACTTTCTTAGTTAGACAAAAATCATCCACAGGAGGGCGGCACCTGTGGCTCAAAGGAGTAGGGCACCAGCCCCATATGCTGGAGGTGGTGGGTTCAAACCCAGCCCTGGCCCAAAAAAAAAAAAAAAAAGTCATCCACAGGAATACAATGATAACATGTGAAGCTAAAGTTAGTTGACTTGGTGATTCAGAGTAAAAGGTGTTTTTGTTTAACAAAGGAATTATTAGTAAAAAGGGCAAGAGTTTTCCACCCTATCGTTTCCATATCAACATCAGCCTTTGCATAGTTTTCTGAGCTTTTTATTTCACTGGAACAGTTGTATAAAATTTAAATTTGTTTCAAATCAAACATTAATGGGAACTTCAATTAGATTTAAAAAGAGAAAACAGAAGAAACTCCAGTGTATTGCAAGGTAATCATTCAGATGTAGTTATTTTCCTAACAGCCTTTTGAACCTGAGCAGAGGATCATTTTTATTCCTTAGATCTCTTGGGTTGATTGTGTTTATATAATGTAGTTTACTTTTCAGACCGTATATATTTCTAGATCTTTGTTTTCTCTTAAGGGCGAGGACCATAGAATGTGGTTCACCACCCAGTTACTTTTTCAGATGGTCAAGATGGCATTCTATTTTGGAGATTGACAGGCCTCCCTTGTATTTTTATCCAGAAAGATAAGAAGTTTTCCTGTGACATTTATGCCTATTTATGGCCCATTTTATGAAGTTTCATATAATCTACTAATGTGGTAGATATTATTAGTACCTCCTTTGTATAATTAAGAGTCACAGAATAATCACTTTCCTAAAGGGACAAAACTATTAAATATGAGAGCAAGAATGCAAACCCAACAAAGCCACCCCAGATAACGCTGTGATTTTTTTAAAAAAATTTGAATCTGCCCTAGTTCTCAGGACTGATTTCATTCATTTCTCAGCTGTCCAGTAAGAGTTAATTACTGGAAATTCAGACATTATGCAGGTTAAACATCTCAAATCTGAAATGCTCCAAAATTTAAAAGGTTTTAAGCATTGAAATGACACTCAAAGGAAATGCTCATTGGTCCATTTCAGATTTTGGATTTTCAGATTTGGAATGTTTGACTAGTAAGTACATAATGCACCTATTCCAAAATCTCAAATTCTTCTGGTCCCAAGCATTTCATTTGAGATAGGGAATATTCAACTTGTCATGACAAGGAAATGTTGGATTTTTTCCCCTATGTTATTTAAATCTGCCCTTTTAAGAACTTTTACCCTCTGTATCTGTGGATTCAATCAAGTATAGATTGAAAACAGTATTCTTGGGGTATAGAACCTGCAGATGTGGCCAGATTTTTGTATCCTTGAGTTCCTTCCACAGGGTTGATGGCAGGACTTAAGCATCAGCCGATGTTAGTATCCAAGGAGGTCCTGAGACCAAATCCCCTGTGGATACTGAGGCATGACTATGTGTATAATTTTCGTCATCATTGGGACAGAGGGCATTTCTCGCTAGTTGACCGATCCTTTTTCATCTGGCTTATGAGTTTTTAAAAAACATTTTTTTATTTCAAATTAACATGAGGGTACAAATTTTTAGATTACATTATTCTTCCAGAGTAAAATTCCAGTTGTAAAAGAGCCCCTCACCCAGGGGCCATGCTATACACCCTCACAGTGTGCACATTGGGTGAGATCCCACCTCATGTTCTCCCTCCTTCTGCCTGTCTTCCTCCCCCCGCCCTCTCCCACCTCCCTCTACCTCTGTACTAGACTATATTTGTGTATCATTATTCATATGAGCATGTAATTGTTTATATATTGGTTTCATGTTAGTACTGAGTATATTGGATATTTATTTTTCCATTCTTGCAATAATTTACTAAGAAGAATGTGTTTCACCTCCATCCATGTAAATGTAAAAGATATAAAGTCTCCATTTTTTTAATAGCTGAATCATATTCCATAGTATACATCTACCACAGTTTGTTGATCCATTCATGGATTGATGGGCATTTGGGTTGCTACCACGACTCAGCAATTATGAATTGAGCTGCAATAAATATTCTAATGCACATGTCTTTGTGATAAAATGATTTTTGTTCTTCTGGGTAGATACCTGGTAATGGGATTGCAGGATCAAATGAAAGGTCTACTTTTACATCTTTGAGGATTCTCTATAATTCTCTCCAAAAAAGGCTTGTATTAGTTTGCAGTCCCACCAGCAGTGTAGAAGTGTTCCCTTCTCTCCACATCTACCCCAACATCTGGTGGAGTTTTAGGACTTTGTGATGTGGGCTCGTCTTGCTGGGGTTAGGTGATATCTTAGAGTGGTTTTGATTTGCAGTTCTCTGATGATTAAAGACAATGAGCATTTTTTCATGTGTTTGTAGTCCATTCGTCTGTCATCCTCGGAGAAATTTCTGTTCAAGTCTCTTGCCCACTTATAGAAGGGGTTGTTTGCACCTTTTTTTATTGTTTAATTAATTGTTAATGAGTTTTAATGGGATTAGATTTAAAGATTAACACTGTAGATTCTAATTATCAGGCCTTTGTCACATTCATAATATGCAAAAATCTTCTCCCATTCCAAAGGCTGTCTGTTTGTTTTGTTTGTGGTACCCTTACCTATGCAAAAGCTTTTTAGCTTGATTGGATTCCAATTATTTATTTTTGGTGTTGCTGCAATTGCCAGGGGGTCTTCCTCATAAAGTTTTTTCCCAGGCCAATATCTTTAAGTGCTTTTCCCACACTCTCTTCTGAGTTGTGTTCATGTCTTAAATTTAAATCTTTTATCCAGCAAGAATCAATTTTTATCAGTGGTAAGAGATGTGGGTCCAGTTTTTCTCCCAGCACCATTTGTTAAATAAGGATTTTTTTCCCCAGTGCATGTTTTTGTAAGGCTTATCAAAGACCAAATGATAATATGTGGCTGGGTTTATCTATAGATTCTCTTTCCTATTGCATAGATCTGTCTCTATTTTTGTGCCAATACCATGCTATTTTGATGACTACAGACTTCATAATCAGGCAAGAGAAAGAGATCAAAGAAATTCAAATGGGAACAGAGGAGGTTAAACTCTCCCTCTTTGCAGATGACATGATCTTATACCTGGGAAACCACAGAGACTCCACTACAAAGCTCTGACAAGTGATTAAGGAGGCTGGGTGGGGTGGCTCACGCCCATAATCCCAACACTCCAGGAGACCAAGGTGGGTGGATTGCCTGAGTTCACAGGTTCCAGACCAACCTGAGCAAGAGCGAGACCCTATCTCTAAAAATAGCCAGGCATTGCGATGGGCACCTATAGTCTCAGCTACTCAGGAGGTTGAGGCAAGAGAATCACTTGAGCCCAAGAGTTTGAGGTTGCTGTGAGCTAAGACACTACAGCAATCTACCGAGAGTGACAAAGTAAGACTGTCTCAAAAAAAAAAAAGACGTGATTTTGTATATGCCAACAATTGTCAAGCCAAGAATAAAATCAAAGACTGTTCCCTTTACAATAGTGCCAAAGAAGATGAAATACCTGGGAATGTATTGAACAAAAGATGTGAAAGATCTCTATACAAAGAATTATGAAACTTTGAGAAAGGAAATAGCAGAAGATGTCCACAAATGGAAGAACATTCCGTCCTTGTGGCTGCGAAGAATCAACATTGTTAAAATGTCCATACTACCCAAAGCAATCTATAGATTTAATGCAATGTCCATCAAAGCACCAATGTCATACTTTAAAGAACTTCAAAAAATAGTGCTTTAATTCATATGGAACCAGGCAAAACCCTGAATAGCAAATACATTTCTTAGGAATAAAAGCAAGTCTGGAATCATGTTGCTAGATTTCAGGTTATAGGACATGGCTTAAGAGTTTAAAAACTATTCTGATTTATAAGTGAGTCATGAGAGTTTTGAGATGCCCAAAAATCAAGAAGCATAAAATCCATGCAGACAGAAACAAATGAAGCCCTCCCCCTCCTAGCAACACCAAAAAGCAAAGCGAGTTGAAACTTGCACAGGTGAATCAGAAAGGCTGTCAACTGTATTTCTTAGAAGTAAAATAATGTATCATAACACAGTCTGTCTCAAACATACCTTTATGAATTGGTTTAACTTTTGATGACAGATCTTTGAAAAGTTCTGTGGGAATTGATAGTAATTTTTATGCCAACAGATAAAAATAATATTTTGTTGTATATTTGCTTAAAAGAGTTGTAGTTTATATGAAAAAGTGTGATCATGTACATTCAAATTATTATCCCTCTTGCTGGTTAAGAGACAGTTTCAAAGAAGAAGCTAATATCTACTTTTTTTCTTTTAGAGTGATAAACTGAATGGAAGATGATTGAGAATTTAGTGAGGTGCTTGGAACAAGGTACACAGTTTCCAAGTAGCAGAGGGTCCTGCAAAATACTTCTTTGCATCTTCTATGCTGTTAAAACTGCCTGTGCTTAGAATATATAAAATTTAAATTTTTTTTCAAACAAAAACATTAATGGGAACTTCAATCAGGTTAAACAAGAAAGAGAAAAGAAGAAACCTAAGTGTTTTGCAAGGTAATCATTCAGATGAAATTATTTTCCTAATGGCCTTTTGAACCTGATCAGAGAATCATATCAGGTGATCCTTTGGAGACTCAATATTTTATTTCTTTTCATGTGTTTCTGTTTTTATTCTAGAACCTAGAAATTGTTTTATTAAATTCTCAGAATTATAATTGATTAAAATGTGCTTTATAAACAGAAATTGAGCAATCGCACTCTAATTTTAACTCAGTCACTTCTAAATTGAGACAAACATTAGCTTGTGTTACCTTACACTTAAGTGCATTTGTGTGAGGGGGAGAGAAGAGGAAAAGGGGATGGAGGAGAGAAGAAGAAGGGGAAAGGGAGGAGAGACTAAGTTATGAACAAGAACTTGTTTCTCCTTGTAAATATTTAACATAGTGCTAATGGAGTGAGTGCAATCATTAGTTTTGGTTGTGATTTTTAAAGGTCGTGGATGGTAAAATAGGAATAGTCCTATATCTTCAGTGGTGGTGTTGCTGCTTCAAATTGGGATGGACAATAAGCTGTTAGGTCCATCCTGGCAGTAATTTGTGCCCTATAATCATAAACAAATTTATATGACACCTGTTATTCAATAAAAATGACCAAGAAGTTACATTTCTAATGTGTTCTGTGCCGTGTAGGTTGCACATAGAAATTCACCTTGTAGATAGCTCAGTAACTTATTTAATATAAAAGTCATTCTTGTTTTTGGCCTCTCAAAAATTGTAAGTTTAGAGGTAATTCTTTAATATTTTCATCATGATTGCCTGAGGCCCTGAGATATTCAGAACTTAATTGCCATCCATCATCCACAGCAAGCCAAACAAAGGTGAGTAATACACTGGTCCATCAAAAATGATGACTTTTAGGTGGCGGCCTGTAGCTCAGTCAGTAGGGCACCAGCCACATATACCAAGTCTGGCGGGTTCGAACCTGGGCCTGCCAAACAACAGTGACAACTGCAACAAAAAAATAGCTGGGTGTTGTGGTGGGCGCCTGTAGTCCCAGCTTCTTAGGAGGCTGAGGCAAGAGAATCGATTAAGCCCCAAAGTTTGAGGTTGCTGTGAGTTGTGATGCCACGGCACTCAACCCAGGGCAACAAAGTGAGACTCTGTCTCAAAAAAAAGATGACTTTTAGTCACTGTCTTACTCCATGTTGACTGCTGTAACAAAAATACCAGAAACTAGTTGGCTCATAAACAACAGAAATTTATTTCTCACAATTCTGGAGGAGAGGAAGACCAAGATCAAAGCGACATCATATTCAGTATCTGATGAAGGTTTGCTCTCTCATAGCTAGTGTCTTTTTCTATCCATGACAGTAGGGACAAGGCAGTTCTCTCAGGCTTATTTTATAAAGATACTAATCCCACTCATGAGGGCTCTAACTCTCATGATCTAATCATCTCCCAAAGAGCTCACCTCCTTACCATTACCGTGGGGGTTAGGATTTCAACGTATGAATTGTTGGAAAGGAGAGACACACATTTTCAGCCGTGGCAATCACCTTCTAGAGATCCTTAGAGTGTATGGTTTTGCTTACTTTGAATAAATAAGTTATTTTATATTTTCATGAACACAGGAACCAAGTTTTATAAACCCAAGAGACTTTCTGAAAGAAATGTTTGGATGCTACTAATGTTGACTTAATAGAATGGTTTTGGGGGACCATTTTAAAATGAAGATAGTCAGTTAGCATAAACAAATAGTTCTACTTTCAGGTATGTGTTTTCCAAACTTCAATGTATAACTGAATCTTTTTTAAGAGTCTGTCTACTGTATTTAATTCTATCCCTTCTTAGGATGTTTGCCCAGTCAAAGGCCCTTGAAATAAGAATAGTGTGCTTTTCTGGCATAAGGGGAACTAGGAAGCCAGAGCAAACCCTAGATGGTGGCAGTTTTAAAATGAGGGAAAAGCAGGCCAGATCTCTAAGCTGTGAAAAAGGAGGTAAAGATAAGAGAACTGGCCTGGTCCTAAAAAAATCTGGAGGAGGAGGAAAGGGGTGAGGATTCTGACTTGACAGAAACACGGATTTCCCAGATAACTTGTACTAATATATTTGTTCCCTGACCCATCTACAAATACCCATGTATGAATTGGTCTGGCACCTGTGTCAAAAATCAACTCACCATCTAAGTGTGAGTCTATTTTTGGACTATTTTATTTTATTAATTCAGGTATCTTATCCTTAAGCCAATATCACAATCTTGATTTCTCTACCATTGTAGCAAGTCTTGAAATCAGGCCATATGAGACCTCTAACCTTGTTCTGTGTAAGACTGGTTTGGGCTATTCTAGGTCCTTTTCTTTTCCAAAAACCTACAAGGATTTTGATTGGGATTATGTTGAATCTATAGATAAATTTGAGAATTTGCATTTTAACAATGAATCTTCCAGTCCATTCCTCAAAGTTTTCTCCATTTATTTAGGTCTTCTTTAATTTCCCTTAAATTTTCCATGGAAATGCAGTGTGTTATAGTTTTCAGCATATAAATCTTCCCTATCTTTCATTAAACGTTTTTTTTTTTTGCAGTTTTTGGCCGGGGCTGGGTTTGAACCCACCATCTTTGGTATCTGAGGCCAGTGCCCTACTCCTTGAGCCACAGGCATTGCCCTATCATTAAACTTTTTATACTATTGTGATGGAGTTGGTCTTTTTTCATTTTCTAATTATTGATTGCTATGTAGAAACTAATTTTACTTTTGAATTCAGTCTCTGACCAATTTCACTTACTAGTTCTAGTATTTGTTTTGTAGATTTCTTGGGATTATCTATGTTTCAGATCATGTTATCTACAAATAAAGACAATTTTCTTCCTCCCTTTCCAATCTTTATGCTTTTCCTTTTTTCTTCATTACGCTAACTATAACCTCCAGTACAATGTTGAAGTGTTAAGAGCAGAGATCCTTGCAATTTGTTACAGATCTAAGATAGAAAACGGTGAGTCCTTCACCTTCAAATTTTGTTATTTGCAGGTTCTTGTAGATTCCTAATCAGGTTTATGAAGTTCCTTTGTCTTCTAGTTTGCCAAGGGCTTTTATCATGAATGGATGTTGGATTGTGTTAAATATTTCTTTTGTGAGTTTTTTGCAGCAGTTGAAATATTGATATGATTTTCTCCATTTTTTGGTTAACATGATAAATTACATTGATTGCTAACTGTGGAACCAGTTTCACTTGGTTGATTTTATCTTTTTAAAATATTATTGGATTAGATTTCCTAAAATTTTGTTAATTTTACATCCATGATTGACCATTAGAGATATTAGTCTCTACTAGTTTCTTATTTTTTGTTTGCCTGAGTTTGGAATCAGGAAAACATTAACCTTAACATATAATTTAGGAAGTATTATATATATTTTTTTTAATTACATATATAATTTAATTCCATAATCTGAAAATATACCCTTGTATAAGTTCGGTCTTTTTAAATTTGTTGACATTTGTTTCGTGATCTTCCACATCTTGCCAATATGTATTTTGCCATTGTTGAGTATAGTGTTCTATAAATGTCATATGCCATGTTTCATAATGTTCAGATGGTCTGTGCCTCTACTTTTTTTTTTTTTTTTTTAAGTTATATTGGTTGCTGAGAGAGGGGTGAAGAAATAAGTTTGACCTCTAATGGCATGTTAGGTAAAGTTACATTGCAAAAGATGTGCTACGAGGACAGGAGGAATTTATTATTATATTTTATAATCTACCACAGGGTTCATTTTACTGTTCTCTGTACTTTATATATTCAGTAGAAGCTCCGTAAGTTGGCCACCCAAGGGAAAGTAACAAATTGGTCAACATATGGAGGTGGTCACTGTAAGGAATGAGGCCTATTGTACAGATACATATATGTGCTTTACTTTGTTGTACAGCTTTTATTAGAGGGTATCATATGAAATATGTAATCAAAACATAGTAAAGTCATACATGTAGTTTTATATCAAATCAATACATTTACAGTTTTCTCATGGTTTAATCATTCTCTCTGAAAAAAAGAGTCAGTCTTGGTCTGTTTCTCATTCTTATTACAAACCTAAGTGGAGAAAACACTCAGTGCTGGCTACACCACTCAGCCTGCCTGGGCATTTTTCCACAGCAGATGACTTCAGCTGCATTATCAGATGTCTGACCATCCTCTTCTGTTGGAGTCTGCAATTTCTGTGTCATCGTTACTTGCTGTTTCCACTTCATCAGTCGTTTCATGCACTTTATTGCTGGTCTGTACTTTGGTCAGCGTTGCTTAGAAATTTGCCTCTGGGTATGGTTCATTGCAGGTTGCCACCGCATCATCCATTATAACAAAACCTTTAAAATCTCTTTCGAGTTCTGCCATGGGAGATGGACTGTCTGATGGGACCAAAACACCATGGTCTTGGGTTGTGGCAAATCCAACTTTCTTGAAACACTTCCGTATCATTTCTGGCTGAACTTTATTCCAAGCAGAACTGATTCAGAGGACAGTATCCAGAGCATTAAGTGATGCCGTGGACAAAGTTGCTTCCAGAAGCAGACTGCAGGTTTGTCTTTTAGTAATTATTCACTGCAGGAGCTGGGCTTGGTAGTGCATTTTAAATGTTTTGAGGATGCCTTGGTCAAGAGGTTGAATTTTTGAGGCAAAAATTTCAGTGTCATGTTTGTGAGATGATTCACTTGTGGGTGGCAAGACAGCTATCTACTGTCAGTAGTATAGGCCATTTCTTCTTCATTTCTCATTCAATACCACTTACTCCTCAAAGGTCACTAGTCATCTATGCTCATTTGTTTGATCTCCCCAGGACCGGGGAGTTCTTTGGCTTCAGGTTTTGGGGTTTTTTTTGGTTTTTTTTGAGACAGAGTCAGCTTTTGCCCTGGGTAGAGTGCTGTGACATCATAGCTCACAGTAATCTCCAGTTCGGGCTTAAGTGATCCTCTCTTTCCTCAGTTTTTCTATTTTTAGTACAGACAGGGTCTTGCTTTTGCTCAGGCTGGTCTTGAACTCATGAGCTCAAGCAATCTACCTGCCTCAGCATCCCAGAGTGCTAGGATTACAGGCGTGAGCCACCGCACCCAGCAGGCTTCAGGTTCTTGAAGCATGTACTTTTGCAGATTTACCAGTCACCAAGGGCTTTAGTTTCTCTCCAGCTGAACAAGTGTGAAGCAGAACTAAGAAATGTTCTTTGGAAAGTTTTCCTGTCACCCTTGATGACAAGGCTTTCAGGCATTGCCTTGAAAAAGTCTACGCTTGTCAATATTAAAGATGTCATCATCTTTTAAGCCTCTGGAGGAGTCCAAGAACTTTTCAGTGAATTCTTCCACAACTTCTACTGAAACTTCACTGGATTCACTACATGAGACTTTCCGGGAAATTGCATGTTGCAGTTTAAATTCCTCAAGCCAACCACCTGATGCTAGGAAATCTGCCACCTGAATTCCTGTGAATTTTTTAGCAAACTTCCACAATCATTAGCCTGGAGATTCAGGCATTAACTGCCCTCATTTGTTTGAACCAGCTTAATGTGGCTTCATTGACTTCATCAAGGGAAGTTTTTCCTCCTTTTCTACTGTAGTCTCTGCTTTCCTTACCATATCTCTCCAAGTACTTCTGTTTACGTTTCTGGATGTTGCTAACTGTAGTTTCGCTAACCAAAATGTTCTGCTATCTGTATTTGGCTACTACTTTCCAGAAAATGTAGGTCAATCTTTTACTTCAGTGTCAGCTCTTTGAGTTCTTTCCTTTAGGCAATCATGTCTTGATTATCTGTGAAATTTTTCAGTAATTGTAGGACATACCTACAATTCAGACCAGTCCTTTGCATTGAAAAAAATCTTCCACAAAACGTGGTAAATAATACAACATTAGTCCTAACCCAACATGTAGTAATAATAAAACATAAAAAATGAACTTCTACTAAAGAAAAAAAAATACAACTGAGAGACAAAGCTCACATCTTTATCCTTTGATGTAGAATGGACTCAACTGGTCATATTATAGAGGGTAAATTAATATTATGTGTCACAGTCCTACAGGCAGAATGGGGACCAAAGACCCCATTCTTGGCGAGGGAAAACACCCCCAGAAAAGGGGAAAAATTAAAAAGTAACCTGAGTAAATCAGAACAAATGAAAGTCAGCTAGTTTACCTTTAAACGAGCTGCTGCTAAATTTCTTACCTGAGCAAATTTCCCACTTTTTCTAGAACTCTGGCCTATTGGGGATACAGCTTACAAACATCCCTGCTGGGTTTGTGAACACTCTGAAGAAATAATGGCCATAGAAGATGCTGTGGCAGGCGAGAATTCTTTTATGGGAGCAAGACATGATTGCAAGAGGGACTTTACCTAACAATTGCAATCAGTGTAACCTGGCTTATTGTACCCTCAATGAATCCCCAACAATAAAAAAAAAAAAGAAAGAAAGAGAAGGAGTAAAGGAAGGAAGGAAGGGAGGGAGGGAAGGAGAGAGGGAAGAAGGAAGGAATCAGGACACGTGGATCTAATATAAAAATTCATAAGAACTGTGAGACAAAATAATTAAAATTAGAAACATCTCATGATCATGGTTACCGATTATTGTTCCTGATACAGTTGGGCTTTTATCAGAGTCATTTATTTATACATCCTTCTTTACAACTTGACAGCTGGCTCTTTGAAGGCAAGTTCCATGTCTTTTCTTATCCACCAAAGCTTCTAGCATGTTGTAAATTCTCAATAAATATCTTTTGAATTACTTTAAAAAAAAAAAAAAAAAGATGCTGTGGCAAGACCTGGAAAGATACATTAACTAGGCTGTTTCCCACCCAGTAAATAGTCAAAGTAAATACCCATTGTGAAGATCTGTATTTGGCTGGGGCAGAGATCAAAGGAACAGCTCTAGCCCTTAAATACAGGTAGGAGGACTTACATCCCTTGTCACAGAAGAAGACCACCTGTGGTGGTGATAAGAGGAAAATTCCTCTCTCCTACCAATTCTTCAGAAGATATTGACCCCTCCTTAGAAATCTGTGTGTGTGACCTGAAACAGGAGGCTGCCCCCACACGAGGCTCAGGTTCCAGACTTCTCAAGGCTGCTCAGACCCTTAAAGTTAATGATTATAGAAACAATAGGAGCTGATATACTCACCCAGAGAAATTGCTGGCCTCTTTGTTCCCTTCCTCAGCTTACCCTTTGGGCTAATGAGCAAAGAGCCTTCAATAAAAGCTGAGTAGAACTGACACTCGGGGTTACCGTCAGAACCCCACAAACAGGTGGTGGCCCCCTGGGTTCCCACCTTTGAAAATTCTAAGTGTCTTGTCTCTTTCTTTCTCATCATTTCTATTATTTTTTTCTTTCTCATCTTTTGTAACTTTATATTTCTTCACTGAGTATATTCTTATATATTTCTTAATGGACCCTGCCCCCAGGGCAGGACCCTGGCACAGTCCACGCAGTCAAGATACACCTTATAAGGTGGTCACTGAGGTCAGTCTTGCATTGAGTATATGTGGTGTGTGTCTGGGTCTATGAAAATTAGACCATTTTGGTCTAATTTGGGTTTATGAAAATTAGGTCAACTTGAGGTAGTCAATGTAGGAAGGTGATCCACTATAGAGGTTCTACTGCATTTGAAATTTTCCATAATAAATGTTGGAGGTATGGGTTCCCAATTCCCTGAACCTAGCTGACCTGTTTTGATTACTCAGCAGAATTAGCAGATTCAATCAGCCATGGCTTGACTAGAAAGCAAAAGTGAGTAGAAATTGAAAGCAAAATAGGAGCACTGAGTAACTTTGCACAGGCTTTAGTATAAGAAAGAAAAAGTTTATTTAAGAACCAGGAGAACACTTAGAACACTTCCAGAGAGTTAGAAGCAGGTCTCTGTCATAAGTAAGAAGAGAGAGACAGACACAAAGGCAGTGTAAAGGTACAAATATCTTCTTCCTCTCCCTTTGAAATTGTCCATGTAACTCTTTTTTTATTTGTCTCTCTGTGCCTCCCAGGTACCTTTGTCCTTTTAAGGTCATTGATTATCTAGGTTACCTCATACCTACATTCTCTTTCTCTTTTGGTGAGAATTGTTGAGTGCTGATCTAACTATTGATTTTACCAATAGTTGGGGTGTTGGGGCATACAGTGTTTTCCCTATATCCAAATATGGAAACTGCACAGCTGAATAACAGTGTTCCCATAAGGTTTCCATGGTCCTTAGTCAGCAGGTCAGCTTGCCTCCCAGCCTCCTTGAAGCCCTTTTCTTTGTTTCTTCTCAATAAAGTCTTGATAACCAAAACCTCTCAGGTAATAATTCTAGGGAGTGCATGCCACATGCTTCAGCAAACATAGAAAAGATATTTAGGATTTCTATTTAAGTTTACTTTTTAAGCAGTCATTTAAAAAATCCTATTTTGGCATATGTTTCATAGTGCCTGCTACAGCCAATAATCATATATAACTTTAAGATATAGATATGTATAAAAGAGAATTATATAATGTAATTTTTATACTATTCTTGTTTAAAAAATAGTACTTTTACCCCAGTGGAGATATCAATTTTGTTCCAAAAGTCAGGTATCATTTGAATGTTCTTATAGATTCTTGTCTTAAATTTTACATTAAAAATAACAGTATCTTTGTGTGATGTTCTTTTTATTTTATTTTGTTGTTGTTGTTGTTGCGGTTTTTGGCCAGGGCTGGGTTTGAACCCGCCACCTGTGGCATATGGGGCCAGCACCCTACTCCTTTGAGCCACAGATGCCACCCCTGTGTGATGTTCATTTTTAAATGTTTTGCTTTGTCAGGTTTCTAATTAAGAGGTGTTATTGAGACCTTGAGACTTTTGAATTACTTTGAGTCACTTTCAGAAGTTGAAAGTGATAATTCCCATTTCAGGGAATGCTGACCCTATAATTCCAAAATTAGATAGGCTTATTATATGCAAACTTAAAAGGAAACAAACTTTTAACAAGAAAAGAGGTAAAAGAAACAGTGTCTTAATATTCCATAAGTTTAAAATTAAGAATATTTGCTAATAATCGGAAGTAAAAATGTGGGAGAAAGGAGATAATTTAGTATTTGCCCTGATTATTGCTACTGAAAAGTTTCTTTCTCTTTCTATCTGGAACGTTTATTTCTAATATAATTTGAACTAAGAAAAGCAAAGGGAAAAATATGGTTTGTCAGTAGAAAATAAATTAAGAAATGTAAGTACTAATGGACACTAGTACCTACACAAATCTCAGTTCAGTTCTCAATCCCATCCCATAAACCTCCATTCGATTTTTAAGAGCAAAGAGTAAATCACAAAGATCACATTGTAAATCCAGGTGTTAATTTTTAAACTTTATAGTACTCATACTTACACATTTCTATTGTATTCTATAGTACTCAGACTAATGTTTTACCCATTTGCTACCCTTCGCCTCCTATAATTAGAAAAATTTACAATCTAAATTTTGGCAATCTTTGTATTAAAAAAATATACATATTTATGTTCCCGGATTAAGAGAATGCACGTTGCTTGGTAATTATTTGCTACACCTTAAGATAGGAACTAAAGAGATGTTTTGTGAGATTTAAGCACAATTTTTTGGAGCAGTTTTATGTTTCATAAACCTTCAAGGAATCTAAAGCTTGACCACATTTGCCATTTCTTGAGCATAACATGAAGATGAGGGCTCAACTACAACTTGAACTTTACCTTAGAAATGAAAATAATGCAACCTAAACATTTGTACCCTCACATTAATCTGAAAGTAAAAAAAAAAAAAAAAAAGATTTTCCTTAAAATAAAAACAACTTTACCAAAACTACTAATACCCAAATTAAAGAACAAATTCCAATAGAGTTCTTTTATCAGTGTCAGTGGAAAAGAAGCCATACTCTATAAAATAATCTAAAGAGGTTACTCTGAGGCAAATTTGAGGACCATGTCTCAGAGCCATGCCCAAGAAGCCCGGAGGGAGCAGACTCACTGTGGTTGGATTACAGTTTGGTTTTATACATTTCAGGGAGATAGGAATTACAGATAAAGTCAGAAATCGATACATGGAAGGCATGCATTGTTTTTCAAGTAGTTTGCTGTGTCTATTGAGGACCCGCTAGTGTGTCTTGCATGGCTTTAGGCCTCTTAATGAGTTACTAGGGATTTCTCCAAGAAGGGAGGCATGTCTGACCTCCTTTCTTATGGCTAGCAACTCAGTTTTACAGTATCCCCTTGGCCAACCTGGGATCCATTTAGTCAGCCAGTGGGGGAGGTGGTAGAGCCTTAACAGTTTATTTTAGTTAGCAGCAGTCAACATCATTATATGGGAAGATTGAATTTCTAGCTACATGGGATTTATACATTAAAGCCATGCAGACAGTGATACATTTGGATATTAGTAGAGTATTTGGTAAAATCCTAATAATTGAGCTCAGTAAAAACTGATTTAATTCTTGTCAACTGTAGAAATGTGGTGTTATCAAAGGAAAAGAACCCATGAGTGGTGCCTGTGGCTCGGTGGGTAGGGCGCCAGCCCCATATACCAAGGGTGGTGAGTTCAAACCCTGCCCCAGCCAAACTGCAACAAAAAAATATCCAGGTGTTGTGGCGGGCACTTTTAGTCCCAGCTACTCCAGAGGCTGAGGCAAGAGAATCGCCTAAGCCCAGGAGTTTGAGATTGTTGTGAGCTGTGACACCACGGCACTCTAACCAAGGGCAATAAAGTGATACTCTGTCTCTACAAAAAAAAAAAAAAAGGAAAAGAGTTCTCTATAAAGAGAACTATGAAACTCTGAGAAAAGAAAAAGCTGAAGATGTTAACAAATGGAAAAATACACCATGCTCATGGCTGGGAAGAATCAACATTGTTAAAATGTCTATACTACCTAAAGCAATTTACAGATTGAACGCAATCCCTATCAAAGCACCTCTCTCATATTTTAAAGACCTGGAAAAATTAGTACTTCATTTTATATGGAAACAGAAAAAACCTCGAATAGCTAAGACATTACTCAGAGATAAAAACAAATCGGGAGGAATCACCCTTCCAGACTTCAGACTTTATTATAAATCAATAGTGATCAAAACAGCATGGTTCTGGCACAAAAACAGAGAGGTAGATGTATGGAACAGAATTGAAGACCAAGAGGTGAACCCAGACACTTATCGTCATTTGATTTTCGATAAGCCTATTAAAAATATAAATTGGGAGAAAGATTCCCTATTCAATAAATGGTGCTGGATGAATTGGCTGGCAACTTGTAGAAGAGTGAAACTGGACCCACACCTTTCTCCTCTAACAAAAAGTGACTCTCACTGTTAAAGGACTTAAACTTAAGACATGGAACTACAAATATTCTTAGAGAGAGTGCAGGGGAAACACTTGAGAAAATTGGCCTGGGAGAATGCTTCATGAGGAAGACACCACGGGCAATTGAAGCAACATCAAAAATACATTACCGGGATCTGATCAAATTAAAAAGCTTCTGCACTGCCAAGAACACACTAAGTAAAACAAATAGACAGCCCTCAGAATGGGAGAGGATTTTTGCAAGTTATGCTACTGACAAAGGTCTAATAACCAGAATCCACAGAGAACTCAAACTTTACTAAGCAGAAAACAAGTGATCCCATTTCATTGTGGGCAAGAGACATGAACAGAAGCTTCTCTGAAGAAGACAGGCGCACGGCCTACAGACACATGAAAAAATGCTCATCATCTTTAATCATCAGAGAAATGCAAACCAAAACTACTCTGAGATACCATCTAACTCCAGTAAGAGTAGTCCACATCACAAAATCCCGAAACAACAGATGTTGGCGTGGATGTGGAGAAAAGGGAACACTTCTGCACAGCTGATGGGAATGCAACCTAGTATGTTCCTTCTGGAAGGAAGTTTGGAGAACATTCAGGGATCTAAATGTAGACCTGCCGTTTGATCCTGCAATTCCTCTTCTAGGTGTATACCCAAAGGACCAAAAATCATTTGGCAATAAAGATAATTTGCACCAGATTGTTCATTGCAGCTCAATTCATAATTGCCAAATCACGGAAGAAACCCAAGTGCCCATTGACCCATGAATGGATTAATAAATTGTGGTATATGTATACCATGGAATATTATGCAGCAGTAAAAAAATGGAGACTTTACCTCCTTTATGTTTACATGGATGGAGCTGGAAAATATTCTTCTTAGTAAAGTATCTCAGGAATGGAAAAAAAAGTATCCAATGTACTCAGTACTGCTGTGAAACCAATTTATAATCACTCACACTTGCATATGAAAAATGAAACACAACTTTAAGCTATGATGGAGAGAAGGAGAGAGGGAGGGATGGGGAGGGGGTGGGAGAATAGTAGGGGGACCACACCTATGGAGCACATTGCAAGTGCAAGTTGGTTCTATCATGTGTAGAACACAAATGTCCTAATGCTATAATTGGGTAAATGAGGTGAAAGCTATGCTGATTAGTATGATGTAAGCACTCCAATTTGTATAAATAATCAACACACTGAAATGGGCATAAATGTATTTATGATCTATGTACAAAAGACTTAGTAAAAAAATAAAATTATATAAAAAAAAAAAAAAAGGAAAAGAACCCAAGCTCTGTAATTTAAAGATTTATTCTGAGCAGAATATGTGTAACCTTGGGCTGGACGCAGTGGTTCACACCTGTAATCCCAGCACTTGGGAGGCTAAGGCGGGTGGATTGCCTGAGCTCACAGTTTGAGACCAGCCTGAGCCAAAGCAAGACCCCATTCTAAAAATAGCCAGGTGTTGTGGCAGGCACCTGTAGTCCCAGCTACTTGGGAGGCTGAGGCAAAAGAATTGCATAAGCCCAGGAGTTTGAGGTTGCTATGAGCTATGACACCATAGCATTCTACCAAGGGTGACAAAGTTAGACTCTGTCTCAAAAAAAAAAAAGGAAAAGAAATACATGTAACCATGGCCCAGAGAGCCATGCCCAAGAAGCCTTGACCAAGTGGGCTTGCCTTGCTTGGGTTTGTTAGGGATAAGGGGTCCCACCCAGTTCCCTGAACCCAGTTGACCTGGTTCAATTACTTGGCAGAGCTAGAAAGCTCAACTGAGGCATGGCAGTAAT
Organism: Nycticebus coucang; assembly: GCF_027406575.1. Lineage (NCBI taxonomy): Eukaryota > Metazoa > Chordata > Mammalia > Primates > Lorisidae > Nycticebus > Nycticebus coucang. The sequence continues at coordinate 146,013,339 of NC_069782.1, read as the reverse complement.
TAAAACTAAAAACCATTGGAAACTGGAAATAAAACTGGAGTGACACAGGCAGTATGGATAGAAAACAAAAGTAACTTACATAAGTTTCAGAGTAACAGATTTTATTTAGGAAGAACAAAAAGGAAGTTTAGAGCAATTCCAAAGGGAGTTGGAAGTGGGTCCCCCTAGGAAGGAGAAAAGGTGAGGAGGAGAGACTGTTGCAACAGTCTCCAGCAGTATAAATATTCTCTGTTTGAAATTGGTTGAAAGTCTTTCATTGGCCTCTCTGCAGTTGGTCTCTTTCTATTGGTCATTGGATACCTCGGTTATTCCATCTCCATATTTTTATGGCCCTCCAGACTTTCTGGTTCAGCAGGCCAGGTTTTCCTTTCACTCTGCTTAAAGCCCTTAGAGTTGCTTCTCAGGGTTACAGTTCGGTTTTATTCATTTCAGAGGGGCAGGAATTATACATAAATCAATACATGGAAGGCATGCACTGGTTTGGCTCAAAAAGGAAGGACATCTCAAAGTGGGGAAATACAAGTTATTGGTGGCTTTAATGATTCCTTGATTTGTAACTGTTTAAAGAAATGCAGCCTTGTCTAAAGGCCTGGAATGTTTTGTGTTTAAATAAACAAGTCCGTTAATCAGAGACAAGCCCCTGGACCACTGGATCTGTTGAATAGAGCTTTGTCTTGCATAGCCTTAGGCCTGTTAATGAATTACAAAGAATATCTGCACAAAGGGAAGGGGGCATAATGAGGCATGTGTGGCCTCCTCTGTCGCGGCCAGCAACTTAGCTTTAGGGTAGTTCTAAGGTTTCCAGGGCCAAGAGGGATCCACTCAGTTGGCTGAGGTGAGGGCTTAAGATTTTATTTTAGTTCACAGCTTTTTTTTTTTTCTTCTTTTAAACCAGTGATTTCTATCAGGACATACAGCACAATGTTGATTTTCTTCTTTGGTCTCCCAGTAACTGGGATTATATAGGTGCCTACCACTGCACTGGGCACAAGATAACTCCTAATAAAGCATAAATGTAAACTTTCTTTTTTTCGCCTCTTCTTGAAAAAGAAAATTTAAGAATACACCATAAATAGTGAAGTTTCCAAAGCACATCTAATGATGTACATTATTTTCATTATATTTGAAAAAAGCAAGATTTAAAATTATAGTGGTTCACACCTGTAATCCCAGCACTCTGAGAGGCTGAAGCGGGCACATTGCCTGAGGTCACAGGTTTGAGACCAGCCTGAGCCAGAGCAAGACCTCATCTCTAAAAATAGCTGCGCGTTGTGGTGGGTGGCTATAGTCCCAGCTACCTGGGAGGCCGAGGCAAGAGAATCGCTTGGGCCTAAGAGTTTGAGGTTGCTGTGAGCTATGATACACAGCACTCAACCCCAGGGCGACAAAGTGAGACTCTGTCTCCAAGAAAAAAAAAAAAAGCTGAGCATTGTGGTGGGCGCCTGTAATCCCAGCTACTCAGGAGGCTGAGGCAAGCTAATCACTTGAGGCCAAGAGTTTGAGGTTGCTACGAGCTATGACACCATGGCACTCAACCCCAGGGAGACAAAGTGAGACTCTGTTTCAAAAAAAAAAAAAATTATAATCAAAATATAATTATATTCACAATGTTTCCGTTGAGACAGTTCTTAATTTTATGTTAAAATATGTAACTGAAACTACAAACAAAATATTAACAATAATTCTAGATAGTATGATTAGGAGTGGTTATCTTTCCATTTGCCTTTCTGTTTATTTCAGATTTTCTACAATAAACATGGAGTCCATCGTTAATAAGATACATTGAAGACAAAGTGTTTAACTTTTTTGGTGACTTGAATGTGTAGTCTAAGAATATTTTAGGTGGGAAGAAATCTTTATTGTAACAAATAGTCAACATGATACAAAAGTGAGCATCCCTGGTACTCTCATTATGTTACTGTTCTCACTCCACTACTATGAATCCATTGAAAATGTTTTCATTTTTTCCTCTTTATCAAAGGTTGAATTAATAAAAGGGAATTTACAAAGTGTTGGACTTACGCTTCGTCTTGTCCAGTCAACTGATGGATATGCTGGGCACGTCATAATAGAAACTGTGGCCCCAAACTCACCTGCCGAAACTGCAGGTCTTCAGCGGGGAGATCGACTTATTGCTATTGGAGGTAATTATGCTAATGTTCAATATACTTCACATTTTCAAATAAGCTAGAAAGTGAATGTAGGGTCCCCCCCTTCCTTCTTCCTTGTTTCTATAATAGGAACATGGAAAAATAATAAACTTTGTTATAAATAAAAATCTGAAGGAGACCTTCAAAGTACTTTTAAAACATATATACCATTTTAGTCCTAATGAAATCTTTAAGATACTTCATCTTTAGACTTTTTGTATAATCTGATTTCCTTCCTACCTTTTGCTCCTCTGTTTTTTATTGAATGTGAAAATAAGGGCATCTGAATAGTCACCTTTCTACCACTCTGAGCCTAAAATTGGTAGTGTTAGCACTACTATCCACCTCAATCAGGACTAGATAAGGAACAGGAGAGGAACTAATATTCCTTGTCCTAGAAGGCCCACAGTTAAGTCCTGTGGCCTTAACTGTCTGAATAGCCATTTGTTAGTATGTTGTTATTCAGAGTTTAGCCCAAATCAATGGTGGAAACATGGCACTTGCATGCCTTTCTATCAGTTGGATTGTTAACCAACAACAATAAAAACTCTGTCAATATGCAGATTATGTCCTTATATGTATTTGTCCAAGTAGTGGAACTCAGTGTGCACAGTAGTGGGGGAAAGTCCCATCCTTTTCAGACCTTGGACCTTTGCAGTTCCTGGTTCACCCATCCTAGGCTTGTGGAGGGATTCTTGAATGCATGGTTGGTCACAGTTAATCTTTTAAGGCACATGTGATTAGTTCTTTCACAGCTAAGACACGAAGGTAGAGCACTTCCCAAACCAAGTAGCAATTATCCTTAGTTACATGTCAAAGAAACTCTTTGATTCAAATCCATCCTGATGGTAATATAAGGCAAATGATTGCTGCACACCCGGGGGGGGCCCCCGCAGAGTTAACTATTTCACGTGGGAATCGCTCCGATGAAGGCATAAGCAGTGCTTCTCAGATTCACACATGTATGCCAGTCACCCAGACATGATGTGAAATGTGCCTTCTGATTCAGTAGTCTCGGGGTGGGCCTGAGAGTCTACATTTGTAACAAGCTCCTAGATAGGGCGGCGCCTGTGGCTCAAGGAGTAGGGCGCCGGTCCCATATGCCGGAGGTGGCGGTTTCAAACCCAGCCCGGCCAAAAACCACAAAAAAAAAAAAAAAAAAAAAAAAAAAACAAGCTCCTAGATGCTGCTGATACTGATACCTAGCACTGAGGAGGGGCCTAGATGTAGACCTCATCCGTTCTATAATTACTTAATAACATAATAACTGCAAAAATATCTTGCCACCTAAACTATAGTTCAATATAAATTTTTTACGTCTACACATAACCCTGTTTTGGTTTTACCTATGGGATATTAATTTTTTTTTCTTTTTTATGTACTTTTTTGGCGAGTTCTTTTTTTTTTTTTTTTGTAGAGACAGAGTCTCACTTTATGGCCCTAGGTAGAGTGCCATGGCCTCGCACAGCTCACAGCAACCTCCAACTCCTGGGCTTAAGCGATTCTCTTGCCTCAGCCTCCTGAGTAGCTGGGACTACAGGCGCCCGCCACAATGCCCGGCTATTTTTTTTTTTTTTTGGTTGCAGTTTGGCCTGGGCCGGGTTTGAACCCGCCACCCTCCGTATATGGGGCCGGCGCCTTACGGACTGAGCCACAGGCGCCGCCCCTGCAAGTATTCAAATACACAATAGTAAATACTTGTTATCAAAACAAGTAATATAAATGTATGCAAAGTGAAAAATCAAAAATAATCCCTTCACAGCATTTGTAATATTTGTAAAAAAAAAATAGATATTTATTGAGCTGTGGGGAGGGTATAATACACATTCATGTTTAAAAACTTGGAACATAAGGCAGCTCCTATGGCTCAAAGGAGTAGGGCACTGGCCCCATATGCCAGAGGTGGTGGGTTCAAACCCAGCCCCAGCCAAAAACTGCAAAAAAAAAAAAAAAAAAACTTGGAACATTAACAAAAAACTTCTGTATGTCTCCTTCCTGGCTTTTCTTTTATAGTTAAATATATCCCCTGCTTCAACTCCAGAAAACAAATTGAAATCTTACTATGTATTTTGGGTAATGGTTATTATTTCTTTTAATACGTCGTAAACTTTGCTCTATGTCAATGGGTATTTTTCAAAAAAATTTTATAGTATATTTGAAATATTCCAAAAGAAAAATCCGGACTCAGATGATTCAGCCTTGAGAGGTATGTGGCCTTTTCATAACGCATCTGATAGTTGAGATAGAGATGAGATAAGGGCAGACATTTGAGTCATAAAAAATGGATTCAGGCAGAGTACAGTGTCTATAATCCTAGCACTTTGGAAGGCTGAAGTGGGAGGATCATTAAGGTCAGGAATTCGAGACTAGCCTGAGTAAGAGTTACACCCTGTCTCTACAAAAAACAGAAAAATTAGCCGGGCATGGTGGTACACACGTATGGTCCCCACTACTCACAAGGCTGAGGCAGGAAGATTGCTTGAGCCCACGAGTGTCAGGGTGCAGTGAGCCATGATAATACCATTGCACCTCAGCCAAGGTGACAAGAGTGAGACACTATCTGGGAGGAAAAAGAAAACCCTCTTTGAGGGTTTTGAGTTGAAGTTTTTGCCTTCTACAGATCATTAGAGGGATTCATTTTTTTATTTTTGCATATGTCAAGCTATAGTTTTGCTGGGACAGAGCGTAATTAGAGGGAAGTAGCAGAAATTAAGGCTAGATAAGTTAAGATGAGCCATATTAGAAAGGTCTGAATTTCAGGATGATGAGTTTGTAGGCTAGAATTTAGGGAAATTTGGCAGTGGTACATTTGGTGATTAAAGTAGGTAAGGTCTGAGCGAGGGACTGCAGTTAAGGACTGTTTATTACTGTAGTTGAGGCCAGTGCTCAGGAGGATCTGAATGGGGAAGGGAAACAGACTGAAGATGTGAGTTAGAATTGACAGCTAAATGGATGTGGGGAGTCAGCTATCCCAGGATTCAAATGGGGTTGCCCGAGAATGACTACTTGGTTCACAGTAGTGAGAGCAGAAGATAAGACAATCAAAGAAAGGTTTTTAATTATGCTGAAAATGGAGAGCTGCCAAAACATCTAGGTGGCGTGATATCCAGAAGTTGGAATGGTAGGACTAGATTGAAGAAGAGCAGAAACTAACCAAAGAAAAGTTGGCAGTTCTTGAAACTACTGGAGTGGCTGTGATTAGCAGGGAGAGAGCAAAAAAGGCTGGGAGAACTAGTAACAGAGGAACCTTGGTAACATAAGAGGCAGGTGGCGTAGGTGGGGGAAAAGGTACCAGAGGAGAGATGATCAGAACCAATTTAGTGCATTGTCATGGAAACTAAGGAATATGCACAAATGTAGGGATATTTCTTCCTCTGAAATAAGATAATAAAAATTACCAGCAGGAAGAAAAGGTGACTTCATGTTGATCGTTCTGTAAGCAAGGTGTCGTCATCTGCAAAGTGAAGAATAAGGAGGGTGGGTTTTAGGGGAGCAGGAAAAGTCAGTGTTTTAGAGACTTAGTTGTTCAGAGACCAACCAGAGGGATGCTGTGCAGTACTGAACACCTTGCTGAAGATGGACAGCGTGACTGGCTGCTAAATCCAGGTGCTGAGCAGAAGTGGGAAAGGGGAGTGGTGAGGATGGCAAAGCTGGAGATCACAAAGACAGCTATATGGTTGAAGAGGAAAGGGTTAGACCAGATAATCAAAAATATTGGTGAGAATATCACTGTAATCTTGAGACTTGGGTAGAAAAGTAGGTGGTATCATGAGATCAACAGGAACATGAAAAGAAAGAAGGAATGATTGGGCCAGTAAATTGCCTAAAATTACATTCCGTTCACAGACAGGATTATAAGAGGTAAAAAATAGGAGATTGTCATCAGTGAAAGTAATTGAAAATGGAAGCTCTTTGATGTGGAAAGTTCTTAGTGATGACCAGATTAAAGCCTGCTCTTCCCAGGCAGCTGAAGTAGTAGAGGACAAAGATTGAGGAACTCTAAATAGTCAGGTTATTAGAAGGGGCTGATGTTACTTTGATTTATTTAGGATGGCCCTAAGATCTTTGGAAAACCAAGAACGTTTCTCACCTTCCTCTAAGTCCTTCATAAAGGAGTAACTTGAGTAAGTGCTATTTGGGGAGGGTGGGTAGAAAACAAACCAAGCATTTAAATGCTAACACCTAGACTATGTCTAGAAGCTGCTAATGTTGGCTACCTGAGGAAAGGGATGATATGGCTTGTAGATAGAGGTGGAAAGGAGGTAATTCACTGTACATCTTCTTGTACTTTTTGCATTTTATACTATGTTAATATAACAATGAGAATTATAATAAAATTTAAGATATTATAGATGCAGATAGTTACCAACTTGTTTAACTTTAAAGCAATTTATCCCTTGTTCCTTCTGGTCGTAAAAAAAGATGAGTTTGATGGGTGGGGCTAATAGAAAGAATCTTTAAAAGATTCTTAATAGACTTCTGCTACATTTATTCAAGCATTGGTCTCTCAATTTGAATCATTTATCACATATTTTGTAATCCCTGGAGTCTCTTAGAATTTCCTTAAGAAAGAATTTCTTTAAGAGTCACAGCTTCCCATCATTCTACATCTAGTTTAACCATTAATACAATCATTTTCAATAGGTCTCACTCTGTTCACTATCTCAGTTCAAACTGAAAAATGTCATTTAACCTAGGAAGGAATGGGAAACAGGAGTTAGCAGCTTGGCACTCTTAGGGATTCTGTCATCCTCTGGTTTGAAAGGTAATTATTTCCAGGATATCTGCACATTCATGTTCTGAGAATCAGTACACTGATTCATCCAGAGCCACATAAAATATTTTTGAGGTTTTCCTATCACACTTCCATTAGTTAAACGATCAGAGGCAATGGCAATTATATTTAACAAATTTAGGCAGATTTTATTGCAGTAGTTCACATCTTTTCCATTTTAAAATCTTCCACCAGGTGTGAAAATCACATCGACACTGCAAGTGTTGAAGCTCATCAAGCAGGCTGGCGAGCGGGTCCTGGTGTACTACGAGCGGCCTGTGGGCCAGAGCAATCAAGGTGTGGTGCTGCAGGATAATCTGGGGCAGTTGGAAGAAAACTTTTTGTCAAGCTCATGCCAACCAGCTTATGAAGAGGAAACTACTGGACTGGCAGTAGATGCTGAAAATAAAGAGCTGGATTCTGAATTCGAAGACTTGGCAAGTGATGTCAGGGCACAAAATGAGTTCAAAGATGAGGCACAGTCATTAAGTCATAGTCCCAAACGTACTCCAACGACACTTTCTCTCAAACCCCTTGGAGCTATATCACCAGTTTTAAACCGTAAATTAGTTGGGGGAAATCACCCCCCACCACCAAAGATTCCATCTAAAGAAGTAAATAAACCCTCACCCCTAAAAACTTCTGAGATAACAGACCCAGCACAAGTGTCAAAACCTGCCCAAGGATCCACTTTCAAACCACCTGTGCCACCACGACCACAAATAAAAGTCCCTTTGCCTTCCACCGATGCCCCAAGTCAGGCAGAACCAGATGCTCTTCTTGAAAAGCCAGAGAAGGTGCTGCCGCCTCCTCCGCTGCCTCCTCCTGCAGACAAACCTGCTGAAAAGCAAGCAAAAACTGTAGATCACACAGAAGATGGAGCTTCATCTAAGCAGTTCTTAGCAAAGCAAGAAGTGGGCAAAGATTTTACTTCAGAAAATTCCTATCCTACTAAAGACAGTTCTGACGACTGTCAAACATGGGAATCTTCAGAAGTTCTTTATCGTAATAAGCTAGGAAAATGGACAAGAGCATCCTGTGTGTTTGACATAGAAGCCAGCCACAGGTACTTAAACATTGCACTTTGGTGCAGGGATCCTTTTAAGTTGGGGGGTCTTATCTGTTTGGGGCATGTTAGTTTAAAACTTGAAGAAGTAGCTTTAGGATGCCTCGCTACATCAAACATGGAATACCTTTCAAAATTCAGACTGGAAGCCCCTACACCTAAAGCTATAGTCACTAGAACCTCACTACGAAATCTCAGTATGCAGAAGGGATTCAATGACAAATTTTGCTTTGGTGACATTACCATTCACTTCAAGTATTTGAAAGAAGGAGAATCAGACCACCATATAGTTACTAACACAGAGAAAGAAAAAGAACCCCATTTGGTTGAAGAAATTTCTGCTGTCCCTAAAGAGGAGCCCTTTGTTGGACAGATGGGTTTAACAGAAAATAAACACAGTTTCCAGGATACTCAATTCCAGAACCCAACTTGGTGTGATTATTGCAAGAAAAAAGTTTGGACTAAAGCTGCTTCCCAGTGTATGTTTTGTGCTTATGTTTGCCATAAAAAATGTCAAGAAAAATGTCTAGCTGAGACTCCTCTTTGTGGGTCAACTGATAGGCGAATAGACAGGACCCTGAAAAACCTCAGGCTGGAGGGACAGGAAACCCTTTTAGGCCTGCCACCTCGTGTAGATGCCGAAGCTAACAAGTCAGTTAATAAAACAACAGGTCTGACAAGGCATATTATCAATACCAGCTCTCGTTTGTTAAATTTGCGTCCAGTCTCTAAAACTCGCCTTTCTGAACCAGGAACCGATCTTGTAGAACCTTCACCAAAACACACACCCAACACGTCAGACAACGAAGGCAGTGACACAGAAGTCTGTGGGGCAAACAGTCCTTCTAAACGGGGAAACAGCACAGGAATAAAGTTAGTGAGAAAGGAGGGTGGTCTGGATGACAGTGTTTTCATTGCAGTTAAAGAAATCGGTCGAGATCTGTACAGGGGCTTGCCAACAGAGGAAAGGATCCAGAAACTGGAGTTCATGTTGGATAAACTGCAGAATGAAATTGATCAGGAGTTGGAACACAATAATTCCCTTGTTAGAGAAGAAAAAGAGACAACTGATACAAGGAAAAAATCACTTCTTTCTGCTGCTTTGGCTAAATCAGGTGAAAGACTACAAGCTCTCACACTTCTTATGATCCACTACAGAGCAGGCATTGAAGATATAGAAACTTTAGAAAGTCTGTCTTTAGACCAGCACTCAAAAAAAATAAGCAAGTACACAGATGATACAGAAGAAGACCTTGATAATGAACTAAGCCAACTAATAGACTCTCAGCCATTCAGCAGCATATCAGATGACTTATTTGGCCCATCTGAGTCTGTGTGACACTCTATTTAAACTTCAAATGATTGGGGGGAAGTTGCATTTAATATACCACAGATAAAACCACATTTAAATCCTCTTACAATGCACTTTGGCCTGCTGCTTCACAATCAACTTGCTTGTGTAAGAACAGAACGAAAAAGGTTGTTTTCCAGCAAAAACATGACCAGCTCACTAACTGGTTGTTTGGGATTGCATTTATAGCGAAGCTTTTTGGGTTTATACTGGGGATTTATTTTTACTAATTTATTTTTAACTTTTTCTAATTATGTAAGCTAACTTTTTTCATGTTTATGTACGTATAATGTCTCATTATGTTATTTTCTTTCCTCTTCGTTTCTGAATTAGTTAAGTAGCATACTGTCTGGGTTTTTGAAATATCTTCATTTCTATCATGGTTTTAACAAATTTGCTGCATGCCCAAATTGACAATAGCAATCATTGACGGAACAGGTTTTGAATCTTTCTTTTTCTTTTATGAAGTTTGTCATCTCTACTTGCTTGAGATTTTTGTTATTTGGGGGGTCTTGGGGAACTTTTTGTTTTTGCCAAATGTAAAATGAAAGCACATGCTGCAGCTTTAGTCTGTTATGCTGATTTAGTAAAAAAAAAATTTACATATATTGCTTGCTTCCAATGCTTCTGTGAAGTTTTTTCCTAAAGCTTTTGTGCAACTGAAGCATAGTAAATATGGTGATTCATTTTGAAGAACTTGCATTGAAAAATAAAATGTAATAGGGAATAAATATAGAGTGCAGGTGGTCAAGAATTTTATATAGAGAGGATGACAAGATTTAATTACTGAAAAACAATAAGCAGAGGGATTTTAAAATATAATCTTTTAAAATGTTGATGCTTTCCTTTTAAATGGAAGTTCTAAATCTCCATGACTATTTTTCATCTTCAGTTCTCCCACAAGAAATAAAGCATGTGCAAGGATATTTAAAGTTTCGGAGGACTGTTTTTAAAATGAGTGTATTAGATAACTAGTTCTGGCTGGTTTTGTTTTAGAAACATTTTCATGTACGAGTTTGTGAAGGAGAGAAATCATGCAAAATACATTGATTGCTTTGGTGTCCTATAGGCTTTAGGAATGCTGATCATTTTGAATACTTCTTGAGTTAGACTGTCTTTATTAAGAAATGAAAGACAAAAACAGACAGGATAGATACACAGGAATTGGGACCAGTTCTCTGAAAATGAAGGTCTGCTCTGATACTGGGTTCCAGTAAACACATGGCTGCAGGAAAATGTGTCAGCTTGACCTCTGTTTAAGAGGTGTACCTTAAAATTTGGGGCTATTATATACCTGTAAAATAGATGTGTATGTTTTTCCCTTGTGTAGGTAACTGATTGATATCAGTTGATGATTGATATCTCTGTCACTGACATTAATTTTAAACTAGATGGAATAGCTTTTATGGTTGGCAGGAAAAAGTATAGTGTAATAATAAAGATTGTGGCTCAGGTCTATAGTCCAGAACTCTATGTATGAGTTTAAATTCAAGTTCTTCCATTTATGAACTGTGCAAGTTACAAAAGGGCTCCATGCCTCGGTATCCCCATCTTCAAAATGGGAATAACAAAAACTTTGCCTCACTGGATTGCTGTGAGAAAGCCAATAGCATGACTCCAGAAATGCTTTGAACAGAAGAAAGCTATACAAATAAAAGGTATTATTTATATGAGAAAGACATTTTTTGAGGCTGGAAAAGTTAACTCTATTTTAAAAATCAATAGCTAGCTCTCATGCCTGTTATTTTATTAAGTGTAATATTAAGACATTAAATACCTTTCTTGGTCAAGTTTATAAGCATGAGCACTGCTATAGAAAACTTTACACACCAAATTCCCTGAAAGCTAAAATGTTGTTCCATAAACATAAGCTTGATACAGTCTGCCCAACTATATAACCACGTTTCATCCTATAAAAAATAACTAACCATTGATAACCTGGAAAGTGGAGTTTCTGTAAGTGACTGGTTTTTATTGATTAAACCATGGCTGTCTTAGTGATACCCAGGCTTGCTGCTGAAACTGATGCATTTGAAAGAACTGTAGAAATAATGCAAAACTTTGGTTTCATAAGAATCTACTCATTTTAAAAGTATTTAAATCTGTAGAACCTTAATTATGGAAAGTTCAGTAATGCTGCTAAGGATATTTGTAAAATATACCTTTAACGTAGTGCAATATTTTTATATCTACAGGGAGAGACGGTAGAAGCATTATAGTTTACTTAGTGCAAGGGGGAAACATTCCAGGTGGCCTAGATTATAGTAAGGTATATGGCTTCAATGAAAAAGCTGTATTATATTACATTACTTATGTAATCTTGCTGCCACACCATGTTATCAATAGCTCAAAAATAATAAAGACTACCACAGAAAACAAGAATATCTTCATTTGATAACATCTAAAAAGTGACTGCTACATCTCTATGGAATTATCCTCTGGTATAATTTGGTCATGCAGACAAGCTTATCAAAGTTCACTTTTGCTAAATGAATTGCCATTTTGCAAACTGCTCTAGTGTTAATTTTTTTACTATTATTTCCTTAACTTGTGGATTATCAAATGTATAGGTTTGCCTCTGGTATATATTAGTAATTAGATTATTTAAAGTGTATTTTTCACATTGGCATTTAGATGGATGGGCTAGTTGGACAGTCAAGCTGAGCAACATTTTAGCAGTCATAACTAATAGGCTACATTTCCTCATGGCAAGCCTTAGGTTCTTCAATATCATATATTGACATATGATGTTGAAGTACTGTGTGGATATTTTGTGACTCTGGGAGGAGAACATACAACTTTACAATTTTGGAGGTTCTGTCAAATTCGAAATTTAAGTACATCTGGATTTTTTAAAAGCAATTTCAAAATATTTGGCCCTTACTAATAGTAATATAATAAAGAATAAAGTATTAAGTCCTCTAAAAGTTTTAGAGTAAATTTTAACTCACTAAAAATATATTATTTATTAATTGAGATGATAGCTTTCCTTACCAAAAAAAGAGTGGGAGGTCCCCCCAATCCCTTTTAAGTCATGCTCCCCTTTAAGATCTAAAGCTGTGGGCTTTTATCTCTGGAAGATATATACATGTACACCATTCAGAATGTCCCTAATTCCAAAGGTTTTACAGAAACCAGGCTAAGCACTATAATGTCAGATGGTTGGATGTTACTTTTTCAAATACGGTTTACATGTTCAAAACAATCAGGACAACAATAAGTTTACAGATGCAACGATGACTTACTGGTATTTTCCACTTGACATAGTGTGGCTCGTTACATATTTCTTTTTTTTTTGTAGAGACAGTCTCACTGTACCGCCCTCGGGTAGAGTGCCGTGGTGTCATGCGGCTCACAGCAACCTCTAACTCTTGGGCTTACGCGATTCTCTTGCCTCAGCCTCCCGAGCAGCTGGGACTACAGGCGCGCGCCACAACGCCCGGCTATTTTTTTTGTTGTTGTTGCAGTTTGGCTGGGGCTGGGCTTGAACCCGCCACCCTCGGCATATGGGGCCGGCGCCCTACTCACTGAGCCACAGGCGCCGCCCTCATTACATATTTCAATCTAAAAACAATTCTGGAAAGCGAAAACATACGGTCAAACTAACCTTCCGTAGTTTTACTTGATGCCTGCAAGCACAGAATAGTTTTAAATTAAATATCCACAGTCAAAATGATATCACCTTAGATAACTTTATTCCAGCACCTAGGTCTGGTTTATATATAGGAACACAAACTGGCCCAATCCATTGTTGAGAAGTTTTATTAAGTAAACTAGCTCAGACATGACTGGACAGATATACTTAGCAGTCAAAGGAAAAAGTTCAATATTCAGTGCTACCTCGTTGGTATTACCAGGTACAAACATAAAAACCACCTCTGTTCAAAAAGTACATGTTCAGATTGCTGTATGTTCTATGTTCTGATACACACATTTAAAAAAAAATTTTTTTTGGACCTGCTAACTCAGAATATTAGTCATATAAGACCTTTTCTCCTCAGATACAACCTATCCTTTGCTCCCAAAACAGTTCTGAAAAATTCATACATAGTTTATCCCAAGGGATCAATAGCAGGCCTGCTTCTGCCAGTCATTCATACAGAAGCTGAATCTTAAAGGCAAACAGAAAATTGTATTTGGGGCAAGGAGAATCAGAAACCCTTAAAAAGAACCAAGTGATACCATCTTCTTTGTTAAGGCTCTCCCCTATACAAGTAGAAACTACCCTGCCTTTTTATTTTAGCCATATTAAGAGTTCCTCCAGTGCCATCTTGCAAAATAGCCGACTTGTGTTAAGTTATCCAGTGCAAATAAGTGAGTAGGAAGCTTGTTTGCTTTCAGCACACTGCACTTGGAAACCAGACTCCAAATCATGGAAGCCACACACAAAAGCTTTATGAAGCAGAAAAAATTATTAGCTACTTTCCTAGAGAGTAAGAAATAGTCTTAACATTGAGGAGTCTTTGTTCTAAAGTTCTTTGCTCCTTGATGTCCAAGTTAACACAAACACAATTCTAGCTTAACAAAACGGACATTCAACAATTTTGGTTTATGATGACAGAACTGCAGAATTAACAAGTATCACTGGAGACATCTTCACACTCCAGTCATATCTCATACAAAACAACAAAAACACTGTTCACTAATGGTATTTGCTGTTGCACTGAAAAGGCACATCAATGTTTTCATGCCTAGAAAAACTACACTGCCCACTAGATGACACATTAACACATATTTCAGATGTTTGGTTTTTCTTTTCTGCCTGTGAAAAGAGATGAGGTCCTCACCACTCTTTTTTTTTTTTTTTAAACCTGTTCCCCTAAACATAAACAATTGTATTCCTCCCATCCTTGTTAAAAGTTTGTTTTCATAGTGATGTAAACAATTTTCAGGAAGTCTAAAAATAATTTTAGAACCTAAAATTAATAGATCCCTGGAAAACACTTGGATAACCTACAAACAGGTCTCTGATAATACAGTCTAATTTTCCAAGGCAGAGCAGCCATTAGCCCATTCAGTTTCTTTTTCTAAAACTTGAACTAGGTGTTGATAAACTCTGTTTAACAAACAAAGTTGACCGTGTTACATACTACACCCTCAACTGTCTTTCATCCGCTAAGAATCAAATATCTTAAAGGGAAAGCTGCTAGTTCAAAACTATAGGTCTGAGTACTTCTCTCTGCTTTCAGAACATTTACTGTTTTCTCCTAGTTGGCTTTATGTCAGCTGCCAACCACATGACATGTAAACATAATTTACAACCGTCTCTTTCCAGGTACGGGATTACATAGAAAACTAATGCCATTTAAGATTTATGGATAAATCCAGAAAGTGACTGACTCAAGTGCTTGTCCTCTATACTTGCGATAACTAGCTTTTAACTCATGTCTGTATTGATAATAACTACACTCATTCAGGGTGACTATATAACATGCTGTCTTACTTGATTCTGTTTTTCAGATTTCCTTCTAGTTTCTCTTTGTTAGAAGAGTCTCAGAGATAATGTGTGCTTTAGTTTTAAACACTCATTACCAATATTCAGAAAAAAGACAAGATTTTTGCCCAAGTGTTCATGAATGTAAGTTAAAAAATTATATTTGATTTGGATTCAAATATTTATAGATTTACACTATACCTGTTTCGTCAAAATATATTGTATAATATTTAATAAAATCAAATACATAAAATAAAGTTTCAACACTATTTATACAAACCCCTAGAAAAGCTTCTTTTTCTTTATAAGGCTGTTGGCAATCGATCATAACCATGGAAAAGAATAATGACCTTTGGTTGTTTTCCTCTTTAACCAGGGATGGATGATATGACTAAGATAGGTCTGGATGAGTCATTTCACTGGAAACACTGTTTTACACAATTAAATACTTGGATGACTTTGGAGGGTCTCAGTCACTTTCAGATTCTTCATCATCACCTACTGGATATGACTGGATATTATTCTGAGTGTACATTTTTGTTTTAATAGGGCAGTTGTGATCCATGAGGATAGCCTAAAAGAGAGCAAAGTGCAAGCATGTTAACTTCTTGTTTCATAAAGACAGTTTTAAGGTACTGTTTTTAAAGATTATTAGTTCGAAAGCTATATATAATTACTTGCATTCACCAATCATTTGGAGCAGTCCACCAGGTTATGTGGCTTAGAAGACATGGAGTTCTACGCTCTTGAAGATCCCACGCAATAAATAGGAGATGGCAGAAGCAGTCTCTGCCGCATTTTCGTTATACCTGCCGGGGCCCTAAGTCAGTTCTGGGAATTTACACACAGAACCGGGTGGGCAGGCTAGGTTTAAGAAGAGTTACGTCTTGGAACTAGAGTGGGAGGATCCTGGTCACCCAGTACGACTGCTGTCTGCAGACGTCACTGTGCTATCAGATTTTATAAGGACAAGGACATGCTCTCTCCCTAAGGAAGGAAGGGCTCCCATCAGAAACACCTAAGGCTACCCTAAAACCCAACCCCCCTGTTTCCATTCATGGACCTTATTCTGGTATTGTCACAGACATGGCCCCCGAAGCGTTTTTTTAAGCTAAACATAAATGTGAACATAAAGGTCTTTTCATAGATGTGATTTCCAGACCCTGTCTCCCCAAATTGTGGCTGTCCTCTATCTCAAATGTCTAACTTTTTAAAAATATATTCTTCTCATGAACCTGAAATTTTCGTGCCCTCCTTTACTGTTACTTAAAATTAAACTATAATGTGACCCCCCAAAAGCAATAACTTTGCTTTCAAACCACACCTTCAATAAGTACTTACAGTCAGTTCTTGAAAGTAAACTGAACCAAACACCTAGGCTGGTAGCACAGCTGACCTTTATTGTGCCAGGACCCTGCTGAGTGTTTTATAACTTATGTTAACTTCACAGCACAGGCAGCCCCTGAGGTACAAATGTCTAACTAATGTGCAACTCAAACTTGCGAACAGAGGCTACTACAGATAATAGGTAAATGTACCTGTTCCAACTTACATATAAATTCAATTTAAGAACAACCCATGCAACCCATCTCATTCGTAACCCGGTGAATGCCTGTAACCTTCTGTACCCAGTTGAGAAAACAGGCTTGACCAAGGGATGCACAGCTAAAATGGGGCAGACGGGAGCCTCGGCACAAAGCCCACTCTTGCAGCACTCCACAGTGATGGGAAGAGCGCAGAGGATGGCACTGGACGAATTCCACTGAAACGAATTCTCATCAGGTATGCCTCACAGAGGTCTTCTCTTTCATATGAATTACTCCGCCATTATCTTTTTGTACAGTTTGCAAATCTAAAGGGATTAAAATGTATCTGATACTGGCATGGTACAGCCCATCTTGGTGTCTGTTAGCTGTTGCTCCCAGCTCTTGTCCCACAGATTTGATAAGACTCCACTCAGGGCTTAACTCATTTATCATTTCCCAAGACATTCTCAAATGATCGGCCTGTGTGACATGTGAAGATAAGGACCTCCTTGACCCTCTAAGTAGTCTGCCAGCTCCAATTGTCAGCTTCAAATTTAACTGCTGGTCATTATGCTCCTTGCCAAGTGAATTGATACAAAGAGCTCGATCTCCAAATAATTGAGGCAGTAGACTTTGACTACCCGGACCATTCTACCTAGATTACACAAAAGCTTAACCCTCTGAATTAAATTTCTCATTTCCCCAAATTAATTCTTTTCAAAGAAATATGCCCAAGGATCACTGTCAGATGTGGAGGAGCAGACCAGGTTAAAATGAAATTTCAGGTCTCTACCCTGACATGGCAGTGGTGTCAACAAGCTTCAAGAGTCACTGCCCTATTTGCATGGCCTCATCTAAGATGATAGCATAGTCATTCAGCTGACAGCAGCTCAGAGGGCGCCTGCTCGGTGCTGTGTCCGTGCCCTTAAGGTCCTATCCCAGCAATGTAATTACCCTCCTGCATGGAGGAGGACAGGTACTCCAGGCTCCCAGGCAGAGGCTTAAGTGCCCAGGGAAAACTAGATGGGAGAGGTGAACCTGGGAGAATGGAATGGATTTGGACTGCAGGGGATCTGATGATGAGCTGAGCAAGGTTATTCACTAAGCAGGACACCAAGTAAGCCAGCCTGGCCTTCACACAGATCTGATGAGGAGGCACGGTGAGATAGCAGCTGGAAAGGGCCAGGCCTGGGGCCTCAGCCTTTACATGCCCACAGGCAGCAAAGTAGCCTTAGAAAGAATGGCTGTCACTCTCCCTTCCTCGTAATTGTGTGCCATCTCCTGGTTCATCCACATTAGACCTGAATTACACATTTGTTAATCTAAGGACCCCCCTCCAGGACCTAGGATGGGGCACATAACATGAATTCAACGAAAAACTGCATTGCAGGGAAAGAAGTTCAGTTAGACTGATTATTTGACATCCTATAGACTGAAATGATTAGAATTTGTCAATTTACCCAAACTGTATTTGTCAAAAGCCTGTTTTAGGTAGAGAAGTTTTCTTCCTTGAAGCATTGTTGTACAGCTTTTAAAACCTAGCTTACTGGCTTCTGAACTGTCCTTCAAAGGTTTATTGTGCAATAGCTATACTTTTTCTTTTTTTTGAGACAGAGACTCACTTTGTTGTCCAGGTTAGAGTATGGTGGTGTCAGCCTTGCTCACAGCAGCCTCAAACTCCTGGATTCAAGCAGTCTTCCTGCCTCAGCCTCCTGAGCAGCTGAGACTGCAGGCAAGTGTCGCCATGCCTGGCTAATTTTTTATATTTTTGGTAGAGACACGGTCTCACTCTTGTCCAGGTTCTTGGACTCCTGAACTCAAGAGATCCCCGTTTCAGCCTCCCAGAGTGCTAGCAATAGTTAAACCTCTTTATATAAAGTTATACATGATTAAATAAGCCTGGTGATCTGGGTGAAGTGGCTGACACCTATAATCCCAGCACTTTGGCAGGCTGAGGCAGGAGGGTTACTTGAAGCTAGGAGTTTGAGACCATCCTGAGCAACATAGCAAGACCCTATCCCTACAACAAATTTAAAAATTATCTAGGCATGGTGGTCCACACCTGTGGTCCTCACTACTCAGGAGGCTGAGGGAGGAAGATCACTTGAACCCAGTAGTTCAAGGTTACAGTGAGCTATAATCCCACTACTGCACTCCAGCTTCAGCAATAGAGCAAGACCTTATCTCTTAAAAAAGAACAGCCATGAAAATAGAGGCCTGAACAGCAGCAAACAGTTAAGTTCAGTGTATGAGGAACAAGTCGAGGGAGGCCTGTGGAATAGGCGGGTAAATTAAACCAGCTCTCTGCATACTGCTGTGGGGAGGAGAAAGTCCAAAGAAGGGGTTAGCATTTGGATTGAGAGCAAAGCCCACTTACTGAGATGTGACCCCCAGCCCCTGCCAAATGCCTAGTTCATTTGAGTCATGATCTCCAAACATACTGCACCAAATGAAGTGTAAGGGTAATACAAAAACAAAGTGTTGTGAGGAAAGTGAGGAAATGGAGGATCTGAGACTCTGACAGGTGCAGGTCTGCCGAGTAGAAAAATTTTATTCTCTTTAACATAACTAGAAAAAAAAACAGTCATGGCTTTGCATCCACTATGCAAATGCCCTGCAAAGGGACATTGGATGATACTACCATGTAGACCATATCTAGTCTCCTTAGTCTCTGGCCCCCCATCGGTACCAAGCCATAGCATCCAGAAAACAAAGAGTCATTGCCCGAAGGGCTTTGTGGACAACTGTCAGACGTCTACCATCAGTACAAGCAAGGTGCAGTCCATCCCAAACCACCTAGTTTCCTGCTAAGAAATATGTCATATATATTTTTTTTCTTTTTTTTTTTAGTTTTTTTGTTTGTTTGTTTTGCAGTTTTTGGCCGGGGCTGGGTTTGAACCCACCACAAGCCGGCATATGGGACCAGCACCCTACTCCTTTGAGCCACAGGTGTCGCCCAGAAATATGCCCTATATTTAAACATAATTCTTCAACCTGGAAAAAAAAAAAATCTATCCCAGGATACAGCTATTCTCAGCTGGGTTTTCTGAGAGTTTAAGGGCTACCATGTTTAATTGATAACAGCAGCACATTATCCTCAAATGGCAGTGTTGATACTTCTCACACTTGCAGAGGGACTTGAGTAACAAACTTTTTCTCAACACTGATTATAAAAAGCAGAGATCCAGTAAACCAAATGGAAGGAAAACTCCAGTGCTCACCAACTGGTTCAGCATTCTCTGACTTTGTGAGCCATAAAAATAACATCAGGCCTTCTCTTCAATATAAAACAGCTTAAGCCCAGACACCATTTACCAGGATGCTAATGAAAGAATTACCTGCCGAGGGCTGTGCGCCCTCCTCGGGCCTCGCACGCCGAGCCCTGTCATTCTCAACGCCAGCACTTATCCTACTGGGTTTTCTCAAGTGCACAGCAATCGATCCTCCCCGCTCCATGGCGTGTCCTGCCTGAATGCCCCCTTGTCATTAGGTGCTAGTGGCTTCCTCACTTTCTTCCTGCTCTGCTTGCACAATGAGTAGCGGCTGCTGGTGGCCGCCACCTCACGTTACCACTATGCCAGTCAAATGCCGTCTGACGTGATGCCTTCCATTATGGGCATCAATTATGGGCAGCAAGAGGCACTTTCTGCACTTTCTAATGATTTCTCTTGTGAGGCGCTTATTAAGGATTGTGACATTTTACACTGCAAGTGGCGTTCTGGAAACCTGCAATTTCTGCTTTGCCTTTCAGGACCGTCCCTTCTACTTCCCTCAGCATTGGTTTTCATATCAACTGAAGCTGTGGTTTAAACGGAGGGAGAAGTGCTGAGGCCGGCCCTGCCCGTCATCCTGCAGAAGGTGGTGGCAGCTGGCCGGCCGACACACCTTCTACCTGTCCTCTGACCCCATTCACATCCTCCTAGGCCTCAGAAAAGCCACCATGCTGCTGTCCACTGACGGGTAACACAACAGCCTCTACTGGCTGCGCCCTGGCGAGGCAAGCCCAGTCAGCAGTTCTGGGGTCTGTACAGCCAAGAGAAGCTCTCACATCACAGAGGGAAGCAAGGGAGGAGATTCAGGTGTCCCTGGGCTGACAGAGGAAGCCAGAGGGAAGAGTGTGGTGATGTGGGAAATACTGACCTATCTACGGAGCCCGACGCAGGGCCCAGCTCCGTGGGGATCCTTTCGTTTAATCCTCACAACAACCCTGAGGGAGATGCTGTCAGTTCTCTCCCCACCAAGCCTAGTAAAGAGTCTTCGGCCTGACAGAAGTGGGTGTGGGTGGTATGGGGTGGAGGAGCCAAGCCAGTGCCCCGTGCGCAAAATATTTAATAAATTAACGAATCTAAAAATGCCCAAGAAATAAACATAGGCTGCACATAACCTACCTTTAGGGTTTGTCTTTAAATACACTTTTGAGGAAAACTATCAAAGGACAGTTCAGGAAATCCCAAAGCATCTAAATGCTCTATCAGTTCAACTGTCAGAACTTCTGATGTACTTCCGAGAAAGCATCCGTAATCTTTTGTATTCATAAACACAAAATAACCATTTCTCCTGGTTCATCTCTTTCATTCATAACCCAAAGCACTCCCCTTTCAGCTACCCTGTTCCCCCGAAAATAAGACAGTGTCTTATTTTAAGGTGTGCTCCCAAAGATGCGCTAGGTCTTATTTTCAGGGGACGTCTTATCTTTCCTGTAAGTAGGTCTTATTTTCGGAGGACGTCTTATTTTCGGGGAAACAGGGTAGATGAGTATTTACCAGCATTTGATGTTTACAGAAACATCAATACCACCACCAGATAAGAACAATTATCAGACACACTGAGCTTCTCCTTGCTAGGGAAGGAAAATATCTTAGGAAGATTTTAATGAGTTTTGCATTTCAAAATTCGAATTCAGAATCAATAAATTTAAACTTGGTCAGAAGAGGGACATTTTTTACCTGGCCTATGGTTGTAATTATGATCATAAAGTTATAAATTAAAAAGTTCTATGTGGTCACCAGTGTGCTACACATACAATGGTTTTTCATTTTTAAAAAAACACCCTAAAACGATCCCCAGAATCCTACATACAGTAAAGACCAAGACACCAACTATTACTGACTGATGTAAAGACTAGCAGAAAAGCAAACTGCATTAAATTGGGAGTGAATATAGGAGGCAGAAACATTATGTCCAAGATTTTCAAGAACCATTGAAAAGCAAATTGTACTACCCAAGTTTATATCTGGTTGACAAAAGAGCTACACTGGTGCTAATCTAGGCACAAAAATGATTTCATTTGTCAAGTTTATAAACATAATCCTTAATAATCATAAAAGTAGCAAAAAACAAAAGAAGTCACTGCCCTATGTGGTACAAACTAAAAAGCAACTCTCACCATTTATGTTTGGAGGCTTTTGCCCAAAAGCAGCAGAAATAATATTTTAGAATTAAACCAGGAGAAAACTCTGCAGAGGACAGTGCTAATAGGATCAAGAAATGCTTCAATGTATCCTAGGTTTTTCTTACCATTTTTTCCTCCTTGGCAGGTGGACTTCGAAGAAAAAAGCAGAGAGGAGCAAAAAGAATATCAATTATCCCAATAATTGTCATGAGCCACGGAAATCCAATTGCCTTTGCGATAGCACCACCAGCAGAAGGACCTTTCAGGAAACAAAGGAATTAGATAAAGGTCCTTCCCAATATCTTGTAAACAGAAAGATACAAAGATTGAAATAATTGCAGCAGGCATTATCTGTCCTGCAATGGGGTACAGGGTTGTTGGGAAAAGCCAGTGTCCTTACCTATAGCGTATCCCATACAGAACGCCACGTCTGCAATGGCATACACGCTGCCATAGACGGACACGTGCCGCAGGTCCACAAGGTAGCCCATGATAGGCATCATGGACGAGTCCACCATTCCTGAGGACAGGCAGGGGACACATGCACAGGAAAGGCTGTAAACCAAAATGTTGCAGAGCAGGGGCTGCATCCTAAACTCACTACCTCCTGTTGCCACCTCCAAGTCTCCCGGCAATAGCTGCACCTTCACTGAGGACTAATAAGTAGAAGTCGCTGAGACTGGGGCCCGGGTCCTAGCACAGGGCCCCAAGTCCTGCCCGCCACCGTGTGCCTGCCCTCTGCCTTGCCTCACCTTGTCCTCCACTGTCTGAATGGGTCATCACTGAGGCTGAGGGTGCAGGTTATTGGCTGTGTGGAGCCCTAGGCTGCGTCCTGTCAGTGCTTTCCTGATTCACTATTTTCTGGTCCACTCTTCTCTTGCCACTTGGCACACTGTAGCTCCCCCAGCCTCCCTGAGCCTCACACGTAGACGATGACAGTTACCAAAGTGGAGAGTGCTAGGGAGGATCAGGGGGCCCCAGAACTCCAAGGAATCTGAGAGATCTGGCCCTACTCAGGAAACTGAAACAGAAAGAAATTAGCTAAAGGGGGAAAAAAATAAACCAAGATCAGTATCAGAATCTCTGATCTCTTGAATAGTGGAGAACAGGTAGCATTAAAAAAGCATGTGTGTCCTAGGCTCTGGGTTCAAAAATCCCTGTCTGAATGAGCATGGTCATGCCTCGCCTCTCCGAGCATGTTTCCCCATCTATAAAATGGGATGCTAATCACTGGGTACAATGAGCCAGTGTCTGTGAACACATCTGAGGAAGTCTCAAATGTTAGCTCCCTCACTCCCCTCCACATGTGACAGCAACAGGCAAATGAGGGAGATTTCATTCATACATTACTTGCTAATAGCCTAATATGCACAAGGTTCTAGGGACATATAGGTGAACAAAACTAACATGCGAGTTGGACATTAAACAGAGTTAAAAGAATGAATTTCAGTTTTTCATTGTCATGATACTGCAAAGGTGCTGTGAGAAGACATTGCTATAGGCCAGTGGTTCTCAACCTTCCAAATGCCACAGCCCTTTATTAAAACAGTTCCTGTGAGTCGCGACTCCCAGGTTGAGAACCCCTGCTATCGGGGAACCTGACCTCAGCCCGGGGTCAGGTGAGGCCCTCTTCATTCTTTCTACTGTACCACTGAGAGAGTAAATTCCTGCCTTTATCCTATGATTTAGCATCTACTTTTCCCATGATCAATCAGTATATTATAAATGAGAAACAAAATTATGCTATTCATCCAAAATAGTAAAAGACTTTTTCCTAACATATCAGTTATTGTTCGTAACATTACAAAGACCCGTCTTCTTTGCCTATGAAAATTCCCGCACCACCTGTGGTCATCAGTTTATCAGTCTGCTTTGTTCTGTAGCAAACCTGGTAAAAAATATTTGTGCAGTCTGACCCCCCCCATAGGACCCCTCCTATGAGAACACATGCTCATACATGAGTCCAAATAAATGTACTCTCAAGTAAGGGATTTCTTTGTTTGCCCAAGCACAGCAATGGAGTATCCATCTGCTTCTGTAAATATCAAGCTTTAAAAAATACTGGTTTTTTGGAAACGAATGACTAGTGCCTGGAAGCAGGTATCTTTAGATGGATGATCTACAGGCTGTAATTGAGCTATGCTTCCTGCATTCTCCAAGGTTCTAGAAATTTAGGCTGAATAACTAGTCACAGGAAACTTTTCCTAGTGGGAAAACAGCTTTAATTTAGGCCCAAGCCTGTGTAGCTTACCAATTGCAAAACCAACTCCAAAGTTCGGAGCTATAAGCCCATAAATATTTTTTGCAAAAGGAATCTGTAAGAAGAAATAAATGTTATCCTAAAATAACAAGAGATCGAACTCTAAATCACCTTGGAAAGTCTTAAAAAGGTTTTCTCTGGGCCTAGTACGTCTGTTCCCTTCTGAAGGAAACAGGAGGAAGAAGGGTGGGGTTTGGAAAGAACTAAACCCTCCCAATCTTAAAGTCAAAGCTCAATACAAGTTTTATGACTACTGTGAAAAACTACTGCCATATGTGAAGGATCATTTTAGTGGACACTCAAGGTTTTGTTTGTTTGTTTGAGACATAGTCTCTGTCACCCTGGGTAGAGTGTTGTGGTAGCACAGCTCACAGCAACCTCAAACTCTTGGGCGTGAGCCATCCTCTTGTCTCAGCCTCCCAAGTAGCTGGAACTATAGGCATGTACCACTATGCCTGGCTCATTTTTCTATTTTTAGTAGAGACAGGGGTCTCACTCTTGCTCAGGCTGGTCTTGAACTCTTGAGCTCAAGCAATCCACCCACCTCGGCCTCCCAGAGTGCTGGGATTATAGGCGTGAGCCACTGTGCCCAGCCCACACTCAAGTTTTGACAAGGACAAAACGGCCTCTTTGGGGGTAGATATTGGCCATTGATAGAAGACATTTTAGTCTGCATTAACACCTTGCTATTACTTAAGTTGCCCTGAAGTATTTAAGCCACTATAATGTTTAAGATGACTGGGGAGAAAACAAGTTAAAAGTAAACTATGTAATAAAACATCCTAAATAATTTCTGACATAAAATGAAAATATACCACTTGGAAAGTCTTGTCCCAAAATGTTTAAGGTGATAAAAAATTAGAATAAACTCAGCTGTAAAATGTTTCTTGGTGACTCTTGCCTAAAGCAAGTTTTATTCACAGATTGTTCCAATTTGTCAAATGTCATTTTTTACTCACACATAAAATGCTGATTCCAACAATTATCATTCCTAGAAGAGAACAAAGCCACCTAGCAAGAGAGAAAGCACAATAAACGACCATTCAATTCCCAGCACACCACCCTCACCCTGTTCAAATTTTTAGAAATCAAAACAATGACTTGTAACAGTGAAGGCAGAAACAGTCAGAACTTTTAAAAATAGCTACATTTCCATAAGCAAAACAAAATGAGTATTGTGTTTATGTAACCTTACCTCCCCATTTTGTGCGCAAGTATCCCAAAAATATTGGTTCCAATGAGATAAGAGATGCTCGCTGGTAAGAAGGCAATGCCTGTAAATTTATGAAAAGGAGACCTTATCAGAGCCGACAGCAGCCACAGGTTAGAAAAACTAATAACTATAGACACCACCACGTTGATGAGAGCAGATGAAATGAAACCCTGGGGCCAAGCAGCTAATATCCGGTGCCCAGCAGATCCAGTCTGGACCCCACAAGGCTCAGCCGTCACACAAAGCTGCCGAGACACTCCAGAAATGAAAACCATTTCTCTTATCAGCTGCTTCATCTTGCCTCCATCTCTGGCTGCTGGAAGCTCCCGACTACAGGAGCTCAGCAACCGCAGCCTCACGTGCCAGAAGCTGGGGGAGCACCTGGTTGTGCAGCCCCCAACACACACACACACACACACACACGACCAAAAGACACTGTCACTGAATTAGGGAACACTGAGATAAGCAGAAAGAAAAACGTTAAACCTATCCCAAACCCCATCACTCAGATAATCAGTTATTTTCCCCTGCAAGTTAATATTTTATACATATATATAGGATTTTGGTTTTGTTCTTCAGAAAACAAAAATTGGATTATGCTATACCTGTTGTTCTACATTCTTCTTTTTTCAATTAGCTTTATAAGCATTTTTCCATGTCAAAAAAAATACAGGGTGGCCATCAAGTCCATGTGCGATTTTAAATTGCACACTATTTTATTTTATTTTTTTTTTTATCGTTGGGGATTCATTGAGGGTACAATAAGCCAGGTTACACTGATTGCAACTGTTAGGCAAAGTCTCTCTTGCAATCATGTCTTGCCCCCATAAAGTGCACACTATTTTAAATTGCACATGGACTTTCTGGCCACCCTATACATGTATGCCTCTATTTGGTCATTTTCTGTTGCCATGCTGTGTGACTGACATGTTCATGTTCAAGATTTAATGCTCAGAGAAGGAGCTTACATTCCCCTGGGTTCTGATTAGTCCAGCGTGATTTCCTGCTAGTAGTGGCAGCAGTGGCCTTGACCGTGCCCTCTGCACTGGACAGAAAGGCCAAGCCAAATCAGACCATGCCTGCCAACCAGAGGTTCTGTTCATATTACTTCTCTCTGGTCCCCATGCATTATTAAAACAATACAACAATCTCTTTAAAAGAGACTGCTTTTTAAACTCTTAATTTTAGTATATTTTTTGCAATCAGATATGCCAGATTTGACTCCTTGCCCACAAGTGGTCAGAGTTAACCTACTTTGTTTTCAATCACTTGACTGTGTAAGTTTGCCATACATCATAGATATTAGAAGGTCACCAAGTGACCACCACATTCCAAAGGCATAGAGCCTGTACACCTTTCCTGTGGAGGAGGCTCAGCAGCATACAGCGGGCAAGTGTGACCTTGTCTCTTTAAGGATAAAGCACTAACGTGAGCTATCAAACCCAGAGATAAGGCTGAGCTTGCCAACACAGTAGTGACTTCAGAAAGATGCGTTCCATGAGCCAAATCCAAAACCAAATCATTTTCTGACTTAGGTATTCCAGGAAATAACAACAAGGAGAAAACTACTCATTTCATGTTCCAGGGAATCATTTCCATGCCATTAGCATTTGTGACGGCCAAATAATTGTTCAGTGTAATCTAAATGAGCAAACATTTACTGACAGCTACAGGCCCTGCGTGGCATTAGCCTACAGCAAAGACAGTGACAAGTGGCTCTTGTGATGACTCAAGTGTCTTTGAAGGAAAGAATCAGATGACATTTAAACTGTGACCTGGCCACACTGGGAACATAACAGAAGTACAGGTAGCATGCTCTGGGAAGCCAGAACCGCAGCTGGCAAAGGCCCCCAGAGCAGATGGTATTTAAACCTGGCCCTGAAAGGTACATAGCAGGATTTCCCACCACTCTAAAGGCTGTGTTAGTCTGGATAATAAGATGTCATGATGACCTGTGTCTCAGGACAAGTGTCTCCAAGGGCCAAGTAGACATAATTAAATATTGTGAGCAATTCCAAGAAAAATAACATGCCCGCACCATGGTAAAGACCCAGTGACATTCAGCTTCAGTGTCAGGGAAACAAAGAAGTGGAGTGGGGAGGGGTCTGCAGTGACCCAAAGGGCCCAGACTCTATCTAAGAGGGAAGCCACTACTCCGTCCGACAGTCGCTACCCCGGGGCTGCAGTTCCTGGTTTCTCTGGATAAGCTGGAACTCTGGACTCTTAATAAAATCCCCTGATTTGCAAATGCTGATAATTTTTAAAAAGCATAAACTCCACACATGCCAACACTACACCAGTCAACCAAAACTCTAACACCAGCCAGTCACTGACAGGCTGAACTTAGCCCACAGATGGCCCAGTGTAAGCTTGGGTCACAGGAAGTGGCTCACAGAGAACCCAACCAGAACTTCAGGCCTCCTGGTGAGTCCTGATCCAGAAGCAAAGCTCAGAAGCAGACATGCAGACATGCTCCAGAGGGAGGCATGGAGCAGCCACATTGTCCTGATCGGCCAGTGGGGTGCCAAGCTCACATGTGTGACCAGGAGCAGGGTGCACCTTACTTTCCATGGACAGAAAATGCTTTAAGACAGCATACTACAATCTCATGATTCTCAAGCAAACAGCACTGACCAGAAGACATGAAACCAAGTGTTCATTTTAGCCTGATACTTGCTAGCTGAGGCCTGAGGGGGTCACTTTAACCTCTTAGAGCTCAAGAAACAGCCATGGCTCCCAGCATACACACCTCATGGCAAACTGCACAAGAAGGCCCGTGGCAAGTAGCCCTTCCAGTCTGATCTCCATGCCAGCCCCATCTTACCCCTGTCACCCCAGCCTGCTGGTCTTCCCCACGCCACAGCAAGCTCCTGGTGAACAAGAATCCTCCATCTGTCCCCTGGCAGCTAGCTCTGTAGCAGCACACAGGAGGTACTCAGAACACAGCTGGCCATCAAAAGGAAGTTCCTGTCTGAGGACATTCCCCTCACCCTTCATAGAACATTCCAGGACAGCCACCATCCCTTGAAGGCAGGCCTGCTCCAAGCAAATAGCAGACAGCGGAGTGCTGTGAAGGCCAGGGTCTTGACATCCAAGCTGGAGACAGGGCCGTGTGCTCTCCTTTCTGACATTGCTTCAGCACTCTGCCCCACCAGGGCCTCCAACCTGTCACACCACTCACAGAGCCACAGTCTCTTGAAACTCAAAGAAACCTCAGTGTCTCACACACCAGCCCTTCTGGTGGGAAGACCCCTCGGCCAGCAGGTATGCGAGGTGGTCACCTAGCTTTGCTCGGAGGCCTTAGGCCACAGGGCCATCACTCTTGCACACAGCTACTTCGAAGACACCTCCCACTGTAGGGCAGTCTTCCTAACTCCAAGCCCTAAACTTTCCCCCATCACTTCCACCCACCAGTCCTGATGATCCCAGCCTCCTCCCCAGCCTGGCTGCCAGCACGAGAAGAACAAAACCCCCCTTCCTACCTGGCTTTCGGGTCACACACTGCTAAGCTTTGGACTCCTACCATCTCCCCTCTGTGTAAGTTCAAGGTTTTTCTCTGCTTAGAAACACGATGCCTAGAACTGACCCAGCCCCAACTCCTTCCTGGGTGCACAGCAGATGATGGGCAGGCATCTCAGGACTGAAGGAAGGACCGAATGAATCCTGAAAGGCTTGCTCTGGGGTCTGGCCCCTCAGTCATTTGCCTCCAGAACAGCTGCACCTGTGCCGGCCTGTCTGGAGTCCCAGCTTGCCCCAGCTAGCACTGAGTTTACAGAGCACAGACCTTCCTTTCCACCAGGTCCCCATACCCAGCCTTCCTGGGGGAAATTTCTTAACTACAAAGCAGGACTTTCCATTCTCACAAAGGATTTTCACCGTGTTCCCTTCAGGTCTTCACCTTTGTCCATGGAGATCTTTTTGAATCTGTGACCTACCAGCCAACTTTATTCCTCCCAAATTCGTATCATCCAAGCAGGGGTGGGGAACCCACAGTCTAAGGCCACATGCGGCACTCTAGGCCCTTACATGTGGCTTTTTCACTGAATCCAAATTTTACAGAACAAATCATTTTATTTGTATTAATTCATTCTTGTTCATCTCTTACATTTTTATTTTATTTTTTAAATGAACAGATTTAAAATACCAAAGAATAAAATAAGCTTCAACAAAATAATCCTCCCAGATTGACAGACACCATTAGAACATTAGGAAGCCATAAGGGCTAAAGTGATAGCAGCTACACTCATGGTTTAGTTCTAACTTCCCCCACCAGACTAGCGCCATTACTCATGAGAGTTTATGAGGGTTGAGTACACCAACCTGTTGTCAGCTTTTGTATACAATGGTCTCTGTGTTTCTGTTAGTTGCATAGCTCGACAATACGTTTTAATTCTGTCTGCTCAATAACCCATATCGAAGAAGACCAAAAGAACACTGAAGAAAACAGATTTTTTAATGAGGACTTAGAATTGCCATATTATCTTATTTCTACTAAAGACAAGACAATTTTCTTGCCTTGTGGTACTACAAAATCAACATTAAAGAAATTCAATGCTTTATAACACTCATAAGGACCACACATATTTTAAATTAGAAAGAGAGGCGCGAAAGGTTGTACTGCAGAAACTAAAAGATGAAAAGCAAAAGCAAAGACAATTCTTTCAAGCAGCAATAAGACCTGGAAATAATGCCACTGAAGCAACTTACAAAATAGCGTATATACTCAGGGAAAAGGGGAAGCCATTCCGTGATGCAGAAATTATGAAAGAATCCATTGTTGGAGTGGAAGGATGCTTAGACCCCAATTACATTTTGAAGCACCAACAACTGCCTCCTTCAAAGAGAACCATAACAGATCAGCAGCATGAATTAGTCTTCAACTTAACTCAGCAGTTCTCAACCTGTGGGTCGCAACCAATGAAAATACATCCTGCATATCGGATATTTACATTACGATTCATAATTACGATTCATAACAGTAGCAAAATTACAGTTATGAAATAGCAACGAAAATAATTCTATGGTTGGGGGTCTCCACAACACGAGGAACTGTATTAAAGGGTCAAGGCAATAAGGAAGCTTGAGAACCACTGACTTAACAGAATAACTTCACACAATACTTCAAAAAGAAAATATGTATTACTGAATTGCTCTTAAATCTACTGATCCTACTGACTCGGTGCAGGTTTTACGCTTCATTCAGCCTTAACAGAAGATTTTTGTTGCTATAAAGCGTTACTCCTTTTGGGCACTCTTTCAAACAGAACACAGGGAAGAGATGCCTTCAACAAGTTTCAAGATAAATGTCATCAAATTGGACTGAATTTGGTAAATTTAGTGAGTGCAGTTATAGATGATGCACCTTCCATGACAGGAAAACATGAAGGGTTTATTGTACAGATTTTTAAAAAGTATTAACAGATCCAGATGCTCTCATTTCTTTCTCTGTATCTTGCATCAGCAAAATCTCTGTGCTTAAGCTACTATTTTAAGTGACAATTCACAATAAGTTGTAAGTATTGTTAACTCTATTCTTGCAAGTACAGGAATCAGTCTAGGGTTTCTGGCTGACTATAGAAACTTGATAAAGAAAGCCTCTAGGCTTTGTATGGAGCAGATGAGAGAAAACAGCTTAAGGGCCAGACACATTCAGTGAGGATAAGAGCTTCTCAGCCCAAGAGCAAGTGCAAAGCCACTGCACAGGCTGGCCTCGCAGGGCACACACCACCTGGACAGAGGGCATCTCTGGAAAACCCCTGGAGACCCAGATTTCTGCAAGGATCAGAGAGAAAGAAAAGCCAGAACACAGCTTCCCCAGGGCCAGCAGCATGTGCTAGCGATGAATGTGTCCTTGTCTTTCACAAAACTGCTGTTCACTAACTCAGCATCAGAAAAAGTCCACCCCTCCTGCAAAGAGTGTGCCTTCATCAGGAGCCTAATGATCTCTGGATTTCCTGTTTGTCTCAACCCCTGCAAAGTTCAAAGCTAAATTTTTCTGCCTAAGAAATATCCTTAGCTTAGCTCTAAGAACCTTTCCTCCTTCCTGGATAACTTGTTATTTGAGGCCCGTTTTTGATTTTGTTTTATGACACAATTCACATCCTATAAAAAGCACCCTTTTACAATGTACAGGGTGGTATCTTTTAGTGTAGTGACAAGGTCATGTAACCATCTTCACTATCTGATATCAAAACAGTGTCATCACTTCAAATAGAAGCCTCTCTTCCATCAGAACCCTCTCATCCATCAGAGCCCTTGGGGGCTTTTTAAGGATTGTTGGGTGAAAGAACACAGCAATTCACTGTGGAATCCAAAGGGGCTGGTACTCAGGCCTGGCCAACGGTAGTGAGACTGGCAGAATGGGGTAAAATCTAAATCAAGAGGCATCTTCTGGCAAGATATGCCCCCAGAGCTGGAAGCTGGAGGGAAAAGGTGACCTGAAGAAAGTCTAGGGAGGTTGAAAATGTCAGCTTGATTCAGAACTAAGGTGCCCATATACAAGTGAAAAGAACTATGAAAAGAAAATAAGAGCCCGGCACAGGGGCTCATGCCTATAATCCCAGTGTGGGAGGCCCAGGTGGGAGGATTGCTTTAGGCCAGCAATTCAAGAACCTCTATCTCTAAAAATAAAAAAATCAAAAACTAAATATAAGTATTCTTTAAAAAAGAAGAAAGAGGTCTCTACGAAGGATCATCAATAATCGTAAAGAAAAAGGTGTGTGTACAGGAACTGGCCTTCCAGTTAACATTCTAAAGCTACAGTAATTGAATGAGGGTGAGGTGGGGGTGGGGTACACACAGGGGCAAAGAGTGGATCAGTGGGACTAAAGAGAGAATCCAGGAAGAAATCTGAGAACGCACAGTCATTCAGAAAATGATGGAGATGAGAAACTCAGACCCAGTACTGAAGCCAGGAACAGGGGAGGGGTTCCCTGTGTATCCAGCCAGTGGTCCTCAACCATCCCTCCCAATGCTGAGGCAGGCCCAGGCGGGAGGACTGATTTAGTCCTCACTGGAAGAACCGTCTAGGACCACTGGCTGGGTACTCAGGAAACAAAACCACTAGAGACTCTGCTGTATATGCCTTATAACAAAATAAGCTCCTCAAATCTAAGTAAGATTTTTAATGTATAAAATAAACCATAAATATATTAGAAGATTTTAAAAATAATCTTGGCATGGGAAAGGCCTTTCTGAGCTGGACTTAACATAATAATGGCATAAAAGCGAGAGCTGCTAAACCCGCATGTGCTGAGTCACCAAAACTCCTGTCTGTAAGGTCAAAAGACATAGAACAAAGTGAGGGCAATATTTTCAAAACATCTCATAAAAGATTAGTGTCTTAATGCACAAAGAATACCTTATTACAAAAAAAGGATGAACACCTCCACAGAAAAGTGGGCAAAGTAAACTAATTAGGAAATTCACAACAAAGCAAATACACTGGGGTATGAAGCATGTGAAAAGACACTCAATTTCACTCAGGAAGAATTTTGGAAAATAAAATGAGACCCCCACTTCTCACACATTCTATTGGAAAACATTGAAAGACTGATGTTACCTATGTTCATGTAATAACTACCAAGTAGTAAAACACCCATTTAACCTGTGGGAATGTGTCCTGCAGGGGTATTTCTCAACAAAAATGAGAATGCATAGAAACCATACTCGGCATTATGGCGTCCAATAGCACAAACTACAACTCAAACGCCCACCAATAGGGACTGACTGAAAATTTTTGGTATAATCTTAAAACAATATGGCACCATTAACATAATGTTCAGCTTCCATTCAACAAGGCAGACTGAATCTGTAAACTTTTCTCCACTTCTACTCCCAACTACATTTAAATGTATGCAAAGGGAATAAAAGAAAATTCTAACTACACATCCCATCCCACCCTACCCCTACATACACACAGACCTAACTACACATCCCATCCCACCCTACCCCCACATACACACAGACAAATGGGAGACAAGGTGCACCACGGTAGAAGCAAGCAGAGAGAGGACAGCAAAGGATGCCACACATACCCTCCCACCTATACCCTCCTACCTGCACATGGAAAGGCCAGGAAGGGAGACCCTTTGTGCCTCATGACCCAGAAAGCTTGGGAGCTGAAGGTCCAAGCACTGTGAAGCTAGGGCTGAGGGCTGAGGCCATCACGAAGGTTGAAAGACCTTTCTGAGAGCAGCTGGACCCTCCAGGACTCCAACCCTCACCCTGGCAGGAGATAGTTTCTACAGAAACTAGACAGCATGGAAATCAGGGCAACACAAGAGGCCAAAACAGAGATTGAATGAAAGTCTCCCCGTTAAAATGGTGTAAGAGAGGGTGTTATCTCAGCAACAATAACCTCACACATACAAAAAAACATAACAAAACACTTAGGGTATATACAAAAGGGCCCTCTGAATTTAAGATACACAGCACCAACTTTAAAATTCAAAAGATGAATGTACTCAAGACTAAATTGGAACTAATCAATCAATACTTATGTGTGTACATGGAAGTAAAATGCAACGGACCCAAGTAGGTGGGAAAGGGGATTGGGGGAGGGAAATTCATACCTAACTGGTGCAATGCACATATTCTGGGTGAAGGGCACACTTACAACTTGGACTTAAATTACACAAATGCAAACTACGTCACCACATAGTGTGTACCCTTGTAATACTCTGAAATATAAATAAAGAAACAAAGAAAAGAGGAAAATGAATTAATGAAAAAGGGAAGGACAGGATCACAAACTAACGAGGAGTCCTCAAACAGCAGCCCACGAGCCACATGAGGCGGTGTGATTGTATTTGTTCCCGTTTTGTTTTTTTACTTCAAAATAAGATATGTGCAGTGTGCATAGGAATTTTTTCATAGTTTTTTTAAACTATAGTCTGGCCCTCCAACAGTCTGAGGGACAGTGAACTGGCCCCCTGTTTAAAAAGTCTGAGGACCCCTGAACTGAATAAAATGTAGAGGTCTAAATTCCAGCCATTTGGAGTACAAGAGAGAGAAAATGATGGGGGGGAGGGGGGATTAAAGTAAAAAGCCTCCCTAGGACTGAAAGAGGGGGCTCCCGAAGTGAAAGCACTGACCAACCAAGTGCCCAGCACAGTGGGAAAAATACCCTGCTGTAAGCCACCATCATGGACGATCGCAACCTAGAAAGGAAGAGAAGGTCCCCTGGGCTCCTACAGAGGATCGGGAATAGAACACCACTGGCCTCCTCACAGCACCCCTCGGTGCTGGAAGACAACAGAACAGTAGCCTCCAAACTCTGAAGGAAAATGATTTCAACCAAGAATTATACATGTGGACTAGGTCGACCGAGTGTAAGGACTGGATAAAGACATCTACAAAGGTGCAGTGTCTTAGAGGGCGTCAGCTGCTCCACACCCTCTTCTGGAAAGCTGCTGGAGGGCGTGCTCCATCAGAAGCAGGGAGTAAACCAGGAAAGCTGAACACAGACGAGAACGCAGCAGCAGAAGAGAGGCAGGGAAGATGCCCAGATGATGGGAGAGCAAAATCCCAGCACATCCTAGATAGCAACAAATCTCCACCGGAGATCTGGGACAGATGTCCACGGATGGGCCAAAACACAGAGAGGTCAGGTGTGCCAATGCACTGGACTCCAGCTGCAAGACCTTTCATCTCTGCCAGAGACTTTGGTGAATGCGCTCAAAATTGCTACAGAGAAAACTAAGAAAATGTAAAGATAAGGCAGTGACTAACTCCAGGAAAAACAATCTGTAAAAAGGAATGAATTTCAGCACCCTACATAGCCCAGCTTCGGACACATTTACACAATCACAATAATGCCCATCTGACAAAAGATCATAAAGCAATTATTTAGAGAGGGCAGAGGTGAGAAACTGTGTGAGCTGGATGTTTGATACTTTCAGGTGGAACAGTATGGCAGAGAATCCCTCCTCCTACTATATTAGGAAGCTGGTAGACAATGTCCGACACTGGAAAATTGTTTTAAAGAAGGAATATACACATACTACCTAGAGACAAAGATTTCAGCAGAAGAAACAACTAGAAGAGTTACAGGTGATAGAACCTGATGAGGGCTGTGGCGATTAAGGAACTGCAGGGCAAAGACATTATAATTCTTATAACTTTGACTTAAAATTATGCACATGGGTAATTTTGATAAAAATTAAAATGTAGGGTGGTGCTTATAGCTCAGTGAGTAGGGTGCTGGCCCCATATATGGAGGATGGTGAGTTCAAAGCCAGCCCCGGCCAAACTGCAAAACAAAAAAAATTAAAGGAAACAATTAATTAAAAAAAATTAAAATGTAATGAATTTTGAAAATAAATCTACATGTCCTGGCATGGAAAAACATGGCCACAAAATGCATGAGGGAAAACAAGAGGTCACACAGTAATGTAAACGGCAAAATTCCATTTGGTGGGACTTCTGTGCATTTCATATTCATTGTGACAGACACAGAACTACCTGGAAAAAGACACCCAGAACTGTTAACAATGGATATTACAGGGAACCAGGCTGGGAGAGGGGGAGAGATGAACATTAGATTTTTAAACTTTTACTTCCTCAATCAGCATACCTTGATTTTTTAATAAATACGCATCATTTTTCTAAATCAAAAATACTTTTAAAAAAATTCATCCTCTTAACAATTTTGTTATTTCTTTCACCCAGATTTTACCGCTATTAAGTTAGTCTAGTTTAGAAACATGGGAAGATGCTGACCGTATTTTTCCTCTCATTTCTGTCCAGATCTGACCTGTCTATATTAATTCCGCATCCATCAGGGATAATAGAAAAACCGGAGCTGAAACAGACCCCAAGGCTGCCCTAAGCAATGATCCATTAACAGTCAAACAGCAGCAATCACTTTATCATCCCTGTATGGGCAGCTCAGCTACACTGACAGCACCTGCCCTGGGGACACAAGTTCTGGAATAAGAAGGGCCAGCCTTAGTCCTTACCGAGCTGCCACTTTCGGGAACACATGGTCTCCATCATCCAGATAGGCAGGGCCGGCTCCAGCATGGCGATCCCCATATTGGCAAAGCAGATGGAGCCTGGGGGAGGAAGAGGGTCAGTGCACATCTGCTTCCTTGCCATCCCTCCCAATGAGGTCAGACCCACGTGCCCATAACTCAGATAACCAGAATTTCTCCCACCTTCTCAAGAACAGGATAAATATCAAGTCAAAGGGACAGATGGGGTCGTTCATTTATTTTTTAACTAGAATCCCAGAATCACAAAGCTTGAAACTGGAGGGAACTTAGAGAATGTTGGTTTTAAGCTACCCCATTTACTAATGAAGAAGGGGAGCCCCAATTTGTTGACATGTTTGAGGCCACAAAGCAGCCAGGCAACTTCCATATCCCTCTCAGGGCCACCTGAGGCTCTGGCGACTGTGTTTCACTGTACGACAAACATGGTTCTTTCTGATGATCCCCTGAGATACCAGAAAATCCAGGAAGGATCACAATGCATTCAGTACAGGTGTGTTGTTGAGGGAACTTTTCAAAGTTAACTGTATGCATAGAGTATCAAGGCAAATATTTGTTATCACCGTGTTAAACCAGAAGTCTTTGTAAATACAGAAACATCTGGGAAAAGCCCCATGGAACTGTTCACCTGCATTCTGGGAACATTCAAAGAACACTGTGCAATCGTGACAAAGGTGCCCACATAATGAAGAAAGATGTTTTCATTCTATGTGACATTCAGAGGCAGAACTTATACATGATTGGACTCTCCGGACCCATAACTCCCTCCCCCAGTCAAGGCTGCCTGAAACCCTCCAGAGACAGGTAAATCTTTGTATGTCCTTCTGTGAGCAGGGGCCAGACAGTGAGGTTCTAAGAAAGCCCAAGCCAGGAGTGGCCCAGGCTGCGCAGCCCTGTGCAGACAAGCCCAAAGTTTAGGGTATCACTTCTCTGGAGCCCCCCAGCTCTGGGAAGCTCCCCACATCCTACAAGAAGAGGTTACATCACCAGCTTCATATCCTTTTAGTCAACAAACATGACAGACAGGGTCTTGGCCAGGGTTACATATGCGCCACCCTAACCAAATCCAGCAGCAGCCTGGGCTTTGACAAGAGCCTGAACTTGAATACATTCAGACAGGGCAAGCCCAGTTCCCAGGCCAAGCTCAGTGTCAGTGAACCATGCTTAGACAAATCTAGCCCTGACTGGGTCCAAGGCCATACTACAGGCTGTCCCAGAGACCAGTACATCAACACACAGCCAGTCTACCTGGCCTGACCCCAAGAGCCATGGCTGGCTTCAGGTCTCAGCACCAAAGCCTGGCCACACTTGCATAAGGCTGGTCCCTGGTTAGTCAGCCCCAGGCCTAGCAGGGCAGGGAGCCTGCTGCTCTGGGACAGTGTTAGGTGACAGTACCTTGGTTGAATGTAGCCCATTATCCTTCCGAAGAGCCACAGAACTCCAGGGCTTTCCTTTAACTCATTTAGGCCAAGGATTCCGAGGCATGACCTTTAGCCAAAGTTTCCAGTGGCCTCCCTGCTGCTCCACCGAGGGAGGCCTCTTGCGGCCCTGGGGGGCTCCCCTGTCAGTCTCCATTCAAACAGCAAGATGAGCCAGACTGCCCACCTAAGGCGCTGTCCTGAGGCTACAGACTCCTTGTGGAAAGTTGAGGCCAGACAATCATGGGCTCAGTAAGCAAGCTTAGAACAAGACAAGCTGCTGGGGCAGGGTCCCCCAGGACCCCCCAGGGCTCTGCAGAGCTCAGTGGACACTATTTTTATTTGCTCAGATGAAAACATAAAAGAACCTTGGCTGAGTGTCACAAAACCATCTCCTGTGACTTATGACTCTGCCTTTTCTGTGGGTCTATGACTCAATATTTCTAGCAGCAAAATGAAAAGTGGCCCCGGCCACCCACCTCCACCTGCACACACCCAGACCGAGGAGACTGCAGAGCCCCACCTGCGGCAATGAGGATGTAGGGGTCCTTCAGCAGGGTCATGAGGGGCGTCCCCTTCTGACTCTGTCAGGAGAAAACAGAGTTAGGGGCCTTGATGTGGCCCTGGCAGGGCCCTCCTTTCCCAGCCGCTTACCTCTGGCTGCACCCGGGAAGGCTGGAGCACAAAGAGCTGAATAGCTACAAAAAAAGAGAGACAATTCCCTTTACAGAAAGCAGGTGTGGCCCCAAGCACATGTTGCCATGGATGACAAGATTGTGACAAGATGCCCACACGGACTCACGCACCTCCGTCCAAGAGCACCAAGGTGGCCAGCACCAGGAACGGAGCCGTCTTCCCCACAAACTCGTACAGCACGCTTCCAAAGGGGGGACCCACTGCAGGAAGAAGATGGGGGGCCAGCGTCAGCCACTAGAGTCACACACCCATTAGAACCATTCATTTGTTTCTTGTGTTTCTCTCTTTACTTTGTTCCAAAGGAGATTTGGAGTGACCGCCTCCATCCTATTTAGTTAGAGCTAAGTTGCCTCAGGGGCAACTTCCTCCAAGTGGCTCTCTGCAAGAGTAATGAGCAAGAGACCGTAAAGGTCACCCTGAAAGCAAAGGTCCAAGGGAAACCAGGTCCAGGCCCAGGGCTGTGCTGCTGACATAGTCCAGGAAATGGGTAAACAGGACCTTTATCCCTGATAAACCAGCACAGCCAGCAGCCTCCAAGATGAAGGGTGGGAACATAAAAGATGAAGGGGAAGCCTCCAAATTTCCTCTCACGGAGGACATTCGTCCCCTGGCGTGGGACAGGCAGGGGGGGAGGCAGGAAAATTCTCTCTGAATGACAGAATGTCTTAGAGGAAAGGGTCTGTCCACCTGGGTCTAGGGAGGTTTGAAGCAGAGACAGGGGAAGCCCTGGGCCTCCCAGTTCAGGACTCTTCCTACCACTTTGAAAGTCTCCATGAAAACAAGAAATAAAAAGTGGGGTGAATATGGACTCAGCCTCGCGGTACCCCCCTGCATCTGTGTGCCCACACAGTGGACCTCACCCACCTAGGACCCCCAGGGCCAGGCCTCCCAAAGCGATCCCCATGGCGTTGCCTCTCTCTTCATCATCTGTGTACACGCTGGCAAGCATGCCCATCCCTAAACGGGGCGAGAAATGGTCACCAGCAGAAGAATCACCTGTGACTCACCTTTCCTCTCCAACTTGACTCACGTGATCTTCCCAAACCTGTCAGACGGACTAGAATACAAGAGCCCGCAGAATCCAAGCTCGAGGAGGACGTCTTCTCCAAGCATCCTCACCAGCCCAGCCCCCGCTACCCCCACCTCCCGACTCCCCGAATACGCCAGCTAACTTGCTAAGGAACACCCCCTACCCGTCTCTGGCTCAGGCACCCCCGCACTCACCAGCTACAGACGAGCAGGAGGAGCCGATGCCCTGCAGCGACCTGGCGATCAGTAGGAAAGCATAGCTGCTGGAGAAGGCAAACACTGCCGGGAGGAGAGGACCCACATCAGCGCCATCAGGACCAGTTGCACCTGTCCCACATGGCTCCTGAAGCCCTCCCCTAACCGGATGGAGCATCTCCACATTAACCACCCCGGGCTTTTGCTCCAGGGAGACCTCACTCTATCACCTCCTTTCTGCAGCTGCTACCAGTACACAAGCCCCGCAGTTGGATTCTTAATTTTCAGCTCATGGGCATCAATGCCCACCCTGAGACCCACACTCTGAAGGCAAACATCAGATACTTACTAATTGTTGAGACAAACATGATGCAGAATCCTGCAAACATGGGAATTGGGTAGCCAATTCTGCAAAACACAAACACATGAAAAATCTGGTGACCACTGGGTATTTTTTTAAGGCTTCATATTGATTCCCTCCTGGTTATCCTCTGGGATCAGGCATATAAGCATTTGGTGGATTTTTCTAAAGATTCATATTTTTGGTGCTTCCTACCTGACCTTTTCATGTTTGACTGTCTTGGAACGTGAATACATTTACGGACTGCCACCCTGAACAGAAATTTCTCTGGAATAAATGTTAACACAATATTGGCAAATAACTCAGAACACATCCAAAATACATGGCCCTGATTTCCGTCTTTTATTATTATCCCTTTAATTATAGTCTTTGCTAGAGCTCTCCCAAAGGAATAAGTGCAATCAAATGATTCTGATAAAAGGCCATCCAGTGATTCACTAGCAGCAAAGGCAAAGGCTCGGCATCTAAGTGGTACTAGGAAGCAAGATTTTAAAGATCTGCCTTCCTGTTGACCCTGTGAGGCCAGCCTACAAATGCAGTCCTTGGTTTTTGTTTTTTCTTGTGTAAAATTTCAAAATCCAAATTGCTCTGAAAGACCACAGCTTACCTGGTCTGGCTCCAGGCCAAAAGAACTGGTGGGAAGACCCCGATATCCCTGTAGCACATGCCTGGCTGGATGCCCTGCCACTTACCCTAGGGAAGTCTCCTCTCAGCCCTGTGGAGAGACCACCGCCCACCTCCCAGGACTGGATACAGAGAGAGATGTGGATATCAAACTGTCTACCCGGGTACCTAGAGCACTGAAGATGCTTCAAACATTTTATTTCCTCCCTCATTCTCTTTCTTCTTTTCGTCTGTTCTGCCAGATTAAGGAGACTGTTTGGTACTTGCTATGAAGGTAAGGCATGAAAGGGGCCAACACTGGCTGAGCTCTGCCCAACTGCAGATCTGCCCCTACCAAGAGGAGCCTGGAACATCTCCAAGCCTCTTCTCTCTCCAGCCCTGGACCCTTGGATTCCAAATGGAATCCAAGACAGCAAAAAAAACCAAGTAACTTGAGTCTCAGGCTCACCTGGAGGGACCCTTCTATTCCAGATTGTAATAAAAAGTCATAATCACAGCAGCTTCATTTCAAGATTACACTCAACTCTCTTAGCACTTACACCCCCAGTTCAATGATTTGACAAAGGCCCTATCTTACAAATGAGAAACTCATTTGTAAGGCATGAAAAAGTGACTTATCAAATGTCATCAGGCTAACTTCGCTTGGGCCATTCCCCATAGTCTAGGGCTTTTCCTTGCAAACTTTACCACCTATTCTTTACATAGAATCTTGGCCAAAAGTTCTCCTGCCCCTATTTTTTTCAAACCTGCTTCACATGCATCCAGAGACCAAATACCAAAGATGCAAACAGTGTCTCAAATCACTGACAGATTCCCAAGCAGTCCCTCCCCCACAAACCATGCAAAGAGACCCCTACTGTAAATAAAAACATAAATTCACTAGGGGGGGGGCTCCAGGAAAGAGGACAGGATTCTGAGCTACAGTTCACACAGCCGTCAGATGGCAGCGTCCCCTCTCAGCCTGCCCCAGCTCCTGGTCCATGCTCCTTATTCGGCAGACGCAGAGAGCCCACGCCGGGGCTTATACAGCCCTGCCAGGTACTGAACAAGGAAACGTCCATGAGGCTCCGAGAGGACACACAGGCAGTTTATTTTCAGCAACTATGACATGTCCTGTGAAAGAACAAACACGTGCCAACATCCCTGGCTACCATGGAATACACAGGCTTCTCGCCCCTTTCACAAACATCCGGAAAGTCTAGGGGGTGAAGACCCAACATACGCGTCAAAGCTGGGGTTGGGGGATTAACTCTTCCCTCACAAGTTCTTCACTTTGATTATCTAAGGGTCTGACATGGAGCCCTTCTGGCTGCAGACACCTGTGGTCCCTTTGCAGACTGCAGGCAGGACCACAGGGCGGTTCCAGGACAAAACTCGGTAACATTCAACAACCTCTGTTTGTGGCACCCAAGCCACCAGTGATACTACACCCAGTCTGCAATCCAGCCAGTGGCTGAGGGACCCTGGCAGGGTGCAGCTGGGGTGGGCCAGCAGCTACCGCGGCCCCTGCTCACCAGGAGACTTAGGCATTCCTTGTGACTGTAAGTAGGGTACCAGCATGCAGGGTGGCCGTTTTTTAGATGGCCACCACTAAGGCTCAGAAAAGGTAAATAATTTGCCCCAATTCTAGGTGACAGGCCTACTTTGAGTGCCTAATGTGTGCTGGGCCCTGCTGGCATACACTTGGATGGGAACACAGTTGCAGGAGCTCCTGGGATGCAGGGCGCAGGGTCTCGCTGAAATCCACAAGGGTGAGTGTTGCCAAAGGGTTCTTTTCACCACCCCAGGTACTGCCTTTGCTTTAGAAATTCTGTAGCTACTGTGCTTTCTTGCTATTGTTGCTGCTGTGTTCGTTTCTCTGGGATTTTAACAGAGCACGTATGGGATACTGAATAGCACAGCTGGAAGGAAACTTGAAGGCTGACCAGATTAAACCCTCCTCTCAGATGAGGAAACAGAGGCTCAGAGACAGAGCTGCTCACTCAAGGCTGCACAGTAAGCCAACGGCCTTGGACACAACTGGGCTCATATCACCACCTTCTTGTTACTGGACACGCCTGTGACTGCGCTTTCTGGATGGAGCCG
The DNA here is from genome assembly GCF_027406575.1 of Nycticebus coucang. Lineage (NCBI taxonomy): Eukaryota > Metazoa > Chordata > Mammalia > Primates > Lorisidae > Nycticebus > Nycticebus coucang. The sequence continues at coordinate 145,970,771 of NC_069782.1, read as the reverse complement.
CCCAGTAGAAAACGCCAGGTGCCACCTTTCCCCAGAGCTCAGCCCCAAGGCAAAGAAGACAAGATGTGGCACCTCCTGTGTCTTCACCCTCCAACTCTTCCGGTGCCTCCAACATCCACCTTAGGAGACTCGGCCAAAGCCCCAGGGTCACTGAGCTGTGGGCAGAAAGCCAAGGCCCTTTCTCCTTCCCCACCATAGCTCCTAAATGGAGAGAAACTCGACTGATGTTAGTCATAATCTACATGCGACTCGGCCCTCTCGTCTCAGTTCTGTGCCATCTCAATTACAGCACTGCTGAGCAGAGCTACGTCTGATTCTCAGACCTTTAACCAAATGTCCCATTATCATCCCCGTGTGAGTCATCCCAGCCACGAGCGTCCTGTAAAGAGCATCAGGGAGCAGTTAATCCAATCTCAGTAAGACTCAGAACCATGTAGTGAATCCCTGCAAAAACTCCTACAACAAGAAAAGTCACGCTAATTACATATGCCTAGATAGTAAGAAACCCCGTTATGTCCCTAAATAGTTATTGGCAATAACACTTTTTCTCTAATGCTAACGTTTACTTTATCTTTGACACAGAGATGGACTGAATGCTCTAGTCTCAGGACTGCTAAGATGACATTCCCTCTACTGTGGTAAATGACAAAAGGAAGGGGGCCCAGTGGGGTGCAGACCATCCCCAGATGGGAAGAGAGGTATCGGGTTCCCTTACAATGATTTCTGCACACTCCTAAAAGGTAGTCTGGTATATGAATGCCACTAAACAGAATGATACTTTAAATTTGCTCAGATAATAACAGAAAGTTTGTCAGCTGCTTAGGAAATGAAACACAATTCAAGGTTGAGCCATGGGGGCTGCCTGTCCGTCTCTGCCAGGAGGGAGTTCCATGGGTCACAGATGCCTCACTTTCCCAGGTGGAAGGCCTTGGCTCACATGCAGCCTCTGATCCCACAAGAAATGCTGATAGTCCACGGCCACTTTCCTCTATGGCAAAAGCAAAGACCCATCACATCCTCCCCGCCATGCTCACAGTGTCTAAGATGGGAGATCCCTTTGCAGAACAGCTGGTTTCCCTGTCCAAGGAGAAGCTGAAAAGGTCACTGCTTATTCCCACAAAGCCCACGTCAGACCCACTGGCTGAAGCTAGGGGAAAAGGTAAGCACAGTAGATTTCGTACAGATTTCATGCCCTGCGACTTCGTCTTTACTGTTCAGATGCTAGCTAAGATTTGTGAGGAAAAAGACCTGCTTTCGAACATACAAGGTAACTATGGAAATAAATTAAGCCACTGACGATGACTTGATAGAAAGCAGATCACCGCCGCCGAGACAATGACAAGCTAGGGAGGAAGTTCCTGGAAGCATCTCCCGCAATGGAGTTAACTCTTTCCCACACAAGCTGTACCGCATGGAGTATCTTTCGGTTCTAAAGATGCAACTACTCTTTGAACCTTAGGCTGATGCCACGTCTTTACCTGATGGATGGAAGGGGGGTTATCTGACGTTTATTTGCCTGAGACATCTCCTTTTATTCTATTTTATTCTAAAAGTCGGTGACTGGACCAAATGATGACAGGTGTCACCAGTACAATCCCTGCTACCACCTTTTTACACAAACTGTAGTTGTGAAATCAGTAGTTTAACTGGAATTATAAAATAAATCACAAAAGGCTCCAAGTCAACCCCAGGCATCCTCAGGCTTTGGAAAATGGGTTATTGGATCTCTGCATTGCCAAAGTCAGAGGTCCTTTGCTACCAACCTGGTCACATATTTTCAGTAAAAAATAGAGTACTTGAAAAATAAATAAAACAGGAGTAACCTGTATTGTATTACCAGCTGAATGAACACTGCAACACTCACCAAGAACTGCTACTTTATATTTTCACGGCTTGGCATGAGAGATTAAAACAAGAGACAGACAGCCTACCTTTCTGTGTCACCTACCCACATCAAAAGCCACTCACATGGCACTATCATGACCATAGTACCGGCGTCTGGGTGTTGCATGTGTGCTGTGAGGTCTCTCGTTTCAGAGTGGGTCTCCCTTCAGAAAGGAATGCTTCGACCCACCCTGACCCTAGCCAGCTTTCTCCACATCTTTGAAGATGTACAAGGCAGACCAGCTCACATGAGGAGCTAGAAAAAGATTGTGTTTTTCTGGGACCATGGAAGGGCCGTGTCTAAAAAATCAGGACAATGTTTTCTAAATTCTGTTCATTGATAAAAAATACCCACTGTTTGGGCCTTTCCCAGTTCAGCCTGATACAATCAAGGAGAGCTCCAGTAAATGCAAGAAAGATTTTTAGCTGCATTCTTTTTTAGTGGGTAGTAGCATAAACTGTATGATAAAAGAACAGGGAGGCAGAAGGGCAGTGCCTTCGAACACAACAGTCTGGACACCTGGGCTCTAGTCGGGCCACTGCTGTGGGCAACCCTTTCTCCTTTAGAGCTGCAAACTCCTTTGCCTAAAAAACTAACAATGGCCCAAAAGCTTTTCATAAAGTCTCTGTGAGCTCTGATGCACCCTATTTTTAACTATCTTTAATCAGAAACATACAACCAATTTTAAAATGTTATCTTAAATACACTTGCTTACAACCTTGAAAACATCTCATTGGTGACTGAGGATGTGACTGACAAAAATTAAATCAAAATATGATTTGCAACGGCTCACTAGGAAAGACTAATGGGATACATCCCAAGGCAAATGGGATGTATCTGTCCTGCCTATGTCACCGATTCCTTCTGAACTTTGGCAGGAAGCAGTGCCCCAAAAAGCAGCCCACTCCCTAAATTAGTATCTACTGGGTTTGGAAACTGTTTTTGTAAATTACAAATCATGATCATTTTGAAGGGGCAACAGAGTTCAGTTAATTGTCTTAGCTACATTGACATTAAAATTTGTTTGCATTTTCACATTACCAGGAAACACTACAAGATAAGGATCATTTTTAAATGTGCTGTGTAGCTAGGTGAACCAGTTGGGGATTAAAATTTTGCTTTAGATAATTTCCAAAGTGGATTAATCACCATGAGAATAGACTAAACTTCACAAGTCATACAACAAATTAGGTTTCTCTTGGAAGACAATTTTTTTCTTTTTTGAGCCCCAAACATGAGCTGTGGTGGCTGCAACCTCAGTGCATTTGGAGTATTTAACAGGGGAAAGGTCTGACTGGTTTTAAACAAGCTTTTCCCCCAGGACATAGCAAAGCATTAAAAACAAGAACGGAATTTTTAAAAAGCTTTCCATTTTCATTTGCAAGAGTAGAACATTCACATCATTTCAGCCAGAGTTTCTAAGTATTACACTGCCTTGCTGGTAAGGGGTCTGCCCAAGTAATTGGCAAGGCATTATTACGATAATGTCCTCAATTTTCACAGACAGTATTTGAGTTGTTTGCTTTCTCAGAATACAAAATCTTGAGCCATTTTCTGTAATTATACCTGATGCATTTTAAGAAGCGTTCCTAGTCTGGATAAAAGGAAGAAAATCCTGCAACTACTGAGGTCTGTCTGGTTGTCCTCGGGAGAAGAAAGGTGCTGCTCAGTGTCACCTTGATACTGGGGCTTCCTGGGAGTCTCACAGTCGGCCCATCGCTGGATTAATTTGCTCAGCACCTTTTATGTGGCAGCCTTATAACACTGCTCTGCACAGACTCGAAGGCTGGACATGGCTTGGGATTGTTAAAATCCATTCAGTGGCACCACTCGGTCCAGAAAATCAAATTGTCCGATTCATCATGGGAGCATCTGTATGTCCGAAAACAGCTGGTGCTCAGGCAAGGTGAGATCTGCAGCCCCCTTGCTGAGCCCCCACCACCACCCCAAGCTTCCTCTGTCACAGACCCTCCACCCCCTTAGCCACACAGGGCTCTGCTCTCAGAAGGGCCACATGCTTGCTTTAATACCCTGTTGAAATGCTTAATAATATTTGAACTCCCGCACCAAAGCCCAGGTAGGTATGGTTTCTACTCCTGGGTCCCGTCCTGGGGGACTACACTGTCCCCTGGCAGCCCACCACCGATTCCCTTGGCTACACCTGCTCCCACCCTTGCATTGACCCCTTCAGGCTCTGATACCCTCCAGTACTGACTTCTCCCCTCAGTTCCAAGCCCCCTGTCCTGTGCTTTGAGCCCCAGGACCAGACCAAACTGTGGCACCTCAGCAGTAGAAGGACAAATATTTCCCGAATGGTCTCCAACAATGGAGAAGTAAACGCTTATACCATATAAATCTAGAACATCCTGATTAATATAAAGCTAAACTGGACAGCTTGGATTATGTAGACGATAATCTCACTTCTCTTCCCTTTGTGCACAGGACCAGCACAAGGGAAAGAACACAGTCGTGACCTCAGCGAGTGCTGAGAGGTCCACCTGTGCAGTGGTGTTTCGGCCTCGTCCCACGTTCCCTGGCTAGCCATCTACCAGAGTCTTTGCCACACCAGCCCGCTAGGAAGTCACCTTGGCTTTCCATGTGGAAGCGCACAACCAGGGGTGGAGAATAAGAGGAAGCCACATGGCACACAGAATCTGATGACAGCCATGACAGCTGCGGAGTTTTGCTGCCCAAGGGTGATTCTGACAAACGTCCTTATGAAACGTGGCATTTAGACACACCAAAGTTCTCCCATCTAGGGAGAGCCTCTTTGTTCTGTCTTCTTTAAGATTTTCTTACTTGTTGAACAACAGAGGGGAGAACAGAAATGTGGAATAAAGGAAAAATCATGATTATCTGAGGACAGAGACACAAGGGAAGGAGACTGGTTTCCCCTAACCCATCCACCACGTATGGTCCAAATTCGGACAAATGAATAAGCAGCAGAATTCCAGGAGGTACAGGACCTTAGAATGACAGAAATCTGTAACTCTTCTGCTACAGTCATCTCCCCTACCTGTTGGTCAGCAGTCCTATGAAAGGGTTGGTGAGGAGCTGGACAGTGGCTTTCGAAGCAAACAACAGGCCAACCTGCACGTTTTCATTCAGGAGGTCTTTTTGTTCACTGGGACAGTCAGAAGGGGCAGAGGACGTGTTGGTCACCATGTGTGGTGTGGTGGCCTTACGCAGCTGCCCCTGCTGCAGGTCTCTGGTGACGTTCCCGGTGACCAAGGTAGAATTGTCGTAATAGGAGAAGATGTTCCGGAAGCTGTCCCCAGTGGAGGCCGTGAGTGCCGGCCTGGAGGTCTGGGTGTCTGTAGCATTCTCATGCTCAATGCTGTACAGGTAACTCGGGATGATAGGGACTGGGAAGGAGAGATAGACAGCAGGGTGGTGATCAGGACAAAAGCCAGCACAAGTACATCACATCAAATGCCAGAGAGGCTCAGAGAGGTAGCAAGCCAGCAACAGGGCCCCCGTGGTGGATGCCCACACTACTCCCCAGACAGCATGAAGCCCCCAGAGACTCTGAGGGGTCCTCTGCTCTCAGGGGCAGCTACTATCCTGAACTGACTGCCCTGAGATTTAAACATGGTCGAAAGTCAAAATGGTGGTGACCCAGTGCCAACCGGTACTTCTCAGAAAGAAGAGCTCAAAAGAACAAATCAAGGAAACAGAAATCTAAATTTCATTAGGTATCCTAGAAAAAAATCAACCTGGGGCAGCACCTGTGGCTCAAGGAGCAGGGCGCTGCCCCATATTCTGGAAGTGGTGGGTTCAAACCCAGCCCCGGCCAAAAAAAAAAAAAATCAACCTGTAACAAGGAATAATTTGGAAATTCTGCAACAGGCCTGACTCACCTTTCCATTATGTGAGTGGGCATCTTCCATTTTTCATACAACTTATAAGATTTAAGAATTCCTAAGACTTCATAAAAGAAAAGAAAAATAATAGAAACTCAGGGCATGTGTGTGCCAGTTGAGCATTCAAACTAGAGGAAAACTGAGGCTCCTGTTACTGAAAACAGAAGAACCCACAGTTGGTGCTCCTGGAGGTGCGAACCTGACCATTCTAGGCTCTGCCAGCTGTTGTCAGAGAACCATAAACAGGGAGAAACGGCACACAACACTTAGAATCTAAATGAAAAAAGATTTTTTTTATTAATAAAACAGACTTTTTTAAAAGCATGCCAAATACTCTTCTGTTAATAGGGCTAATTAAGAGGCCTGGATTTGAATTATTTCCTTTTTCAAAAATCCATTATAGGGAAAAGGAGAAAACCCACCTGTTCACACTGCTCTCCCAGTGGGTCCTGAAAGGTTTTCACCCCAAATCATTCACTCACACAATAGATTTAAATGTCACTTCCTTTTTTGGAGGGATGGATAGTGACTTGGTTTTTTACATGTTACACCAAATTATTAAACTCCCTTTATTAAGACAATAAAATAATTATTCTAACACCTTATTTTGAACTCTGGGAATTGTTCCTCTGTAATAGAAATCTTTTTCATAGCGGTGAAAATGAGCAAGAGGAAGAGGGTCCTTATCAGGAGGAAACACAAGTTCTGGGTCTTATCAGATGTCACAGTTTTAGACCTGACCGCCGGGAAAGCGAAGCCACATCCACGGACACGGCTCCTCCTAGCCCAGGAGCGGCTGTCTACAGGGGCATGTATTTTTTGCGAAGCGTGTTCTCCAACTTTCCTTGCCTGGCGCCGGAGCTCCAGGACCGCGCTGAGATCTGGCTTCTGGCTAAGGGGTCTCCCTGGGAAGGGGCGCTGAAGGGCGGGGTCGCCCGGGGAAGGAGACTCCCAGGGAAGGGGAGCCCGAAGAAGGGGGGGTCACGAGGAAGGGGGCGTCCAGGGGAGGGAAGCGCCCAGTCCGGACGTACCCACGACGGTGAGCAGCATGTTGTCCAGCAGCAGCGCGAGGAACACGATGAAGAGGATGAGCTTCCGCGAGTGGCGCCTCTCCTGCAGCCAGCGCAGCAGCGCCAGCTCGCTCAGGGCCATAGCTGCGGGACTCGACTGCGGGCGCGGCGCGCGGTGAGGGGCGCACGCGACCCGGGACCCCGTCCACACGTCCCCGGGCAGGGGGCCGCGCGCACCAACGCCTCAGCTTCCGCCCGCCGGCCCCGAGGGCGTCCCGGGAAAGCGCGTCCGCGAGCGCCGTCGGGAACCCAGGCGGGGGTCCCCGGGCGCTGCTCTGCTCCCCGCCGCCCCAGAGGCTCCCACCTCTCCGACTGCGCGCTAGGAACGCGCCACCCGCCTCGAGCTCCCTGCGCCCTGCCTCCCACCTACCCCGGGTTCCCTGGGACCCTGTGTGCAGGGTTTCGTGGGGGTTCCTCCCGCCCTCCCTGGGTAGCTTCTGGCACCGCGCCCCCTGGGCGGGAAGCGCGGCCGGCGTTACCTCGGGGTCGCCCGCGGCTGCCTGCTCAGGTCCTCCGCCTCTGGGCCGCTGTGGGCTCCGTCCGTGCGGGCGGCTCCGGGGCGCAGTCTCCGCCCCAGCGCCCGCCGCCGCTCAGTTTACCGGGTCCGGCTCTGACGTCACGGGCCGCGGGGGCGGGGGCGGGGGTCTGGGGAGCTGTCGCCCGCGGGAGGGGCCGCCGCCGCCCTGTCGCCGCCTCCGCCTTCACCCCAGCGCAGACCCTCCCCGTCTCTGCCTCGAGCTCTGGGGACCTGGACCTGGGGCACAGAGGGAAGAAGTCAGGAGCTCCACGCGAGAGGTGAAGGGTCAGGGCCAAGGTGAGGAAGCCGGGATCAGTCCTTTCTTCTACTTCGAACAAGTTTGGTGGCTCTTTAAGTCTCAGTGTCCCTGAAGTGAGCCATCCGGACTGAACCAATGGAGTAAGTGCGCCTGGGAACATAGGTGTTGGGGACCAGGGACAGACTTCTCTTTCTTGGGGAAGCCACACTTTGCACCTCACCATCTGCTCCACCTCTGAGACACAATGCCGGATGCCATTTGGAGCCTTTGAGCCTTGGGCACCCTCAAGCTGGTGACATGGAAGTGGGGGAACACTTCCTAGTGTCACCCACAGTGGAAGTAGGAGGAGGTTCCCAAGCCCTGAGTCCAGGTGTCCGAAAGTGGGAGCAGCAGGCTTGGATCTCTGGGGCTACCTGGGCAGGGCACCCCGGAGATTGGTGAGTGCCTGACCCTTTAGTTCAAGCGCTCAGATGGCAGGTGACCCAGGCCCTATGTGCTATGTCGGCTCTGGTCCACCCTGTGCCCTGGAGGTCTGGAGCAGAGACAGCCAAGAGAGGCGGACTACCCTTTTGTGGCTGGTTCTGAGCTGCTATCCTCACTCCCCAGACTGAAGAGTCCACCTCTGAGTTCCAAGTCTTTTTTATAAACAAAGGAGAATGAACAGATGCCCCTCTGACATCTCTGGAGCTTAAGAGGCCCCGGGGTGGGAGTGGGAGGAGTGCCTACAGGAACAGGAGCTGTTTTCTTGGAAAGCCACTTAGAATAAATGTTACCCTGTTACAGTCTCTTAGCAAAAGAGTCTGACCTTGTTTTATTAATGTTTGCTTGGGTTGGCAGTAGGAGGCCACTGGGAGCAGCAGTGTGATGTGTGACTGTCCCCACTCTCTCCACCTCCTATTTCCTTCCAGAGACACCGCCCCAATGCTTCTCCTTGTGACCCTACCCCCACCCCATGTGTGAGAAAAGATGGTTGAATAGGTAAGTAGGTCAGGAACACGGGTCTCCAGGATGTCCCAGGGTGTGTGCGACTTAAATATTAAATAGGGAGGAGAGAAGGCAAGCGCTAAGGAGGAGACGGCTGATGGCAGGGAGCTGTTAAAGATGGATATGAGATGTGTCGTATTCCTGGAGTGCCCCAAAGTGTTGCTCAAGACAGAACCCACAGATACAGGCCCTACCCAGGTTCTGTGGTGCAGAGAGGCGTCTCTGTTAAGGACCATTGTCAGGATCCCTGGGTGGCAGCCTGCTACTTCCTTGATTGGTGACCTGGGGCAGGTTATGTGGCTTCTGTGTGCCTTACTTTCCCCACCTCAGAAATAAGGATACTGATTGGACTTCAGGGTGGTTGGGAGAGAAAGATGGGGATGTACAGACAGTGCTTAGCACTGCACCCCCCTCAAAGGAAAAGCTTGGTGTCAGCTGTTCACTCGGGCAGTGGATGCTTACTACGTGCCAGCCAGATGGTGGTAATTCATGCAGTGAGTTCTTACTATGTGCTGGGCACATGATGTTAGCTCATGCAGTGGGTGCTTCCTATGTGCTGGGCACTTGGCGTTGACTCATGGGGTGGGTTACTCATGCTTACTATGTGCCAGACAGGTGATGGTAATTCATGCAGTCAGTGCTAAGTGCCAGCCAGGTGGTGGTAATTCATGCGGTGGGTGCTTACTAAGTGCCAGCCAGGTGGTGGTAATTCATGCAGTGGGTGCTTACTATGTGCTGGGCACATGATGTTAGCTCATGCAGTGGGTGGTTCCTATGTGCTGGGCACATGATGTTAACTCATGCAGTGGGTGCTTACTATGTGCTGGGCACTTGGTGTTAATTCATGCAGTGGGTGCTTACTATGTGCCAGCCAGGTGGTGGTTAATTCATGCAGTGGTGCTTACTATGTGCTCGGCACATGATGTTAACTCATGCAGTGGATGCTTACTATGTGGTGGGCACTGGTGTTAATTCATGCAATGGGTGTGCCAGGCACATGGTTGATTCTTGGGGACACAGCAAATCCCTGCTCTGGGGTTGCTTACATTCTGACAATCTGGTGGTGACATCACAGTGGTGGACACGGAAAGCCTCACTAAACTCTAGCTCAGGGAAAATGCTAGCCCTGTTCTCCCTCTGGCAGGTCTCTGCCACCACCCCCAGAGCCCTGTGGCCTATAACTGAGTCTTTTCAATGGCACCCCTTAAAAGAGCTTTGTTTAAATATGTATGCCTTACACATTTTTAAACTGGCATCTAAAATGAGATTTTTTATCATAAATTTTAATTGTTTGGGGGTATTTTGTATATACTTACCTTTATGTGTAAAATTATTACATATAAATACACATAATTATTACATCTATTTTTTAAATGTAACCGATGGAATATAAATGTTATAAAAATGCAAGACCACTATCTTATACTGAAAAATAAAAACAGGTTTGTCTTTCACAGTCAAAAAATTTACATTGTGTCCTTTACACTGCCAAAGTTTGTTTTCATTCCATTTCCAACAGGATTTTTATGTTTAATGTTTCTATCATTTAAAGTCTATGTTCATCACCTTACCTGGTAGGGAAACTGCAACAAACACTTGAATATGAATTAACTTTTAAAAATTTTCATATGGCTATAAAGTACTAAAATTCCCTTTAGGATTGTGTGCTTATAACAATCATTAATGCTATGCTATGTAAATATCAAGTCATCATAAATAAACAGGAATTTTGACCAACATTTAACATAAAAGGAAAATTGTGTTAGAAGTACGGTGAAAGATGGATGGGAGGGGATTTTTTTTTTTTACTAAATCATACCTTTATACATTAATGCAATCATGGGGTACAATGTGCTGGTTTTATAGACCATTTGAAATATTTTCATCAAACTGGTTAACATAGCCTTCATCGCATTTTCTTAGTTATCGTGTTAAGACATTTATACTCTACACTTAGTAAATTTAACAAGTACCCTTGTAAAATGCACTGTAGTTGTGTTCCCACCAGTTACCCTTCCTTCACCCATCCTCCCTCCTCCCCTCCCCACCCTCTCCTCTTTCCCCCTTCTTCTTGGGCTATAGTTGGGCTATAAATTGGTTTCATAGTAGGGCTGAGTACATTGGATATTTTTTCTTCCATTCTTGAGATACTTTGCGAAGAAGAATATGTTCCAGTTTCAACCATGTAAACATGAAAGAGGTAAAGTCTCCATCGTTTTTAAGGCTGCATAATATTCCATGGTGTACATATACCACACTTTATTAATCCATTCATGGGTCGATGGGCACTTGGGCTTCTTCCATGATTTAGCAAGTATGAATTGGGCTGCAATAAACATTCTGGTACAAATATCTTTGTTATGAAGTGATTTTTGGTCTTCTGGATATAGAGGAATATATAGAGGAATTGCAAGATCGAATGGCAGATCTATTTTTAGATCCCTAAGTGATCTCCAAACATCTTTCCAAAAGGAACGTATTAGTTTACATTCCCACCAGCAGTGCAAAAGTGTTTCCACATCCACGCCAACATTTCTGGTTTTGGGATTTTGTGATGTGGGCTAATCTTACTGGAGTTAGATGATATCTCAAAATAGTTTTGATTTGCATTTCTCTGATGATTAAGGATGATGAGCATTTTTTCATGTGTCTGTAGGCCGTGCGCCTGTTGTCTTCAGAGAAGTTTCTCTTCAAGTCCCTTGCCCACCCTGAGATGGGATCACTTGTTCTTTTCTTGCTAATACGTTTGAGTTCTCTGTGGATTTTGGTTATTAAACCTTTGTCAGAGACATAACCTGCAAATATCTTCTCCCATTCTGAGGGCTGTCTGCTTGCTTTACTTACTGTGTTCTTGGCTGTGCAGAAGCTTTTTAGTTTGATCAGATGCCAGAAGTGTATTTTTGGTGTTATTTCAATTGCCCAGGGGTCTTCCTCATAAAATATTGCCCAGGCTGATTTCTTCAAGTGTTTTCCCTGCACTTTCTTCTAATATTTTTATAGTTTCATGTCTTAAGTTTAAATCTTTAATCGAGTGAGAGTCTATCTTAGTTAATGGTGAAAGGTGTGGGTCCAGTTTCAGTCTTCTACAGGTCACCAGCCAGTTCACCCAGCACCATTTGTTAAATAGGGAATCTTTTCTAAAAACTGAATGTTTTTAATTGGCTTGTCAAAGATCAAATAATGGTAAGCAGCTAGGTTCATCTCTTGGTTCTCTATTCTGTTCCATACATCTACCTCTCTGTTTTTGTGCCAGTACCATGTTGTTTTGATCACTATCGATTTATAGTATAATCTGAGGTCTGGTAGAGTGATTCCTTCTGCTTTGTTTTTATTTCTGAGTAATGTCTTGGATAGTCAAGTTTTTTTCTGATTCCATATAAAATTAAGTATTTTTTCGAGATCTTTAAACTATAACAGTGGAGCTTTAAGGGATTGCATGAAAATTGTATATTTCTTTGGGTAATATGGACATTTTAACAATGTTGATTCTTCCCAGCCATGAGCATGGCATGTTTTCCATTTGTTAATATCTTCAGCTATTTCTTTTCTTAGAGTTTCATATTTCTCTTTATGGAGATTTTTCACGTCCTTTATTAGGTAAACTCCCAAATATTTCATCTTCTTTGGCACTACTGTGAGTGGAATAGAGTCCTTGACTGTTTTTTCAGCTTGACTATTGTTGGTATATATAAAGGTTACCAATTTATGAGTGTTGATTTTGTAACCTGACATGCTACTGTATTCTTTGATCACTTCTAAAATTTTTGTAGTAGAATCCCTGATGTTTTCAAGATATACAGTCATATCATGTGCAAAGAGTGAAAGTTTGATCTCCTCTGACCCTATATGGATACCCTTGATTGCCTTTTCTTGCCTAATTGCCATGGCTAAGTCTTCCATTACAATGTTAAAGAGCAGTGGAGACAATGGGCAACCTTGCCTGGTTCCTGATCTGAGTGGAAATGATTTCAGTTTAACTCCATTCAATATGATATTGGCTGTGGTTTTGCTGTAGATGGCCTCCATCAGTTTAAGAAATGTCTCTTCTATACCAATTTTCTTTTTTCTTTTTGGTAGTAAATAATTCAAAAGTTTAATTTGCCATTTCTTGACATATTGACTTTTAAAAGCATGACCTTATAGATTGTCTATAAAATAAATGTTAAATATTTTTTATTTGACATTACACATAAACCTCACTAAAATGCCTTTCAATAAATAAAAGGCAGCATTTTAGTAGACCCAGGGAAATTATATTGGCATAATAAAGATCAAAAGTACAAAGTAAACATTGCTACCTTCTCTCTAGCCCTCACCTTTAACAGGCTAATGAACACCAATTAAAACATCAGTGAGTCTTGCTTGGTTCTGAGACAGTGAGGGGATTTCCCCAGTATTTAAATATATTCACATAATCAGTTATATAAATCTTAATATAAAACCAATCTTCAATAGGCTTTGGGATGGCAATTTACTATCTTTGTGAAAAGGTAAACATCGCTAATTAAATCTGAACATATCTTTAGAAATGGAAAAGAGTGATGCATTTACTGAACTGGAATCACTATCAAAATCCAAAAAAACCGATCATATTCATTTAACCACAAGCCAGTCTTAGTTAAACCAGGACTGTCCAACAAAAATATTCTGTCACTCATTCATGATCTGAATTCTGGTAAATGAGACGAATCAAATTATGGTACACATAAATAAGGCAATGGCCATCTATTACTCATTTGTAGCTTTTTTGAGATAAGCTATTAAGTCTGCCCTTTCTCCCTTCTTCTTAATGCCAGAGAAGATCATTTTTGTTCCAGGGATGTACTTCTTGGGATTCTCCAAATACTCCATCAGGGTATCCTCTCCCCAGGTTATGCCTTTGTTCTTATTGGCATCTGTGTAAGAGAAGCCAGAAGCCTGACCTGTCTTCCTCCCAAAGAGACCATGGAGCTTTGGCCCAATCTTGTGCTTGCCTCCTTTTTCCACAGTATGGCACTGGGCACACTTCTGAACAAAAATCTTCTTGCCTTTCTCAATATCACCCATATTTAATTCTCTCTTTGGTTGCTGACAGTACTAAAGTTATGAGCTGGAAGCCGGATGTCCTGCTCTCTAAGTCTCTATACCAATTTTCTTAAGTGTTCTGATCATGAAAGGATGCTGGATATTATCAAAAGCTTTTTTGGCATCAATTGAGAGAATCACATGGTCTTTGTTTTTATTTTGTTTATGTGATGAATTATATTTATAGATTTATGTATATTGAAACAGCCTTGAGACCCTGGGATAAAACTCACTTAGTCATGGTGTATAATTTGTTTGATGTGTTGCTGGATTCTGTTTGCTAGGATCTTGTTGAATATTTTTGCATCAATATTGGTCTATAATTTTGTTTTTCTTGTTGGACTTTTCCTGGTTTGGGGATCAAGGTGATATTTGTTCGTAGAATATGTTAGGTAGTATTCCTTCTTTTTCTATATTTTGGAAAAGGTTAAGTAATATAGGTACTAGTTCCTCTTTAAAGGTTTGGTAAAATTCTGATGTGAAGCCATCTGATCCTGGGCTTTTCTTTTTAGGGAGATTTTGTATAATTGATGCTACTTCAGAACTTGATATAGGCCTGTTCAACATTTCCACTTTATTTTGGCTAAGACTAGGAAGGTGGTGTGCTTCCACGTATTGGTCTATTTCCTTCAAATTTTTGTATTTCTGGGAATAGAGTTTCTTATAATATTCATTAAGTATTTTTTTAATTTCTGAGGAGTCTGTTGTTATTTCATCTTTGCCATTTCTGATTGATGAAATTAGAGATTTTATTCTTTTTGCTGGTTAGGTTAGCCAAAGGTTTTTCTATTTTGTTGACCTTTTCAAAAAAGCAACTTTTTGATTTATTGATCTGTTGTATAATCCTTTTGTTTTCAATTTCATTTAATTCTGCTCTAATTTTGGTTATTTCTGTTCTTCTGCTGGGTTTGGGATTGGAATGTTCTTCCTTTTCCAGTTGCTTGAGATGTCCCAATAAGTTGTTAACTTCCTCTCTTTCCAATCTCTCAAGAAAGGCTTGCAGTGCAATAAATTTCCCTCTTAGGACTGCCTTTGAGGTATCCAAGAGGTTCTGGTAATTCGTGTCTTCATTACCATTTTCTTCCAAAAATTTGGTAATTTCCTTCTTAATCTCATCTGTAAACTAGCTATCATTCAGTATAAGGTTATTTAGTTTCCATGTTTTTGTATGAGTATGCAGATTCCTGTTTTTACTGAGTTCAACTTTTATTCCATGATGGTCCAAGAAGATGCAAGGAATAATTTCTATTCTTTTAAATATGCTGAGGTTAGACTTGTGACCTAAGATGTGATCAGTTTTGGAGGATGTTCCTTGGGCTGATGAGAAGAATGTGTATTCAATTTTGTTAGGATGAAATGTTCTATAGATGTCTGTTAAATCTAATTGTTCAATGGTTAAGTTTAAGTCTAAAATTTCTTTGCTGAGTTTCTAATTGGAGGATCTATCCAACACTGCCAAAGAAGTGTTAAAATCTCTGACTATTATGGAGCTGGAGGAAATGAAGTTGCTTGTGTCTGTTAGAGTCTCTCTTATAAATTGAGGCACATTCTGGTTGGGTGCATAAATGTTAATAATTGAAATCTCATCTGTTGAGTGTTGCTCTTAACAAATATGAAGTGACCATCCTTATCTTTCCTTACTCGTGTTAGTTTAAAGCCTATTGTATCTGTGAATAAGATTGCAACACCTGCTTTTTTCTGATTTCCATTTGCCTGAAATATACATGAACAACCCTTCACCCTGAGTCTATATTTATCTTTTAAGGTAAGATGAGATTCTTGTATTCTGCAGATATCTGGCCTGTGTTTTGTATACAGTCAGCCAACCTGTGCCTCTTTAGAGGATAATTTAAACCATTCACATTAATTGAGAATATTGATAAGCCTGATAGAATTTTGGGTTGAATTTCGAATTTGTCGAAAGTCCAGTGGACATTTTTAATCATTTCGCCACTGTGGAAGTTGGAATTTGATCAAAAAATTTCTGAGTGAGTTTACTTTGGTGGTAGAGGATTGCACTGGTCATTATGGAGGATAGGTCTGAGAATATCCTGAAGAGCAGGTTTAGTTATGGAAAATTTCTTCAACATGTGAATTTCATTAAAGTATTTAATTTCTCCATCATAAATGAAACTCAGTTTAGCTGGATACAGGATCCAGGGTCAGATTTTCTTGGGTTGAAAATTATTTTGTTTTAGGAGATTAAAAGTCAACAACCACCTTCTTCTAGCTTGAAAGGTTTCAGCAGAGAGATCTGCAGTCATTCTAATATTCTTCACCTTGTAGGTTATGGTTTTCTTACGTGTGGATTTGCTTGCAGAATTTTCTCCTTCATATTAACTTTGGCGAAATTAATAATAATGTGTCCAGGAGACATTTGGGTTGAGTCGTGCTGAGGTTCTGAAACGGTCTGCTATCTGAATTTCAGAATCTCTTGGCATGTCTGGGAAGTTCTCCTTGATTATCTCATGGAGTAGAGCATCTGGGCCTTTCAAAGCAACCTTGCCGCCTTCAAGAATTCCTATAAGGTGAATATTAGTTTTCTTCAAATTATCCCAGAGCTCTCTGAGAGAATGATCCATTTTTGCTCTCCACTTCTCTTCCTCTTTGAGTGTTTGGGAGCCTTCAAAAATTTTGTCTTAAATGTCAGAAATCCTTTCTTTTGCCTGCTCCATTCTGTTACTGAGGAATTCTACTGTATTTCTCAGATCTTTAAGGACTGCAAGTTCCTGTCTCACTGTATCAAAATCTTTGGTGATTTTGTCTTTGAATTCATTGAATTCTTGAGACAATTTTTGAAATGCTTCTTGAATTTCTAATTCCAACTTTACCTCCATTCTATTAATCTTATTTGCAATCCAAATTTTGAATTTGATTTCTGACATCTCAGCCTTTTGTTTATAAATGGGATCTTTTGATGTGTCTGCCATGTCGTTCCTTGGGGAGTTGATCTACTCTGATTATTCATGTTGCCGGAGTTTTTCCACTGATTCTGCCCCATGAGTATTTTACACCATTTGGCTAGATGAGCAAATAAGGTGAAGTTGGGTGGGGCCTTCTGGAGTAGTGATTAACCAGCCCTTTGCCCAAGAGGTGGGCCTGCTGTCTGTACCTTTTTCCCTAGAGCTTTGCAAAGGACCCATGCAGTGCTACGGCCTGAGACACTGGGGACCTGCTTGGTGTGGTGGGTCTAAGTGGCTCTGTCTTGTTTTCAGCTGATCTCTGTCCAATCCTAGTGAATCAGTAACTCTGAGTGGAAGTCTCAGCTGTGGAGAAATATCAGCAACTCAGTCACCCCGCCCTCCATGGGCAACAACCGGAAAAGGAAAATCAAACCTTCCCACAAACACACACCCAGGATGCCACTTTGGATAGTCCTCAGGTGATTGGCCCAGGTCAAGAGTTTCAAATCAATTGTCCCAGTCAGCGCCTAGTCTCAAGTGGGAGAGTTCAAAAGGTTTCCAACAACTAGATAGCAGGGGTCTGCTGGCAGCTCGAGTATGACTCACTCAAGTGCTCTGTGGAGTCAGAAGGATCCACCCAGCAAATGAATTAGTCCAGGAAGGTTGATGCCTCCTTCCCCACCTTGCACTTCTGTCACACTCAGTCACTGGTAACCCCACAGGGCTGTGACCCGTTTCCCTCCAGTGAGCAGATGGTCTAGGGGTTTGGGCCTGCCTGAGTCACAGAGAGATCTATGTTTCCTCTGCCAGACCACCACCGCCACCAGCCAGCAGGGGGAGCCGAAGCCTGATAACCTTAGATACTTAATGGAAGCTGGGGCAATTTACTCAGTTCCAGCCCTGCCCCAGATTGATGTTGCTGCCACTTACATTCTCACAGAATTAGTGTTTCTGTCCCAGCTATATTCCCCTATGGGCCAGGCTCTGTTCGATTTCACAGAAACTGCAGCTCAGCCCTGCCCTATGCCGCTGCCATTGCGCCAATTCTCATGGAGCTGGTGTCTCTGTCTCTGCTGCACTCTGTGTTGGGGTAGGCATGGTTAGCGCTCACACTCAGCTCTCAGTGTGTGATTCCCCCTGGGCTGGTGCTGTTGCCCCACCTGCTTTTGTCTCAGCTATGTTCCCCTGGGGGCCAGGTGCTTCTTAGGCTCCCTAAAGCAGCACTTCTAACTCAGCCCCACCCTGGGAGTATGCTGTCTCTTTGTGCGCATATTCTAGTCTCTGTCCTCACCGTGCCCGCCCAAGCAGGTACTGCCTCAGGCATACCCTTTACTCACAGGGCCTGTGTTTCCATCCCAGATCTGTTCCGCTAGTGGCTGCCACCAGAGTAGAGGCCTGGCTTTCTCTGGTTGCCAAGAGAGGTGGGGAGTATCTCTCCAAAATATCCCCGGGAGTGTGAGCCCTATTGTTTCTGTGCTCTGTGCCATGGGGCACTGCTTCTCCCTCTCCTTCTTGGTCCACTGTCCTCTCTTTACACCCATGCCACAGAATCAGCACAGACCTGCAACAGCCCACGCCTTGTCCACACCTCTTGAGAAAATGCCCAATAATCTGGACTCCATAGGGGACAGGCTTTCAGACCATGGGGTGAGATTGGAGGGAAGTGCTGGGAGTTCAGAATTGCAGGTAAAGAATATATACAGTTTTATGCCTGGCAGGAGAGTGCCATGGCACACTAGTAGGTCCTCTCTGGAGAAATAGTTCTGGTTTTTAGAGGTTCTCTCCCTTGGGATAAAATAGGAGGAGATCTGAACTCTCGTCGCTTGTTTGTATAAAGTATACTGCAAGCCATACTCATGAGGGAGGGGACTCCCATCTGCTTGGCAATGGATTTTGTACCTATTTTTTATTTCCTTGGGGTCGCAGCTCACCTTCGCAGGGTTGATGTGCATTCTTCAACCTTTTCTTTTGGCTCAGATCCAAACCATCAGCTTATTTGCTAAATCTGTCCTTTAACTTTCCTTCTGGACAGGAGCCTCTGTGGAAAGCTGGCTCCAGTTGGCCATCTTTCCTAGGAACGCAGACTGGTAGACTCAGTTACCCTGCCTTCTGCCTTCACCCACTTGTGCCCTTTCTGGATTTTAGGGACTGAGAAGGTGCAAAGGTACCACCAGGGTTGGCTTTTTCATTAAATTTCGATATTTAGGAGTGATAATTCCTAAGTTCCACTTAGGTAATAGCCACCCAGGACACAGCAGTTTTTTGAAATAGACATCATCTGAGATACACTAACATGTAGCTCACGTTTAAGCGATAGTTAGCATCCTCACTGGGTCACTTTTACATGTATGACACACCACACACCATTTAATTAAGCATTGCCTGCATCAGTTTCTCATCTGTCACTCAAACGTAACAGTCCCTCCCCCAGTTATAGCAATTCAGTGAGATGAGCCTGGCATAGTGCCTGGCACTCATAGGTTATTATTGCCATTGAAAAGGTGAACACCAGAATGGTGTGGGTGTTACTTGGGGAACATCCTCAGTTGTCCCCCCCACCAGAGAACTTTGAAATAAAACAAATTTACCTCCTGTTCCATTACACTGTGAAATATAAATGATAGGCCAGAGTCAAAGGCATCCTAAAGAGACTCGTGGTCCCTGGGATAGCTGAACCTGATATACTGGTTAGCACATGATACGGAAGGAAGATACAGATGCCAGTGGACAGCTGAGCCAGATAGGAGCAGGGAGGTCACAGAAAGGGGAATCCAAATGGCTACCACACTCCTGGAGAGACACTCAGACACACTAGTAATCAGAGAGATGTCAATTAAAATGACAAGATACAGTGCTGCTAACCCATAGCACTGGAGGCAATAGGAAGTCAGATAATGCCATTTGTGTGTAGGAAATTGGGGTCCTTTCCTTGGGGTGGATAGAGACTGGTGTGGCCTTTATGGAGAGCAATCAGGATGTGTTTGGTGGAGGTAATTAAGTGCCCACCTTATGATCCACCAATGTGTCTCCATGCTCATCTTTCCTTACACCAGGAATTCAGGTTAAAGAGCTCCCTAGAGGCTCCCTGCAGGAGGTGCTGGTGCACCAATGGATTATCCACAGCATAGGATGCACTGCCCTCCAGGGAAGTCATTTAGACAGTTAACGCTCCTCTGTGAGAAAGCCCTGCCCATTAGTACATGGCCACAGGTGGCTCCAGTGTCCTGAATCTCAGTCACCTGATCCTAGACCAAAGATAAGATGCTAATGGTGAAAAAAAAAAAAGCTTGACACCCATAGCACAGTAGTTACAGTGCCAGCCACATGCATCAAGGCTGGTGTGTTCAAACCCAGCCTGGGCCTGCTAAACAACAGACAACTGCAACCAAAAAATAGCCGGGTGTAGTGGTCCCAGCTACTTGGGAAACTGAGGCAAGAGAATTGCTTAAGCCCAAGACTTTGAGGTTGCTGTGAGCTGTGACGCCACAACACTCTACTCAAGATAGCAGCTTGAGACTCTGTCTTCAAAAAAAAAAAAGATTTGAGGATATATAACGTAACCCCTGGGCCATCATTATAAAAACAAAGCAAAGAATAGCTAAACAGCTAATTGAAAAATTAAATGGAATTCTAAAAAGAATTGAACTAATTTTAACAGGTGTGAAAGGAGGAACACATGAACAAAAAACAGAGGCAGAAAACAAACGTAAAATAAGGGAGGAAACCCAGCTATATCAAAAATCATGTTAAACATTAATGGAGACTACAATTAAAACAAAGACATTGTCAAAATAGATTTTTAAAGTAGTCTCAACTAGGCTGTCCACAGGAGATACTCTACAGATAGGTTGAAAGTAAATGGATGGAAAAAATAAGTTCCCAGAAGCTCGGCACTTATCCCTGAGCCTACATCAGAAGAATGAGAACAAGTGATTTGAGAAGAAAAGAGAAGCTTATTAATTTGCCAGCAAATGAGAAGGATGGGAGACTCTCATCTTAAAGTACCAGAGTCCTCTCCACATGCTGAAATACAGAGCTGTTAAAGGAGATTTTCAGCTTGGAGCTATTGCTGTTTAATTATAGTTGATGGTCCTGGTTGACCCATCCCTGGTGAAGACAATCCCATGACCAATGTCCGGATAATTCAGTTGAGCCATCTCCTATGGTACAAAAAAGATAATACTCCTCTGCCTTTCTAATTATCAGCCTTGCTAAATGTAATACTTTGCAAAATGCTCAGAGGTCTACAGATGCTCAGATGGGCTTCAGTATTCTCCATGGTCCTGATGACAATGGAGTCATTGTTCCAGAGACTGAGCCAATAGTTAGCAGCCAGGGCAGCAACGTGCTTACACAAGGAGATGAAGATGCTCAGGAAAGAGATGAGTAGTCCAACAGGCTTCATGTAGTCTCCAGACATGGGCAGCTCGACCTTCCCAGTCTGAGCCTGGTCTGCCTCCATCAGCTTTTAGGTCTCTTCCCTTTTGGCCCTGGCCTTCTGCAGCTCAGCTGTGCTCTTGTGATGCCTGCTGATGTCTTCGCTGGAGCAGAAGGAGCTGCTGAGTTGTCTCTGCAGCTGCCTGCCTGTGGCATCTGTCACCAGCACGCCATGCTTCATCTGCTTGGCCTCTTTTTGACTGCTGATGACCAACATCCCATCATCCTCCAAAGCCTGTCTCTGCTTTGAGTTGGTGTATGTATGCAGGAATTCAGCAAAGGCCAAGTCTCAGGCCAGCTGTTCCTAGAAGGAGCCCGTCTCAGAGTGAGACCCTACCTGCAGAAGGATTATGGTTTCTTCAGATGCTTTCTCCATTTGGGCAGGATGAACCTCTGCTCAGCCTGAAAAGGTTATCTACTAATGCAAATTAAGGCATTTGAGTGAAGTTGCCAGTCATCGAGAGGGTGGGTCCCCCATATGTTGGGTTCTCCATGCAGCAGGTTGTTTTTCTGCCTTTGGATTGTTTCAAATACATAGTTGGTTGCAAATGAGGTCCCACCTAATCCATGAGGGCATCACGCCCCCCAGGTGTGCATCCATGTGGGTGCCTCACAAGAAGCCAAATCAAGGCTTTGGGTAGGAGAACGTGTCCATGAGAACACTGTCTCCACCTAGCAGTGCCATCCCAAATGTCAGAACCCCAGTCTTTAGTTTTAAAGGGGATGGGAGTTATATTGATCTAAATCTAGTTGAGGTATCAAGGTCCTAAAAACATCAATTCTAGTGGCTTCTTCAGCAACTCTGCCGACAGCCTGACTTCTTTATGCAACATCTGTGAGTTCTTTTTTGATAACCAGGAAGTGCATGGTGGTTCTGCACTTGGATTCAGCCATGGCCCGTATCAGGGCCATTATTTCAGCAGCATACTTAATATCCTTGCTGTCAAGAGATCCTTTCCTTCCAAATGGCACCATGAGCATCAGTGTTTACCTTTTTTTCATTTGGGTAACTGAAGAGCTCTGGCCAAAGCAATCAGTTCAGCTTTCTGGGCTGAAGTCCAGGCAGCAGTAGAGTCCATGACTACTGCATAGCCAGCCCCTCAGTGTCCATAGAGCTGCTCCTACCAGTGAAAAGATTGCAATCTGGCTCTGGCATCAGCTTCTGAGGGATTCATCTTGCTAGAATAGACAGACTCTGGAACCTCTCAATAGTCGAGCTGCAAAGGCTCATTCTCTTTAGCTACCAGGTATCAGGATTGAGAGTAGATTTAGCCTATTTAGCCTTTGATAACAGCTCACGAATATCTGCTACTCCCCAGAGGCAAGGAGGCCACCCTTTTACAGTATTGTCCAGCGGCTATAAGAAGTATGCCTCAGGCAAGGGCATGTCTTCCAGCATCTGAACTGAGGCCCCTAGGCTCTGTTCCTGTTTTTCATGAACATATCGGCAAGTCAGGCAACCCCAAAGTGGGGAAGTCACAAAACTCCGCTTTAGTTTTTCAAAGGCATTTTGATAGTCGGTGGTCCAGATCAGGGGTTCCATGTCTGTCCCTTTAAGGGCCCCATACAAGGGCTCTGCTATTAGCCCAAAGTTTGGGATTCAGATGCAACAGAACCCTGCCATTCCTAGGAACCTGCACAGTTGCCATGAGTTGCCCCTCTAATTTGGGATCCTAGAGTAACCTGCTGTTTACAAATCTGTTCAATCACAGGTTCCTCAAGTTCCCTGCTAAGCTCTCATCAAACAGGGCAGAAGAGCCCTTTTAAACCTATGAGGCAACACAGTCCAGCAGTGCTGTGAGGCCACTCTAGTCCCAGGAGGCTGCCATTCAAATGCAACTGATTATCTTAGTCACTTGTGCAATAGTATTAATGGCTCATAGGTCCTGGATGAATCTATACTCATTGGCATGGGAAATTTTAATTATTTCTGCATGTCCCAGGGTCCTGTTGGCCTATATGGCCTTACTCACTTTTGATAGGTTTCTTCTTGCAAATGTTGAAATGATGTGCAGGTCTGCTGAGTCCAAAACTTCCAAGTAAGCTGCTCTGCAATGTCAGTCTCCTGTATGCCTCACTAGGCCTTGGTTTTCATCCAGAAGGACCCTGGCAACATCCCTGGAAGTGAGCTGCTGCTCCTGGAACAGCCCCCAGTGCTCCCGCTGCTCACCCAGGTCCTCCAGATTCAGTGGTGGGAGCAGCTGGCCTTGGACAGAGATGCAGGCTTTAATTTCCAAAAAAAAAAAAATGTGGGGGAGGGGTTAAAGAGACAGTTCATAAAACATTTTACCCTTTTCCAGGCCATTCCCTCTGATACAAATACTACATATAAAATGCATGTATATGCAATCTGTAAGCATAAGTAGTCTGAAGCAACTATATTGTCACACAAAATAGATTTAAAAACAAAACTTTAAACAAAAGTATAAAGAAGAGGCTTCCATATTGATAAAAAGGTTCAATCCATAGGAATAATTAATAGTCACAATGCATATGCCCCCCAACAGGGCTCAAAACAAGTGAAACAAAAATGGGCAGAACTAGGGGGAGAGATAGACAATTCCACGAAGTGGGAGAATCAAACACCCCCTTTCTTAGTAGAACACCTGAACAACACAATTAGCAGACACAGAAGATCAAAAGCATTGGCCATCTTGGCTTAATTAATATTTATGCTAAACAATAGTTGACTTCACATTCCTTTGTACCATAAATGGAAGGTCTCAGCCAAGATCTGCCTCATTAAGTTAGAAGGTTGTTTTTTTTTCCTTGAGCCAATTCTCCTCGTTGTTTAGCATATGTAGTATAAATAAGGAGAGTACAATTAGAAAAAAAGGATGCTTTCATTCTCATGCTTTTCTGAGGTCTTCTGCATAAGCAACTGTAAAAGAATATTTTCTATGTACAGTGTAACCAAATCAACTGTTCTGATTTCAAGAGGCAATGGCAAAGCAAATGTCAATTTACCTGAAGTATGCCTTGCCGACTACCAATGACATTAAGCCATAGATGCACTAACTTAATAATTCAATCACTGAATTAATTGGCTTCATGCAGCATTGTCTGTACTTGTGGGTCTCTGGGTTTGGCTACTTTAATAGAATCACCAACCTGTCCGAGGGCATTTGCTGTAATTGAAGGCTGCCAAGGAGACAGCCAACTGTGAAGGGCAGGGCTTCATTTGCTTTCTGCCTTGATCCTCCACTCTCATCTGGGCTATTGCAACATCCCCCATGTCTGTCCCCAGCGCCTCCCCATGCCTACCATCTACCCTCCTCAGACAGAGAGGGCTGCAAAACACCAGTGAAGTCACTTCATTGTCTAAAACCCCTTTAATGGCCTTGCACTTAGGTTAATTTTAGAAGTTTTCTTATTTTTTTTCTTTTTTAAAGACAGAGTCTTACTTTGTCACCCAGGCTGGAGTGCAGTGGTATGATTATTATAACTCACTGCGGTTTCCAATTCCGGGGCTCAGGGATCCTCACATCTCAGTCTCCCAAGTAGCTGGGCTGATAGGCATGAGCCATCATTCCTGGCTAACATCAGAGGTTTCCAATGTGGCCCAATGGGACATGCTGGTTCAGCCCCGACCACTCTCTCCATCTTTTTTTTTTTTCTTTTGAGACAGAGTCTCAGTTTGTCACCCTCGGTAGAGTGCTGTGGCATCATAGCTCACAGCAACCTCAAACTCTTGGGCTCAAGCGATTTTCTTCCCTTGTTGCAGTTGTTTTAGCTGGCCCGGGGCCACGTTCGAAACTTTGTCTTCACCCCTAATCTAAAATAGGATTCCTTTATGATTATCTGGGCCCTTGCATGTCCTGCTGTGTCCCCAGGGCCCCAGTATTCCAGCCTGGGCGTCTCCTCCCCTCCTCCTGGCCACTACCTTTCCCCCTCTGCCAACCTCTCCACTCCCACCACTGGGCTGCTTTCAATAAGGGTTCCCTGCCCCAAGGCCTTTCCACTGTCTGCTCTTTCTACCTGGGAGGCTCTTCTTCTCCCTCTCTGATTATCTCATTTTCATCTGTTCATACAACCCGTGCTCCTTCCCGCCCCAGGTCCCTGCTCAGGCCATTTCTAGAATGTCCTTCCCTCTTCCACCTTCATCTAGTTAATTCCCTCTATTGGTCAAAACACAGGTAGGTTGACAGTAAATGGATAGGAAAGCATTTCCCATGGAAGGCTTCCCTGACTCCTGTCTGTGCATGTGTGGCCTGAGCTTTATTGGTAGGTCTCCAAACTTTTCGGTCCTTGCCCTTCTCATTGTAACCACAGTTTTACTAATGTGACTCATTCATGTCTGGCTTCTGGATCCCTCCCCTGGGAGCTCCGTGAGGACAGGGCCTTCGGTGTATCGCTCACAGCTTTATCCCCAGAGCCTTGTCTGCTGGCATAGAGTAAGAGTTCAGTAAATGCTGTGGTTGACCCAAGGTCCCCGATCACTTAAGCAGTGAGTCTACCCACTGAGGGCCACTCATCTAGGGATCGTCAGCACCACCCCCACAGGACGACAGCCCTCGCTGGCTGTCTCTGGGGGCCCATGATCTGCTGTTGCCCAGTCCAGCTTCCATGTCTTTGTGTGGTGATTTTCTGCACCTGGAATGCCCACCCGCTCTCTTCTACAGATCCAAGCTCTCACTTCGTCCTGCTTGGTTTGTCTTAGAAAGCCTTGTGCCTACCATCATGCTGACTGACCGTGAAACCCACCCAATGTGCTTTGCAACAAGACACTGTTGTCCCTGCTTGTTAAAGCCCCAAATGATTGAATCACTCTTAACCCTCCTTCCCTAGCAGCTCTCCACAGCCACCCCCATGCCTCACCTCTGTTTCTTCCTCACTCTGAGTCTTTGCTTAGGCACATCATCTTCTTAGAATGTCCCCTAGCCCTTGACCAGGGGAGCCCAGCCAGAAACCAAATGCCCAGATGACACCCATGGTCCAAGTGACACTGTCAAAGTGTCAAAGGTGGTGGCACGGCCAGGCTTCCTCCAGTTCTCTGTTGAATGGCTCCTGTTCCCTCTTCCTCCTGCTCCCATCCTGGTCACCACCTCCTTCCCCCAGCAGCCTTCTAACAGCCTCCCCACACCAGTTGCTGAGTCTAATCCAGCAATCACTCAGTGCATCTCCATGAACCACTGCATTCCTGCCATGAACCCCTCCCTAACTCAAGAGCCTAGGTGGCCGCCTAATACCTCACATCTAAACTCTTCTGCCTGGCTTCCAAGGTTTTTCATGGCCACCCCACCCTTCCCTGCTCTTGTCACATTGGTCCACTCAATCAGTGCCCCAGAAACAGGGATCATTCATGCTGTTTCCCTCATCCCTCCAACTTTCCAAAACCTATTCCTAGCCCAAGAGTCTGACTCAAGTCCTCTCTCTAATGCAAAAGTTGAGCCTTACATAACGCTTTCAGCCCTCCTTGGGCTTCCACCACTAAGAACATAATACAGCCCTGATAGCTGGTTCCCACTAAAGCACTTACCAACTCCCAGCAAGTTCATCTGGGCTTATTATTTTTCCTCTTCTTTTCTTTTTTCTTCTTCCAGCTGGACCATCAACTCCTTGACAACAAAGGAAGTGAGCCCCTCCTCCTGCTTCCCTGAAAACAGTGCACAGGGCCACTCAGAGTTGACCCAGGGATCAGCACAGAACACCCAGCGTGAAGCCCCAGGACCAGAGCTGATTCTGTGAGCACACGGTATACCTGCCTTGTTCAGTCCTTGCCGAGTGTGGTCGTGGAGTGCGGTGAATGAGAGTGGGTGGGGTTGAGATGTGCAGTGAGTAGACAATACAAATTTGAAAGGCTTAGTAAAAAAGTAACATCACATTAATAATTTTCATATGGTTACATGCTGAAATGATGGTATTTTACACACACTGAGAAAATATATTATGAAAAGTCATTTCAACTGGGCATTTATCCAAAGGAAAGGAGATCAGCACACTGCAGAGACACCTGTACTGTCACATTACTGCAGCGCCAGTCACAAAAGCCAGATCCGGCGTCACCCCAGGTGTCCTGAACCGGATGGATGGATAAAGAAAGTGGGCTGCATACACAGGGAGTACAGAACGGAACTGTCGTTCAGGGCAACATGGACAGAACTGGAGGACATTGTGTTAAGTGAAAAAACCCAGACACCAAAAGACAAATAACACATGATTGCCTGCATTTGCTGAATTTATAAAAGCTGGTCTCATATATAAAATAAAACAGTAGCTCATGCCTATAATCCTACCCCTCTGGGAAGCCAAGGCATGTGGATTGCCTGAGTTCAGAAGTTCAAGACCAACCTGAGCAAGAGTGAGACCCTGTCTCTAAAAACAGCCAGGCATCATGGGGGAGACATCTGTAGTCCCAGCTACTTGGGAGGCTGAGGCTCAACTTTTGCATTAGATAGAGGACTTACTTTAGCCCGAGAGTTTGAGGCTGCTGTGAGCTATGATGCCATGGCACCCTACCCAGGGCAACAAAGTGAGACTCTGTCTCAAGAAAATAATAATAAAATTAACTTAAAATAAAATAAAACAAAAGACTAGAAGCTGGGAAGCATAGGGGAAGTGGGAGAGAAGGAGAGATTCGTTAAAGGATAGAAAATTACAGCTAGATGTGAGGGCTGAGATCTGGTGTTCTCCAGCTCTATAGTGGGACTATAGTTAGCTATAATAGATAGTTTCAAATAACTAGCAGAACATCGAATGTTCCAAATGCAAAGAAATGATACATGTTTGAGATAATGGATGTGCTAATTACTCTGACCTAAGCCCTATACATTATATGTATCAAAACATCACTATGTACAATCATCATGTCTCAATATTTTTTAAAGCCTAATTTTAAAACTAGTTTCCCTGGTTTCCTTTTTATTTTTTTCACGCGGCTGTTAGAAAGGTTTAAATTACCTATGTGACTGCCATTTTTAGCTCACGTTATATTTTTCTTAGTTGGCTCATATCAATGCTGGAAGGGGCCTTGGAGCTCATTCCATCTGATGGCTGCCTTTGATACCTGAAAGACTTCAGAGAGGGGCAGTGCCTCACCCAGGGTCATGCAGGGATGAAGCCAGTGGTGAGGACTGGAACTCTGCTTCCAGGACCTTGATAGTTTGGGAACAACTGACATCTGACACTGGGGGCACCAAAAGGTGGGTGCCCACAGGCAGTACTTAGCAGCCGCAGATTCTAGGAGGGGGCTGCAGATTTGGGCAGCTCTGAAGAGGCTCCCACACCCTCTGCTGAGAGCTGTCTGCACCACTTGCTATGCTGACTGCACACCCAAACATCTGCAGGGCAGGCGATTTTAGTAGAGAATCAATAGTCCAATAGGGCAGGCTGCAAAGACCCAAACCTAATTATGTTATTCAGAAACTTGTCTGTAACTAAAAGGCATCTGTGAAATCACTGTCACAATCTCCGAGGAGGGAAAGAAATCCAGTCATTATGTCCAATTGGATTTTTATTGACTGTTGTCTTGTAGAAGACGTTGTCTCCGTGCAAAACCATTGTTTGGGTGCTGCAGGAAAATACACACAAACACACAGAACTTTTCCTTTTCTGGGAGACTTTTGGGATGGTTCTGGCTCAGCCCTTCTGCACAGGTGTCCCAGGATGCTGTTGACAGAGTGACTTTCTGGGTTTCATTTTTGAAGTTCTAGATCTTGCAACCCCAAATGCTCTGAGGAGAGAGCATACATCTGTGAGATGGAGAGGCTGAATGTCTCCTGTAACCTCACATGGGAGAAAGTAGTTAAGGGTGAGGAATCTTTTGAAAATTATTAATAATTAAAATATTTGACTGTCAGGCCAGGCACCCATAGCTCCATGATTAGAGAGCCAGCCCCATGTACCAGGGCTGGCAGGTTCAAACCTGGCCTGGGCCTGCTTAAAATAATAATAATAATAATAAAATATTTGAACGTCAATTCATTTGCATGACTTCAGAATTGCAATAGGAAAACCCTGGACACCTCCCAAATGTCTGCACATAGGGCCCTGCAAAACTAAGCAACACCACGTGACCACTTAGAAAGTTAAGTAGCCCAGTGTTTACTGTGGAAAATGAGGAAGACATTCTCCAGTGACACCAAAGTCACAGGAGAGCATGTCTGGGATAACATAATTTAGGGAAACAAACAAATGTATTCCAAAAACTATACATACGGGGTGGTGCCTATGGCTCAGTGAGTAGGGCGCTGGCCCCATATTACGGAGGGTGGCGGGTTCGATCCCAGCCCCAGCCAAACTGCAACAAAAAAATAGCCAGGTGCTATGGCAGGTGCCTGGGCCTGCCAAACAACAGTGACAACTACAACCAAAAAATAGCCAGGCATTGTGATGGGCTCCACCCTGGGCCTGTTAAACAATGACAACCACAAAAAAAAAAAAAAAAAAAAAATAGCTGGGCATTGTGGCGGGTGCCTGTAGTTCCAGCTACTCTGGAGGCTGAGGCAAGAGAATCGCCTAAGCCCAAGAGCTGGAGGTTGCTGTGAGCTGTAACGCCACGGCACTCTACCTAGGGCGACAAAGTGAGACTCTGTCTTTAAAAAAAAAAAAACTATTCATATATGTGTTAGTATTGACAGGAAATAGTGTGTGTGGGAGAGAAGCAGGGGAGGGTGAAGATTTTTACTTCCCAGTTGTAATTTTATGCTCTTCCATATTTTTTGAAGTTTTATTTACTGTAAGCCCTGTGATGGATAATTTTAGGTGTTAATGCAGCACAAGTGAGGGACGCCTTCATGCCTGGTAATGGTTTGTTTCTGGATGTGTCTGTGAGGATGAGAGGGAGATGGGCATGTGGGTCCGTAGGCTGAGGAAGGAAGGCTTGCCCCTGAAGGGGGACCCCCATCCAGTCCACCAGGGACAAAGCAGTTGGTGGGGGTGGAGTACGCTCTGCTTCCCCCTCCCTTCCTGAGCAGGCCAACTTTTCTCCTGCGGCCTTTGGAGGTCAGACTCCAGAGTTTTTGGCTTTGGGACTCTGGGTCTTGTACCAGCACCTCCAGGGGAGGAGGGCACTCTCGGGCCTGACTGTGGGCTGCAGTCTTGCAGGCCTGTCGTGGCCTGGTGTGGGACTTCACTCCACCTAACAAATCCCCTTCCCTGTATCCTGCTGGTTCCAGCTCTCATGAGAACCCATATTACACATACACAGAGGCTGCAAAGCATATTTATGGTGTAAAGAATAATGGTCCAGCGGGCCCCCAGTCAATATACAAATCCCTGTTATAGGGCGGCGCCTGTGGCTCAAGGAGTAGGGCGCCGGTCCCATATGCTGGAGGTGGCGGGTTCAAACCCAGCCCCGGCCAAAAAATCAAAAAAAAAAAAACAAATCCCTGTTATAGGCCCTGAGCCCTTAGATATGTTCCCAACATAATCACCTTCCCTCCACATGGACGCGACCACCCTCCTGACTTGCTGGGTCGTCTTGTCCTTGCTCTTCTTTATGATTTTACTACTGTACTGTTTGCCTGGAAATGTAGTGGAAGTTTACCTGTTTTTAAATTTTTTCTTTTAAGTAGAGGATAATTCTGTAGAGTTCTTTCTATATCTGGTTTCTTTTGTACAATATTGCTTGTGAGATTCATTCAAATCCCGTGTGACTGGAGTTTGCTCATGGTCTCTCCTGTAGACTGTTCCATCATGTGCCCATATCACAGTTTGTTCATTCACCGTGGATGGACATTTGGGCATCCCCCGTTTGGGGACATCATCAGCAATGCCTCTGTAGAGATTTGTGTTCTGTCCATGGTGCACTTTTTTGTAAATTTTTTTCAAAATCAAACCTGAGAAAGGAACTGCTAGATTATGACATATGCACAGCTTCAGCCTCCCTGGACAATATCAAAATGCTTTCCATAATAGTTACATGATACATATTGCTTGTTTTTAGGGGTTTTTAAGGGCTTAAGGCAAAAGGAAAGAAAGGAGGGAGAGGGGAAGAGAGAAGAAAGAAGCTTCTTCAAAATAATGGCACCACCGCTAGCATTCCTCTCATGCTGGCACCCCCCTCTACAGTGGACTGAATGTTTGTGTCCCCCCCAAAATTCGTAAGTTGAAATCCTAACCCCCAATGTGATGGTATCAGGATGTGGGAACTTCGGGAGGTGAGTAGGTCATAAAGATGTAGCCCCCACGAATAGGATTAGTGCCCTTATAAAGGAGGCCTCTCTTTTATAGATAGAGTTCTGGAGAACCCTCTAGCCCCATTTCTACCTGTTAGGATGCAATGAGAAGTCAGCTGTCTAAACTCCAGAAAAGGGGCTCTAACCAGAACCCAGCCAGGCTGGCACCGTGCTCTTGTGTCGGTGTCGCAGGGCCGCTGACCAGCAGGGACGAGGACACCAGCAGAAGGATCAAGGGCACTTTATTGTAGAAATGATACAGCTCAGAAAAAAGCAAGCTCTCCTCTTCCTTCCTCTTCTTTCTCCTGAAATGGAATCTGTACTGCCAGGGTTTGAGGCAGGAAGGTTCACACGGGATTCGGACAGACCCGTGGGGCACCCTGCAGGCAGCTTGCAGAGGACAGGTGAGCAAGCGCCCCTGCGTCCCCCGGGTGGGAAGCCTTAAGTAGTGGCCAGAACAACAGTGGCTCTGAATCACACCTAATGATCATCACTCAAGAAAGCACGGACACCTGCCTGACTAATCATCCTTACTCAAAATAATCTGGCTCCTCGTGGCCCTCAGGCGAGAAAGCCTAATTGTCTCATCTTCCCTACAGAGTCCAAAACCCTCCTGGAGGGACGCCTCTGTACTGAATCTCACTGGCTGAGGAGGGGGCCCCCGGGCTTAGGGAAGGGGCTCCGTTATAGGTTGCCTAATGTAGTACAAGCAGTTAGCGCCTCATCTGTTTCTGGGGAGCAGCTATCTCTACAGGTTAGGTTTTTCCCATCCCTCCGCCTTTTTAGGCCAGCGGCCATCGTCGTCTTACAGGTCTCTCCACACTCTTGGACTTCCTGCCTCCAGAACTGGGAGAAAGAAATGTCTGTGGTTTATAAGCCATGCGGGCCCTGGTGCTTTGCTGTAGCAGCCCAAGCAACCCAAGGCACCTGTGTCCCAGCACCTGGTATGCTGTGTGCCATTTGCTTCCAAGTCGATCTCACGAGAATGTGAACCCAAGCCTGTCTGAACCCTTATCTTTCCCCAGAAGGCCAATGACAATCGCATACCCACACTGGTCTTGTGCACAGAGCACACTTGGATTGTCACTAGTTGGAAAGGCACGGTGGAGAGAGGAGGCCAAGGAATGAGATGGGGAGGAGATGCTTCTCCACGTGGGCACTGCATCTGGGGCCCAGGCTGCCCCTGCAGTGTGCCCTCAGAGCGTGGGCAGGGAGCTGACCAGCCCAGGCCTCCCAGCTCCCACCTGTGACAGAATGCTATGTCCCCAGGAAGCAAGTGAAGAAATGGGGATGTCAGCAGGTGGAGGCATTCCTAGAGAGGTGAATCTCCAGTAGCAATTGCACCTATGGCATACTGGCCTCAGTGCCAGTCTCTGTGGGTATGACAGTGCACAGTGCTGGCCAGGGCCCTGCCCAAATGGGGCTGGCACTGGAGTGGGGATGGGCAAGGGCCCAACAGCATGTGTAATCAAGCCAGTTAGAACATTCTTCCTGGTTTCTGAGAAGCAGCAGATGTACCATGACGATGATGACATAATGCATTGTCCACCATAGGGGAACAAGTTACATCTCTTCTCGACATAACTTCAGTCAAAACCAGTGGGGACCGCAGAGTACTTGGGATATGTGTTCAAGTAAGAGCCAAGCTCCGGAGACAAACTGTCTCACTTGGATCACTTGCCAGTTCCACCACTTGTGACGATGGGCAAGTCACTTCACCTCTCAGTCCCTCAGTTTCATAATCAGTAGAATGGGATCGCAGTAGCAGCTGTCTTGGCTGGCTTGTGATGACTAAAGGATGTAAGCACAGAAAGTCAGCACAGAGCAAGGGCTGTTCTCACCAGGTCTTCCTCCTGGTGAATGGTGGACCCTGGTTGGGCCTTTCAGCTTAGCCGGAGGGGTGAAGCCTTTCTGTGTCCTGCCGTCTGGGCACATAATGAAGGCTTGCTTGGTGCTGTCTGATGGTCACACATTCATTTTTACTGAGTGTCTACTATGTGCCAGGCTCTGAGGACACAGTGGTGATTAACTCAGTCATCCTGACCTTGTGGAGATAATAATATACTGGGGCCTGGGCACTAGCATACAACTGGAACTACACAAAATCCCACCTCTGACTGCACAGAGCTCAGCAGGACTCCAGGAGCAAGTGAGAGGTCTCCAAGTGGGGATCTGGGGCAGGGCCTGGCAGGATGGCTGGTCTGAGCCAAAAAGGGGGAAGCAGGGCTTAGAAGGAAGTCTCAGGCTCAAGAAGGATTGAGATGGACTCAGCGGGGCCCATGAGTTGAGCTGGCTTCATCAGGCAGAGAGACCCCACCCAGGAGGTTGGGAGCCAGCTGCCATCCAGCCCCCTGGAAACCTATCCATGTCCTCCCTGTCAGTAGGGCTTGCTCAGCTATTCTAGAGAACTCTGGAGAACGGTGACATGACAGTCCCCTCTTACAGAGGAGTGACAGAAAGCCCAGAGGACCACAGAAAGAAGTAGAAGGGGCAGCCTCAGCTCCCCGGGAGCCTGCGATCTCTGGACTGGCTCTGTGGTGATGAGGCAAGAGAGCAAAATTCCAACCGCCTCACACAGTAAGGTGACTTCACCAAGTTCAGGGTGTTTTGTTGTAAAGCTGTTCTCAAACCCAGAGTCTGTCTTTGTTCTTTGTGTTAATTTGGCCTTCAGGGAGAAAAGCAATGTGCATCCCAAAGAAATAAATATGAGAAGACTCAGCCTAAGGGTAAAAATAACAACTTGAACCTGGAGTCAGCCCAGGCCATGCAATGGCCCCAGATAAGACTGGTTTTGCTGTGCAGCTGTTCCTGCAGCTCTTAAGACAAGGGATAATCAATAAAGCAGCCCGTCCCCAACCTACTTCTTGCTTCCCTCCCCAGACAGTGTATGTGGCTTTGGGGAAACACTCAGGATGTCTTTGCAATGAAGGCCTGGTGGCCCTCAGTCCCCGTTGAGAATGAAGGAGGGAGGGTGCTGAGGGTCCATTCTGTGCACCGCCCACTGAGATTTCCTACCTGCATTTCAGGAGAAAATGCAGGAAAGGCTGGGGGAGAGTCAGAGATCAGAGGATTAGGATCACCGCCTGGCACGTCCTCTAACATTCCTTCAACTAACCTCACGCTCTGAGAAGAGGCAGGCCGCCCAGCTGGGGACAGAGGACAAACCCAAAGTCATCAGAAGGAGGGTGCATCAAAGGCAGCTGGCAGATGACAGAAGAGGCTGTCATCCCTGAAGGCTGCTGGCCCCAGAGCCTTTGGAAATGCAGCCCTCAGTCAACTCGGTGAGAAGAGTAGCTGAATGTGCCCTCTCGTTGCTTTATTTAAATTGAGGGCAGGATGTCTGTCATCTCAGGCACATTTACATCCTAAATGCACCTGGACTAGTGCTGGGCATCCTCCCCAAGTGGCCCAGTACTTCAGAGAATCTACAGTCACCTCAACCGCCAGCATCACAGTACACGCTATCTGGGAAGGCTTTAGGGAGTCCTTGGCCAGCGGTTTCATTTCTACCCCACACTTTTGTTTTAATTATGAATTTCTGTTTTCAAACAAAATGTTGCAGGCAGGCTGAATACACGGTCTATAAAACAGAGCAGAGCAAAGTTCCTCAGTTCAAATCAGGGATAGGAGGTGAGAGTCTTCACCTGCGTCCACTGCACAGAAAACACATGAAAACTAGCAGGCTACCTCAGCCCCCTGTGTACTGGGAAGCTGAGTGCAGAGAGACAGCCCTGACCAAGCCGCGAGGTCAGAGACAGGTCGATCATAGACCACACTGACCCCCCCCCCCACCACCACCTATCTAGGTTGGTTCTGGCACAGACTAGAACAACGGAATATTTGTTAAGCCAACAAAAAATCGGCGAAGAGCAACACTGATGATTTATGTGGTCACTTCTGTTTTTCTACAAATGCAACCACTTTTCAAAGAAGAGACTAAAGGAGCACCTGCATCTCAGAGAGGGTTCTTAATTGCCTGTGTTTTGAATTTACAGCATTTGAAAGAGTTTTATTCCCTGATCTAATGTCAAGAATAAAAGCAGTAAAGGGCGGGAGAGGTTGAAAAGGAGCCCCAATTTGCATTTGAGACCTGAAACCTGACGTGCCTGTCCTTGTCCTGCATCCAAGTCCACTTCAAAGGTCCCCACTGATTAGATGCACATCAGTCACCATGGCAACAGTGGGGATGCCCAGCCCCCCTACCCCGTGGCCTACTGCCAGCCAAGGCATATGCCTGGCTTCCGGAGAGCCAGGTGGGGTGGAGGAGGGAGGGCCCATGGCCCAGCCTGGCTGCACCCTCATCCAGAATGTCTTGTTGGTCCTCTGTGGGGTAGGGGTGTCTGGGTCAGCACCTCTATTGGCTGTACCTTTATCCCGCAACACACACCAGTCAGAAGGTCACTCCTAAGGGCTTTCCTCTAGTGCCTGGCACACAGCAGCCACTGGACAAAGGCTTGTGAATATGTAAATGAATAACAATGTAACAGGAATCAGGGCAGTGCCTTTGGCTCAGTGAGTAGGGTGCTGGCCGCATATACTGAAGGTGGCCGGTTCAAACCCA
Organism: Nycticebus coucang; assembly: GCF_027406575.1. Classification (NCBI taxonomy): domain Eukaryota; kingdom Metazoa; phylum Chordata; class Mammalia; order Primates; family Lorisidae; genus Nycticebus; species Nycticebus coucang. The sequence goes on along the minus strand of NC_069782.1, from coordinate 145,935,110 downwards.
GCCCTGGGCCAAACCTCAACAACAACAACAAAAAACTAGCCAGGCGTTGTGGTGGGCGCCTGTAGTCCCAGCTACTCGGGAGGCTGAGGCAAGAGAATCGCCTAAGCCCAGGAGTTGGAGGTTGCTATGAGCTGTGTGACACTGCGGCACTCTACCAAGGGCAATAAAGTGAGACTCTGTCTCTAAAAAAACAACATAACAGGAGTCCCCAGGAGCTTATAAAATACACAAATGCCCAGGTCCATTTGATACCTGCCAAAGCAGCATTTGAGGGAGATACGCTCAAGACTGGGGGACTTCCCAGCAGGTGCCCACGTGCCCCTCCGGTTGGAGTGGAGGAGAAGAAAGCTGAGCGGAGACATGCTGTGGGGGATGGCTGGAGCCATCACTCACTGAGAGGACAAGATGAGAACTCCACCAGGAACATGTCAAGTTGGAGATGCGGGGTAGGCAGTTGGGAGTCTGATTCTGGGGAGAAGTTGGGGAGGAAGACAGCATTTATATCCACGGATTGATGCGACCACAAGGAAGCCATGAAGTCAGGCAAGAAACAGGTCCAAGATACAGTCCCTGGAGCACGAGGGGCAATGAGTAAGGCAGATGAAAGCGTGTACCAGGCAGGTTTGGGAAGCCAAGAAAGTGCAAACTGCGGAAGAAGGGCTGATGTCCCCAGGGCTGCAAGGGCAGCAGCAGGGGAGCCGCAGGTCACCTTCCAGCCCATGTGTGTGGTCGTGGGCTGCTGCTGCTTCCAGACACCAGGCTTAAGGAGCCAACCTTGAAACCGCCCCCTCTTCTCTGCATACAGGCAGTGAGTGCTGCTGGGGAAAGTGGAACTATGCCACCATTAGTCCCCTGAACTGGTAAGGGGGACAGATATGGTTTTTAGGTGCTTGCACAGCCAGGCACACTGCCACCGCACTTGGGGCGCATTATCTCCTGTGGGCCTCACACCCCTTTGAGATGGGTATCACCTATTTCTATGGCTATTTGACAGGTCAAGAAGCCTGCCAGGATTTGGGGATGGCCAGGCAACCTGTCTCCTCAGACCAAGGGACACACCACTACTTCCTGGCGTCAGGAGAAGGAGAAACTTGCTCTTTCCCCTGAAAGTTCCCTGAAAGATCAACTCACAATTAAGGCAGATTAATAAGGAGCATCACAGAATGATTACTAAGTAGCCCCATAAAGTTCAGATGTTTTTATACCTGTCTTTTTGGAGGGGAGCAGAAATGTGGAGTATAGGTCATTCTCTTTAGGGGTGAGGAAAGTGCCAGAGAGGACAAATGGATGGGGGGGAAGACTGACTTGTAAATGAGTCTCTTTGCAAATTAAATTAATCTGAGAGACAGGATAGGTGCCTCCACATTATATTAAATGAAGCGGGCCAGATCTGGTTGCATTCTTTTTTTTTTTTTTTTTTTGCAGTTTTTGGCCGGGGCTGGGTTTGAACCCCCCACCTCCGGCATAAGGGGCTGGCACCCTACCCCTTTGAGTCACAGGCGCGGCCCTCTGGTTGCATTCTTGATCTTCTTTTCTGGGATATATTGAGATAAAGGGGAGAGGAAGGAAAGTCAGTTGCCCCTTTGATCTTTTGATGAGGTCAGTCCAGTTTATGCAGATAGAGGGACAGCCCCTTCCAGTGCATTTTGATCTCAAATGCCTTAAAAATGTTCTATATATTAAGGAGTCATATTTGGGGGTAAAATTTCCTGAGTTCTTCACTGATCAACACAACATCAACGGGCGCTCTTGGGGAAGCTTCCAGGCTCACTATCTGACTGCCTTCCTTCCCCTTGGCCCTTTTCATCACTCACCTAACCCCTGGGCATCTCAGGGTGGTGGGCAGTGGTACCTGCTGGCAGAAACCAAGGCATAGATATTCGGTATCCCTGTCAAGTCCACCTTCTGGTCTATTAGTTTGTGACTTGACCCTAGGGATTTTTTAAAACTATTTTTATTTTTTTAGAATCAGAATCTCACTGATTGCCCAGCCTGGAGTGCAATAGTTATTCACAGGCATAATCATAGCATTCTGCAGCCTTGAAGTCCTGGACTCAAGTGATCCTCCTGCCTCAGCCTCCCAAGTAGCTGGGATCACAGGTGCCACCAGGTCCAGTGACCCTAAGGTTATTTTACCATGTGAGGACAGGCTGATGCGGCAGGAGGGGGTCCAGTGCCCAATGGAAATGTGGCCACACCTCTGTCTGGGGAGAATGTTAGAAAGGTGAGCAGGAAGCTGGCTTACGGAGCTGTCCTTGGGACAGCATTTCTTCTTGGCCAGGGATTGATGAGGTTTTGTGGACAGCTATGCAATGTAAAGAGCTCTCTTTAAGGAAAAACAAATACAAAACAACCCATTCAAAATTAGGTATGAACATGAATATTTATTTAGAATGAGAAATAACAACAAATCACAAGCTTCACAAGACTGACACATACAAAAGCAAACGCCCCCACCCCACCCCACCCCCACCATGGTAGGTCTCAAGTAAGCAAGGGGCTCCAAGTTTAACCTCTCTCAGTCTCCTGGGACATCACCCTCTGCTTCCTGCTGGGAGTTAGTGGAAGCCTCTGATCCTTTGTCTCAAGCACCACCACCTGGGGCTTCGCCTGGCCCACCCAAATTCAGGAAGGGACAGTTTCAAGCAAGGTTCCAAACAGTTCTGAGCAGGGACCACCCCAGTGATCTGGCACAAGCTATCAGGGTAAAAGACTCTGACCCTGATCTTCTCGGTAGACTGCTGGCCAGGATCATTCCTGCACCAGATATTTGTCAAGTACCTATCACATGCCAGCGAGGTGCCAGGGCTAGGGATGTGTCTGATCCTGTGAGCCACATGGATGCAGTGTGTGTAGCACAGGGAGGGAGCCTGGCACATACAAGTTGCTCATTAAATGTTGCTTTTCTTCCCTTTTTCCCACTTGCCAGGCACCCTCAGGCAACGAGGCTGTGCCCAACACAACAATGCTCACAGCAGCCACATGCCAATGTTCTGGGAGTCCAGCCCTCACTCTCCCCATCCATGAAACAGCAACCACTCTCTTGGTGACAAAGCAGGACACCCAAATCCTAGAGGTCAGCAGGACCATAGGGGCTGTCCTGGCCAGTTCCATCCCCTCAGACAGACTCAGAAGCAGGCCCTCATTTGTCTGAGGTCACCCAGCAGGACGGGGCACAGGCAAGTCTCCTGGATCTCAGCCCCTCCCCCACGGATGCCACCCACGCCAGGAAACTAAGGAAGGGGTCTTCAACCCTAGGAGGTGAGAATCACCCTTAGTGTTGGAAACAGAAGGCAAAACCACAACTTCAACAACCCAGCGGTTCTTGGGCCTCATTCCCGGAGTCTCTGGGGTAGTGGGCTTCTGCCAGGACACAACATCGGGACTTTAGAAGCTCCCGGTGCCCCTACCTGAAAGCCCCTCTCTGCGCAGTGAGGCTGGCGGGGTAGGGGAGGAAGGCGGGGAAAGAAGTGGCCAGGAAAAAAGGGGTGCTAAAAGCCAAGTTACTTTCAGCACACCACCTGTCGAAGTGGTGGAGTCCCAAGTAGCAGCATTTCAGGCACTATGATGGGCTGGGCAGTACTTGTGATTTGAGGGACAGGGGACAGAGGTCCGCAGCGCCCTTCCACAGGGATGAAGATGAGGACAGGGGTCTGAGGCGTCCCCTCGCAGAAGACCACGGCGGAAGACCGGGGTCAGAGGCTCCCCGCTTCGCTGGGGACCGCCGCAGGAGACACCGCTCGCGCGCGCTGCAGAGTAGCCCGGCCCCAGCGTGGAACGCGCCACCTGCTGGCCCCGGAGTGCGAGGCCGCGCGGTCTAGCGGCGCCACCTTCTGGCCACATGGGAAAACGCAACCTCCTGGCCGGAGCAGAACCTGGAGAGCTGCTGGCGAGCGGTTCCCCCTTTAGCGCCCCGCGAGCTCGGAGTCCCTGCCCTCCCGGGGGCTCCCAGCCAGGACCTGCTTCTCTCCCCCTGACAGCGCCTGTTGTCACAGCTCCTTGCGCCTCCAGGAATTGGGCCTCCCGGAGCAGACGCCTTCATCCACGATACCTTCCACCCTGTCTTCTTGGCTGTCATCTTAACGAATCCCTTGACATCCCTGAACTTCAGTTTCTTCTTATGTTAAAAGGGGCGCTCATAAAGCCACGTGCAGGGCAGTGAGATAACTGGACAGAACGACCCCCCACAAACAGTCAGCGCGTACCGCCCAAGGCTTTGGTCGCGGAGGTCCGACATGGATGTGGGGTGGGAAGAGCGTCTCTGAACCCAGGAGTGGGAGACGCATCAGGTGACCATCAAAATAGCCCCTCCCCTCATGAGTCGGGAGCTTCTGGAGCAATTTCCAGGCCCCTTAATTCTCCAGACTTTAGGCTGGCTAGGACTTCACAGATCCTCCTGGGCAGTTGGTGATGGTCCTCCCAGAAAGGCCTGCTCAGTCGACAAGCAGCCTCCTGTGATCTCCATGAGAAGCCTTGAGCGTGAAGATGACGTGTTTGCTCTTGCTGGGACAGGGCCAGTTGTCAGGTAAGCCCCCTCAGCACCCCTGCCACTGTCCAGGACCTAGGCCCTTGTGCCTTCTCTGTGTTGCTGTGTCCACAAACTGTCCCCATGGAGAGGTTGTAGAGTGGTTACAGCAGTGGTTTTCAAACTTAGAAATCAAATATTCTGAAGCAAACAGAATCATCTGGAGGGCTGGTTAAAACCCAGCATAGGTCCTGGGTGGAGACTGAGAATCTGCATTTCTGACAAGTTCCCAGGGGGTGCTGAGACTCCTGGTCCACTGAGAACCCCTGACTTAGAGTCTGACTAGACCTGGGTGCAAATCCTGGTTCCATCATGTACTGGCTGTGAGATTTGGGGGTAGTTACTTGACCTTGACCTCAGTTCCCTTGCTATCAAGTGAGGGCAATTGGCCCCAACTCTCAGTGCTGCAGGGAGCATTGGCTGAGATGGGGCCTGCAGTGCTCAGCTAGGGGCTGGCGGGGGGTGCGGTAATTGGTGGCTGCTCTCCTTAGCCTGTGTGTGCTCCTGAATTCCACCAAGAGTTCTCCTGTAGGTGGTATGGTGGCTGCCGCAAAGTTAGGATAGGAGGATTGAAAGGGAAAGAAAACAATGAATAGACGTGATTTTATTTGGGAACCTTGTTACAATCCTGTAACAGAGGAAGTCACCGTGGCCTCAGTGGGGGAGATAAGGGTGACCGCTTCTGGGAGTCAGGAACAGTACCTAGAAGAGCGGACACATGGACTGAGCCTGGAAAGCAAGGCGTCATCCATCCTAGTAGGGAGAAGGGCACTTCAGGCTGGGAGAGCAGCTAGTACGCTGCTTCTCAATTCTGACCACACATTGGGATCACCTGGAGATCTTTTAAAACCCCAGTGCTCAGGTGGCACCCTACGCCAATAATGTCTGAATCTTAGAGGGTGCTATGGACTGAATGTGTCCCTCCAAAATTCATATGATTCAAACCTAGCCCCTAGTGTGATGGTATTAGGAGGTGGAGCCTTCGTGGGTGATTAGGTTTAGATGAAGTTGGAGCCTCCATAATAGGATTAATGCCCTTATAAAAGGAGACTGCAGACATATGGACACACAAAACCCAGTCATGCTGGCTCTCTGATCTCAGACTTCCAGTCCCCACAATAGTGAGAAATAAATTTTGTTTTAGCTACCCAGTCTATGGCAATTTGTTGGTGAGCTAACAGGGAGAACAACCATATGAATTGTTTGAAGCTTCCCAGGTGTCAATGTGGGATAAGGCTGAGAACCACAGAGCTAAGGCTTGAAGGAACAAATTTACATTTCTGCCCAGGGACATGGAGCAAATAGCTCAAGGTGCCTGGAAATGGGCTGCCTAAAGCAGAAATGGGGGACAGGAAGGCACACTGGGCCATTTCCTCAGAACCATGGAAGAATTCTGACTAGCAAATGAAATAAGCAAATGCTTATGGTCTTTAATTTGCATAGTGACATTCCTGACAACCACCAAGTTTGCATTTGAACCCATCTTGCTGTTGCCTCAAGAAGGGAGTGGCTGGGAAGTTCCTACCACCTGATTCATCTTAGGATACTCTGAGCTTAGAAAACAGCCAGCACTCTGGAATGCTTGTTGAATGGATCAAATAGCCCTGTTGTCCAATGATGTGCTCCCACTTGAGTGGCCAGTCTCTACTGCACGTAGGTCCAAGGGGCTTGCTTTGTGATGCCTCTCAGCTGGGCTAATGTGGTTTGAGGGATGTCAAAAAACTCCATAAAGACCCCCGTGCCTGTGGCTGCTGCCTGAAATCCCACTAATGGAGCCTCATGTGTTTTGCTGATTCTTGCTCACACCATGTCAACTGCATTCCCAGAGGTAGGTTTTCAAAGGTTGCAGGGGCGGAAAGCCCAATGGTTATGGGGAAATCGGGGGGAAGATTCAGAAAGAAAGACCTAAAAGCCCTCTGAGAGACCACCCTTGGCACTGGTCAGAGCCTAGGATGGAATAAAGGAGCCATAAAAGACAGTTGCTTCTTTTTTTTTTTCAAACTGGAACCTCCTGGCCTTTTCCCTTGGTCTTGCAATTTTTATGCTACACCCTAAAGGAAAGTTCACTATTTTCTCAAGGACTAATTCTGCTAATCATAGGATCCAGATTGATCTTCGCAAAATTCTTTCAAAGAGGAGGGATGTAATCATAAAACATTTCTAATAACCAACACGGTAAAAGACTGTGATATTCCACGCGTGCGTCAATCTGTTTATCCCCTGACTTGTTTACATCCTCTTCCAGGCTGAAGCTCCTAAAAGGGATTCTGAGAGAAGGTTTGAATGCAAATGGGTTCTTTAGGAGGTATCTCAAAAAGCCTCTGTGGAGTAGTGGAGAAGTGAAATGGGGTAGGGGTGGGGGGTGAAGGAGGCCAATATAGTGTGTGCTAATGAGCAACTGAGGTTTGAGTCCACTGGGGTGTTTGGGGAGACAGTATTAAACATGTCCCATTCCACAGGATGGGCATGGGATCTGGACACCTTATATCCACTAGTTCCCATCAGTCATTGATTGGTGGTTGCTCCCAGTAGCATTAACTCCTTGGCACTTCTAAGCTGGCAGTGCACATACTCTTGGCCAGAGATAGTCCTCAGGGAAATGTAATTGGAGTGCTATACCGACCAGCCCATTCACATGCCAGCTAATCTGTGAACAGCTCAGGAATGTGTCCACCCAACCAGTGCCAGCCTTTCATTCCATTCATTTAGGCACCAACACTTTCATGTGCTAACTCATTCACAAGGCATCATCATCCTTGGGCCAATTAATGAGAAAAATGGTCTACAAAGAATCTGGCAACTGAAAAATATCCCAGGCTCCAGTGAACACATGTGGCAATTCTACTTAGTGGTATCAGTGTATTTGAGGTAATTTTCTCTATTAGTGTGTTTTTATTTCTTGGGGTTTTTTTTTTTATTTTTAGTGTCTTTATTATAGGTTTTTGCTTTGAGGTAACCAAGAGACTTACAGAGACAATCTTATACTTGTAAGAAGTTTGACAACTTAACTTTGATCACAAAGAAAAGAACAAAGGACTAAAAAACTGTCCACTTTAATTTCATTTTCCCACATTTTGACTTTTTACTGTTTCAATTTATATCTTTTATGTTACCTCTGAACAAATTTTCATAATTTCATTATTTTTGTAATATTCGCCTTTTCATACTAGAGATATGAATGGATTACATGCCACTATTCCAGTAGTAGAGTATTCTAAATTTGTCTGTGTATTTACTTTACCAGTGAGTTTCATACTTTCAGATGATTTTCTAGTTGCAAATTATTTTAAGTTGGTGGACTCCCTTTAGTGTTTCTTATAAGACAGGTCTAGTGGTGATGAATTTTCTCAGCTTTTGTTTGGGAAAGTTTTAATTTCTCCTTCCTATTCTGAGGATAGCATTGCTGGGTCAATTATTCTCAGTTGGCAGTTTTTTCCTTTCAACACTTTGACTACTTCCTATGCCCTCCTGGCCTCTGCTGAGAAGCGTGCTGCCAGACAAATCAGAGTTCCTTTGTGTTATTTGCTTCTTTTCTTTTGCTGCTTTTAGATTCTCTCTTTGTTTTTGACCTTTTAGAGTTTGATTATTACATGTCTTTGGGTAGTCTTATTTGGGTTGAATCTATTAGGGGGTGATCTAAATGGTGATCACCATTAGATGATCTAAAGATCATCATCTAAATGGTGATCTTTGACATTTCTATACCTGGATTTCAGTTATGCCTTTGATTAAGATTTCTGCTTTCTCTTCCTCAATTCCCTCTTGAAAGCCAGTGACTCTTAGATTTATTCTTTTGAGGTTATTTTCTAATTTTGTAAATACTCCCCATTCTTTTCATTCTACTTTCCTTTTTCCATCTCTGATTGTGTGTTTTTAAATAATCTGTCTTTGATCTCATTCTTTCTCCTGCTTGATCAATTCTGTTGTTGAGACCCTCTGATGCATTTTTTCTAGTTCACCCAATATATTTCTCAGTTCCAGAATGTATGTTTCATTTGTTCTAATTATTTCAGTCATTTTCTTAGATTTCTGATAAATTTATGATTTATTTTTCTTTGTTATAATTGAGTTTGCTGAGTTTCCTTAAGATTACTATTTTATTTTGCAGAGTTTTTTGGGGGGTGGAGTGGGGCTGGGTTTGAACCTGCCACCTCCAGCATATGGGGTTGGTGCCCTACTCTTTTGAGCCACAGGTGCTGCCCAAGATTGCTATTTTAAATTCTTAATCTGAGAGCTCACATATTGCCATCTTATTAGGCTTCGTCCCTGGTTCCTTACTTTGTCCATTTGGGGAATTCATGGTTCCATTTGCTATTTCTTAATGAATATACATCTATGTCTTTGCATTGAAAGATTAGTTATTTGCTCTAGTCTTTGCTGTCTGGGTTGGTGGTTTGTTCTCTGTAGTGCATATGTGTTCAGAGGTTCTGTGGAATTTGCCCGTTTAATTTTTTAGCCTTAGATTACTGTCTCATTTTTGGCACTAAGTAGTGCCTTAAGCCCAGGTTTGCTGCAGCTTTCACAAAAGTTCAAAGGGCTACCTGTCCTGGATGGGGGGGTGGGGGGACTCCAAAGGGGATTCCTTGGCTGTGTGGAGAGATGGCTAAGGGTTCATGCCCTAGGATCTGTGGATAGCACCTCTTACAATGTGATGCTGCTGAACTAGCTCTCTGATTTAACATCTTCCTTATCTGAGATGGGAGAGCTGCCCCTGGGTTTCCCACACTGAGGCTACTAGGTCCTTCTCTAATACCTGTCTCCCGCTGCTTTCAGGGGTCCCTCTCCCTATAGCTGATCTTACTTTTTCCAGTGTAGAAACCAAGAGTTTGGGGGACTTTTCCACGTGGTGCCTTGCAACTTGAGAGAGGGGCATCTTGGATAGCGAAATTCATTTCTCTTAACGTCCACTCACAATTTTTCACATTTCTGTGGCTCTGGGATTGCCACGGCCTCATTTTTGTGTTCTGGAATATTAGTGGTTATAATTCTATCATTGGATAGTTGGTTTGGTTTATATTGTGGAAAGTAAAGCTAGATTACTTCTACTTCACCATTTTGGTAAAGTCTGGCTTCAGTTTACTTTGTATTTGCTGGGACGAGGCTGATCTTACATGCATTCATGCAGTCATAAGAGACAAAGAGGTTGCTAGTGATTTTTCATCCAAGATAACAGGGAGCATCCCAGGAAGATTTTAATTTAGATTAAAGTACAAATTCCAAGAATAAAGAGGTTTTTTTCCCCCTTGTATCACAAGAAAACCAGTAACATCCATAAGGTTTGTTTTGTCTACACGAGGTGGTGCTTTTAAAAAATGAGGACAGAGAAATTAATTAGACTTTGGAGAATGGTGACAGTTTTTTCTTCATGTCTGATAAAAAAGGCATTGGGCAGATTGCTGTGGGGCCTCAAGACTGAACTCAGCTCTAAGCTTCAAGGTCTCTGATGACAGATTGCAATGCTACTGTGGGTCTAACCACATTGCCCTAAAGGACAAGGCAAGAAAACCACTCTGCCAGTGTCTGATACTTGAGAGATGATAGAGCCTTCACTTTTTAGTGAGATGGTAAAACTTCCCTTTTGCAAAGAATAGCAAGAGATTTTTGTAGATGTTAATCAGCCTGTTTTGTACCAACTTAAAAGCAATAAACACAATCTCCATACCAACAATGATGTAAATGGAGAAGAAGAGGAAGAAGTTAGGGTGTTCTAAAACAGTATCCCCAAACCCAATGGTGGTCAGTGTGACAAAGCAGAAATAGAAGGCACTCTCAAAGTCCAGGTGTTTCTCCCAGAAGGGGAGGACGGCAGCTGCACAGGAAATGTAGGCAAAAACGACAAGGGCAATGATGGGGAGAGGGACATCCAGCTTCTCCACCTGCTGCCCAACCTCATCCAAGTTGCTGATGATGGAATATGAGAGTTTCCCTGACACCAGTTCGGGACACGAGGTGCTCCTCTCCATGGCCTGCGTGGGCAGTTGCAATATGTTTTGTTTCTCTTGTGCAAGAAATCTCTCAAACAGCTCCAAGTTGTGGCTTGGGGCTGAAGGACACTTGCTGGGTGCGGGGCCTGGGAGCTCTTCGGCTGTGACGGTGATCTGAGGGATGGCTTCATTTGCAGGCCTGGTGGCAGGCTTCCTCCTGCAGAGCAGTTGGGAGCACCACTTGGAGAGGTGACAGGTGAAGAAAGAGAGTTTTCGGAATCGATTGTAAGATGTGGATAAGATGGTTGCCAGGATGTCACCTGTGTCCGTGAGGACCAGGAACATCAGGGGAATACCAAAGAGAGCGTAGAGCATGCACACGCACTTGCCAAGCCTGGTGACGGGGTAGATGTGGCCGTAACCTGAAAGAGAAGAGTCTAGGGTTGCTATCTGTCACTTTCTCTCCATCCCACAAGAAACTTTAAAGAAATCTTATGCCTTGACCCTCCTTAGCTTTATTTTTTACCCAACATGTTTGAAAATAATCATCTCATGGCATTCATCCACTTGTCTGGCGTTAGGCCTGCTTTGGCGGGAGGGGCAGGGAGTAAAGTCCACATTCCCTTTAGGATAAGGAACAACTCACACCCAGATTTGTGACCTGAAATGTCCTTAGCAGGGGACAAGCACAGGTTTGGGGATGAGGTGATTGCCTTGCATTCTGCTGCGGCCATTTCTGAGTGTCCCCAAGAGGATGGGCTCAGCTCATCCTGGAAGGACAGGAGAAGCACAGGTGAGCAGGGCTGGACAGGTTTGCCATCGTACCCACTGACTTCTTCATCCTCCATGGAGGTACTGGCTGTTAAGAAGTCCTCCTGGAGAGATCTGGGCCTCTCTATATAAGAGGCACTTACTATGTGCCAGTGGTGCACACGACATCACAGATAGTTTTAAGGACAGTAGAAAGATAGAAGATGAATATAACTGCTGCCCTCAGAGCCACTTGTGAGTTAGTAGATTGGACAAACATGTTCACAGATGACAGTGAAGCCATTAGTAGCCCAACATCTGGGATCTGACTGCCCTGTGTGAATCCCAACTCTGCCATTTACGAGAATGTTACTTGACTGCTCATATGTTTACAGGATTCCCTGTAAAATAAGGATGACAATCCCTACTTTATATATATATTGAGTAGTTGGGAGGATTACATGAGGCTTGGGCCTGGCACACGGGCTATTAATAAATGTTGGCACCCTCACCCTTGAGAGCTAATAGTATAACTGCCTATCGAGCACTTCTGTGGGCTGCGCGTCACTCAATCTCCATACACAGGTTATTTTTATTTCCTTTCACAGATGGGGAAACTGAGGTACAGAAAAATGAAGTCACTAGGCCAAGAGCACACATGTGCTCAATAGTGGAGATGAGAGTCAAACCCACAGGGCTCTCTGGCTCCCAAACCAGTGCTCTCAACCAGTGAGAACCAGTGAGCTAAGCAAAGGGAGGGGTGGAGTGAGGCCTCTGCGCTCTTCAGGGGCTCCTCTCTCTCCCCCTTCCATAGCCCTCCCCTCTCATCTACAGAGGGGCAGGAGCAGAGAGACGGCCAATCCTACAGCACAGGTGGTTGGAGCTTCTGGAGCAGGCAAGTTTCAATATGCAGATGAAAAAGCTTTAATTCCTATGTTTAATTTTTTTTTTTTTGATACCGTCTCACTTTGCTGCCCTCAGTAGAGTGCAAAGGCATCATAGCTCACAGCAACCTCAAACTCTTGGGCGTAGGTGATTCCCATCTCCGTTCTCTCAACTAGCTGTGACTACAGGTGCCCACCACAACACCTGGCTATTTTTTTAGAAACGGGGTCTCACTCTGGCTCAGGCTGATCTCAAGCTTGTGAGCTTAGGTGATCCGCCTGCCTTTGGCCTCCCAGAGTGCTGGGATTACACGCATGAGCCACCATGCCAGCTAGCCCCATGTTTAATTTTTGATGTCATAAGGGATGATTAATACAGAAAAACCCAGCCCGATTATGTAAATTAATTTGAAAGTGACTCCTAGGCTGGCTAAGCCCCAACCACCTCCAGCACTGCAGTTTCCTATGGCAAACTCTGGTTTTAGGCTCTGCCTTCTGGAGACATGCAGGCTTTCAGGTTGCCCACCCCCAGCAGCATCCCAAGAGCAGGACAGGGAGATGTGGCCCTCAAAGGGTCTCATCAGTCTGCATCCATCCCAGCACACTCAGCGCCACTCTCGCTGTTTCCACTAGGCACCATTTAATGGCACTAATTCATTCAATGAACATTTATTGAGTGCTTACTGCATATGCTGGGGACACAGTAGTGAGCAAAGTAGAGAAGGGATCCAACCTGGCTGAACCTCTGGTTTAGTGGGTGAGTCAGATATTAATCATAAAAACCCACACGAATGAGTATGTAATTACAAACAGAGACCTATAGCAGGAAGGGCGAGCGCAGACTGTTCTATGAATGATACAGCAAAGGCACACATCCCGGGTTAAGGCTCGGGACAGATTTTCCGGTAAGGTGACTCTTGAGCTGAGATTAGGACAGGGACTAAGAATTAGCCAGGAGAAGAGAACAAAAGCAGCATGTGCAAAGGCCCTCTGGCGGGTTCAAGAAAAGGCAGTTCAGGGCGGCGCCTGTGGCTCAAGGAGTAGGGCGCCAGCTCCATACACCAGGATGGGGGGTTCAAGCCCGGTCCCAGCAAAAACTGCAAAAAAAAAAGAAAGAAAGAAAAGGCAGTTCATAGGTTCATAGGGTGGGGCAACCCCTACATGGAGTGTACCAGGGAGTGCCCGGGAGCTGAAATCTAGCCTGTGGTGCCTTTCCCAATCTGTGAGCAGGGCTATGTCTACCTACAGGGAATGTGATTTTTCACCCATATGTCACCTAGCTGTCACCCTAGTTCAAGGAAGAGAGAGGACAACAGTGTGGCCAGTGTATAGGAAGGCAGCAAAGTGAGGCCATGGAGGTGAACGGGGTCTGAGGGCTCACCTGACAGAGAGGGAGGTGCCTTGATCAGTTTGGTAGGCCGAAAAATGCTCCCCCAGAAAGATTTCAAGTCCTAATTCCCGGAGTCTGTAAACATTACCTTATTTGGAAAAGGGGCCTTTGCAGATGTGATGAAGGACTTGGAGATGTGGAGATCATCTCAGATTATCTGTGTGAGCCCTAACTGCAGCATAAGTGTCCCCATGAAGGACGAGGCGGAATAGGATTTTATTTTTTTTGAGACAGAGTCTCACTATGTTGCCCTCAATAGAGTGCTGTGGCATCACAGCTCACAGCAACCTCAAACTCCTGAGCTTAAGCAATTCTCTTGCCTCAGCCTCCCAAATAGCTGGAACTACAGGCGCCTGCCACAACGCCCGGCTATTTTTTGTTGCAGTTGTCATTGTTGTTTAGCTGGCCCGGGCTGAGTTCGACCCCACCAGCCTCGGAGTATGTGGTTGGCACTGTAACCACCACGCCATGGGTGCCGAGCCAGAGACAGAATAGGATTTTACACACAAGAGAGGAGGCGGCGGCAACATGACTCGCAGCCACAGATCTTGGAAAGCTGGCCGCTGCCGGTACGGGGAGGGGCCGAGAAGTCTCCCCTACTAGAGCCTCCGGAAGGAGTTCAACTCCGGAATGCCTTGCTGTTCCGGCCTCCGTAACTTGACAGGGTAAGTTTCTATTGCTTTGAGCAGGCAGGTTTGTGGGAATTTGTTAGAACTGGCACTGCCAACGAATACAAGCCGCTGCGGTGCCTGCCCAGGTGAGAAATGATGGGAGCTTTGGGCAAGGTGGGGGCTGAGAGGAGGAGAGAGGCACAGAGACAAAATAGACAAAATTTCTATTTTGGCAGAAATTCTAGCAGGAAAGGGGGATGGCCTGAACTTGGGGTGTCCCAGAAAAGCTGGGGGGTGGGGCACAGAACAGGCACTCCTGATCCACTGCTGTCCGTGGCAAAGGTGGGTATAGTGGGTTATAAACAAGGAGGAGCCTCTGTGGTTGGCTGTGGTTGAAGTAGGTTTACAATGCAAGAGATCCAGAAAATCTAGCAAGGAAGTGAGTCTCCAAGAGCACACAGCCCCTGCAAAAGAAATGTATTAACTGTCCTCATTACCGAAAGCTGAATTGCATAATGGAACTCCTATCAGTTCGTATAATGCATTCACATATTCTGATACCATCAGCTCGCTGCACTTAGCCCGTGAGTATTTAATAGTCCTTGCTCTCTCCTCTTTCATCCAAAGGGCTGACCCAGTTGAGAATGACAGAGGATCAACTGGCCTAGCACCTATCTGGTATCCCAGGCTTAGCATCGAGGCCAGGTGTACTTCAAGTGGCCCAGAGCTGCAGGGCAGGAAGTAGTATTACCAGAGGGACTTTCAAATACGTTATTGATTATGGGGAGTCCAGAACATTCCCCATATCCTTTTCCCATTGTAATTACTGGGCAGCATGATGCCCTAATTGACTTGTATGATGGGCAGTAGCATCACTTTCTTGGAATTTAAACCAAGCTAATGCATTTCCATTAGATCAGTGATTCTCAGTCTGGACTCCCATTAGAATCACCTGGAGGGCTCTGAGAAATGCTGGTGTCTGGGCTCCATCTCTAGAGATTCTGACTTGATTGCTGGGCCGGGGGTGGAGCCTGGGCTGGGAGCTTGGAAATGCTCTCCAGGTGACTCTGATGTGTGGCCAGTGCAGAGGACCGTGCCTTGGGTTAGGGCCTCTCAAACGTTAATAGGTGTCAGAATCACATGAGAACCTTTTAAAACCCAGATTACTGGGCCCCACAGCTATGGTTTCTGGCTCAGCAGGTCTAGGATGGGTCCTGAGAATTAGTTTGTATTTCTGAAAAATTCCCCAGTGACGCTGATGCTACTTTGACAACCATGGCAATCAGTTGTTCTCAACAGGGGACAATGTTGCCCCCCAAGGGAGATTTGGTGATGTCTATAGATGTTTCTGGCTGCCATGATGGGGGCAGCGGGGTAAATGCTATTGCATCTAGCAGGGGTCCTCAAATTTTTTAAACAGGGGGCCAGTTCACTGTCCCTCAGACCGTTGGAGGGCCGAACTATAGTTTAAAAAAAAAAAAACTATGAACAAATTCCTATGCACACTGCACATATCTTATTTTGAAGTAAAAAAACAAAATGGGAACAAATACAATCACACTGTCGCATGTGGCCCACGGGCCATAGTTTGAGGACCCCTGCCTAGTGTATAGAGGCTGGAGATACACTCCACTTCACACAATGTGCAGGGCAGCCCCTGCTGTCCCCGAAAATTAGCCAGTTCATGAGGCCAACAGTGGCAAATTCAGGAAAAGAAAAAAGACAAAGGTAAACCCTAAACCCTCAGCTTCTTGCACATCTCCAGGGTCTTCCTTGCAGTAGCTGCTGTCCTGGGACTGTTCTTGAGCTGTGGGTTCCCCTGGAAGAATCAACCTCAGGGCCTGACCTCAGCCCTTCCTCCAACTCGCCCGCAGTGAGTCCATCTCAGAGCCTGAGCTTGCTCCCTGTGCCCCGTTGCAGCACCTACCTTGTGGGGTTTGGTGAGAATTAAATGCAATTCAGCATATTAAAGCCCCTTCGCCCCACTGGGGTATGTGCTGAGTGGTAGAGCTGTTGTCTGTTTCCTCCTGCCAATTCCCTGTCTCCCTCGTGTCACCATTCAGGACAAGAGAAGCCACATGGGGCCTGTACAAGCTCTCTTGTGGCTCTGACTGGTTTGTGAAGCAGTGTGGTGGACCATGGGCATCCACCCCACAGCCTTCCCCCCCTTTTCCCTAAACCCCCCTTTAGGAGTGGGCATTCTGGTGCTCTGATCCCCTACAGAAGGCTCCAGGGGGGTGATCCTTGATAGTTATGACACCCCTGGAAAGAGACAGCCAGCCCTTTCTCTACTAGTTGTGGGTGTGTTTGGTTGGGGTATGGACTTGATGGCCTCTTGTGACCCCCTGAGTGGAAGGATGGAGAAAACTTGGTGCCCAATGCCATGACTGAGTGCACCTCAGCTCTAGAGCTGACCCCCACTGGACTTCCTACTTGTCTGGTGACACATCTTCCTTATGGTTTAAGCCAGTTGGTTGGGTTTTCTGTTAGTGACAGCTGAAGGCATCCTGGCTGCCATTTATACACATGGTCATTAATTGATCCTCACACTGACCCTGACAGGCAGGTCTAGAAAGGTTGTGGGCCCAGGTCTGAGGCTCAGAGGGGCTATGTTCCTTGCTGGAGAGGACACAGCACTAACCCAGGACAGCCAGCCTCGAGAATCCACAGCTGGCCACTGTGCTAGGCCACCACCCTGCATGTGAGGGGACCTGGCCTCGGCTCTGTGATCCCTGTGGACAGAGCCCTCCCAGGGACCAGATTGGCACCTGTGTTCTCTTGAGTGAAGAGGGGGGCCACTGTTCTTATTGCTGGCCAGCTGGGGAAGGGCTGAGTGATGGGCTACACTCTTGGTGAGTGTGGCTGACAAGAGGAGGACAATCACTCCCTTCCCTCTCCTGTGGCTCCTACCAAGCTTGCTTTGTTGCTCCAACCTAACTCAACTAGCCCTGCTGTGCCACCAGAAGGGAACTGAGCATCTGCAGGCCAGGTGGAGCCCCCACACACACACTAGTTACCAGAGGGTCCTGAGCTACTGCTGGCCCAGGGACATCATGCTGCCATCCCGGGAGGCTAACTCTCCTGCAGCTTCTCAAACCACTCTTCTGCACATTCTCTGACCATCAGCCACAATGCTCTTGTCCTCCAAATGCCCACTAAAACCCAGAATTTTACCCGTTCTGGAAAGCTTGCACCCTTCTTTGCCTGGTTAATCTCTGTGATCCTTCAGCTCCACCTACCCCAGAAATGTCAGGAGCCTTCATCCTATTTTAGCTGCTCCCATGACCCTTAGCTGCACCTCTTCAATGCTCACCAGAGTTGGTGGTTGTCAACCTAGGTGTTTGCAGTGACTGTCACTCTCCTTCACTAGAACAGAGCTCCCTCCACCAGGGAGGGGGGCAGCCGACCAGTTCCTATGTGCATAGGTGGCCTGAGCTCAAATGAGCTGTGTGCCCTTTTGAAACTGGCTGACTATGGGTGCCTCAATTTCCCCATCTGGAATGTGGGAACAATAACAGCACCTACTGTGACGAGCTAATTAGCATGAAGAACTTAGAGCAGAGGCCAGCGCAGTGGCTCACACCTGTAATCCCAGCACTCTGGGAGGCCGAGGCGGGAGGATAGCTTGAGCTTAGGAGTTTCAGACCAGCCTGAGCAAGAGCTAGACCCCATCTCTACTAAAAATAGAACAAATTATCTGGGTGTGGTGGTGCACACCTGTAGTCCCAGCTACTCAGGAGGCCGAGGGAGGAGGGTCACTTGAGCCCAAGAATTTGACGTTGCAGTGAGGTAGGATGACACCACTGCTTTCTAGCCTGGGCAACAGAGTGAGACTCTATCTCAGAAAAAAAAAAGAACTTAGAGCCTCGTACATCTTAAGTACAAATGCCTTTGCCAGTAAGGCTGCTGCTGCTTGTTAAGTGTTCAATACAGATTTGAGGAAGGAAGGAGGGAAGACGGCAGAAAAGAGGGAGAGAGGAGGGGTGGGCACCTCTACACCCCAGTTCCAGTGTTCTCTGTCACCCAGGGGCCTGCCCTTTGTGTGGCCCCTGAAAGGGGGTCTGCGGCTGTGAGGGTCCACAGAGCCCATCTTTGAATGAGTGGGTGGTCACATGGACAGTCAGCTTCTCCCTCACACTCAGCTCTGGAAGAGACTGCCCTGGGTGACATTTACTTGAGGATGGCAGATACATGGGAAGCAGGTGCAGGGACAGGATGAGGCCAGTTCCTTGCCATCCCCAATGCTGTCCCTCCCAGAACTGCCATCTGTACCAGCCCCTACACGTGGTGTCTCCAGGAGCCTGAGCTATCTCTGCCTCTAAGGCACAGCTGGGCTCCTGGGGCTCCCTGGACAGGGTCCACACAGAAGCCCCATGGCCCTGTGAGGCTGGCAGCCTACCTCTGAGAAAAGAGCACCAGATGCAGAGTCTCAAAGCCTCTTGGTGGGTGCTGGCTGCGCCCACTGCATCCCATAGCCTCTGACTCCCCCCATAACAAAGGGCTCACAGCACCTGGTCTGCAGGGCCTCTGTGAGCATCAGAGGAGGCGGTTGGACTTAACTGCATGGGCAACTCAGGTCGTGCCACCACCAGTACCACACTTCTGCCAGAATACCCTGGGCTTGTCACTGTCGCACACTAATCATATGTGCTTGACACATGGTTGCTCAGGAGCCTGCAGGCTCCATGAGGGCCAGGGCCACACCTGCCCTGCTCCCAGCCAGGTCAGGCCCCTACTGAGGGCAGGTTGTACATTGCATAAGAGTACTCAGTCGAGGTGACAAGAAGGGGTCAGAATGACCACATGCCTCGCTCGTGGGGGCCTACATCTGGCATGGGGCTGCACCACCTGAGGGAAGGGTGTGCTTTTCTAATTTGCACAAAGGCGACGTATGGGCCAGTGGCTGCCCTGCTCACTGCTGAGCTCCTGTGTTGGGCACAGTGCCCACCTGGCACAGGGTAAGCACATCAGCCTCATTGCTCATATTAAATAAATCAAATGCTCGTGTGTCCACTGAGAGGTCCCCAGCCTCCCTCTTTCCCCCTCTCCCCCACATCTCTCTCCCACGCGACAGCATGTGGCTAGAGGAGGCCCTGGCGCACGCTGCCCTTGCCCTCACACTTACCCACGGTGCTGACCACTGTGCAGCAGAAGAAGAGCGAGCTCAGGAAGGACCAGTCTGCAGACCTGCTAAACCACTGGGGATTCACCTTCCGCAGATGCTCCTGCACCTTCTCCTTCTTGCTTGTCATGGCTCAAGAAAGACAGCACCAGAGTGAGGGAAGGGTCTGCTCTTCAAGAAAGGTCCCTCCCAGGCAAAGGGGACGGAGTCTCCCCCCAAGGACTGGCTGCCTGCCTATGGGCCCCATCAACACCAAAGCTTGGTGCCCAGAGCCCTCCTGTAAAATGCTTCTGTGGCTTAGGTCCTGCCACTGGTGCTCATGAAGATTAGGAGCCCACAGAGCCCCTTGAGGGACCCATTAGGCCCAAGCTCAGCCCTGGAATTGCCGTGTAGCCTTAGTGCTTTCCTAACTTTCTGAACCTCTGTTTCTTTTGCCTTTTGAGGGAAGATAACTTCCGCTCTGCCTTTCTCATGGGAGTTCTGGAGAATTGAAAGCAAAAGTGCTTTTAGGAAATGCAAACTGGGTGGCACCTGTGGCTCAAGGAGTAGGGCGCCGGTCCCATATGCCGGAGGTGGCGGGTTCAAACCCAGCCCAGCCAAAAACCACAAAAAAAAAAAAAAAAGGAAATGCAAACCATTGTCTGGATACACATTGTGTCCACTCCCGAAGGTCATTAAGTCTGACTGACTTTGTGATCTTTGGTTCCAGCTGCCTGGGAATGTCTCCTTCCGGGCTGGGAAACCTTGGCTTCCTATCATCAGCCCCAGGGCCAAGAGAGCAGGGATGGGAACCCTGGTTTCTAGGAGAGATTCTCTGGTTCTTATGGTGTGAGCAGTCAGTGGGCTTTGGGACCCCAGAGGCAACCTCCCAGTCTCTGGTATGGTCAGAAGAGGCTGGTGCACAGCAGGCAGTCACTCCTCATAGGAATGGGCACCAGCGTGGGAGTCCAGGCCACTGTATTCAAATACTCCTCCCCCCACCCCCCAACGCTGACAAGTTCCAGGACAAGAGGATCTTTTCTGAGCCTTGGTTTCCCCATTGGGGATCAGCATAACATGGTGGTGAAAGGCTCAGGCTCTGCAGTTCAAGTGCCTGGGGCTGAATTTCTGGCTCCATGTTTTCTAGTTTGTGAACTTGGGCAAATTGCTTAACCTCACCGTGTCCCAGCTTCCAAATCTGTAAAAGGAGCACAGTTCATTCCCAATTTTTAGGGTTCTTATGAGGATTACGTGCAATAATGTGGGAAAAGGTCTCACATGGGGTCTACACTTAATTAGTGTGGTTGAGCATTTTATCTCTAATAAAAATCAGAAGGATATGGAGTGGGACTGGTGCTGAGTCCCCATGCCCTGTTGCGTATCAGCTTCACCTGGGGAACTTTTCAAAAAGAAGATTCCCAGCCCAGTCCTGCGGATCCTGATAAGTGGATTTGAGGAAGTGCCTGGGAATGTGTATTTCAGACAAGCTCCCTGGGTGCTTTGGCTGCACAAGCTGATTGGAGAGCCTTGAAGTTGGCTGACAGTCCAGACCCTGTGATGACCAGAGTGCCTGTTTGGCAGCAATGACAGCCCCCTGGTCTACCGAGGGAACCTGTGTCTGCCTGGCAAGTGCACAGGGAGAGGGACCCTCCTGGAGGGCAGGCTGTGCCCCTGTGACCAGCCTCTAGTCTTTTAGAGCTGTATCTGCCCCCACAGCAAGGTCTGGCCTGTGGGAGGAGCCGGGAGCAGCGAGCTAGTGACCTGCTGTGCCCGGGATGGAGGGCGGGAGCCCCTGCATCCTGCACCCCATTCTTCCCTGGACTTTCAGAGGCTGTTTTCCCCTTGTCTTGTATTTGTTCTGCTCTGTTGAGGACATCTTAGCAAGGCTTACTTCAGGGAACAGAGCAGAGACCAGTGACTGGATACAAGGGAAATGCAGTGAGGACACATATAAAGTGCCTCTGTCTTCCAAGAAGTTGTGTGTCCCTCGTCTCCTCTGCTTCCTGCAGGGTCCCTGTGACTGACAGGCTTGAGATTGGAGGTCTTCTTCTCCCTGCAAACTGAGACCCAAAGAGAACAAAGGCTCTGCCTCCGGGGCCACACTGTGAGCTGGAAGAGAAGCGGGGACCTGAACCAGCCCCCAAGCTCTTCTCACAGCATCTCCCCCACCACTGAGCCAGATGTTAGAAAAGCCCTTTGAAACAGGATGTGGGCGAGTTGGGGGCAGGCTGCTTGTCCTGGACACCCAAGTTTGGATTGTCTCTTCAGTCCTAGTCCCTGAAAACGGAGTCCTGGGTCAAGCACAACTCTGAGGACCAGCCGAGGACCTCCCAGCCCCAGATTTGCTCAGCCATCTTCTCCACCCCACCAAATCTCCAGTAATCATTCTCCCCAGAGCCTGCCAGTCGGAGTGGGGCTGAGGCTGAGGCTAGTCTGGCCCTCCTTTCGGTGCTTTCCCTACTTAATTCACAGCACCCTTGAGAGGCCATTGGTCTCCTCACTTTTCAGAGGAGAAAAGTGAAGCTCAGAGAGAAGTCACTTGCCTCAGGTGGCCAGGAATGGAGAGGACACAGCAGGCAGCTGTGAGATCCAGCCTCCTACAAGGGAGCCCTCTGCGCCCTGGGGGCCGCTTCTGCCACAGAGGAAAGGCCCACCCTGCCCAGGTGAGGCACCTACCTGTTCCATTGCATTCCAAGATGCTGCAGAGACCCTCCAAGAACTCCTCAAACTCTTGGTTCTCTGCTCCCAGAACCTGGCCACCCTCGATGGCAGAAAAGAGCCCAGCACCCACCAGCGCGTAGGTCACCAAGGAGCAGAGAAAGCAGAGCCCGGGGAAGAGCTTCCCGGCGGCCCCTGGGCAGCACCTCCTGGCCTGGCCTGAAGCCTCCATTCTCCCTGGAACACGCAGGACAGGAGGAGTCAGTGCAAGAGGCAGGAGCATCCAGGCAGGACGAGGGGGGTGGGAGTGCACCCGGAATGGCCAGGCTCCAGCGCTAAGTGGATGGTGCGAGCACTTCCCCAAGGACTCAGGAAGCAGCCGGCAACTCATCATGTTCAGTTCATCCGAGCTACTCCGATGGCGCCCTCCCTACTGCCCCAGATTGCTATTGATCCAGGGGCGGCCAGCCCCGGAGCTGCGGGAGGATGGCGTGGTTGTGTGCTTTGTTTGGCCTCTCCCATCCCCAGACTGCAATTCTGACTTCCAGGTACCAAACCCAATTTCAGTTTTCAGTCAAGCAACTGTCCTTTCTGAGGATCATCTATCTATGGAACCTCTTGGTCTAGGGTACCTGGTCTCTGGGTCAGGGAGTAATAATAGCAGCTAACGTGGCCAGAGTTCACAGTTCCCAAAAGGCCTTTATCCTGTGTGGTTGTAATTACTGGCCTCGATCTCTCACTCCTATAACACACCACCATTGTTGTGACTTCATGGTGGGAGGAGTGTACTTTCTTGACCCTTAGCTTTGGGGTAGGCCACACAACTTGCTCCAGCCAATTAGGCATTAGCAGATATAACACACAATTGAAAGAAGCTGGTGCAGTTGGACTAGCACAGCTGAGTCTGTCTGCTGGGAGATAAATGTGCCCTAGATGGCAGGGTGGAGATTCATGCACATTGAGACCCCACTTTAAACAGGGATCCACTTGCTATGGGTCTTTGAGCAGCATGGCTTGTGACAGCCTTCTGCTTGTCCTTTAAGTGTTTGCTACCGCTTTTGAGGCCTCTTCTTTGGGAAGCCCTGTCCAGTGACTAAGCAAGGCAAGGGTACAAAGCCTACCCATTTCTGTCCACTGCAGGAGGCCTCTAGCCTGCAAGCTTTGTTGTCAAACTCCCTGCTGGTCTGCAGAGAGGCTGTCAGGTCTACATCGTGATCCAAAGTCTTTCCCTAGCTCATCTGCTTCCTTCCTTTTCCTTTCACAGGTCTTACTTCTCAAGAAAGCTTTTGCACTCCTGACTCTGTCTGGGTATCTGCGTCCCAGAGAATCCAATGATAGTTGGCTCCAGGAGTGGTCTCAGAAAGGCAACTCTCAGGTGGGGTCTGGGGACTGTCAGCCCTCAAGTGGTAAGGAGATGGTGTGCAGATAGCCCTTGGTGCAAGGTGGTTGCTCAGTTGTTAAACTTTTCTCCGGTGGTGAGATGGGATGGTGTGTTGGCTAGTACCTTGATTCAGGCATACTGAATTGATTCTAGAAACATACTGGAAGAATACTACAAACACAAAGATAACAACTTTGGGTTGTTATTACAACATTGCACTGATGCCCTGAAGGCAAACTTAGAAGAGGGAGGTTAGTAGGACCCAGTACAGCCTCTGTTGCTGCAGTTGGTCTCGGAGCTGTTACTCATGGTCTCCTTCCCTAATCATCCATCTAGCTATTCCTTGCTGCATCTGCCACCTTGTCTACTGGTCTACTCCTACCCAGTAGCATGACCTAAATCTTCATTCCTGAAGGACTGTGCCCTTGGTAGCCATACTCTTTTGGTGGTGGAGTTGCTTGTGTTTATCTATTCTCAGACAGAGTTGAGTAAGTACCAAGAGGCACACACGTAGTCTCCCAAGTGCCACCCATATTAGTCTCAATCTTATTGGGTGAAAGCAATCCTAACTCCTTCTGCTGACCAGGTAGATTGCCCTGACAAGATGGTCACCCAAGGGCCAGGCGCGGTGGCTCACACTTGTAATCCTAGCATTTGGGAGGCCGAGGCGGGTGGATTGCCTGAGCTCACGGGTTCAAGGCCAGCCTGAGCCAGAGCGAGACCTCATCTTTAAAAATAGCCACGTGTTGTGGTGGGTGCCTGTAGTCCCAGCTACTTGAGAAGCTGGGGCAAGAGAATCACTAGAGCCCAAGAGTTTGAGGTTGCTGTGAGCTATGACACCATGACACTCTAGTGAAGGCAACAAAGTGAGACTCTGTCTCAAAAAAAAGAAAGGAAAGAAGAAAGGAAGGAAGGAAGACAGGAAGGAAAGAAAGAAAGGAAGAAAGAAAGGAAAGAAAGAAAGAGAAAGAAAAGAAAGTTAGTTGATAACCCTTTTCTTGCCTGCTAGGTCCTGGACATAGGACCCTAAAATACCTAGGCAGCATACAGTGTAATTCAGTGGGCCCTTTGCTGGGTTTTCAGGCACATGTTTCTCCCAGGGAGATCAGAACCAATAACGCTGCAGAGCCCAGGGTTCCAGAGTGGAAAACAGTGGAGGGATGTGGTTGTATAATGTTCAGTTTGAAAAGGAGCAAATGATTCATTGCTTCTGTACTGCCCTGAAGAAAAAGGAGTCAAGATCTCCAAGCCTTGAAAAGCCAATACACTCACCCCATCTGTGTCTGGTCTCCTGGAGGTGGAGTCAAGTGTAAAATCTCTCATGCCCACCCTCAAATGCCTTTTTAGTTTTCATCTAAAAAGTTTTATAGTTTTATGCTTTACATTTAAGCCTGTGATCCACATTGAGTTAATTTCTAGTAAGGTGTGGGGTTTACGTCAACGTTTGTTTGTTTGTTCGTTTATTATGTCAACAGATTCCCAGTAGTTCCAGTGCCATTTGTTGAGATGCTATCTTCACTCCATTGGATGTTTTTTCTCACCTTTGTGAAAAACTTGTTGAGTATATTTCTGTGTGTCTATTTCTAGGTTTTCTCTATTCCATTGATCTACGTGTCTATCCCTCCACCAATACTATACCCTCCACCAATTATTGTAGGTATGTAATAGGCCTTATCATCAAATAGAGTGATTTCTTCCACCTTACTCTTTTCAAGATTGCTGTAGCTGTTTTAAGGCCTTCCCACGCAAATTTTAGGATAATCTTGTCTATGTCCACATAAAACGTTGCTGAGATTTTAATAGGGATTGCATTAAATCTATAAATCAATGTAGGAAGATTCAACAAAGAAAAGATGTCCAGTGTTTCCATCCATGAACATGGCATGTCTTTCCTGACCATTACTTTTGAACAACAGCTTAGTGTGCTCCCATGATTCTTTACTCAAGCCAAGAATTGGCTTTGTAAGATAAGAAGGCGTAGGTCAAGTTATTTGGTATATTTTAGGTAATACAGTCTAAGCACTATTTAATGTGTAGGAGGGCAGTGTTAATGGATGAGAAGAGTTAAATAGTGGAGGTCTGAAAGTGTATTACTATTCCTCATTTTAAGTCTTTTCAAAAGACATATTTCAAGTATGTAGACTAGTGTATTGTATAACCAGACAAACCCTTCTGTACACATGGTGATGAGTATCACAATACCATCCCCTATCCAGGGAGAAATAGGGACCCGAAAGAAAGGGACCCCACGATAGGCCACACAGTAAGATAAGTAAACTCTAGCTCAGTAGCCGGATCATCGAATGTAAGTAACTCAATGTGTCTATTTCCCAATTTCAGTTTTTACTGAAACATTCCAGTCTTTTCTCACATGTATAAGAGTCATATGGCCACATTGGGGTAATGTGATGGTGGTGGCAGAATGTGTGAGAACCCACAGAGGAGGGAAATATGGTGGATAAATAAAGTCAAGGTGACCTGAATTCTCTTTGTTTTTGGGAGAAATAAGCCCATAGGTTAGCCATTTTCCTAGAGAGGAAGGGAGATGGGTTGGGTAGAGGCCTGCCTCTCCTGAACACTAAATCCTTCTACAATGAACAAGTGGGCATCAGGCAACCAGCCCACAGATACTCCTGGGGCTCGCTGGTCACCAGCTGATGTGAGGGTCCCCTCCATCCCATGGAAGGAGAGTATGGAGATACGTGGTTCCTATACTTACATATGAGTTACGAAGTGAAATGCAGACTCTCTGTGCCTTACAGAGTCAGAAGAAAGAAAGACAGAGAAGCAGAATGGAGGTCAACAAGAATCGAGGGCAAACCTTCCTGTCCCTGAGGGGGAAGTCGCAGCAGGGTTTTCCTTCCCAAAATGAGTGACCACTTTTCAGAGCACAGAGTGTACAAGGTGCAGGTAAAATGAAATCAAACTTTAAAGCCACCTCATGGTCTCCTGAGACCCAATAAGGTACCTCACTCCAGGCAGATATGGTGTCCACAGACAACAGAGAAAGGGGGTAACATTATTCAGTCAAAGATGAACCCTAATCCAGGATTATGGGAGTGTTGTGGTTTGAATGCGTGGGTCTCCCCAAAATGCGTATGCGATAGTATTAAGAGGTGATAAATACTACTCTTTAACCTCCTCTAGGAGGTGATTAAGTCATAAGGGTGGTGCCCTGCTGTGAGAATGAGGAAACATGACTCTGAGAATTTTGGAGATGGTCCCAGCCTGGCAGGAAATGGCAGCACCCAGTGCCAAGCTCTGTCTGAAGCCCATAGAGGGCCAGCAACCCCCCGGTGAGGCGGGGCTCACTCAGTGAAACAGGTAAGGGTGCTGGGCAAGAGCCCTACTGGACAGTGTGGGGACTGTGCTTAGTGACAATGTATCCTGCACTTGAAACTTCTGGAGAGAGATCTGAAGTGTTCCACCACAAACAGATGCACAGGGTAATAAGCATGTCCCTTAGCTCCATCTAGCACTTTCTGATAGTGTACACATTTCAAAACTCCATGTTGTACAACATAAATGTACATAATTTTATTTCTCAAGTTAAAAAAATAAATAAAAATTTTAAAAAGTCTTCAGGGGTGGTGCTGGTGGCTCGAGGAGTAGGGCGCTGGCCCCATATACTGGGGTGGTTGGTTCAAGCCTGGTCCTGGCCAAAACTGAAAAAAAAAGATTATATATTTATATATATATATACACATATACACATACATATATACATATATATACATACATATATACATATATATATATTAAAAAGTCTTCAGAATTAACTGTGGCCAAATGAAATCAAACTATTCCTGTCACTGGATAGCCTCCCCTTGTGTGTGACCAGCCTCTCCCTTCCTCTTGACATTAATTAGCATCTAACTGAACCAAAATCCTGATGCCTAGCCATCCTGCCCTACCATCTACCCCTGACCCTTCCAGAACCCAGCCTAGGCCTTTAAAGCTTCTGCTCTCCCACTGCAGCCCCTGCTTCTCACTTGTCCTGGCCCCCCCACCAAGTACAAATGTTCATGGCTGAACGCTGGGCTCAGCCTGAGGCCATGGCCTCACAGAGTGAACTGTGAGTCATCCACCAGCAAGGAACTGAGTTTTAAGCATCTTTGAACTGAACTTTGGATCTCTGGCCTCCACCAGGCAGGACTTTCTGAGCTCAATTGGGTGGGTAGGACCAGGTTTAAGTGACTTTGAACTGAACTTTGGACCACTCTCCTCTATCAGGGGAGGCTGTCTGAGCCCAACTGCGTGGGCAACTTTGTACTGAACTCTGTACTTTCCACTGGGTGGAGGCTCTCTGAGCTCAAGTGGGTAGGCTGTGGCTGGTGCCTGAGTGGCTCTTATCTGAACTTTAGACTTGCACCACCCCCCCACCGGCTGGCAGCCCCCCGAGCTTGACTGGACAGGCAGTGCTCAGTGCCTGAGCGACTTTGTCTGAGCTCTGGGCCTATACTGTCTAGAGGCCTATACTGTCTACTGGGCCTATACTGTCTACAGGCCTATACTGTCTACTGGGCCTATACTGTCTACAGGCCTATACTGTCTACAGGCCTATACTGTGTACTGGGCCTATACTGTCTACAGGCCTATACTGTCTACTGGGCCTATACTGTCTACAGGCCTATACTGTGTACTGGGCCTATACTGTCTACAGGCCTATACTGTCTACTGGGCCTATACTGTCTACAGGCCTATACTGTGTACTGGGCCTATACTGTCTACAGGCCTATACTGTGTACTGGGCCTATACTGTCTACAGGCCTATACTGTCTACTGGGCCTATACTGTCTACAGGCCTATACTGTGTACTGGGCCTATACTGTCTACAGGCCTATACTGTCTACTGGGCCTATACTGTCTACAGGCCTATACTGTGTACTGGGCCTATACTGTCTACAGGCCTATACTGTCTACTGGGCCTATACTGTCTACAGGCCTATACTGTGTACTGGGCCTATACTGTCTACAGGCCTATACTGTCTACTGGGCCTATACTGTCTACAGGCCTATACTGTGTACTGGGCCTATACTGTCTACAGGCCTATACTGTCTACTGGGCCTATACTGTCTACAGGCCTATACTGTCTACTGGGCCTATACTGTCTACAGGCCTATACTGTCTACTGGGCCTATACTGTCTACAGGCCTATACTGTGTACTGGGCCTATACTGTCTACAGGCCTATACTGTCTACTGGGCCTATACTGTCTACAGGCCTATACTGTGTACTGGGCCTATACTGTCTACAGGCCTATACTGTGTACTGGGCCTATACTGTCTACAGGCCTATACTGTCTACTGGGCCTATACTGTCTACAGGCCTATACTGTGTACTGGGCCTATACTGTCTACAGGCCTATACTGTCTACTGGGCCTATACTGTCTACAGGCCTATACTGTGTACTGGGCCTATACTGTCTACAGGCCTATACTGTCTACTGGGCCTATACTGTCTACAGGCCTATACTGTCTACTGGGCCTATACTGTCTACAGGCCTATACTGTGTACTGGGCCTATACTGTCTACAGGCCTATACTGTGTACTGGGCCTATACTGTCTACAGGCCTATACTGTCTACTGGGCCTATACTGTCTACAGGCCTATACTGTGTACTGGGCCTATACTGTCTACAGGCCTATACTGTCTACTGGGCCTATACTGTCTACAGGCCTATACTGTGTACTGGGCCTATACTGTCTACAGGCCTATACTGTCTACTGGGCCTATACTGTCTACAGGCCTATACTGTGTACTGGGCCTATACTGTCTACAGGCCTATACTGTGTACTGGGCCTATACTGTCTACAGGCCTATACTGTCTACTGGGCCTATACTGTCTACAGGCCTATACTGTGTACTGGGCCTATACTGTCTACAGGCCTATACTGTCTACTGGGCCTATACTGTCTACAGGCCTATACTGTGTACTGGGCCTATACTGTCTACAGGCCTATACTGTCTACTGGGCCTATACTGTCTACAGGCCTATACTGTGTACTGGGCCTATACTGTCTACAGGCCTATACTGTCTACTGGGCCTATACTGTCTACAGGCCTATACTGTGTACTGGGCCTATACTGTCTACAGGCCTATACTGTCTACTGGGCCTATACTGTCTACAGGCCTATACTGTCTACTGGGCCTATACTGTCTACAGGCCTATACTGTCTACTGGGCCTATACTGTCTACAGGCCTATACTGTGTACTGGGCCTATACTGTCTACAGGCCTATACTGTCTACTGGGCCTATACTGTCTACAGGCCTATACTGTGTACTGGGCCTATACTGTCTACAGGCCTATACTGTGTACTGGGCCTATACTGTCTACAGGCCTATACTGTCTACTGGGCCTATACTGTCTACAGGCCTATACTGTGTACTGGGCCTATACTGTCTACAGGCCTATACTGTCTACTGGGCCTATACTGTCTACAGGCCTATACTGTGTACTGGGCCTATACTGTCTACAGGCCTATACTGTGTACTGGGCCTATACTGTCTACAGGCCTATACTGTCTACTGGGCCTATACTGTCTACAGGCCTATACTGTGTACTGGGCCTATACTGTCTACAGGCCTATACTGTGTACTGGGCCTATACTGTCTACAGGCCTATACTGTCTACTGGGCCTATACTGTCTACAGGCCTATACTGTGTACTGGGCCTATACTGTCTACAGGCCTATACTGTCTACTGGGCCTATACTGTCTACAGGCCTATACTGTGTACTGGGCCTATACTGTCTACAGGCCTATACTGTCTACTGGGCCTATACTGTCTACAGGCCTATACTGTGTACTGGGCCTATACTGTCTACAGGCCTATACTGTCTACTGGGCCTATACTGTCTACAGGCCTATACTGTGTACTGGGCCTATACTGTCTACAGGCCTATACTGTCTACTGGGCCTATACTGTCTACAGGCCTATACTGTCTACTGGGCCTATACTGTCTACAGGCCTATACTGTCTACTGGGCCTATACTGTCTACAGGCCTATACTGTGTACTGGGCCTATACTGTCTACAGGCCTATACTGTCTACTGGGCCTATACTGTCTACAGGCCTATACTGTGTACTGGGCCTATACTGTCTACAGGCCTATACTGTGTACTGGGCCTATACTGTCTACAGGCCTATACTGTCTACTGGGCCTATACTGTCTACAGGCCTATACTGTGTACTGGGCCTATACTGTCTACAGGCCTATACTGTCTACTGGGCCTATACTGTCTACAGGGTTTGATTGACTGGATGGTACCCAGTGCATAAGCATCTCTTCTGAACTCTGGTCTAGCACTGTCAGCTGGGCAGCCTCGTGAGCTTGATTTGGTGGGCAAAGCCAGGACTGGCAGGGCGACTTTGATCTGGGTCAGTACTGCTGATTCTTGTCCCCCTGGAGCACTGTCTGGAGCTGCAGATTCACCACTTCCCTGTCTTAGTTAGTGCAGCGGTGGCACTGCAACAGTAAGGAGTGAACTCATTAGGAACAACCTATCAATTCAACTGAAAAAGTACAATAACATATTAATATAGAGAAAAAGAAGAAGAAGCTGAAAATACTCATGGGGAGAATCAGCTAAAGAACTCTAGCAACATGAAAAATCAGGGCAGATCAATGCCTCCTGGGGACATCAAAGAAAATATAATAGAGAATCCTATCCACAGAGAAATGGCTGAAATGTCAGAAATAGAATTTAGAATGTGGATGGCAAATAAGATAATTGGAATGGAGGAAAAGATGGAAACAGAGAAAAAAAAAACAGTTCAGAAGTTGTCTCAAGAAATTAATGAATTCAAAGACAAAGTCACCAAGAATATAGACATAATGAGGAAAGCTATAGCAGAGCTCAAGAAATTGAAAAAGGTATTTGAATACCTTCAAAATACAGAAGAGTCTCTCAGAAATAGAGTTGAGCAGTGTGAAGAAAAGAATCTCAGATAAAGAAGACAAGACTTTTGAACTATCCCAAGTATTCAAAGAGACAGAAAAATGGAGAAAAAGAACAGAATATTCCCTGAGAGAGTTATGGGATCATTCCAAGAAATCTAACATCCGAATTATAGGGAACCCGAAGGAGAAGAAGATGAACCCAAAGGCACAAATTCTCTGCTCCAAGACATTATGGTGGAGAATTTTCCAAGTATTGCAAGAGACACAAATTCAGATAGTAGATAGTTTCAGAACTGCAGCATGACTCAATCCAAACAAAGCATCTCCTAGATACATTGTAATTAATTCTACCAATGTTAATATGAAGGAGAAACTTATGCAAGCAGCCAGGCATAAGAAGAGTATTATTAGTGAGTAGGGCACTGGCCCCATATACTAAGGGTGGCAGGTTCAAACCCAGCCCTGGCTGAATTGCAACCAAAAAATAGCTGGGCGTTGTGGTGGGCGCCTGTAGTCCCAGCTGCTTGGGAGGCTGAGGCAAGAGAATCACGGAAGCCCAAGAGCTGGAGGTTGCTGTGAGTCCTGTGACATCATGGCACTCTACCGAGGGCGGTAAACTGAGACTCTGTCTCTACAAAAAAAAAAAAAAGAAGAAGAAGAAGAAGAAAAAGAAAAGTATTATCTACAAAGGGAAAAGTATAAGGATGACTGCAGATCTTTCAGCCAAAACTTTCCAAGCCAAGAAAGGATGGTGATCGCCTTTCAACCTTGTTAAACAAAACAATTTCCAGCCGGGATCCTAAACCCCGCTAAACTGAGTTTCATTTGTGATGAAGAAATTAAATACTTCACTGACATCCACATGCTGAGGAAATTTGCCATGACTCTAACAGCTCTACGGGAAATACTCAGACCCATTCTTCATACCAAGCAACAAGAGGGTACACCACTAAAGTAAGCCAGAAATTAATGAACAAATGAACAAAGCCTAGCTTCCACAATGGTGAGTCGCATAAAAGTAAGATCTGGACTTTTGAAAAACAAGATAACCAAAACTCTGCCACATCTATCAATTCTCTCAATTAATGTGAATGATTTGAACTCTCCTTTAAAGAGGCATAGGCTGGCCAACTGGATACAAAAACTCAGGCCAGATATCTGTTGCCTACAAGAAACTCATTTTACCTCAAGAGATAAAACAAGACTCAGGGTGAAGGGATGGGCAACCATATTCCAGGCAAATGGAAAGCAGAAAAAAGCTGGGGTTGAATCTTGTATGCAGATACAATGAGATTCAAATCAACAAAAATAATGAAGGACTGAGATGGACACTTCATACTGGTCATGGAAAACACAAATATGAAGAGATTTCAATAGTTAACATCTACGCATCCTATCTGCATGCTCCTTGATATATAAAACAAAACCCTAACTGATCTGAATGATATGATATCTTCCCACACTATAATAGCTGGAGATCTTTACCCCTCACTGGCAGTACTGGCGAGATTCTCCAAGCAGAAACTAAACAAAGAAATAATGGACTTACACAAGACCCTAAAACAAATAGACTTAACAGACGCTTATAGAACACTTTATCCTAACAAGACCGAATATACATTCTTCTCATCAGCCCATGGATCATCTTCCAAAATTGATCCTATCTTAGGTCACAAAGCTAACCTCAACAAATTCAAAAGAATAGAAGTTATCCCCTGTATCTTCTCAGACCACCATGGAATAAAAATTGAACTCAACAGCAACAGAAATCTTCCTACTCAAATAAAATCATGGAAACTAAATAACCTTATGCTCAATGATAGCTGGGTCATAGACGAAATCAAGAAGATCATTAGATTTCTGAAACAAAACTATAATGAATACATGAAGACACAAACTATCAAAACCTGTGGGATACTGCAAAGACAGCCCATAGAGAGAAATTTATAGCGTTAGATGCCTTCATCAAGAAAACAGAAAGGGAGCAAGTCAGAAACCTAATGGGCCATCTTACGCAATTGGAAGAAGGAGAACAATCTAATACCAAATCCAGCAGAAAAAAATAAACAATCAAAATCAGAGCAGAACTCAATGAAATTGAAAACAAAAGAATTATTCAGAATATCAGCAAAACAAAAAGGTGGTTTTTTGAAAAGATTAATAAAATTGACAAACCCTTGGCTAGACCAATAAGAAACAGAAAAACAAGATCTCTAATAACTACAATCAGAAATGATAAAGGGAAATAACAGATACAACAGAAATACAAAAGATTCTCAACAATTACTACAAAAACTCTATTCCCAGAAATATGAAAATGTAGAGGAGATGGACTGATATCTGGAAGCACATTACCTTCCAAAACTCAGCCATAAAGATTTAGAAATCTTGAATAGATCAATATCAAGTACTGAAATAGCATCAATTATACAAAATCTCCCAAAAAAGAAAAGCCCTGGACCAGATGGTTTCACTCCAGAATTCTATTAAACCTTCAAGGAGGAATTAGTTCCTATAATGCATAAACTTTTCTAAAATATAGAGAAAGAAAGAATCCTCCCCAACACATTCACCCTGATCCCCAAACAGGAAAGGACCCAATAAAAAAAGAAAACTATATACCAATCTCATTAATGAATGTTGATGCAAAAATATTCAACAAGATATTAGCAAACGGAATACAATAACACATTAAAAAGGTTATACACCATGATCAAGTGGGTTTTATCCCATAGACATAAGGCTGGTTCAATATATGCAAATCTATAAATATAATACATCACATAAACAGAATAAAAAACAAAAACCATATGATTCTTTCAATTGATGCAGAAAGGGCTTTTGACAATATCCAGCATCCTTTCATGATAAAAACACTCAGGAAAATAGGCTTAGAAGGAACATTCCTTAAGCCATTAGAGGCTATTTACAGCAAACCCACAGCCAATATCGTATCAAATGGAGTGAAACTGAAAGCATTCCCACTCAAATCTGGATCCAGACAATGATGCCCACTGTCTCTACAGCTATTTAACATAGTGTTGGAAGTCCTAGCCATCACAATCAGGCAAGATAAGGAGATCAAAGGAATCCATATGGGGGCAGAGGAGGTCAAACTCTCCCTTTTCGAAGATGATATGATCTTATACCTGTAAAACCCCAGGAATTCAACTACAGTGCTCTTAGAAGTGATCAAGGAATATAGCAGCACATCAGTTTACAAAGTCAATACCCACAAACTAGTAGCCTTTATATACACCAACAATTGTCAAGCTGAGAACAAAATTCAAAGACTCTATTCCTTTTACAATAGCACCAAAGAAAATAAAATAACTAGGAATATATTTAACAAAAGAAGTAAAAGATCTCCATAAAGAAACTCTGAGAAAGGAAATAGCAGAAGCTGTCAACAAATGGAAGAACATGCTGTGTTCATGGCTGGGAAGAATCAACATCATTAAAATGTCCATACTACCCAACGTAATCTATAGATTCAATGCAGTTGCCATCAAAGCACCAATGTCATCTTGAAAAAATAGTACTTTGATTCATATGGAACTAGAAAAAAAAACCTGCATAGCAAATACAATTCTTAGAAATAAAAACAATTCTAGAGGCATCACGGTGTCAGACTTCAGGTTATATTACAAGACTGTAGTGATCAAAACAGCATGGTACTGGCACAAAAACAGAGATAAAGATCTGTGGAATAGGATGGAGAATCTAGAGATGAACCCAGCCACATATCACCATTTAATCTTTGATAAGCCTTACAAAAACATGCAATGGGGGAAAGAGTCCTTATTTAACAAATGGTGTTGGGAGAACTGGTTATCCACATGCAGAAGACTGAAACTGGACCCACACCTCTCACCACTGACAAAAATGGTTCTCACTGGATGAAATATTTGAATTTAAGATACAAAACAATAAAATTCTAGAAGAATTTTAGAAGAAGTGTAGAAAACACTTGAAGATACTGGCCTGGGAAAAAAACTTTATGAGGAAGACCCCCTCCCCCTCAAGCAATTGCAGTGACACCAAAAATAAATAACTAGGACTTGATCAAGCTAAAAAGATTTTGCACAGCCAAGAGTACCACAAACAAAGCAAACAGCTCCCAGAATGGGAGAAGACTTTTGCATGTTGTGAATATGACAAAGGCCTGATAACTAGAATCTACAGAGGATTCAAACAATAAGAAAAGTACAAACAACCCTCTCTATAAGTGGGCAAGTGATTTGAACAGAAATTTTTCTGAGGATGACAGACAAATGGCCAACAAACACATGAAAAAATACTCATCATCTTTAATCATCAGAGAAATGCAGATCAAAAGCACTCTAAGATATCACCTAACCCCAGCAAGATTAGCCCAAATCACAAAGTCCCAAAACATCAGGTGCTAGTGTGGATGCAAGGAGAAGGGAACACTTCTGCACTGCTGGTGGGATTGCAAACTAATACAGCCCTTTTGGAGAGAAGTATGGAGAATCCTTAAAGATGTAAAAGTAGACCTTCCATTTGACCCTGCAATTCCATTGCTGTGTATCTACCCAGTTGAACATAAATCATTTTACCACAAAGACATTTGCAGTCAAATGTTTATTGCAGCTCAATTCATAATAACCAAGTTGTGGAAACAACCTAAGCACCCATCAATCCATGAATAGGTCAACGAACTGTGGTATATGTATACCATGGAATATTATGCAGCCATTAAAAAAGATGGAGACTTTACATCTTTTACATTTACCTGGGTGGAGCTGAAATGCATTCTTCTTAGTAAAGTATGGCAAGAATGGAAAGATAAATATCCAATGTACTCCATACTAATATGAAATCAATATGTAAACAATTACATGTTCCTAAGAACAATAAAACACTATTATAGCCCAGTTCTGGGGTAGAGAGAAGCTGGAGGGGGAAGGGGGACATATGGCAGAAGGAGGTGGGATCTCACCTAAGGTGCACATTGTGAGGGTGTCTAACACGCCCCTGAGTGAGGGGCTCTCCTACAAATGGAACTTTGCCCTGGAAGTGAGAACAATGTAACCTAAATATTGTACCCTCATATTAATTTGAATAAAGTTAAAAAATAAAATACCTCTGTAAAAAAATAAAATAAAAATGACGAGAAGCCAATTACACTCTCACAAAAGAAGATGGCATTGTTACCTAAAATGGAATTGCTGTTTTACAGCCCAGTTGTACATTTTTATATCTGTGGCCCATGGGCTTAATCCCTTTGGGGCAGGTGTGGGAATTGAAGAAAATTTTAATATAAAAAGCTTGGTACAAAGAGGCAGGGGAGAAATCCAGGTCTCGAAACCTTGTTTGACCCAACCCACACATGCAGCCTCCAGAAGGGCTGATCTTGGCCTCAATCTCCACTTCTGGCCCTGGGGATGGGGCAATTTTTTCAGAAAAAGATGGTCGTGCAGGCCAAACCATAGAAAAAGATGGGACCTTACCTTAAGGTGGTTACTGACCTTAAAAAAACCTGCCTGTGATCCCTATTCCCTGCCTAGACAATCCCCCAGTGTACTGGGTAGGGTAAGGGGGAAAGTACCTTAACAAAGAGGACCAAAAAATACAGCAAAACCTTCAGAGTTGACCACCTTCCCACATTGACCACCTCCTTAAGTTGACCTAATTTTCATAGACTAGACTTGAACATGGAAGTTCTTTATGTTGACCAGTTTGTTACAGTCCCTTGGGTGGTCAACTTACAGAGGTTCTCCTGTATATACAATGGTGTAGTGGTCAGGGGTCTCCAAAGAGGCAAAACTAAAAGGATATAATGATATACAGATTTAGCTCACTCAGTTTCAGGGACGAGAAGTCCCACAAATCACTGTGTGCAATTAGAGACTCAGGAAGCCGGTGGTGTTGTTAAGTCTGAGTCCAAAGGCCTGAGAAGTTGGGGGCCTCTGGTGCAAGTCTTGGAACTGCAGGTCTAAGAATCTGGAATTCTGATTTCCCAGAGTTCTGATGCAGAAGAGGGTGGATGTTCCAGCACAAGAAGAGAGAGTGAATTTTCCTTTCTTCCACCTTTTTGCTCCATTCAGGCCCTCAATGTGTTGCATGATGCCTGCGCACTAATATCTTCTGGAAACACCCTCACAGACACACCCATTGCCAGCTATCTGGGCATCACATGGTTCAGTCAAATTGGCAAATAAAACAAACCATTGCAAGTGGCTTTAAAAATGGAAGTTGATTGGTCTCTTACTGCTAGTCCAAAAACGGGAGTCATTAAGACCCAGGGTCTGTCCACCTGTTGCTCCATCATATCTTAGGGCAGTGTTTTTCAAATCATGGTTCCTGGGACAATAGTATAAACATCATCTGGGAACTTGTTGGAAATGGAAGCTCTCTGGCCCCTAATCCCAGACCTATTGAATTGGAAGTTCTGAGGATGGCACCCACCAGTCTGATCAAGCCCTCCAGGTGATTCTAAAGTACATTTAAGCTTGAGAACCACTGCCCTAGACATTGTCCTCAACTGCACACACCTCTGTTCCTGCTCAAGGTGGGGGGAAGAGAAGAAGTCCAGGGAAATCAGTTTTCTTTTAAGCCAATGAGGTGGAAATTGCACACATCATTCTGCTCACATTCCGGTTGATGAGAACTTTGTCTTAGCCACACCCAGCCATAACCAGGTGTCCATTGCCTGGGAAGAAGGGGAGAATTGATTTTGAGGGCACAACTGACCATTATCCCATCACCTTTGCTGATGGAATCACATCTCTGAGCCTTTGCTTTAATAAAATCTCCTTTTGGAGATGACTTCTCACGGCCTGCGATTACTTATCCTGGTTGGAGGAGGGCAGAATGAGGAAAGCCTGAAGATAAAATACATGTAAAAATGCTTTGAGCCCAGGAGTTTGAGTTCAGTACTGTGTAAGTCCAAAAGGTGCTGTTCTTGTTCTTGTGATTATTTCTATTATTCTAGAATGTTGAGATATGGAGGGTTCCTACCCCTTCCATCCTGTGGGATCATGGCCACAATGTCAGAGACAGGCATCACACGGCTTTATTATTCATAAAATTGGATCTGAGGAAGTGATTTGAACTTGAGGCTAAAATCAATGTTCAGTGCTTTCCTCCAGCTATTGAACAGACTTAGTCATCTAGACTCAGGGCAGAGCTGGCCTGTCCTAGTCTCAAAGTCCATTTCCTCGTCTCTAAAATGGGAATAGTAAGGACATCTGTGGCACTCCTGGTCCATTCAGCACGCAGACCACTCTTTTTCTAGCAGAGGCTGGAGAGTTAGAAACTGGAGACAGGACTTCTCTGCCGTCTCTTTCACTGTGGGAGTTCTGGATTAGATTCTTTTTACAAATGCAGTTTGATTTTGGATTCAAAGTAGATGTACTCCAGCAAGATGTGGAAAGCATAAGCATGGTAAATAACTTCTTCCTATCCCTTTGGGACGCTTCTCTGCTGGCAAGCAGGGTCACAGAGACAAAGTGTTTCTGCAGGGCTGTGTTCCAGAGCATGTTCTCCAGCCTCCTGTGTGTCAAGAAGAAATTGCAGAGCAGGTGGCTGCCTGACTTCAGCTTTCTGATCTCTGGATCTCAGCTGCTATCATCAGAAATTATGTTTCCAGGGGCAGCTTCTGAGGTAGCAGCTCCCCTGGAGTATTATTTCTGTAATCATGCCTGGAGGACCAGCCAAGAATGTGCTCCTTTGAGCTTTTCAATGTTTGAGAGCACCTAATACCCTATAATAAATCCTTTCTGCTGAAAGACCCAGAGTGGACAACTTCCTCCACTGAACTCGGGCTGATACATTCAGTTGTTCACTTACTGTGAAGACTAAATAATGCATGTGGAATATTTGCATAACTCCTGACACTCAATATGTGTTCAATAAATGGTAGCAATGGCTAGTACCAAGGATGATAATAAATTGTTTGTTTTATTTTTTTTTTTATTAAATCATAGCTGTGTACATTAATGCAATCATGGGGCACCATACACTGGTTTTATAAACAGTTTGACACATTTTCATCACACTGGTTAACATAGCCTTCCTGGCATTTTCTTAGTTATTGTGTTAAGACATTTACATTCTACATTTACTAAGTTTCACATATACCCTTGTAAGATGCACCGCAGGTGTAATCCCACCAATCACCCTCCCTCCGCCCCCTCCCCCCTCCCTTCCCTTCCTATCCCCCTACCCCCTATTCTTAGGTTATAACTGGGTTATAATTTTCATGTGAAAGCCATACATTAGTTTCATAGTAGGGCTGAATACATTGGATACTTTTTCTTCCATTCTTGAGATACTTTACTAAGAAGAATATGTTCCAGCTCCATCCATGTAAACATGAATGTCTTAGGAAAATTTTGAAACACATTTCAGCCAACAAAATTGTGAGTGCTGGCTGTCATGCTGGCAGAACAAATAACAATTATTTATTTGGACTTTGCACGTCAAGAAGAGCCTCTGAGATGGGTGTCATCACATCCTTTTATGAAGGAAGACACAGGTTCGGAAAGGCAGAACTATTTGCCAGAGGTTGCACAGCTAGGAAATGACACATCCTGGGCTTTGTCCCCAAGTCTTCTTTCTTCTCATTATACTACAACAACCTTTTAGGTTATTTGCTTTGGATTTTGGTTTGGTTTTTAGATAAAAATGATGTCTTAGCTGTGTCAGAGTAAGGTAGGGACTGTACAGCCCTAACTAACAGGATTCTAGGGGGTCAGAAAGGAACAGCATCTCCCCAGCAGCTGCCTGTTCTGCTTACCGGCCATATGACCTTAGGCAAGTTACTTAACCTCTTTTTTTTTTTTTTTTTTTTTTTTTTGAGACAGAGGCTCACTATGTTGCCCTCAGTAGAGTGCTATGGCATCACAGCTCACAGCAACCTCCAACTCTTGGGCTTAGGCAATTCTCTTGCCTCAGCCTCCTGAGTAGCTGGGACTACAGGTGCCTGCCACAACACCCAGCTTTTTTTTTTTTTTTTTTTTTTGCAGTTTTTGGCCACAGCTGGGTTTGAACCTGCCACCTCCAGCATATGGGTCTGGCACCCTACTCCTTTGAGCCACAGGTACCGCCCCACCCGGCTATTTTTTTGTTGCAGTTTGGCTGGGGGCAGGTTTGAACCCACCACCCTCCGTATATAGGCCCAGCGCCCTACTCACTGAGCCACAGGCACCACCCCAGGAATCCTTCTCTTATCTCCTTTTAAAAATTACATCAAAGGCTCGGTGCCCGTAGCCACAGTGGTTATGGCACCAGCCACATATACCAAGGGTGGTGGGTTGCTATGAGCTGTGACACCATAGCACTCTACTGGGGGCAACATAATGAGAGTCTCTCTCAAAAAAAAAAAAAAAAAATTACATCAAGACTGGGCATGGTGGCTCACACCTGTGATCTTAGCACTCTGGGAGGCCAAGGTAGGTAGTTGCTTGAGCGCAGGAGTTTGAAACAAGCCTGAGCAAGAGCAAGACCCCATCTCTAATAAAAATGGAAAACTAGCTGGTTGCTATGATGCATGCCTGTAGTCCCAGCTACTTGGTAGGCTGAGGCAAGAAGGATCACTTGAACTCATGAATTTGAGGTTGTTGTGAGGTAGGCTGACATAGCACTTTACCCAGGGCAAGAGAGTAAGACTCTGTCTCAAAAAAAAAAAAAAAAATATATATATATATATATATATATATTACATCTAATCCTCCTGCGTTGAAACTGCTAGTTTCCTCTCCAGTATGAGTTTTTCCCTGGCAATAGAAGTCTTAGCTGGGTACATGGATTCATGTGATTAAAAACTACACTTTCTAGCCTTCCTTGCCTACACTTTCATGGCCTTCCAGAATGTGGCCATGTGACCAGATTCTGGCAAATGGGACTCAAGAAAAAGTAATATGTAATACCCTTCTCTTCCTTTCCCTTTTCACACTGGCTGGGTGCAAATGGTGGTAGTCAGCTTGCTGAGGTGGGAAACAACAGGCCGAGCCTGGCTTCCATGGGGCAGAGCCGCTCTGCCAGTCCTGGTCGCTGATCAGACTGCCATGTAAGAGAAGGGTAGCATTCTGTCTTATTTTTGTTATTTACATCAATGTCATGACAGCAGAAAAGAAATCTTGAGTAATACGTAGCTCCTTTTTTGCTATGATTGCATTCTATCCTTTCTTCGCAATTAAGTCAACAGTAATTTACTATCTGCTTTCTATGTGTCAGGATACTTTATACTCTTTTAATTATATAACTGACTTTTATACACATTAGTTAATGTTTATCTTCCCTATTAAAGTGTAAACTCCTTGAGAATGGGGAATGTATCTGTTTTATTCACCTTTCTAGCATTAGCACTTACTACATTTCATTTTTTTTTAAACAGTCTCACTCTGTTGCCTCAGGCTAGAGTGCCATGGCATCAAAGCTTATGGCAACTTTATTCCTGGGCTCAAACCATCCTCTTGCTTTAGCCTCCCCAGTAGCTGGAACTACAGGCATGTGCCCTCCATGCCTGGCTAGTTTTTCTATTTTTAGTGGAGATGGGGGTCTCGCTCTTGATCAG
Source organism: Nycticebus coucang (assembly GCF_027406575.1). NCBI lineage: Eukaryota > Metazoa > Chordata > Mammalia > Primates > Lorisidae > Nycticebus > Nycticebus coucang. The sequence continues at coordinate 145,893,435 of NC_069782.1, read as the reverse complement.
GTTGATCTCGAACTCCTGAGCTCAAGTAATCCACCTGCTTCGGCCTCCCAGAGTGCTAGGATTACAGGTGTGAGCCATTGTGCCTGGCCCACTTATAGCATTTCTGAAATCAAGAGGCATCTTATCATCAACACCAGCCAGGGAGCAGTAAGGACTTAGTTGCCACTACATATGTGTACAAACTGGGTCACACTTCATTGTGACCATTGTGTCATCTCATTAGGTTATGTGATAATGGTATTGATGTTGATAATACATGCCAGACAATGCAGGTGAAGGGAGAAGAATTAGTGTGACCAATGTATGTGCACTGCAGAGGTATAATTAGGATATTAAACTTCAATTTGCCATAAATTTCTTGCTGACTTAAAACAGAAGCTGATTCACTTCCAGTATATGTGATGGTGATTCAGTTGAAGAGAAAAAAAAAAAAAAATGAAAGAATGCTATTGTCAAATAGCAAAGTACCTTATCAGAACTTGCAGTGTTTCCCACAGCATGGCAGAAAACTTACAGACCACAGTATACTGCCATACAAGTACTCTCCGTGTTCTAGAAAGTGTGTAGGAAAACATGAGCATTTGTGGCTCTGATGTGAAAGGTGATTCATGGACTTTTGCTTCTGGGTAGCTGGTAGAAAGCTGCAGGGGGCCGACCCTCCTGCTCTGCAGCAATTAGAAAAAAGGCAAAAAGCAAAACTTACATTTTTAAGAGCATAAGAGAGCTGTGGAAACAAGAAGATAAAACTAAATTTCCAGAGTGGAAAGTGAGATGATGTGCTCCGGGCATCCCCTGCCCTTGGGGTGTTTAGTTACCTAGGACAGACCTGGAAGATTGGGAATTGTCATATGCAGTTACTCTGCTTAGGGAAAGAGAAACCCAGGGTGCTTTGGGGGGTCATTTGGGGCTAGTACAAAGAATGAAAAGCTAAAGGACACCAGAAAAAGGCTGCTTTTCCCTCGTGGGATACTTGATATATTTTAGGGTGAAATTAGCAGAGAGTCTAGGGAGACAAGGACAGCTGGAATTACCAGGACAGAGTGTAGAAGAGAGAAGCTCAGTTTTTAAGGTCAGTGGGTGAGGATGCACCCATATAACAGATGTTTGATAAATATTAGTTTACTTCCCTCGCCTCCAAAATTTTTGCATTCTGAAAGGCATCTTTCAAAGAAGCAAAGCTTTCGGAATGGTTTTTAGAGGTGGAGTAATGTCTGATGTCTGATGTTTCAGTCAACCAGAAGGAAAGACCCGTCTGCACAGAATATGGGTCCTTTCAAACAGCTCTGAGATCATGTCAGGGAGGCAGCCAAGGGTTGAGCAAGACTGTATACACGTGCTCAGTCCTCGGAGCCTGCAGAAGAGGCCCCATATAACAGTTAATTACACCTGACAGAAACATGGAGTCCCATTGAAATCTTTGCACAATTTAGATTCATCCTCTGAAATCTGAATTTTTAATAGAGAGGGTCAGCCACTGAGAAAGTAAGCAGAAATCCAAACGCTGAAAAGAATGCATCCCCCGCTGACAACTTCTCCAGCCTGCTGTCCATTTCTGAGAACGTGTGAAGTGAATAATTTATGCCACTTATTGACTCACATTCCTTAAGAGGCTGGGGTTAAAGAAGCCTGATGGTTTCCACCAAGTGAAAGCCCTGCTTCCCTGGGGGCATTTCCTGCAGAGTTTTCCTGCTTGGACTCGAGGGTTCTCTAACTAAATATGTCCCATAGTGCAAATGCTTTTGTATCAAAAGCGTGGAGTGTCTTTGAGAAAATATGAATATGGAAAAGAAAGGGTATATTAAGTATTTAAAATAACAGCTAACAGGGCTTCTTGGGGATGGTGAGGAGGATCATTATTCTTCTTTACTCCTTGTCTGGAATAGAATAATGTGCCCACATCTTCCATGTGTTACTTTGTAGTGTCACTCAACAGAGCTGGTGAGTACTAACATTGCCTCTGGGCATGAGCATGTGACTTGCTTTGGCCAATGAAATTGGAGCAGATGTGATGCAGAAGAAATCTTAATGGGTTTGCATGGATCGGTTTGGCCTCTTGGGTTTCTGTTATGCCTGGTAAGAAGCTCATTCTCTGGGACCTCTTGGTCCCAGACACATGAAGCCTCCTGGAACCTCTCCTGAAGAAAACCCAAACCAGCCCTCACACCTGTGGTAGGTCTGGATGAATCAACAAGGAGATAAAAGGAATTGATAGATCCTGGAGCATGCTGTCATCCCCTCCTAATGATGTTTTTATCAAAAAGTTAAACACAGAGCTACCATAGGACCCAGAAATTCCACGCTTGGAAATATACCCGAAAGAATTGAAAACAGGGACTCAAACAAATAGTTATACACAAATGTTCATAGCAGCAGTATTCACAATAGCCAATAGGTGGAACCAACTTTAATACACACCACTGAATGAATGGAGAAAAAATGAAATAGTATTCAGCCTTAAAAGGGAATGAAGAACTGATATGTGCTACCATGCATATGACCCTTTATGCTGAGTGAAAGAAACCAGACATAAAAAGACAAATATTGTATGATTCCATTTCTATTAAATATCCAGGAATGGTAAATTAAAAAAAAAAACTAGAAAGCAAATTGGTATTTGCCAGGTGCTATGTTGGCGTTTGCCAGGTTTTGCCAGGTGCTATGAAGAATTGGGGAAGAGGAGTAACTATATCATGAATATAGGATTTTCTTTTGGGATAATGAAAATATTTTGAAACTAGATAGAGGTGACAGTTTATATAACATTGTGAATGTACTAAATGCCAGTGAATTGCTTATTAAAAATGGTTGATTTGTGTTATATAAATTTTACCTCCATAAGAAGAAAAAAAGAAGAGATTCAGGTGCATGTCTGTAGTTTCAGATACTCAGGAGGCTGAGATGGGAGGATCACTTGAACCCGGGAGTTTGAGACCAGCCTGGAAAACACAGTGAGACCTTGTCTTTAAAAATAAACAAACAAACAAATAAAATATTTTGTTCATACAAACAGGATGTATAATAGGCATAAATGCCACCTGTGTTTAGTGTCATTTTCCCTTTCAAGGAACCCAGTCTGGAATAGGAGCATGCAAGGTCTCAGACACTTGGAAATTTTGATCTATGTGTTGATTTTCACATGGATTTAGGTAATCTTGCTATGGACCCCCTTAAAGATTACCTCTAAATAACTGTCGTGAGAGTTAGAGGCAATCTAGCTACAGACTCGTGTTCCTTCCAGGGATGAGCACAGCTTTGGGGACATAATCCAACCCATTCCTTTATAAATCCAAGCTTGTAGGGCCTGAGCCTTCAAGCGGTTGAATTCCTTGTCGTCACTCTGCGATTTAATTAGCTGCCACCAGGGGGCAGTGGTACCCCGCTTCCCAGGTGAACAACGTAGACGAAATCTTGAGTTGCAAGTTCTTGAATTTCTACTTCTGAAAAGTGGTAGCAAATATGCCCAGGCCATTGAACATACCATCGGCCATATAGAAAATATAGACGTCTATTAAAGACAGTGTTAGAAAAAAATAATAAAAAAAAATAAAGACAGTGTTAGATCTGGGGAAGGATCTTTTGAAAACATCTCCTCCAGCCAGGTTATTGAACAAATACAGAAACTGGGTGCTGGGAGGTCAGCGACTGGAACCGGGGTCCAGCGTGCTCGCGTCTGGGGCTCTTGCTGCCACGGCCTCCTGCTCCCGTGAGATCTTCCTGAGGCTGTGCACGCGTCACGGTCGTGTGTCGTCATGAGCACGTCTCCCAGTCACTCCCGCGGCGCGGCGCCCTGCCCACCTCGCCGCTGCCCTCAACCTCGCATCGCAGCTGCCTCCCCCCCACCCTCAAGCCAAAAGCATTAGCGGAAAAGCCGGCGATCGGAATCGGAGCTGGCGGTCCGACAGCAGTGACTGGGGACGAGCGCCCACGCGGGGCTGATGAGCTGTCAAAGCCGCCACCATCTGTCAAAACCTATGAGGATGCACAGGCGCTGGCGGGCGGACAGGCGAAGCGGCTGAGGCAGTCGGTGCCCCCGGGAAGCGCTCGGGTCAGCAACGCCCCTGCCAGGCTCCGGAGGGCGTTGGGGAAGGAGGCGTCCCGCAAAGCTGCCTGAGACGCCACCCCAGAGCTGCGGGTCTGGTTGTGGGGCTGAGCCCAATCTGGGAAAGGGTGAACAAGGATGCACGCTCCAGAGCGGCGCAGAGCAGATTTCCAAGTCTTCTGCACAAATCATGCACCTCCCCGACCCCCACGACACGTGTGCACGTCAGCAGGGCCGGCCAGCCAGAGGAACTCCGACTCTTCAGAATCTGAACCACCTTGCAGAGGTGACAGCTGACCTTTTTGCTCCAGCACAGAAAGGGCAGAGCATCTTTCCTTCCCTCGCTTTTTACTGAATACCCAGGAGACCTGAGTCGCTAATCCTGCCTGCAAAAGCCACCGAGCGGGAGCAGTTTCGGTAACTGCCACCAGAGGGAGCTGCAAGAATAGATCTGAATTTTGCTTTTTCCTGCCTTATAAAGGAAGAAGGGAGGGCAATCTGGCTCTCTGATTCCAGCAGGTGGAAAGATCCGTTTAAAAGGCACAACACTTTAACTTCGCCCCTAATTTGTGGAAATCTATGGTGGAATGATGCTGAATCTGCAGCTCCATGGGATATCTGCCCTCCACCATGAGTATCCTTCATTTCAAACTTTGGAGAGCATACACAAGTGATCTCCAAAGCAGAAGTCCCGACCTTATATTCAGTATGTAGCGTTCTTGCTGGAGAACTGAACTGCGGGATTCTCCCTAGCTCCTCCGCCAGCTTTCATAGCCTCAGGAACTGCTCTTCCAACCAGAACTAAGCCCAGACTCTGTCATCTCCAAACGTCACAGGAGTTTCAGCCCCACCTCAGTGCCCCCTCTAACCCAAGATGCCCCTTGAAAATGTGATATCACAGATGTGACTGACAGTGTTATCCAGCCATTAACACTAAAGAAGGAATCTCTTCCGGCTACTACAGCAGCCGCTCATCTCGGTTGGGATGGGGTGCAGGCAGCTTGGTGATCTGCTGCCAGGATACAGTGAGAAGATTCTCCTGGCCAAGGATGGAGCAGCCAGACCCAGGAACACAACAAAGCCCACCTGGGATGACGTGTAGATTAGAATAGGCGGAATTCGTGGCTGAGGGTGCTAGCTCACAACTGTAAGCCTAGTATTTTGGGAGGCCGAGACAGGAGGATCACTTGAGGCCAGGAGTTCGAATACAGCCTGAGCAACATAGTGAGACCTAATCTGTACAAAAAAACAAAAATTTAAAAAAACAGCCAGGCACTGGCTGGTGCATACCTGTATCCCAGTTACATGGAGGGCTGAGGCTAGAGGGTCACTTGAGTCTAGGAGTTGGAGGTTGCAATAAGATATGATGACATCACTATACTCTAACCCAGGCAACAGAAGGAGATCTTGTCTCAAAAATAATAATAATAATAATAATGGCTCGAGGCCCGTAGCACAGTGGTTACACAGTACCAGCCACATACGCCTAGGGCAGTGGGTTTGAACCCAGCCCAAGCCAGCTAAACAACAATGACAACTGCAACAAAAAAAAAATAGCCAGGCATTGTGGTGGACGCCCGCAGTCCCAGCTACTCAGGAGGCTGAGGCAAGAGAATCACTTAAGCCCAAGAGTTTGAGGTTGCTGTGACACCATGGTGCTCTACCAATGGTGACATAGTGAGACTCTGTCTCAAAAAAAAAAAACAAGTGGAACTTGCAAGGTTTCCATACTTATCACCATATGAGGATGTCTCAAGAATTTATTCCCTCTTTTCAGGATAATTCTGCTACTGCAGAAATTTCCTTTTTCATGTGTCTGGAGACAGAGCTATAAAGAGGGGTATTCCCAGGGGCCTGTGGCCCTTTGGTTTTCATGCAGGATCCAAGGCCTGACCTGGTAGGGAGAGGGAATTGGCCCTGACTTTCCAGTTCTGGGGTTCAACATGGACTGTTTTTGTGGATTCCAAACATCCCTGTACATGGGTTCCCAAGGACAAGAAGCAAGAAAACAGCACCTCAGAGGAACTGTGACCACTCAGGGATGACAGCCTTTCCTGGTGATGTTTGGAAAGGCTTAGGAGGACAGGCACTCCTGGACTTATCCTGTAAGGCCGAGCAGTGACTCACCTACCCCTCTGGGTTGCCCCTCAGCCACTCCCTGCCCTGCACTGGCAGGTGTTCCCCAAGTGGCACTTCCTGGGTGCTCACCAAGCTAGGCAACAGGACCGACAGGGAGCAGGCCTCAAGTGACCTTCATGATTCATGTCTGAGGTGGACAGAGGACACGCTCTGGCTGTCTGAGTTCAGAGCTTCATGCATGAAGACAGTGTTTGTGTTCTCTTTCCTCTCTTGCATAATCTAAAATCAAACTCTTTGTCCAAGGTCGTGCATGCTCCGGGTTTTGGTTCAGGGGTAATCAGTCTTCTTCAACTGCAATTTTCATCCACATGTCAACTAGTGGCTCACTTGAAATGGCCTGGAGCCTCTGTTCTGTTGGCTTTGCGCCCCTTGCCTTCTCCAGCTTCCCCAGCCACCTGCATGCCCTTCATGAAGTCTTTCAAGTTTTGCAAAAAGCTTTCACTTTTGTTATATTATCCCCATTACACAGGTGATAAAACAGACTTGCCAGCACCCTGAAGTCTCTGGTGACATGGGAACCAGATTGTAAATCTGCAGAATTGATAGTACTGAGATCAAATTAAGGATGTTAGCAGGTCACTGAGAAGATAATGTGTAGGTGAGGGACTTTATATTGTGCCAGCAGCTGTGTCTAAATTCAGAAGATTTCGTGATAACCACCTCGATTCAAGAACCCAGGTGGCTGGATGCTGCCACCAGAAGCCTGATGCTCTAAGGATTGTCTAAGTAGTTTTGCATGGAAAGTGGATGTCTTTGTTTTTGCTATCCAGTCCTCAGTCCGTTTTCTCATTAGAAGAACTCCCTCCTTCACATTTGGTATGCATCTTTCACTCCTGCCTCGGGGGTAGACATATAACTTGAACTTGACCATTTAGAGTGGTATCTCCTGTTGGACACAGTCATTGACTGAGGCATGAAAACACAACCCAGTCTGAAGCATTGAGAGTGACTATTCAGAGATAGATACTTTGTCACAGCACTGAAAACCTAGAACATAAGCCTAGAGTGTCTGGCAGCAATCTTGTCACCATGAGGAGCCCAAGACACATAGAGTCGCTAGATGATGGTATCATTGGTCTCTGGATACAGCTATGCCTGAAGTTAGTATGTGAGTGATCCAACAAAGGCCTTATTACTCTTAGGCCAGTTTGAGTTGGCTCAAAGGTCCTATGGGGGTAGCATCTCGTCCACAGCAAACACCAGTTATCCTATTACAAGGTCATTCATTCTGTTTCTGGACAGTGGGCTTGTCTTTGTCTCTCTGTCTCTACTGTCAAGTCACATGCTGAGTGAGGGCATAACTACTCATCCTTTGGTCAGATGAGTTGATTCACAGAATGAGCACAAGTTACCATGCCTAGCAAAAAGCATCCAGGCACCTTGCTTGACGTGCAAGTTCTCTACTTACTTACATAAGGAAATGCTGTGCTTGTTTTCACAACGGCCTTCATGGCTGCACCCGGAGCCTATTATCTCACCTACAAAATGAAGCAAATGGACCACGGAATCTCTAAAATTCCAGTACACTGCCAACATTCTATTATTTATATATTCTTCAAGAAAATAAAGACAACAGCCTTATCAAGAGAGCATGACTTATGATCAGAGGGCTCTGGCGCTGCAAAACCTCAGGTTTGATATAAATGTCCTTGGTGAGGACTTGCTTATAGACTCTCCATTTACAGTAACCTGTGACAGGGGATGTCTTGATTTGGGAAAAAATGTGGAAATCAAGGAGAATAAGTGTCCAAGTGGGTACATGTGGAGCATTTCCTTCTTTGTCCAAAGACTCTGATCTGTACGCACCACCCAAGCCAGCAAAGGCAAGCGAGTCTCAGGAAAGACCTGGGTTTATACCAAGGTTCCCAGAAAATTGCATTTGGAAGGCTGTGAAGCTTGGCTGGGAGTAATTTGTTTTTTTAAGTAGCTCTGTTAGTTGGTCCACATTGTGTTTTTCATTCCGCTGGAGCCGAAGGTGGTGTTTCTTTTGTTTATAGTATTAGTGTTATATTATTGGTGATCTCATTGTTCTTGTTTGTGACATGTTTACCTCAGTAGGACAGTTATTGTAGGAGGCAAGTCGGGGGCCAATCTACCCACCAAACCTGCAGAACTAAAGAAAAAGACTCCAATCTGTCCTGCAGGGTGCATATTACTCCTCTTTTGGATTGTTAAATTCTAATTATAGGCTGTTGATCCCAGTTAGAACCATTTATAAGCCTGAACACTGTTCTGCAGGTCTTTTGCCAATAGGTGTGTTTCGTTCTCATTGTTGTGCGAAGCATAACATTTGCGCTTTGGGGGTACTAGAACAGGTTAGTGTTCTCTGGGATAGTTGGATGGAAAACAGTCAAAATACGACTCAAAACCAGGACAGGGCAAAAATATTCTTCATCCTGATGTTTATTTATTAGGAATTTCTGAAATCTTGGGGCTCTGGTGCTTTCTTTTCAGATCTCAGCTCAAATGCCACTTCCCCAGGGAGGCTTTCCTTGACCACCCACTTCACAGCAAATACCCTGCCCCCCCTTTCTAGTGCTTGTCACAGCGGGTCATTTCACAGAGCCCTGGGATTATCTGGTTGTGTCTTTCCACCAGATAGCAAGCTGCAGGAGTGCTGTCAGGCTCACCCACGCCTAGCAAGATGCTTAGCACACAGTAGGCATTTAATCAATGTGTCAGGTGTATGTGCTGTTTGACCATATTCAGTCATACTCCAAAAGGCAAGAAAACCAAATTAAGATGGATTAAACTTCTAAGAAGTGTGAGGTATAGATAACAAGTAAGTCACTCTAGATTATGAAATACAAGCAAAACTTATGAGATACAGGCAGAATTCACAAGAATAACAAGTAAATCAGTAACCTCCAAGCCACATCCAGATGGATAAAATAAATGGAATATTTGCTAGATCAAACCAGAGGGCTTTGCACAGATTAGAAAGAGATAAAAAGGCTAAGTTATAAGATACACTCCTACTAAGTCAAGGCTGACAGCTATGTGATCTCCTAAATCAGCCACCCATCTGGTGATTCCCATTATGGTCTCAATTGTATTCTTCCCAAGAAGCTCAGATAAAGGCAGAGCTGTTCAGCAGGCTAATGGATGTGCTCCTGCTGTGGCCAGGAGATCCTGGCCCTTCAGCTGTGGCTCTCCAATAGGGAACAGTGAGTGTTGTTGCCCCAGGCACCTTCTGTCTGTTAGATCCCCTCCCTCTCCCTCAATTATGGTCCTTATAACCACAGCATTAAGTGGGGAAGTTATATGGGAAGGGAGAGGGAAGGGAAAGGGAAGAGAGAGAGGGAAGGAGGGGAGGGGAGGGGACAGAGAGAGAGAGAAACGTGTGAAGGTTGTATATAGCCCAGGATTTAGGGAGGGGTCCTCCCACCTGCTTCCCCTTAATCATTATGTGTTAATCTACCCCTTCCTTTTCCTCTTGCACCTCACTGCGTGTTTTAGACTTAATAATCTGTGTGATTCAAGCATTTTATTTATTTATTTATTTTTGAGACAGAGTTTCACTATGTACCCCTCAGTAGAGTGCTGTGGCATCACAGCTCACAGCAACCTCAAACTCTCAGGCTTATGTGATTCTCTTGCCTCAGCCTCCCAATTATCTGGGACTACGGGTGCCTGCCACAACAGCTATTTTGTTGTTGTTGTTGCAGTTGTCATTGTTGTTTAGCAGGCCCGGGCCAGGTTCGAACCCACCAACCTCGGTGCATGCGGCCGTAACCACTGTGCTATGTATGGACACTGAGCCTGATTCAAGCATTTTAACTAGATCTGCAAGTCTTTCTATTCTATCACCTCCAGAATACCTGCAAGTTAACTTCTTATACAATATTGAAATAGTACATTATGAATTATCTACTATCACTGCTGAGTAGGGTGAGGTTAGGGTTAAACTAGTTTCTAAATTGAGTTACCAAAAAGGCCTCCTTCAACAATTATCCATTACTGTTGATTTCTGAGGATGCAATGATGAGAAACAGCCATGATTCCTGCCTTCATGAAGCTTCTAACAGAAGAAAGAAAATCTGTTCATTGCAAATAAGTGTTAACTTTTAAAAATGATAAGTCTTGTAAAGAGAAGGTACCCTTGACACTCTCTGAAAACTCTTGATGATCCAACTCAAACCCAATTTTCAAACCTCCATTAGCTAAAATCTCACTCAATTCCAGCTTTAAGAGAAATAATCAAGATACCATGACCTAGCCAAACTCTTTACCCACACGATTTTTTTATCTTTATAAGAAACAAATAGACACTCAGAGAGAAGATAATTGTCCAAGTCATTCAGCTAATCAGTGGCAAAATCAAGATTCAAATCCAGGTTGTTCTGGCCTTGGAGCTGAAACCCAGTGGAAACCAACCTCTAACCAGGAATTTTGGTCAAAATGAAGCTCCCACTGACTGAATATTTCATGTTGTTTAGGGATTTGAATGTTCTGGGTGCATCTTGGATGGTGGTTGTGTCAATGGCACTGAGATTTTGGTGGTGTGGTTGACTTCTGGCAATACTTGCTGAAAATGCTTCCAGATTAAATGCTGTGTGAGGTCTGGGTCTTGTTTCCAAATATTCTGCTGGAAGAGGAAACTGTGATTCAGAGACAGGAGCGTGAATGGAAATAGGAGGAGGTGTGTAAAGGGAGTTTGCATTGGAGGGTGAGGCAGAGTCTTTGGGCAGGAGGGAAGGAAACATATTGGTCATGAATTCGTTACTTCAAGGCTGAGGATGGGCACATAGGGATTTATTATAATATCCTCTTTTCTTTTGCCTATGTTTGGAATTTTCGATAAAATGTTTTCCCCAACTTCTGAGTTATGTTTCTAGGGTCCAGTTCTTCATCTCCACATTTTCATAGAATTTCACAATTACATAATATTTTCCTCCAGAATAAGGAGCTGTCTGGAGTTGCTAAAAAAAAATCTGAATCATTGGCTTGGCGCCTGTGGCTCAAGTGGCTAAGACGCCAGCCACATATACCTGAGCGGGTTTGAATCCAGCCCGGCCGGCCAAACAATAATGACAGCTGCAACCAAAAGTTAGCTGGGCCGTTGTGGTGGGTGCTGTAGTCCCAGCTACTTGGGAGGCGGAGGCAGGAGAATCGCTTGAGCCCAGGAGTTGGAGGTTGCTGTGAGCCGTGTTGCCACAGCACTCTACCCAGGGCAACAGTTTGAGGCTCTGTCTCAAAAAAAAAAAAAAAAAAAAAACTGAATCATCCAAGATATAATTTAGTCTTCACCACCGAATTATCAGACAAGAAAAGGACCCAGTACATTCTGTTGCCATTGTGTTGGGCCTCTGGACTAAAACCCAAGACTTTCGCAAGTGCTGAGAACAGCTTTGCCAGTTCTCAAGACTAGGATGCAGAATTTTGATTCTGATCCCCAATTACTAACTTTGTGTGCAAGTTAATGAACCTCTCTTGGCCCTCAGCGTCACTAAGTGCAGAGGAGGGTGGGGTACTAACCCCCTCAAGGGTCGCGGATAGGAACAGCTGGGCCGGGTGCTCCAGGCCAGAGCTCCGACCAGCTGGCGGGGCAATGCAGGTTTCTGCTCACTCGCTGGGTTTTTGCCTCGCCCTCGGCAGCATTTTCCTCCTCAGTTTGGTTCGGTGGAGCAGTCTCTCTCCATGACCCACAGAAGGGGGCCGATGACCTCAGAGACACAAGTGCAACAGCCGAGAAGGTCTCGGCGCCTTTGCGGTTCCGGAGGACCCGTCTGTGGGGCGTGGACAGAGGGTGTGTTTGCAGCGGTCGCGGGTGGGGGCGATCTGTTTTTTAAAACCCAGCTACATACAATTCTCCTTCACCCCTGAACTTGGGTGGCTTTGGGGTCTGGGTGGTTCCTTTTCTTTTCTCTTTTATCAACCACAGCTCTTGCCTCCGAGCGGCCTAGCGTCAGGCGGCTCAGCACAAGCAGGGGGGCTGTGTGGCGTCGGTGGTCTCTGATGGGGGTGGCTGCTGCTGGAGACGTGGCGGGCCCCAGCCCGTCCTGGAAAGCCCGGAGCGGCCTTTGAACGGTCTCCGGAACGAGCAAGGTCCTCACCGCGCGAGCTGCGAGCGCTGGCAAGGTGCCGGGGGCGGCGGGGCGCGGGGGGGCGGGCTGAGCCCAGAGCCCGGAGCCCCGAGGGCGCGGCGTGCGCCCAGCTTCCTGCCGCCAGGGGGCGCCCAGCCCAGCGCAGCCCGCGAGCCGGGCAGGCCCCGGCCAGCCGAGCAGACCGGATCGCAGCCGAGGGGTGAAGGGTGATTGGGAAGCCACTAGCCTAGGCCTAGAGAGCACCGCTGTCTCCCCAACTATGCTCTCTCTGACCAGCGCTTTCAACTTGGCCCCGGAGGAGGACCGAGGTTAGGTCTTCCCTGGGATTGACCGTGACTGAGTGGAGAGCTGGGTGCAGGGATTGGCTCTCAGTAGGCGCTGATTAAGTATTTGCTGAGTGAGGAGCTCAGCGACAGCTCTATGGAACGGCTGGCTCTGAAAACCTAAGTCCAAGTCCACTCGTCCGCGTCTGGGTACTTGACTGCCTCTTAGTTACTGCGTCCTGCACCAGAGAGCTTCCGTTCAGGTTGGGGAAGCCAGGGAGCCCCTGCGCAGACGGGACACGCATTGGGAGGTGTCCGGAGGCGTCCGCTCCGTGCCCCCCGCCCGCCTCCCACCAGGACTGGGCAGGGTTGGCTTCGACCGAGAATTCTTCAGTGGTTCCTCCCTGACCGCTGAGCTGAGGCTCCGGAGATGGGAAAGGAGCGGTTCCTTCCTGGGACCTTGGTCCTGGCGCCAGGTCCGTGTGGTGCTAGGGAAGTCTGATCTGAGATGGCCAAGGGGACCAGAGACTGCAGGGGGCTCGATGAGAGGGGATTGGGAACCAGCTGGGTCCGTCGAGGTGCGCGCCACCGCTGGCGATTCCCGGGGGTGTGTCTCAGCTCTGCCAACGGAGGGAAGAGGAAACTGCGGTTCAGAGGCTATAGAATGAACAGAAACAAGAGGGCAAAAGTTTGCGCTTTCTAATGTCACCCAACTTAGTGGTTCAGAGCTTGGCCTAGGGAAGAAGACTCTTGGTTCAAGTCCCTGCTTGCCTATTTACCAACTGTGTGATCTTGGGGGAGTTACTTAACCTTTCTGAGTCTATTTCTCTGTAAAATGAAGACATAAAGACTTTACTTTTGTTGGGGCGTTGTGAACATGAAATAGAATTGTGGATGTATAGTTTTAGCCCTGTGGAGGTTAAGGCTGGGTACCTGGCAGCTGGTGGGTCATGTTCTCTTGGCTGTCTTGGCCAGATCCAATCTATAAGCGGAGATAACTCGCTTCCCATGACGGGAGGGAGTGAAGGGCTCTGCTGGAGGGTAGTCTGAGCCCTGGGGGAAGAAAACCCAGGACCTTTGGTGCCTTCAGCTCAGGGGTGGCAGAGTCAGGACACTGTGCTGTATCTGCCCCTCCTGAAAACTGGAGACCAAGATGTCCCTGAGCACTACCACTTGCAATTCCTGGAAGACTTTCCTGCAGCAAACACCTGCAACCATTAAGGGCTACATCACATCCAGCCCCCATCACATGTGAGCCCCCATTATCTCAATTGCTGCTCACACCATCTCTGGAAAAAAAAAAAAAGAAAGAAAGAAAACTGATGCACAGAGAGGCTAAGTAACTCATTCAAGGTCACACAGCCAGAGCGTGGTCAAGCGGGAACCCCAACCCAATGTGGCTCGAAACTGGGGCTCCTTCCTTACCTTGGAGAGTCTTAACATCTACCTCTCCATGAAGCTCGGAGTTTTGTTCCAAGCCTGGAACAAATCACCCAGTCAGGGTGGCAAAGGCCGGAAGTGTTCCAGAGTCCTTTGCTGGCATCAGCACTTCACTCCCCCCACCAGCCAGGACCAGACCCATGGGGTAGGAAGGAGCAGGCTGAGTGGGGGCTCTGTGTCCCGCCCACCGGTGCCCCACCTCCACCACAGAGCCTTAGAGCTGAAGGATCCTGCCTAGTTTGCCCCCATCTCTCAGGCACCCTTGTACTAGATGAGGAAGGACTTTACACACTTTCTCACCCTGACATAGTGAAGAGGGTCTGGCCAAGACGTAGGCTTCCTTTCTTCCCTGGAAAGACTCCCTAGAACAGGTGTTCATGAAAGCATGAACAGTCCCATGGACAAATGAGTCTTTCTGTACACACGCCTCTTCCTTTGACCTGAGCCTACCGTTGAGGTCTGCCTGCTGCCCCGACGTCTTCGGGCCCCTCCCAAGTAGACGTCAGCCTGGACTTGGGTGTGAGAGTCAGGGAGAAATGTGGACCACACTGGGGCTTGGGGCCTCTTTGGGGAAATGTAAGCTTGAGGAGGTTGGAAGAAAGTTTTGAGCAGGGCACACAGCCAGGAAAGTTGAAAAGATTTGTCCTGCTCAGCCCAGTAGGGATACCTGCAGCTGCCGAGCGGGCAGTTTCAGCGCCGGAGACCAGGGGGCAGTGCTGCGCAGCGAATGTGACCGAGCTCCAGCGGACCGCCCAGAGCAGCTGGTTTACGGGATCTCCTCTGTTCCCCAAATACGCGGCAAAGTTCCTCCCAGAGCACTCCTGACCCTAATAGATCCCTCGCCCCCATAACGCGCTAAAAGGGGCAAGGTCCTCTCCATCCGCGCGCCGCGCTCAATGAGGGCGCGCTGTTTTTGCTTGGTTAAAGACAGCTGCCACCTGGCTGGTTTCGACCACTGACTTGGCCTGGAAAAGCGTAAGCTGGGGTGGCGGGGTGTCCCGTTGGGTTTTTGCAGGCTCTGCGCGCAAGGGTGGGACAACATGAAGAATGGGGTTTGGTGGGATTCTCGTACCTGGGCTGGCGCCCCGAAAACGCAGACGCTGCTTTTGAGACCACAAGAAAGCGCGGGAGGTGGGCCGCCTGCATTCTCCCCTTTTACGTAGAAATCCATCCCAAGAAAGGTCTGATGGAAGGTGGAGGGCCAGCGTTAGCTAAGTGGGAACCAACCATCCCAAAAAGACAAGTGAAGAGGGGACTGGCCCTTCGCGCTATGACCGGGTCTCAGGCCAGGCTACCCCCAGATCGGTGTTGTTTGGCAAATGCCTTTCTTTCGAGCTTAGAGGAGGCTGTGTACAGGTTTAAAATCCGCTGAATCAGTGAGCAGAAGGGACCAGGCGACGCGCTGGGCTTTTCCCACCCTGAGAGCTGTGAACACCATTCCCTGTCCCAACCCAGGAGAGAGGCCAACTCCGAACTCTGGGGCCACATGTGAGCCCAAGGAGCTTGGTGAAATAGAAACCGGATGATTTTGTCTGGAATTGGCCTCCTTTTGCTGGCATTTTTGTTTTTCTCTTTCTTTTATTTCTAATAGCCGCTTTGCAATAAATAAAATAAAAAGGCAGCTGCATGTCAATGTGAATGCTCGTGGCTGTTCTTAAAGAATTCACACTTTAAAATTGCTTTCTGTGAGTGCAGAGGAAGAACTTATAAACCACCGTTATGTAATTTGAAACCATCAATAGCCCCTCTTTAAGGCTGTCTTTATTGTGGGAAGTCAAGGTAATGATTTTGTCGCTAATTTCATCCCGATGTATGGCGACGCTTTATAGCCTTTCAAAGGTAAGTGAAAGGCATCAATCTGGGGCTCTTTTTGTGGCCGTTTAACAGTTTAAACTGGTTTTCTAACCCTGTCACAACTATTGGGCTGATAAACAGGATTTCTGCAGAGGCATTAGGAAGTCTGTAAATAGATCATTTTTTAAAATTTGGACAATTCTGAGCTTCTCTGGCAAAAATAAAAATAGGTCCACAGGGTTGTGTGTTTCTCACGTCCAATAACAGGTAGTTACAAATGACTTCTCAAGAGTAATTTGTGTCCTGGTTATTATTATTATGACTACTATTGTCATAATCTTAGGAGAAAGTGAACAGTAAGCTGACGACGCAAAAAATGGAAATCAATGGACTTGTGGGCACTACACTGACTCTATCTCATTGTGGCAAATGTCCTCGCATTGATCACTGGCAAGCCTGGCCCTGCTTCCGACCTTCTTTGACATAGAACCATCCACAGAGAAATATCCTATTTTATTGCAAGGGTTCCTCGGAAGAAAATGTTTTATGTGGACACTGCTAGGACAACTTGGAAACGACAGAAATAAAGGCAAACTAGACCCCAGCATAGGGTTACCTATTCATCACCTTTTATCCCCTCCATGCCACAGAGAAATAGTTCATTTTTTAAAACAGAAGCAAAATGGCAAACTAGACAATTTGAGACCTTTTTTAAAAATTAGGTTTAGGCCCAGGCCCACCAGAAGTTTTTTCTCTTTGACGCCGCCGGATTTCTCTTATGCCATAGAAATCTCTAACTACCGTCCCTGGTTCTCGCACCAAGGCCGGACAGCCCCACTCCCGGGTCACCCGAGTGGGGACAGACAGCCTCTTTCTCCGAGGGAGGGGCAGCTCCTCTCGAGCAAAGCGAATCGGGTACATGTAAGGGGTACCGGAGAAACTGTCAGGAGGCCCGGCTGGGCACCCATCCCCGCAAGGAGCTGGGGAGACTGCACCCCAGGACTTGGAGGTCCACCAGGATGCTCCTTGGGTTCCGCGGGCGGGAAAGCTTTGGCTGTTTTGTCTTCCCCCAACCCCACCCGCTCAGGTTCGGTAGGTTAGGGACCCAGCCCAGGGAAAACAGGGCCAGAAGGCGCTTCTGGGTTTGGTAGGAGTGCGGCCGCTGCCGGAGTCCAGACCCGGCCTCTGCCCTTGCGGCCCGAGGTGGGGCCGGACGCCGAGGAAAGGTCGCCAGGCGGGCGGATACCCAAGCTCCGAAAGGGGCCTCAGCGTCCCCAGCTGTCGGGCGCAGGAAGTAGAGGCGCGCAGACCACGTCCCACCCCGGCTCGGCTGCCGCGCCCCACGTGCGGGTCTGCGCCGGGGACTGCGAGCGCACCGCGACTCCGGGGCTGGGAGGCGCCTCGCGAACACAGAGGAAGGACGGTGGCGGCCAAAGACCCCGGCCGAGCCCGCGAGTTTGCATTTCTCGCTCCGCCGCCTGCCAGAAGCAGAGCCCAGAGCGGGACCAGTACCCTCGCTCCCGTCTCCCCGCCCCCAGTGGGCCCGGCCCGCAGTGCTCCGGGAGGCCCCGGGAGGCGCTGTCACCTCCCTTCCTGCAAACGCCGGCGCCCGTGAAAGGAGGCCACCCGGCTTGGCCAGGCCAGCCACCGGCCAGAGGCTGTCCCGCCGGGTGCGGATCCCGAGCGAGGCGGGCGCAACGCGGAGTCCCGCGGCACACCCCTCTCAGAGGGGACCACGGGGGCCGGCGTCGGCGGTGGGCAGTGGCCAGGTTTTCCCGCCGAGCCGAGGAACCCAGCTCCGCTGCAGGGCGCGGGCCGATCTCTCCCTACCTTTCCGGGTCCCTCGCCCGACTCTCCCTTGCCTTGGGCATTTCCTCTCCCGGGGGTTTCCACCCTCTGCCTCTGACTCGCTTCTCCTGTCCCCACTCCCTTCCTCTGCCCCCGCCCCCGCCCCCACTCTTCTGCAGTTTTTCTCTGAGAGTCCCACACAACTCCTTAGCCGATAAGCCAAAAGTGTAAGCGCTGCGCGAATCCTGCTGCTTCTAGAAGGCAAATTGTTGGGGGTGGATTTGGATCAACTTCTCAGAGAGGCCCGAAAGCTTTCCAAAATTCTAAGTCAGGAGACAGGTGGCTGTTTCCTTAGCACCTACGCAGCGCTGAGGATTCTTCATGCTCCTCAGACACCCCCAGCCCCGGCACGTTCGCCCATTGCAGATGGAAGACGTGGAGCAGGGAGGTAACCCCGACTCTTCTCAACTTAATGTTTCTCATGGGGTGGGTTTTAGTCTTTTGAATATGACTTCTATCTCTTGTTTTTCCTCCTTATTTAATTTCTTGACGTTTTCTTGGGAGGAAGAGAGGGCAAAGATAGCCCCGTATTTCAATAGAGTGAAATAACAGCTTGGAATGACAGCTAGGTAACTATCAAAAATGAAACCGCGTTTGTGAAAATCTGTAACCCTACCCGTGTAATTGGAGACATTTATGGAAAGGATATTGCACAGGTGAAAGTGATTTTACAATTGCTTTCGTATTTAATATATTTCAGAATCGTTGAGAGGACTTTTCCTGAATACAACTGATGAATGTGTCAACTTGGAAAGTTCAGTGTACCCTTAGTCCGCGGAGGGCTACAGTTACCACAAATTGCCTTTACAGTGTATATTAAAGTGATTGAAATGTGTTTCTTTAAAAAAAAGAAATAGTCTCTGAAGTTGCAAACTTCCCACCCTTACCAAATAGACTTCTTAAAACTTGAAATTGGTTCCCATGAACTTTTTCTCTGGGAGAAATTTCACAATAAACAATATTTCTGGGACTCTCAAAAGAAGAAGTTGGAACCCAACCTTCACAGCCATCCATTTTTCTGCCAAATTCTTTGCGCTGGGCTTTTCCCCATGTGCCCTGACTTTACTTTTGTTGAAGCAAAAGTTCTTAGGCAGGAAATTTTGCATTCCTGGAGAACTCTGCTTGGTGGCAAATTCTGAAGTGACCCAGGTTTAGACATTCCTTGCCTGTGTAGGTGTGACCCAAATTTTGGGTATCCTGACAAGGTGAGGGAGATGGGGATGCCACAACTCCTAACCATATTCGTGAAGGCTGAAGGCAAAATTCAGAACCTTCCTGGTTTCACATGAGACCCTCCAATATTAAAGAAAAGGAGAGAAGTGTTAAGATCAGAATTGTCCAAAGCGACGGCCTGTGTGCCTTCAGATTTATGTATTTATTGTTAATCATCACCCCTTCTCCATTTCTCAGGGCTTGTGTGTGTGTGTGTGTGTGTGTGTGTGCCCGCGCGCCAGTTCTGAGTACCTGGGAACTTAGCCAGAATGGTTTGCTTTGGTTTCTTCCGATATTTTAGTAACGACTGGAAGAGATGCTGCCTAATCCAAATTTTTATATGTTGATCTTGTTCTTTGACATTTAGATTTTCAAATTAAAGATTTTTTTCTGTCCCTACATAATTTTTGCTCCCCCCTCCACTTTATCCCTATGCTAGTTCTCTTTGCCCCATTTATTCTCTTGCTCCCTTGAGATATCTATGATGGTGATTTCCATTTGTGACTAAATTTTCAAAACACCTTCAACTGATGCCTTTTATTACCTACCAGAATAGCCCTTGTCAACCCAGAAAGGTAAGTTAGAAAAATGAAATACAGGTAACTGCGGATAAAAGTATTGTTTTGTTTCATCACTAAGGTTTTTCAAATGAATGAATGTTTTCAAATTAGAAATACATGAATTACTATAATACAAAGATAAATTGCCACCCTCCAATGGGAATTCAGGCTAGGACCTTTTTTTTTTTTCTTTTTTTCTTTCTTTTTCTTTTTTTGCTTTCAACACCCTAAAACACACAGAGTGTTTGGGCAAACCATAGGAGGTCCTGTGTCTAGCCCTGAATACTTAGTTCCTATGACTAATCTGGCATCTTTCTTTGTAGGGAAACGTGACCTTAGAGGAAATGGAAAAGTTGAGGGACATCCTGACCACTGATACAAAATGATTCTCTTGTTGAAATACATGAAGGGAATTCCAGCAGCACAAATTAGTATTTCCATGTCCCGTGTCACCCCCAAAGAGAGAGAATTTGGATTGGGAAGGGAAATGGCAGTCCTCAGGAAATGAGATCCCTGCCCAGAGAATTCTAAGCAAGTCAATCACCAGTCCAAGTAGGAGTCTTTTTTATTTTTTTTAAATATCCATTTCCCATTTGTTTTACCCAATTCAAAATTTTTTCCCAAGGAAAAAAAATACACTTGTAAGATGTCTCATTAACAGCAAAGATGAATTGGACCTCAACTTTTGAATACCATGCAGCTTTAATGAAGATTGAAGAAGTTCATGGAGTGAAAGAATGCTGGCAGCCTGCATTTGGACTCTTTTCCATCTGTGGAGTAGAGTCTGAGCTGTGTGTTCTACAAAAGCTTCAGTTGGCTGCAGGACAACTTTGCCCCTGAATTTTCATTTATTTTTGTTTCAAAAAAATTGAAAAGATAGTTGTTTTTTCCCCAAAATTTAGAGTTGTAAATCATGTTGTACTTTTGATCTCATTTAAATCTTGTCTGGAGATAACACGTTAGACAGTCTCTATATTTTGAATTATTTTGCAAGGGAAAAAAAGAGAGAGATAGGAAAGTGCCAACTGTTGGTATCAAATGAATGCATTATTGATTTTATTCTTCAGGCATCCCAGATTGGTACTTATGAAATAAGGGTTTTCTCCTCAACAAGAATGCAGAACTTTACCAATACCAAGTATGTCAGTCTGATCAGCAGTGGTAAAATGGGTAGGATGAGGGTGGGATGTGGCAAGCAGGGAGGTCTCAGCTGGTAGCAAAGCAGTGATGTAGGGACTGTGTTTTTATGGAAAGCTTGTTTTGTCCAGTGGCTGATGAAATTCAAAATGGTCCCCTAAGCCTGTTTCTGAAGCCAGTGGTTCAAAAACACTACTGACTGTAGCTCCATTTAAGTTCTTTCCCCCTCCCCCTACCCGGTGACACCCCATCTCAGAGCACCTCCAAATGGAAGACTTTTATAACTGGATGGAAGCTGCTAGGAGGGGCTCAGGATCAACAGTTTTTGCTTTAAAAAGAAAGTAACAGTTCAACCCCTTGTTTGTTTTTGCCTCCGCATTTCCCTACCAGCGGGAGACCATTACTGAGGACAATGTTCTATTCCATTGTCATTATCTCCTACGGAACTAAAACAATGCTCTGTTTGGCCTCCCTGGTGAGAGGGATTTGTTCTGCTCTTCCTTAAACTGAATTTCCTACTGAGTTTCTGACCCAGTCACTTGATATCCAGCAGGGATACCTGGTGACAATTTTTTAAAAATCTGCTGTCTTGTGTTTTGTAATTTCGTTCTCTGAGAAATAACCCAGAAACTCGATTCTCAATCAAGAGGAATCACACCCTGGCTAAGGGAAGTGGGTTTGCTCAAGCTGCATGAGCTCTATAATTTAAATCAGCCAGATAGGATTTATTATAGTTGTCTTATTGTTTTGTTTTGTGTTATTGAATAGTAAACCCTAAAAGGCATCAGAATATTGTATTTTTGACTATCAAACTCCAAAAGGTTAGAGAACACAGGATCTCAGATGTTTACTATGACCATGGTGTTTCCTTTCTGTTGATTTCTTTTTAAACATATAAGTAAATTAAAAATACAGATAGAGATGAGATAGGGATGGAGATAAAGATGGAACTAATGATAGCGAGTCTTTTAACATTCATGACAAACATTAAGGAACATTTGGAGAGTTGATGAACTCTTTCTTGGGAGCTATTTTGTCCTCCTTGAGATCGTCCAGAAATGTAGAAGTAGCTCATGGACTGGAAAGAACCCATCTGATCTCCAAAACATCTCCCTCTTTAAAACATCTGTATAGGACTATAGCCCTAAACACTTTGACCTGAAAAATGGGGGGTCAGATCCAGGATCAACAGTTTTTGTTTTAAAAAGAAGGTAACAGTTCAACCCCTTGTTTGCTTTTGATAACAACCCCTTGTTTGTTTGTGATCCCATTCTAGTGGCAGAAAAATTTGTTTGTCCTGGAGCTAAGGAGTCAATAGGACACATAAGACTTTGTCCTTGGACTTGAGACAAACTAATTGTCAACATCTCTCCAGTTGTTGCAACCACGTTTTTACCCCCTCAAAATGCTCTAATGTAACAGCTGCTTATAAAAATACAGTTGGCCATGATTGGCTGCCTGAGGAAGTTGAGCCCCAGGCTAATGAGGCTTAGATCTTAGATTTGCGGTGGCTGGATGGGTGCATACCTCCCCTCAGTGACTGGTAGAGAGCAGGAGAGCCTTTGTGTGAGATAAGATGGCAAAGTGCTTAAGAGCTGGGACTTGGGAGACAGACAGACGTGTGTTTAAATCCTAGTTCCTCCCTTTGCTCTCTCCCTAACTGAGCAGCTTACTAACCACTAAGAGCTTTTGATGCCTTATGTCTAAGAATAGAGAAAATAAAATAACAGATCCATTATGTGTTAGAAATCTTAAATGACAAAGTGCATGTAAAACATTCCACACTCAATATTAGAGATCATGGTTACTATTTGTGCACATGATGAACAGCACTGCCCATTGAAGACTCCAACCCTAGAGTTTTTCCTAGTCCTATCTGTCACTAGAAAGAATGTCCACTTTGGATATTGTGGTTACATGTTTAACTCCCGCCTTCCAGGAGACTTACCCTTGTGTATGAGGGCAGCTTCATTTTGTTGGTCTGATTAACTTATACATTTATGGATACATTCTGCAATCTATAGTGGTTTATGATGACTCTTCTTTCTTTATGAAAAAGAATTGAGAACGCTGGGCTATCTTTTTAAGTCCTAGTTTTACAGACAGGAACCTAGAAGCAGAAATAAATGGGAACATTCATGGGTGCATGTACATCTGATTTAGAGGTTGACGAAATTGACGCCAACGGATTTTAAAGATGCCAGATTTGCATTGCAACTAGTCCAGCATTTATAAGGGATGCCTGAAATGGGAGAGACTTTCTTTTCCAGTAAACTCCAGCGACATGAGCTGATTGGTGGCTTGTAAGTTCTCATTTCCCTTGTGGTGGGGTGGGACTTAGATAAGCCTAGGAACAAAAGAGGTCCACTCTAGTTTTGAGTCAGATAATTTTTTCACATGACTGTCTTCAATACTCCTTCACTGACATTCCTTAGTCCTAAGTTTACCAATTCTGAAATGTTCCACTTAACAGGCCATACTTTTGATGACACTACATTGGTTTGTTTGTGACTAGATGGAGGTTGTATTTGCAGGAAGTCCAGGATTTTGCCAAACAAGTGAACTGGATAACCCCTGTGGTTTCTTCCAAGTGTTCTGAAAATGTCCTTGTTTTGTCTTTTCAAATATGAGGAGCTGGGTTTAGAAGAGCAAAATTGTGCCCAGCATGCTTTGTCCTGGGTTCTGATCTATGAAGTTCTTTCATAGCTACTCCACTGGACATCATTTGTTTTATTCCTCTCTTTAGATCCAATTCCTATATCCTTTATCTTGTGTTACCTGTGGCTTTAGAAGCCTCCTCCTTATATGAGCTGCTTTCCACTCATGGCTAGGTTTGTTGGAGTTTTTTGTACTGTGTTGTTTTGTTTTTTACTGAAGTTTGAGCCTTGTAACTTTACCACATTGGACACAGCTTCAGGAGAGAGATTCCTGTTCTCAAGAACTCATAGTCTTGGCGGTGCCCATAGCTCTGTGTGTAGGGCGCCGGCCACATACACTGAGGCTGGTGGGTTTGAACCTGGCCCGGGCCAGCTAAAACAACAAGGACAATTGCAACAACAACAAAAAATAGCCTGGCGTTGTGGAGGGCGCCTGTAGTCCTAGCTACTTGGGAGGCTGAGGTGAGAGAATCGCGTAAGCCCAAGAGTTAGAAGTTGCTGTGAGCTTTGACACTACCGCACTCTACGGAGAGTGACATAGTAAGACTCTGTCTCTAAAAAAGAACTATAGTCTAGTTCTGGGTGTACATGTGCATGAACGAATAACTAGCAATAGAAATGTGCTGAGAACGTGGTCCAGGTAAGCGTTATGGTGTATCCCACTCTCAACCTCATTTTGCTCAAATGAAAAGTTGGAGTTAATTCTCCATGGTCAGCCCCCAAAGGGATTTCAGTGAAAAGTAGACAATAGTGATATGAATGGAAGCTTTCTGTCAACTATGCATAAACTATACAAAAAAACCCCAAGAACCCCCAAAGTAAGTGGCCTTCTTAAATCATAAAATGTAGGCATTTAAGTGAATGATGATTAACCCTTAAAAGGGCAGTAGAGATCATAAGTGCCAGGTTCAGTAGCACAGCGGTATTATTCCACCTGGGGTGGGGGCGGGGGAGTGAGTAGGAATGGGTGCCCAGAGACCCCTCAGTGACATAGCTGTGCTGCACGTCTTATGCTCAGAAGTGGTTATACAGATTCTTCTTGTCTCATTTTATAAATTTTGGCGTATATCAGATATTACAATATATATGGATTTTGTTATGAGTTCTTCATAGTTTTATTTTACAGATAAGAACACTGAGGTCTATAAAAGCCTAAAACCAAATAGCCTCTTAGCTTGACTAGTGCTAATTCTCATTTTCTCTC
This sequence comes from Nycticebus coucang, assembly GCF_027406575.1. Lineage (NCBI taxonomy): Eukaryota > Metazoa > Chordata > Mammalia > Primates > Lorisidae > Nycticebus > Nycticebus coucang. The sequence continues at coordinate 145,869,095 of NC_069782.1, read as the reverse complement.
CCCCTTCAATTTGTATTTTCATTACTCTCTGTAAGTCTTGTCCTCATGGCTGGCTCCCTTCTTTCCCCCAGACTGGATTCAGCGGCAGGTCTGGCCAGCTCCACCTTCTGACTGTGTTCTGGGTCCTTGCCACTGGATGTGGTGCATTTCCCCAGTAGCTCTTGGTTAGTGGTGGGAGGGAAGTGTGGAGTTGAGAAGAACTGGGGGTCTAGGTTTCCTCATTGGGGGGCACTGTCTTTATTCATGTGGAAACATAAGGAACAATCCCATCTGTTACACGTGCTGTACAAGGTGCTCTAGCAGTAGGGAGTGTTCTTTATAAAAGCACACATGCATGTGCGCAGGGAGAAGACTGCACACGTACCCAGTTCTACAGCCATTGTCCTACATATCAGCGGACACTCTCCTCTCATGTACACTTCTCCGTGTTTTCTCCAGGTCTCACACAGAGCGTCTCTGTGTGTGTGATAGATCAGCATGGCCTAACCCTCCTTGCTAGATGGAAATCCCTTGATGGCAGGAGCTGAGTCTAAGTCATCCCCACATCCACTGCAGAGCCCAGGGCCGTGCAGGGCCAGAGAGTATGCTCTGTGGAGTAGATATTGAGTGACCTTTGGACAAAACAAGCTGATGTGCTTGCCGTTATTCCCATTCCTTTCTTCATAAGGCCTGCCCCTCTTTGAATGCCCAAGGTGAGTCCCATACCTTCAAAGAAACCATGCTCCACAGTCTACCTGCATTGCAGCCAGCCCTTCCTTTCTGCTGAACTTCACTTACAACCAGGGCCACAAAGTTCAGCCCTCAGGGGATGTCTTTACTCATTTGACATTGTAGGAATTATTGGCAGTATCTCCAGGTAGAACCACATACCTCAGACATCTCCATCAATCCACCTCCTCCCTGAGAGTGGGTACCTGCACTCATCAGGCAGGTAGATGTTCAGTGAATGTTTGCTGGGTGAATGAATGAAAAGCCTCCTCAACGGGGTCCCTGTTTTCACTCTTACATTCCTGTGAGGCAGCTGTTACTGTGCTAAAGTTCTTTTAAAAGCTTCGATCAGATGGCAACCCTTCATGTGGCTGCCTTTTGCTCTTATGATAAAACTCCCTCCCATGGCCTATGAAGCTATTCTATGCCCTGGTGACTGTTCTCCTTCCCAAACTCTTCTCCTTCCTCTCTGTCCTTGACTCAGCCATGCCAGCCTTCTTTTCTTCTAATACACTACGCATTGCTTCCTTGGAATCTTGGTGCTCGCCTTTCCTCTGCCTGGGAAGCTCTTTCCCTGTCTGCACATGTTTGGCCAAAATAGTCCCCGCTGTGCATTCCATGAATATTCCTCATGGCTCTTACTGCTGTCTGAATTATCTAGTAGATGGATGTGTGTACCTGTGTCTCGCCTGCTGCCACCCTCTTCCACTATATTCTCAACTCCCTAAGAGCAAAGTCTGTATCTGTATTTGCCTTTTTCACTGCTATGTCTCTAGCCATTTAATAGGATGTCTAGCAATTCCTAGGTGCTCAGTAAATGAACAAATAGGGAAACAGCATTTTACACTGTCACAGATTGAATCATGTCCCTCCCAAGTTCATATGTTAGCGCCCTGACTCCCCAGTGAGACTCAGTTTAGGGACAGGACCTTTAAGGAAATGATTAAAGTTAGATGAGGTCATCAGAGTACCACCCTAATCCAATGGGCCTAGTGTCCATTTGAGAAGAGGAAGAGATACTAGATCTGTCTGTGTCTCCACATGAGCACAGAGGAAAAGCCATGTGAGGACATGGTGAGAGACAGCCAGCTACGAGCCAAGAAACCAGAAACCAACCCTGATGGCCCCTTGATCTTGGACTTCCAGCCTCCAGATGGTGAGAGAACAAATTTCTGCTCTGCAAGCTCCCAGTCTACATGGTATTTTGTTGTGGCAGCCCTAGCAGATTAATCCATACACCATCACTCACTAGCTGGCTGGCCTTAGACTAGTCACTTAACCTCCACGTGCCTTAGTTTCTTTACTATCTATAAAATGGAGCTAATAATAGTCCCTGCCTCATAGAACTGTGGTCAAAGATGAAATGAGTTGATATATGTAAGGCCCTAGGACACTAGATTAGTGTTAACTATTTGTGTCAGTAGAGCAGATTTAGTCAAATTTAGTGAATGATAGTTATGATGCAAAATTTTAGAATCTTTAAGTAGCACAAGTAGAAAATGTCACCTGTATAGCCCAAGATGAAAGAAGAAGGGGGGGATGGGGGGAAGGGGGTGAGATTCAATGGAAGAGAGTAAATGGTGGGACCATTCCTATGGTGCATATTGCAAGGGTACATGTCAAATTTATTAAGTATAAAGTATAAATGTCTTAACACAATAATTAAGTGAAGACTCTATTAACTAGTTTGATGTAAGCATTTCTAGTTTTATATAAAATAAGCACATTGTACCCCATAACGGCATCAATGTATATATGATCTATGTGTTTATGACTTAATGAAAAAAAAAAAGAAAATGTCACCTGGAGGAGGAGGTGGCTGGGAGAGAGCCTGAGGTATGGGGCAGATGCAAAGCAGGGGAAGAGGAGGGAAAAATGTCCTGGGTATTCAGGCCTGGAGCCCGGCTGCCTGTGGGATGTGTTTATGGGCAGCACCCAGAGGCTCTGCATGGGTCAGAGTCTCATTTAACTTGTGTAAAAACCCCGTGTGCTGAAGTGAGGGAGAAGCCAGCAGACATTCTGAGCAGGTTTCCCGTCAGTGGTGATTGCAGTCTTCACCAGCCTTCCCAGGTGTGTCAACAGGCCCCGCTCGCCTGCCACCATCAGTCACTCCTGTCCCTCCTTGGCACCTCCTGTTCTGTAGGAACACTCCACCTCTCTCCACCTTCCCCAGTCCCACCCTGAACTGATCATCCCGGTTGGCAGGGGTGTCTCTGCATTTCCAAGCTGCAGAGTTCCTTGTGCTTTTCTGTCCCTCTGCCTCGTTTTAGCATACAAAGATTTGCTCTTTGAAGAGAATTGTAACTAGCATGTTGGACTACTGTCAAGGGAAGTTCTGTGGAGGCAGCTTTGCTGTTTTTAATCCTTCTTTCTGGCCACAGAGTGAAGTAGGGTCTGACTTTCCAGGGCAGCTACTGCCTTTATCTTTCTCCTCTGCTGTTCTACTGGAGCTGAAAAACTCGTCTTTGCAGCCAGGGACACATGTCTGCCTTCTCTCAGTACTCCTGTCCGGGCAGGGTAAACCCCAGTCCACAGCATCTGCCACAAACTATTTGGATGCAGGAACATAGGCTTTGGGGCAGAAGATGTCAGCTGGTCCCCTGACTCTGTTCCTGCTTCCTATACCCTTGTCACTCTGGGAGGCCAGAACCTCAGTTCCATGTCTGTATAATGGCACAGGGAGTGGGGACATCAGTGTGAAAGCTCTTGTTACCTCCATCACAGCAGGTGAATGTGGCTGTTCACCTTGCTTCCCCACCTGCCTGTCTGTTCTCTTTGTTCCCTGGCCTCACAGTGGCTGGATCTCCAAACAAGGAGGAAGGCAGAAGGGAAGCTCAGTTGGCTCAAGGACTTTCTCCCTGATGTGACTTGGGGTTCTAAATATTCCATGGATGACACAAACTCTCATGGGCAGTTTTGGGAGATAGTTTTTCAGGAACAGCAAGCAGTGAGAACCTGAGACTGATGCTGAAGTTCTCCCTCTTTGTTAGCTCCTTGAAGAAGAAGTCAGCCTTCACCCCAGCTTCTTGCACTGCCTGAGTGACAGACATACCTAGAACACAGTCTGTTCTTCAGGCCATCCTCTTACGCTCCCATGCCACCAGGCCCAGGCAGGTCACGGGAGTGGCAAGGCTAGCCCTGTGGGGTAATGGGGTACACAAGTGCCTTCAGTGGGGACAGTCACTTCTCACCTCCAGCTGATCGTTGACATAATATATGATCCTGGTACAACCAAGTCATCTAATATTTTGAGAAAAACTGGGAGTTCCACTTTTTAGGTAAAGTGCTCTATTCTTAAAATAGTGGCAATCAACTCAAATTTTTATAAGGGTAGTATGGACCAAAAAACCCCCAAACCATGGAGTGGATTGGGCTCAGGTTCTCAGCCTCTGCTTTATGCTGATCCACACTGTCATAAAGGTCGATGTTCATTGTCACTGTTCTCTGTGACTTATTTGCATTTAGACTGGGGCCTTGGGGCCCTGGCATGATAGTAATGGTAGACCCTGTAGATGGCTGAGGAAAAGATGTTTTTGGTCACAGCACATGGAAAGTCACCTACTTCACCCCCAGGGCAGGTGTCTGAATACCCAGCAGCAGTCACCCAATTTGGACAGGGCAGCCTGATGACTCTGCCGTCACCATCAAGCAAGTTGTCTAGCCTAAGGACCCATCTCCCTTTTCTTTTTTTTTTTTGTAGAGACAGAGTCTCACTTTATGGCCCTCGGTAGAGTGCCGTGGCCTCACACAGCTCACAGCAACCTCCAACTCCTGGGCTTAAGCGATTCTCTTGCGTCAGCCTCCCGAGCAGCTGGGACTACAGGCGCCCGCCACAAGGCCCGGCTATCCCATCTCCCTTTTCTTACCGGATGTGGTCCTGGACTCTGAGAATGTTACAGCTGGTGGGGCCTCAAGATCACCCTGACCTGCCTCCTGCTTCAGCAAAAAAGAAAGGCCACGTAGGGCAGCATCTGGCCTGGGGTGGGGAGGGGTTCATTCTGCTTTTTAGTGACCCAGTTGCAGCCTCTTAACCTGTGGTTCTATTTTTCTTCCTCTTTTTCTAGATCTTTCATTTCCAGCTATAAAATAATTGTCTTTGATTCAGCCCCAAATACATTTTCTTCAGAAGTGGTGGTCTTCTGAGCCACTGGGATTCCCAGCCATTCAAGACAGAAGAACAAGGGCGGCGCCTGTGGCTCAGTCAGTAAGACGCCGGCCCCATATACCGAGGGTGACGGGTTCAAACCCGGCCCCGGCCAAACTGCAACCAAAAAATAGCTGGGCGTTGTGGCGGGCGCCTGTAGTCCCAGCTACTCGGGAGGCTGAGGCAAGAGAATCGCTTAAGCCCAGGAGTTGGAGGTTGCTGTGCACTGTGTGAAGCCACGGCACTCTACCGAGGGCCATAAAGTGAGACTCTGTCTCTACAAAAAAAAAAAAGAAAAGAAAAGAAAAAGAAGAACAAGCTAAAAATAGTTGCGCTTAGCACCATGTTCTCCTATTTATGGCTGAGGTCAAAGTCAGGACCAGCACGATGCGGAGTTCCAGGAATCCTGACATGGCAAACCACACCTGGCTCTTCTGTGCATGCTCAGCTGATTGCCTTCTGTAACAACATCTCTTTTTTCTTCTAGAAAAAAAGTGGTAAAATGTAAAACCAGGCAAAATAATTTATTCAGATTAAGAATGTAGAGTGGGGTGTCCGGGCATAGTGGCTCACACCTGTAATCCCAGCACTCTGAGAGGCTGAGGCTGGTGGATCGCCTGAACTCAGGAGTTCAAGACCAGCCTGAAGCAAGAGCAAGACCCTATCTCTAAAACTAGCAGGACATTGTGTTGGGCACCCGTAGTCCCACCTGCTTGAGTGGCTGAGGCAAGAGGATTGCTGCAAGCCCACAATTTGAGGTTACTTAAGCTATGACACCACGGCACTCTATCCAGTGCACAGAGTGAGACTTTCTGCCTCAAAAATTAAATAAATAAATAAACTAATGTGTTCCTTTTGGAAAGATGTTTGGAGCTCACTTAAGGATCTAAAAAATGACCTGGCATTTGATCCTTCAATTCCTCTACTAGGTGTATATCCAGAAGACCAAAAATCACTTTATAACGAGGATATTTGCACCAGAATGTTTATTGCAGCCTAATTCATAATTGCTAAGTCATGGAAGAAGCCCAAATGCCCATTAATGTATTAATAAATTGTGGTATATGTACACCGTGGAATATTATTCAGTCTTAAAAAAAGATGGAGACTTTACCTCTTTTATGTTTACATGGATAGAGCTGGAACAAAGCTCCATGGATACTTAGCAAAGTATCTCAAGAATGGAAGAAAAAGTATCCAATGTACTCAGCCCTACTATGAAACCAATTTATAAGCACCCACACTTCCATATGAAAGCTATAACCCAACTACAGCCCAAGATGAAGGGGAAAGAGGAGGAGGAGGGGAAGGGTGGAGGGAGAGTAATGGGTGGGACCACATCTATGGTGCATTTTACAAGGGTGCATGTTAAATCTAAGTGTAGAATGAAAGTATTTCAAATTGTATATATAACCAGCACATTGTACCCCATAATTGCATTAATGTACACAGCTATGATTTAAGAAAAATAAATAAATAAATAATGTAGAGCAGGAAGGCATCGTAGAGTCTCAAAACTGTGACTATTTTTAAACATTTATGTACTGGACAGCAGTAAAGTGCCCCACTCTGCATCAGACATTTGAGCTCTGGTCCATGCAGGGCACGGGGAGGGTGTCTGTCCCTTGCAGAAGGCACCTTCTATAAAGATGATGGACAGAGTTTGGTGGCCCGTGAGGCAGCTTCCTTCCCCTCTGGCCTCCACCTACCCAGGCCTCAGACTAGCTCCACCCAGACAAAGCCTTACTTCAGAGGACCACAGCCAGCGCAGATGTCCTGGCCGCTTGCAGGGAGAGAGGAGGCCTCTGTGGTGTTGGAAACTCAGTCCTTGATGGTCCAGGCAGGGGCAGGGATGTAGTGTCACCAAGAACAACTTCTGAGGACATCAAACACCACTGCCACACTTCGATATTTAATTCCTCACAAAAGCTGTTTACAGTTCAGCCTATTCCTCTTAGTGAACGTTATACCCTAATTTTATTAGCTTTTTCAGAGAATTCAAACAGATTAAGGAGGCTCAATTTTCCCTTACAGAAGTCATGCTGATTTAATTAGTTAATGTTTACAAAGCACCTTTGAAGTGGGGAGTGCCAGAAGTAGGAAGGTGTAGTATTTGGGAGTTACTCAGCACACTTCATCATAACATCTCTAGTCCATAAATGCCAGACCTCCCAGCTCATTGGAGGTGTGTGTTAGTTTCCACCACGGCTTCATTCCATAGAGTGTGTTTCTTTGGGGTCACATTGGGTTCCAAGACCACTTACAGCCATCTATGCCCCTGCAACCACAGGTATCTGCTTTTGTTATAGCCTAGAGTCTTGGCAAACTCTTAGAACAAATGTTTCTCACAAATAACTAATAGCCTAACTGCTGTCTTTTTTTCTCCTTTTGTTAGTATTTATGTGTGCCCACTGTGGAACAAGTACTTCCTTCTCTGAATCATCTTCTTTTTTTTTGAGGCAAAGTCTAATTCTTTCACCCTGGGTAGAGTGCCATGGTGTCATAGCTCGCAGCAACCTCAAACTCTTGGGCTCAAGACATCCACTTGCCTTGACTTCCCAAGTAGCTGGGACTATAGATGTCCACCACCACAACTGGCTGGGTTTTCCTTTTTTTCTCTATGTTTAGTAGAGATGGGGTCTCACTCCTGCTCAGCCTGGTCTCAAACTCCTGAGCTCAGGCGATCCGCCTACCTCAGCACCCTAGAGTGCTGGGATTGCCACCACACCCTGCCTGAGGTGTGAGCCACCACACCCTGCCTGAGTCTTCTGTTTTAACCTGAGCTATTGGTTTGGCTGAGTGACACTGGATGAGTCATTTCATCTCCCCTGCTTTCCTTCATCCCTTTGCCTGTGTTGCAAGTGAGCTAAGACAACGTATCTGCAGATAACAATATACTCATGCTCAATTCTGTATTCCTATGTCAAACAGGAATACTTGTCAAACTTGGCCCGCTTTAAGTAGTGAATGGAGGTAAGTCAGTGCTGCTCACACTGTTTCCACGTGGGTATGGTTTTGCCCCTCGAATTTACACTTTGAATGTAATGAAGTGTGACACATGTAATTCTTCTGAGTTTATTAAATGTTTCTCAAATGATGTATGTGCTTCACTGCCTTTTTAAATGAAATGCAATTTAATCTTTGGAGGGTCGTTTCCTGAATATCCATCATCACACTGCATTCTGTAGCTTTCATGGCCTCAAGAGCATTTGAGGCTGTAGTTACTCCTGTCCAAGCAAAGTGACCCCAGAATGTGATGCTTTTTGAGTTGCTTGGTTTGTTTCTCATCCGCCTTTGTAACTTGCCCTTTGTGGGCATTTCACTGTCTTCTGGCCTCCTTCCACTGCTACTACTTTCCCTTCCATTTGCTGCTTCTAATCTCCTGCAGGGTGGGAATTGTTAGAATTAGATAAAAAAGAAGCATAAATAGGTTTTGAGTGAGGGACCTAGGAGGTCCCCATATGAGCAAAGAACTCAAGTTGAAATTTACGGACTCAATGATACACCAATTTTAACTGCTCCGAAGCATTGTCTCTGCTTTCCAGTGGGGCCGTCTTCTGGATGAGGTGAGTTTTATAAAGTGAGTGACTTCATGTTCCTGCACATTGAATTAAAAACACTTCACAATTTTGATACAGGGAGTTCTTAGAGACTTGCACGAGTAGGTGTCACTACTTCCTTGTTGAAAAAAAGGCTCCAGCAGCTTTTCAGGCAGTAAGGAATTTTAGAAAATGATGGGTTTTAAGATGCTTTGAAACACAAATGTACTGTTAGAAAGATACAAATTTATAAGCCAGGTTTCCTGGAAAACCTCAAAGTTCTTTGTGACCCAGAATATGTAAGAAAATCAACCTTTCTTTTTTTCCTCCCAGAAAGACTCACCTGGAGAATTTCAAAGAGCCAAACAACCACCTGTTGTTATTTTCCATTCCCTGCCCTAAATGTTAATGTATCTCTGATTTCCTAAAGGTAAGAGCAGACCTTGTTCATTTGCATCTTTGTTTTTTAAAAAGAGAGGGAAAATTTAGAGCTCTGTATACACCACTTCCCAGTGAGATGCCCTCATTCAATTTCAAGAAGGGAGATCTTAACAGAGATCACTTTTGCTCCACTTTCAGCTCTAAAGTTTTTATTCTCTAGGATCTTACAACTGATACATTATGTCTTTTGTTAGTTCCGCCTACACTGGTAATGTCTGATATAGGGAAAGAACAAATATTACTTTATGAATTATTCTTCAGAATTTGGTTATTCTGAGGAGGCATTATGTAGTTGATTATGATCATGGATTTGGGTGTCAGATGGTCCTGGGTTGGAATCCAGGCTGTACTACTTCCTAGCTGTGAGCTCATAGCCTCTCTGAGCCTTGGTTTCTCATCCAAATATGGGTATTCAGTTACCAATTGCTGTATAACAAACCTACCCAAAGTTTAGTGGCTTAAAACAACAACAACCTTACGTTTTCTTAAGATTCTGATATTTGGACAGGGCTCAGCATGGGTGGTTCACAGTCTTGTCATAGGATAAGGCTGCATTCAGCTGGAAGATCAGCTGGGGATAGAATATGAGTCTAGAAGTTGGTGCTATCAGCTGGGGCACTTGGATTTCCCATGTAGCTTCATTTCCTCTAGCAGTCTAGACTACCTTTCTTACACCATAGCAGCTGGATTCCAAGAAAGCAAGAATAGAAGCTACCAGACCTCTTTTAGGCCTTGCCTTACAACTAGGCTAAAGTCACTTCTACCTCATTTTATTGATCAAAGCATGTTAAAAAAAACTAGCCAAATTCAAGGAAGGGGAAATATCTTAAAGGAAGGAATGTCAAACAATTTATGGCTATTTTTAATCCACCACAGTGGGTATACCTAATAACGCTTTTCTCAAAGTGTTGTTATGAGAAGTAAATGAGATAATGGCAGCCAGCAAGTCCTTAATAAATACTGGCTTCTTATTACTATTGTGAACTATCAAATCAGTATGAAGTCAATCAACTTTGCCATCTACTACCCGGACCCATCGGTTACCTTGGCTGATTCTTGGTTCCTTCTTGATATCTCTGGTTCTATTTAACACAGAGCTGGCACCATAGGAGATACTCAAATAAATACACTAATAACAAATATTGACAATGTTTATTATGTGCCAAGCATCGTTCTAAGCACTTTACTTATATTACATAGCAACTCCATAGGTCCTAGAGGGAGACATTCTTTTTTTTATTAGTCATTGTTATCAGGTTCCCTGATTCATTGCTACAGAAACTTAATTTCTGGTTGTATCATCTCTCCTCTGATGCAGTTCTTTTTAAAATGATGTCAAGTTATGCTGTCTCCAAAGCACTCATAACCTAAGAATCTCAGATTTTCTGCCAGCATGTCTTCCTCTCCTACGTCTTTCTGAAATAAAAAGATGGAAAAGGAAAGCACTCCTTGCCACCGTGGGTCCCACTTCCTGTTGCAAGTAGGCAGAGGCAGAGAACAGGCAAAGCATCCCCAACTCTCAGATTTAGTTCATTTGTATGGCATCATTTCACCCAGTCCCAGACAGGGTATCTTGTTTGTGTTCCAAAAAGCTTGGGTGGAAGTGGGAGTCAAGCTTTGAGTCAGGAGACCAGGACTGTAGCCCAGAGGCCCCCACTAGCTAGTTGTCTAATCCTTAACAAGTTGCTTTGTCTTTCCAGGGCTCATTTTTCTCATCTGTCAAGTCAGATGAAGGTTATGGAATAGATGATCTCTAAAAATCCTTCCAGTTCTACAGTTCTATTCTGGGTCTGTCTGCACCTGCAGACAGTGGTGTGGGGGCAGGAAGGGCCCTGGGGAGGGAGGCACATTTAGTCAAGAGAATAAAACACTTTCACCTGGAGCAGCCTTGTGTCCTCACATGTGTTGGGTAGTACAGGTTTGCCTCAGATTACCCAAATAATTGACTGAATTCTCTCTTTTCTCTGCCAGTAGACGTACAGCTTTAGTTTTTCTGGAAGCAGCAGCTGCTTTTCTGAAATTTCCATCCTAGGGGCTTCCGTCCTCCTCTCTGTCCTCTCAGAAACCTGTCATGGTCTGTCTGGATGGATGCCCACAGAATTTTAATCCAGCTGGAAGAAAGAAAAAAGGAAAGAAAGGAAGAAAGGGAAGGCAGAAAGTACTATACATAATCAAAAGAAAAAACAGATTGTGGATTAACTTGTGCATTTAATTTGGTTACTTCAACAACTTGGAACATCTGAGGGGCATTGGGCAACACAACTGTTGGTCCTGCCAACCCAGAACCACGATGAGGGGTAGTGAGTTTTTTTGGTTAATGAGTTTTTCTGTGAAGAGGTGGAGGTGAGGCCTGTGTGATTGTGGGTCTATTGTGGGTCCTGTCCCAGGTCCTAGCATCTCCAGACTCTTGGTAAATATCTGATTAATTAAATTAGATATTTACCTAGAAAATCCCACTTCCTACCATTCCCAAGTAAGCATTTGCGATTCCAGTGAAGGGGGAACGGAGGCAGTTCCTGCCCTCAGGAAGCTTTTCTTTGGCACCATCCAGCTTTTGGAAGGTGAAGTTCTCCAACTTGTGGACAGATCCCCTGGGGAGCCAACTAGAATTGCAAATTTCTGGTCCTTGCTCTCACACATTCATTTGGTAAGCTTGAGACCCAGGAAACTGAATTTTACTCATCCCAAATCAGCTTGATGCAGAAGGGTGATGGACCCCCAAGAAATGCATATGGCTAGAAATAAATACCATTATCAGAAACAAGATTTTCATGTTTCTATCTCTATTTTAATGTTGTTTAGGTAAAAGTCATGAAAATTGATGCTTAATAATCACTGTTTTCGGTATTAGCATTAAGGTTGTAGATACACACCATGTGTTAATGGTGACCTTGAGGTGACCTCAAGATTTGGGAATTAGGAACAGGGACTGGTTTGGAACTATAAAGGCAGAGACCTGTGGGATTGGTTGGGAAGGACACGAATAGTTTGGAAGTCAGACGGAACTGAATTCAAATCTGCTCTTAACCAACTGTGTGACTTGGGTTCTCTGAGCCTCCATTCTTCCATCTGTAAAACAGATGAGTTGAGAAGATTAAATGTGTTTATGCACCCGATGGTGACTGCTCAATAGTTCCACTTAAAATATGCCACTGAGTGTCCCCTACCAGCGGGAGGGGCAGGGATTTCCAAGTCTAACTTCAGATTTACATTTGGGACTTGACTGCAGTGAGGTCATTCTGGTAGTGCTGATAAAGGTGGCTGCAGACCCCCGGAGGCCACCACTGCCCACAGGGCAGGTCCGAAAGGAAGCAGTTTGCTCCCTGGCTCCCACCCACTCACATCTACCTAAAAGAAAAAGTGGTGGTTTGAATCGTTTTTATTTTTTTAAATAAAGCCACCCAGCCTTTGACCTGGCACCCAGATGTCCTGGCGAGTTCCTCAGGCTACTGAGACCTTTGCCGAAAAGAGTAAGCCCCAGAGCCAGCAGAGTCTGGGGACCTGGAGCCACTCAGGGGTGGTCCCATTAGGGCTGGGGCTACAGTTTGGGACTTCGGCAGCCTTGGCGAGATGGGCTCCAAATCCTCCCGCACACCAGATCCGCCCGGCACAGTTGGAGGGTTGGAAACCTCTACCCTACGGTGGGACAGGGAAAGGCCGGTGTTTGGGGATTTGGAACTCCCACCGCTGACCCTGCCTACGGAGGTCCCTGGAAGCTCCCCCGGGTCGGGACGGGCTCTGTACGGAAATGAAGGCCCCTCTCACCGCAGGGACCTCCACCGGGAGAACTCATCCCAGGGAGCGGTACTGGAGACGCGGTAACGGGAGTGGAGACCTGCCGACGCTGCCGACGCCTGCGTGGGAGCAAAGCCATCGGGGCCTCGAAGCGCCACTCTGAGAGTAATTTTAGAGTCGCGGGCAGTAACTGGGGAGTTGGCTGGATTTTGTCTAAATTCCACTGTACATCTTCGTAACAGGGGGGCTGCAAGGGCCCTTTCCCTTCTCCGCCCCCACCCTCCGACCCGCGGACCCGCCGGAGGAGAGTGGGGGTCCACTGCGCTTCCCACACGGCCGCCCTAGTAGGCGTCGGGCTGCAGGGGCAGCGTGCCCAGCGAAGAGGGCTGATGGGCCATCGGTCTGCTGAGGACCCAGGAAACCCAATGTCCAGCGGAAAGCGGCTCAGGACTTTCCTCCCACCCCCAATAAAAATCCGGAGGTCTTGGCGGCGCCTGTGGCTCAGTGAGCAGGGCGCCGGCCCCATATACCGAGGGTGGCGGGTTCAAACCCAGCCCCGGCCAAACTGCAACAAGAAAATAGCCGGGCGTTGTGGCGGGCGCCTGTAGTCCCAGCTACTCGGGAGGCTGAGGCAAGAGAATCGCTTAAGCCCAGGAGTTGGAGGTTGCTGTGAGCTGTGTGACGCCACGGCACTCTACCGAGGGCAATAAAGTGAAACTCTGTCTCTACAAAAAAAAAAGAAATCCGGAGGTCTACCAGCACTGCCACAGTCGCCCTCTGTAACAGGACCCAGCGTGGGTTCTCCAAGAGAATGAGGGGGTGGCGGGGCGGAGAATATGAAAGCCCCGGCTCCCGCTGCCCCCTTCAGCCCAGGAGGTTTGATGGGGTCCCGCGGGGCGACCGCAGAGGCCCGGGCGGCAGCCGCCAGACCGTGGGGAGGGCCGCGCGCTCCTAGCTGCGAGCCGGAACCCCTCGAGGCCCGCCACACACACTCGCACCCCTCCCCCCGCCCCCTGCCTCCCACCCGCTCGCCGCGACCTCCACCCTAACTCCCTCCCTCCTCCTCCCCTTCCCGGCCCGCCTCCGCCCCATTCTTGGAATTGTGTGGAAAAATTCTCAGCCAAACCTCCCACCTCTCCTCTTCCCCCCACCCCCTTTAAAAAACCCCCTTTCCTCCCCGGCCCCTGCACTCTTTGTGAATGAGGGCAGGGAACACGGCCCTTCCCCCGCCCAGGAGCCACGCCAGACCGCCGCACTCAGAGGACTGTTTGTTAATAGTCCAATTAGATAATTGCCATCTTTCACTCCTTTTGCTCCGCATTTCCCATAAAGGAATGAATGGGGAGAGCGGCGTGGAGAGGGCTTCTGCCCCGGCAAGGTGACGAGAAGGGCTGGAGCATGCTCCTTGCACAAGGCCATGCGCTTGAATTGAATCATTGTAGCCTAATCAATGCTCTTATTGGATTACTGGCTGTTGCTTTTCTCAAAGATATTGTAGCAGAGACAATGAAATAGCTAGAGGAAAACTTTTTTTTTTTTTTTTGAAGCAGATCTCACAGTTGAGATTTTCTCCCCTTTCTCCCTCTCCCCCTCTCTCTCCTGCTGGACTCTGAGCACAAAGCTGCCCTTTGAATGGGCTGTCTCAGGGCCGCTGGAGATGCAGGCATGAAAAATCCCCACTGGAACTAAATGAAGAGAGGTGGCAGTTTAAGATGGCTGTCTGCGTCGAGGTGTGTTAAGCAGTTGTTTGGGGAGAAAGCTTGGCTTTTTTAGAGAGTAGGGGAGATACTTTTTGGAAAAACTTTTCCTCCTCCCCTTTTCCCCCACCCCACTGTTTTCTTCTGCTGAAGGGTGTGTAAGGGTTTTTTCCCTCCCCCCCATTCAGCTCTATTTGGCTAGTGTGGAGGAAACCCCTCTAGCCAGTATGTGAGCCGGAGGGTCAAAGGCAGAGGGAAAGTTAATAATGCCTGCTAATGGTACTAACAATTCAGGATGAATCTTGTCAAAAGTTTTTCTGGAAGTGCAGGTCTTTGATTGTGTGTTTTCTGAAAGCAAGACCAATCATTTCCGTTTATTCACTGGCTAACCCCCTACTTGATTGGGGACAAGGACAGAAACCATCCATTACGATCTGATATATTATCCAAACAATTTAGTGTATTCATGAGGTAACCGAAACGTGGGGGCTGCGAAATTACCCGTAATCAGTTGCAACAGCGAATGTGCGTCCCCCCCGGTGTCGGACAACTACAACTCGCCGTCTCAGTAACAGGCGGGAGCCCCAGCGTTTCGGAGTTGCGCTGTTTGCTACCTGATCGCCAGGCTGGGGACACTGGAAGTGCTCAGAGGACGCGGGCGCTGACGAGGCGGCCTCGCCGCCGCTCCACCGGGATCCCGGACCAGACCCGTCGCCTGTGAGCCAGCGCGCCACTCTCCTGTCGCCGCTGAAGCCGCCCCGCGGGGACATTCATTCTTGCCTCTGGCCTCGCGCTAGGCTGGGTGGAGGGGCTGTGCTGTGGGGGTTTGTCTCCCTTTGCCTCTTCTTTTTTTTTTTTTCCTCCTTTTTTCTATTCCTTTTTTTTTTTTTTTTGTTCTTGCCTATGTTCGGCAAACCAGACAAAATGGACGTTCGATGCCACTCGGACGCCGAGGCTGCCCGGGTCTCGAAGAACCCGCACAAGGAAAGCCGAGAGAGCAAGGGTGCGGAAGGGAGCCTCCCAGCTGCCTTCCTTAAGGAGCCACAGGGCGCCTTCTCCGCGTCCGGAGGTGCGGAAGATTGTAACAAAACTAAATCCAATTCCGCAGCCGACCCGGATTACTGCCGCCGGATCCTGGTCCGAGGTAGGGATGGATAGGGATGCTGGGTGCGTTCTTTGGGGGCGACTCCGGGCGCAAGCAACGAGTCGCCAACACAATCCGGTGGGTAGGGTGATGGCTGGGACTTCGGAGAAAGTTGGTGGCCCTCCCCGCCGCCTGGCCTCTGGGGACTGGCGCCTGAGGCTCTCCAGCGCGCTCTCCAGGGGCCGCGGCCCTCCAAGCCCTCAGGGGCCCCGCCAGCCGGGCTTTGGGGGCAGCCGAGGGGCTGCGCGGGCGGGGCCGGGCATCAAGCTGCGGCCTCGCAGACAGGGAAGAAGCAAGAAACTCCGAGAGGACATGGGCACGCCGATGGGCCGGGGGACCTGCCGGGAGCTGGCGCGGGCAGGCTGAGCGCACCCCAGAAGGAGCGCGGGAGCCGGACAACAGCCGCCGACCGCAGGTTACCGCCCCGCGAGTTGGTGCGCTGGGCCGAGGGCCCCGGCGCCGCGCTCTCGGCCTGACCTCTGTCGCCGGGAGTTAGCGGCCGGGCTGGGTTGCCGGCCGCAGATGCTGCGCTGGTGCACAGCTCGGCCCGGCTCGTATACGCGGCGTGCGTTCAGTTCAAGCGGCCGAGGCCGTTAGGCCCAGCCCTGGCCGGCGCCGCCCCAGCCAGCAGACCGTCAGGCCCGCCGTCCGGGTCTCCGTCCCTCCTCCTTCCGCCCCGCAGGCTCGGGAGGGAAGGAGACCCGGGGCTGGGGGTGGGGACCTCTGGAGCGCGGTCTGGTCAAAATGCTCCAGAGCTGGGGCCCGCGGTACCAGGGCTGGTCAGTAAGTGCACCCTCGGGCTACAGGGGACCAGACCTGCGCAGCCCAAGCCCTCCAAACGGGAAGGAACGTCTGCCTATTTGGAATTGGTATTTTTTTTCTCTCCCCAGTCTCGAGGGCTCTACAAAAAGAAAAAGTCAGGTCCCTCCTCCCATCAGCGTTGTGGAATGAGCCCCTTCCCCCCGCCCCATTAAAAACAGTGTCTTTGCTCCCCAGGCTGTGGCCGCGCTCCCCCTCTCCCCGCCCCTCCGGACTGCAGGCTGCTTGGGACAGTGTCCCCAGAACCATCTCAGCCAAGGGTGGAGGGAGACGGGAGGGTTCCGGCAGCTGACATCTCCCCTTCCCCAGATGCTAAAGGGTCCATCCGAGAGATCATCCTGCCCAAGGGCCTGGACCTGGATCGGCCCAAGAGGACGCGCACGTCCTTTACCGCAGAGCAGCTGTACCGGCTGGAGATGGAGTTCCAGCGCTGCCAGTACGTGGTGGGCCGCGAGAGGACGGAGCTCGCCCGGCAGCTCAACCTCTCCGAGACCCAGGTACCCACGCAGGGTTCCTTACCAGCCTTCCTCCCCACCAACCCCAACCTGCTCTTTCTCACCACCTAACTTAGCCTCCCTGGGGAAGTGGAAGAGATGGGGAGGATGGGGAAGAAAGGCCTAAGGCTTCCTCCCCTTCCATTATCCCTACCTTTCCCTTTACATCCCCACATTTTCTAGGGTCCAGTTCTGCCCACCTGGGCCTGGCCCAGTTGGCTTCAAATCCTGTCCTTTTGGAAATCTTATTGGTCCCCAGTCTTGAGAATTTCTTGCTTGCTTCCAATTAATTGACTTTTGCCCTTGTTTTGGATACCCTGTTTTGGACAGATTTCCAGGTCCTATCCCTTTTCGGGTGCCCTAGCTTTATACAGCATCCAGGCTCCTTCTGCAGAAAGTGCGGGTTTGGAGCCAAAGCCCCCTGCTCTAGTACTGTGGGTGACTCCCATAGATTAGAAAAGTGTATGCCTCCTGCAGAACTGCCTGTGTATATCAGGCTGCCCTGACCCTTAACAAAAGGCCTCCCCTGCTCCTGATTTGGCCCCAGCCCTAGCACCACTCTGAGCACCTAGGAGCCGCTGACTTCAGTGCCAATAACGTGAGGTATAGGGACGGAGGCAGACCTGGGGTTAGCCAGCACTGCCAACTATGCTTTAGGTCTTTTCCTCTACATTAAATCCATATGATGTTCCTGGAGCTGGCTAGGTGGACTCTGGGCCCAAGGTCACTCTAGCACCTGAGAACTTTGCCCTGTGGCCCTCTGGGACCTGGCCAGGGCATGTTGCCAGCTTGGCCTAGGTAAGGCAGCCTTCTTCCTGAAGACTAGTTCCTTTCCTTAGGCCCAGTCTAGAAGCAGGAGGAGAGCGTTTTCGGCCTGGGATCTGGGCTGAGGACTGACAGAGCAGACAGGGTATTCTCTTTATGAGTTGGCCTGGTTGTTTTTCCTATGCTCTCTGCTACTACTCTTCTTAGTTTATAAACTTGAGACAGGATAGTCTTTCCCTACAGCTTCCAGACTCCATTCTGGGCCACTGCTAGGCCTGAAGAGGGGCAGAGGGGAAGTTGGTGGGAAATTTTTAGTTCACTCCAGCCTCCTGATTCCTCTGTGATTCCAAGTTTATGATGGAGAGTCGTGGAGTGATAAATTAAGAGTATCACTCAGACCCTTCAATCCAGCTCTCTGGAAAGAGGAGGTGGAGAGAGCTTTGTCTATCAAGTCCATCTTGCACAAATTTTTCCTTCTTCAGCAACTTTCCCTGTTTGCTATTTGATGGCCACATTGTATAAGCAGGAAACAGTCCCTTGTCATGTTCCTTCAAGAGGAGTAGAGCTTCTGGGGCTAAAATAGGGCCAGGGGCGTGGGTCTAGGAAGGCCAAGAAACACGCACCCTTCTTCCCTCACTGCACCCTGGTGGTTCCCACACCCTCTGCTGGAAATTTGGGGTTTAGAGCCTGCAATAATTTGCAGATCTGAGAACCCCAAATCTGGCTGCAGGTAGCGTGGGAGCCCAGTGAAATCTCTTCTGGTCTTCCTTCCAGTTAGAGGAGTCCTGGACATTTTTATTACTTTGTTATTTGTAAGAGGCGCCAGCCTGGGCTGCTTCCATGACCCGGAAGGGCAGCCCTGTGGAGTTGTGTCCCCCTTGGTGGTGACAACAGCTGCCCCAGCAGCTCCCTGCAGGACCCCTCCGGCTGTGGGTGGGCCTGCGGCTAGGGCTGGGGTTTGGGGAGGGTCCCCGAAGCCCTTGCGCCCCGGGAGCCCACTCCCTATGACACTGGTCTTTCCTGCCCCTCTCTCCCACTTTCGCCGTACCCGGCGCGCAGGTGAAGGTCTGGTTCCAGAACCGGCGCACCAAGCAGAAGAAGGACCAGGGCAAGGACTCTGAGCTGCGTTCGGTGGTGTCGGAGACCGCGGCCACGTGCAGCGTGCTTCGGCTGCTGGAGCAGGGCCGCCTGCTGTCGCCACCTGGCCTACCCTCCCTGCTGCCGCCGTGCGCCACCGGCGCCCTCGGCTCGGCGCTACGCGGGCCCAGCCTGCCCGCCCTAGGAACCGGTGCCGCCGCGGGCTCCGCCGCCGCCGCCGGCGCCGCCCCGGGCCCTGCAAGCACCACGTCCCCGCACCCTCCGGCTGTGGGCGGCACTCCGGGCCCCGGGCCCGCAGGGCCGGGGGGACTGCACGCAGGCGCGCCGGCCGCAAGCCACGGCCTCTTCAGCCTGCCGGTGCCCTCGCTGCTCGGCTCGGTGGCCAGCCGCCTGTCTTCCGCTCCGTTGACAATGGCCGGTTCGCTAGCTGGGAATTTGCAAGAACTCTCTGCCCGATACCTGAGCTCCTCGGCCTTCGAGCCTTACTCCCGGACCAACAATAAAGAAGGGGCCGAGAAAAAAACGCTGGACTGATTTTGAGTGTTCCTTGTATTTATATTTATATTATCTATTGTGGTGATAGTCATGGACTCGCGCGTTAGGTGCCCGGGGCTCCTGCAGCGGGCTCCTGGCTTCCACCAGGCCTTTGACAGCTCTCCTTTCCCAACAGGCTCCGCTACCAGTTTCATTTGGGCTAATTTATTTTCGACTTTTCCTCCGTTTTCCCCTCCCCTGCCCTCAAACTTCCTTCTGAATCCAGGAGAAATCCAAAGAATTGGGGGAAATGCCGGAGTTAGCCAACCTGATGCTCCAACCAGTGCCCAGCCCGGGAGAGAAAAAGACTGGTTTCTAAGGCCGAAGCACAGGACTCCTGGTCTAGATCCGGCCGCTGCTGGTTATATTTACGAATATTTGAAAGAGAAAAGCTTCACGAAGACCCCAGGGGCTGAAAAACCTTACAGATTTCTTTAGACCAAAAAGGAGGACGTTTCTTCCTCTTGCCTGAGAAACCAGGGCTTGTGGGAGCCCATGGGCCCCACTTTGTGGACCTCTCGGGATAGTTGGTGCACAGACTTCTTCTCGGCAGGACAAATCCTGCCGGGTTTTCTCCCCTTTAGGGAAACTCCCATCACAACTACCCTCAACCCCAGGAGACGATAAACCAAACGTCATGGTAGGCAACGGTGGTAATGGATTTGATGTAATCAGCAATAAAATAAGAGTAATTACCATATGAAACCAGATGAAGTGAAACCAGTTTATTTAAATACTCGTAATGAAGGAGTTTGGAAGGGTAAGAAAATTCAGGATAGAGAATGTGCCACAGAGCAACGCAAAATTCAAGTTCTGAGTATTGTGACTTTAAACAGGAATGTAAAGGGGGAAAAGCAAAGGAAAAAGCTAATGCTGCTAAAGAAAGAAAATCCAGCCAGTTCTCAGCTCTGGCGGACGGCTTCCAGCTCCCCGGAAGAGCGCGACGCGGCTCTCCCACAGTCGCCCCGAGGGCGGTACTTGGTCCTTCCGTCTCCTGGACTCGGGGCTCCGGGCAGAAATGCTGAGTTTGGAAAACGAATCAGCACTCTTTGCTTCCTCTCTCAAGCTCCCGGATTCACAAAACCCTTCCAGCACGCAGGAAACGCCTGGATTTCCGAGCAGTTCTCTGCGGAAGGGGAGGTAGGGAAGCCGCCAGGCGGTCCGGCCTCCACTGACCGTAGTCCGGACAGCTCCCTGTGTGATTGACGGGCAGGTCATCCCCCCTTCCCGCTCCCCAGTCCCAGGGTTTTAAAGGTCCCAAATCAGAACCCAGACTGCCTCGCCAGCGCGGCCTCACCTTTTATCCTGCGCAGCAACGACCGTCAGTCCCTACAGCCGCGGCCACCCGTATTTTAACCAAAACCACAGATCCAGACCGAGAGGCGCTGCAGTGTCTAGAATGTATTCATACATCCTAAGAGAGCGAAAAACATTTTTAAAAATAGTAATTTTATTGTAAATTATTTACGTCGAAGCTTTTTTCCTCTTTTTCTTTCCTTTTTTTTTTTTTAGGCAAATAGTAAAAAATAATAATAATGAATGATTCAAACGCGGGTAGGTGTCGCTGAATCCAGGCTACTAACTTTGTCCTGAATGTTTTGGATATTTGGATGTTTTGTATTTATGTGGTGAGAGTAAAATATATATATATCTATGATGATAACTGAGGTGTATTTTTTGTCTTCTATTTGAAGGATTAAAAAAAAAAAAAGGAAGAAAAAGAAGAAATACCCAGCAAGTGAGTCTCTGGCGTGGGGACTCCTGGGACAGAGGGTGGCAGCACCTGAAGTGTGGGGCCCTCTGAGTGGTATCACAAGAGCCTGGGGTTAGCTTTGGGGCAGATTTCAGTTTCTGGGGGAGGCAGAGACACCAGGCCACGGCTGTGATTTGTTGCACTTGAGTTTCTCCATCTGGGTCTCTCTGGCCCCATGGTGTCAGCCTGGCAGACCCTCCTCTTCGATTTCTCACTATGTATTTCTTGGTTTATTTAGGAAATTATCTCTTAGATATCCTAAAGTCTCTGCCTCCTAATGTTCCCACTTTCTAGAGTTTTCCAGGTGCACCATGATGCAGGCAGCCTTTTGGATTTTGTGCAGTCACAGGGGACTGGAACAGGCAAGCTTTGCTTTTTTTCCTTAGAACAAGTCTCAAAGTCAAAGAGAAAATTCAAGAGAGCAAGAGAAAGAAATGTCATTCTCTCCTGACCTCACTCCAGTACACATGCACTGGTGATGGGTGTAGGTGTTTCAAACAGAAATCTAGGGAAGTGAGGAGGGCCAGGGAGGGTACTTGGGGACACGCTGTCCTGTGCAGCACCAGGCACAGCCCTGCACTGCAGGCCCGGTGGCCATGGCCCCCTCTCACAGCCTTCTGGCACCTGGGTGTTGCAGGTTGCAGGGACCCACAGCTCCTCTGTGGCCCTTGCCTCTCACTGGTATATTGTGCCTGAACCTCCAGTTGGAGGCGTCTAAACTGAGGGGCAGCTCAGTGTGTGTGGCTGAGTTTGGGGCCCTCTCCCAGAGCCTGGGGTTTTGTTGCCATCAGAGCAGCCACCCAACAGTTCACTTTTGTTTCTCAAAGTCTCTACACATCCCTCCGCTTTGCTTCTTTTCGCACCTCTCCCCGCTTTCTCTAACTTGAAGCTGTTTTTCCTTTTCTACTCTCTTCTTCTTTGCTTCTCTCTCGTAGCGCCCCCACTTCCTCTAAGGATCTGTCTCCCCAGGCTCTCTTCTTCCTGCCCAAGTGTCTCCCCTCCTCCATTGCTTCCCCCAGGTCCGTGTCTTTTCTCTCTTTCTCTTTCTCTCTTTCTCTCTTTCTCTCTTTCTCTCTTTCTCTCTTTCTCTCTGTCTCTCTGTCTCTCTGTCTCTCTTTCTCTCTTTCTCTCTTTCTCTCTTTCTCTCTTTCTCTCTTTCTCTCTTTCTCTCTTTCTTTCTCTGTCTCTGTCTCTCTTTCTTTCTCTCTTTCTTTCTCCCTTTCTCTCTCTCTCTCTTCTTCCTCTGCTCCAATAGCCCCTAAAGGCCAAGGCCGAGGCTGGCTCCGACTGAGTCTTCCAGGGATGAGAAGGGAGGGAGAAGGTGACACAATTTTATGGAACAAAAGAAAACACAAAATTCCAGTTTGGGGTTCTCAACAAGCTCAGCCTCCTCTCCCAGGTGCCTCAGCTTGGGAAGCCACCAAGCAGAACCCTCCTTCCAGCTTTCCTCCCCTTTTCTTACCCCTAAAAAAAGGGAGAACCAGTCACCCCTCTCAGCTCTCATCTCACTTTGCCCCCGGTTTTGGGAAGAGCTGCGGGACTCTTCACCTGCCACTCAGGGAGTGCAATTGTTCTTAAAGAGCCTCTTCTGCACAGAAAAGGAACCACAATTTTAATTTAAAAACATTTATAGATAATTCATTTAATTTTAGTGCCTTTCTTGTTTTCCCTCCTTCCCCAAGTTCCTCCAGCAAGCTAAGCTGCCTCGGTTCCTGGAGGCCTCTGGTGAGGACTCTGGTCTCTAACTGCAGACTCACAGGCCCAGGGTGGATGGGTGGGGGTAGACAGGTAGCCTCTGAGACAATAGCTGGCCCTGCCTGGGAGAAGGGGCTCCTGGGTGTCAGCAAACAGCTGGGGATGGAGGTGCGGGGGCTGAAAGGAATCTCATGCTCTGGCCTGCACAAAGCAATATCCAAGTTGTTTCAGAGCAGAAAAGAAAAAGAAACCTCTCACTAAACCCCTGTGAGTTTGGTGGTCAGGTTCAAGAAAGATATGGGAAGTCACTTGGGCAGCTGAACTAGAACCCATGAGCATATTCGCATTTGGCCTATCACTGAGCCAGAATGTTTTCATAAGCAGGACTGAGCAGCCCCTTATGGTTTATAAATAGCATTTCACATATACCATTCTATTCCTTATAGTGTCTTTAGGAGATTTTAAAGATCAATATACAGGATTGGAGCAAATATTAATAACGCAATCAAAGTTAAATGACTAGTTGGAACTATAAGATTTTAAGCTACCCCCTAGGGTCAGGCCCTCTTCCTTTCTTTTCCGGTCTTTCCTTTCCTTCCTTTTGTGCCCACAGTGTCTTTCTGGCTCCTAGTACCTGAATTCTTTAGCCTATTTGAATCTACATCTGTTAACTTCCATTTCTAGCCCTCTTTCTACTGCACCAGCTGCTGGGGATTTACTTGGTGCCTTTATCAAGAGGTTTGAATTTCTTCATCCTTCCTGTTTTCTTTCTTTTCAGTATTCCAGCCATTTCCCCGACTTCCTGCAAGAATGACATCTTTAAACCCCTTACCCTCTTTTATCTTACACTCCTTAACGAAATTTTATTTTAAAAATTGAGGTATAATATCTATATGCTAAACACCCATATGGGGAAGTATGAAAAGTTTAAGTATATAAGTTTATGGGTTTTTACATACATACAAATTCTTGAATTGTTCTAAGGAAATCCTTTAAACTTCTCCCCTTAAGCCACATGATGAAACATGATGTCTTTTCCTGCTTGAAAAAAAATAGTGTCCTGGATCGGTGCCCGTAGCACAGTGGTTGCAGCGCCAGCCACATACACCAAGCGTGGCAGGTTCAAACCTGGCCCTGGTCAGCCGAACAGCAATGACAACTGCAACAAAAAAATAGCCAGGTGTTGTGGCAGGCACCTCTAGTCCCGGCTACTTGGGAGGCTGAGGCAGGAGAATCGCTTGAGCCCATAGAGTTTGAGGTTGCTGTGAGCTCTGATGCCAGAACACTCTACTGAGGGTGACATAGTGAGACTCTGTCTCAAAAAAAAAAAGAAAATAATAGGGTCCTATTGGTGTGCTGTTCTTAAGGAGATGTCCTCCCAGAAAGTCTTTCTAAGAATTCTTGGAGGATTTAGAAATCATGTATCTTTTCCATCCTTCTTAAGTCCTTTGTTTAAGTGACTTAATTCATTAGCTGATCAGATACAGCTGAAGACCCCTTGCTTCAGAATCACACCGGGTTTGGTTAAAATGCACATTCCTTAGCCTTATCCCTACCTGACTGATCAGCAACTCTGGGTTGGGGCTCAGCTGATGTGCATTTTAGACAAATTTCCAAAGTGTTTCCTATTCACACTAACATTTGAGAACTACTATACTAAATGGCAAAGTCCCAAAACACTGCAGCCTCCAGCATCTGGCCCAGGGCCTAGGTTTGGTAGAAATACAATGAATGTTTGTTAAACAAATTAATCCACATTTTCTGAAGTTTAGAGTTTCTTGGACCACATCTTACTATTGTAATTTAACACCATTTCTACCTTGGGAAATCTTTACATTCAGAGTCCTTTTACTCTAATAGGGTTCATTTTAATAGAACAAGAATGAAAAAGAGGATCTTTGATGTCTCAGGTCTCAGGGAAGATCTTTTATAAACCCATCTGGGACCACATTGCTGGGCAGGCTATTCCCTTTAAGACCTAATGTTTTAGGAAGCGTTGGAAGACAGCCCTTCAGATTTGCTAACAGGCACTCAGATGCACACCCTTCTTGGTTGGAACTGAAGGCTTCTGTCCCAAGAGCTGTAAGAGCTGTGGAAGGAGCAGGTCCACAGGGTCCAGAGAACCCGGCATGAAATGGACATGGAAATTGAAAATTACTTGAGTATTCTCTGATTTATAGTTGATATAAAATATTTTCTATTTTGAAACACAATTGTTTATCCTTTTACTCTAAAAACAGAAAATACTGTGCTTTATGTGGTAGTACTGTATCCATTCTTCGATATACAGTATATCAGATGTGTATATATGTAATCACATATGTATATAATTTTTCATATTAAAAAGTTTGTACCTATACAGAGCAACAAGGCACACCTATACACAAAACATATATACCCACTCCCCAATATCTCACAAAGTGGAGGATGCTGGTAAGAGAAAAAGTAATTCCTCCTAATGGTTGCTAGTAATGGGCTATATAATCAGATTGAGTTGAGTTCAAATCCCAGATCCACCACTTAATAGCTGCGTAATCTTGGACAAATTACTCAGCTGGCTGCTTTAAGCCTATTTTCATGTATGTCAATTGAAGATAATAATGGTAGCTACCTCCCAGTCATGGGTATTTAATTGGATAAAGCACATAGGCTGGGCTCGGTAGCTCATGCCTGTAATCCTAGCACTCTGGGAGGCTGAGGTGAGTAGATCGCCTGAGCTCGGGAGTTTGAGATCAGCCTTAAGCAGAGCAAGATCCTTTCTCTAAAAATAGCTGGTCCTTGTGGTGGACACCTGTATTCCCAGCTATGTGGGAGGCTGAGGCAAAGGGATCACTTGAGCCCTAGAGTTTGAGGTTGCTGTGAGCTAAGATGGACTCTCTACTGAGGAGAGAGGGTGCCAGTAGGGTGACCTAGTGAGGGTGACAAAGTGAGGCTCTGTCTCAAAAAAAAGACATGTAAAGCATCTAGTATAAACCTAATATAATATAGACTCCTAAATATTAACTACTAATTAAAAGACTATGTCATTAAGAGGTAGGTGATGCCCTGGGACTCTCTGTCGCCTTTAGTTTCCCCTTTTGTAGGATGAGGGGAGTGGCCTAAAGTCCTTTCCTGAGGAAGCACTTGGAAGGCGACTAAGCACAACACCATGGAGTTTATTCTTCCTGCCTTTACACTGGGTACCACAGCCATTAGTAAGCATTGCATTTTTACCCCAAACAATAAATTATTATTTTAATGAGTTGGCAGAAGACCTCAGTTGTCTGTTCTTTGGGAATTGCCTCATCTAAAGAAAGTACCTTGCCCAAGGTCATGCCTCCTTTCTTAGGGTAGCTTCCAATGACTGATAGACATGAGGATAAGCTTGGTCCCTGAACTTCCACCTTGGATAGCATTGAAAGGTTCTCCCAGCTCTAAACTCCTTGAAGTGTTGGCCAAATGTTCTGTTGAGATTCCAGTGAGTTTGACTTCTGTTCAACACTGCTTCCTTCTTTTCCCTTCCACAATTGTTGAATTTGAAGCACTCTCTAGTAAACCTCCTACATGATGATCTCCTTGCTTTTTGGGGAAGCCAATTTGAAGGAAATGGTTTGGCACCAGACAGAGAATTAAATGCTGGGCCTGAAGCCAAGAGAGTTTAGTGGGGTAATTGAGACTGAGTTGGCTCCAAGGTGGAAGTAAGTTCATCCAGCCCTAAGGGTCAGGCTTAGTCCCTTCTTGAGAAAATCTAAGTGCAAATTTAGTTTTGTGTCGAAGATTTCACATGATGCTATGGAGAGCAAGCGATGAGGCATGAGAGCATTATTGGCTGGCATGGGAAGAGTGCCCATAGGATTTTGAGATGATCAAGAAAGTGTTTCAGTCCTTAGTGAAAGCATCCCAGAGAGGAATGGAAGGGAGAGAAAAAGAAAATAAAATGACAGAAAAAGAGGCAGGAGCAGGGCACACAATGAGTAGAAGTGTAGGATGAGGCTGGCAAGGTAGCTTGATCAAGGACGATCTTGAATTCCAAGCTAAAGATCTCTATTCTCCAGGCAAAGGGAAGGTTTGTGGCAGGGGAGGAAAGCCAAGTTATGAGATCAGACAGGTGCGAACAGAGGAAAAAAGCTAGTGAACAGACAGGTGTTAGGGAGAATGGAGAAGTAGGTGAGGTGTAAATGTCTTTGATCTCATCAGTGATGGAGGGTAAAAGATAAGTTAGTTATTTCCAAACAACAGCATTATTTTCATTTTAAGATCCTCTTCCTGAGCTTCCTATCTACTATTTCTGTTTAGAGACAAGTGGGAGAGTGGCAAATGAGTTTCAACTCTGGTGCTAAATTGAATTACTTGGTGGTAGCTGCCTGGGGTACTAAGTTGCAGAGGATTCTGAGGCCTCTTCAAAGCTCCATGGAAAAGTGCGCTGATCATTAGTGATGTCTTCCACAGGAGGAATTTTTGCAATTCTAAGACAAATACAAGTGACTTTGAGGCTAAGATGCTTCCATAAGGAACTGGGTTCAGTTTTGGCTCAGCAATTTTTCTTAGCCAGGACAGGTCCCAGCAGGAATAGGGAGTTGTTTCCAAGGAACTCAGGGCAAGGTTTCTGCACCAAGTTTCCCGATTATCACGTTGATCCCCACAATATGACCATAATTTTAAAAAACTTGAGCTTTAACTACCATCTCTGCCTTCTAAACATTTTAAACATTTTTTTAGACAAATACTGGACCTCCCCCCCCCCTTTTTTGAGACAGTGTCTCACTCGGTTGCCCCAGGCTAGAGTGCTGTTGCATCATGGCTCATAGCAACCTCAAATTCCTGGATTCGAGAAAGCCTCCTGCCTCAGCCTCCCAAGTAGCT
Source organism: Nycticebus coucang (assembly GCF_027406575.1). Classification (NCBI taxonomy): domain Eukaryota; kingdom Metazoa; phylum Chordata; class Mammalia; order Primates; family Lorisidae; genus Nycticebus; species Nycticebus coucang. The sequence goes on along the minus strand of NC_069782.1, from coordinate 145,841,687 downwards.
GGGACTAAAGGTATCCACCATGATGCCTGACTAGTTTTTTCTATTTTTAGTAAAGATGGGGGTCTCACTCTTGCTTAGGCTGGTCTCGAACTCTTGAGCTCAGACAATCCACCCATTTCAGCCTCCCAACTTGACCCTCTTCAATCAGAATTCCCATCGTAAATAGAAATACTGTAATACTTTTGAAACCAAGATGTGAAGTACTTAACATAGTGCCCAACTTTAAGCTCAACTATTGTTAGTCTCTTACTTTTTGAGCTGAACCTTGTCTTTAGGCACTAAGCATCAACTTCTGTGTTTTCATCTGGAAAAATTATGTAACTGCAATTTCTGTGGAGATTCACTGACATATTGGACATGAAATCCATGGCATAGTCAATAAAAGAGGAAAGGACAGTCCTCTTTACATGTTGGTTGACTGAATGAGACACACTGGTGTGTATAGAGCACTTTTATACATTTATATACACGTACATACTCACATGTTTTAAGGTTCTTATTTTTCCTTCATAAAAATAGGATGATACTAAGCATTGTTTTGTGACTTCTTTTTTTTTGGAGACGGAGTCTCACTTTGTTCCCCTTGGTAGAGTGCTGTGGCATCTTAGCTCACAGCAACCTCTAACTCTTAGGCACAAGTGATTCTCTTGCCTCGGCTTCCCAAGTAGCCGGGACTACAGGCACCTGCTACAATGCCCAGCTATTTTTAGAGATGGGGTCTCATCTCGCTCTGGCTCAGGCTGGTCTCTCAACTCCTAAGTTCAGCCAATCCACCCACCTCAGCCTCCCAGAGTGCTAGGATTATAGGCATGAGCCACCATTCCTGGCTTTGTGACTTCCTTTTCATTGAATAATGTGTCTTGGAGATCTTGGTATGCCACTGCTTGTAGATTTGCCTATTTCGTTAAACTTTATATAGCATTTTATAAGATGGATGTATCATAATTTACTTATCCATTCATTTCTTGATGTAGATGTGTCTTCTCTTTTCTTGCCTTTACAAACATATTTCTGAGAACATTATTGTATCTTTTTGTACATATACCAATATTCCTAAAAATGGAATTACTGGGCATATTTTAAATTTTAATAGGCATTGCCAAAGGTTGAATGAATTATATTCCCACTCAGTTTTTAAAAATTAGACTAGGCAATTTGCTATGATTCATCTGATGCTGGCTTATGATAACTTCTCAAATAATTGGCATTGAAATGCAAGTGTGTGCCCTGAAGTTATAGCAAAATCACAGGGTTTTTTTTTTCTCTTTTCTTTTCTGCATAGATTATTCATTCATCTTGTAGGTAATTTATGGCCTCTTTTAAAATTAAACAAATGTATTTTCAAAGTGATAAAAGTCTAATTTTTTTTTTTTTTTTTTGTGGTTTTTGGCCAGGTCTGGGTTTGAACCAGCCACCTCTGCGGCATATGGGACTGGCGCCCTACTCCTTGAGCCACAGGCACGGCCCATGATAAAAGTCTAATTTTTAATGTTTATTACACAAAAAAGCAGGCCCTGCCATTATTCTCAAGAGGCAACCAGCCTAAATTCTTTAGAATATTTTCCTTTACTTTTTAATTTCTTCCATTCATCTCCTGTACAAACCCATAGTTCATTATCCTCCAAACCTCTCAGTTTAGTTTAAGCATTTTAGCCAGTCTAGATAAATATTTAGTATTTATATCACTGTGACCTAGTCACAGTTGATCTGGGTACATTATATATTATGAATTCATTTATTTGTTTTCTTGTGCAGCTTTTGTTTTCCCTGGAACTAATGATTTTCTTTTTTTTTTTTTGTTTAATTAGTTCTTTGTGCACTGATCACTAATTCATTGAAAACTCTGCTATGAGTTTAAGCTTTCAGTAAGCTCATACACATCAACTATTCTCCCAGGCCCATCGTTTTGGAGACATCTGTCTTGGTACGCCTGTCCTGCCTGCTCTGATGAAGACCGCTGGCTCTCTAGGCCCATGACAGCTCTTTTGCTAGAGTCTTTCTTCACCATTGCTGTGGGCATCATTATGTTTTCCTGCGTTGGAAGCTTAGTTTCCTTCCTAGATTCTCTGTCTTCCTCTTTGGTGCCTTATTTCCTCGTTTGGATAGAGCACTTCCTCCAGTAGCTCCTTGGGAAATGGTGTGGGGAGATTTTTTGTGTGTGTTTGTTTTGAATGTCTCCAAGGGCCTCTTTTTTACCTTTATACTTTCATAATCGTTTACCTGAATATAGAATTCTAGGTTGGAAGTAAGTAGGTAGAAGCATTGGCTGACCTACCTTTAAAAAAAAGTATTAAAGGGCTTTAATTATTACTGTTCTTAAGTTTAACAATGTACAGAAGGTTAAGAGTTTTCACTGTTTGCTTGAATTTGTTTTTACTGTTTGGATTGCTGTTCCCAGGTTGATTCATGTAGGGAAAGTAACATTTGTTGAACTAACTGATCGGAATCACAATTCATTAGGAAAACTTATTTGGGTCCCTAGGATTTCAGAAGTCATGTCATGAAAATATACCTTTTTTCCTTTTCTTTAAGCACTCAAATCTTCAATGAAAATATACCTTTAGGGCGGCGCCTGTGGCTCAAGGAGTAGGGCGCTGGTCCCATATGCTGGAGGTGGCAGGTTCAAACCTAGCCCCGGCCAAAATAAAAAAAAAAAAAAAAAAGAAAATATACCTTTAAAAAACATTTTCTTAACAGATATGAGGTGATATCTCATTGTGGTTTTGATTTTCATTTCCCTGATGAGTCATTTTTCATATACCTTTTTAAAGTAATAATGGTTTAAAAAATTTTTTTAAAATACAAAAATAAAAATGATACAAATAAAAATACAGTATAACAACTATTTACATAACATTAGCATTGTATGTGGTTATTATAGGTAATCTAGAGATGATTTAAAGCAGAGGTGTCCAACCTTTCTTTGTTTTTTTTTTGCCTCTGACACACATTACAAAAATAAGAATTGTTTTGGGCCACACATTAAATACACGAATGCTAAGGAAAGCTTATATGCAAAAAAATTCCGTGCATACTTTTCGTGATATCCAAAACCACAGATAAGCAAAACAAATCCTCACAAAATCAGCAGTAGGCCTGTGGGCTGCAGGTTGAACACTCCTGAAAGTATACGGGAGGATGTGCATTAGTTATATGCAAATACTACAACTTTTACATAAAAGGCTTGAGCACACTTCAATGTGGGGTTTCCTGGAACCAATTACTGTCGATACTGAGAAACAACTGTATATGTGTATGTGTATACGTAAAATAAATAAAATGTAGATTCACACATATATAATCTGTATGTAAATGTTAAAGTTTATTAAAACTGTACATATAAAGTATGATTTTAAATAATTTATTATTGGTGCATGTGTACATAGTTTTGGTGTATATGCGATAATTTATTACATTCATATAATTTGTGAAGGTCAAATCAATGTACTTGGGATATCCATCAACTTAAAACTTTTTTCCTTATTCTAGAAATGTTTGAATAATTTTCTTTAGCTATTTTGAAATGTACAATAGATTATTGTAAACTAGTCACTTTTCTGATCTATCTAACTTTGGGTCCTGTTTCTTCTATCAGACCATATTATCTGTACCCACTAATCAACTTCTCTTCATCTGTCTCCCCCACTACCCTTCCCAGCCTCTAGCAGCCACCAATCTTGTATCTTCATGAAGTCTACATTTTTTAGCTCCCATATGTGAGTGAGTACATGCAATATTTGTTTTTCTGTGCTTGGCTTATTTCACTTACACAGCAATATCCAGTTTCATCCATGTTGATGCAAATGACAAGATTTCATTCCTTTTTATGGCTGAATGATATTCCCTTGTGGATGTTTACTACATTTTCTTTATTCATTCATCCAGGGTAGGCATTTAGGTTGATTCCATATTTTGGCTATTGTGAATAGTGCTGACGTAAACATGGGAGTGCAGATATTACTTTAATATACTGATTTCCTTTCTTTTGGGTATATACCCAATAGTGGAATTGCTGGATCATATGGTATAGTTCATTTTTAGTTTGTTGAGGAAGCACCATACTGTTCTCCAGGGTAACGATAACATACTGATTTATACTCCCACCAACAGTGTATGAGGGCTTTTTGTTATTCACACCCTCATCAGCATCCATTATCTCCTGTCATTTTCATAAAACCCATTTTAACTGGGATGAGATGATACCTCATTGTTGTTTTGATTTGTATTTCTCTGATGATTACTGGTGTTGAGCATTTTTTCATATACCTATTTCCCATGTATATGTGTGTCTTCTTTTGAGAAAGTCTATTTAGATCTTTTGCCCATTTTGTATTATTTGGGTTTTTTGCTAATGAGTTGTTTGAGCTCCTTCTATATTCTGGTTATCCATCCCTTGTCAGATAGTTTGTAAATATTTTCTCCCATTCTATGGGTTGTTACTTCACTTTGTAGATTGTTTCCCTTGCTGTGCAGAAGCTTTTTAGATTGATTTAATCCGGTTTGTTCATTTTTGCTTTACCTGTGCTTCTGTTATCTCACACAAAAACATCTTTGCTCAGACCAGTGTCTTGGAGTGTTTCCCCAATGTTCTTTTCTAGTAGTTTTATAGTTTTAGGTCTTATATTTAAGTCTTTAATTCATTTTGATTTTATTTTTCTGTATATTGAAAACTTCTACATATAGTGATCCAGTTTTCTCAGCACTATTTATTGAAAAGACCATTCTTTCCCCACTGTATATTCTTGGTGCCTTTATCAAAGATGAGTTTGTTGTGAATTTATATCTCAGTTTCTTTATTCTGTCTCGTTCATCTACATATCTGTTTTTATGCCAGTATGTGTGAGAAATGCAAGATTTCATTCCTTTTTATGGCTGGACAATATTCCCTTATGGATGTTACTCTACCATGCTGCTTAGATTAATATAGCTTCATATTGTATTTTATTTATTTATTTATTTGTATTGCATTTTAAAATCAGGAAGTCTGATTCCTCCAGTTTTGTTCTTTTTGTTTAGGATTGCTTTGGCTATTCTGGGTCTTTTGAAGTTTCATATAAATTTTAGAATATTTTTCATCTTTCTATGAAGAATGTCATTGATATTTTGATAGGGACTGCAGTGAATCCATAAATTGCTTTAAGTAACAATATTAATTACCTTAATATTAATTAAAATAATAATATTAATTCTATTTGTCAAAAACCTTGCTTGCCTATTAAGAAACAATATTAATTCTTCCAGTCCATTAGTATGGAATGTCTTTCTATTTTTTTGTGTGTCCTCTTTAATTTCTTTCATTAGTGTTTTATAGTTTTCCTTAACTAGATCTTTCACTTCTTTGGTTAAATTGATTCCTAGATATTTTACTTTATGGCTATTGTATATAAGATTGCTTTCTTTTTTTTTTTTTTTTTTTGTAGAGACAGAGTCTCACCTTATTGCCCTCGGTAGAGTGCCGTGGCGTCACACAGCTCACAGCAACCTCCAAATCCTTGGGCTTAGGCGATTCTCTTGCCTCAGCCTCCCGAGTAGCTGGGACTACAGGCGTCCGCCACAACGCCCGGCTATTTTTTTGTTGCAGTTTGGCCGGGGCTGGGTTTGAACCCGCCACCCTCGGCATATGGGGCCGGCGCCCTACCCGCTGAGCCACAGGCGCCGCCCTAAGATTGCTTTCTTGATTGGTTTTTCAGATTGTCACTGTTTGTATATGTAAGTGCTATTGATTTTTGTGTGTTGATTTTGTATCCTTCAACTTTACTAATTCTGTTCATGGGTTCTAACAGTTTTTTTGTGAAATCTTTAGGTTTTTTAAAGTATAAGATCACGTAATCTGTGAACAAGGTTAGTCTGACATCTTCCATGCCAGTTTGGAATTTTTTTTTTTTTTTGAGACAGAGTCTCACTTTGCCCTCAGTAGAGTGCTGTGGCATTATAGTTCACAGCAGCCTCAAATTCTTGGGCTCAAGTGCTTCTCTTGTCTCAGCCTCCTGAGTAGCTGGAATTATAGGCACCTGCCACAGGTGTGGCTAATTTTTGGAGACGGGGGTGGTGGTGGGGGATTGTGGGGGTGGTGGTGGGGGTGGGGGACTCATACCTGATCAGGCTGGTCTTGTACCTGTGAGCTCAGGCAATCCACCCACCTCGGTATCCCAGAGTGCTAGGATTACAGGTGTGAGCCACAGTTTGGAAGTTTTCTTTCTTTCTCCTGGCCTAATTACTTTGGCCAGGACTTCTATTATTGTGATGAATAAAATTGGCAACAATGGCTGGGGCTCAGTAGCTCATGCCTGTAATCCTAGCACTCTGGGAGGCCGAGACAGATGGATTGCCTGAGTTCATGAGTTCGAGACCAGCCTGAGCAAGAGGAAACCCCTGTCTTTAAAAATAGCCGGGTGTTGTGACAGGCACCTGTAGTCCCAGCTACTTGGGAGGCTAAGGCAAGAGAATCACTTGAGTGCAAGAGTTTGAGGTTGCTGTGAGCTATGACACTAGAGTACTCTACTGAGGGTGAGGGCAACAAAGTGAGACTCTGTCTCAAAAACAAAAAACCCCAAAAAACAAACAAACAAACTGGCAACAATAGGCATCCTTGTCTTGTTTCAGATCTCAGAAGAAAGCCCTCAAATTTTCCCTATTTGATACAGTGTTAGCTGTGGGTTTGTCATACATGGGCTTTATTATTTTGAGGTATGATGGGGAATTCTCTATATCTGGTTTGGTGAGGGTTTTTATCACCAAGTGATATTATATTTTATTAGATGGTTTTTCCAAATCTATTGAAATTATCGTATGGTTTTTGTTCTTGGCTCTGTTAATGTGCTAATTTCCTTCTGCTGTTAAATGTAATCCCATTTATAAATTTACATATGTTGAACCATCCTTGCATCCCTTGGGTGAATACCACTTGATCATTATGAATGATCTTTCTTTTTTTTCAGTTTCAGATTTTAGTCTGAGGATACAAATGTTTAGGTTACATTGTTTGTGTTTCTTAGGTAAAGTTAAAGTTGTAGTTGAGCTCCTCCTCCAGGTGGTGTGCTGTATACCCTTACATTGTGCAACTTAGGTGAGAGCTTACCAAGTCACCCTTGTGAATAAGTTTTTTGGTTTTTCTTGACACAGAGTCTTACTATGTAGCCCTCAGTAGAGTGCTGTAGTGTCACAGCTCACAGCAACCTCCAGTTTCTGGGCTCAAGTGATTCTCTTGCCTCAGCCTCCCAAGTAGCTGGGATTGCAGGTGCCCACCACAATGCCCAGCCATCTCTTTGTTGTAGTTGTCATTGTTGTTTAGCTGGCCCAGTTGGGTTCGAACCTACCACCCTTGGTGCATGTGGCTGGCACCGTAACCACTGTGCCACAGGCACCAAATCAGTGAATAATCTTTTTTTGTTTGTTTGTTTTGTTTGCAGTTTTGGCCGGGGCTGGGCTTGAACCTGCCACCCCCAGTATATGGGGCCGGTGCCCTGCTCCTTGAGCCACAGGCACTGCCTGTGAATAATCTTTTTAATGTGTTCTTGCCTTAGGTTTGCTAGTATTTTGTTAAGGATTTTTGCATCGATGTTTATCAGTGATATTGGCCTGTAGTTTTCTTTTTGTTGTTGTTGTTGAGTCCTTTTCTGATGCAGAATGAGTTTGGAAGTATTGCCTCCTCTTCAGTTTCTTTTGAAGAGTTTAAATAGAATTGGTATTAGGTCTTCTTTAAATGTTTGATGGAATACAGTGGTGGAAGCTATCAGGTTCGGGTTTTTGTTTTTGTTTTTTGATAGGAGACTTTCTGATACAGCTTTGATCTTGTTACTCATTATTGGTTTGTTCAGGTTTTTTCTTTCTTTTTTTTTTTTGAGAGAGAGTCTCACTTTATCACCCTCAGTAGAGTGCTGTGGTGTCACAACTCACAGCATTCTCCAACTCCTGGGTTTAGGAGATTCTCTTGCCTCAGCCTCCCAAGTAACTGGGACTACAGGTGCCCGCCAGAATCCCTGGCTATTTTTTTATTGCAGTTTGGCCGGGGCCAGATTTGAACCCGCCACCTTCCATATATGGGGCTGGCGCCCTAGCCACTGAGCCACAGATGGCGCCCAGGTTTTTTATTTCTTTATGGTTCAGTCTTGGTAGGTTGTATGTGTCCAGGAACTTATTCATTTCTTCTAAGTTTTCCAATCTGTTGGTGTACAGTTGTTCATAATAGTCTGTAATGATTCATTGTATTTCTGTGGTCTCAGTTGTTATTTCTCCTTTTTCATTTCTAATTTTGTTTACTTAGGTCCTCTCTCTTTTTTCTTAGTTAATCTAGCTGAAGGTTGGTTGATTTTATCTTTTTGAAAAACTAACTTTTCATTTCATCGCTCTTCTGTATTTTTTAAAGTCTCAATTGCACTTATTTCTGCTCTGATATTTATTTTCTTTCCTTCCATCAATTTTGGGTTTAGGTTGTTCTTGTTTTTCTAGTTCCCTGAGGAACTAGTTTCTGCAGTTATCTCCACTCTACAGAGGACACTGAGGTTCACAAAAGTTCAATGATTTGTCCAATATTATATAACTAGTATACAGGGGAATCAGACTCAAGCTCAAGCAAGCTTTAGAGACTGTACTACTGGCTTTCTGTGGGTACTTGTATTAAATTATCTATAGGAAAGTTAAGAGGATTAAAGGAAATAATGTATTTACTTAGTCATTACTTGGCATATAGTAACAGCTGGATAGAATGAGCTGCCATTTTTATTTCACTTGACGAAATCCTCAGTGAAATGCTTAAAAGCATACTATAGCATTAAAATTTGTGAGCTGTGGAGTACGTCACAATTCAAATGTTGATTTCTGGAATATTAATGTGACCATGCTGAGTAGGATGGGATACGGAAGGTGAAATCCAGTGTACAGATGTTTGGAGACTTGCAAATGTCCAGTTAAAGTGCAAGGAGGCATCCTTCATCACTAGAACAGCCTGACGGAGAATGAAATTTTAAGATCGCTTTGATAGTTAAGCAGTAACATTTATGAAACACCTGAAGTGCACAGATAACTGCTGGTTACTATGGGAAAGAAAGAAAATGAACAGGTGCCATTACATTTTTTAAATTTAGCTACCATTTCTTGGGCACCTTCTATAGACCAGACACTTATATATATGATTATTTTTCATTCTCCCAACAATATTGCAGAGTAGGTATTATTGGTGCCAGTTTTCTGAACAAGGCTGAAAGGTAAGAGGCTTGTCCTTGGGCCAGAGGGTGGTTGTGTGGAGGGAGACCTCCAGATTTCATCCCAGCCCTGTCTGACTTCAGAGCCCATATTGGACCAAGAATTTTAGTTTGAACTTTAGGAGTTCCACTGAATTTTTTTTTGAAATTGTAGACACAATTTTGTGGGTAGAGGGTCACTTAACATAGATTCTCTGAAGAATTTATGACCCTAAAAGAGTTAAGAAGCATTTCAGTAGAGACTGTCTGAAGGACCCTTAGAAATCAAATCCCCACTGCCCTGATTTCAACTTTGGGCAAACAGAGGCACAAAAAGGGAAAAGGACTTTATGGAGTGACTCAAGTAGCAGAGCCAGGCCTGCTGACCCCTGGGCCCCGGCACCTTCTCTTCTGATGCCTCACATGACCCTGGAGCAGGTTGGAAGAATTTGCACTGGACCAGATCTCCTTTTAGACTGACTTGGCAAGGACTCAATTAGACACCTCTGGAGGGAGGTGTGTTAACTCTTCAAGGGCCATGCACTAAATTAGTGCTATTTGGTAAATTGCCACTTTAGAGGGTACCATTAGTGAGTGACTGCTCTAATGTGAGCTGGTGTGTAGAAGAGCAGCCCAGCCATCCAAGGGTGTGCTTCCTACCTAGGTGTATAGTTTTCTCCCCAGGTAGAGGAAACCCTGCCTGGGCTGTGGCAAGTCTGATCCCCTTTGAGGAGGCCGCGATTGAAGGGAGAAAGGCCCCACAAGCTGCTTTCTGCACCAGCAGAGGCTCTGTCTGGGCCAGGACTGGCTTTAATATAAGGAAGAGCGTTTGGCATTTCTATCCCCTGCGTGTTTTATCTTCTGTGAAGGTTTGCAGCTCTCCCTCCGTCCTTCTGAGCCTGAGACCACAGTACTGGTTCCATTTCCTCACTGTACTCTGGCAGCTCTTTTTATTCTACCCATCACCCTAGCTGGATGACTGGCTTTTAATCAGTGTTTATTGATTAAGTAAATGAGAGGGATTCTACTTGGGTTTGAATCTCCATCTCACCACTTAGAAGCTGTGTTATTCTGACAAGTAAATTAACCTTTCGGAGCAATAATGCATATGGTTACCTAGAAAAGTAGAAAACAGAAGAAGATCTCAATGACAGTCAAAACAAGGCTTCTGGAGACCTGTAGGGGTCCTCAAACTGCCGCCCGCGGGCCACATGAGGCAGTGTGATTGTATTTGTTCCTGTTTTGTTTTTTTACTTCAAAATAAGATATGTGCAGTGTGCATAGGAATTTGTTCATAGTTTTGGGTTTTTTTTAACTATAGTCTGGCCCTCCAACGGTCTGAGGGACAGTGAACTGACCTCCTGCTTAAAAAGTTTGAGGACCCCTGCCTTAGAGAAAGGAGTAGCAGAAACTGACCTGCTCAGGGAGCTCAGGGGCAGGCTGTGGGTCAGTGTCCTTAAGACCCAGACCTGACTCTTCAGCCCATACTTTGCTTTTATGAACATTAGGCTCATTTGTCATTCTTGGCTTGCCTCAGTAACGCCAGAAGCTTGGATATTTTCTGCTTCTTTGACATGAAGGCCCTGCAGCTCTTCCTTCTCTAGGACAAAACGCAATTGTGTCATCACCATTCAACTTGTGTGGTAGTTGGAGGAGATTGCTGTCCAAAGAGAAGAAAGAATGGTTTAGGGTTTCTCAGAGAACAGCTCCTCTGAGTCTAGAAACGTGTCTGTTACTTGGCTTTGTCCAGAAAATGATTATCGTTTCTGGATAAAGCCTCTGCAGTTTCAGATCTAATCATGATAAATCTACCAGGAATTCATGCCTGTATGACATTAGACCAATTGCCTAGAAACTATGACACTTATAAGAAACATCATCTCTTTATTTGAATGAAAACAAAGCATTCCAGGGCAGATTTAAAAATACATTATTTTAATTTTTAGAGGAAAAGAATTCTTTAAAGAGAATTGTCAACGATCAAAACTGGTTGATAAATCACATATGTAACTATGTAATTAAACATCTCCATTTTCAGAGACCTGCAATTAGAGTTCCTCGTCTAGTTACCCTTAATGATTCATTCTTGCTAATATGCTAAGGAGGGAAGGAGTCAGGAAGACACATTTTAATTTTAATTTTCCCTAATGTGGATTAAGGGGCATTGGAAATGTGTCTAGGCTAGAAGGCAGGAGAATACGGTTCTAGTTGTCCCAGTTGAATTTTCCATTAACCAGGAGGCTTTGACCAAATTACTAAGCCTATCTGAGCCTTTGTTTCCTTAGCTGTAAAACAGAATAACACCTATTTCAGAGTATTGTTATGAAACCTTAATGAAACAATGGATATGGTAATGCTTCTAAATTTTAAAGCTTTATAAGGTTCTAATGCATTACAGTGGTAAGCTTTCTCTTACCATGGCAGTCCCGGCCCTCTGGTGGTGGTAAGAGGAAAGGGCTTTAAGGGACAATTGTGGGAAGACATGTAAATGAAAAGCTCTAGCATGCTTTGTTGGCTATGTCTGTGGTTCACTGGAGGACCTGCTTCTGATGACCAGAATTTTATTAAAAGAATTGCTATGTGCTTGAGGGGCTGAGACTTGGTTTGTGCCCTCCCAACCGCAGAGCCATGGCAGGTGCCTTGGGTGCTGGTGCATTTACTTTTCTGGATTCACATTTAAAGACAACCCTTTCATTTAGACCAGGTGAAGGTCCTAGAGAATTGTGACAAGAACAATGAGAGTTTTCAAGGTTCATTTCTAAGTCTCAGTGTTGGGCCGCAAAATAAGAATTGGGGTTTGAGTTCAAACAGCACATTAGAACTGGAAATTACCCTACAGATTTGCTAATCCATTGGTCCTCAAACTGTGGTTGAGTTGCAGCATTAACATCACAAAGGAATTTGTTACAAATACAGGTTCTTGGGAAGGGGAGAGCAGAGGGAGAGAAGGATGGCGGGGGTGGGGAAAGGAAGAGCAGAGAGAGGGAAGGACGGAGGGGATGAGATCTCCGTGTGTGACACACCTTTTGGGGGCAAGGCACAATTGTAAGAGGGACTTTACCTAACAAATGCAATCGGTGTAACCCAGTTTCTTGTACCCTCAATGAATCCCCCACAATAAAAAAAAAAAAAAAGAAAGAAAGAAAAGAAATACAGGTTCTTGGACAGGTGTTGTGGCTCATGCCTATAATCCTAGCACTTTGGGAGGCTCAGGCAGGAGGATCACTTGAGCCCAGGAGTTTGAATTTGCAGTGAGCTGTGATGACACCACTATATTCCAGCTTGGGTGACAGAGTGAGATCCTGTCCCCCACAAAAGAAAAAAAAAAAGAAAGAAATGCAGGTTCTTGAGCCCCATTCCATACTTTATGTATCAGAAGTTTGGGGGCTGAAGTTTTGGCCGGCCATCTCTGTTTTAACAACCCCCACCCACACCCCCCAGGTGACTTTGACATACTATAAAGTTGGAGAACCGCTCCTGTTATCTAGCCTCATTTTGTAAATATTTGCAAAGTGCCAAGTCTAGTGCCTGGTATATAGTAAATAGTAAATTTGTGTTAGCTGCTGCTCTAGAGCAAAAATCAGACTTTTTCCACGACACCATATTTGGCATGGTCCTCAAAAATCCAAGTTGGCTAGTGTGGTCTCTCCAATTGGGCAACAATGTGTGAGTGCTGTCGCTGTTTTTTTTTTGGTTTGTTTGTTTGTTTGTTTTTGAGAGACAAGTGTTGCTTGGGCCAGTTGGAGGAGGTGACAGAGACTCAAGGCAGTTTTTAGAGATCAAATGAACTTGAACAGCTTTAATACTGAAGCCTTTGGTTCCCCATTTTGTGTTATACCAAGAGAGAATACTGTTCTCCGAAGGGTTATGAGAAATGTTATAGAGAAATTAGTTATGATTGTATTAACTATTTTGACTTTAAATGTCAGCAAATCCAGTATAAACTCAGGTAGTCTTTACTTCTGTGATTCAGTTCTTCTGTCTGTAAAATGAAAATAATAAGATTTCTCCATAACTGACAGAGACAAGATAATTATATTAGGTTTATAAGGTAATGGCCTCAGAAAACTCTGTTAAAATTTAGTTTCATTTACTTTTGTGATTATAGATACAACACATGTTATGCATTTGGAAAACTTTTAGAAAATTATGAAAAAGAAAATTTAAGGCTGGATGCTATGGCTCATGCCTGTAATCCTAGCACTCTGGGAGGCAGACTCGGGAGGATCACTGAGGTCAGGAGTCTGAGGCCAGCCTGGGCAAGGAGTGAGACCCCATCTCTGCAAAAACATAGAAAAATTATCTCAGAGTGGTGGTGTGTTCCAGTAGTCCCAGCTACTTGGGAGGTCGAGGCAGGAGGATCACTTGAGCCCAAGAGTGTGAGGTTTCAGTGAGCAATGATGATACCACTTCACTCTATCCTGGGCAACAGAGCAAGACTCTGTCTCAAAAAAAAAAAAATCAAATCAAATCAAAATTACTCATAATCCCACCACACAGAAAACCACTGTTAATATTTTTTATGTATTTCTTTCTTATTTGAACTTTTAATGAAAACAGTATGTTGAGAGAAGCTAACATGTAGTAAGTGTCTACTGTATACAAGACAGTGCACTATTTAGGCTGGGTGAGGTGGCTCATGCCTATAATCCTAGCACCCTGGGAGGCTGAGGCAGGGATTGACTGAGGTCAGGAGTTTGATACCAGCCTGAGCCAGAGGAGCCCTCATCTCTAAAAATAGCCAGGCCTAGTGGCAGACCTCCCGGCTACTTGGGAGGCTGAGGCAAGAGAATCGCTTAAGCGCAAGAGTCTGAGGTCGCTGTGAGCTGTCACACCACGGCACTCAACCCAGGGCAACAAAGTGAGGCTCTGTCTCAAAAAAAAAAAAAAAAAAAAAATAGTGTGCTAATTGCTGAAGATATATTAAATGAGTTAATCCTCACAGCAACCCCTGTAAGGCAGAGGTCTCAACCTTGACTACATATTGGAATCACCTAGAACAGTGGTAGGGTGTGGTCTTTAGAAATCTGAGGCCCTTGCCTCAGATTAATTATATCAGAATCTCTACGGGTGGAACCCAAGGCATCAGTTTTTTTCAGTCTGTCCAGATGATTACAATGTGCAATTAGGGCTAAAGGGCTCCTATAACATAGACCAGTGCTTCTCAGACTTTGGTGGGCATCAGTGTCACCCGGTGATCTTGTGGGAACATGGATTTTTGCCCCTCCTACCCGCCCCCCCCCATCTGGAGTGTCTCAGTTTCACACTGCAACAGGAGCTGAGAATCTTGCTTGTTACCAGGTGATGCTGATTTTGCTGGTCCTGGCACCACTTTGAGAATCTCTGAGGAAGATTATGTAGACACCATTTTATAGGTAAGAAAAATTTTGATTAAATAATTTGCAACAAGATAGATATAGCTAGAAATTTGTAGAGCCAGATTATGAACCCAGGTCTATGGGACTACATAAGGCCTAAACTTTTCTTACCTATTTCTTCCGTGTCACTTAGCTAATATCCACTAATTTAATAAATTGTAAATTATTTATGGTAATACATACTTTTCCAACCTCCGGTTCTCTCAGTATTTTCAAATGATAGTTAAGAAAACATCTCCCTATTTAGCCTGGTAAACAAAATAGTCATCAGAAGCATAGGTTGATATTTTGCTAGGTTCAACTAGCTTTATAAATGACACACTTTGGGGCAGCTTAAAAAATATCTATAAAAACCCTTCACAGATGTTTGGAGAATACTTAAGAGACCTAAAAATAGACCTGCCATTCCATCCTATAATTCCTGGACTAGGTTTATACCCAGAAGACCAAAAATCACAATATAACAAAGACATCTGTACCAGAATGTTTATTGCAGCCCAATTCATAATTGCTAAGTCATGGAAGAAGCCCAAGTGCCCATCGACCCACGAATGGACTAGCAAATTGTGGTACATGTATACCATGGAATATTATGCAACCTTAAAGAAAGATGGAGACTTTACCTCTCTCATGTTTACATGGATGGAGCTGGAACATATTCTTCTTAGCAAAGTATCTCAGGAATGGAAGAAAAAGTATCCAATGTACTCAACCCTACTATGAAGCTAATTTATAGCTTACATGTGAAGGCTATAACCCAACTATAGCACAAGAATATGGGTAAAGGGCCAAGGGAGGGGAAGGGAGGGGGGAGGTTGGGGTGGAGGGAGGATAATGGGTGAGGCCACACCTATGGTGCATCTTAGAATGGGTACAGGCGAAACTTACTAAATGCAGAATACAAATGTCTACATACAATAACTAAAAAAATGCCATGAAGGCTACGCTGAACAGTTTGATAAGACTATTTCAGATTGTATATGAAACCAGTACATTGTACCCCTTTATTGCACTAATGTACACAGCTATGATTTAACAATTTCAAAAAAAAAACAAAACCCTTCACAGAGGCTCAGCACGCATAACTCAGTGGTTAGGGCACCAGCCAGATACACTAGGGCTGCGGGTTCAAACCTGGCCTGGGCAGCTTCTTGGGAGGCTGAGGTAAGAGAATCACTTAAGCTGAAGAGTTTGAGGTTGCTGTTAGCTGTGATAGCACAGCACTCTACTCAGGGCAACATAGTGAGACTCTGTCCCCCAAAAAAAACAACAAAAACCCTTTACAGAATTTCTGAGGGAAATTACCCACCCCACACATACACACCCAACTTGGCTTTTCCTCATGACTTTGAAAAGATTTCTAATAAACTGAGAAATTACAGCATTGAGGCCCCAAACTTGCATCTTCTTTCTCACTTTTCATATTTGTTGTTTGGCTAGCCCAGTCCGTGGGTTTTCCTGACACCTGGCTCGGTAGAGCCAGCTTCTGTCACTGCTGCTATCAAATATATTCTGACTAGTTTTTAGTCTCTGGCTTTCATCAAAATATTATACTATTTAATCTTGGATTGGCACATGTGTCTGGACTGAATCAGATAATTGTACACACTTTACCAACACTGATTTGGTAATAATGAGGTGGGTGCTGTGGAGCTGGCAGGATTGCTCTTGTTGACAATGGTAGGGGAGACGTGTGTTGTAATTTGCTTCCTGTCTCTCCAGATTCTGAGTCTGAGTGAAACTTTGTGGCTTCCGGGGAAGAGTTCCCAAAACTGCTTTGCTGGCCACAATCTCAGGGAAAGGCTGCTGAGGAAATAATGTAGTTGTCAAAATCTTAGCGTCACACAGAGCAATGTGATCATTTCATAACCTTTCTGAAAATAAGTAACCTCAGGGATGAAGTGTCCTCTTCTAGAAAGTCAGTATAATATTTTACTTTTTTTTTTTTACATTCTACAATTTTTAAATAGTCAACAATAAAGAATACATCTAGCCTAACCTCCAAAGGCTAACTTTACAAATTTGAAAATTTAGTGAAAAACAGTTTTCTTGAATACAAGACAAAGTAACAACAAAATATAATTTTCTGAAGGTAATGACAAGTTTTCAGATAATATGTAGTTATTTCGCTAATCTTTTACTTTTTTAGGGCTATTATGAGTAGCAGATAATTACTATCATCTGTGAAAAGGAACACAGCACCCACTCCAGAATGCAGTAAACGCTTAAGGTTATGAATTTTATTGTTATCCTTATTTTTAGACGTAAGTCAAACCTGGGGTGATAAGTGGGGGACAGGGTTGGCTATTCTGTTTAAAGACATCTTTATTACAAATATTTGGTAACTTATCATGTATTCAGTATTGTTTTAAGTACTTTAAATGTGTTAACTTATTTATTTTTCAAAACAACACTGAGGAATAGGTACTCTTATTTTTTTCTATTTTATATATGAGGAAACCAAGATGCAGAGAGGCTAAATAATTTGCTCTGTTCAAAAAGATAAGCACTCAATAAAGATGCAACATGGTCCAAGGGATGCAGGAAAGAATGCCCAGAAAACTCAACCAGCATCTGACCCATCCCCCAAATTATAAGTAAGGTAGGGGTGGAACTGAAGTTTGAAAGGTAGCTTGTTTTGGTTTGCCTTTGAATATCAGCCTAGGAGCCTAAACTGTAATGTATAGGGGTATCCTCTAGTTTGACTCCCAGCTGTTTCCCTGGTCATTGATCCTAAAGGTTTCTGCTTGAGAAGATAGATCAGACAGAGGCTGAGAGATGGCTCTTTCTGCTGCTGTCCCTCAGTGGCTCTTGTCTCAACACAGGACATCATTTGAACTACTTTGTTATCTAATTCAGTTAGTTGAGCTGGTATTTAAAAATCATGATCATGATGGATTAACAAGCTGTGGTATATGTGTTACACCCAAGGATTGGGGTCCCCAGTGACCATAGGAGAGAGCCAGACACGGATTCAATCACACGAGGGTGTTTTATTCAAGCTCAAGCCTGGGCTGCGGACTCCCAGACGCAGCTGGGATGGAGAGCCCCGTGCTTCTGGCATGGGTTTTTTATGGGGTGGATATGGGGTGAGGGGTGTGGGAAACAAAGTGTGGTCCCTGGATTGGTTATTTCTTGTGCCTATACTAGAGTTTAAAGCTGATTGGGTCCCGCCAATTTTAACGGCCTGGGGGGCAGATGCACTCCGGGAGATGGGGAGGGGTGTGGTTTACCAAGAAACGAAACTAGGGACTTTCAGGTTTACTCTAAAATGGAGGATGAAAGCCCAAAATGGCATCACTAGGTTCTTCATATGTATACCATGGAATACTATTCAGCCATTAAAAAGATGGAGACTTTACATCTTTTGTATTAACCTGGATAGAGTTGGAACATATCCTTCTTAGTAAAGTATCACAAAAATGGAGAAGAATCCAATGCACTCAGTTCTAATATGAAGCCAGTAGATGATCTAATAGATACCCTCATAAAAGAAAAAAAAATCAATTGAAGGTCGGGGGGCGGGGGAAGGAGGGAGAGGGGAGGAGGATGGAGGTCACGGTGTATGGCACACCTCTTAGGGGTGGGACACACCTATAAGAGGAACTTTAACAAATGCAATCAGTGTAACCTAATTCTTTGTACCCTCCATGAACCCCAAACAATAAAAAAAAATAAAATAAAAACCTGATCATTCTGGGAAGGATAAGGTCAAGCCAGAAAGACTGAAATATAATCCCATGCATAACTGTTCTCCCCGTGTTTAGCAAATATACTGTCATCACAGCTGTTTTATGATTAGACTAAGCTGGCAACACCTGTGGTAGCAAAGGCCTCCTGTGCTTCTGAGAAACGTGACCCCGAGTCAAAAGACTAGAATTCTGGTCCTGGCTATGCCAAATACTAGCCCTGTGACAGTGGCCAAGTCATTTGACCTTCCTGGATCTCAGTTCCTTCCTATATAAATAGGAATTCATAATCTCCTTAACAAGATTTTCAGGAATATTCCATAAGATAATGTAAATGAAAGGCTTTTGTATACAAAAAAGCACATATATTAGTGGTTAAATTATTTTATAGCATTTGCTCATTGTGATCTACCTGCGAGCCAATATTTATTGTGTATTTTTTAGATATCGTGCTAAGGGCTCTTGAGGCTTCTAAAGTAAAAGATGCAGGCTCTGCCTTCAGAAAACTGGCCATTTAGTTGAAGAACATGATACATTTACATAAAGTCACCAAATACGAGATGAACATAGTGAAAGGTTTTATGATTTGGGAGATTACCTTGGCCTCAGATGGTCTAGGACAGCTTTCTGGGAAGAGGATCTGGGTTTGGGCTGTGGAGCTTGGGGAGAGTTAGTTGGTTGTGTGGAGGGATGCACATCTGAGGGGAGAAGAGTGGTGGGTGGTGGTGCTCACAGAGCGTGTGTGGAAGGAAAGGGAGATTAGCCTGGCTGGAATCTAGTCCAACTCACATAATTCCTAGGGAAGTCAGACATATGACTTTCACCCTTAAGACTATTAATTACAAATAATTTGGAGGCTATTAATGACAGATAATTTGAGTGGTAACTACAAATTAACAAAATATTATCAGATTTAGGGCTTAAGCTTTCAGTAAATTTACCACAATTGCTTGATTTTCTCGGCCTTAGGAAGTAGGTGTTATTATGCCCATTTTATAGGTGAGGAAACTGAGGCTCAGTGTGGTCACACAAATAGTCAGAACCAGCAGTCAAATACAGGTTTACCTGGCACTGAGTCCACCATCTTTATTATTATTCTGTGCCTCCATGTTTGCTTTTTAAGTTTACTATATGCATTTCTATCTAGGGGGTTGTGTCAGAGATTATTTTACTTGGCCTTCAAGGTCCTCTTTCATAAAATCTTTCCTTTATCCCCAGTAAGAATTATTTTCTTAATAAGAATGCTAAGAACTAAACATTCTTAGTTTGCACATGCACAGCAATGCTGTACATTTTCTGTTTTGTGTCTTAGTTATTGGTCTCAGTGTCTCTCCCACTTGGCTGCTCTTCAGCAGTGTAGTATCTAGCTAAGAATTGCTTCTAAATACTTGCATGTCAGGGTGGAAAGATAGCTCTCAAAACCCACAGCCACTGAGGAAAAGCTCAGGGGAAAAAACCTGTTGTGGCATATTAGGTTGTGCTTCCATCAGGTAAAAAAATGAACAAGGGAAACAAAATGAAAGAAAAAAAGGCCTCCATTTTTATAATTATTCTGCCAAAGTGGCCCTAAAGGCGGGTGACCATGAATTCAGTGGCATGAAGCTTCATCTAGCTCTGGTTTGCAGAGAACCCGTCTCTTTGCCTTTTAATCAGATAATAGAAATGACTGAAAAAGAAAAGGTGCAGGGCCAGTAGTTACGCCGGGTCCATTCTCCCATTGATGGTTAAGGGATTTATGTAGGTAAGTCCCATTAATGTTAATGGAAGTTACATGTGTAATTCCCCTTTTTCATCACCGAGAGAATAGAGCTTTATATTTCTTAGGTAATTATGGTACTGGCACTGTTAGTTTTTTTCACTTAACTTTTTCACCTGTCTTTCCTGCTTGGACTCTTAAGAAAGGAACTGAATTCTTCCGTTCAAAAAGGAAAATTGCCAAAATATCTGAGAGGTGAAACAAATGTAACCAGATCCACTTGGAGGGAGAAAAAAAGCAAGGAAACACTAGGACAGGAAGCTGGAGGGTGAGCTCCTGCTAATTTTCAGATCCCAGGAAGCATGTCGTGGTTCGGATTTCCTAACAATGCAGGGCTTTTCACGGGCAGCCCATTTCCTCAGGTATTTGAAGTGAGAAGAAAATAAGGCCCTGAACATTTGGCTGAATTAATTTTAGCGTGTAAGATTTGAGTAGCAACGCCCCTGTCTCTGCGGAGCTTAATAAAGAATGAACCTTGGTCTCTCCCTAAGACTTAATAAAATATTTGAAATATCCGAGATTTGGTTTCCAGGAATCTAAAGGGTAGTGGTATCACTGTCTGATTAGAAATTTAAGGTCTTTGGGGGTTTCTCTGTTACACCAGGCGCTCTGATGAGACCATACAGCAGTTCATCCTGTTCCTTAGGATACAGCAGGGCCCATTTCTCAGCTGTAAGTAGGAAAGTCATTTTTTTTAAAAAAGGGACTAAGGTTCAACTTCTCTGGTGCCTTTACTTCTACCATTTAAACATAGTTGTGTTTTCTATTTTAATGGAAAACAGAAGAAAGGTCTATTTGGAGGGGTGGAAATTCTGAGGTTTTGTAGCAATCACCGAATCTCATGTTGGAAGGAATTGTAGAGTCACTTAATTCAGTCAGGTGGTTCAAAAGCATTCAGAGGTAGGGAGCTCACTTTCACACTTAGTGGGTGTCTGAAATGCAGTTGAGTACATGATGTGAATCAACCTGTTAGGAACAGGCTAGTCTCTCTTTGTGAGAAAGTTTTGCCTGGTGGTGGAATGAAGATATTTCTTCTAGTTGTCTTTGACCCCTTGGAATTTGTTCTATGCTTTTACCCGCGGGCCCCTGTCCTGTCCTCTTGGGATCATGGAAAATAAGCCAGCTTCTTTTTTTACTTGAGAATTATTCACTCGTTTTCTCTGAATTAAAAACTGAGACATTTTATTTGCCTTCCTTTCTTCTTCTAGATAAAATAATATTTTGGGGGTTTTGGCCACAGCTCTGGCTAGTCATCCTGTAGTTGATCTCTTATTCCTTGGACATGAACCATATTTCTCCAACTTGGCTCATTTCCTGAAGCTTGTGACAGAAGATCTTTGTCTATCACCTTGTCCTTTAAGTCTTCACACCCAGATTACTGGTCCACATAGCTGCCTATCCCCAAAGCCCCATTCAGATTAATCAAAGCTTGGAGAAGCCCCAGATACAATGTTATATAAACTGCTTTCTCTAAAATAGCCCAGTCTAGTGAATCAAGTGAGATTTAGGAGACCTGGATTTTAGCCTTTTCTCAGCCATGGAACCTCCCTATTTCAATTATTTCTCTTCTATCCATTTAATTATTACACAACAGCCAAAGTGAGCTTAAAGTGTAAATGGGATTATGTCAATAATATATCCAATATCCTTCAATGGTTTCTCCACCTACTTAGGTCTTAGCCCCAAATCCAGAATGTTTACTGAGGCCTAAAACATCTTCCATGATGTGACTCCATCCTGACTACCTCCTGACCCTCATTTTTGCCTTTCTCTACAGTATTTGCCATGCTTCATTCACGCTGGCCATTTGTCCCACCTCACAATCTTTGCACAAACTGTTTCTACTTCCTCAAATGTTTATTCCCTCAGTTTTTGCCTAGCTAACTCTTCATTCCTAGGTTTTGGTTCAGATCTCATTTCTTCAAAATGCTCTTTCATAATCTAGAAGAAATGCCCTCATTAAATGAACGACAGCCAAATTGAGCCTTGAGGAGAAGCTTAATTCATGCCTTTTAGCTTGTGCTTTTGAGGTGTGTCCAGCTCTCCTTGTGGCTTTTTCCACCAACGTGTACTAAATATAGGTCCAATGGTATGCAGGCTGGATATGTAGGGATTGGTGTTAATAATATGGCACCTGGAACTTAAAAACATTAAAAAAAAATTATTTCATTCAACTTAAATTGACCACTGCCAGTTAAAGGAAAGGAATCGCAAGAAAACATATTTATTGATTGTGTACTTCAAGGTTTGGCAAATTTTTCTGTAAAGAGCAATGTAATAAAAATTTTAGGCTTCGTGGACCATAGTCTCTATTGCAACAACCCTACTTGGGTGCTGTAGCGTGAAAGCAGCATAGAAAATATATCAATAAATGAGTGTGGTAGTGTTCCAATAAAACTTTATTTACACAAAAACTGGTGATTTTGGTCTAGTAGTTATTAATTCCCAGCCCCTGACCTACTGTGTTCCAGATGCCTGACATGCATTTACCCTTTATGGCAACCTGATAAACAGCTAGTTATCCATTGTATAGACTCATAGAGTTGAAGTAACATGTCTAGAGCCACTTGGCTTAGAAAATGAAAGAATTAGGAATCTAACCTAGGCTTCAGAGATTAAAGAAAGGAAATAGTCAATAAAGTTTAACAAATATTCATTGAGCACCTACTATATGATTATAGTAGTGCTAGACATTTGAAAAGATTAACATCTTTGGGTTTTTTTTTTTTTTTTGGTGGGGTTTGTTTTTTTTTTGAGACAGAGTCTCACTATATTGCCCTCGGTAGAGAGCTGTGGCGTCATAGCTCACAGCAACCTCTAACTCTTGGGCTTAAGTGATTTTCTTGTCTCAGCCTCCCAAGTAGCTGAGACTATAGGCACCCACCACAATGCCTGCCTACTTTTTTGTTGCAGTTGTCATTGTTGTTTAGCAAGCCCAGGCTGGGTTCAAACCTGCCTGCCTCGGTGTATGTGGCTGGCACCCTAACCACTGAGCTACAGGCACCAAGCAGGAGAATGTGGATTTTAGAATCATTTATAACTCAAATTTTAACTCCATTATTTAACAGCTTTGTGAACTTGGGAAGTTATTTAAGTTCTAGCCTTAACATACAGAGATCAAAAACCAGTGAAGTGATATTATAGATGCCAGGCCTCCATTAAATATATACATCTATTTTTGAGATAGGATCTTGTGCTATTTCCTGGGTTAGAGTGCAGTCGCATCATTATAGCTCACTGCAACCTCAGACTCCTAGGCTTCAGCCATCCTCCTGCCTCAGCCTCCCAAGTAGCTGGGACTACAGGCAAGCCATGATGCCTGGCTAATTTTTGTATTTTTTGTAGAGAAAGTGGGCTTGATCTTGCTCAGGCTATTCTCAAATTCATGGCCTCAAGTAGTCCTCCCACCTTGAACTCCAAAGTGCTCGGATTAAAGGTATGAGTCACAATGTCCAGCCCATTAAGTAATTTTTAAATAAGATTTTATATTCAAAGGGACATTATACTTTTGATTTATATTGTTTGGGTTTTTCTGTATTAGCTATCATAAAACTCAATAAAATCTACTTATAGATTTCGAAACTTTAAAAAAATAGGGATAAAAAGGAGACAGCCATTCTTTGTCTTCCTCAGGGCTGATATGTCTCTAAGAATTTGGCTTGTGTGATGGGGCCTCCCCCACCAGCAGGAAGAAGCATTTGGGGGAGATCCAGGGAATGTAGATGTTCAAGTCAACAGTGTACAAGTTGCTGAGTGCTGCATTCTTCCCCTCTTATTTGCTAAGTGACAAAGGAATCATTTGGGAGAGTGACTTGTAAGGTCCATATCGTGATCATGTTCCATGCCTATATTCAGAATGGCCTTTGGCGTGGTCGGTGTGTATTACAGGTGGTGGGCATTTTGAAAAGATGCAGTGGGAGGAGTTAAGTGGTGTGGGAAAGATGTTTGTAGCAAAACAGGGTGGCTCTTACATTGAGGATTGTGTTAAGGATCTGATTGTATTACAGAAACTTCATCTTTATGACTGGAATCTCTTCACCTTATTGACTGGAATCTACAGGCTACAGATTAATTTCAAATTTCAGGCATCTCTTAAATGCATATCAGAAGTGCCTTCTCGGCTTGGCGCCTGTAGCTCAAGCGGCTAGGGCACCAGCCACATACAACAATGACAACTACAACCAAAAAATAGCTGAGCTTTGTGGTGGGCGCCTGTCATCCCAGCTTACTTGGAAGGCTGAGGCAAGAGAATTGCTTAAGCCCAAGACTTTACGGTTGCTGTGAGCTGTGATGCCATGGCACTCTGCCCAGGGCAACAGCTTGAGACTCTGTCTCAAAAAAAAAAAAAAGAAGAAGAAGAAATGCCTTCTCCTAGAGAAGAAGTGAAAAGCTTCACTCTGGAAAATCCTACCATTCCCTTTCTATGCCTCTTCAGTTAGTTCTAAGGACATTCGCTCCACTTTGCGCGAAGCACCTTGCAAGCGGTCTCACTAGAGGCACCCCTCTGACTCTCCTGTCCTTATCTGGATCTGTTGCGTTGATGGAGGAAAAACCCCTAATCTTCAAAAATTTTTGTGGAGATTAAAGTATAAACTGGATCATGGTTGACAATTTGGCATTTGGTCAGTTTTTGTTATCTATAACCTCCATGTCTTTCTGCTGTTACCAGACAAAAGGCAAATTCTTCTGACCCATGAAGTTGATCTGTGAACTCCATCAAAAAATTCAAAACACCGCAGTTGTACATCATGTGTTCCATTAGCATAATTTGCCACCCAAGGTGTAAATGTATATTCCCTAAATTGGTGCATGTATAGATAGTATTTTACAGTATGTTAAGAAAAGAGTGTTTGCCATGTAGTAGAGTAAATTAAAATTTTCCATAAGAAGGACTATTTTCTCTTCACCTTTTCTTTCAGAAATGGTGAATTGTAATCCCAATTTCAATGTAGTCAGCGAGATAGATACTATACTTCAACCAAATGAGACCATACGTTCTAGCAGAGTCTTTGGAGGTTAAACAGAGGGGGAATCTGATTTTCATAAGCATGTCAGTTTGATAAATTAGCACAGAAAAAAAAAATGTCTCCATCAGTCCAGCTCAGTTTTTGGATCGCAGAGGACCAGTTTTTAGGACGAAATAATAAAATGATCAATTTGAGAATCTGTATTTCCCTTGCCACCATCCTGGAGCTTCCGTGTGTGTGTGTGTGTGTGTGTGTGTGTGTGTGTGTGTGTGTGAACTTACTTCACTGTTATTAAAGCAGTTATTAAAAAAGATGTTCCTCTTTTTTTAATTCCTGAAATTAAAATGTGTTGGAATGCTTCGCTGCCTTTCACTCCCTCCTCAATGGACCCTTTAGTTTTTCACACCAAGGTGTCCTTCAGGGTGCCAGGTCAGGCTACCAAAACAGCTTCTAGGAGGGGATTAGAACCAATTAACATCTCTGTACACAAAAGCCACTGGCAGCTGAACAGGCAGCCTGGTGGCGGCTCGGGAGCTGCATTTTAAATAGGGGCCTTCTGTACTTGAGTTCAAGTAGGAAGAGGTGGAGAAAGTTTTTATTTATAATTGAAAATGCTGTTTCTGGATAAAGTCTAATGAAAAGAAAAGTAGTGTTCAGAAGTATCTAACAAATACCGTTTGAATGTTGGTCTATATTGTGTGTGATTCCATCGAGGATGGTCTCACAATATAGCCCGCTCCTTGGCACATATTGAGATGAAGTGATGTTTCTTCACATCACAATTTTGTCCTTACATTTCTCTTGTTCTCTGTTTAAAAAAAAGTTCAGCTGGATCCTCAGGCACAAAAAGGAGCTGCTGCAAAGGATATATGGCCTTAAAAGCCAGTAACCTTTTCATAAGAAATCTATCATATGGATACCTGTACCACAAAATCTTTGTTTGGGGCAAAATAAAGTGGGTAGAGGCATTGTGCAAAGTTTGTTTGTTTCTTAACCCTTCAGTTTGAGAGAGATTGAGTTATTTTAAGCACAATAACCAAATTGTTATACTTATTACTTTTTTCCCTTCTTATTTTTGGAAGTAGTATATCTTTGGAATCAATAAAGATATTACAGTTAAAACAAAGACTTTGTGACCCAAGTAATTGTGAAGAGTCTTAGAATCTCTTAACACTAATGTTTTTTTTTTAAAAAAAGGATAATGTTGTTAAAGATGTAATGGAACCTGTTTTTACATTTGGGTAATGAGTTTTCAAATACATTTTAAAGCCCGAGGGCAAAGTTAAGAGTGTTTTCAAACCACTTAACATTGCCCCTTCTCAGCTTCCTCAACTGCAAAGCATGTAACTTTCTCTAGAAATACTAGATAATAAAATATTACTCTCAAAAATCTCACCCAAAAGACTAGAGTCTTTTTTTTTTTTTTCATGGAATCCATGGGGGGAAAAAAAATCAAGAAAAAGAAATCAGCTAACACATGGTAGGTCAAAAGAATAATGGTGATCACAAATTTACTAAATCGGGATAGAAAGTATAAGGAAAACTGGGGGACAACTTGATCTTCTGTTTTCTGTCTTTTTATGCATTTTTTGTTTTATAGAAGGAAACCTTAAAGAGAATAGTATGCATTTCTCTTTCAATGGTTTGAATAGAAAATGTTTCTAAAAAGTCAGCTTCCTGCTCCCTAATCTAAATTATGGTCATTTTCACTTTCCGGGGGTTTATGCATAACTCCAGATTCATCTTAGTGTGATATTTTCGAAGCAAACCTTAATACAGTCTCAATGTGTGGCTTCCCCCCTGGGTTTAAGTTTCAGATACTGTATTGTGAGTCTTCAGACGTGTTGAGTCCCCCTAATGTTAAATGGTAATTGCTAGAAGTATGGGTGGGGATGGAAACATTGTTATATTTTGTTCATTTTTCACACTTGGGCAGTTATCCCTTTTTCCCTCTTGCTGTATACTTATTAGGGGATGAAGTGCAGGTGTGTGGGAAATGGCCAGCGGACATTGACAGGTTATTCTGTTGGTCACTGCCTAATTAGTAGCATAGTGGATGCACCCTGCTAAGCTTTTAGTGTGGGGCAGCAGAGCTGGTCTGTTCTAATTTCCTCACGGCTTTGATATTCGCCAAGAGATTGACGGTTTACACAAAAAGCCAAGGCCCGAAGGAGGCCTGTGGAAACAATGAGCTTTCTTGCTTGTAGACACCACAGATGTGAGAGAAAGCTGGCTAAAAACAATTGGCTGACACTGTCTAATTGTCTCCGATGTCAGCGTCATTAATGTTTTCCCATGTAAAACGCGGAAGGCCAAGGTTGTATCCTCCCTTTATTTTGAGGCACATGATTATGTAACTTATCGAGATTCAGATTAAGTGTTAATTGTATTTGTGCAATAAAGAAACTGAAGCTACCTTGGATTTAATGACTTTGTGCTTAATTAATTTTGACAGCTTTTATCATTATTACCTTTCGAATAATTCTTAGCAGAATTAATAACATTTTGCAGTAATTAAAATCACAGCTCACTGAATGATAATATACTATTTTTTTTACATTTCTTTGGGAGTTCAGACCCGGAAAATGATTATGAAATTTACTTACCTTCTGGGATGCTTCTTATGAATGTGTTAAGCCATAATTAGAACAAATACTTTGGGATGTCAGCAGAGCTTTTCCACTTAGACAACTGACCCAAGTGTCTAAAGAAACACAGGGTAATAGCCAAGAAGCACAAAATTACAAGGCGACCCCTTTGAAACCCCAAACCTATTTTTACCTATGAAATGGCTTTAAAGATTTTTTCCTAAGGAGGAGAAAACTAGGGAAGGGGAAACCCTAGGAAGAACTAACAGATTGGATTGAAATTAAACATTTTTTACAAGGTAAGACTTACATTTTCCTATAGTGCTGATGACATATCCGTCCAAACCGAAGCATATTATTTGTCATTGTAATCAGCAAATACTATCATATAGTTTGCACGGTGTAGTAACATCTGTGACACCACAGTACCGCAAGCAAGCCAGATACTGTTTTTTCTGGTCCTTTTGATATCTCTTAGGTCTTGTCAGGGCAGTACTTTTTTTTTTTATTGCTTTTTTGTTGTTGTTGTTGTTGTTGTTGGGGATTCATTGAGGGTACAATAAACCAGGTTACACTGTTTGCATTTGTTTTTTTTTTTTTTTTTTTTTTTCACTTTTGCATTTGTTAGGTAAAGTCCCTCTTGCAATCATGTCTTGCCCCCAGAAGGTGTGGCACACACCAAGGCCCCGCCCCTCTCCCTCCTTCCCTCTCTCTGCTTTTCCTTCCCCCCCATAACCTTAATTGTCATTAATTGTCCTCATAAATCCTATGTACTCAATTTTGATATGAGGGCAGTACATTTTTTTTTTTTTTTTTTTGTAGAGACAGAGTCTCACTTTATGGCCCTTGGTAGAGTGCTGTGGCCTCACGCAGCTCACAGCAACCTCCAACTCCTGGGCTTAAGGGATTCTCTTGCCTCAGCCTCCCGAGTAGCTGGGACTACAGGTGCCCGCCACAATGCCTGGCTATATTTTGGTTGCAGTTTGGCCGGGGCCAGGTTTGAACCCGCCACCCTTGGTATATGGGGCCGGAGCCTTACCGACTGAGCCACAGGCACCGCCCAAGGGCAGTACATTTTTAATCTGAACAGTGCAGTGCCCCAGAGAAGTGGCAAAGAAACAGAGCTGTGCCCAAGAGCAGACAAATCTGTGATTTGTTTATTGTCTGTGAAGCTTTTGAGTCAAGGAACCCCACATATCCTGAGTTCCACAC
This sequence comes from Nycticebus coucang, assembly GCF_027406575.1. Lineage (NCBI taxonomy): Eukaryota > Metazoa > Chordata > Mammalia > Primates > Lorisidae > Nycticebus > Nycticebus coucang. Next base: position 145,812,918 of record NC_069782.1, on the reverse strand, counting down.
GGAGTTAAAATGCATTAAATTTCATTCTCAAAAATAATCTCTTAGAAGAATTAGCCACCCCCAAAATCATTTTTTCTAGGGAAGCTCTATGTTTTCCACTGAACCTTTTTTTTTTTAATTTATCAGGTTTGTTACTTGAGCATACAGCTTTGCATGACAGAAAGCATTGGTTTTTGAACTTGGGGCCAAGCATAGGAAATTACATTGCCAAGTGTTTGGCTTTCTAAATGCCTTGCTTATCTGCACAATAGCACTGGCAAAGTGCAGTACACACTGTGAATGCCCGGTATGTGTGGGCCCAATACATTGTCCATAGTGGTGTCACGGGGGATGTGTCACAGCATAGTTTATGACCAGAGAGATCCCAGGGTCACAGGACAGTAGATAGATAGCTTTTGGGGTCAGGTAAATCTGAGTTTGAATCTGGCCTCAGCTAGCTGAATGACTTTTAGCATAACCTTTTTGAGTCTAATTTTCTTCGTAGTTACAAGGAATAATATAAGAATCATAATCATGTTTTGCAGGGTCAGTGTGAGATTTAAAGGTAATGATCGTGAAGTGATAAATGGTGGCTACCATTGTTATTCCAGTAGTACCTTCTGCCCTCTAGGGCATGTCTGCCTGGGCTCTGCTGGCTCCCATTTCTAACTGTGTGCACCTGAGCATGGTATATAATCACCTGGGTTAGCTTAGCTCTTTACATGTAATATGGGGATGATAATAGTGGATCCTTATAGTATCATTGTGAGGAGTAGTGAACTGTAAATGAATGTTGGTAATGTTAATAATAGATATAATGACTTGTATTGACATTTATTGAAGTATGTCAGCATACTCACTATATCACCCAGAGTTTGAAACATATTAAGCACTTTATTAGCTGCTATTGATGCATTTATTGTGAAGCCCTCAGAGTTGTCAAATTCTTCACCTACCACTCTCCAGGGACCCTGTGGTTCTAACCCAGGCATTTCTTTTCTTTTCTTTTTTTTTTTTTTTTTGTAGAGACAGAGTCTCACTTTATTGCCCTTTGTAGAGTGTCATGGCATCACAGCTCATAGCAACCTCCAGCTCCTGGGCTTAAGCGATTCTCTTGCCTCAGCCTCCCCAGTAGCTGGGACTACAGGTGCTCTTATCTATGAGGTTAAATCATTGCATATGAGTCCCTACCCTTTTCTCTTCAACCCTTTAGACTAGTCCCTCCCTTATATTCCCCCTGACTTTTTCTAATCTTCTGTTCTTTAAGATGGTGACAGTGTGAAAGCTTACTCTGAATAAGTCCAGGCTTCTCCAGAAAACAGTAATTGCTCATCTTGATTTATTCCAGTATGTGAGCTGTCTGCTGCGGCTTTTCTCTCAATGACTTGAACCAGCTGGGCACTGCTGCCTCGTGATTGGCAGATCCTTATGCAGTGGGTGCAGCCAGATGGGCCTGGGAGAGAATGCCCCCTTCTTCCTCTTTGTTTTTATTGGCTCAATTTGCCCCCTAAAGGGATAAAGTTTCACAATTTTTAAACGCTGTGCCCACATTTGTGTGTGTTAGTTTATTTTAAACACAAAGAAATATTTTATTCCTACAGGTTTATCAAACTCTCTGATTTGTTGAAAATTCTGGAAATGGGATGTTGGAGCTTGGTCATCGAGAGACTCAGTCTTTCATTTGCAACAGCAAGAGAGTTTCTGGGAGGCTAGTATGGATTACCCACACCACTAGAACCAGTTTTTCTGAGAGGGGCCAAAGCTAAAAACTAACATCACCCTCACATTCTTACTCTGGATCATTTAAGCCAATGGCCGCAAATCAGCTCAGCAAACATCTCTAAAACATCAGTTTAACGCACAGCAGCAAACTACTGTGTTGCCTTTCAGGAGTACAAATCTGAATGGGAGAAGTGCTATGCACCCTAGTGATTGCACCTACAGGCATTGGTATCATACCTGGGTCAAATCTTTCATGTATCCCTTATTAGCTTGGAGAAGAAAGATAACCTGCTCTCTGTAAAAAAGGGGTTGAGAAGATCAACCTCATAGGGTTGTTTTTGAGGTTACTATATCAATCAATAAATGGTAGTCATTCATAAGACACAGTCCCTGACTTAACAGAAGGATACAGACGTAGAAAAGAGATCATTTCCAAGTCATGTGGGAAGGGCAGTGGGCTCATTCTGGTAGGCTGGGAGGAAGGAGGCTTTGTGGGAAGGAAGCTCACTACTTTTGTCTTCTTGGATAAGACAGTCTCCAGAAAATGTAGGTGAAGGGACCATGTTTTCCCAATGAAAGAGATAGCATGAGCAAAAGCACCGTTGAGAAAATGTGGCATGTGCCAGATACTGCAAGAAATTCAGTGTTATTAATATTAGGAGCTCAAAGCCCTTGTGCTTACCTGTTGAAAGAGGCTGCTGGGAAGTGGGCTGCCCCTCTTCACGCTTCCTTTTGTTTCTCTCCCCTCAGGGAAACAGCCTGTTCCAGCACACTTTAGAGGCCATGTAGTCCAAAGAATGCTAGCTCTCTAATTTGTTTAACTTCTGTTCTGAAAAGAAAGGTCATTTATGGGGAAAGGTCATGTTTCTCATTTAAGGAAAAGTCAAATGTGGTTTTCCAGAGCTTCCCTTTTCAACTGTGTGACCTTGTCCTAATTATTTAATCCGTGTCACAAATTCCTCATCTACAAAATTTAAATTGGGAAAATAATAATATTTATCTCATCTGGGACATTTCAGAACGAAATAATATAATCCATGTAAAGTGCTTGGAATAGTCCCTGGCACAAAGTATAATAAGCTCAATTAAGTTTAATATTGATGTGCTAACTAAGGAGTATTTCTGTTCAGAAAAAGGCAGCATTTATTGGAGAGAAAAGGTGTATTTTTTAGCATAGTGTCAATTGCTACTTTATTTTTTGAGACAGAGTCTCAAGCTGTCGTCCTGAGTAGAGTGCCATGGCATCACAGCTCACAGTAACCTCAAAGTCTTGGGCTTAAGCAATTCTTTTGTCTCAGCCACCCAAGTAGCTGGGACTACAGGCACCTGCCACAATGCCCAGCTATTTTTGTTGTTGTTGTTGTTGTTGCAGTTGTCATTATTGTTTTAGCTGGCCCAGTCTGGGTTGGAACCTGCCAGCCTTGGGGTATGGAGCTGGCGCTCTACCCACTGAGCTATGGGAGCCACCCTTCTTTTTGTTTTTTTGAGACAATCTTACTTGGTCACCTTTCAGGGAGTGCTATGACATCATAGCTCATAGCAACTTCAAACTCTTGGACTCAAGAGATCCTCTTGCCTGAGCCTCCCATTAGCTGGGACTACGGCGCCCACCACAATGCCCAGTTAGTTTTTTCTGTTTTAAGTAGAGATGAGATGAGGTCTCACCGTTGCTCAGGCTAGTCTCGAATTTCTGAGCTCAAGTAATCTACCTGCCTCAGCCTCCCAGAGTGGTCATTTGCTATCTGGAACAGAGTGCTTTGAATTTTCTCTTTTAGGGGAAAATTTACTACTACTGCACATACTGTAGTTTGAAAGGAAGCACAAATCCTAAATGGCCATTGTGAGCCATCTGTGCTATTCTTTCACAGAGTCAAAAGCTTTTAAGGTAAAAGTCCTGGGAACAAACCCATCCCACCAGGCAGAACTTTCCCCCCTGTACCTTCCCTTGTCTATCCTCCTCCTCTGAACACTACTGGCTCAATATCTCCTCTCTCCTATTTGAGTCTTCTCAATGATGATTGTTTGGCTTTATTTTATTTCTATATGTCTTTGTGAAGACATATAACAAAAATTTACCAGCTTAACCTTTAGTAGCGTTAGGTGTATTTATGTTGTTATAAAACCAACCTCCATAACAAAAATCTCCCAAATTTGAGACTTTATACCTATTAAACAACTCCCCAGTCTTCCCTCACCAAGCCCTTGACAACCATTGTTCTACTTTCTGTCTCAATGAATGTGACTACTCTAGGAACCTTGTATAAATGGAATCATATAGTATTTTTTTATTCCCTACCTCATTTAACTAATTAATTAATTAGTTAATTATTGTTGGGCATTCATCGAAGGTACAAAGAACCAGGTTACATTGATTCCATTTGTTAGGTAAAGTCCCTGTTTGTAATTGTGTCCCATCCCCAAAAGGTGTGTCACACACCATGACCCCCTCCCCCCTCCCTCCTTCCCTCTCCCTGCTCTCCCAGTATTTGTTTTTTTGACTGGCTTTTTCATTTAGCCTGACAGGTTCAAGGTTTATCCATGTTATTACATGTGTCAGAATTTTCCTCCTTTTCAAGGATGAATAATAACATTTTGTTTATATATTCTTTGTTAATGGACACTTGGGTTGCTTCCACATTTTGGCTATTAATAATGCTGCTATGAGGCGGGGGTGGTGGCTCATGCCTGTAATCCTAGCACTCTGGGAGGCCAAGGTGGGTGGATTTCCTGAGCTGAGGAGTTGGAGACCAGCCTGTGCAAGAGTGAGACTCCATCTCTACTGAAAATAGAAAAACTAGCTGAGCATGGTGGTGCACACCTGTAGTCTCAGCTACTCAAGAGTCTGAGGCAAGAAGGATCGCTTCAGCCCAGGAGTTTGAGGTTGCTGTGAGCTATGACATCACAGCACTCTACCCAGGGCGATAGAGTAAGACTCTCAAACATGATAATAATAATAATAATGCTGTTATGAATGTGAACATGGGTGTACAAACATGTCTTTGAGGCCTTGCCTTCATTTCTTTGAGATATATACCCACAAGTAGTATTGCAGGATCATATGGTAATTCTATTTTTAATTTTTTGAAGAATTAACATTTTGTTTTCCATGGCAACTGTACCATTTTACACTCCCACCAATAGTTTATAAGCATTCACATCTTCACCAACATAGGTTGTTTTCTGATTTTTTTTTTTATAGCTGCTATTATAATGGATATGAGCTGGTATCTCATCGTGATTTCAATTTGCATTTCCCTAATGATTATCAATGTTGAGCAAGTTTATTGGCCATTTGTATATCTTCTTTGGAGAATTGCCTATTCACATCCTTCCCCTATTTTTGAATTGGCCTTTTTGTCATTGTTGAGTCTTAGGAGTTCTTTATATATTCTGAATGTCAATCCCTTATCAGATATATGATAAGCAAATATTTTCTTCTATTCCATAGGTTTTCTTTTCACTCTGTTGATAGTGCTCTATTAACATTTTTTATTTCAAAATATTAAAGGAGTACAAATGTTTTTGTCACATGGACACTTTGTATAATGTTTAAGTTCAGGCTTTTGGCCTGTGGATCCCAGAATAGTGTTTATTATACTATTATATATTATATAATTTATTATATAATATCATATATTTATAATATATTTTTATATATAATTATATAAATATATATGTTATATATAATTATAATATATATTTATAATATTATATATAATATTTATTATAATATTATATATGATATAGGTAAGTTTTTACCCCTTACTCTCTCCTGAGCTCCCCACTTCTTAGTTTCCATGTCCTTTACATCTCTTTGTGCCCATTGTTTAGTTCTAAGTTATTAATATTAGAAAGTACGTGTGGTGGTTTTTTTTTTTTCATTCCTGAAACTTAGGATAGTGGTCTCCAGTTCCCTTCAAGTTGCTGCAAAAGAAACTATTTCAGGGTGATGCCCGTGGCTCAAAGGGGTAGGGTGCTGGCCCCATATGCTGGAGGTGGCAGGTTCAAACCCAGCCCCGGCCAAAATAAAAAGATACTATTTCATTACTTTTTATAGCTGAGTAGTATTCTGTGGTGTGTATATATACCACATTTTCTTTATCCGTTCATGAATTGATAGGCACTTAGGCTGAGTCCATCAGCCTATCATGATTCAGTCTATCATGAATAGAGCTGTGATAAACATTCCAGTGAAGGTGACTTTTTGATAAAAATGACTTATTTTCCTTTGGATAAATACCCAATAATGGGATTGCTGGATCAAATGGTAAGTCTACATTTATTTCTTGGATGTTCCTCAAAGAATGGATTTATTTTTCAATTCTCTGGCAGAATCTTCAGGGTTCTGTTTTCTATAGAGGTTATACTAATTTGTTATCCCACCAACATTGGCACAGGGAGCACAAGCATTCCTTTCTTTCTGCATCCGTACCAGAGAGCATCTGTAGTGGATAAACGGCCATTCTGACAGGAATAAGGTGCTGCCTTATTGTAGTTTTAATTTGCATTTCTCTGATGATTAGTGATGTTGAGCATTTTTCATGTATTTGTTAGTCATCTGTCTTGAAAAAAATTCTGTTCATGTCTATTGCTCATTTTTTAAGAGGATTGGTTGTTTTTTCTTGCTGATTTGAGTTCCTTATAGATTGGGGATAATAACCCTTTATCAGATATGTAGTTTGGGAATATTGTTTGCCATTCTGAAAGTTGTCTATTAACTCTGTTGATTATTTTTTTTTGCTGTGCAGTAGCTTTTTAATTTAGTTTTCCTATTTAATTTATTGTTGGTATATTTGCTTTGGGGGTCTTATTCATAATTTTTTTTTTTTGCCTCCGCCAACATTTAGAAGAGTTTTTCCTACCTTTATTTCTAGGATTTGTATGGTTTCATGCCTTATGTTTAAGTCTCTAATCCATCTTGAATTAATTATTGTATATGGAGAGTTAAAGATTCTGTTTCATTATTCTGTGTGTGACTATCTAGTTTTCTACCATTGATTAAATAGGGCTTCCTTTCCCCACAGTATGTTTTTGTCTTCTTTGTCAAAGATCAGTTGGTTATAGATAGATGGTTTTATTTCTCTATTCTGTTCCATTGCTCTAGGTCACCACTTTTATACCAATACCATGCTGTTTTGGTTACTATAGACCTGTAGTATATTTGAAGTCAGGTAATGCGATACAGATTTGCTTTTTCTGCTTAAGATTGCTTTGGCTACTTGGGGACTTTTTTGGTTCAAAATGAAATGTAGAATTATTTTTTTTCTAGATTTGTACAATATGATGTTGGTATTTTGATGGGGGATTTTGTTGAATCTGTAAATAACTTTAAGTGGTATGGGCATTTTAATGATGTGGATTCTATCAATCCTTGAACATGGGGTGTTTTCTCATTTGTGTCATCTTGGGTTTCTTTCATTAGTGTTTTGTGGTTCCCTGTGTAGAGATCTTTCACCTCCTTGGTTAAGTATATTCTCTGGCATTTTATTTTCTTTGCAGCTATCGTAAATAGTACTGAGTCTTTGATTTGACGCTCAGCTGGACTATTATTAGTATGTAGACATGTTATTGATTTTTGTGCATTGATTTTGTAACCTCAAACTTTGCTGTATTTCTTTTTCAATTCTAGGAGTCTTTTGATGGAATCTCTAGGGTTTTATAGATAACCATTATCTAGTCAGTGAACAGGAAATAGTTTGACCTCTTCTTTCCTGATTTGGATACTCTTTATTTCTTTCTCTAATTGCTTTGGCTAGGACTTCTAGTACTATGTTGAATAGAAGTGGTGACAATGGGTCCCCTTGTCTTGTTCCAGTTCTTAGGAGGAGTGCTTTCAACTTTTCCCTTTTCTATATAATGTAGGCTGTGGGTTTGTCATATATGGCTTTTATAATTTTGAGGTATGTTCCTTCTATGGCTAGTTTGCTAAGGATTTTTATCAGGAAAAGGTGCTGGGTTTCATTAAATGCTTTCCCTACATCTATTGAGATGGTCTATGGTCTTTGTTTTTGCTTCTGTTTGTGTGGTGAATCACATCTATTGATTTGCATATTTTAAACCGTCCTTGTGTTGCTGAGATCAAATAAATGCACTTGATCATGGTGAGTTATCTTTCTGAAGTGCTATTAAATTTGGTTTGCTGGTGTTTTGTTGAGATTTTTGCATCCATGTTCATAAGAAATATTTGTTTATAGTTTTCTTTCTTTGTTGTATCTTTTCCCCAGATAATTTCCTTTAGTGCACAGAAGTTTTTTCTTTTTTCTTTTGCTTTGGTTTTTAGAAAAGGTCTTGATCTGTCACTCATGCTGGAGTGCAGTAACCTGATTATATAGCTCATTGCAACTTCAAACTCCTGGGCTTAAATGATCCACCTGCCCGAGCCTTCCAATTAGCAGGAATTACAAGTGTGCCTGGCACTGGGCTAATTCTTAAATTTTTTTGTATATATGGGTTCTCACTATGTTGCTCATGCTGGTTTCAAACATCTGGGCTCAAGTGATCCTCCTGCCTCAGCTTCCCAAAGTGCTGGGATTACAGGTGTGAGCCGCTGTGCCCAACCAACACAGAAGTTTTTAATCCTGATGTGGTCCAATATATTTTTACTTTTGATGCCTGTGCTTTTGGTGCCATATCCAACAAATCATTGCCAAATCCAGCATCATAAAGGCTTTTCTCTATGTTTTCTTCTGAGAGTTTTATGGTTTTAGTCTTATATTAGGTCTTTAATCCATATTGAAATAGTTTTTGTATGTTTTGTAAGGTAAATTGTGATTGCTTTGTTACTTTTTGTTAAAGAGTACAAAATTCTTGAAGCATTGTCCTGATCTTTCCCCACCTCTAGACTCTACATTACTTTTTACTAGATTTTAAAATATTGGTATAATGCAATAAAATTTGTCAGTTTTAAGTCTACAATTTAAAGAATTTTAAAATATATATATACTAGGTAAACAATGCCACAATCGAGATTAGAACAATTTTATCATCTCCCAAATTCCTTTGAGCTCCTGTTAATCATTTCTGTCTCCCACCCTCAACAACTATCATTTTGTTTCTGTCACTGGTTTTCCTTTGTCTAGAATTTTATAGAATTTCAATCATATAGTTTTTAGGCATTTGTGTTTGGTTTCTTTCATGTAACATAATGATTTTGTGATTCATCTATTTTATTTTGTGCATATAGTTTGTTTCTTTATTCCATTATATGCATATACAGGTATCACAATTTATTGATTTTGCTTTATTTTCCAGTTTCCAGTTGGGTTATTAAACATAAAGTTTCTATAAATAGTTGTGTACGAATCTTTATGTGAACATATATTTTCTTTTATTTTGGTAATACCTAGCAGTAGGTTTCCTAGGTCATATCTTTAACTTTACTTTTAATTATTACTATTTTTTTAAAGACAAGTCTCACTCTCCTGCCCACTAGAGTGCCATGACATCAGTCTAGCTCACAGCAACCTCAACTCCTGAGTTCAAGAGATCTTCCTGCCTTAGCCTTCTAAGTGGCTGGGACTATAGGTGCCTGCTACAATGCCTGGCTAATTTTTCTATTTTTAGTAGAGATGGGCATCTTGCTTTTCTCAAGCTGGTCTTGAACTCCTGAGCTTAAGTGATCCTCTCACCTGGGACTCCCAGGGTGCTAGGATTACAGGCATGAGCCACTGCACCCTCACATGTGTTTAACTTTAAAAGATGCTGAAAACTACTTCCAAAAATGAATGTGCCATTTTACATTCCTTTCAGGTATATATAAGCCTTTTAGTTACTCCACATCCTCACAAACCTTTGGTAAAATCAGTCTTTTTAATTTTAGCCATGCTGGTGGTTTTTAATTTTTATTTCCCTAATGACTATAAATGTTGAGCATCTGTTCATGAATTTGTTAGTTATTCATTTATCTTCTCTGGTGAAATTTCTGTTAAAATTTGGTTCATTTAAAAAATCTAGTTTTCTTATTGAGTTGTAAGAATTTCTTATATAATCTTGATAAAAGGACTTTATTAGATATTTTCTCCCAGTCTGTGGCTTGCCTTTTCATTTTCCTAATAATGTTTTGTACCTTCGTTGAAAATCAATCAATGATATATGGTCTATTTTTGGATTTTCTTCTGTTTCATTAATCTAAACGTGTCTATATTTAAGCCAATACCACCCTGTTTTGATTGCTATAGCTTTACAATGAGTCTTGAAGTTAGATAGTGTAAGTCTCTCAGCTTTATTTTCAAAATTGTATTGGCTACTCCAGGCCCTTTGTATTTCCATGTAAATTTTGGAACGTTAAGCTCTTTGGGTACAGGAATTATGTCCAGCCTTTTAGTGTCACCCCACAGTGCCTGGCTAAGAGATATTATATACATGTTGAATGATCCGTTAATGGGTACTGATTAAATTAGTAGGATTCAACTCATTGAATGTTAGAATCTTAGAGCTGGAAGACAGCTTACAAGGGCATTAAGATGAAGACAAAGCGGGTGGCGCCTGTGGCTCAGTCGGTGGGGCGCCGGCCCCATATACCGAGGGTGGCGGGTTCAAGCCCGGCCCGGCCAAACTGCAACCAAAAAATAGCCAGGCATTGTGGCAGGCGCCTGTAGTCCCAGCTACTCGGGAGGCTGAAGCAAGAGAATCGCTTAAGCCCAGGAGTTGGAGGTTGCTGTGAGCTGTGAGAGGCCACGGCACTCTACCGAGGGCCATAGGGTGAGACTCTGTCTCTACAAAGAAAAAAAAAAAAAGATGAAGACAAAGCATAATCACCCCCATGAAACATATGGGTAAAACAGATAGATTGAATGACTTGCCTAAGGCAAGGAGAGGCAGTAAGAACCAGAATGTAAGTCTTTGACACACCTGCCTCTAAATTAGGCACCGGGCTTACCTGGGTTTGGTGGGTGTGTAATAACAGTGATAGGATTTCATTTTGCCTTTACCACCAACACTCATCAATAATGTGGCAGGTCATAGGGATACAGAGAGGAATGAGGCATGGTACGTACATGTTCATGGTCTATTAGGACTACTTTTGTACTTTTTACTGAAAGTGCCCCAGACAAGGCCCTAATGTGTGTGGCCTAGGAAATGTGCCTAAAGGAGACCTTAGACATCTGTGTTTTAGTGGCAGACTTAAGGCAAGTTAATACCTGAATGAATTTGATGAAAGACTCCGAGGCAGAAGCAGCAATGCCAAGGACAAAATTCTTTCAAAGTAAATAGCCTACACATTACAGGTGTTGCTACCTGCACACCTGTATTGGAGGACTTGATAAGACATTTTGACTTTTTAATGAATGGCCATGAAATTGACAAATTAGGGGGGAGGAAATTGCATCTCTGAATGCTTGTAGTTCATCATTCTCCTGGTAATGACTCAGCTCCTTTTGCCATTCAAGCTGTAATTTGTATTTCTTTCTAATAGACACATTAATATCTTCGTGCTTATTTCTAACCTTAACTGTCTACCGAAGATTTCCTTAAAGGGAAATAGAGAAATTTGAGAGTATAATTTAAAAAGTAGCTTTTATATGATTTGAGGTTACCAATATTAAGATTTAGGCAATGCCTCATGGTGAAATATTTTTAAATCGTAATCAGCTATGAATAATTTCTACCATTTTGCTCTGAAAAAGGAAATTTTTCATTATTTTAAAATACTTTTAGCCATAATTATGACATAAAACAAATGTTAATTATGTTTGAAAATATTAAAACACATGTCATGTATTCTTTATCAAAGAAAATATGTCTTCCTAAGATTATGTATTTATACCTAAAGTAAACAAAAATTAGGTTAATAATTTAGTAAATATCTATGAACTAACTCTTGAACAACAAATTACCAATAACATAATTACTGCTGCCTATCCTATTTTTCTGCCTTTTTGACAGCGCTGACCACCATCCTAAATTTTTTATCAATATCTTGCTTGCTTTGTTTTTTAAAGTTGTATCACTCGCTCATACAAACACATATACACCATTTGCCTAAACAATGTATTATTTATTTATTTATTTATTTATGTTTTCGAACTTTATAAAATGGTATCATACTTCATATGGGTTTTGCCTTTTTCTACCCTGTAGACAGGCTTTTCATTCATTTTTACTATCATATAGTATTCTGTTGTGTGATTATATCATATTTTATTTAACTGTTACTTTATCACTAGTCTTTATTTTGTTACAAGATTTTTATTATCGCATGTATTTATGCTATGAATATTCTTAAGCATGGCTCCTGATACGTATGTGTACCACCTTCTTTCGGCTGTATATGTAGAATTGCTGAATTATAAAGTATGTCAATGTTCACCTTTACAAGCTACTGTCAAATTATTTTCCAAAGTGATTGTGTCAGTTCAGAATCATACAACTGAAGTGAAGTGATTCCATTATCCATCTATTGCTAGTTCTGCTATAACACACTCATGTCCTAAAAACCACCACGCTATTTTTAATTACCTAACAAGAAACATAGGGCTTATAAGAAAAATAGGGTTGGGGGAAACCTCTCAAAAACTTGGTTAGAGGCACATTAAAAACAGTAGCACAATTTTATACATGTTAAATGGCCAAGAAATACATAACTATCATAATAAATATAACCTTTCCTTAAAAACGTTTGCTTGTGGAAGTGAGTGTTGGAAGGGCTGCAGCTTGTAAGTTATTGTGTAGTAACGGAAGAGAGGTCATCTGAAAGTGGACAGAACATTGTAACGCCAAACATGGATGGATGTGGGTCCAAACATTCTGGTAAACTAAGATGTTACCAGAATGGATGTTAGAGGTATGTTTTGTGTATTCCTAGGCAGCTTTATCATGTGGGTACAGTTTAGGCATTCACCTGGTATTTTGGGGGGTGGAATTATGCATAATCAAATGTAAAATGTGCATTAGACACAAATTATTTCTTAATATATCATTATATTGGAACAAATTAACATTTTCACAGTGAACATTATAGCAGAACTAACTGTATTCTTCAATACTTGACCTTTCACATTTTTTAAAAATTTCAACTGATTTAAAGGCACACATAGTTTTTGGTTACATGGATGAACTGTGTACTGAATTCTGTACTTTTAGTGTACCCCTCACCCAAATAGTATACACTGTACCAAAAAGGTAATTTTCTATTACTCACCCTCACCTCTGAGTCTCCAGTGTCCATTGTACCACTCTTTATGGCCTTGTGTACCCACAGCTTAGTTTCCCACTTAAGAGTGGGAACATGTGGTATTTATTTTCCTGTTCCTGGGTTATTTCACAGGTTAATAGCCTCCAGTTCCATCCAAGTTGCTGCAAAAAATATTATTTCATTCTTTCTTATGGCTGAGTATTATTCCATGGTATATACAGAGGATACCCTCTGTAAATACCATGTATATATTTTTTTAAGAAAGGAAAAAACTATATTAAAATTGTAATATTCATTATATATGGATAACAAAAGATTAATTTGAGTTATGTTGAGCATCTGTTGTAATTGCAGAAGTTAAATATGATTGGAGTATTACAAATTTAATACAGATCTTTCCTTTCTTAAAATGTGTATATATATTTTTAGCTCCTTCTGTATATACCACATTTTCTTTAACCACTCCTCCATTGATGGGCACTTAGAGTGATTTCATAGTTTTACAATTTTGAATTGTGCTGTGATAAACATACAATTAAAGGTACCTTTTTTTTTTTTGAGATAGAGTCTCACTTTCTTGCCCTCAGTAGAGTGCTATAGTGTCATGGCTCACAGCAACCTCAAACTATTTGGCTCAAGTGATCCTCTTGCCTCAGCTTCCCAAGTAGTTGGGACTACAGGTGCCTACAACAGCCCCTGGAGATTTTTTTAGACATGGGATCTTGCTCTTGCTCAGGCTGGTCTCAAACTCCTGAGCTCAAGTGATCCACCTGCCTTGGCCTCACAGAGTGCTGGGATTATAGGTATGAGCCACTGCACCCAGCCCTATGGGTGTCTTTTTGATATAATGACTTCTTTTCCTCTGGGTAGATACACAAAAGTAGAATTGCAGGATCGAATGGTAGATCTACTTTTAATTCTTTGAAAAATATCCACACTGTTTTCCATAGAGTTTGTACTAGCTTACGTTCTCACCAACATCGTATGTGTTCCTTTTACACTGTATTTGTGCCAACATCTATTGTTTTTTTGACTTTTTAATAATGGTCATTCTGGTGGGTGGCACCTGTGGTTCAACGGAGTAGGGCGCCGGCCCCATATGCTGGAGGTGGCAGGTTCAAACCCAGCCCCGGCCAAAAACTGCAAAAAAAAAAAAAAAAATAAATAATAATGGTCATTCTGACTGGGGTAAGGTATATCACCGTGGTTTCAATTTCCACTTCTCTGATGATTAGTGATATTGAGCATTTCTTCATGTTAGTCGGCCATTTGTGTATCTTCTGAAAAATGTTCATGTTGTTTGCCTACTCTGTAAGGGAATTATTTGATTTTGTGTTGTTGATTTGTTTGAGTTTCTTGTAGTTCTGGATATTAGTCCTTTGTCAGATGTATAGTTTATGAATATTTTTTCCCATTATGTAGGTTGTCTATTGACTCTTTTGATTATTTCTTCTGCTGTGCAGAAGCCTTTTAGTTTAATTATGTGCCAAGGATTTATTTTTGGTTTTGTTGCATTTGCTTTTGGGGGTCTGGTGTTAGTCATAAATTCTTTGACTAGGCCAATGTCCAGAAGAGTTTTTCCCAGATTTTTTTTGCCAGATTTTCTTCTAGAATTTTTATGGTTTCAGGCCTTACATTTAAGATCTTATCCATCTTGAGGTATTTATGTGTGGTGAGAGATAGGAATCCAATTTTATTCTTCTGCACGTAGCTCTCCAGTTTTCTCTGCACCATTTATTGACTAGGATGTATTTTCCCCTGTGCTTTTGCCTGCTTTGTTGAAGATTGGTTGGTTTTAGGTATTTGGCTTTATTTCTGGGTTCTCTATTCTGTTTCGTTTATCTATGTGTTTATTTGTATACCAGGGACATGCTATTTTGGTGACTATTGCCTTGTAGTAAAATTTCAAGTTAGGTAATGTGATGTCTACAGATTTATTCTTATTGCTTTGACTATTCAAGATATTTTTGGTTTCATGTGAATTTCAGGATTATTTTTTCTAATTCTGTAAAAAATGACATTGCTGCTTCTTGTTGTTTTTGATCCAGAGTCTCACTATGTTGCCCTCGGTAGAGTGCTGTGGTGTCACAGCTCACAGCAACCTCAAACTCTTGGGCTTAAGTGCTTCTCTTGCCTCAGCCTCCCGAGTAACTGGGACAACAGGCACCCCCCACAACACCCACTATTTTTTGGTTGTAGTTGTCATGGTTGCTTAGTAGGCCCGGGCAGGGCTCAAACCTGCCAGCCTCAGTGTATGTGGCCAGCAACCTACTCACTGAGCTACGGGCACCAAGTCGACATTGCTATTTTGATAAGATTTGCACTGAACTTTAAATTTCTTTGGGAAGTATGGTCATTTTTACCAATATTGTTTCTGATTCATGAGGAGATGATTTTCCATATGTGTTCTCTACGATTTCTTTCATTGGTGTTTTGTACTTCTCCCTGTAGAGATCTTTTACCTCCTTGGTGAAGGATACTCCTAGTTTTTTTTCAGCTATTGTAAATGACATTGAGTTCTTGATTTGATTCTAAGCTTAGTTGTGACCAGTGTATTGCAGTGCTACTGATTTGCATATGTCAATTTTGTAAACTAAGACTTTACTGAATTAATTCATCAAATATAGGAGTTTTTTAGAGGAGTCTTTGGGGTGTTATAGGGGCAACAAGATAATATCATTTTTAATTTAAAAAATTGTTTTTGTGTTAAGTTTCACAAGTATTTGAGATCATATCGTTTTTTTTTTTTTTTTTTTGAGACAGAGCCTCAAGCTGTCACTCTGGGTAGAGTGCTGTGGCATCACAGCTCACAGCAACCTCCAACTCATTGGCTCAAGCGATTCTCCTGCCTCAGCTTCCCAAGTAGCTGGGACTACAGGCACCCACCACAATGCCCAGCTATTTTTTTGGTTTTAGCTGTCATTGTCGTTTGGTGGGCCTGGGCTGGATTTGAACCCACCAGCTCAGGTGTATGTGGCTGGCACCTTAGCTGCTTGAGCCACAGGCGCTGAGTCAGAGATCATATCATTTTTAAACAGAGATAGTTTGGCTTCCTCTTTTTCAACTTAGATGCCCTTTATTTCTGTCTGTTGCCTAATTACTCTGGCTAGGGCTTCCAGGAAGGAGTGTGTTGAATAGAAGTGGTGACAGTGAGCATCCTTGTCTTGTTCCAGTTCTCAGAGGAATGCTTTCAATTTTTTCCTATTCACTATGATGTTAACTATGAGTTTGTCATATATGATGTGTATATATGGTAGGTTCCTTAAGGTAGGTTCCTTCTATGCCTAGTTTGTTGAGGGTTATTTCCATGAAGGAAGGCTGGATTTTATTGAATGCTTTTTTCTGCATCTGTTGAAAGGGTCCAATGGTCTTTTGTTTTTAATTCTGTTATGTGGTGACTCACGTTTATTGACTTGTGTATGTTGAGCCATCCTTGCACCCCCTCCCTTTCTTTTGCCAACCAGATAAATATAAAATCGTGCCTTACTGTGGTCTCGACTCAAAAGTCTCTGTGATTCTAGTAAGATTGATTATTTTTCCCTTTTGTTTATTGGCCACCTTCTTCAGTACCTTGCCTGTTCCTAGACTTTGTCTATTTTTTCAGTTGGTTTCTTTGGCTTTGTCTTTTCTGTAAGAGATTTTTGTATACTTGTGATCCTAATCTGTTGCAGATAATATGTTGCAAAAGCCACCTCTAATACTATAGCCTTTTCTTTAAACTGTCTTTTGATAAATAGAAATGCTTAGTTTTAATGCAGTCAATTTTATTTTTTATTTTATTTTACTCATTTTTTTGAGACAGTCTCACTATGTCACCCTTGGTAGAGTGCCGTGGTGTCTCAGCCCACAGCAACCTCAAACTCTTGGGCTTAAGTGATTCTCTTGCCTCAGCCTCCCAATTAGCTGGGACTAAGGTGCCTGCCACAATATCCAGCTAATCTTTTGTTGGAGTTGTCATTGTTGTTTAGCAGGCCAGGGCCGAGTTCAAACCTGCCAGCCTTGGTGTATGTGGCCGACATTCTAACCACTGAGCTATGGGAGCCAAGCCTGCAGTCAATTTTATTAATCTTTTCTTTTTGACTCATATTTTCTTGTTTAAGAAATCCTTCCCTATGACTTATGTCTTTTAAAGTTTAAAATGTTTATTTACTATTAAAATCTTAAAACATTTTTAGTTGATTTCTGTGTATAATATGAGAGATCAATTTTTTTTATGTGTAACTAATTCTGTTTATCAAATAAACATTCCTTTTTTTTTTTTTTGAGACAGAGTCTCACTATGTTACCCTCGGTAGAGTGCTGTGGCGTCCAAGCTCACAGCAACCTCAAACTCTTGAACTTAAGTGATTCTCCTGCTTCAGCCTCCCAAGTGGCTGGGACTACAGGCACCTGCCACAACACCCAGCTGTTTTTTTGTTACAGTTGTTGTTGTTTAGCTGGCCTTGGCTGGGTTTGAACCTACCAGCCTGGGTGTATGTGGCTGGCGCCGTAACCACTGTACTACAGGCACTGAGCCTAAACATTCCTTTTTCTAATGATCTGTCACATCATCTCTGTTATGTACCAAATTTAAATGAAAGTGCCTATTTGGAGCTTTTTATTTTCTGTCAGTAGTCAATTTGTCTATCTTGATTTAATACTATGGTGTCTTAATTATTAAATGGTTTTTCTCAAAGTCTTAATACCTGGTAGGGATACTCCCTCTTTTCTTATGCTTCTTTTGGATATTGTTTTAAAATAAACATAAAATTCACCATTTTAACCATTTTTAAGTGTACAATTCAGTGGTATTAAGTACATTTATAATGTTGTATAACCATCACCATTATCTGCTTCCATAATTTCATCATTCTAAACACTTAAACCTACTTATTGCTTATTGTACTCATCAAGCAATGACTCCCTATTTCTGTCTCCAGCCCTTGGTAACCTCTAATCCACTTTCTGTCTATATAAATTTGTCTATTCCAGATATGTAAGTGGGATCATTCAATAGTAGTCTTTCTGTGTCAGCTTATTTTATTTAGTATAATATGCCAAGGTTCGTGCATGCTTATAGCATCTATAGGAACTTCATTCCTTTTTATAACTAATAAATATTCTATTATCATGTATATGCCACATTTTATTTATTTATTCATGTTTTTATGGACAGTTGGGTTGTTTCCACCTTTAAGCTATCATGAATAATGCTCCCGTGAGCACTGGTGTCTAAGTTCTGTTTGAGTCTCTATTTTCATTTCTTTTGAGTATACACCTAGGGGTGAACTGCTTGAATCATATGGTAATTCTGTGTTTAACTTTTTGAAGACATGCTAAACTTTTCCATAGTGGCTGCCTCATTTTATATTTCTACTAGTAGTATGTGAGGGTTCCAATATCCGTATATACTTGGCAAAAGAAATATTTTTGATATGCTATAAGAAGATGGGATTATATAATATACTATAACCCAGAGAAGGTGGAAAATAATGGAGAATAAAAAAGTAAAGAACAAGTGTGGTGAAGGGAAAACGGTTACAAATATTGTAGATACAAGTTCAACCATATGCATAATTAAATGAGATTGTTCTGAGTATGTCAACGAAAATATGAGGACTGTTAGGGGGGTTAAAACAAAGCAAATAAGACCCAACTATCTGTTATTGTAAGAAACCACGTTAAATATAAAGGCACACAATGATTTAGAGTAAAGGCATGGAGAAAGACATACCATATTGTCACTAATCAAAAGAAAGTTCTCCAGAAAAAGAAAAAGGAGATTTTCAGAAAAAGCAGATTTCAGATCAAGGAAAATTATCAGGAGTAAAGAAGAACATTACAAGCCTCCCCTCCCTGAACTATGCAGATTATGGACCTAACATAGGAAGCTGCTTGGAAATTGTACAGAGATGTCACTGCAGAATCCCAGGGAACCAGGCAGAATCCCAAAGGCATCTAAGCTTAGAGCAGCTTGAGCTGGGCACCATTCTGAGAGCCTAGATGCTAGGAAACAATGGGCATTCCTTCAGGCACTACAGGGCTCCAAGGATGGCTAGAGGAGCCCAGGCACTTCCAGATACCCCTGGAAAGATCCCTACCACCATGCTATGGGCTGCTGTGAGACTGGGATGTGAGCAGACCATATTCCCCCAGCACCTTTTACTCAGCCTATTTGCCTAGAAAGGGCTCTACCCTGTCAGATCTAAGCTTCCAGTTTGAGAGTCTAAAGCTGGGCAGTACCCCACCCTTAGGCTGAGTTGAGGGGGAACAGGGAAGCCTAAGCTTTCTTACACACACCTAGGACAATACCCGCCACCCTGCTGTGGCCTTCTGTGAGACTGAGACATAAACGGACTGCACTCTGTGCAGGGTCTCTTCCTTGGTGCTCGCCTAAAGTGGCCTTGCCTTCTTTGATCACAAGCCCACAGATGGCACCATTTTGAGAGCTTAGCGCTGGGCCAAACCCTACCCTTGGCCTGAGTTTAAGGTATCGTGGCTCAGCTGCCACTTGGCTAAGAAGAAACAAGAGAGACAAAGCTCTCCTAAGCATACTTCGGACAATACTTACCACCCTATTACAGGCAGCTGTGGGACTGAGAACTAGCCTACCAACCCATTGCAGCTACCAGTAGCACCAATATGGACCACTTGGGTCCTAGTGGGTGGCTCTACCACCATTACCACAACCTTCCACATCACATCAGCTGCTCAGGGGCCTGAAAATCCACTCACAGACCCAGCCCTCTTTGCTCTAATTACTATCTTCTAAGCAAGCCACCTAGACACCCAAGAATTTATTCCGCATGACACACTAACTCTGCTGCCACCATAAACTGCTCTGGGGCCTAACAGTAGGCGTTCTCAGTCCATTACTTCCACCCCTGGGGCCCAGAGACCGGCTTAACTGGTGTTCACGTCCTCACCAAACTTCTCCATAGCCTCAACTAATAACTATTACCTAAGCTACTAGGAAACCACTGATACCACTAGATACCACTGACCCTGTGTATTTCCACGGAACTTATACAAAGATCACACTTCTGTAGGCAGTCAAAAGCAAAGCCCAAGTGTTCTACTCAACCAACAACATCTTCAGGAAAAAATTCTCCTCTTTGAAAGCAATTTCAAAAAATTAGAACAAGGAGTGGCGCTTGTGGCTCAAAGGAGTAGGGCCCTGGCCCCATATGCTGGAGGTGGTGGGTTCAAACCCAGCCCCTGGCCAAAAACTGAAAAAAAAAAAATTAGAACAAATAACTGCCATATCAAATGCACAGATATGAACAAAAGCCCACAAGAAACATGAAAAAGCAAAGAAATAGGATACGACCAAAGGACCAGAACAATTGCCCACCATTGGAAACCAATCAAAAAGAATTTCTCATAATGCCTAAAGAATTTCAAGCATTGATTCTAAAGGAGCTCAAGGAGATGCAAGAGAAATCTGAAGACCAATACAAAGAAACCGTAAAACCAATTCAGATATGAATGAGAAATTTACCAAGGAGAGAGATACCATTTAAAAAAAGAACAAAAACAAATTCTGGATCTGAAAAATTCATTGAAGGAAATATAAAACACATTCAAAGGCTTCAAGATGCATAGGCCAAGCTGAAGAATGAATCTTAGAACTTGAAGACAGATCTTTTGAAATAATCCAGTCAGAAAAAAAATGAGAGAGAGAGAGAAAGGGTGGGAAGGAAGGAAGGGAGGCAGGCATGGAGGGAAGGAAGGAAAAACAATGAGTAAAAGCCTTTGAGACATCTGGGGCTACATAAAGCAACTGAACTTACAAACGATCAGTATTCCTGAGAGGGAAAAGAGATCAAAATGATAAAAAAAAAAAAAAAACCACATTAGGAAATAATTGATGAAAACTTTCCAGGCTTAGCAAGAGAGTTAGATATTTAAATACAGAAGGCCAAAAAAATCCCCAGGAAAATACATTACAAAAAAGGACTTCATATTATAATCAGAATGACTAAAGTCAAAGTGAAAGAACTTTAAAATTAGCAAGGGAAAAGTACACAGTAATCTTTAAAGGAAACCTCATCACATGACAGTGGACTTTCAACAGAAAACTTACAGGCCAGAAGTGAATGGGATGGCATTTTCAAAGTGCTAAAAGAAAAAACTGCCAGCTGAGAATTTTTCATCCTACCAGTATAAGTGTCAGAAATGAAGGAGAAATAAAGCATTCCCAGATAAGCAAACACTGAGAGAAATAATCAAAAGAGTAAAGAGACAACCTACAGAAAGGGGAAAAATATTTGCAAACTACATATCCAGTAAAGGATTAATATTCAAAATCCACAAGGTACTCAAACACATCAGCAAGAAAAACCCAAATAATTCCATTAAAGAGTGGGCAAATGATAAGAAACTTACCACAACATCACTAATGGAAATTAAGACGGCAATGACATAATACTTTACTCCAGTCAGAATGGCCATTATTAAAAAATCAAAAAATAATGGATGCTGGCACAGATGTGGTGAAAGGGAATTCTTACATACTGTTTGTAGGAATGTAAATTAGTACAACCCCTGTGGAAAATAACATGGATATTTTTCAAAGAATTTAAAGTAGATCTACCATTCAATCTTACAATCCCACTACTAGGTGTCTACCAAAAGGAAAAGAAGTCATTGTATCAAAAAGACAGCTACAATTCTGTTTATCTCAGTACAATTCAGAATCTCAAAGAAATGAAATCAACTTATATGCACACTGATTGATGAACAGGTAGAGAAAATGTGGTATATATGCACTGGAATACTACTTAGTGATAAGAAAGAATAAAATGAAGTCTTTTGTAACAACCTGGATGGAACTGGTGGTGGAGGTTGTTGTCCTAAGTGAAGTGACTCAGGAACAGGAAAATAAGTGCCACCTGTTCTCACTTACGACTAGGAGCTATACTGTGGCTATACAAGGGCACACATACTGGTACGATGAACACGGGAGACACACATCGAGAGGGTGAGGGATGACAATTTGTGGGGTACAATGTACATGATTTGGGTGATAAGTAAACTAAAAGGCCAAACATGGGCGGCACTCATAACTCAGTGAGTAGGGCAGTGGCCACATACGCTGAGGCTGGTGGGTTCGAACCCAGCCTGGGCCAGCTAAAACAATGACAACTGCCACCAAAAAAAAAAAAAAAATGGCCAGGCATTGTGGCAGGCGCCTATAGTCCCAGCTGCTTGGGAGGCTGAGGCAAGAGAATCAGTTAAGCCCAAGAGTTTGAGGTTGCTGTGAGCTGTGATGCAACAGCACTCTAACCAGGGTGACAGCTTGAGATGCTATCTCAAAAAAAAAAAATAAAATAAATAGCCAAACTTGATTACTATACA
Organism: Nycticebus coucang; assembly: GCF_027406575.1. NCBI lineage: Eukaryota > Metazoa > Chordata > Mammalia > Primates > Lorisidae > Nycticebus > Nycticebus coucang. Next base: position 145,790,744 of record NC_069782.1, on the reverse strand, counting down.
ATATATACATTATTTAGTATTGTGACTGCACTGTGAAGACTGCATTGTTTAAATGACTTCATTTCCTTTGGGTAGAAACCTAGCAGAATAGAACTCTGCTAGGTTCTATTCTGAAAGAAAGAAACTCTCCTGTCCTAAATCTATTAAATTATTTTTAAAAAGAAAAAAATAGTAAAAAAAAAAAAAAACCCACCAAAATGAAAAATAAACAAATAGGGGCCAAGTAAGGATGTGATTATAGTGGTTCTCAACTTTTATATCAAAATCTCAATGGAAGATTAAAAATAAATACAGAATTTTTTAAAAAGGAAGAAGTAAAAGAGGAGCTATTATTATGGATATCATGGACATTAAAAGGATGATTATGGAATATTATAAATAATCCCTTGCTATCGATTTGATAGCATAGATGAAATGGACCAATTCCTTGACAGACACAATCTTCCAAACATCATAGAAGGAGAAATAGATATTATATGGACCTTTGTGTATTAAAAACTGTTCATTTATATTTACCCACATATTTTAACCTTCTATTTCTCTTTATTCCTTCCTATATTTCTGTGCTTCCATTGGGGTCATTTTTCTCTTGTTTAAATCACTCTTACCAGAGGGGTGTGTGTGTGTGTGTGTGTGTGTGTGTGAAGTGCTGCAAACAATTCTGTTAACTCCATAGGTGCTTAAAATAGATAAGATGCAATGGATCAGATCAAGGTAGTTTATTATTCACAGCACAGCAAACATCGGGAGCCTGTTCCCCAAATCATGGCAAGGTTGGTCTCAAGTGCTTTGTTGGTGTGGCCAGAATTTGCTATTCTCACAGATATGTCATTGTCATGGCCAAAGTTAATGTCAGAGGCTGTTAGACACCAGTAGCAGCTATAAAATTATGTGCCAGGATCAGACGGTCATCTTTAGAAAGATGAGTCAACTGCTGACGTGAGCCACCAGGCTTGTAGACCATTTTGGCTTCTTTGGCTTACACATAGAAGTCTGTGTTTTCGGCCCATTGGGTTATGTTGGTGGGTTTCTGTACACAGTCTGATGATGAATGCAGGTAGTAATTCTGGCCACTTTGGCTGTAGTGACTAGAGTGGACATACTGTTACATTCAGTCTTGCTGGGTATAAATTTTTCCTATGGGCATGCGTATGAGTTATATAAATGTCCTGTTAGGCTGCAAAAAAGGCTTTCTAGTGTTCTTGGTCATTGGAACTGGATGGCTGCAGCTGCCCAGTGGACACCATCAACTATCAATTTGGCCAAGTCAACAGTAAACCAAGCCTAACTAGCCTTTCAGGAACTTCTTGGAAGCAGGATGCCCAGAACTCCAAATTTGCCAACTGAGGCAATAATCTGTAAGCCTCCATCCATTTCCCATTAACCTTTTCACTGGCCACACAGGACTGTTGTTTTGAGATACTGTGTTTCTTAATACCCGTTATTTCATTAAGATTATCTTTTTTTTTCCCCTAAAACTCTATGATATTTTTACTACAACCTAAGAAGGAACTGGAAGCCTTGTTCACTGCTTCCACTATCAGCTCTCAAACATTTCTTCCTGATTGAGATAATTCCCCTTGGACATTATGAGCCTTCACAGTGCAGTCACATAAAATATCAATACCAATGATATATTCAGTGGTAGGAATAACACTGGTGGACAGTGGAGGTCTGAACAACCCTATCTGGCTGCTCCTAGTTATTTCTCTTTACCATTCACTGTTTCCAAGTCTGTCCACTTGAATGCAGTACTCTTCCCCCTCAAGAAAGCTTGGTAAGATAGTGATTTAAGCACCTGTATTCAAAAGAGCCATACGAATTCATATCTCTTCCCCCAGTATCCCATTATATCCTCAATACCTAAGGTCTTCGTTTCTCCCTAGGACAGAGAGACCATGGCCCCACCTCTTATCTCCCCTGCTCCTGACCAGTCATACCGGCCTCTTTCTGTTTACTTAATTCATATATATTAATAGATAGGACAGTAGGCCACTTCTTATTCCTCCCTTCTTAAAACACTTGACTGAGAACATTTGCTCTTGTCTTCCAAAAAGTATCTTCGTATCCCTGAATCCAGGCCATAAGATCCTTGCCTTTTCTTCCCATAAGTCTGTGTCTGTCTTGGTACCCTGCTCACTATTCCAATTTTGTCAGGGAAGAGCCCCAACCTTGCCACTATATAGGTGCCGAAAATAGATAAAAGACTTGATAGGTTTATGAAAGATAGTTTATTACTCACAGTAGGGCAAACAGCAGGTATACAAGCCTGGTGACACTGGTTTCCCTGCCCTCCAGTGGTTTGGAGCAACTCAATGGATCACATGTTAGCTACACCCCCTGGGTTGTGCTGCATTTGAGGAACCCAAGGACAAAAGCTCAGTATCTTTTATAGAAGACAATATGCAAATCAGCCTTCTCTCCCAGCAACCAATAAAGTGCTTGATAGTCATGCTACAGTCTCATGTGACCTACTTACTAGCTTCTCTGACTAGCTATAGAAATAGGTCAGAACCAGATGACCATTAAATCTTGCAGCCAGGCATACACAGCAAGGATATGCAGAGATGTCCAGTGCCCATGGTAGACGTCTTTGCCCAACATTTTGTCAGAAAATGTTTTTATTTCAACTTAAATTTTGAAGAATGTTTTTACTTGATGTAAGATTATAGGATGGCAATTATTTTCTTCCTGGCACTTTAACAAGGTTATTCCCAGTATGGAGATTTCTCAAAGATATAAATGTAGACCTACCATCCAATCTAGCAATCCCACTGCTAGGTTTCTACCCAAAGGAAATGAAGTCATTTAAACAAAAAGACACCCTCACTAGAACGTGATCACAGCACAATTCACAATCGCAAAGAAGTGGAATCAACCTAAGTGCCTTTTAATATATGAGTGGATAAAGAAATGTGGTCTATATACCATGGAGTACTACTCAACCATAAAAAGGAACAAAGTAATGTCATTTGCAGCAACATGGAGTGAATTGGAGACCATGATCCTAAGTGAAGTATCTCAGGAATGGAGAAATGAACACCACATGTCCTCACTAATAAGTAGAAGCTAATAAATGGATACACACAAGCACAAAGTGATAAAAAGGACATATGAAACCAAGAATAAAGAAAGGTTGGAGGGTGGGCGTGGGATAAAAACTTACCTATCCTTCTCTATTGGGTACAAGGAACACTATTCTGATGATAGGCACACCAAAATCCCTGACTTAAGCAGTATACAAGATATACATGTTAAAAAAAAAAAAAAACAACAACACTTGTGGGCAGCACCTATGGCTCAAAGGAGTAGGGCACCAGCCCCATATACTGGAGGTGGTGGGTTCAAACCCAGCCCCAGCCAAAAAACTGCAAAAAAAAATATTTGTACCTCCTTGATTAATATTTTGAAATTCAAAAAATAAAAAAGGAAAAGAGAAAAAGAAATTATTCCATATAGTCTTCTGGCTTCCACTGTTTTGACTGAGAATCCATCATTCCTTCTGCAGTTGCTGTCTGTCCAGTCAAAGCCCAAATTCCCAGCCTCTTGCCCTGTGGATTCCCAGCATCCTTCCATGCACACAGGCACAGGAAGTACCTCACTGGCCTGAGGGAAATAGGCAGCAGAACGTAAGTTTATTACTTCACAGTTGTCTCCTCTAAGACTCTGGGCCCCTTGGTCCTTGTTTCTAAACAGGATGGTTACCTGTTTGATGTTGGTTGCCTTAACTCTGCCCACATCTTTGTAAAGAGTCCTTTATTAAACTGTCTTTAGCTACTCTTTTTGGTTATGCTTTGTATTTCTTGCTGGGTCACATAATCAACAGATTTCTTTAATAATAGGACTACTGATGTCTTTTGATACATTTATGTGTCTTGTGAGTTTTCAAGAAGGGTCTGAGAATATGTATCTCCAAGCATTTTAGGGCTGGGGTTTTTAAAACCTTATCTTTAGAAATAGTATTATGTGAGTGTGGACTTAATACTAAATGGCTCCGTGACTACTGGGACTCTACGTAAACAGCAGTCAACAGACGATTACCAACCTGCCTAATAAAGCTTCTGATACATAAGTCTTTTTTTTTTTGGTTGGGGATTCATTGAGGGTACAAAGAACCAGTTCACACTGATTGCATTTGTTGGGTAAAGTCCCTCTTATTATTGTGTCCCATCCCCAAGAGGTGTGTCACACCCCCGTGACCCCACCACCCCCCTCCCTCCCTTTCCCTGCACCCCTCCCACCTCGTACTAACTAGGTCATCAATTGTCCTCATCTCAGAATTGAGTACATAGGATTCTTGCTTCTCCATTCTTGTGATGCTTTACTAAGAATAATGTGTTCCACTTCCATCCAGGTTAATACAAAAGCTGTAAAGTGCATCTACCCAGAAGAAAAAAATTCTGTCTTTTTCATCTCTCTTTTCCTCAAAGAGTTGCTGCGTTAGTAGAGTTTCAACACATAGTCTAGTGGTTAAGAACATGAACTTTGGAAGCAGAAAGATATAAGTTCAAATCTTTGTTCTGCTATGTCTCTTTGGTAAATTACTTAATCCTCCTGAGATTGTTTCCTCATTTGTAAAATGAATATATGTGTACTTACTTTGTCATGGTCTTTTGGAGGGATTAAGGAAATAATAGCTTTCATTCATGGGACAAGTAGGTCCTTAAGTATTAACTTCCTTTTTAATTCTTCCCTTAATGACAGCCAACTTAAGTCATGTAAGGAAGATGAAGTTATACATTCCTTTCTGTCTTCTCAAGTAGAACTTCAAAGGAAATATGAAATTGACTGTAACATCACCAGCCTATATCTTTTAACTCAATTTTCAGTTTAAAAATTTGCTTTTAAAATTCTGGCCTTTGATTTATACCATGCCTTTTATACTCCACTTCTTTCACATGCAACTTAATATATTAACTTTGATTTAATTAAAAATATATTCCAATAGCATTAGTATTATTTTAATATATATATATTTTATTGTTGGGGATTCATTGAGGGTACAATAAACTAGATTACGCTAATTGCATTTGTTAGGCAAAGTCCCTCTTGCAATCGTGTCTTGCCCCCAAAAGGTGTGGCACACACCAAGACCCCACTCCACTCCCTCCTTCCCTCTCTCTGCTCTTCCTTTCCCCACCCCTGCCTCCTTCCTTCTCTCTCTGCTCTTCCCTTCCCCTACCCCCACCATGACCTTAATTGTCATTAATTGTCCTCATATCAAAATTGAGTACATAGGATTCATGCTTCTCCATTCTTGTGATGCTTTGCTAAGAATAATGTCTTCCACTTCCATCCAGGTTAATACAAAGGATGTAAAGTCTCCATTTTTTTTAATGGCTGAATAGTATTCCATGGTATACATATACCACAGCTTGTTAATCCATTCCCGGGTTGGTGGGCATTTAGGCTGTTTCCATATTTGGGGGATTGTAAATTGAGCTGCAGTAAACAGTCTAGTGCAAGTGTCCTTATTATAAAAGGATTTTTTTCCTTCTGGGTAGATGCCCAGTAATGGGATTGCAGGATCAAATGGGAGGTCTAGCTTGAGTGCTTTGAGGTTTCTCCATACTTCCTTCCAGAAAGGTTGTACTAGTTTGCAGTCCCACCAGCAATGTAAAAGTGTTCTCTTCTCTCCACATCCATGCCAGCATCTGCAGTTTTGAGATTTTGTGATGTGGGCCATTCTCGCTGGGATTAAATCTCAGGGTTGTTTTGATTTGCATTTCTCTAATAGATAAGGATGATGAACATTTTTTCATATGTTTGTTAGCCATTCATCTGTCTTCTCTAGAGAAAGTTCTATTCATGTCTCTTGCCCATTGATACATGGGATTGTTGGCTTTTTTCATGTGGATTAATTTGAGTTCTCTATAGATCCTAGTTACCAGGATTTTGTCTAGTTCAAAACATGCAAATTTCCTTTCCCATTGTGTAGGTTGTCTCTTTGCTTTGGTTGTTGTCTCCTTAGCTGTACAGAAACTTTTCAGTTTAATGAAGTCCCATTTGTTTATTTTTGTTGTTGCAATTGCCATGGCAGTCTTCTTCATGAAGTCTTTCCCCAGGCCAGTATGTTCCAGTGTTTTTCCTATGCTTTCTTTGAGAATTTTTATTATTTCATGCCTTAAATTGAAATCCTTTATCCATCTTGAATCAATTTTTGTGAGTGGAGAAAGGTGTGGGTCCAGTTTCAGTCTTTTAAATATGGATATCCAGTTCTCCCAACACCATTTATTGAATAGGGAGTCTTTCCCCCAAGGTATGTTCTTGTTTGGTTTATCAAAGATTAGGTGGTTGTAAGATGTTAGTTTCAGTTCCTGGTTTTCTATTCGATTCCAAGTGTCTATGTCTCTATTTTTGTGCCAGTACCATGCTGTCTTGACCACTATGGCTTTGTAGTACAGCCTAAAATCTGGCATGGTGATGCCCCTAGCTTTATTTTTATTACTGAGAACTGCCTTGGCTATACGGGTTTTTTCTGGTTCCATACAAAACGCAGAATCATTGATTTAATTAAAAATATATTCCTATAGCATTAGTATTATTTTAATATTTTTTAAGTGTTTTATGTATAACAAGAAAATAACTTTGATTCTTTTGCAACTCTTTCTTCCCTCCCTTTTTGGGCATGTAAAGCTAGTAATCAAGATAAATACAGTTGATAATTCCTCCAAAGTGGAGTCTTGTTCATCTGAGCCACAAATTTAAAGACTTTGGTGATTGTTCCATAGTGCCTGATTGCTCCAAATATCTAGTTATCCTTTATCCAAGTGGTTCTCAACCTTCCTCATGCTGTGACCCTTTAATACAGTTCATAAAGTAGCAACGAAAATAATTTTATGGTTGGGGGTCACCACAATATGAGGAACTGTATTAAAGGGTTGGGGCATTAGGAAGGTTGAGAACCACTGCAATCCCAAGGGCAGACTTGCCAATGAAAACCTCATTTTCCTTAAGTGCCCAAACTAAATTATTTTCCACACACATACACATCACTGACAAGGTCAGAAGGCACATGTCATTCTTGGTTTCTCCATCTCAGCCCTGTGTTGTCTTTAGTCAAAATGCAAACTCTTTGGAATCTAACTTCCTTCCATACCTCTTTTTGATCAGCTGCTGGGAAAAGAGGACGTGCTATCACACTTACTACTTACAAAACTCATGATTTACTTTGCCAACTAAGGAAATCTGTCCACAGAGGTGAGACATTTTTTATTTGTCAATGAGTATTTCTTCTTAAACTATAAGAGTGTTTGTGCTGGGGAAGCTTAAGAAATAATATGAAAAAATAAAATGAGAGAGATCAGGTATGAATATATCAATGAAAGTCCTTAGATTAGAACCCCTCCTTCCACTAAAATAAAGCAATAAAGTGAGAATGCTAAAGACAACACTAATGAAGTTTTATACGTCTTATATTAATAATAATGGATACAGTGCAATTACTCTTTTCTCCAGAAACTTATAAATCATTTTCACTTTGATGAAGATTAGATGCAAACTCAGCAGTATCTCTGTGACCTTGGAAAAATTAGCAAGAGCAACTTTCTCCTGTTCTCTATCAAAAAGTTAAATGCTTTTTCAGATTCATTGTAATTAACTGAATTAAGAATCAAAATTAACGTTGACTTTTTCCTAGAAGCCCTAACTTTAGAGACTCAGAATAACTCTGGATGCTTGAAATGATGAAATTTTGATGACTTTCATCCAACTTATACAATACAAGTTACCTAATATAAAATCATGATGTACATTATGTTGATTTCTGCCAATATTGGAGAGGCAGGCTGAAGAATTTCTATTACAATATATTTGACTTGTGTTGTTACTCTCAGCTGGGGGGATTTGGGAATGGAATAGAGTGCAGTGATCTTTCCAATGAACAACTAGGAAAAAGAAGCAAGGAGATTCTGAACCTGAGACCTAGTGGACAGCTGTAAGGATGTAACTGTCTGTCAAGGCTGTTTTCTTCTTTCTACCTGTACAACTGTCATCTTCCTAAAGTAGACAGCTATCACTCTTCTTATACCTGGTTTTTCTGCTTTCAATCTTGGGCCATTCCATCCATTTTCATGCAGTATCTAAAGTTATCTTTCTAAAATACACATCATTCTGTCAATCTGTTGTCTAAAATCCTCAGCATCTCTTTATTGCCCTCAGGAAAACGTCTAAGTTCTTTAACATGACTTACATTGGCTTAATGGTCCAGGCCCCGTGTACCTTACACTCCCACTGGATACTTCCTGTATTCCACTATTACCGTGTTTAATGTTGTCATTGCGCTTGTTGTTCACTGCATGTACTCTCAATTCTTCGTCTGACCTATTCTTTTCTTTTCTAACTAATTTCTATTCTTCCTTCAGGTCCCAGTTGAGCCACTACTACCTCTGGTGTCTTCAGCCCCAACCAAGTTGAGGTTAGGCACACTTTTAATTCTAGCCTCCAAACATTCTCACCACTATGCACATCACACTGTGTGGATAACTGCCACTGATTATTAGATTATATTCCCCACTAGGTTGGAAATTTCATGAAATCTAGGGCCATCCTTATCTCAATCACTGTTGCATCCTCAATGCCTAACAGAATGCCTGGCTTTAAGAAGGGGCCCAGTATTTATTAAGTAAATCATCAAATGAATGATTTGTGATTTTTGTGACAGACTAACCCAAAGCCTTTGCCATCTCAAATCTGCAAGTTATTTTGTACTAAGACCCAACAGGCAAAATTCAGGACAGGAGTAGGTGCCTTGACTCATCAAATCTACAACCCAAGGAGCCTCTTTGTTGAGGGTTAGGCTTGAGAAACAGTGATTCTCAGGATGCATGAAGCAAAATAGATTCCTAAATACAGTGTTCACACTCTGGGGAAAGGAGGTCCTAAAACATTTATAGCACATAGAGAAAACCTAAGTGGAAAATAATGGTATAGTTTCCATTTCTACTAATTTGTGATGTGTAAAATTTAGTTAATTATGTCTGCATTGTTTTATTTTAGAAAATACAAAAGGGATTGTTTTGTGTACAAGATCTTAAATTTTTTCAATCCTAAATTCCCTGGAGGTGTTGAGGAAGTAAATCTCATGCAGGTCTACTGAACTTCTTAATTCCTTGAGTATGAGCCTTAGCTTTGACCAGGATGACTCCAAGCCATAGACAGCGCATGCTATCTGCCCATCCTTCCTGCAAACACTGGAGGGCAGTGTAAAAGCAGGTTTATTGTCCCTGGGCTCCTTTTATCTCTTCCAAGGTGTCATAAAAACTTCTACTCCAGCCCTGCCAAGTGCTGAATTCTCGTTCCTAGCCTCAGTTCCCTGTTCTTTTCATTGTCCTCAATAGAAATTCACAAATTGCTGAAATTGAGATCCTTAAATTCTGCATTGTTCCCTAAAACAATATAGAAATAAGTTTATGCACATCAAAATTATTCAAGACGAGAACTATGATTTTCGATGGCATAACTGAAATGCAGTCATTCTTCACTTTGAGGGAGTTGTGGATTCTTGGAGAATCTGATGAAAGTTATGGCTCAAACAATGCATGTACATTCACAATTTTGCATACAATTTCAGAGGGCTCATAAATATGAATTAAGGATCTCTGCCAAAATCTTTACTAAAGGACTCTCCAAAGTTCTGAGATCTGAGTACTGGAGGATGAGAAGTATTACAGATGCTACTGTCTATGAATCTGTTATTAAAAAGTGAAATAAATTTCCTAAGAGTGCACCTCATCACAGAGTTTGATTATAGGCTTTGATGTGAGCCTTCTTAATTAATGACACTGTCAGCCCAAAAGCTACTAGGGAGCACACAACAGGGCCATTTAGTGTTTTCTGAGAGTAGTTTGAGACCATTAGCTTTCTGATGAAAATAGGTGGAAGTACGATTAGAAACATGAGGATTAGGGCGGTGCCTGTGGCTCAAGGAGTAGGGCGCCGGTCCCATATGCCGGAGGTGGCGGGTTCAAACCCAGCCCTGGACAAAAAAACACAAAAAAAAAAAAAAAGAAAGAAAAAGAAACATGAGGATTAGCTAAATTTAGCTGAAAGGGGGAAAATTATATGCTCTGAACTAATATTTCCAAAATTCCAGGACTTAAAAAAAATATGTAGTATTGCCCTCTCCTCTCTTCCCCACTTCATTCTGCCTCTGGCCTTGTCCCCAGAGCACAATTCTAATATATTCTGCAATAACTGGAGGGGTTCTGGGCTGTGGGCAGCTGGAACTCTGTTGTAAGAACCTCAGGAGGCTCAGGGGAGGGACAGTGCTTAGGATGTACTAATGCTGATGGCTACCCTATGGCCATGACAAGTTGCAAAAGCCACCCCTTCAACTGGTGGAGGGGTGGGCACAGTGGGTCTCCAAGTGCTTACCGGAATGAAAGAGATGGAATTAGGGGACACAAATGGGGGCCCAGAGGAATTACTGAGCTGGTTTCTAGTCATTGACCTTTGGGGATTGTGTGGGTCTCCCAGGGGAGGGGGCTAAAATCTAAAGCAAGTCCAGTGAAGAGAGTTGGCCTCTCCCTGACTTTGGTGTTAGTAGGTTGTGGATATTAAGGTAATCAATGAGGCGAAAGTGGAGCTGCTTTCATCCTCCTCACCTGCAAACTTTCTTTTCTCCTCTAGTTTCTGTGACATATTGGAAATGTACGATAATGTAGTAGTTAAATGACTCAGCATCTTATTTGAACTAACAAATTACTGTCTTTTGTAAGAAAACAACAAGAAGTTGAATTTATGCGCTCTCAGATGCTCCCTGTTATTGCAAAAACATTTGCAGTGACGTATATAATAGTAGGATTTGCGATAGAATTCTAAGTCTCAAGACAACTATTGACAGTTTCCTGGCAGCCTAGAGGACCATTATTATAAAGTAAGTGGCTAATGATATCATTATTTGAGGTCCAAAAAGCTGGGAGCCAAGATTCTCGTGATTTATATCACCTTAAGAGTTCATCAGCATGTGTGGAAGGATCATAGTCTTTAGAGACACAATAGAGATAAATCTCAAATCTATCACTTATTATCTGGGGCTAATTTCTTTCTCTTTTTTAATTTTTTTTTTAAAAACAGAGTTTCACTTTATCTCCCTCAGTAGAGTGCTGTGGCATCACAGCTCACAGCGACCTCCAACTCCTGGGCTTAGGCGACTCTCTTGCCTCAGCCTCCCAAGTAGCTGGGATTACAGGCCCCTGCCACAACACCTGGCTATTTTTTTGTTGCAGTTTGGCCGGGGCCAGATTTGAACCAGCCACCCTCGGTATATGGGGCTGGTGCCCTACCCATGGAGCCATAGGCGCCGCCCCTGGGGCTAATTTCTTAATTTTACTTTGCTTTTGTTTTCTCATTTATATGTTGAGAACAAGGTTAACCAACACACTGGATTATAAAGTAATGCTGTTAGAGTTCCCAGCACAGTTCCTGGATTACAGATTTTATTCCCTTCCCTCTCTAATCCCCATTTATAGGGCCATGAAACAGAGTATTTCTTGCTTTGATCTTGTTTTGACAATCTAGTTATAAATGGGATTCTGAACATACACTTTCAAACCTGACAAAATAAAAAAAAGTTTCTCCAACGCAAAATGTCAGACATGAAGAACATAATAATACGTAATAATTGATACAGCAGGAGAGCACAGCAAGTTACTTAAAAAGATAATTCAAGTATTCATTTCTCTCAAATCTAGTAAAATGCCATTTTCTTAACTTAACATCATTATTCACGTAAGATAAATGCTGTTTTATTGGCAGTAGGAAAATCCAAATAAAATATTTAAAAAATAAAACAAAGCTATAGCTTAGTTCTCATGTTCCCAACCTGTTTGTTTTTGTTTGTTTGTTTGTTGGGACAGAGTCTCAGTCAGTTGTCCTGGGTAGAGTATCATGGCATGGCGGCTCACAACAGCCTCAAACTCTTGGGCCTAAGCTATTGATCCTCTTTCCTCAACCTCCAAGTAGCTGGGAATACAGGTGTCCACCTCTACCCCCAACTACTTTTTCTATTTTTAGTGGAGATGGGGGTCTCGCTCTTGCTCAAGCTGGTCTCTAACTCCTGAGCTCACGCAATCCACCTGCCTTGGCTTCCAAGAGTGCTAGGATTATAGGCATGAGCCACCATGCCTAGCTTTCCCAACCTGTTTTGAAGAAAAAATTATCCTTATTAAGTCAACATCCTTATTAAGACAACATCTACAGAACTGTTACAGGACCTGCCACCCATGGGCTGGCAAAGACAAATGCACTCTTCTCTCCTGGGCTTCCTGCCCCATGAATGGTATTCTTCCTCCACTGCACTCCTGTTAAAGCCTGCTCTTAGGAAAAGGAAGAGACATTCCAGGGAATCTGGGACAGTGAACTGCCAGCCAAGAGGAAGCTGTACTTCCAAACTGGTCTCCTGCGTCCAGAGTGCTGCAGCCACCCAGAGCCTGTTTCTTCCTCCACCTGCTTTCCGAAATACAAAGATTTGATTTTTTGTTGTTAGAGATAGCTTTGAAAAAATGCAAATGCCTCTTAGGATGGGAACTGCACAACTAAAACTCATGCTAAAAAAATTAAATTTGTTTCATTTTTGGCAATAACTTCGCTATGAATGAGGAAGGTGAGGGACAAAAAAGAGCATAGACAATGAAGAGAAAGGCAGAGGGAGGAGGAGGAAAGGACGCAAGAGTGAGCAGGAGCTCCGGAGAACATCTCCACTGGCTGTGCTTTTAAACTAGAACGTGGAATTTTGAAATTTTTTAGTTCTAGCAATAGACTATGCTTTAAGCAAGAACCACCACCTCCCCCCACACAAGAATAGACACAAAATGTACCTCTCCTATCCACTTAGTAGTACTTTGCAGCTATTTAACTAACTTGCTCAGTATTAACTTCAGGGTCCATTATGGGCATCAAGGGAGCAGGCTGGATTTTTTTTTTTTTTGACAGTTTTATTTTCAAGACTTTCCCATAGCTTTTAGTACTATTTATCATTAAGGATTTTAAAAGCAAAGGTCTTTGCTTACATTGAAAGTGCTACTTTTTCTATCATCATAGTTCCTTGCTAATGGGTTTCTGAATTCCATTTTCATTATTTTATTTTTATAGTACTTTCCTTCCTTTAATATTACATTTGCCTTTGTAATATGTACAATCTGTTGGCTACATGTAAGTAGGCTTTAAATACTTTTCCTGTTTATCATTAATAAAAAATGTTTGCTGATTCATTTGCCTTATAGAATAAATCATTACTTTGTCCATGCCCAACAGGAAAATGGCATGTATTATCTCCTGATTATTCACAGTAGCTATTTTGCTCTAATCTCTCTCTTCCCCTCTATACTAGTCAAAATATAATGTTCTTTGGTTACAGAGAGGAAACAAGCAGAGTGGCAAGGCGACTGAGAATTATAAATTTAATAGTAATCATTTACCAACTCAAAAATTGGTAACATGGCACTTGCTAGTTTACTGAAGAGCTTCACTTATGTTACCTTGTTTGAATCCTGAAGGGTTACAACTGGGACAGTTCATGATTAGTAAGCGACTGAGGAAACACCTTTCCTTTATCAGGCTCAAATATTTTCCATTTTAGGAACCAGAATCTGGTTCTCTGTCCCACATTCCCGTTTAGTTGCAACACTCTCCTCCCTCTCGGAGATAAGCCGCTGCACATCTTTTCCACGTTCTCACCTCCCATTCATTCTTCAGCTCACTGCCATCTGAGGGTGGTGTCTACTTGTAGCAGACTGATTCAGTAAAGATAACTGCAATCCTCTGCTTGCGAAGTGCAATGACTACTTTTCTGCTTTTACTTGATTTCCGTCTCGTATTTGACATCATTGGTGATCCCTGCCTTCTTACGATTAACTTTTCCGGTGGCTTTGGGGAGTCACCCTTTTCTGGTTTTCTCCTGCCTCTCTGGCCGTCTTCTTGGTTTTGTTAGTGATTCTTATTCCTGAACTTTTCCCCTAAATATTGAGATTTCCTCAGGATGCTAGTTTCCACTCACATCTCTTCCCTTTTTCTTTCCTTTTCTTCTCTCTTTTTTTTTTTTTTTGAGCTAGAATTTCGCTTTGTCATCCTCCATAGAATGCCATGGTCTCATAGCTCACAGCAACCTCAAACACTTGTACTCAAATGATCCTCTTGTGTTGGCCTCCCAAGTATCTGGGACTACAGGCACCCGCCATAATTGGCTTTTTTTTTTTTCTTTTGCACGGTTTTTGGCCAGGGCTGGGTTTGAACCCGCCACCTCCAGCATATGGGGCTGGCGCCCTACTCCTTTGAGCCACAGGCGCTGCCCACAACTGGCTATTTTTTAGAGATGTGGGTCTCCCTCTTGCTCAGGCTGGTTTCGAACTCTTGAGCTCCTGGTTTGGCCTCCCAGAGTGCTAGGATGTGTCGTGAGGCACCCTGCCCAGCTATTCCAGAATAATCTAACCCATTTCTTACAGTTTCCTCTATAGGTAGTGACTCTGTTAAAAAACAAACAACCAAAAAAACCCAACAACAAAAACTATTATAGATAATTTGATGAGGCCAGAGTGATTGGAAGGGTAAAGAATTCTTCCGGAAGGAGAGCTGAAATTCCTAATTAGTAACTATCTGACCTTTTTCTATAATAGCAATACAAAAGCTATTGTTTAGAGATCATTTAAACCTGAAGCAAACTCATGAAATACCATTCTACCCTAACCTGCAATTTAATTCAGAAAGAGAAACACTGTGGACACATTAGTAAGAGAGTATTCTTTTATTTATATTTTATTTTTTGGAGACAGAGTCTCACTTTGTCACCCTTGGTAGAGTGCTGTGGCATCACAGCTCACAGCAACCTCAAACTCCTGGGCTCAAGCGATTCTCTTACCTGAGTCTCCCAAGTAGCTGGGACTACAGGTGCCCGCCACAATGCCCAGCTAATTTTAGAGACAGGGTCTCGGTGTTGCTCAGGCTGGTCTCAAACTTGTGAGCTCAGGCGATCCACCCACCTCAGCTTCCCAGAGTGCTAGGATTACAGGTGTGAGGCAAGTGTTATTTTAAAAAGCAGCTTGGGGTGTGTTTTACAGGAGCAGACCAATTGATGGCATCTGATTGTTCAGAAGTTTAAGTGGAGTGACTTCCACTTGCCTTATCTAGACACACTGAAGCTTCAGTCACATAGTAACAGTAGATTTGTCTTGACTATGCATAATAATGATGTTATTAACAGAAAATGAACAATGCCAGCAGACATTGATCGTTTTGCTTAAAAGCATGTTGTTGCTTCTAAATTGGATTCAGGTGCTAGTTTAGCATTAGTTGTTAGTTAAATTATTAGTTGTTGTTTAAATTAAAAGCCAAGGTCTTTAACAGAATCGTCCACACGGATCTATTCTGTTTTAGGCAGTGTATTAGGTTTTTTTTTTTGAGACAGAGCCTCAAGCTGTCACCCTGGGTAGAGCGCTGTGGCATCACAGCTCACAGCAACCTCCAACTCCTGGGCTCAAGCGATTCTCCTGCCTCTGCCTTTGCCCCCAGGTAGCTGGGATTACATGCGCCCGCCACAACGCCCAGCTATTTTTTGGTTGCAGCCATCATTGTTGTTTGGCGGGCCCGGGCTGGATTCGAACCCACCAGCTCAGGTGTATGTGTCTGGCGCCTTAGCCGCTTGAGCCACAGGTGACGAGCCAGTGTATTAGGTTTTTGTCAGTTTTGATACTATTTGTAAGGTTTCTTTTCTCTCAATTCTTAAGCTGTACGTACTTTAAAGTACCACAAGCTGTCTGCAATGTTAATTCCTGAAAGACCTTCAAGGCTGGAAAGTCATCACGAAATTAGTATCACCTGGCTGAAACATGAAGCGGAAGTTCTTGTGTATTGTGTGTGCTTTGGTTTGTGTCCTTGGTTGACTTACCATTGGCAGCTGCTACCTACATAAACATAGATATATGTAGGTAAACAAGGGTGGAAAGACATCACATTTCAGTCGCTCTGCTTATTTTTTTTTATTTGTTTGTTTGTTTTTTGAGACAGAGTTTCACTTTGTCACCCTCCATTGAGTTCTATGGCATCATAGCTCACAGCAACCTCAGACTCTTGGGTTCAAGTGATTGTCTGGCCTCAGCCTCCCAAGCAGCTGGGACTGCAGGTGCCCGCCACAATGCCCAGCTATTTTTAGAGACAGGGCCTTGCTCTTGCTCAGGTTGGTCTCAAATTATGAGCTCAGGCAACTCACCCTCTTAGGCCTCCCAGAGTGCTAGGATTACAGGTGTGAGCCACTGCACCCAGCCAGTTGCTCTGCTTATTAATTCTTTGAAGTCACCTGAGTTAAGTGCAATTACTCATGCCTTGTCATGAAGGGAGAAATAATTCCGAATCTGTTGTCCATGGGGCAAAGGAACAGTTCTCAAACTATTAGGCTCCAGATGTCATTCTTAAATATTATTAAGCCCCCCTAAAGAACTTCTCTTTAAGTGGGCTATATCTATCAACATTTACTCTATCAGAAATTAAAAATGGAACATTTTGAATTTATTTATTTATTTATTTTGAGACAGAATCTCACTTTATCACCCTCGGTAGAGTGCTATGGTGTCACAGCTCACAGCAACCTCCAACTCCTGGGCTTAGGTGATTCTCTTGCCTCAGCCTCCCAAGCAGCTGGGACCACAGGCGCCTGCCACAACACCTGGCTGTCTTTCTGTTGTAGTTTGGCCGGGGCTGGGCTCGAACCTGCCACCCTCAGTACATGGGGCCGGTGCCCTACTCACTGAGCCACAGGCGCCACCCTTGAATATATTTATTTCATTAATTATAACAATAATAAACCCACTATCTATTAATAACAAATAACATTTTTGAAAGAAAAATGTTTTTTTATTAAGCTTTTTATTTTGACATAATTGTAGATTCACATGCAGTTATAAAAAATAAAACAAGGAGATCTTGTGTGTCCTTTACTCAGCTTTCCTCAATGGTATAATCTTTTAAAACTATAGAACAGTATCAGTGTTGACATTGATACAGTCCAGATACCGAACAGTTGGGTCACCACAAGGATCCCTTCTGTTGCCCTTTTATTGCTTTCTGCCCCTATCATCAAACCCTAACAGTCACTGTTCTCCATTTCTATAATTTTGCCACTTGCAGAAATATCATGTACATAAAATCATACAGTATGTAACCTTTGGGAATCAGCTTTCTTTGCTAGGATAATTCCCTTGCATACATTCAAGTTGTGTGAATGAATCAGTGTGTATCAGGAGCATGTTCCTTTTCAATGCTGAGCAGTGTTACATTGTATGGATGTATCACAGTGTATTTAACCATTGACTTGTTAAAGGATATATGTGTTGTAATCAGTTTTGGGCTATTACAAATATGGCTGCTATGCACATTTGTGTGCAAGTTTTTTTTTTTGTTTTTGTTTTTGTTTTTGGCCGGGGCTGGGTTTGAACCCGCCACCTCCGGCATATGGGACCGGCGCCCTACTCACTGAGCCACAGGCGCCGCCCTGTGTGCAAGTTTTTGTGTGAACGTAAGTATTCATTTTGGGGGGGTAAGTGACCAGTCCTGCAATGTATGTGTTATATGCTAGGACATGTTTAGTTTTGTAAGAAACTGCCAAACTGTTTTCCAGATCAGCTGTACTATTTTACATTCCCACCAACAATGTTTTATTTATTTATTTTGAGGCAGAGTCTTACTTTGTTGCCCTTGGTAGAGTGCCGTGACATTATCGCTCACAGCAGCCTCAAACTCTTGGACTCATGCGATTCTCTTGCCTCAGCCTCCCAAATAGCTGGGACTACAGGCACCCGCCACAAGACTCTGCTGTTTTTTAGAGAAGGGTCTCATTCTTGCTCAGGGTGATCGCGAACCTGTGAACTCAGGGCAATCCACCCGCTTTGGCCTCCCAGAGTGCTAGAATTACAGGCATGAACTACCATGCCTAGCCCCACCAACAATGTGTAAGTGATCCAGTTTCTCTACGTCCTTGCCAGCATTAACATTGTCATTATTCTTATTTGGGGACAATATTTTTTCCATTATGTTATTGTGGTAAAATGCATACAACCGATTTTATCATCTTAACTATTGGTAAGGCTGCAGTTCAGAGAGGTATTAACGTACACTCATATTTTTGTATCGTCATCATCACCATCTGTTCTTATGACTCTTTTCATCTTACAGAATTGAAACGCTACACCCATTAAACAACTCTCCAATCTCTCCTTTCTCCAACCCTGGCAACCACATTCTACTTTGTCTCTATGAATGTGACTGTCTAGGTACCTCATCTGAATGGAATCAGGATTTCCAGTGCAATATTGAACAGAAGTAGTAAAAGCTGTCATCCTCGTCTTGTTCTAACTGCAGGAGGAAATCTTGGTGTCTTTCTTCCATTAAGTATGATGTTAGTTGTCAGTTTTTCATAAATGTCCTTTAACCTGTCGAAGTTCCCTTTTATTACTAGTAAATCGAATGTTTTTACGTAAAGGGATGGTGGATTTTGTCAAAAAAAAATTGTTTCTGCATCAATTGAAATCATGTGGTTTTCCCACTCTTTAATTTAGTAACGTGGTATATTGATTTGTTTTCATACGCTGAACTCCTACATGCTTCGGATAAATCCACTTCAGCCTGGTGTATAATCCTCTCCATGCACTTCTGGATTTGGTATGCTAGTATTGTGTTGTGATTTTTGGTTTTGTATTCATAAGGGATATGAATCCCTTGCACTGTCTTTATCTGGCTTGGTGTCAAGGTAATACTGATCTCATGGGATAGGTCAGGATATGTTTCCTCCTCTTCTAAGAGTTTGAAGCCAGGTGTGGTGGCTCATGCCTGCAATTCTAACACTCTGGGAGGCTGAAGCAGGTAGATTGCTTGAGCTCAGGAGTTCAAGACCAGCCTGAGCAAGAGCGAGATCCCATTGCTACTAAAAATAGAAAAACTAGGTGGGTGTTGTGGCAGGTGCCTGTAGTCCCAGCTGCTTTGGGAGGCTGAGGCAAGGGGATCACTCGAGCCCAAGAGTTTGAGGTTGCTGTGAGCATGACACCACAGTACCAGCCTGCCCAGGGTGACAGAGTAAGACTTTGTCTCAAAAATAAAATAAAAAATAAAAAACCTGTAATCCTAGCAATCTGGGAGGCTGAGGCAAGTGGATTGCCTGAGCTCATGGGTTCAAGACCAGCCTGAGCAAGAGCAAGAGCCTGTCTCTAAAAATAGCTGGGCATTGTGGGCAGGCACCTGTAGTCCCAGCTACTTTGGAGGCTGAGACAAGAGAATCACTTAAGCCCAAGAGTTTGAGGTTGTTGTTGAACTATGATGATACCACAGCACTCTACTGAGGGTGAAAAGCAAGACTCTGTCATAAAAAGGAAAAAAAAAAAGAGCTTGAGGAATATTAGTGTTAATTTTTCTTTAAATATTTGGAAGAATTCACCCCCAAAGTCACCTAATCCTTAGCTTTTATTTGTTGGGTGGTTTGTAATTACTGATTCAATCGCCTTACTTGTTATACTTGTAGGCCTGTTCAGAATTTCTATTTCTTCTTGATTCAGTTTTGGTAGCTTTTGTGTTTCTAAGAATTTGTTGATTTTATCTTGGCTTATATTTTTTATGGCATATAGTAGTTTATTATATTTCCTTATAATCATTTTTGTTTCTGTAACTTTAGTAATAATAGTCCCGCTTTTTTGTTTGTTTGTTTGTTTGTTTGAGACAGAGTCTCACTTTGTTGCCCTGGGTAGAGTGCTGTGGCTTCATATCTCACAGCAACCTGAATCTCTTGGACTCAAGCAATCGTCTTGTCTCACCTTCCCAAGTAGCTGGGAATACAGGGGCCCACCACAATGCCCGGCTATTTTTAGAGACGGGGTCTGGCTTTTGCTCAGGCTGATCTTGAAATCCTGAGCTCAGACAATACACCCACCTCAGCCTCACAGAGTACTAGGATTACAGGTGTGAGCCACTGCACCTGGCCCCTAATATTCCCACTTTAATTTTTTCTGTTAATGAGTCATTTCTTTTTCCTTAGTCCTTGTAGCCAAAATTTACCAATTTTGTTGATCTTTGTTAACTCTTTCAAAAGAGTTAACTTTTGGTTGTATTGATTCTCTCTATTGTTTTTCTAACTGTCTATTTCACTTATATCCACTGTAATAATTATTATTTCTTTCCTTGTGCTAACTTCAGGTTTAGTTTGTTCTTCTTTTTCTGGTTCATTAAGGCGTACAGTTAAGTATCCATTTAAGATTTTTTTTTCCAAATATAAGCATTGTTAGCTATAAATTTCCCTTTGAGCGCTGCTTTCACTGCATCTCATATGTTTTGATGTTACATATTTTATTTTCATTCATCTCAAAATATTTTCAGTTACTCTTGCAATTTCTTTAACCTGTTGTTTAAACCATGATTATATTTTTAATGGCTATAAGGATATCTTCTGTATTATTATTTTTTTCTTTTTTTAGAGAGACAGAGTCTCACTTTACTGCCCTGGGTAGAGTGCCGTGGCATCACACAGCTCACAGCAACCTCCAGCTCCTGGGCCTAAGCGATTCCTTGCCTCAGCCTCCCGAGCAGCTGGGACTACAGGCGCCCGCCAGAGCACCCGGCTATTTTTTTGTTGCAGTTTGGCCAGGGCTGGTTTTGAACCCGCCACCCTCGGCATATGGGGCCGGCGCCCTACTCACTGAGCCACAGGCGCCGCTCTTCTGTATTATTTTTGATATTGATTTATGTATTTTATCTTTCTTATTCTTGCTAGAGGTTTGCCATTGTATTATTTTTTTCAAATGAAGCAGCCTTGTTCTCATTGATATTTTTTTCTTCCTTTCTTTTCTTTCCTTCCTTCTCTCCCTCCGTCCCTCCCTTTCCTTCCTTCCATTTTTCCTTTTTTTCTCTTGAGATGAAGTCTTACCATATTGCCTAGGCTGGCCTTGAACTCCTGGGTTCAAGCAGTCCTTCTGCCTCAGCTGCTCAAGTAGCTGGGATGACAGGAGTCATCATTGCACCTGACTGATATTCTCTACAATTTTCATGGGTTTATTTGTTTGTTTGTTTTTATTGAGAAATCATCTTGCTTTGTTGTTCCAGATAGAGTCTAGAGGGCAGTGGCATCATCGTAGGTTCCTGGAACCTCAAACTCCTGTGCTCAGGCAATCTTCCAGCTTCAGTCTGTCAAGTAGCTGGGTACAGGCACGTGCCTGACTTATTTTTCTGTTTTTAGTAGATATGGGATCTTGCTCAGGCTGATCTTACATTCTTTTTTTTTTTTTGAATGCCAAGTGTCTTCTGTACTTTCTTTTATTATCATCATCGTCTTTGCATTAAGATACATAGCAATGATAGCATGTTTCTTTTTAAAGCTTAGTATTAAATATTAAATATCTTTCCCCACTTTAATTTTACATTACTCTGCCAAGAAAAAAAAATTAAAACTCAAGTTATTTTAAGCCTGGACACACTTCCATGATTAGCCGGGCTATGTAAAAGTTGGTGGCTTTATTCTTCCTGCTGTGTATGCAGATCCAGGCCCTAGAAAGAAGTGTACAAAGGCTGCTGCCACCACCAGGACGTGGAAAATCTGATGAGACTGGAACCATATGTCAAATTTTCCAGGAAAGAAACACTCAGGAATTCGAGCAGCATAAAGGCCAGCTCCAGTGATGTACATCACAGCCATGAGGAAGAACCAGCCCATCTGGCCCACTGTGGTGGCCTTGACAAAGCCCTCAGGGATAGTAAAGTGCATGGTGGGCACAACACCACTCAAGCCAAGTCCCAGGAACACTCCTGCTCTTGTCTGCTGGTGCTTAGGAGTGGCGAACCGGTCCCACTGTGCCACAATGATGGCAGAAATGCCCAGGACACAGACAACAGAGAGGTAGATGAGCCGTGGCTGTGGGGAGCAGTAGAAAGAGTAATAGAACGAGGGGACAAAGCTCCTCATAATCAATAGAGCGATCCCTGAATAGTCTAGTTTGGAAAAAGTCCGAGAGACTTTCTCTGAATGACAATAGACAGTGTGGAAGAGCCAGGAGAAGCTGAGGCAGGGCACTGCACCCAAAAAGAACATCCCCAAAACCACCTTCTTCTGTAGAGGGGCCATGAAGTACATATTTGGTCTAAGGATGGTCAAGATTCCCAAAAAGAGAAACAGCACAAAACCAAGCAGATGGCTCCAGATGTTGCCAGTTTCTGTGTGGATGCGGAAGATGCTCTTGAAACAAGCCCGGAAGGAGGGCATGGGTGGTCTATGGCCATGTAGCAGATAGTCATTGTCCTTCAGTCAGTCAGGGAGCAATCATATGGGATGACTCTCCAGTGTCCCTCCCAGACCTTAGACACAAACGCCTCCAGCTTCTCCATGGCCTGGTGGGCTTGCAGGGGAAGTGTCAGTACCCGCCTCTTCCTCCTCGTCCTGGGGCACTGGGCATGTTTGCTCTTCTTCAGCTTTGGTTGGGTTGGCAATTACTCGCTTGCCTTTCTCTTCTAGCAGGGGTCCCAGTCCAGCCAGTTCCACTGTGTCAGTTTCCCTGTTACTGGCAGGAGCCCGGTTGTCCTGTGCCACCACAGATCCTTTGTGGGACTACATCTGGCTGGTGGTATCTCAAGGCCCTGCAGCTTCAGCTTGGGGAAAAGTTGGGGTCTCTCAGCCCCAGGGGGCAGAGATCTCCCTGTGATGGTAGAAAAACGGGGAGGGTAGACTGCTGGGGGCCGCGGTCCCCCGAGCTACATCTCGCAGCGGTGGAGGCGGCCTGCAGCGGGAACAGCCCGGGATCATCAGCGCCCGGGGCGCGACCGCCCGCGTCACCTCCGCAGTCCTGATCCTACGTTCTTGACCCCAAGTGATTCTCTTACCTCCACTTCCCAGAGGGCTACAATTACTGGTGTGAGCCACCATGCCACACTCTATTTTCATATTTCAAATGTCACCAAATTTTGCTCTCTCTTTTTTTTTGCTCTCTCTTTAATTATTCTTTTAAATAATCTTTTTCTTGAAATGATTATTTAGATTATTGGTTTGAGAACTTTTCTGTTTTCTAATTTAAGCATTTAGCAGTATAGAATTTCCTCTCGGTATTAATGTAACTAGGTCCCACAAATTTGAGATGTTGTATTTTTATACAGAAAAATTTTAAGAGACCTATTATGTCATGAAATCTTTAGTACCTGCTCAAATGGTTTCTAGTTTTCCCCACTATGGCCTGTCTCCTTTATCTAAACCTCTCTTCAGTCATGGTTCCTAGATTCTGGGTTAGCCGGTTGGAAACAACGGAGATGATTAAGACTTACATATTCCTTCCCCTTATGGCTCTATCTGGCAAAGATGACAAATAATTAAACAAATAATTTCAAGGGTGACCATTATCTCCCTTATTATAGAAACTCTACTGTGCATTAACACAAACCTAGGCTCCACGAGATTTTGGGTTTTTTTCCCTGAACAGTTTCTGCCATTTTGTATGCTGTTTTTAAAACTCTTCGCCCCCTTTGAACCTAGCTGGTGTGTATTCCACAGCTATGCAGTTTATTGTATAAAACTGACTTCTTATTGATTGGTTAGGTCTGTGGTTAAATATTTTGAATGTTTTCCCTGGCTTGAACTCTGACTGCAAACATCTTTGTCCCTTGCCACTGACCACACTCTTTTGGGATATACTCCAAGCCCCTATGAGAGACATGCCTTAGATTTGGGAAGCGTGATCAACTTCTCTACAGTTCTGTCAGTTAGACTTTTGATCCTTACACAAATCCTGGACAGATATAAGCTCCAATTGACAGATGAGGAAATTGAGATTCAGAGAGGCTAAGTTACTTGTCCAGTTGGGAAAATGAAACACAGATATGGGTTTCTAGACTCCCGCCTAGGCCTTTACTTTTTGCCTCAATCTCACGTTCTCTTCAAAGCTGACCATTAAATATGTTTTAAAGAGGTCAAAGTCCAATTGCATAATAGATCTGCCTGTCTGAAACATGATGATTAGTGCTAATGGATGGATATTATCTGGTATGCATGTGTTGGGTTTATAGTAAAGAATGTCGACTTTTTATTAACTGTTCTTTTAGATATATTAGTGACTGCCATACCTGAATTATAACAAAGAAACACTAGAGAAATTCAATGTGGGCGGCAAAATTCTTTGAAGAATAACTAGTTATAATTGGGGAGTCTGAACACATTTCAGAGTCGCACGTTTAATATGCAGCATGGTTAATTGCACTGTAATTACGGTATTTTAGAATGCCATGCTAAGTGTTTAATCCTTTTCAGGTTTGCCCTCCAATCAGTGGTCTGCCTTCATTTTCCAGATTGATGAAGTCTGCCTTAAAGAAAGGGGTATGTAACAAGATTGTTTCTATGTGTCTAATCAGCTGGGCAAGTAGTAAAATGAATCTTTCCTATTGGGAATTTATATTTAATCATAGTTACGTTCTCTTTATGAATGAGTGTTGATTAGTTGGTTGTAGAAATAGGAAAACAATAAGAGCTTGTATTTACCTGGGTAAGTTATGCTGGAGACATTCTTTGGGTCTGATTGAGTTGATGGGGATATTTATATTACCTCACAGACCCACTTAGTCTGATTCATAATGGTAATTATATACTCTAAGAGTTACTGCTATGCTCTTATTTATGGTGTTTACTATTAGGGTTTGTTTATGTATGTGGTGATTGTATGGCTCCCCTCTCTTTCACTGGACTATGCCCTTTTTACAGTGGCAAAAATGGATCTCTACGTGTAGAAACCTGACCATCCGTAGGTTATTTACAGTGATTCTGATGACAAGTAATTCAAGGAAGGAAACTCAGTTTGGTTTCAAGAAAGTGGTTAAAATCACATCATTGAACTGACACGAATTGTTTGTTTGGGGGGTTTTCTTTATTTGGTTTGTTTTTTGTTTGTTTTGGCCTTCTTCATTCATTTGCATATACATTTGGGGTGTTACAACGTCAGGGGTTTTCTTTCCCTGGATACCCTCTGTTCAGACTACTATTTATCCTTTGAGACCAGGCTTGAAATTCCATTCTTCAAGGAAACATACCCTAATTCTACCAGAGTTAAACATTGCCTCCTTTACCTCCCTACTGTATCTGAATGTTAATCCATCCAGCCCAATCAGGCTGTATTACAATTATCTTTTGATATGTTTGCTTTCAGTAACAGATTGGTTTGTTTAAGAGTGAGGGCCACGTTGTATTCATTTTTCTTACTACCCAAGTCTGAAAGTGCCTGGTACATGGTAGGTGCTTAATAATTTCTCAGTATTGAATAACACAGATTATGCTTTTTTTTTTTTTTTTTGAGACAGAGTCTCACTATGTCACTCTCGGTAGAGTGCTGTGATGTCATAGCTCACAGCAACCTCAAACTTTTGGGCTTAAGCGATTCTCTTGCCTCAGCCTCCCAAATGGCTGGGACTACAGGCACCCGCCACGACACCTGGCTATTTTTTTGTTGTAGTTGTCATTGTTGTTTGGCAGGCCCAGGCTGGATTCAAACCTGCCAGCTCTGGTATATGTGGCTGGCACCCTAGCTGCTGAACTACAGGTGCTGAGCCTACATAGATTATGCTTTTAAAAATAATTTTTAGAGGCATAATTTACATGCCATAAATTTAAAGAAAGATGGAGACTTTACCTCTTTCATGTTTACATGGATGGAGCTGGAACATATTCTTCTTAGTAAAGTGTCTCAAGAATGGAAGAAAAAGTACCCAATGTACTCACCCTTATTATGAAACTAATGTAGGACCTTCACATGAAAGCTATAACCCAGTTACAACCTAAGAATAGGGAGAAGGGGGAAAGGGAAAGGAGGGAGGGGGGAGGTAGGTGGAGAGAGGGGGATTAATGAGATTACACCTGCGGTGCATCTTACAAGGGTATATGTGAATCTTAGTAAATGTGGAATGTAAAGGTCTTAGCAAAATAACTAAGAAAATGCCAGGAAAGCTATGTTAACTAGTGGGATGAAAATGTGTCAAACGGTCTATGAACCAAATGTATGGTGCCCCATGATCATACTAATGTACACAGCTATGATTTAATAAAAAAATAAATAAAAAATAAAAAAGTATACAATTAAGTGGTTTCTAATATATTCACAAAGTTGTGCAAGCATCATATAATTCAGAATATTTTCATTGCCTCAAAAAGAATTCCTTCTCCTCAGCTCCTGGCAACTACTGATCTAAATGCTATCTCTATAGATTGTCCTATTCTGGACAATTCATATAGATGGAATCATGTAAGATGTGACTTTTTTCTCTTAGTGTCATATTTACAAGTTTATGCATGTTGCAGTACACATGAGTACCTCATTCCTGGCTAAATACTATTCCACTGTCTGGCTATATCATAGTTTGTCTATCCGTTTACCAACTGATGGACATTACTTGTTGACTATCATGAATACTACTACTATGAAAATTCATGTCAAAATTTTTGTGGGAACTATATGATTTCAGTTGTCTTGGATATATACATAGCAGTGGAATTTCTGGGTCATATGGTGAGTCTATGTTTTACTTTTTGAGTTACTGCCATATGTTTTTCTAAAATGGCTATACCATTTTCAATTTCTGCTGGCAACGTATGATTCTTCTAATTTCTCCACATTCTCCCCCAACCCCTGTTATTGTCTGTCTTATAGGCAAGGAGTATGAAGTGGTATCTCTCTGTGGTTTTGATTCGCATTACCTAATGCCTATGGTGTTAAGTACTTTTCCATATACTGATTGGCCGCTTTTTACCCTAGCTTCCTTCCTTTACCCTAGTTTTTTTTAGTATCAATGTGCTATGTCTAGCTATAGAGATTTTGCCATTTACCTGGATTGGTATTTTCTGAACCCCCTGGATCTGCAGTTTCATTTCTGTTATTAGGTTTTGAAAAGCTGCAGTCATTATTACTTCAAATATTTCTTCTTTTTCTTACTTTCTTCTCCCTGTGCTATTCCAATTATACCCTCCTATTACATCATCTGTAACTGTCCCACGGTTCTTGGCTGAATTGGCTTTTCTTGGCTTTTGTTCTTTTTTTTTTTTTTTTTGAGACAGAGTTTTACTTATTAACCCTCGGTAGAGTGCCCTGGGGTCTGTCACAGTTTACAGCAACCTCCAAATCCTTGGGCTTAGGCGATTCTCTTGCTTCAGCCTCCCGAGGAGCTGGGATTACAGGCGCCCGCCACGACGCCCAGCTATTTTTGTTGTTGTTGCAATTTGGCCACGGCTGGGTTATGAACCCGCCACCCTCAGTATATGGGGCCGGTGCCCCACCCACTAAGCCACAGGCACCTCCCGGCTTTTGTTCTTTTTGTTAATCTTTTTCTCTTCTTTTTCAGTTTAGGAAGTTCCTATTGACATATCTTCAGGATATAACAACTCAGTTGTTACTGGTATAGTATTTTTTTTTTTCATTTCTAGCATTTCTTTTTGATAACCTTCTTAGAGTTTCGGTCTCTCTGCTGACATTGCACATTTGTTCTTGCATGTTGTATAGTTTTTTCATTAGAACCCTTAGCATGGGGCTGGGCACAATGGCTCATACCTGCAATGCACTCTGGGAGGCTGAGGTGGGTGGATTGCCTGAGCTCACAGGTTCAGACCAGCCTGAGCAAGAGTGAGACCCCTGTCTCTAAAAATAGCCTGGTGTTGTGGTGGGTGCCTATAGTTCCAGCTACTAGGGAGGCTGAGGCAAGAGGATCACTTGAGCCCAAGAGTTTGAGGTTGCTGTGAGCTATGACACCACAGCACTCTACCGAGGGCAAAAAGTAAAACACTGTCTCAAAAAAAAAAAAGAACCCTTAGCATATTAACCATAGTGACTTTATTTTTAATTTTTTCTTTGGAGATAGGGTCTTGATGTGTTACCTAGATTAGAGTACAGTGGCACGATCATAGCTCACTGCAGCCTCAAACTCCTGGGTTCAAGTGATCTTATCACCTCAGCCTCCAGAGTAGCTAGAACTACAGGTGTGTGCCACCACACCTGTCTAATTTTTCTTATTTTTTGTTGTTCAGGCTGGTCTTGCATTCCAGATTT
The DNA here is from genome assembly GCF_027406575.1 of Nycticebus coucang. NCBI lineage: Eukaryota > Metazoa > Chordata > Mammalia > Primates > Lorisidae > Nycticebus > Nycticebus coucang. The sequence continues at coordinate 145,762,722 of NC_069782.1, read as the reverse complement.
CAAGTAATCCTCCTCTTAATAAAATAAAAAAGGATTTGGTAAATTTTGTAAGTTGTCAGTATGTTCTGTTAACCTTATTGAAGAGATTAATTGCTTGATGATGATCTAAATATTCTGTGCATGTATGTGCACAGATTCAACTATGTTCAAGTATTAAGAAACTTAATAGCTAAATTTTTAAATGACATTAATTGCTCAGAAACATCCTTTCTTTTTAGCACTTTAATATGGCAAAATTGGGACTTTCATTTAAAATGTTATAAGGCAACAATGAGATTTCATTGTTTCTCATTGTTAGACATTACCATCAAAATATTTTGACTGTACTTTTCACTTCTACATAGGTGTTTTGGCACCCTCTGCCCAGCTTTTCCAGGAGATTTTCAGAGATGTATTTTTCAATTTTGATACTTTCACTGTTAGGTCAGAAAAATATTTTAAGCCAGAATGCTTTTGCCCCTATAATTTGGGCACTTATAAACTCCCCACAAAATTACTTCTTTGAATTCAAATTGATATAGGAAATACACAGATTTCAAGGATGGATGTTCCACATCATGTGTTTACTACAGTTTTGGGAAGGAAATATAACTTAGAATATCTTATTCAGACAACAGTGTTATCAAAATCACTCAATTTCAAGGTCTCATTTTTTCAATATCTGTGAGGCTGTATGTAAGTAAGTAGATAGTTAATGTACAGACATATAGTTGAACACTATGTAGCTTTTAAAAATAAGGTAAATTGATATGACAATGAAAAGATCTATAAGATAAAGTGAAAGATAAGTAAAAAAGCAGGTTGTAGAATAGTACAAATGAGCCATGTTTATAAAAATATCTATGTAGACATACATGTTAACGTTTTCAAAAGAATGTGAAATATAGTAATAGTTACCCTTGAATAGAGTGTAGGGTTTGGAGTAATGGGGAGGATTTACTTTATTACTAGATTTGAATAATAAAGAGCAAATACTGCTTTCATAATTTGTTTTAAAAACCTATTTCCCACCTGGCATATTAACAACAGATTAATAAAGCAATTCTAGAACTAAGCTGTCTCCCAGAGAATCATCTAATTTTTATAACATTGGAACATATAATTTCTCCTTTATTTCACATTCTTCTTTACTTATACAATTATCATGTTTTCCTTTACCCTAAAAAGCCCCTCGATTCTTTGTCAAGTCATAGTCCAACTTTGGTTTTTAAAAGAAAACCGTTTCCACTTTTAAAAGTTTATTATTTTTCATCATTTTTTTTAAGAGATGGGGCTTTGCTATTTTGTCCAGGCTGGTCTTAAAGTCCTGGCCTCATGCAGATCCTTCTTCTTTAGCCTTCCAAAGTGGCTGAGATTACATATGCAAACCACTGTGCCTAGCCATTGTAACTATTTTGTTGTTGTTGTTGTTGCAGTTTTTGGCTGGGGCTGGGTTTGAACTCACCACCCCTGGTATATGGGGCCGGTGCCCTACTCTTTGAGCCACAGGCACCGCCCCCATTTTAACTATTTTTAAGCATACATTTTGATGGCTTTAAGTATAGTGACATTATAGTACAACCATCGCCACCATTGGTCTCCAGAACTTTTTTATCTTCCTAAACTGAGATTCTGTACCCATTAAACAATAAAGGTTCATTTTTAGGACATGGAAATTTGTAAATCTGTAAATCATGTAAAATAAATTGGAAAAAATTGATGTGGAAGAATAATAATAGATTTATGGTGTCTTTCACCTTAAAATACTGCTTTCACTTGCTGTTCTTATTCGGGGAGTTTTCAATCCATACAGGTTAAATGTTTGTATTTATTAATACTATATTAATTAGTGGAATAAAAAAGAAAATTTGCATCGGTGCTACTAATAATGAATATAATGGAAATGCATCCCCAGGAGAACCATATTTGGGTATGTTTGTCGCTAGATTGGATGCTTTTCATGACAAAAAAGGAGGCATTTACCTTAGTACTTAGAGAAGTTAATCAGATGTATAGACTGATGGTTGCCAAATATAATTATTCAAAGACTGTTAATAATGCTGTGTGGGGGCGGCGCCTGTGGCTCAGTGAGCAGGGCGCCAGCCCCATATACCGAGGGTGGTGGGTTCAAACCCAGCCTCCGCCAAACTGCAACAAAAAAATAGCCGGGCGTTGTGGCGGGCGCCTGTAGTCCCAGCTGCTCGGGAGGCTGAGGCAAGAGAATCGCCTAAGCCCAGGAGTTGGAGGTTGCTGTGAGCTGGGTGAGGCCACGGCACTCTACCGAGGGCGATAAAGTGAAACTCTGTCTCTACAAAAAAAAATAATGCTGTGTGGGACTTTCGGTATCAGGGAAGAGGGGAACAGAAGGAGGATAAGGAGAACCCGAGGCATTAAACACAGTGGAATGCATCTTCTGTTCTGTGGAATACCTTAAGCTCTACCGCAGTCAGTAAATTGGAGCAGATAATGGAGGGATTGATTTGCTTCAAGCAAAAGATTTCTGATTACAGAGGCAGTGCTACTTTTGAAGGGTGGCTTCAAAAACAAAGGGCTTACTGGTTTGGCAGCTAAGTGAGCCACCATTCCTGGCAAAGATGGCCTGTAAATATCAAAAAAAAAAAAAAGGTAAAGATGTGCTGTGAAGAGCTGGAAATCCAGTTTTGCCTTCCACCCACTTCCTCCTCTTTCACATCTTCCTTTCCCCCACTAACATACACACTCAAAGGCCTTAACTCAATTGGACAGGGCGGGAAACTTAGGTTTTAGTTTGGGTTCTGACATTAAACAGTTAAGTGAATAGGGACATATCACTTAATCTCTGTGGATCTTATTTTACTTTTCTGTAAAATTAAGAATGTTGGACCAATGACGTTTTAGGCTTTTTCAATATTATTGTTCTATTGGTTCTCTAGGTAAAGGCATTTGGACATTTAAGTAGATGATTTGTCACATTGGTTATTCTAAAGAACAAAAATAACTTGATGTGTGTGGATCCTTGAAAATAATAATGTAGTGTTCTATCTATATAATCTGTACAATACTAATAATTACATATGTCTACTCAAGTGATGGGGTAGGAGTTTATATATGTGATAACCAGAGCCACTCTAATTTCTCTCTAGAAAAAAGAAAATCACAAGTCTTTGGGAAGTTACATGGTCACCTAAGTGGGATAAACTTATCGGGTCCTGCAAGACAAGTGGTAAGGGTATTCGACCAGTGAACCTCCTTTCTCTCTTGAACCCCATGCCTGCATATACATTAGCCTCATATAAAGCAGTATCCATCAGTAGAACTGGAATACAGAAAAGAAAACACTTGTTGCAGGATTGAAAACAGTTCCACTAAAAGTGTGTTGGATTCCCTCATGCTATATTGCTTGATCAATAGCATCACTTACACACTTGTCTAGTTTCTCTCTAGCATTGAAGATTAATTTGAATAAAAATAGGGAGCTACTAAATTTGAGGAATCACATTTTTAAAAAACCTCCAACTTCCTGTTGAATTCTCTTTGGCATTTAAATAGGTATACCCAGGTTGGAAAAAATATATGAACGAAGACATACTTAAATATAATTCTATACTGAGTACTGAGCATTATAAAAAAAAATCACTTAGAAAAACAGTCATTATCTTCAAGGGGCTTATGACTTTGCTGTAGAAATAAGAAATACAAAACATTTTTTTTTTTCCTAGAGATGGAGTCTCACTTTGTTGCCCTTGGTAGAGTGAAATGGCGTCACAGGTCACAGCAACCTCCAACTCTTGGGTTTAGGCAATTCTCTTGCCTCAGCCTCCTGAGCAACTGGGACTACAGGCACCTGCCACAACACCTGGCTATTTTTTGTTGCAGTTTGGTGAGGGCCGGGTTTGAACCCACCACCCTCAGTATATGGGGCCAGCACCCCACTCACTGAGCCACAGGTGCCGCCCGAAATACAAAACATTTTAAGTATTGTGACAACTTAGTTTTCATGTGAATTAAACTCTTCCAATCATAGTAAAAGAAGTAAGGAAAAATAAGCCAAGCCGTTTAAAGCAGCATCAGAAAGCCCTTCCCCTAAAGCGTACGCATTCAATTAATGATTCTATCGATATATTTTACTCACAAGCTTAGTGTGCTCTTTAAAACGGTGTTCCAAACAGATTTTTAAATCAACTTAATTTTTAAGTTTTTAAGAATTTTTTTTTTTTTTTTGTAGAGACAGAGTCTCACTGTACCGCCCTCTGGTAGAGTGCCGTGGCGTCACACTGTTCACAGCAACCTCTAACTCTTGGGCTTACGTGATTCTCCTGCCTCAGCCTCCCGAGCAGCTGGGACCACAGGCGCCCGCCACAACGCCCGGCTATTTTTTTGTTGCAGTTTGGCAGGGGCTGGGTTTGAACCCGCCACCCTCGGCATATGGGGCCGGCGCCCTACTCACTGAGCCACAGGCGCCGCCCAAGAATTTTTTAAATTCATAAGCATTCCCATCTATTCCACACCATTTCCCCTATATTGACTTACCTTAGTATAGTACACTTGTTACAATTACTGGACCAATCATAACACACTATTATGAACTGAAGTCCATATTTTATTCGCATGTCCTTAGTTTTCAGCTAATATCCTTTTTCTGTTCCTGAATCAGATCCAGATACCACATTGCATTTAGCTGTCATATCTCCTGAGGCACTTCTCGCTTGTGACAGATTCTCAGACTTATCTTTATTTTGATGAACATGACAATTTAGAGGAGTTCTGGTCAGGTATTTTGTAGACCGTTTCTTAATTTGGATTGTCTGATGCTTTCCTCATGAACAGACAGGGCTTATAGATTTTTGGAAGGAAGACTACAAAGGCAAGGGTCATCCCGGACTACAGAACAAGAGGGTAGATACTAACATACTTCGTACACATGTTAATACATACTTCAATATGTAACCATTAGTATCTATATAAAGTTAAACATGAGTTCACTCTAATGTGTCTATTCCTGGTTCATTGTCACATGGACTTGACTCCTAGACTCCTCTTTTGCTTATTTGGAAACTCCCACTCTGACAGTTTGAAACCTGGCTCCCACCATCTGCCATTCATTGATTTAATTATTTGATTCCACTTCACATTTGTATCAGTATCTGACTTGTTAATACATAACCCGGTGGGCAACAACTTTATCAACTCACCATAGTGATTAAGTACGGTGTCTTTAGCTTTTGATTTGACAGACTTCTATTTTACAGTGATTTCCAAGCATTCCGTAGGTCACGTTCTGTGGTGAGCGGGTGTATGTAAACCTACTCGCAAAGACCAAGGGAGCTGAGATGCTGAAGAAAGAAACTCATAAATCCAGTTTCTCAAAAATAAATATTTAATAGAGACTTAAGAGCAGAAGTGATGTGGCTACATGACAGTGGATCCCCGTGCCTGCCCTTCAGAAAGTATCCTTTATACAGCAAGCTTTTAGCATAAAGGCACGTTCAGCTGGTTACATCTCAGACTTTCTTCCCTAAACTCGTGACCACTGGAGAGATTTAGATAAGCATCTTTGTCTAACCTATATGGGTTATCTATGCTACAGGCACTGTTCAAAGATTTTGCTGCAGAACACCTTGGTATGCAGCAGTTAAACATAGGTCATCATGATGGTTTTTTTAAAAGATGGTGTTACTATTGACACATAACAGCTGTTTTCCTGCAGATCAGCACTTCTCCCCACCCCTATTCCTTTCTTTTTTTTCTTTTTCTTTTTTTTTTTTTTGAGACAGAGTCTCAAGCTGTTGCTCTGCATAGAGTGCTGTGACTTCATAGCTCACAGCAACCTACAACGGGCTCAAGCGATCCTTTTGCCTCAGTTTTTCTATTTTTAGTCTCAATTTTTGCTCAGGCTGGTCTCGAACCTGGGAGCTCAAGTGATCCACACCTTGGCCTACCAGAGTGCTACGATTACAGGCATGAGCTGGACCCCCACTCCACTGTGCCTGGACCCCCACTCCTTTCTATGAGGTTCTTTTTAAACATTTGTAATACAGTAAGCTTGTTTATGACATTTTACATTCCATCCTGGGATTCCCCGGAAAAGCGGCTTTATTAATAACCTAGCCTACAGAGGAAAAATGAACCATCTAACAAAAGGTAAGAGAAATAAACTCACAGCACAACTGCCCTTTGTTTAATTAAACACCTGTGGCCTAATTTGTTGTCTCTTAAGAATTCCTTTCCTCATCTTTGAAGAGCCCTAAGTGGACAGTAGGGGTGTAAGCTCCCTGCTTCAGCTGTCTGCTTCAGTTCCTGCCCCAAACCAGACTCTTCTGTTAAAAAAATGTAATTTATTTTTTATCATGGGCTAATATTAGGGTACATACAATTAGGTTACATTATTTGCATTTTAAGGTAAAGTCCAAAAGTCTGAGTTGTAGTTGAGTTTTTTTTTTTTTTTTTTTTTTAGCACTTCACATTTATTGAGGGCTGCCCCAGGGAGCTCACATCCTAGGGGCAGAGAGCCCACATGTGCTGGGGGGAAAATAAGAGGTGAAGGCAAGAAGGCAGGCAATGCAGACACCATGGCCCAAGCAAAGGGGGTGCAGAGCAGGCACAGGCAGGGGATCTAGGGTAGGGCCGCACTAGGCACCTGCAAGCCCTGCCTAAGTTGCCAGAAAGTGTGCTGTATACCCCTACATTATACCCCATAGGTGGGAACTGAGTCCTCCCCACTTCTTGAACTAATTAATTGATTAATTAATTTATTTAGGCAGAATCTCCCTTTGTCACTCTGGGTAGAGTGCCATGGTGTCATAGCTCATAGCAACCTTAAACTCTTTGGGCTCCAGTGATCTTCATGCCTCAGCTTCCAGAGTAGCTGGGACTACAGACGCCTGTCACAAGGCCCAGCTAATTTTCCTATTTTAATAAGAGGTGGGGGCTCATTCTTGCTCAGGCTGGTGTTGAACTCCTGAGCTCAAGTGATCCACCCACCTTGGCCTCCCAAAGTGCTAGGATTACAGGCATGAGCCAATGCGCCTGGCCCCCTTCTTAGATTTGTGTTTTTCTCTTGTGTGGGCTTGTAGTGGTTGGTCTACTATTTTCAGATTTAGTACTGAATACATGGGATGCTTGTTTTTCCATTCTTGAGATACTTAGGGCAATGTTCTCCAGATCCATCCAGGTAATACAAAGATGCAAAAATCTCCATCTTTTTTATGGCTGAATAGTATTCCATAATATACATATACCACAGTTTGTTAATCCATTCATGAGTTCACGGACATTTGAGTGGCTTCTATATCTTTGCAATTGTGAATTGAGCTGCTATCAACATTCTAGTACAAATATCCATATGGTAAAATTATTATTTTTTTCTTCTGGGTAGGTACCTAGTAATGGGATTACAGGATCAGATGGGAGGTCTACTGTTAGTTCTTTGAGGATTCTCCATATTTCTTTCCAAAAAGGCTGTACTAGTTTGCAGTCCCACCAACACTGAATCAGTATATCCCTTTCTCTGCACCCTCACCAGCATCTGCAGCTTTGGGACTTTGTGATGCGGGCTGTCGTCTCTGGTGTTAGGTGATAACTGAAAGTGGTTTTGATTTGTGTTTCTCTGATGATTACGGATGATGAGCATTTTTTCATGTGTTGTTGGCCATTCATCTGTCTTCTTGGAAAAAAGGTTCTGTTTATGTCCCCTCCCCACTGCTTGATAAGGTTGTGTCTTCTTTTCTTGTTGATTTGCTCGAGTTCTTTGTATATTCTGGTCACTAGCCCTTTGTTAGATTTGTAACATGCGAATATCTTCTCCCATTCTCAAGGTGATCCATTTGCTTTGTTGATTGCTTCCTTAGCTGTGCAGAAGCTTTTTAACTTGATCAAGTTCTATTTATTTATTTTTGTTGTTACTGCAGTTGCCAATGGGGTCTTCTTAATGAAATCTTTCCCAAGGCTGATATCGTTAAGAGTTTTTCGCACACTTTCCTCTAGGGTTTTTATTGTTTTATGTCATAGATTTAAGTCTGTTATCCAGCGTGAGGTAATTTTTCTAAGTGGTGAGATGTGTTGGTCCAGTTTTTTTTACATGTGGCTATCCAGTTCTCCCAGCAGCATTTATTAATAGGGATTCTTTTCCCTGCGATCTTTTGTTTGGTTTGTTGAAGATCAGATGGTAACATGAGGCTGGTTTCATCTCTAGATCTCGATTCTGTTCCATAGATCTGTGTCTATTTTTTAACCAGTACCAGATTATTTTTTATACTACAGGTCTTACAGTATAACCTAAAGTCTGGTAACATAATGCCTCCAGATTGTTTTTATTTCATAGAATTGCATTGGCTATTTGGGTCTTTTTTCCTAGTTCCATATAAATTGAAGAAGTTAATTTTTCAAGTTCTTCAAAGTATCCAAGTATGAATGGTAGTGTTTTAATGGGGACTACATTAAATCTGTAGACCATTTTGAGTAGTATAGACATTTTAATGATAGTGATTCTTCCCAGCCATGAGCATGGTATGTTTTTCTATATGTTAACATCTTCTGCTATTTCTTTTCTCAGAATTTCATAGTTCTTTCTGTAGAGATCCTTCACGTTGTTTATTAAGTATATTCCAAGGCATTTAATTTTCTTTTTCTTTCTTTTTTTTTTTTGAGCAGAGTCTCACTTTCTTGCCCCTGGTAGAGTGCCGTGGTGTCACAGATCACAGAAACCTCAAACTCTTGGGCTCAAGCAATCCTCTTACCTAGCCTCCCACATAGCTGGACTACAGGCTCCCACTACAATGCCTGGCTATTTTTAGAGACAGGGGTTTCACTCTTGCTCAGGCTGGTCTCAAACTGGTAAGCTCAGGCAATCCACCCCTCTCTACCTCCCAGAGTGCTGGGATTACAGGCGTGAGCCACCGCGCTCAGACTATTTCATTTTCTTTGAAGCTACTGAGAAGGGTATTGTGTCTTTGATTTGGTTCTCAGCTTGACTGTTGTTGGCATATATGAAAGCTACTGATTCATGGACATTGATTTTATATACTGAGATGTTACTGTATTTCTTGATCATTTCCAGGAGTCTCCATGGTTGAGTCCCTGGACTTTTCTAAGTATAAGATCATATCATCAGCAAAGAGTGAAAGTTTGAGCTCCTTTGTCACAATCTGGATACCCTTGATAGCCTTCTCGTGCCTGATTGCGTTGGCTAGGACTTGCAGCACTATGTTGAATAGCAGTGAGGATGGTGGGCATCCTTGTCTAGTTCTAGTTCTAAGTGGAAATACTTTCAGTCAAGTCATGGGGTTTCACTTTTTTTAATCACTATTATGGGAAAACCGTGTATTTCTCCACCTCCAGACAAAGAGCTCACTTTTCTGCCCCTATTTCTAGACTGCTCCCTCCCCTGCTGTGTATTTGCCAGGACATCCTTCTTGGAAGCTTCTATATTGCTTGGAATTCGGGGAATCTCTTGGGGTCTGAAAGTGGTCATATGCAGAAGGTTGTGAGTTGTAGCTTTCTGGTTTGGGATAGGATGGAAAACCTGGCACAGAGGAGGCTTTCTCGTGTGTGTGTGGGTGACTTAGCGAGCCTTATGCCTCCTATTAGTCTTCACTTAGATTCAGGGACAGCAGGTTTGGGGGGAACATCCCAAGGTCTCGGTCTGAGTCCGAACTCGGGATGCCCATTTTCTGGCCAGACCTCAAGGTCATGGTCTGACACATGTTTTAGGAATGACTAATGTCTGATTAGAATTCTCAAGGTCCTATGAGTCAGGGACGCCCCCTTATACTTCTATTTTCACATATAACTATCCCTAAAAAGTCCTTGTCTTTTTCCTAGTTTCTGTCATGGGCAACATTAAGTTAAATGACCAGAAAATTTGGCCTGAGAATGAATGTCCTAATCACAGTGCTATTCTGTTTCTTGACCTTTGCTTACTGCTGGCACAGCAAGTAGTCTGCAACTCCCTAAGTTCAGGGTTTCTTTAAACTTTCTAGACACCCTGTGCTTCAGTCTCCTGCCACATACTACTTCTTATTCCTGTATCTCTCTCCCTGCCTTCACTTTCCCAATCGTGTTTCTTTTTCAGCTCCCCGGCCCCACCTTCTTCTCTTCCCCACCCCCCCATCTCCACCACTCTTGCCTCGCTACACTTTACTCCAGCTGCCTGTTTTAAACTCCCTCCCCACCTGTGTACCTGCTCCCTCTCCAAGAAATTCCTAGGTCAGAAGGCATCATAAATTATTCAGAGCCAGGATAAAAAAAATCCAGCCTTTTCCCTTCATGTCTGTCTGAAGCCTCTCACTTCTCTAATTTAGATCCTAACACTAGGGAGGGACAATCCATCTTTATCATATACTTTATCTCCCAACTGGCCTCTGATTTTTGGCATAAACTCCAAAAACTTGCAAAGGGGCCTTAGAGTCCACAAGAGGAACTGTTAGGCCTGGCCTTAAAGGTCTTTAATAATTGAGATGGAGAAAGAAAAGAAGACTAGAGAGAATGATGACTGCCAAATGAACCCTAGAGCAGAAGGAAGCTTTCCAAATGGTGGCTGTGCGAGAGAGGTTTCTCCAGAGACATAGGTACCCTACAGCAGTGATTTTCAACCAACGTGCGGCAGCACCCTGGTGTGCTGTGAGGGGATCTTAGGTATACCATGAAAAAATTTAAAGGCCATTAATTAATTATTTTTGAAAGAAGTTCAAAGCACAGTAAATATGTTCTTCTTTTTTTTTTTTTTTCAATCAGCATAATTTAAGTGTGCCATGGAAGTTTAACTATAGGTTCAAGGGTACTGTGAGATAAAAAAAGGTTGAAAAACACTGCCCTAGATGCTTGGACTGGAGGACACCAGGAAGACTGCCCCCTCCTCCAGGAACTGCCTCAGAAAGTGACTTCTGCAGGGACCCTGGGACTGAGCCCTGTATAAAAAATAAGGGGCATTGGAAGTGAGATCGCCCTCTCCTTGAGAGTAGAACTTCAAAGCTCTCTTTTCCTTTGGAGAGTTCTAGGGGAATTGGTATTTGGGTCAGAAGCCTCAATCATTTGGGAGAGTAGGACTTTCGTATTTCACATTCCCTAAGGTTTACACACTCTGTCTCTGCCATTTGGGCTTGTATGCCATTTGAACCTAAGAGTGGTAGTTTACAGTACTGGTTGGCTTGAGGTAAGATTCTTGAAAACTTTTCTGATACGGTGTTGCTGGACTCGTGTTTGGAACCTCAGGTTGTGAATACCTAAGGATTTCCTTATTATTGCAGTGCTATTATACATGATATTTTTAATTTTCAGTCTTCGTTATTCATTGATGTATGAGAATATAATTGATTTTTGCATATTGATTTTATACTTTGTGACCTTAGTAAACTCAAATATTAGTTCTAGATAAAGAAATTCTTTGAAATTTTTCACATAAGGAATTATGCTGTCTATAAATAGACAGTTTTATTTCTTCCTTTCCAATCTATATGCCTTTTACTTATTTTTCATGCCTTATTGCACTAGCTAGGACTTGTAGCACATTGCTAGATAAGACTGGTAAGAGAGGACATTCTATCTACTTCTGAATTTTAGGTGGTAAATAATTCAGTCTTGCACCATTAAGTATCATGCTTACTATAGACCTTTTTTGCAGGTCCCTTATTATGTTAAAGAAGGTCCCTTCTGTTCCTGGTTTGCAAATTAAAAAACAATCATGAATGGAAGTTCAATGCCTTTTTTACATCTATTGAGATGATCATATTGTTTTTGATATTAGTTGGTTAATATGGTGCCTTATATTGATTCATTTTTGAATGTTAACCCTATCTTGCATTCCTTTTTGCATCTGGTTTTGAGATGTCATTTGTTTTTGTTTTGATATATCACCCTTTTATTTATTGTTGGGTTCAATGCTAATATTTTCTAGAGTTTTTTTGGTGGTAAAATATATATACTGTTTATCATTTTAACCATTTCTAAGTGTACTCTTTATCATTTTAATTTAGTGGTATTAAATACCTTCTGTGCCTGGCTTATTTCTTTAGCATAAAGTTTCAGGGTTCATTCAGGTCGTAACATATACCGAAATGTTCTCTATTTTCATGGCTGAATAATATTTTTTTGTATGCTTATATCATGTTTATCCATCCACCTGTTGATGAACACTTGGGTTTTTTTTTTTTATCTTTTGGCTTTTGTAAATAATGCCGTAAGGAACATGGGTATACAAATATGTGTTTGAGTCCCACTTTCTATTCTTTTTATATACTTGGGAATGGAATTGCTAGGTCATTTGTTTAATTTTTTAAAAAAGCTGTCAATCATTTTCCACAGTCGTACCATTTTGCATTCTTGACAGTGATGCACAAAGGTTCTAATTTCTCTATATCCTAGCCAATCTAGTAGGTGTGAAGTGGCATCTCATTGTGGTTTTGATTTTCATTTCCCTAATGACTAATGATGTTGATGATCTTTTCATGTGTTTAATGACCATTTGTATGTCTTCTTTGGAAAAAAGTCTGTTCAAGTCTTTATCCATTTAAAAAACTGGGTTTTTTAAGTTTTAGTTCTTTATGTATTCTGGATATTAATCCAGCAGAACCTCCATAGTTGACCGCCTCCTTACATTGATTGCCTCCTTAAGTTGACCTAGTTTTCAGAGTGAAAATGTACCAGCTGTACATATCAACACTATAGACGTAGTTCCTTATGTTGGCCACCACTGTATTGTTGACCAGTTTGTTATAGTCCAGTGGGTGGTCAACTGACTGATTTTCTACTGTATTTTCCCTTCTGTAGGCTTTTTTGCTCACTTGATAGTACTCTTTGAACAAAAGTTCTTAATTTTTTGGTTTTTTTTGAGACAGAGCCTCGAGCTGTAACCTTGGGGAGAGCGCTGTGGCATCACAGCTCACAGCAACCTCCATCTCCTGGGCTTAAGCGATTCTCTTGCCTCCGCCTCCCAAGTAGCTGGAACTACAGGCGCCTGCCACAATACCCAGCTATTTCTTTTGGCTGCAGCTGTCATTGTTGTTTGGCAGGCCCGGGCTGGATTCGAACCCGCCAGCTCAGGTATGTGGCTGGCGCCTTTGCTACTTTGAGCCACAGGTGCTGAGCCAAAAGTTCTTAAGCTTTATAAAAAATTTCCTCAATGCTGTGCTTGCTTTGGCAACACATATACTACAAATTTCCTCAATGTTTTATTCTAAGTGTTTTATCATTTTAGCTCTTATGTTTAGGTTTTTAATCTATTTTTAGCTAATTATGAAGGGTCTAACTTCATTCTTTTGCATGTAGATATCCAGCATTAATTGTTGAAAAGATTGCCCTTTCCTCATTGAATGATCTTGGCACCCTTGTTGAAAATCAATTGATGCTATATATGTGATATATATTTATTTTGGGGCTCTCTGTTTTATTCCATTGATATAATCTATCATTGTGCCAGAGCCATACTGTTTTAATTACTATAGCTTTTTTGTGAGTTTATATATCAGGAAGTATGATCTTTCAACTTTATCTTTTTCTTCAAGATTGTTTTGGCTATTGGGATCCCTTGCAATTCCACATGAATTTGAGGACAGGCTATTACTGCAAAAAAAAAAAAAAAAATCCTGTTAGAATTTTGATAAGAATTGCATTGGATCTATAGACATATTGTTGACAACATTAAGTATACATATCCATAAACACAAGATGTCTTTCCATTTATTCGGGTCTTCAGTTTCTTCCAGCAATGTTTTGTAGTTTTCAACATGCAAGTCTTCATGTCTTTGCTTAGATCGATATCTAACTATTTAATTTTAAAGATACTATTATAAATAGATTTGCTTTCTTAATTTCATTTCTGGATTGTTCATTACTAGTGTACAGAAACACAACTTATTTTTTGTGTACCTGAACTTTCTGAATTCACTGATTAGCTCTAGTAATTTTGTGGATTTATGGATCCTTTGGGATTTTAATATAGTTTTACTTCTTTCTGTCCAATGTAAGCCTTTGCTTTCTTTTTATTGTTTTATTGTTGGCTAGACAACTTCCAGCACACTGTTGAATAGTAATGATGAGAGCAATACTTGTCCATTGTCAACATATCCTTGTCTCATTCCTAATTTCAGAGTATAATGTCAAATTTTTATGTTCTCAACAAGAAACCACACATTTCCTATCACAAATCAATTTTCTCTCTATTTGGATTTGCCTGTTGTGATTTTATATAAATGGAATTATATAATATCCGGGATTTTCTATTTTTTTCACTCAATATAATGTTTTTAAAGTTCATCCATGTTGTATACATATATCAGCACTTTATTTCATTTTTTTACCAAATAATATTCCAATGTTGCCATTTGCACATCATAATTAACATTATAATAAATAGCTCTGCACATAAGTCTTTTTGATTTCCTGATTTAGAATTAGTGGGTCGAAGGGAATGAATCTTTCTTCCCATTGTATTTCAATCATATTTATTTATATACCTCAGAAGATAAAATACATGTGATTTTATTTTAATTATTTGAAAAAATGAACACTAAAGAGAAAATCATTTTTTGATAATTGCACTCACCCACTCCAACTTCCACCCTGTGGTCCTGTTCCTTTACTTTCTAACCCTGGACAGCCAGTATCCTGATTCTGATACATATTCTAATTCATTTTTAAAAGTCTCTCCTCTTTACATATATATGTGTATCTGCATATATATGTATATATAAGCACATATTTTTAAAGGTTTTAAATTACAAGGCTTTGGAGGTTAATAATAATGCCAATGTGATACCTGCAACATAAATCCCTTTATGTTTTATTAAACAGAACAAAAACTAATTATCACTTCTATTCTTTCCATCAATATTAATATCATATAAATAAACCATAGTGTAATGGGAGATCTGAATCCTAATAAATGACTCTAATGGCCATCCTAATAATTCATACTCTCCCCTCAGGGGAAAATCATATTATATTTCAGGAGGCCTTTTTAATGTTAAGGAGAGTAAATGAGATTAATTTCAAGGGGCTGCAGATTCAGTCTGGACCAAAATACTTAGTTTGACCATAGATTTGATAATTAACTCATTCTTAAAACTCAAAAAATAGTATCTAACTACTGTATAAGTGTAGTAGACAATTAAATCAGCCATTAAAAAACTTTGTAAACTAATCCAAATGTTTAATGGACAGTCTGCCTATAGTTGGTAGAGTATGAAAAAACTTCTGGCTATTTAGGTTTCTGGGACCTTCTCCACATTGCTCAGTAGTCAGGATGACTCATCAGGTTTAACAGGTTTCCTGGCTGCTGTACAAAAGTGAAATCGCCATGATTTGACACCAAATCTCCTAGTTCTTTTTCCTGGAAGGAAATTATTTCCCCTCCCACAAAATACATGGTGGCAACATCTATTCATATTTTCATGCTGTTGAGTCTGATTGTGTCATGTTTCCTAGGTTGCCTTTCCACTCTGGGGGCTAAGATGTAATTCCAGGGCAAAGGCCCTTTGGTTATCTCCTGGGGAACTTCATGGCATCTATCTGTAACTGTGTTGAACTATCTTATGAAAAAATAGGGAAAGGACTGAATAATAAAATCACATACCAAAATTGTTTTTAAAGTTCAAATTTTTAATTCATTTTATTAGAAATTACCACGCTGCTCTTTTAGATCATTCTATCTCTAAACCAGCCTTGATAAAATACCTTACTACTATTCTAGAAAAAGAGAAAGCAGTACTGGTTTTCCCCCCAAGTTTATCATTTAGTAACCAGTATCAGAAAGATGCTACCCTATTTCCCCATAAATAAGACAGTGTCTTATTTTAAGGTGTGCTCCCAAAGATGCGCTAGGTCTTATTTTCAGGGGATGGCTTATCTTTTCTGTAAGTAGGTCTTATTTTCGGAGGATGTCTTATTTTCGGGGAAACAGGGTAGTTACAGGATTTACCAATTACCCCTTCCCCCACCATGGAGAGCCCCACCCAATAAATGGAGTTGGGCATCTGAATAAAATTATGAAGTGAATGACCAGAAGCTCAGTGCTGGTGTTATCTTGGTACCCAAGAGATTAGAGGAAGAGAGAAAAGCCAAGATGGGCAGTAAATCCAATTCACTCTGGATTTATTTGGGATGCTTAATGATCAGTGTAAAAGAACTGGCCGGCTTCAGCTTTATAATTACCAACCACAACTCTTTTCTCACAGACCTATAGTAATGTTTTTCTTTTTTTTTGGTTGGGACAGGGCCTCCCTTGTCACCCAGGCTAGAGTACCATGGCACCATCATTGCTTACTGTAGCCTCTAACTCCTGCATTCAATCAATCCTCTTGCCTCAGCCTTCTGAGTAGCTGGGACTATGGGGTGCCGCCACTCTCAGCTAAGTTTTAAACATTTCTTTGTAGAGACCAGTCTATGTTGCCCAAGTTGTTCTCAAACCCTTGGGCTCAAACGATCCTTCTGCGTCAGCCTCCCACAGTGCTGTATGAGCCACCACTGCTTGGCCCTGTAGTAATTTTAAAAAACACCAAAACACTGTATTTACTGTATGATAAATTCTGGATTTGGTGTTTTGTTACTCTTCCATTTCAATTTTTACAACTCTTCCTGCAGAGCAGGCATTATTATTCTCATTCTTCAGACGAAGTTCAAAGACACAGGAGACTTGACCAAAGTTTAGACAGCAACTAGAGTTGAGGACAGGTGCCTTTGAAACCTGGCAGGCCTGCCACCTCTCTCCCGGTCAGGGTCTAACCCAGAACTGGGTTTAAACAGCACAGAGCGTGAAGTGCGGCAATTGCTGGGCTTCACTCTTCCAGGCTATGCTGCCAGGTAGTTGTGTGACCTTGGACATTTGGACTACAGTGACAGTCTCCCTAGGGGAAAGGTCATCCACTACCAACCCAGATGACCTGCAAGGGCTCTCCAGGCCCCACGTTATGACCGCCACTCAAACCTGGCTGGCCGGGGGAGAGCTCGTCCAGGCCCTTGGAAACTGTCATCCGACCTCCACTCCTTTACTCAACTGAGCAGTAAACTAGCAAGGCGGGCCCACAAAATGCACCTGATGGGCAGACTGGCTTGTTTTGGTGCCTGTCTGCTTTTCAAGGTGCAAGACGTTCGCCCCTGGGCTTGCCCCTGCGGGCATCTAGATTTTTCCAAACCCGCTCCCAGAGTCCAATGCGCAGGACCCGAAGCGGCAGCCCAGGCGTTAACTGCCCAGCGCGTCGGTGGGCTTGGTGGGGGGCGGCCGAGGGCAGCGTCCAAGTGGCGTTCCCGCAGCCGCTGAGAAGCCAAGGCCAGTTTTCTCTGAACGCACACCCTCGAGTCCGGGGGGTGGAGGCGGAGAAAAGGGTGCCGTGCCGGGCGAGCCTGCGAGACCACACGCCGGGCCGCCCGCCTGCCAGCGCGCCCCGCGGCACCGGCCTCGGGGGAGGAAGAGCGACGGCGGGCTGGGACCCGGCCGCGGCGCCACTCCCCGCCCCCTGCCCCCGGCCGCCGGTCAGTCCCTCCCCGCTCCGCCCGCCGGCAGGTGCGGCGGCCGCCGAGTGCCGAGGAGGTGCGTGGGGATGATCTCACCCGCGCGCTCCGCGCCAGGAGGAGGAGGAGCGGGAGCCACTCCAACTTCCGGGTAGTGGAGCCGCACGCCACCGGCATCTTGCTTTTTTCTTCCTCCTCCCCCCGTGTACCCCTCGCCGCGCCCTCCTTTCTTTTTATTCCCGGCCCCACCCGCCAAAATGAACAGCTCGGACGAGGAGAAGCAGCTGCAGCTCATCACCAGTTTGAAGGAGCAAGGTAGGCGGGCACGCGGACGCCAGGTGTGGGCAGCCGCGGCCCGTGGGCGGGGACGCTCCCGGGCGCTGGAGTCCGGGCAGGTGGCGGTTGGGCGGGAGCACTAAGGCCGCCGCGGTCTCCCCAGTAGCTCCATCACCCGCGGAGAAGCGTCCTTCGTACCCCGCGCGCCTTAGAGAGCCCAGGGCTTAGGATAAAGTGCGAGTGTCCGGGAGAGGCGGGCCCGGCAAGGGTGACACAGACTGCCAGCCGGTTTCGCTAGCTGACGACCGGGGGTTCGGGGGATAAGGGGCAAGGATCGGGCACGGACGAGGTCTCGGCGTGCCACCTTCCCTGCAGCAGAAGCTGGCGGGCTCGGGTATGTCGGCGGCTTTGGGCGGCTCTGCTAGTCTTGGCCCCACCCTTCGCATTTGTTGGCGCTCGGTGGCCTGCAGCGCCGCTTCACACCCTTCCCTGCTTTTGCTTTGGGTTAGATCTAGTTCCTTTTCCTTCATCCAGCTGGGATTATCAAGGCCACGATTTGTTTTTATCACTTCTCCTTTTTAGCAATTTATTATTTATTAGTCAGTGAGTCAGCATCTTGCCTGTGTGGGGCTTCCTCAATTAACCAGGTTGGTGCTGGGCGAGAAAAGCCAGGCCATGCTCCTACTCTATAGTGCTTGGTAACTATCCCTTAAAAAGGAGCTGTTTCAATCAATATTATTATTATTATTGACACACTTCTAAACAAAACCAGATCAGCGACCAAATGTTAACCTAACACAGTTTAAAAATTATTACCCTGATCAAAGAGAGAGTATGTCTCAAGGAGAGGAACCTTGAGATTTAGGAAGTAAAACTGTTTTGAGCGACTTGCTGACATGATGGAAAACCTCCCTCCCCCACCCCCCCCACGGTTTAGTTCCAGTTCTTTCACTTCTTGTGGCTCAGGTCCCCAGCTCTGGGAACTTGGAGGAGTCTTTTCCCTTCTGGCGATCTTGTGGTTAATTACGCTTTATCTGCCTTATGCAAGAGCTAAAGCAGATGATTTGTTCAGGGCTATTACCTGCTGTTCCTTGAGACTGCAGACTTACATTTACCTGGGTGCCTAGATCCACAATCTCAGTATGACCATTTACTGTGTAACCTGTGAAATTCTCTAACCTCACTGAAAGGGACCTAACACCTTCCTCTGTGGTATCTGGCATCCAAAAAGTGCCCCAAGCCAAACTGCAACAACAACAACAGAAAAATAGACTGGCATTGTGTCCAGCGCCTGTAGTCTCAGCTACTAGGGAGGCTGAGGCAGGAGAATTGCCTAAGCCCAAGAGCTGGAGGTTGCTGTGAGCTGTGACATCACAGCACTCTATGGAGGGCGACAAAGTGAGACTCTGTCTCTGGAAAAAAAAAAAAGTGCTGGGTAAATGGTAGTCTCTTTTGCCTTCCCAGGACCTCCTTCCCCTTGCAGCGTAGATTAGCCTGAGGTCATAAAGTCACAAACATCAGTGAACTTAGTGCGTGGACAGAATGCATGTTTTGAGTCTCTCAGAGGTTTTAGTGTGGGACTGGATTCTGTTGGCATTTTAATTTTAATAACACCTTCTCCTCTCCCCACCCCCTCGTAACATACAGACTCTTGATTATATTCTAAACCTGTGGAGTTTTGTTATTGATAATAACTCAGTGGATATCACTTCTTTTGATGGATGGTCAGTTTTCAAATGATTAAAATAAAAGATGTCACCTTTCATTCTGTATATGATTTCAAGGGTTGACTAGCAGTGTGGATAACCTACAGAATGTTTTTATTTAATTTTGGAACACATTTTCTGTTGGATTTGCGGCCTGAGAAAAAGGGAGGATTTTTAAGTTTCTTGACTCTTTCTCCTCTTTCATTGCATTGGAAAACAAACAGATCCATGGCTTTGGTGTTTTGAGAGATTCTATTATATTTCCTTGACTAAGGGCATAGCAAAGGAAACAGAACAATTAGAACTTTTAGGATAGTAAGTCTGCTTACACAGGTAGGGATTTTTTCAGCCCTCAGTGTGATTTTTATACATCACAAAACCGGGGTATTTGCTTGTCATTATATCATAGACTGTAAAAACAATTGGCTTATTTCAAGAGTATTTAGTTGCTGTTTGACCTGTGGAACTAACTGGGAAGCCAGGGATTTGAGGACAGGCAGCTAGGTCTTTGGGTACTTAATAATGCATATGTGATCAGTTTTGTAAACTGATAGTGTTTGTGGTTTATTTTTGAAAATAGTACTTTGTACTCTCTGTTTACATTATGAGTAATAATTCTTCTCCTATTTGATGTGAACAAGAACTGTTATTGATTATTCTATTTTCTTTTTTAGTGCTGAGTAAACATATTTATTCAGTCCTTTAACTAATACTTATCAAGTACCTACCGTGTATGAGTTCCATGTGTGAGACATTGGGAGTGTAGATTGTAAGCCAGAGCGTTCTTGTTCTTGCCAAGTTTACTGTCTAGTAGACAAGAGAGTCATGAATCAAGTAACCACATAAATACATGTACAATTACATATTTTTTTGCTAGGATAGATTTTTAGAATTTGAATTGCTGGATTTCAGGTTATGCACACATAGAGCCTTGTTAGACATTGCAAAAGGCCTCCCCCCCCCAAAAAAAACAAAAAACAAAAAACGGTTATACCAGTTCACATTGCTGCTAGCAGTGCCCATTTCCCCACACGGTGGTCAACATTGGTGAATAGCAATCTTTATTAATTCGATAGCTTGATGAGTTTCCTAATTTTTGCCAATCTAATGGGCAAAATGATATTTTTTAAAATTTGTGTTGCTCTGGTTATTAGTGAGATTTGAAATTTTTTCACATGTTTATTGTCCCTTTAGGTTTCATCATATGGTTCCTTCCTTAGGGATTTTTTAAATCGACATATGATATTTGTACGTATTTATGGGGTAGGTGTATATTTTGTTACATGTGAAGAATGTGTAATGATCAAGTTAGGGTTTAGGGTATCCATCATTTGGAGTATTTATCATTTCTCTGTGTTGGAAACGTTTCAAGTCTTCTAGCTATTTTGAAATATCCAATACATTGTTGTTATCTTAGTTAGAACCCATTCCTTCTGAGTACATGTTTTTCCTCATTAACCAACCTCTTTTCATTCCCCATCGCCACCACTTGGTGAGTGTTAAGCCTAAATTTTGAACCCCGTTCCCCAGAATGGTATTTAGAAAGAAGGTTACTATCTACTCTAAACCACAGAGCTGACAGCAGCCTTCCCTAATGTGAAGGCTTCAGTGGTGTGGTGAATAAAGTTGCTTTTGACAAAAGTTGTGAAATGTAATGACGGAGTCTGTCATAATATGAACAATCTCTAATTTATACTTACCATTCCCTAAGCTCTATGTCTTATAAATCACACCCACTTCTGAATTACTTCAAAACATTGTATGTTCCCTTCCAGTGAATGGTATAATTAGCTATGTCTTTCTAGAAAGTTATATTATGTCCCCTTTAAAAAAATTAGCCAATGTGTGATTGCTTATGTTTGAGCAGATGTTGAGGTAATGAGGTAATTCTCCTTTTGTCTTTTTGGGGGCTTTATTTCATTGGGCTGATTGACATCTTTAATGCATAGAGAAATGGCAACTTTGATACTATTTCCAATGCATGCTTGTATTTCCTAGCTACAAAAGTGGACATTTCCCTTACAAAACATCATGCAATTTGCTCCCCCTCCACAATTCTATTGGAAAGATGATAGACTTAGTTTAGCATTTGTTTAAGGTGCGTGATTTTCTGTGTAATTCACTTAACCCACATGAATATTCATGGCTAGGCACTGGGCTAGGCATCAGAGACATAGGGATGAATAACATCTTTCCCCTGCTGGTGAGGAGTTCTAGTCTAGAGATAGTGACAGGCATGTAAATCCCAGGAAGAATGTCTAATTGGCTTAATTTGGGTCTTGGATTCAAATCTCTTAGCCAGGGAAGGACAACACACTGTGATTGGCAGTCCTGACAAAGAACAATAGATTGGAGTAGCCGTCCAAAACAGAATGGGGCGCCACCACCAGAGGGACTTTCAGAGTAGACACAGATAACACATGGCCACTAAACTGATGAGCATAGTAATGTCTTGTCATTGGAACTTACTGAAGTTTTGAAGAGAGTGATTGCTACTCAATAATAAGGATGTTCTAATATAAGACCAAAACAACAACAATAACCCAAAAGTTGTGGGCTAACACTATTAAAATGAAATTCCTACAGTAAGAAAATTTGGTTTAAAGCATTCTAAGCCTCCTTTCATCTTTAGAGCTAGCATAAACCATTGTAATAGCTGAGGTCTCTTTTCTTGCCTCCTTGAGGATGATGCCACTCTATTGACAATGCATGTTTAACCCCATTCCCATTCCTCAGAGTTATCTACTGTTAACCCTTTGTTGCATTTCCTCCCAGAAATTGTGTGTTTGTATCACCTAACATGTAATTGTTCATATCAGTGCGTATAGAATTAAATTATTAAAAATAGATTGGATAATGTTCCAATATATGGATGTTTCTGATTTTTGCTATTAAAAATAATGCTTCTGGGACACAACTACAAGAGGGATTCTACCTAACAAATGCAAACATTGTAACCTAGTTGTCTGTACCCTCACATTGACCTGAAATAAAAAGAAATAAAATAACATAAAAAAAATGCTTCTGGTAATGGATTAGAGTGGGAGGTATCAGTAAAAACTCATAGTTAGCTTAATATAGGTACAGATGGTTACATGTAGAAATGTTTATAGATATGCATATATTTTTTGGTTAGTATACACACTTATATTTTCTTGCTTAGTCTAGCATGCTGGTACACACCTGTAGTACCAGCTGACAAAATTTTAAATTTTTTGTCGGGACAGGGTTTCACCATGTTGTTCAGGCTGGTCTCAAACTCCTCACCTCAAGCAGTCCTCCCACTTCAGCCTCCCAAAGTGCTGAGATTGTGATCATGAACTACAATGCCGCGCCTGAAGGAACTTCTCATGGCCAAAGATGGAGCAGTTTGAATAACAAAATATTAGATTACAATCCAAAATATAAGAGTAATACTCATGAGCTGACACTGATGTGCTGAGAGAGCCTGGATACGCCAGTAGCAATGAACACATCTCGTGCCCAGAACTTGACTTCCAATACCATTCTCCAACAATAGGCACAAGGGTTCCTGGGAGAAATGGTTGATTTTTAGGAATGGGGCTAAAGCTATACAAGATGAGGCTGTGGCATCTTACAGTGCCAGAAACTAAGGAAGTGCTCAAAGTAACAAGCTGACGTTGATGGAATACAGCAGTCACCTTTATCCAGAAGGCTGTTCTAACACTCCAGCAGATGCCTGGCTGCACCGATAATATCACGTCCTATATATGCTATGTTTTTTCCTATACATACATACCTATGATAAAGTAACTTATAAATTAGGCACAGTAAAAGATCAACAATAATAACTAAGAATAAAATAGAACAATTACAACAACACGTTGTGATAAGTTATGAGAATGTGGTCTCTGTCAAAATATCGTCCTGTCTGTGGTCACCTGTTTTCAGGAAAGTGAAGATGTGGACAGGGCAGGGACAACTGTATGCCAGATGTAGGAACCAGTTCAAGAAACCTTTTTTCGTCCCTCACTCTGTCACCCAGACGGGAGTGCAGTGGCACAGTCACAGCTCATTGTGACCTCCAACTCCCAGGCTCAAGCAGTCTTCCTGGCTCAGCCTCTAGTGTACTAGTACTACAGGTGTGTACCAGCACGCTAGACTGATTTTTAAATTTTTTTGTAGGGACAGAGTTTCACCACGTTGCTCAGGCTGGTCTCAAACTCCTCACCTCAAGCAGTCTTCCCACTTCAGCCTCCCAAAGTGCTGAGATTGCGATCATGAGCTACCATGCCAAGCCTGAAAGAACGTCTCATGGCCAAAGATGGAGAAATGTGAATAAAAAAATTAGATTATAATCCACAATATAAGAGTACTACTCAGGAGTTGATACTGATGGAAGTGGTTTAATAAATAAATGGTGAGAAGAAACAAACCCCATGCAGAACAGTTCTAAAAAATTCCTCCATATCCTGACTCCCTGATCCTAGTCTGCAGTGGAGAGACCAGATAACACTACCTCAGCTAGATGGTCAAGGGTGGACCTCAACGGTGGTAAGTCATGTTGATGGTATACGTATATCTTTGTTGTGATGTGATGAAAATGGAATTTTTGCCTCTGTGCTTTTCTCCTGTAAGTCCATAAATCCAGCCTATTCATGAGGAAAAGATCTGATAAATCCCAATTGAAGGACATTCTACAAAGTACCTGATAAGAACTCAAAACTGTGAAGATCATAAAAAATGAAGAAAATCTGGGAAACCATCATAGCCAAGAGATGCCTAAGGCTCCGAGGGAAGAGGAAAGAATTTTTTCCCTCAACTAACTCTTAGGTTCATAGCTGCGACAGACTCCTATAACAAAAGTCAGATTAACAAGTGCAAAACAAGTTTACTAATATATCAGTGCACATCTCATGGAAGCAAAGTAATTCTAAGCAGTGGCTTGAAACTCTGGCTTATATGTTATCTTTAGCAAATAATAATAAATTTTAGAGAATTGGTAGCACAAAGAAAGTAGTTGCAGGTTTCCAAAGGCAGGAAAATACGGGAAAATAAATTTATGGAGAAATGAATGGGGTAAAGCCTTAAAAATATATTCAGTGCCTTAAATTATGTTCTGTTACAATAAGAACAGATTGTTGAAGTAATGCAGATAAGTATATTGTTATAAACGTAAGAATACTCAAGAGGCCAGATGCAGTGGCTCATGCCTATTATCCCAGCCCTTTGGGAAGATCACTTGAGGCCAGGAGTTTGAGTCAGTCTCAGCAACATAGTGAGACCTGGTCTCTACAAAAAATAAGATGTGCATGTTGACAAGTACCTATAGTCTCAGCTACTTGGGAGGCTGAGGCAGGAGGATCACTGGAGCCCAGAAGTGGGAGGTTGCAGTGAGCTATGTGATTGTACCACACTCCAGCCTGGGTGATAGAATGAGACCCTGTCTTTTTTTTTCATTAAGGCATAGCTGTGTACATTAATGCGATCATGGGGCACCATACACTGGTTTTATTTACAATTTGACATATTTTCATCACACTGGTTAACATAGCCTTCCTGGCATTTTCTTAGTTATTGTGTGAGACCCTGTCTTTCAAAACAACCCCTTGCAAATAGTTTTTAAATTTTGGAGTGATCAGGAGATAGATAAAATAAGGGTTTCAATTCTTTTTACTAAAGTATACCAAATTGTTGTAAGCTATAGGTAGATACCTTAAAGAAAAAAGTTTCCAGGCTGGGTGTGGTGGCTCATGCCTATAATTCTAGCACTCTGGGAATTTGAGACCATCCTGAACAAGAGCAAGGCCCTGTCCTATTAAAAATAGAAAAAAATTAGCCAGGCATTGTGGCACCACCTGTTGTCCCAGCTCCTCGGGAGGCTGAGGCCTGTCAACATGCCTATCCCTTGACCTGAGGAGTTTGTGGTTGCTGTGAGCCAGGCTGACTCCACGGATCTCTTGTCTGGGCAAGAGAGTGAGACTCTGTCCCTGCTCTGCCCTGCCCCTCCCCCCCAAAAGAAAAAGTTTCCTGGAATTTGGGAAACAAAATGTAAAAGAATCAGCAGTGTTTCAGACAAGAAGTGAAAATCATAGTCCTTCATCAATTTTAGTCTCCTGTAATTAGCTGTTTTACTTGATGTTGAGTTAGCAATTTAGGAGTATAGTTTTTCCTTTAGAGTTCTTCAGTTCTTAAGTTCTTACCCAGTCCAATGATAGCATCTTAAAATTATCAGAAACCTGTACTTGTCAGAGTTCTTTTCATTATTCCCTGGAAGATTCCCTAACAGCACGTTAGGATTATAATTGTTTGCAAAAAGCTTTTAGAAAGCATCAGAATAAAGCAATTAACTCTAGACAACAAACAAGACTGAAAGTAGTGATGGTTAAAGATCCCACAGTTTATTATGATAATGCACAATTAATAAGGAAATTTGGTTATTTTTGCAACACAGAACGTTAACCATAGGCCAGGAGCAGTTATGGCTGTAATCCTAGCACTGTGGGAGGGTGAGGTGGGTGGATTGCCTGAGCTCAGGAGTTCTAGACCAGCCTGGGCAAGAGGAAGACCTGTCTCTAAAAATAGCCAGGCATTGTGGGGAGTACCTATAGTTCCATGTACTTGGGAGGCTAAGGCAAGAGGATTGCTTAAGGCCAAGAATTTGAGGTTGCTGTGAGCTGTGACGACACAGCACTCTACCAGGGGTGACAAAGTGAGATTCTGTCTCAAAAAAAAAAAAAAATTCAACATAATAACTAAAAGTATGACAGATAACAGATTTCTAGGAATCTCATACACTTTTGGAACATTCAGATTAATATTAACATGTTCATACAAATATGACTCAAAGGTTTTTTGCATCACTTCTTTGTTTTTTGAGAGTCTCACTTTATACCCCTGATAGAGTGCTGTGCTGTCATAGCTCACAGCAACCTCAAAATCTTGGGCTCAAGTGATTCTCTTGCCTCAGTCTCCTGAGTAGCTGGGACTACAGCAGGCCACCACAACACCTGGCTATTCTTAGAGACAGGAGTCTTGCTTTTGCTGAGGCTGTTCTTGAACTCGTGAGCTCAAACAATCCACTTGCCTTAGCCTCCCAGAGTGCTGGGATTATAGGCGTGAGCCACCACGCCTGGCCTGTATCACTTATTTGGCAATGCTTTCCATATAACAGAATATTGAGTAAGCCTAATTGTTGTTTCTTTCAAACTTCCAAAGGCCCTCTGGAAATACCACAGTTAGTTCTACGTCAAAAAGACTTAGCTTAGAATTTATGGGGAAGTTTGTAAAAAATAAATATTTAAAACATCAAAGTAGGATAATAGGTCATTGTTATTCCTGATAATTCTGAAGACAGTTGTTTTTACTAACACTGCAACAATTATTAAACTAGTCTTATTTGCTCAGTCATGTGCACTTGAAAAGTATTTGGGTTGGTTTTATATTTTAGCTGTTTTAAATATAGTAGGCTACTTGTCTACATTGGCCACCTCATTAAGTTGACCTAATTTTCATAGACAGGTGTGCATCATATGTGCGTATCAGTACAATAGGCCTGATTCCTTATGTTGACCACCTCCATATGTTGACCAGTCTGTTATAGTCCCTTGGGTGGTCAATTTACAGAGATGCTACTGTATACAAGGTTTGACATTTAAGTTCGTGAACTCATCCTAGAAGAAGTGCCACGTACTTCATTGCTGAATATCACTATGGTCATCTTTGAAGTACTCCCCTTAGGAAGCTATATATCCACAACAGCGCCTAGTCCACCTTTCAAAGCAATTTTAGAACTGTTCTTCTGGAAAGACCATCAGAGGTGTTGTCATGTGAGGGCTGACAGTTTAGTTTGTGAACTTGCCTCCATGTGCTTATGTTGTAGCACAGTACAAACAACCCAGTAAGGTTTCATAACCTTGGTATATCAGCGTCTCACAGCTGTGTTTGTGTCGGTGTGTGGCAGTGTCTGGCCGAGTGGCGTTCATCATTGTTGCGTGTTCAACTCTGATGGTCATTCCAGAAAAAGAGTTTCAAAATTGCTTTGCAGGGTGGATTAGGTGATGGCATTGTGTCCTAAGCAGAGTGTTTCAAGGTGACTGTAGTGTCTTCAATGACGTATGTAGCACTTTTTCTAGGATGAGTTCACAAACTTAATTGTCAAGCCTCATATTTAATTTATGAGCACTCACTTATCTTTAATTCAGTGTGAAATTCTTCATGGATTTTATACCATGTAGACAAAGTGTGCAACATGCATATACACATAGATACCTAAAAATAATGTAAGACATAAGATACTACAATTTTCATTAAAAAATTTTTAGCCATGAGGCAGGTATGATATAAAACTCACTAATTTATAAATGGTAGTGGTATCAAATAGAGCAAAGAAGCCTCAAAAAATAAAAATTATAGCTTGAGTAACAGCTCTCAATTAAGACTTCTTTTAAGACTTCTTCTTCAATTAAGACCCAGAGCTCTTTAAAAAATCCTTTAAAATATCTCATTATTAGCTTCCCCTGGGACTAACAGTAAATGGTCTTGGCTTTTTCCTCCCCCTTCCCCTTTTTGTCCTCTGAGTATTATCCCCATGTAGTTTGTGTTTTAAAAGGAATGGTTTGTCAGATAAGACTGATGAGGAAATTTACATCTTAAAAACAGAGAAATAATGTAAATTTTCACCCAGAAGTAGTTCTGGGTGGCTTATTTGCCTATTAGAGGCCTAGGAGTAATTATTATTTAGACTTTTTCTTCCTTAAGTGTAGGACAGTTCTGTTTCCAGTGGCCTGATATTTTATAGTATTAGCAGACATCCTAAGAACAGGTGAAGTTTGGGATTGGTTAGACTAATTAGGGTGTGAGTTACTTTTAGAGGCACATTCCTATTTTTTGTAAAGACTTAAGTTGCAAGACAAGGACAGCTGCTTTTAATTCCGCAGAGAATTTGGTTTGTAGTCTGGTTGATCTCTAGGGGTTGACTGTCCATCTATCTGTACGATCTTTAACTCAAAACATTTCTGTTTCAATGTTTTAATATACTGTTTATTTTCTTTCTGAGTATATATTTTCATTTTAGTTTAGGAGAAAAGGCAAAGCAAACAAATGCAGGACAAAATTCTATGCCCAAGGTTTATCTTACAAGTGACCCAAGACCAAAATTACAACCACGCACACACCAAAATCAAGAAGCCAATTGTCAAAAGAAAAACTTTAGACAAATTAATTTTAGCAGAGTTTAGTTGAGCAAAGAACAATTTGAAAATTGGGTAGCCCTGAACCAAAGCAGGCTCTGAAACACTCTATGACTGCCTCGTGGTTAAAGATTTAGGAACAGAAAAAGGAAAGTGACATACAGAAAATATGAGTGATGTACAGAAAACCGAAGTGAGGTATAGACACAGCTGGCATGGTTAACACTCAATGGCCCTGTTTGAACATGGTCGAACAGTTGACCACTTTTGATTGGCTGAAAACTTAGTGATTGACACAAGGTTAGGTTTTAGTTCACTATGTTCAAAGAAACCTTTAGGGCAGGCCAAACCTACAACAGGTAAGGAGGCAGCTTAAGGTTAAATTTAATTTAACTCCTTTATGGTTTTAACCAGGCTCTTCAAAAGGGGGCAAAAGATGCAGCCCTTAAAAGAGCCAGATCCCTATCAAAAGAGACCCAATTTGAAATATTTTCATCAAATTGGTTAACATAGCCTTTCAAATTGTATATAAAACCAGCACATGGTACCCTATGACTGCATTAATGTACACAGCTATGATTTAATAAAAAAATAAACACATAAATAAAAGAGAGAGCCAAAAGAAAGAAAAGTTTCATTTTTATCTGGTCATATACTTGGGGCTCCCAACCTTTTTGTTGGCTGCCTACACACAAAGGTCTGCTAACCCATGTGCCCCTCAAAGATGGAGCGTCTAAAGGAGGCAGCAATCAGTAAGACAAATAGGAAAATAAAAGCTGTCCATGGGGACAGGGAGAATTGCTAACAATAAGCTGCCTTATGGCTGAAAACCATAGATGGAAGAATTACATTTCCAAGAGGGTGAAAAAGGTGCAGTCCCTTCAAGATTTAAAGTTTCTCCCAAAGATACCCCAAGAAAGTATAAAGTGAAATAAAATTTAAGCCCCTTGCCAACTAAATGGACCCCCTCTTGGCTGTGTGGACCCCAGGAAAACCTTAAAACAAACAAACAAACAAAAAACTGCATTCCTGAGCATGAAGGGAAGGGAGGTTTGGACACCTTTACTTACACTTCTCCTTTCTGGACTTTAAACTGATTGTGGACTCAAGACCATTCAAAGCAAAAGTGAGATCATGCCTGCAGGCCATCATTTTGTTTAACAGATCACTTTTTACATATTGTGGCTTGCTGTATGATTAACAGACTTCCTTATCTTCCTATTCTTTTCTGTTGATCCCAAGCTTGTAGTCAAAACTTTATTTTTTAAACAATTACAAATCAAAAATCTTTGAACCCTCTCATGACCTGTAAGACCTGCTTCACAATATCCCATCTTTTTGTGCCAAACCCGTCTATACCTTCCATGTATTGGTTTATGATTTTACCTACAATTCCTGTCTCACTAAAAATCTATAAAACCAAGCTATGACCAAACACATTGGTACCATTTACTGAAGGCTTCTTTGAGTGCAGCTCCCCAGGTCATTGGGCACTCGTACTTGGCTCAGAATATATCTCTTCATTCTATAGATTTTGGTTTTATCCCATTAGCAAAGGCAGAGACCCTCACTGTTAACAAGGCAATGAAGATTAAGACAAACTGCCCTGAGAGCTGGTACAGGAGGACAGACAGACTCATAGCCAGCTGGGTAGCTGCCTAACACAAATCAGGCGATTTGTGCCTGCCAGGCTGGTGGAGACCAGAGGAGAAAACCTCCCTTATTACGAAGCCAAGGTCTCAAAACAAGATGAAAGGAGAATCTCAGAATCTCATTACGCTTTTCCTTTTTTTTTTTCCATTGTTGGGGATTCATTGAGGGTACAATAAGCCAGGTTACACTGATTGCATTTGTTAGGTAAAGTCCCTCTTGCAATCATGTCTTGCCCCCAGAAGGTGTGGCACACACCAAGGCCCCACCCCTCTCCCTCCTTCCCTCTCTCTGCTTTTCCTCCCCCCCATGACCTTAATTGTCATTAATTGTCCTCATATCAAAATTGAGTACATAGGATTCATGCTTCTCCATTCTTGTGATGCTTTGCTAAGAGTAATGTCTTCCACTTCCATCTAGGTTAATACGAAGGATGTAAAGTCTCCATTTTTTTAAATAGCTGAATAGTATTCCATGGTATATATATACCACAGCTTGTTAATCCATTCCTGGGTTTGTGGGCATTTAGGCTGTTTTCAAATTTTGGCGATTATAAATTGAGCTGCAATAAACGGTCTAGTACAAGTGTCCTTATGATAAAAGGATTTTTTTCCTTCTGGGTAGATGCCCAGGAATGGGATTGCAGGATCAAACACAGACACACACAAGGAAAATAAAGGTCATTCTGGGAGGCTAAAGATAAATAAACCAAATTCGCAAGAGTCACAAATTCAAAGAACTATTTCTTTCCTCTTTCAAATGTTTTTCTCCTGCTGATCCTAATTTGAAAAGGAAGGAATGAGGAAAATTTTGTACCTTCTCTGAATCATGTACTACAGGTAGAAAGAACTGAATCTGGTATCAAAACCACTCTGAGATTCCATCTAACTCCAGTAAGAGTAGCCCACATAACAAAATCCCAAGACGACAGATACTGGCATGGATGTGGAGAAAAGGGAACACTTCTGCACTGCTGGTGGGAATGCAAGCTAATACTTTCCTTTTAAAAAGAAGTTTGGAGAACACTCAGGGATCTAAAAATAGACCTATAGATCCTGTAATTCCTCTACTAGGAGTATATCCAAAGACCAACAATTGCTTTGCAAAAAAGGTATTTGCACCAGATTATTCATTGCAGCTCAATTCCTAATAGCCAAGTCATAGAAGAAGCCCAAGTGTCCATCGACACATGAATGGATTAATAAATTGTGGTATATGTATACTATGGAATACTATTTAGCCTTAAAAAAGATGGAGACTGTACCTCTTTTATGCTTACATGGATGGACCTGGAACATATTCTCCTAAGTATCTCAAGAATGGAAGAAAAAGTATCCAGTGTACTCAGTACTTCTATGAAACCAACTGATATTTACTCACACTTTCTTATGAAAGATAGAACACAACTATAGCCCAGGATGAAGGAGAGAAATGGAGTGGGAAGGGGAGGAGGGGGGAGGTTTGATAGAGGGAGGGTAAACGGTGGGACCACACCTAAGGAGCATATTGCCAGGGTACAAGTCAAATCTATCAAACATAGAACATAAATGTCTTAACACAATAACCAAGTAAATGAGGTGGAAGCTATATTAATTAGTTTGATGCAAGCATTCCAAATTGTATGAAAAATCAACACATTGTACCCCACATATGCATAAATGCATTCATGATCTATGTGTGTATGACTTAAAAAAGAAAAAAAATTCTTACCATTTTCTGCCACCTCCAGGATCCGATCTGCAGGTCCCAGAGCAAGTGGAGCGGGTCAGAATATCCTGCCAACCATGCCAAAATCAAGGGAGAAAAACAGTTTCTCCCTAACCCCAATAGGTTGATAGGTCCATAGTTGTTACAGAGTTCTGTAACAAAAGAGATTAATAAGAGATAAACAAACAAGCTTTTGAACATGCAATAACGTGGGAGAAAACACTTTAGGCAGTGGCTTAAACTGGGGCTTATATTACTATTTCATCTTCAACAAAGAGCAGTCAGTTTCTGAGACGCAACAGGACAAAGTACAGTAGTCCCAGACTTCCAAAAGGCAAAATGTGGGGAGTAAATTTATGGGGAGACTGATGAGTAAAGAGTTCCTTTAGATTCCTCTGGCACCATCTCGGAGCCGATAAGGGCTGTGAAGGGCAATTTAGATCCTGTTTTTAGGAGAGGAAGGGGGAAAAAGATAGAAAGATGATTTGTCTTTTTAATTCTCTGTCCTGCTTTTAGGCCCCCAGAGAGAAGGTAGAAAGCTACCTTGCCTCCTAATTATCTGTACCTCAACAATTCTTCAGATTTTGGGAGAAATACTGGGTTTTCTTTTCAGGATGTATAGCAATTAAATGAAATGTGGTGTCCTGAATGATATCCTAGAACAGAAGAAGGACATAGGGACTTTACTTCATAATGGGATATAATATCAGTGCATTAATTGTATCATACTAATGTAAGATGTTAATAATTGGGGAATATTTGAGAACTCTGTGGTACCTTTGCCATTTTGCATGTAAACCTAAAACTTATAAAATGGAAATTTATTTTAAAAATGCTACTTAACCCTTTATTTACACATTTATCTGTAAGCGCAGCTGTCAGAAGAATGCTTTAAATTTTTAAAAAATTGACAATAATAATTGTATATAGTTGGGGGATACTGGATTGATTTCCAAGATTTCTGCTGCTCTTCTCTTCTTGGGCTTCTGCTCCAGTAAATTGTGATTCTCCATACAGGCAGTTCCTGAGTTACAAACATTCAGCTTTCGTACAACTCACACTTATGAATGAAGGCTATTTCAGTAAGTCCCCAAGATGCAAATGTATGATTCAGATTTACTAATAGGGGCTATTACAGGTAATAGGTAAATGTACGTGTTCAACTTACATGCAAATTCAACTTAAGAATAAGCTAAGAAAACCCTCATCCCTAACCCGGGCACTCTTCAATTTTGGAGGCAGTAGTTTGCCCTGGGACCTTAACTCTCTCATGGCTCTAAGAAAAGTTACTCGTTTTCAGTTTGTTTTGCCTTTCTGTTGTAGTGAGGATGGAGTGATAATTTATAAGCTCCTTACATGCCAGACCAGAAATCAGGCAAGATACTCGGTTTCCTTCCTTTCTGTTGATTAATTTGAAGTCACTACGACGGTTTATGAAAGAACTTCTTAAGCATCATTAATTTATTAACACTCGACTGTGTGTCCTACCATGTAATGAGTAAATTTCAGGCTTGCTGTAATTTTTTTCAGATGTGAAATACGCCACCTTTGTTTTCGATCAGGTTTTCCAGCAGTATTGTCCCTGGCTTTCATAGTGCTTTAATTAACAATTACTCTGGTTTTAAGAAGAGGACCTCTTGGGATGTGTGCTCAAGGGAACAGTGTCCTCACTGAACACCGTCTTTTATGACCTACATCCTCATTCCCTGTTAGTAAGAGACGTTTCAAGTCTCCCTAAGTCTAAAAAACGTAGACGCAACAGGTGAGAATATACATTGGATCTTATGAGGCAGTCTATATATTTGACGTCTATTTAAAGATTCATTTTTGTTAAGTATCCTGAAATAACATTATGAGGTAAGAGACCCCTTTACTTCGGAGAGAGTATGTGCTCTTTCATGGTTTTCTAGATCTGTTCGTCCTTCATTTAACATGTATTTATCAAATGCCTGCTGTATGTCAGGCATGTGTTACCTGTGGGCATCTGGATGGATGAAGACAGAGTCCACCCGAGGGGATTGTTTCAGATCCAGTGCTTTAGCATGGTGCATATAGTAAAGCTCAGTAATTTTTTTTTTCTTGAATATCTTTGGGAATCAGTAGACTGATTCTGTCTCCACCACTTTGTATTGTGGGATTTGAGATCTCTGTGCATTTATGTCTCATTTGTAAAATGGGAATGTTAATATTTGGCTTAATTGTTTTGCATCACAGGTTTATATAAACTGTTATTTATGCAATTTAGGCATGAACTTGGTGCTTGCTTGGTATTTTGCTGAGTGTAAGGCATATAGCAGTGAGCTGGGTCAGGGAAAGGACAGGAAAACAGATCTATGCACAGATAATTTATACCGTTTTATGTAGATGCTCTAATATAAATAGACACATTGTACCCTGGTGATATATTAAGATATAGGTGCTGATTTTTCCTGAGGCACATTGGGAAGGCTTCTCAGAAGAAATAACAGTTTCATTGTGTTGAGGAGGTGAAATGTGGAAGTAGGGAAGAGTAAGAAGGGAAGACTTTGCAGGCAGAGAGCAAAACGTGCATAAAGGCAACTAACCAAGTGTGAACGGTCTTGGAGAGTTCAGGGAAGCATTGGGACTTTGGGTGTGATGGAGTGGGTTGTGGCAGTCCAGTGAGATCCCAGGTTCTGAAGGTAAGGTCCTTGGAGGTGTTTAAACAAAGAAATGGTTTCTTTGTCACTATGCTAACTAACTGCCTCATGAAGAGTATACTTGGCATGGAGTGAAGGTCGAGCTAGGTCGGAGGGTTTGGTCATTAGTGACAGACTAAATCAGGGCAGCAATAATAGCTACAGAGGAAGGGCGGATTGACGAGGCATTTTTTTGAGAACTGAGCAATTTGATGATCCTTTGGAGGTAGAAGAAAGAGGGGACTCACGGGTGATGCTGTGGATACTAGCTTGAGGGTTGAGTGTGACACCAAGGAAAGTAGACCCTGCACAGAGGAAATAAGTTTGGGTGAAGGGGGGTTGAAGTCACTTTCCAAAAGTTGAGATAGTGCAAGGCATCTGGACAAAGATGTCTAGAATAGTTTGGGCAGCAGCACTTTCTCTTGTGTTGGAAATGTTCTGTGTCCACTGCCTAGTATGATAACCACTAGCCCATATGGAGCTTTCATTTTTTGAGACAGAGGCTCACTTTGTCACCCTGGTAGAATGCTGTGGGGGTCACAGCTCACAGCAACTTCAAACTCTTGAGCTCAAGGAATCCTCTTGCCTCAGCCTACCAAGTAGCTGGGACTACAGGTGCCTGCCACAGTGCCCAGCTATTTTTAGAGACAGGGTCTCGCTCTAGCTCAGGCTGGTCTTGAACTCCTGAGCTCAAGTGATCCACCTGCCTTCGCCTCCCAAAGTGCTGGAATTATAGGTGTGAGCCACCATACTGGGTCACATGGTGCTTTTGATTACTTGAAATGTGACTAAGGGAACTGAAGAACTGAATTTTACATTTTATTTAATTTTAGTTGATTAAAAGTTAAATAGCTACCTGTGAATTATTGGCTGCCATATTGGACAGTACAGGTCTAGATTGTATTGGTTGGGAATACTGGTCGGAAGCTAGTGCTAAAAGTAGAGTGATTAGCTTGCCTAGGACTGAGCAGTGTCCAGGGATGCTGGACTTTCAGTGCTAAAAATGACAGAGTCCCAGGTGAACCATGATTATTGTTTACCCTAGCCACGGGTGGTGGTGTTGGGAACTTTAGTTGTCACATTTCTGAAACAACCAAGTCTGCTCAGCTGCCTCCTGGGCTGCTGGCTATGTCATGATTTGCAGCTTGGAAAGAAAACTCTTTCTTGGCGCTGGGGAGTTAGAAAGCAGAAAAGCAACGTGATTCTTGAAACACATGCTCTGCCTGACATTCTTCTTGCTTTCTCTACCATCTTTATTTTTCTTCCTTTTTATGCTGTTACGGTGGTGGTTCCTCAACTTGGCTATACATTGGAATCATCTGGAGCACTTCTAAAATTAAAAAGATATATAACGTATACATATATGTTGCATATATATGGATGCCCAAACTCCACCCGGACTGTTAAATCAGAATCTCGGGATGGGGGGGCAAGACATCTGTGTAATTTAAAAGCTCCCCAGGTGCTGCTCATGTGCAGCGGGGACCGACAGGCACGGCTCTCAGAGGTGCATCTGCCTCTTTGCTGCCTTTTTTACTACAGGAAAAAAGGAAACTGAGTTGATCTTTAGCCTCCTTTTCTCTTCCCTTTGTTTGGAGGAGGACAGCAACACCCTGGGTTTCAGAAATTTTTCCAGTCTGCCATCTTTCCGTCCTTGTAGGACAGAGGTAAGCCAGAGACTGAGAGCGTTATGGGTCAACCTAATTTCTTTTGTCACGCACACAGACATGAGGTGCTTGCTGTAGCGTTATTAATAACCACGTCTAACATGTCTTGAATGCTTGCTATGCCTGAACACTCTTACATAAGGTAACATATTTACTCTTAATAACATCACTCTTAGAGATCTATAATGATTGTTCCTATTTTCCAGATGAGGAGCCTGAGACTCAGATTAGCTAACTTTTGCCCAAGGTCCCCTAGCCAGTAAATGCTCAGGCTAGGATAAGGTTGCGCTTTTTAATGACTTGTCTTATATGACCTTCTAGTACAATGGTTCTCAACCTTCCTAATGCTGCGATGTATTTTCATTGTTACAAAGGGGTCGCGACCCACAGGTTGAGAACGGCCGATCTAGTACAATGAAATATACTATACCTATAAACCTGAGAGGTGAAATCTTCTCAAGCTGTGGATATCGTTCATGTGATAGAGAATTGGTCAATTCATCTCTTTTTGTGCATTGGTTAATTCAGGGTTTGGAGGATCTCTCATCAAATGGCTTGAGCTGTGCAAGCTCACTTTTT
Organism: Nycticebus coucang; assembly: GCF_027406575.1. Classification (NCBI taxonomy): domain Eukaryota; kingdom Metazoa; phylum Chordata; class Mammalia; order Primates; family Lorisidae; genus Nycticebus; species Nycticebus coucang. The sequence goes on along the minus strand of NC_069782.1, from coordinate 145,725,931 downwards.
CAAATTTTTAAACTGTGAACCTGTTGTGGAACAATAAGAAGGCATCCTCTGTGACCCCCTAACATAACCCAAAAAGGAGCTGAATAATATATAGCACTTTATATATAGTTTGCCAGTTTTGCTGAGGATGGGGTTATGTAGCTATTCTCTGTGATATATGTGTATATGTTATGTATGTATATGTACAAGTGGCCGTAAAATTCATGTGCAATTTAAATGGTTACAACTTCTTTTTTTTTTTTTTTTTGTGGAGACAGAGTCTCACTGTACCGCCCTCGGGTAGAGTGCCGTGGCGTCACACGGCTCACAGCAACCTCTAACTCTTGGGCTTACGTGATTCTCTTGCCTCAGCCTCCCGAGCAGCTGGGACTACAGGCGCCCGCCACAACGCCCGGCTATTTTTCTGTTGCAGTTTGGCCGGGGCTGGGTCCGAACCCGCCACCCTCGGCATATGGGGCCGGCGCCCTACTCACTGAGCCACAGGCGCTTGAACTTTATGGCCACCCTGTATTTGTGTGCGCGGCTGTGTGTATGTGTGTTATGTACACGTGTTGTTTAGGGTGGTGAGTTTGGCTTTCTAACTTCGAAGAAGTAGAAGTAAAGCTTTTTTTCTATTATGCCTGTTTCCCCAGTTACTCTCTTCTTTTTACCTAGTGGTTGAATTTTTTCCATATGTTCCCCTTCCTTTTCTTGTACCTTGCTTTTTTTTTTTAAAGTTGTACATAGTACAAGAAAGCATATTTTCTGTGGTTTCCATTAAAATATGATAGGTAAAGGATTCTTAATTAATGCTTTTCATAAAGACCCAGTATTTGAGAGTCTGTAATGTTTCATCTGGGTTCTATTGGCAGTATAATGGAAGAATAGTATCAATATTTAAAAAAACACTTCAAAGCCATTATCTGATGTTTTAACTAGAGAAAAATTTCATACGTCAACATGAGATTATGTTTTTACAAGCCTTTATTGTTTTGTGTGTCTATAAAGTAGGTCACCAATAATAGAGGATTAAATCCATTTTGATTTTTTTCAACTTTTTAGGTATGTTTAAGTGTCAAGTAACCTAAATCAAAGTTGTGTCAATAAGCTTGGTACCCGTAGCACAGTGGTTACTGCGCTGGCCACATACACTGAGGCTGGCGGGTTCAAACCCAGCCCGGGCCAGCCAAACAACAATGACAACTGCAACAAAAATATGGCCAGGTGTTGTGGCGGGTGCCTGTAGTCCCCCTACTTGGGAGGCTGAGGCAAGAGAATTGCTTAAGCCCAAGAGTTTGAGGTTGCTGTGAGCTGTGATGCTATGGCACTCTACTGAGGGTGGCATAGTGAGACTCTGTCTTAAAAAAAAAAAAAAAGTTGTGTCAATAAAATATATGTATATATTTGTAAATATTAGATATCGTAATGATTGGGGACCATGATCATAGACTACCCAATGGCACAGGTGCCTAGTTTTAGGATCTGTTACTTAGTTCTTGTTTCTTTCTGTTAAAAAGGAGGGTACATTGCATTGGTTTTTCAGATTGAAAGATAAATTTAGTTCATGCTCAGGCTTTGGAATATGTGTGGTGGGGCCAGTGAGGAGCTGGTGTGCAGAGGTCTTCATTCTGGGGGGGCATATCTTTTCTGTTGAAAACATAATTCTTTTCAGAAGGGCTGTATCTTTACATATTCATAAATTTACATCTATTTGTGGGCTAATTTTCTAGGATTCTTTTGGGATGTGGCTTCAATAAAATTGCCCATTGATTCTTATTGAAATGGTTATGGGATGTTAATAAAACTCTGGGACTTTTGGGTTATAATCCCATAAGTATTTCTCAGTTTGAATTGGATTTTAAGTACTACTGTCTCTGTAGCTATTCTGAACCCTGTGGGAGGGAAAAAACCAGGTTAATGATCTATTTCTGGCATGTTTTTTGTCCTAGTGGCTAAGAATCATACATTTCTAGAATTAATAACCAGATTCTCTGGCTTGTTCTTGAAGCTGCTGGTTTCAGAGTTTTGATTTCTATCTTTAGATTATTCCTAGGAATAGGAAGCTCTGTCTTTTTTTTTTTTTTCCTTAAAGAAAAACTGAGGGTTTTTTTGTTTGTTTGTTTTGGATTGTTTTGTAGATAAATTCCAGTTCAGTCTTTTAAAAGATGGGTATTCGCTGTTTCCCTGGGGCCAGTCAAGATGCTGCTCCAGGGTGATGGCAGTTGGAGCCTTACCTGTGGTCTGTTGAGCTTAGGGCATTTTCTTTTCTCCCATTTAACATACTTTAAGTCTAAACTTTATCTTCTCAACAGTGAGAGTTCCTAAAAATGGTGCTTTGACTAAAAGATAAATGTGTGGGGGTTTTGGGTATTTTATTTTTCTGACAAGGAAGGATTTTAAGTAGAAAGTTGTTTTTCTCCCACATATTTGGAAACATTTTCAAACAGTTTATATACATTCCCATTTTAGTGAATTGAGCCTGGCTGAGTTCTGGTCATGGCCTGATTGATGACTGACAGTCTTCCCCCCAAATAGTTGTTCTTATCTGAATGCTCACAGCATAAACTTTTCACTCTGTGAATGAAGCAGATATATGACATTGAATTGAATGTACAAACCTATTTTATTTTCTAGAAGCCCATTTTTCTAAATAAACCTCTGATTATAGCACCACATACTAGTATGTGGGAGGAACTTCCCGGAACACCACCTGAATCCTTTCACAGGACCAGGTGCTGAGCATCAGAGAAGTGACTGTCACAGGTCTTGGCTCCAGGGTCTTCCGAATGACCTCGGGAGAAGTGCAGTTCAGTTTGGGCCCACTTTGCTATGATCGTTTTTTCTTCTTTACACTTAAAATCAGAAGTCCTTCTTGGGCCTCTTCTCCAGTCTTCCCAACCTACTAAGTAGACAATGGGAATTAGTTGGGTCCCAGGTTTTCCTACAGGAAACTTTCGGCAGTATTATAATGTTGCTTTTCTTTTTTCTTTTAGCAATTGGCGAATATGAAGACCTTAGAGCAGAGAACCAGAAAACAAAGGAGAAGGTTTGTACTTTGCCCTTTTTCCCCTTTCTTACATGTGTAAAAGCGTGGGCGGCATAGTGCATTGTTCAGCCACCATTTCAGTTAAATGTGAATGAGGGTGGTTTTTTTTTTTTTTTTTCCTTTTCTCTTGCATGTGTGGCTCAAGCTGATATCAACTCCATGCTCCAGATGGTAAAGAATAGCAGGCCTGCCACAGTGGGTGCAGCGCGCGGATTAACTACCCGACTAAATGTGCAGCAAGGCACCAGGCCAAGCAACTCAAGACCTAAGAATTATACTTTTCCCCTGATAGTCAGATTTGGGATTCTGGCGATGGCATTGAAAGCTGGGACACATACCTTTGGGACCTAAGCACATTAGATCCTGGAGAGAACTTTTTGGAATTAGTTATTAGTGTGTAACCCAAATACCTCCGTAAACCTTTTCTGTTTCACTTCCTCAGTATATGAACAATATACCAGAAGTTAAAAAACACCCAACGTGAGGATGGGGAAGCCTAGTGAATATTTTGGGGAGCTCTGGCAGTTTTATTTTTTAACTGTTAAATCATTGAATTCTACTTAACCTTTACAAATTCTATCTTTTTTGTTGCTAAGAAAGTCTGTTTGGGATTTATGAATGTCTGCTCCTATACATATCCTTGTACATTTAAGGAGAGGACAAAGGGAAGGGCAGGCTAAGGTCAGAAAGCAGGACTGACTAGAAAACAAAAACTAGGAGAGAAGAAGCACAACTGTCTATTTCTGTTTTTAGGTATAAACAAAATTTACCTTAAAAATTACTTAGATAGATCAAATATTTCAAAACATAGTGTCCCTGGTAGAATATGAACAGAACAAGTTCTTAGTGATTACTGAGGGAGGGTGGTCATCACTGCTATAAATTGTGAAACCTCATCTTTTCATTTTCAGAGTAAAAAGTATAATAAAAATAGGCAGTGAGCTAAATATTTGTAAAATTTATATCTTATTTGGGAATATTTGTTGGGCTCTTAAGAATAATATTTGAAACTTTTTCACTCATACTAATTTGCCCCTTTCATAGCTGTGGTATGATTGGTGACATTAATGGTAAGCACTTTTAAAAATGAGTAATTTTTAGTTCATCATTTTTCACCTAGTTTTAAGATTCCTTTGCTCTTTCCATATTCTGTGAAACCTTAAGTTTCCTCTCTTCCTTCATCAGGTGATTCAGGGAATGGTAAGTGGGTGATGAAAATATCCATGCTGGAAGGGGGTTGGTGCATGCGTATGTAATATGGTCAAAAGGTCACAGAAAATAGTTGGATAAGATTTCTACTTCTAACATTGTGACCACTCCAAATCACAGATGACTTGAGAATATAAACAGGTAGGGAGGGTGTGTTTAGATCTTGGGCCGCTGATGCCCCAGGTGCATAATTTCCAAGTGCATCAAGTGGGTGATGCTTAGGCCAGATAGCTTGAGCCTGTCCCCTAAAATGCCCAACCGTCTTCCTGCTGTAGGAAGACAAAGGGGCTGAGAAGTTATCAGCCACTGAGTCTCTTTCAAAGCTGCTCCTGTCCCAAGAGGGGAAGAACAAAACAAGTTAATGCAAGAGAACTCTTTGATTTAACCTAGAAGATAAGAGGAGGGAAAGCAAATATATGTCTTCCTATGACTGAGAAGGATATAGAAGGATAAAATAAGAAAAAGAAGATCAAATTTTTTGTTTATTCTTTCTTTCTTTAATCCTTGCTTATACACCTAGCAGTGCCCTAAAAATACATACTTGATGCTCTCTGAACATCTGTTGTTGGTAGGAAGGGTGTTTGTTTAAGTGGGAGCCACTTTCTGCAGTAAAGTTTTAAGTGAACCATCTGTTATGCACATGGAATTATAGGTGAAATGCATTTGGTAAAAGAAGGATTACAAATAACCTCAGCCCATTAACTGTTTACATGTTTCTCTGCATAGAGTATGGTCTAATATTTTTGTAATATCTGTAGGTGTTATTGACCTGCTTCTGTTCTGATTCTTTAAAAATTACTATTAACAGAAATGAGAAGAAAAGAAATGAAAGCAATATGGAATGTGTGGTTGGGGAAAACAAAGTAAAGTGGTTTTAAGTTCACTGCACTCTGTTTATCTTCTGTTAGGAGACTAGCTTGCTTATTACTGGAAATTTTTCCCCAAAAAGGGGGGCTGTATTACAAAAGAGGGAAGCATATAATAAAAGCCTTTTATAGGGCATAGAATGAGTAAAAAGCAGCTTTAGTTCTGGAGGTGGTAAATGGAGAATACCATTTTCTCTTTGAAAGCACTTTCTTGTTCCTGTCTGGGTGAGCTTTGTCCAGTCAGCATCAGCAAACATGCATGGCCATCTTTCTCTCTTGGCTCCAAACCAGAGTTCAGTTAAACCCGTCCAGGCTAGCAATCGAACATCGGACTCTTTTTGCCATAGTTAACTTGATATGGAGAAATTTTGCACAAATGAGGGCAGCAAAAAAAAATAAATTGCCAGGCATTTGTCTCTTCCACATGTCCACATTAACTGTTGTCGTTGTCAAGGCGTGAACCTTATCAACGGGAAGAGGCGGTACATGTGATTCCTTTGGGTATGGCCTTTTTCGGCCTTGTTTGGAGTCTCTCTGTTGAGGAACGGTTGGACATGGTGCTCTTCCGGCAGGATGGTGGCTTAAGAGGCTGCGTTTACTAAGAAGTTGCTGTGAGATGTCCACGCTCTCTCATCTCCCTGGTCTCCAGATGGCTCTGTGCCAGCCCCATTTCACAGAGGAGAGAACAGGACTGGAGGGCTTGCATGAATTTTTTGAGGTTACACAGTTAATTAGTAACAAAGTCTAGATTTTTTTAAAAATTTCAGATTACTGTGAGGGCATACACGATTAGGTCACATTGTTTGCATGTATAATGTAAAGGCCGAGTTGGAGTTCTGTCCTTCTCCTAGGAAGTGTGTCATAGACCTGTGCATTGTTCTCTTTGGGTGGGAACTTGCCAAATCTCTCCCTGAGAGTCTAGATTTAAAGGTGGGTTTTCTGACCACAATGTTCTTTTAGAAGCAGATAAATTCACGGAAGCTTATTGACACTTTTTCCACAAAGGTCTTAATTTTTTTATTCTTTATTGTTAGCACCTGAATTTTTCTTTTCTTTTTTTTTTTTTTTTAATGCGATCATGGGGCACCATACATTGGTTTTATAAATAGTTTGACACATTTTCATCACACTGGTTAATATAGCCTTCCTGGCATTTTCTTAGTTATTGTGTTAAGACAATTATATTCTACATTTACTGAGTTTCACATGTACCCTTGTAAGATGCACTGCAGGTGTAATCCCACCAAACACCCTCCCTCCGCCCATACTCCCCCTCCCTCCCCTCCCTTTCCCCCTTCCCCCTATACTTAAGTTATAACTGGGTTATAGCTTTCATATGAAAGCCAAAAATTAGTTTCATAGTAGGGCTGAGTACATTGGATACTTTTTCTTCCATTCTTGAGATACTTTACTAAGAAGAATATGTTCCAGCTCCATCCACGTAACATGAAAGAGGTAAAGTCTCCATCTTTCTTTAAGGCTGCATAATATTCCATAATATTCCACAATTTATTAATCCATTCGTGGATCGATGGGCACTTGGGCTTTTTTCCATGACTCGGCAATTATGAATTGGGCTGCAATAAACATTCTGGTACAAATATCTTTGTTATGATGTGATTTTTGGTCTTCTGGGTATATGCCTAGTAGAGGAATTATAGGATTGAATGGCAGATCTATTTTTAGATCTCTAATGTTCTCCAAATATCTTTCCAAAAGGAATGTATTAATTTGCATTCCCACCAGCAGTGTAGAAGTGTTCCCTTTTCTCCACATCCACGCCAACATCACCTGAATTTTTCACAGCAACTCATCAGACTGAGTACTTTCCTGGGTCATTTTTATTTACCATCTATAGGTTTTTGTTGAAAACTGAAAGTTAAAGTCAGATCAGTCTTATGTCAGAAAAATTCACACACATGTATATACCTGATATACATGTGCGTATATACACATGTATGTGTGTAATACAGTTAAAGGGTGAAAGGAGCAGATTTGGGGGCAGCGGGGGCCGAGGTTTTAGTGGATCTTTTCCTTTGTAGTACTTCTTTTTAGGAGCAATGGAATGACGACCATTTTGTAATTTTTATCAGTGACTTTGAGGATAGAACCAGAATCAGTTTGAGTTTATAAGGGATGATTTTTTTGAAGGGAAATTTTTTATTGAATGCCTTCTGAGTATTTGAGTATAAAGGAAAATACATGAAAGTCTTTTTTTTTTTTTTTTTTTGTAGAGACAGAGTCTCACTTTATGGCCCTCAGTAGAGTGCCGTGGCATCACACAGCTCACAGCTACCTCCAGCTCCTGGGCTTAAGCGATTCTCTTGCCTCAGCCTCCCGAGTAGCTGGGACTACAGGTGCCCGCCACAGCACCCGGCTATTTTTTTTTTTTTTTGTTGCAGTTTGGCCGGGGCTGGGTTTGAACCTGCCACCCTCAGCATATGGGGCCGGCGCCCTACTCACTGAGCCACAGGCGCCGCCCCAATACATGAAAGTCTTAATCTTAAGTAAAACTTAAGGGCCGTAAAGAAGTTGACAAATAACTGCCATCAATTATGCTACTATTGAGTGACTGCGTAGAGGTTGGAAATGGGATAGGAAAAGAACAGAAAGACTAGGTTCCTACTCTTTTCCATGTGGTAAACTTTTATTGGCCTTTAATTCTTGGCTTAAATGTCTTATTTTTCAGTTCTTCTTTAACTCTCTCACAAGCAGAATTAATTTATTTTTTGTAATAAAACATGTATATTTCTCATGTACTTATGACAGTTATAAACCAAAATTTACTATCATCACAATATTAAATAGGGTATAAACAAACAGGGGATAAGAGCGCAAAGAACTTGAGATTTTTGTGGGTTTTTAAAAATAACATCGAGATAAATGGGGTGTATGGAAAAAAGGCCACATGCTACTTTCCACTATTTTTTGCCCGTTTTCTAAATGGAATTATCCATAGTATGTGGCAAGGTACCGGGCCGATCATGGAAAAGTCAGCAGCTCTCCAAGTCTACATTTTTTTTGAGTATGGAAAAATAGATGACTACATAACAGATGACGATACAGTGTTTTATTTTGCTTATGTAGCAGTCACTATATTCAAATGTTAGTCATGCTTCTACAATTGAAGGGCTTTCTCTTATGACTCCCTCAGGATCTTTGTCATAATTGTTTGGGATTTTTTCCTATATGGGGGGAAAGGCCTCCTTGAGCTTTCAATGGAATAGCTTTCACATTTCTCTGGGTGGCAGGGGTGTGTGTGGAGTGTGCATAAAAAGAAGGAAATCTGTATAATAGAAGAATGTCTGCCTTTAAACAGTATTTATGTTTAATGTTATGTTCTGAGATTGAGTTTTGAAATGCATAAATGTTTAAGTGGCTGATTAGAAGTCGTTTGGGTGAGCTACAGTAACTGTGCGTCAGGCGGTGCTGTCAGCGTGCCAGGAACAATGAGTGAAAAGAGAAGGAGACAGGCACTTTCTAAGACTTAGGTTTCAAGAAGCAAGATACATGATACTGTTTGCATCTCGGCGCAGTTGTCTATTGTTAAAATTTCTTACTCTTGTGTAATATTCAGAGGTGAAGGTCCCGAAGTATTTTATTTTTTAAAAAATCAATAAAGAAACCACTTTAAAGAGCAAAATATGCATCCATTATGCTAACTGTTCATGCATAATACATCCACATACATGCAGTTTCTTTGAGACAGAGTGGCAAGTGGTTGTGCCAGAGAAAAAGTAATTACTTAGCAGTTTGAAAGTGAAAATGAGTCTCTTATTAACAGCAATCTATCCAGAAACAAAGAGCAAGGATCTCTGTTCTGATGACATGTGTTTCCATCTAAGGCAAGTACCTAGAATTTGGAGAATGCTGAAAGACAGCTTTGGGGGGCAGCTACTGTTTCTTTATTGCCTGTGAAAACTGGAAGAAAGAACACCAAAAGAGAAAGAGAGTGAAAGGAATGATTTAGTGTATTGTAGCCATAAAGGATAAGTGTGTAGAAATCTGGAAAGCACAGTTGAGTTCTAGCCAAACTTACATAGGTGGAACAACTGAATTATTGATTTTTATTGAACATGATTTGGTAGTCCTCTTACTGCATCGCCAAGGATTCTCAACAGGTAAATATGCACATTCTGATGCCCTGCATATTTAAGTCTTAGATGTTGTAACTGGACATGAGAGAAATAAACTTCGATAAAAATGGTGCACACACACCATTTAGCCCTCACACTTAGTGCTGTGGGCTCTGCTCTGTGTTTCTTTACAGAGCAGTATTTCTTTCATTAAATCGTGTCCTTATAAACTGCTTATTTCATTGTTAGTCTGTCTTGGTAGATCAGAAGTTTTGTGAGAATGCATTGTCTATTCTGCCCCGTGTTCCCCGCAGCGTTTAACACTGCCTTGCACTTGTGGGTCCTGTATAATTCAGTTTTCAGAAGAAGGAAATAGGGACGCTCGATGACCACAGTAGACGCTCACTCAGAAGTCTAATGTAGTCATTGGTGAAGTTCCTGCCCACGTGCAGATCGTCCACTTTCCCGGTGCTGTGTGCATGCAGTGCATGTATGCCTTGCGATCCAGGGAGGTAAAGATGAACGTTTGTATTAGTGGAAGTTAGGCACCATTCAGAATGTAGAGGTTTTTCTTGCATAAAATACCACACAGCAAATGCAAAGATGTGTTGATTTCTATACCAGTTTTCTGTATCAGTTACCTATTTCTGCCGAGCCCTTTGAAGCAGACATTTTAGTGCTGATAGCAGTTGCATGATTTGTGAGGAAAAAGGAACTCAGCTGCCCATTTTGGGAGGAGTGGTCCAGGGAAGATGCTAGTTCACGCTGCAAAGACCTTCCTCTGCAAATCAGGCTGCCAGTGCTCTGAAATCCTGGTTTAGTTTCAGAAGCCAGGTATCTGCCTGGATGAGGTTCAAGGAAGAGATTTGGAGAACAGCCAGGGCTTCTGATAATAAGGGCTTTCAAAACCAACAAGGCCAACCTGCGGCCAAGTCATCACTTCATAAAGAGCCAGTTAGAGACTATCTAGAGTAGATGTAACGTCCCTGCTTACTCACACTAGCCAGCAAGCCTTTTGCTGGGTTCTACTCTAGTCTGCAGAGCATCATAATTAAATGATGTGGGCCCCAAAACATCTGTTGCTTTTGCAAAGTCTTCCTGAGCAATTCTCACACAAAAAAGAAACAGTTTTACAAATGGTGCAGCTGCATTAGCAGGGCAGGAGGTGGGATGGGTGAGGGGCTCTGTGTGGTATAAAGATGAAACATTCTTCTGAAGGGGCCATAATCCTTGCTAACTTCTCCCTGTTGATAGAATGACAGCAAGGTTGCAAGGTATTTTTTCTGGGTTCACCTCCAATGAAGAAATGAGGCGGTGTTTGAATTGTCACTTGGTAAATGGGTGCGTCCTCCGTATTTTGTTCAGGCCTGGTTTGGAACAAGGAAGCTGCACTTGCAGCATGTGGAGATTCTCCCCACCCCCAACACACACCCTTTTCAGCATACCAGATGGTAAATTCTGTGACTGCCAGTTCTAGCATAATGTGGTTGCAGAAAATAGAAAGCAAAGCAACATGAAGCCCCTGAGAGAACACAGCTGGGGCTGGAGATAGCTCGAATCTGCTGATGGTAACTAGAGGGGTAGGGGGAACGTATGTAGCTGAACTAGACAATTGGGGTACCTGCATGTCAGAACGAAACTGATACGGAGACCTGTTGTTAACCAGAGGCTGCCTGCCTGGGCCTTAAAAGCGGAGAGTCGGGGCATGGTCTTACTTGTGAGCGCCTGGTATAAGCCGACCTAAACGTTGCATATTGCTGATTGACGGTCATGGTTGCTAGCTGCACTGTTGGCTTGTATGTGTGGTGAACTGGTGGCCTTTTTCAGATCCGACTAGATGGAGCACCGTTCCTGTTTAATGCTCTTGTCACACAAAGTCTTAGTCATGATTCTGGCTTTTTGATTCAAGTGATAACTGAATAAACTTCTAATTCCTTCAGGTGGAGTTTTGAGAGCAAGAGAGAGGGACCCAAGAGACAGTAAGTCAGGAGCAACACTCAACATCTGCTCTTGGATGAAGACAGGTTTTTCACAGGCATTTCGCATTTTTCAGAAATGCCAGATTAAGAACCAGAAAATCAATTTGTAATGAAAATACTAGGCGTATTTCATTTGGCAATCTTGACTCAGGAATCTGAGTCTAGTCAGAAATTAGGTTTCTGTTTGTGCGTTAGACAATACTGTGCATTGTTGGAGGTGAGAGTGAGCTAACTGGCAGGGCTAGTGGGGAAGTCCAAACCAGATAGAGGCCACTTTTAGAAAACATGAGGAATATTTCTAAAGTAGATAGCCAGCAGGCTGCTAGAATTGGGGGTTAATTGTATTGTCTGGTGTAGTGTACTTGGATTGTGGGTCTAAGAAAAGCTTATATGAAAATCTAGAACTTTAGTGTTTAGAATTTTAAACACTGAAAAATGATAAATGTAGTTTATCTGTGAAGTTGGAACTAGAAACTATATTAGACAGATTTTTTTATTTAAGTGGAGGATAGATTTCTATAGGGAAATACTCTTTTAATGAAAGAATCTGAATAATCTAGCCTGACTTATTTTGGGGGGAAGTCTAAGTCAGGATTTACTAATGAACTATAGAAATGATCCCTGAGAGTGTCATCTCCCAACCAAGATTTAGTAACCAGCATCGCCAGTTGAGCACTGGGTACTTGCTTTATACACACCTTTATGCCATAATGGATTTACCCATGTGAACAGAGAGAGGTTTTTGATGTTCCACTGGTTCTATAGAGATTAAAGGGGAAGACTGAATTGCTTGCTTCTTACTTTTTTACTTTAAAAGTATTTTAAAAGTGCAGAAAAGGGCAGAGATAATATAATAACAGTATTAACTGTTATTACTTTTGAACTTCAAAAATACACATAAAAGAATGCACCAGATACAATTGAAGATCTCCTGGGTTGCCCACCCCTAGTTTCAATCCCCCATCTAATAGACAACTAGTGTCATAAATTTTGTATGGATTCTTCCATTTCACGCTTATATATTTTTATATATACAATATGTATCTGGAAACATAAACATATGAAATGTTTCTGTGTATTCAAGGTATTATTTGATTTAACCTTACGGGTTTTGAGACTTATTTACATTGACACACGTGGCTTTAGCGCATTATTTTTTTGTTCTATAGTGTATTATATGATTGTTCCATGATTTATTGTTATAAATTCTGAGTATTTGGTACAGCCCATTTTGTACATATTACTAGAGATTCTTTGGTTATATGTACCTAGAAGTAGAATTGCTGAATCAATAGGGGATATGCATTTTCAGTTTTGATAGAAGTTTATTTCCAAAGCAGTTGTAAGAATTTACACATCAGCAGTGTATGAGAGTTTCTAATTTCTGATATCAGACTTTTTCAGTTTTTGCCAGCTGGATAGGGGAGAATATCTTATTTTAATTTGGATTTTTCCAATTACTAGTTACATAATTTTTTAGCCACTGAAATTTGAACTTAAAAACATCCAAAGGGGCTTGGCACCCATAGCACAGTGGTTATGGCGCTGCTGTGATGCCATGGCACTCTACCAAGGGCGACATAAGGAAACTCTTTCTCAAAAAAAAAAAAAAAAAAAATTCCAAAGGGATGAAAGGTGTGCGGCAGCATTTTGCCTTCCTTCAGGTGTCCCTCCAGTCACCAACAGGTGTGCAGGGTAGAGTTCTGGGTAGTTGAAACTGTTGGGAATCAGACCTGTGGATAAGTGAGGTGCTAACCTATATAAATACAGGTACAACATTCTCCTAAAGTATGAATACATTTTAACTCAGGAATGTTAAGTCCATCTATTACTGAGGAGATAATTAGCAGCAAGGTGAGTCATATCTTAGAAGGTCTCAGATAACTGGCCAGATGCAGATGGCACGTATACCCTGCAGGCTGAGCAGTACCAATACCATGTGACCAGTGATGCTTTTCAAAGGTTTTAAAAGTTTGTCTTCAGAAAATTGCCATTTTTCATGTTTGCTGTTGCTTGTTTTCCAAAGTTTAAATGTATGATAAAAATTTAATGTATTTTTTTTTTCATTTCAGTGTGACAAAATTAGGCAAGAACGAGATGAAGCTATTAAAAAACTGGAGGAATTTCAGAAAAGTACGTAAGCATTTAATAGAATTATAGTAACACATACAACTGGGGATTATGCTAGTGGACCCATACCCAGGTTAGTTGCTAATGCCTGGGTCATGCAGTCAAGAAAGCAAGAATTGTTTTCCCATTTGCTAAAGAAGTGCCCTGGCATTACTAATTTTTAAAGAAATGGAATAAAAGTTATTGTCTGATGAGAGTGTTATAAAAGTTTGTGCTTGTTACAAGAGATTTTACTGTTTAGAAAAGTTAAAGGAGCATAAAAATTACTTGTTCTCTTGACTCCCAGAAAAAGGCCAGTACCAGTGTTCTTCAATCTGGCCTTCCTGGTCTTTCATTTGTCTTATCTGTGTATCTACAAAAAACACAGTCATGTTTTGTATGGAGTTTTGCAGCTTGCTCTTTTCAGTAAACAGTAGATTTCAGTAGAGATGTACATCCCTTCTAATTGTTGCCTGTAGTATTTCGTTATATGTTAGGGCCATGATTTATTTAAGTATTCCTTCACTGATAGATTATTCCTGGTTTTTAGCTATTCTAAATAATACCATGGCGGGCCAGGCGCGGTGGCGCATGCCTGTAATCCCAGGAACAGAGGGGTAGATTTTATGTTGAGTGTTCTTACCACAAGAATTAAATGAATGAATGAAAGAAACATAATAAATGAAGAGTTGCACAGGTGTATCCCCAGACTCATCAGGTTATATACCTTAAATACATATGGCATTCTTTGTTGTTTTTGTTTTAGAGAGAGATTTTTACTCTGTTGCCTCAGGCCAGAGTGCCATGGCATCAGCCTAGCTCATAGCAACCCCACCACAAACTCCTGAGTTCCAGCAATCCTCCTGCCTCAGCCTCCCGAGTAGCTGGGACTACAGGTGCCTGCCATTATGCCCAACAATTTTTGTATTTTTAGTAGCAATAGGGGTCTCATTCTTGCTCAAGCTGGTCTCAAACACCTGAGCTCAAGAGATCCTCCTGCCTTGGCCTCCCAGAGTACTAGGATTACAGGCATGAGCCATGCACCCAACCCAAATATGTACATCTTTTTACATGTCACTTATGCCTCAAAAAAGTGGTTTTAAAACAGAGAAAAGGAATTAATTATAAGTTCACAGAACTTAGATTTTTTAAAATTATTTTTTATTAAATCATAACTTTGTACCTTGATGTATCTATGGGGTTCAGAGTACTGCTTCAATATACAATGTGAAATGCTTACATTGAACTAAGTAACACATCCATCACAATTATACTCATTTCTTAATAGTTTTGAAATGTACTATTGCATCATGCACATTAGGTAAGATAGATGTTTTTAAGAATGTTTGAAATAACCCTGTCACCGAGGAAAGTTAAATTCCCACAAAAGCTATCATCTTTTTCTAATTTTTTGCTATGTAATTTTTTTTTATGTGACATGAATCTGTTATTACTTTATCCTCTGAGGTAAAACACAGCTGATCAGACCTAGAAGAAGCAGATGGAAATATGTTATGGTCAAAAGGCCAGACCATAGCAGAGAAAGTGGTCCCCCCTTTCCTGGCCGCAGGGTCTTTCTCCATCATTCTGCAGATGCTGTATCAGTCAGGTTATTTGATTATATCATAAAGTATTGACTTGGTAACACTTTATTTCTTTTAAAGGTAACATTTTATTTGTGTTGAAGGTAAAATAGCTATAAAAGTTTAGCATTGAGACTAGTTAAGTCTCAATAGCAAGTTTATATCAGCATCTGGCTGTAACAAGCAGTGTCTAAGAGGAATCTTGTCAGTAGCACCTATCTTTGGAGGCCAGTATGCTATACTAGGGTGGCGCCTGTGGCTCAGTGAGTAGGGCGCCGGCCCCATATGCCGAGGGTGGCAGGTTCAAACCCAGCCCCGGCCAAACTGCAACAAAAAAATAGCCGGGTGTTGTGGCAGGCGCCTGTAGTCCCAGCTACTCAGGAGGCTGAGGCAGAAGAATCGCCTAAGCCCAAGAGTTAGAGGTTGCTGTGAGCTGTGTGACGCCACAGCACTCTACCTGAGGGTGGTACAGTGAGACTTTGTCTCTACAAAAAAAAAAAAAAGAAATAACTCTGATTCGTGAGACTGTCTCCATCCCTGCTTGCACTTGTGCTGACACCATGTCACATGTGAAAGAGTTACACCATTGGCCTTGTTACCAGTTATTGTGTTAGTATTATTGATAGTGGGTTGGCATATTGTGTGTGGTGGGACTAATTCAGGTTTCTTCTGGTTGGACTTAAGAAATTTTTTGGTCCAAGTAGGTGGTAGGGATTTTGCTTCCCATGTTATGCGGAAGCAGAATCAACTTCCCCAAATTAGCCTTGAGAGTGACATGTAATCTCTGCTTTCATCTACTATTTCTCTTTTTCTATTCTTTGTTTCTTCTAAATAGCTTGATAGTTTAAAAAATTTACATTTTTCCTTAGGAGCAACCGAAAGCCTGAAAAGATTAGTCGAACAACAGAGACAATTAAATGTTGTTCATTTAGTTTTTACCTTAATTCATTTAAAGTTTGGATGGCAGGAAAACAGAGTGGCCAGCTTTTTACCCAGTCTCAAAAGAAGAGAAAATGGAGACTAAGAAAACAATATTTAACAAATATGTTAAAATATTTGTTAAAAAGTGTATCTGAGATAAAAGATTTGATAGCTTTTGAACAGAGGATATAATTTCAGATTTGGATGGGAATCAGGCCATAATTTATCATCAGGCCTGATATGAATCAGTTAGTCCTGAGCAAGTTTCTGTGTTAGCAAATTTGGGATAAATGATCCTGCTTTGTAGGCTGTGTGAGGGTAAAATGAGATAATCTATATAAAAAGTGCTGGCTTGGCGCCTATAGCTTAGCAGCTAGGGCGCCAGCCACATGCACTGGGGTTGGCAGTTTTGAACCAGCCCAGGCCTGCCAAACAACAATGACAACTACAACCAAAAAATAGCTGGGCATTGTAGTGGGTGCCTGTAGTCCCAGCTACTTGGGAGGTTGAGGCAAGAGAATCACTTAAGCCCAAGAGTTTGAGGTTGCTTGTGAGCTGTGACGCCACTGCACTCTACCAAGGGTGACATAGTGAGATTGTCTCAAAAAAACAAAAAAAAAAGTGCTTTCTGTATCTGCCATATAGTGAGTGCTCAATAAATGTTAGTTGCTGGCCTCATCTATGAAACCACGCAGTGCCTGGCTGCCCTTCAGTATTCAGAGTTCATATTTACCTTTGGGAAGTTAGTTCCTGGATGTCAGACTCCACATTTGGACAGCTGTAGGGGAAAATTTGTTTGATGCTGAGTTGAAATCTGAAACCTTTATAATCTATATACTAGACCTTGTAACTAAACCCTTGTAATCTATGTACTGAGTCTTGAAAGGGAAAGCAATGTAGGGAAAGCAGAAGAATAATGCTTAGGAAAAGCTTTATTAGGCCACAGGGCTCTACTCTCCCTAGCTTAGCATGCTTTTCCCAGGATAAATACGTTTTTATCCATATTTCTGTGCCATTCTTGGCCCTCTGCCAGCTCTTTCTGTGCCTTCCTCCTAGTCTTTCTACACAAAGAACACCACCACGCTGCAAAGCCATGTTCCCTAGGAGGATAGATTCCTGGGAAAGGAAAACGAACCGAAGCCCTTTGATACCTCTTAGGCCACAACATTAGATCCTTTGTTCTGTTTTTAGGGCACACCAGTTTTCCAGCATACGTGCCAGTATTTGTGGCTGTTTTCTTAGTACATGAAAATCTTTTAAAAGTAATCTGAAGTTGAAGAAGACATATTCTACATCTAATAGTGCTAAGGGTTGGGGTTTGGAGAAGTGGTTAGCTCTGGACGCAGCATAATGGGTCTTAACCCTTTGCATAATTAGAAAGGCCCATAGATATCTAGAGTCACCTAGAAATGGGTTTGGCTGGGCTTTACCAGTTACAGCTCTGTGATTCAGAATGTTACTTAACTTCTCTGTGCCCCAGAGTGCTCAAACACAAAATTACTGTAATAATGTCCATGTTATAGGACTGGTATAGATTCATGAGGGAACAATGTAAAGGGTTTAGCAGGAAGCTGGACACATAGTCAGGCTCAGTTAATGGTGATGGCAGTTTTTCCTAAGCAGTTCTGTACAACAGAGAACGTTCACGTGAAAGGACATTCACAGATGAACTTAACCCTGACACTGTCTTCCCAGTCCTTTAAACAAGCACAAACATGAGTACCTACTTTGTGCATAGCGTTGTGCTAGGTGCAAGAGTCTTAGACACGCATAAGACACCCTACTCTAACGCTTATAGTTAGTAGAAGAAAAAAAGCAAGTCAAAGAAAAAAAAGTTACCCTACAGTGTGTGTACTATGATGGCAAGTATGTAATAGTGCTTTCAGCTTACTGATGAGGAGAGACAAACTTGGCTAATTTGACTAGGCTGATGTTCTTTTAGGTTACTCTTCTGAGTTCTCACGGTCATTAAAATGTTTTTCATTATGAAAAATTTCAAAGTTATACAAAAGTGAGAAAATGGCATAATGTTCCCCAGGGTACCATCCTGCTGTGCTTCAGCAGTTACCGACTGGCGGCCACCTTTCTGCATCCGTATACTCGCTCTTGCTGACCTTGGATTCTTCTGAAACTCATCCAGTCATCACATCATTTTAATATTTACTGACTGTAAATACTTCAGTATGTACCATGTATTTCTAAAAGCTTAGGATATTTTTCTTTTTAACCTAATTGCAGTATTAGGGACACTTTATCAAAAGCTTATTTTTTTTCTTTTTCACACTGTTTCTCATCTGAATATGCAAATGTTATAGGTGTAGTAGCCAGGGATTGTGGATATTATGAGACAAGCACAAATTCAGGATCATAAGGCAGATCATATAATAAATAGCTGAAGTTTTTAGAAACTTTGATTCTTTGGCTGGGTATGGTGGCTCATGCCTGTAATCCTAGTACTCTTGGGAGGCGGAGGTGGGTGGATTGCTTGAACTAAGGAGTTCGAGAGCAGCCTGAGCAAGAGCGAGACCTCCCCCCACCCCCAAACTAAAAATGGAAAAACTAGCTGGGTGTTGTGACTGATGCCTGTAGTCCCAGGTACTCAGTAGGCTGAGGCAAGAGGGTCACTGGAACCCAGGAGTTTGAGGTTGCTGTGAGCTGTGATGCTACAGCATTCTACCCAGGGTGACAGAGTGAGACTCTGTCTCAAAAAAATGAAAAAAATAATTTGCTTCTTTGAGAGGCACAAATAAATTTATGTATCAAAAAATATTTCTGTTTTGTATCATGTGATTTGACTTTGGTTTTGAAAATGGGGCCATGCTTTTTAAAGATGTAAATGCCCTTGAAACATATTCTTCCCTTCTCAACCTTGAAAGTTGATAAGTAGGTTTCTGTGCTACTACCAATTTACCAGTGGGATAATTTCTTAAACTAAAAATTAAAGTACAATCTTAAATGGCTACTGTTCCCTCTTTGAGGAAGAAATAAAAACCCCACCTGACGGAGTATACCATAGCAGAATGGGAGAAATGTGGGCAGGTGCTACCCAGCTAAGTTCATCAAGTTAAATCCCCAGGGCAGCTTTTTACAAAATGTTTAGAAAATAATTTTTTTTTTTTTTCCTATTTGCTAGGCCTAAACCTCACTACCAAGGAATGATTTTTCTTACCCTTTCACGAGCAAGAATGTTACTGAATAAAAAGTCAGATTCCTATGAAAAATGCAGAGTGTTTATGTTTTTGTTATGATAGTGGAAATACCAGATTGTGGCAGAAAATGTCAAGTAGTTTAGGCTAAAAATTCAAAGTAATATTTGATGTTGTAAAAATTGTATAGGTTTCTTTTCTCTTTCCTTCACATTTTTGAAGAACCTACCTTGTAAACATAGTGATAAAATGCCAGGAATATTAGGATTTTAAGGAAATAATAGAGCCTATTATTTAAACTACAATATAAAAGGCAATTATATTGATGAAGAGCTACATGGGCTTTGTGTGTGTGAATAAACTTGGCCTGTGTTCAGCTTCTATTTGTTCTTCTGGCATAAACACATATTGTGTGTGATTCCAGTTTAATGGGGACCCGTTTGTATGCCAAGCAGCTGCATTTTAGGGCCTATGGCGTGATTTCATAGCTCTCTGAAAATTGGTTCTATTCAGAACAAGAGATAGAAGAGAAGAAGGGGGGTGGCGTGGAAAGGGGGGGGAGCTTCAACACACAATCATTTCTTTTCAATTGGAGCCAGAAAGGTTGATGACAACATGACCATTGTGTTATAATGATAAGACCACTAAGGCATCTGTACCTCTCATCAAGGCTTTCACACAAGAGCAGATACAATTTAATTCACTGCTCTGTCAGCAGTGCTGATACCATTATGCCGTCTGTCTCCACAGTTATAATCACTGTCCTCTGAGAAATGCGGTTGAAATGATCTTGAGCAGTCAAAGAAACTCTCAATTAAGGCTGCCACTTCCAATGTGTCAGATTGTGTCTTATGCACTTGGTACAATTTTCACTTCCAATCCTGTTTATTTACAATGTCTACCAGTAATTACGCTTAACGTGTCATTTAGTGAGGGGGGCCCCTGCCAAGCCGATTGTTGGGTGCTGCTGTACCATTGAGTGGGAGTTTCTCGAAGTCAATGCCATCAGCAGCTTTTAGGCCCTGATGGGATGCAGTCGTAATGTTGATAATGCAAGTATCGTGCTCATCAAGTCATAATTAGATGCCACTCAAATGTGCCACTTGTAATAACAGTGTTGATTCATGTTTTTCTCGGTGACTGCAACTACTAATTAGTTAAGTGGTTTTTGGTTGGCCTGCATTTGCTGCAGATTATTATTACCCCTGAAAAAATGTCAAGGTTAGAGATGTTTCTGGCCATTTAGTGCTGCTTTATGAATTTGAATATTAACATAATAAGAACTTTGGACAGACTTAGGAAGTAATACATTTTTGTTTTTAATTTGGAGAGAAATTTTTTCCTCCGAGTTTAATCATAATTGCAGGTTAATTAAGCTTAAATGAATCAAAAGTAATCTCTCTTTGTGTTATGTGAGCCCAGCGCTTTTTGCCTAACTTTGCTGGGTTTCACAGTTGGGTGTCCTTTAATTTTTTTTTTTTTTTCCCCAGCCAGACTCATGTCAGTAAGTAACATTGTATACACTTAAGATTTGATAAGAATTTTCTTTTAACTAGAAGTATGAGCAGAAGGAATTGGCATTTTTCTTACTTGGTCTTCAAAGTACAATTCAAGTCCTAAACTACTTTATACCTTTAAATCTCAATTTACGTGAGCCAGCTCTCAAAGAATCTAAAAATTACTATTTTTCAAGTGCAGGTAAAATATCAAGCGAATTATTCCTCCTTGTGTGCTCCTCTTAGCTGTCTGTGATGCAGGAGGCAGTTTGGTAGCCTCTGCTTCCATTGTCATATAGTGCTTACATCTTGTTATACTTCTCTGTCTGGAGTTTATGAAATAACAATACCTCATAATTAATAAAGACTCATGCATAATTCTTAATTAAGCTGCCAACCTTGTTATACAGGCATAAGATCCATTTAAGATTTTTCTTTTATTTTCATTAGCTATCAGGTAATTTTCCTTATTGGATCCATGTGTTATATCATGCTAAGAAAAGGCAGTCATGTTGCCGTCCCCTTTATTTTTGAGAGATCTTTTGTTTAAATGAGCAGCTATGTCTATGGATAGGTATATAGCTACATGGAAAATAGACGCTTAAAAAATCTGAACAGCTTTCTTAAAATGTCTGCAATAGCAGTGAGGCATTCTTCATTGTATTTTTGTTTCTTTCTATATTCAAATATTAGCAGAGATTTAATCAGGGCAAATTCTCAAAAACTTTTTTTCAGTGATAGCTAA
Organism: Nycticebus coucang; assembly: GCF_027406575.1. NCBI lineage: Eukaryota > Metazoa > Chordata > Mammalia > Primates > Lorisidae > Nycticebus > Nycticebus coucang. The sequence goes on along the minus strand of NC_069782.1, from coordinate 145,704,776 downwards.
AGGTTTGGCTGGCTAGCTAAAGAATTGAAGTATTCTTAATCATGGGACAATGCGTGGGCTTCTGGAATAGCTGACTAATCTTTGAATGCTGAGGCTTTTTTTCCCCTCATTCCTAGTTTCTCACATGGTTATAGAGGAAGTTAATTGCATGCAGAACCATCTTGAAATAGAGAAGACTTGTCGAGAAAGTGCTGAAGCTTTGGCAACAAAGGTGAGCCCGATAAATGAAGGAATCATCTTACCTGAACTTTTTCATTTCAACTTTCTTTTCTTCACAGGAGTTTTGGTTTGCTTCCTTCTTGAATCAGTTATCTACTCGGAGGATGAGGGAAGTGCTGTAAAGTCTTAGAATCCTAGAATATGATTATGTAAATATTCACCTTAATGAAAAGGTTATTTTCATGGTAAAAGGAGCATTTGTATGTACATATTTCAGCATTTGTGTTTTTTGCCTGTAAAAGTGGTGCGAGAGTAGTCCATTGAAGTGAACTTTCCAAATGTTTGTGCATTTGGTTAAAATGTGAACCAAGTTTCAAACTAACCTGGTGTGACATAAAAGAGCAATGAATGTTTCATATTTGAATCAAATGAAAAAGTCAGCCTGAAGCCTTAGATTTCAGGTGATTATTTGTGAAAGCAAGCGAGGGCATGATAAAGGTGACCTCCAGTGCTCCGCTGATTGCTGCTAGCCGATGAATTTACCAAGTATGTAATTTTCTATATTCTATCTCATCAGAAGTACATTATTATTAAAGAATGTTTTTATCTGTCTTATGTATTTTGGGTTGGATAAAATGCATCTGAACCACTTCATCAGAAAATGGATTACAGCAATTTTCAGCCAAATTTCATTAGTAATGCTGGTTGTATTCCTTTTCCCTCCCCACATCACCTACTTCTGAAGTGTTTTTTTGGATGTGACTGAAATCCTACTACCAACAAATAAAGAAGTAAATAAATTTAATTAGCATGTATGGGTGTGCTTGCTAGGGGCATTTGGTTAATTGTTTGCATAAGAACACTGCTGTAGAATTCAAAAGATAATCAATCTAAATCTAACTAAGAATATAAATTTGTGTAGGTAACTTTTCTCGTGTTGCTTCCCTGAAGAACAGATAAGCTTTACAGGCCATTGCTTTAAAAACAGTACAGCATGGGTGTTCTCCCGGCATTTTTACTCTGCTGTACATCACAGAGTTCATTGGTTCATAGTATTGTGTGGATTCTTTTCATTCCTTTTATTTCTTCTTTTGGAACAAGTAGAGAAAAAATATAGTTGGAGCCTACTAGCTGCTCTGACTCTTCTGGTATCTGAGGATACTCTCTGTATGTTCTCTGGTTATTGTCAAGTATTCCTGTTGCCAATAGTAAAAAAAAAAAAAAAAGTAAGGACACTGGCAACCTCTCAGGATTGACAGCATTTATGGAAAGCAGTGGTTTGGAGGCAGCATACACAGGTTTTGTTCCTGTTTATGTCATTTTTTAGCGTATGTGGCTTTGGACAAGCTAGTTCTTTCTGTTTTCTGGATGTAGTGTCTCATCTTAAATGACAGGATGGACTGAAAGCAGGGGCATCCAACCTTTTTGTTTCCCTTTGCCAAAAATTGGAAGAATAAGATTTATCTTGGGCCATTTATTTAAAACACAAACACCATAGCTGATGAACAAAACAAAAGGTCCACGTGTGTTTTTGGAAATACCCAACAGCACAGATAAGCAAAACAGTCCTCAAAAATCAGCATGGGCCTCTGAGCTGCAGGTTGGACACCCCTAGACTAGAGTTAATCATGAGTCCATACGTGGCCCCCTTTAAAAAAAAATTACTTTTTCCTCCCTCCTCTTTTATTTAATAGGTAACTTCACCTCCTTGAGCTACCCTTGTCTTGCCCTAAATGCTAGCAAGGGCTCTGGTTGGCTTCTTGAAAATACCCGAGACCCACTGGCTCTCAGGGTGTGGCCTATGCTTGTGTATATAGAAAAGCTGCCAAATGAATAATAAATTCACACTGGTTATGAACCACTGTGTTACCTAATCTATAATGCCATTTTTACAATTTAGTCTAAGCAATAGGCTCTTTAATTTATGCTGTCTGTTGCTTACTCTTTAAAAACCTTTTCAAAAACATGGACATATAGTTTGTCTTATGAACTCCTGAGGCCTGGAATAAAAAATAAGCCAAAAAATGAGAATTCATTCAGATACTGCAGATATGCTCATTGGACATGAAAGATTATTGTTTTTTTTTTTTTTTTTTTGCAGCAGGGTCTTGCTCTGTTGCCCAGAGTAGAATGCAGTGATGTGAGCATAGTACATTGTAACCTCATACTTCTGAGCTCAGTGATCTTCCTGCCTCAGCCTCTCTGCTGGCTAGGACCATGCCCAACTAATGTTTAAATTTTTTTTTTGTAGAGATGGGTTCCACTATGTTCTCACTGTGTTCCCCAGGCTGGTCTCAACCAATCCTCCCATCTCAGCCTCCTTAAAGTGCTGGGATTATAGGCATGAGGCGTGAACCACTGTGCCTGGTCAATACTCCTATCTTTCAGAATCTGAAAGCTTCATTTGATCAATAATAGTAACAGCGTATTCTGGTTTAAGTATAAATTGTCATTTTTGAAAGTAGGCTTTATTTTCTGAGCAGCAAAGTTTCTGTAATTCTTATTTTTCTAAATCTTTGCCATCAAATTAATGACAAATTCAGTGCTTATGATGCAGTTCGACTTCATAATTTTCTTAAAAGCAAAATGTGGATACTTTGCTATAATGTTTAGTAGGCTGGAGGGTTCAAACCAGCCCTGGGCCAGCTAAAACAACAATGACAACTGCAACAACAACAAAAATAGCCAGACATTGTGGCAGGTACCTGTAGTCCCAGCTACTTGGGAGGTGGAGGCAAGAGAATTGCTTAAGCCCAAGAGTTTGAGGTTGCTGTAAGCTGTGACTGCACAGCACAGCACTCTAGCCAGGTTGACAGCTTGAGACTCTGTCTCAAAAAAGAAAAAAAAAAAAAAGATTAAATTTATATATATATAAATACACCAATATATATACTATATCTATACATACACCAATTATTTAAGTCATATGATCCAAAGCCCTTAAACGTGCATAAATACCTTTAAGTTTTTATTAAACTGTGCTCAATATAAAAGTTATATTTAAATTTGAGTACAGTAGTAGATTCTGTTACTGTGGGGTTATACAAGATTTCTTTTCATGTTGTAGTGTGGAAGGGTTCCAAACAACAAGTAGCATGCCTTCAACCTATAATTTATGAATAACTGTAGTGAAATTTCTTAGCCAAAATTTGTAAATTCAGAATTATCAAAGATGTCCAAGCAATATGCACATACAAACTTTTTATTTCTTCTTTCAAAGTTTGAAAATGGTGTTTTAGAGAAGACTTATGAAATTTTTTGGTGTCCTTTTTTCTGGAGCTAGTAACTGTTAAATCGAGTAGTAAGCTAGTGAACTTTGGCACCTGATTTGATAGGGGTATTAAGTTCTTTTGAGAGCAGAACTGTTAACTATCAGGTTATCAATTATTATTGTGACAGTGGCCTGGGAAGTAATATATTAAGCACTAGATGGAAAAAATTAGTATTTTCATGAATATTCTGGAAGAAGAAAGATAGACAAATGTGATTTCCAAAGGATAAAGACACAAACTTCTCTTCTCTTTATTATGTAAAACTTAGTGATGTTTTACCATATGCCAGTTACTATATTAAGCACTTTATATGTCTTATTTAATCTTTGTATTGTGGGGTAGAGACTATTTTTATCCTTTCTTTACTGATGAGAAAACTGAAACACAGAAAGATTAAGCTTGTTGTAGAGGCGGAGACAGAACTTTATTGCAGCCCTGGGTTGTATTGTAAAGCATTGCATTACTTTACATCTGTGATTCTTAGTATTGACATAATTAGAATCACCAGGGAAACTCTTCCTGCCAGAGATTTTGATACAGTATAGGGCCTAAGCGTTGGGATTTTAAAAGTGCTCTCCAGAGATTGTGATGTACAGAGTTGAGAACCATTAGTTTACATATTAGGAGAAAGAATTATAAGTCTTGAGTTTTTCACTTTTTTCTTAAATTGATATTTTCTTCCAACATTCAAGAAAGATGAGATTGTTTGAGAATTGACAAGAAGGATCCTTGAGCTGCTAGTGCCACACTGTAGCATTCATGATTTCAGGAACCCTTAGTGTTTACTTAAATTGTCCATTTTAAAGAAGAGGGGCTCGGGAATTATGGGCTTTATCTCTTATCCCTGATTCTCTAATATAGGGAGAAAGAAGCTGGAGCTGTAGACTGGAGTAAAGGGCTCCCAGATAGAACTTACCAGTCTTCTTCCCAGGAAGAACCTGTGGAAGGGTTGATAGCCATTTCTAAGAGAGTCTTCTTGATTCCCCAGAGAGGTCAAGGAGACCTCTTGTTCTCTAGACCACACCACTTGGTAAACATTTAGGCTACATGTTACTGACATGACAGTCAGATCTCCTAGATTGAAGGGGGCTGGGCTTTCCTGTGAGAAACTCTGAGGATCCCTAATTATGATTACAGATGTGGATCATATGATTACAAATATGTCCCATTTCAAGATACAAAACAAGCAGATTTAATGACTTTGGGTCATACAACTTAAATGATCAGTCTGTGTCTATCAGTTTAACCCATACATTTTAGTAAAGTATCCATGCTAGTGCAAGGGCAGACTAAAACCATATTAAGCATCTTTTTCTGGCGTCAGGTATAGTAGGGAAGGGTAGTTAGCTTTCTAATAAATTATGTTCATTTATTTTCAATATCCATTATTGAATCTTGGTGGCCAGTGGCTCTCGGAAAGGAAATGTGTTTCATTTCAATAGCTTACTTTTTATTCTAGGGAAAATTATCTACTAAATATTTTCATGTGGTGCTCAAATTAAAAAAGACCTTTTTTTTTTTTTTTTTAGTCTTAGGAAGAAAAAACATAAGCAAAACCACATTTTCCTTCTGTAGACATGGGACCAAGCTTAGTCTTCATGTGCGCTTTGTACTAACATTTTTACTGACATAAACACATTAGCTGAAGAAGGTGATGATACTTGAGTGAATCCACAAACCAACTTATTTCTCTCATTTCTATATCAGGGAACAACACGTGCATTAACAAATCAGGATTCCTTTTTTCTGCTGTGGATTAGAACTCTTTTTATAAGAGATAATAGAAGCATGTCTTGAACTTCTGTTGTATCTTTTAGTACTCTACATATAAGTAGCAGAAACACACCTTGAACTAGTTTAACCAAGGAAAGAAAAGATGTAGGCATTTGTTAGAGAGGAATATTGGAGAATCTCATAGAATAGGTGAGCAAGAAGCAGTTCACGAGGGGACTGGGAAACGCTTTCTCCATTGTTTTTCTCTGCTTTTCTTTACATATCAGCTTCATTTCTGGCTTTGCTGTAGACTACCTTCCTCTCTTCCTCAGTTTAATAGTGGAATAGGGATGCCAGCAGCTCAGACACCTGGAAATAAATTCATCTCTCTGTTCCAGTTTACAAATTTCTAGGGAAAGAATCTTACCAGGCACAAAAGTAGAGCATGTGCCTCCTCCCTCTTCCCTTGGACTAATTAGCTGTGGCCAGAGGGATGGGTGTGCTTTGGTGGACCATGGCTTTTCCCATAAGAACATGTGGAACAGTGAAGAAGATGGCAGTGTCCAGAAAAGAGGGGGTGCCAGGCAGACAGACATTGACGCTGACAGTGTAGTATCAAACAGAAAATTTGTTTAAAATTATAAGTGTCTTAATAGACACTTATGGCTGTAAGTAAAAATTTTATTTAATATATACTGATGTTTTGTTTTAATTTTTTATATCTCTTATCAGTTATAACTAGCATTTCTACTTGCTGCTGACTGTGATCCAGGGATCAGGTCTTACTTAAAGTAATACATTTAATATTAAAGAGGGTGAAGAAAATCTTAGTTAATGAATCTGCTGTTGTGTCCTACTGTGAATGTTGCTGAATGATGTAAGACAAAAATTTACTTAATTTGTCTCTTTTTAAAAAAGTCCAAGATAACTCATTTGACTACTGTTAAAATAACCATTTTTATATTTCGTCTTAGCTAAATAAAGAAAATAAAACACTGAAAAGAATCAGTATGTTATACATGGCCAAGCTGGGACCAGATGTAATAACTGAGGAGATAAACATCGATGATGAAGATTCAACTACAGACACAGATGGTGCCACCCAGTCTTGTGTCTCCGTACAGTGTCAGAAGCAAATCAAAGGTGAACTCTTTGCTTCATTATGGAGCGTATTTTTTATTGCATTTAAGGACAGTGCTTCTCAGCCCTGACTGCACATCAGAATCACTCGGCAACTTTTAAAAATATTGATGCCTGGGTCCTACTTCTCCCAAATTCTAATTTAATTGGCCGAGGGTACAGCCTGGCTGAGAATCCCATTTGTGCTTTATGAGTTACTTTCTTGATTGGAAAATAGCACTTTTGAAGGTGTATGTCGGCAGAAATAGCCAGGCAGACTATCACCTTAAGAATATGGACTGTTCATAAAGATATTCTTGTTAAATGACAGAAAGAATGGATAAAACATGCATTAGGCGACACTCGTTTTTTGTTTGGTTTTATGTTAGAATCTTTGTGGAAGATTTCTTCCTGAATTTTTTGGATTCTGCCGTCTAAGAATTCCCATCTGATTCTGGCCATGAGCTATAAGCTGGTCGCAAGCAGTCCTGTGAGACAAGATCAGATGATAAGTCTACTAAACGCACCTTACTTTTAGTCACACACATGTTTATGTTAACGATGTAGGAAAGCAGTTGGAGGCCCAGTAACTATTGGAATATTTTAATTTAGTACATATGTCAAAAGCAATACTTAAATATTTGTTTGGTAGATAAAATTTCAGTTGGAAGTAGTATAATGAAGAAAGGACTTAACAGGCGCTATCTTTAATAGCTCCACCAAAGACAAAATAAAATTTATGTGGGTAGGGATGGAGAGGAAGTTTGACAGTATACAAGATATACTCTTTGCATTAGCCAGCTAGGAGAGAAAGTGATTTAGAAATAGGTCCTTGAGAACTTCTTCAAGTTGGGTTCATGTAGAAACGTTGGTTTAACTTACAAATAACCCCATAGATAGCAATTTCTCATTGCCTTTGGGAAAAGGTAAGAAATTAAAAGCAGTTAAAACTAGGTGGTAAAACAGTAGACCTAGATATAAATTGAAGTAGTCTCTGCTAAATAATGTATATTTTTAAACATTTGAAGTAACTTTAACTCCAGAAGCCTTTGTATTCAAAGTAGCTAATTTGTCCCTCCTTCCCTCCCTTCTTTCCTTCCTTCCTTTTTTTTTTTTTTTTTTTGTGTGTGTGTGTTTTGAAACTGGGCCTTGCTTTCTCTCCCAGGCTGGAGTGCAGTGACTTCATCGCAGCTCACTGCAACCTCAAACCCCTGGGCTTAAGTGATCCTCCTGCCTCAGCCTCCCAAGTAGCTGAAACTATAGACGTGAGCCACAATGCTCTGCTAATTTTAGTTTAGGTTTTTTTTTTGTTTGTTTGTTTTTGAGGGGGGTAGAGATAGAGTCTTGCTATGTTTACCAGGTTGGCTTGGGCCTCCCAAAGTGCTAGGATTGCAGATGTGAGCTACCATACCCAGCCCAGTTGCTAGTATTTTCATTCTAGTAACACATTTTATATTAAATTTCAATAATGAGAAATATGAAATAAATTAAAAAACAAAACACCCACAACTTGGAGAGAAAATTACTAGAATTAACCCTTCTTTCCAATAGTTATATTTTGAATCATTTCAAATAATGTTTAAGGACTATAAATTGGCAGAAAGTCGGGATCTTTTCCTTCAAATCAAAACCTCCAAATTATTAACTGCCCAGTTGTTTGTTTATATTGTATTGTGACAAGCACCCGTGGCCATAATGAAATGAAAAGGAAATTAGTACAATGCCTTAATTTGCTTTGCTGAAACCTTAAAAATTTTTACTTCTCAAATGCCAGATAGTTTCTAGAAATGTGGGTTTGAAAGAATGCAGAGATCTGGTACATTTAATGTATGAATTACTAATGATGTGGCTGCATGGGGGCACCCAGACTAATGAGATTCCCATTGACCTTTTGTTCTTTATTTTCCTTCTAATTGTTAAATAACCTTGACCATAAGCTGCACATGGACTGGCATTTTCAATTCTTTCGAGCAGATTGATTTCTTCTTTTAAAAATCGTTTTATTCTCTTTCTTTATTTTTTCTTTATAAATACAGAACTTCGAGATCAAATTGTATCCGTTCAGGAGGAAAAGAAGACATTAGCTATTGAACTGGAAAATCTCAAGAGCAAACTTGTAGAAGTAATTGAAGAAGTATGTATCTTAGGCCTGAAAGGCAAGGCCTTTAGTGTTTTCAAAGCATTTGGGTACTGGCTGGCTAAATTAAAAAATTGCTGTTGGAAGCTAATTTCTGACATGTGAACCAGGTACCAATTTTAATCTCCTAAGACATGAAAAGGCAGAGAAAAAAAGATCACGAACGTTAACATATCTACTGTCTAGCTTAATAAATAAGACACTGAACTAGCATGGATGTGTTCTCTGTTGTCCCTCACATTTTACTGTATGAGGTCAGTTTGTAAGAATGGTAGATACTGTTTTAGGTCATACACTTTACTACTGGTGGCAAAAAAGAAAGACTGTGTTTTGCCTCTGCAGTGGGTAGCTGGCTGATTTGGGATGGACTGTCCCTTTGTGTACCTCTGACACAGGCATATTTGATAGACAGTAGAATGCATACAGGTGCTTAATTAGAGAATCTGTCTTTTCCCTTTTGAACTGTCTTAAGATCAAGACCACATAATTGCCTTTTATTTACATGAGGCTTTAAGGATCTGCCTTCACAAACTTGACTTAACTTGGGTCTGTGGTCGTAGATAGGCTCTTGGATAGCCCAGAGCCTCCCAACCAATGTGCTACATACAGCACCTTGATAACCCTCAGATAGCTTACTAGTTTGCCAAGGTATTGATTTCTTCAGTGAGCTAGTTACCTTAGTTCCCAAACATACATTGTTGTTTTCTTGAAGGCCATGATGTAATAAAGCTGGGAAGCAGTGCCCACCAACTTCCCAGCTCCAGCTGATGTTGCCTGTTGTAGCAAAACATTGTAATGAATGGGAAGAAAGATGAGATGGTATTCTAGAAGGGACTTTATTGTTGGGCCGTGTGTACCAGTTATTAATTTAAACCAAAATCCCAAATAAGCTTTATATGAAGAGAACCAGTTCACAGCCTCTCTGGAGGTGCTGAAGGGTTCAGAGCCACTTTGAGGGCTGTTACCTTAGTTTGTTTCCTGAATATAGCGATAGGAGAGACAGGAAACGTTCTGACGTGCTCTGTTTCTCAGTTGTGACTATTCACGGATGATCTTCTGTCCTTCCAATAACAGGTGTTGGTAGAAGACAATTCAGAAGTTATTTATTTATAACTATTTTTGATATTTAAAAAGGTATAAAGAGCAAAATAATGTACATCCAGGATGATTGGTATACCCTTCCCCAATTGCATACTCCTCATTCCCTGCCCAGTTTTTCTAAAGAACCACTATTTTGCACTTGGTGCTTATCATCCCAATGCATGTATTTACCTGTTTACGACAATAGGTAGTATTTTGAGTAATTTTAAACTGTATAACTGCACCTTTTTATAAATTCAGTATAATGTATTTTAGATTTACCCACCTCAAAGAGTGTAGCTTTGTCTTTTTTCTTTTTTTAACTAGGTGTTCTCCTATTGATAGACATCAAAAGTTATTTCAGAAATCAAACTTTTTGTGAGAATATTTTCATATGTATTTAATTTAAGCCAAAGGTCAACAGTTTAAAGTGTGTTTTATTTTAAAAGTTCACATGTGTTTTACCTAAGCCAAAAGTCATAGAATTCAAAGTGAGTAACAAATTGAGTGTTGAATTTCTGACTCAATCATTGTGTATTTTGTGTGTGATCTCTAGATGGATTTTTGCATTAAGAATATGAATCATTTACGTCGCATCGCTAGAATACTATCTATCATGTTTAGGGAGCAATGCCAATTAGAATATGTAAATAAGTTCTATGCTGCGTGTGCATACTAAGTTAAGTAGCTATCTTTGAAACTTTAAAATTAGACAGCTTTAATAAAAGCCTTAACATAGTAAAGCCAATTTCAGCTTTAAGTGGTAATTTCATGTTGAAAGTTGAACAGCAATTTGAGTATCACACATTGCCGTATGTCCTATATTACAATTCTGAGTATTTTCTTCCCTTAAAATCTCACATTTTTAGGTAAATAAAGTTAAACAAGAAAATGCTGTTTTAAATTCAGAAGTTCTTGAACAGAGAAAAGTCTTAGAAAAATGCAATAGAGGTATGTCTTTCCAGTCTTTTTTCTCAATTACATTAGTAATTTGTTTTGTGCCATTTTACACCTGTGCCTCACCTAAAGCTTCTCACAAACAAAACCTTTCCCTAACATTGTGTTTTCCTAGCAGCAAGTCTCTCACTTTCCTGTTATTTTATTACCCAACTTAGAGTCTGGGGGCATCTAAAAGTGATTTCAGTTGAGGAACTAGGAACCCCTTCATTTTGAAACTGCAAACGTAGATCCTACTTCTATCCTACGTATATCCTGGGAGTGTGGCCAATTTGGTGTTTGGCCCCTCGGTGTTTATATATTTGATAGGTTACTTAGTAAAGCTCAATCCAAGTGAGATTTGGATATTTTCATAAAGTCTACAACGTAATATGATGAAATTTTAAATTAAGAAGATGTGGAAAAAGGGGCTAACGGGAGAGTAGAGTTCGACTGATGTACACAGTGTGTCCTTGCTCTGAGGTCTTGCACATTTCCTGCTTGTGTGTCTGAAATCTGACTCTGAGCTGTCTAGCTGCCAGTGCAATGGACATTCTTGATCATTTAAATGAATCACATGGAACAAACCTAATGATTCAGGGAAGTAGACCTGGTCTCCTGGTAAGTAGGAAACGTCTCTAACGTCTTTTTCCAGAGAAAATTCTGTATAATTTGGTCGACAATGACCTTATAATCCTTGCTGTAAAGTAGCATCACGTCTCAGTGGAGCAGTTTCTTATGCCTCCGACTTTAGGACAAGGAAGCGATGCTCCCCAAATGCAGTTCTGTAAAGGAATTAAGAGAGGGGACGTACTGTACTTTTTGTTCTCCTTTTTTCCTGCAGTCACTCTCTTTCCTACTTCAGAAGCTGTAGCACTAACAGGAAATATTGCAAACCCAGGGCCTTCCACCTTGCTCTTGGTTGTAGCTCTCATTTTTGTCATCATTCGTCAACTGAAAGGATTTTTGAGTAAATAAAGGACCTTGTAGTTAAGTGTGGGAGGTACACTAGATGGTAACTTTTCTCCAGCTCTTTCTGTATTTCAAGATAAAAATGATGTTGAAGAATTTTGAGACTTGCTGCACTGTTCTAGAAACAGAGCATTCTGCGAAGGTGAATCACATGGCTCTTGCCTTCAGAGAGCCCCCTATCTAAGAAGAGCGATTCTGTAAATAAATACATGAAAAGGACCCACCTAATTTCTTTCAGAATTCAAGTCAGAAGGGCTAAGATATGTGAAAATTCACTTTTTATTATAGTGTTCTGAACAAAGAAAAGAAGGTCAATTATCTTTCTAGGCCTTCAAGTAGTCATAGCTGTCTCTGTTTTCTTCATGAAATTTCTTTTTAAAATAGGTTTGAAAATCATTTAGCTATCAGGGAGCTATAATTCACACCACAGATCACCACTTACATTGCTTTGCTTGAGTAAGACTATTAGTCTTTCTTCTGAGGAGGCAGTAGATTTACAGAGTACAGTGTTTGAAATTCTATGTCATTACATAGCAAACCAGTCCTTACTCAGTTAGGATTGAAGTGTCCTGGCGGAACAGCGCGTGAAAGCAGCCATTAAGTGAGGCTTTCTAAAGATTTTAGTGATATGACTCAGCTCAGGATCGTGGTACCCCACCAAAAGCAGGTGGACAATGTGCTGTCTACCTGCGTGGCTCCTAATTTCTAATAGTGTCTTCATTCCCTCTGTCCTGTCAATATCATTATTAAACAAAAGTAGCATAGAATTGATGTTGGTTTCATTTGATGGGACCTTCCTCTTAAAGGTTTCTGTCCTATGGTAATTCTTCAGTACAAAGCTCTGATTCTTTGGGCCTTAATGGATCTAAGATCGTTTCTCTTCTTTGTAAACATGGAGAACACTTAAAAACAACTTACGTGTATATACACACATGTATATATTTTTTTCCTTTTTATTCAGGTAATATGTTTTGGTGGAAAATTTAGGTTCATGTAGGAAAAATCTCAACCTTTATTATCCAGAGATAAGCACTACTAACATTTTAGTGTACGGTAGAACCTCTGTAAGTTGACCACCCAAGGGACTGTAACAAACTGGTCAACATAGGGAGGTGGTCAAAGTAAGGAATGAGGCCGACTGTTCTGATATGTACATGTGGTGCATGTCCAGTCTGTGAAAATTAGGTCACCTTAGGGAGGTGATCAACTATGGAATTTCTACTGAATGTTTTTCCTAATCTTTGAAAATATTATATATATGTAATTTTTTGTTAAATGTTTATAATATATATGGAAGACACAGAGAATGCCAGGAAGAGAAATCTCCCTAAGCCTAGTGGTACCTCACAAACTCATGGGCAGTCCTGTCTGCTTTTTATCTTTTCCTTTGTTTTATTTGTGGTTTTGCCAAGTATGTTTGCTAAGTATCCCTAAACAGTACATTGTTTAACTTTGTGTTTTTGAACTTTATATAAATGGAAGCATTTTGCATATAACCTGCAACTTTTTGTGTGACTGAGGGCATAGTTGTGTTATGTTTATTTTCAGTGCGGTATAATATTCCATTAGGGGACTCTATCAAAATTCATTCATCCACTATTCTAGTGGTAGAAATTTGAGTCATTTCTAGTTTTTTGCTATTCCAAGTCATACTATTGTGAAAATTGTTATACATATTTCCTGGTGCACATGTACCAGAGTTGCACTTAGATAGACAAAGGTTTGACAATTAAGTTCACAAATTCGCCCTAGAAAAAATGCTACTTAAGCACCTCATTGCTGAATATGACTGTGGTCACCTTTTAGGTGCTCCTCTTGGGAAGCTGTGTGCTGATGTCAGTGCCTAGTCCACCCTTCAAAACAATTTGGGAACTCTTTTTTCTGCAGTGACCATCAGAGCTGTCCGTACACAAAGTCTGACACAATTAAATGGGTGAATTCATCCTAGAAAAAATGCTACATATCTCATTGCTGAATATCACTGCAGCCACCAGATGGCCAAGGGGAATACTTCAGAGTACTTGCAAGAATAGACTGGGTGTCGGCGTCAGTGTGCAGCTTCCAAAGGGGAGCACGTCCCAGACGGCCACCATAGTGACAATCAGCAGTGAAGTATTAAGACTTTTTCTAAGATAAGTCCCAGACGGCCGCCATAGTGATAATCAGCAGTGAGGTATTAAGACTTTTTCTAAGATAAGTTTGTGAATTTAATTGTCCGACCCCCTTTGACAATAGCCCTGTTGGGGCCATTCCAGAAAGAGTTCCAAATTGCTCTGAAGGGTGGACTAGGTGCTGGCGTCAGTACATAGCTTCTCACTGGGGGAGTACTTCAGATACTCAGCCATGAGGTTTATAGCACTATTTCTGGGAGGCGTTCACAGACTTAATTATTGGACCTCGTACATGCCTTGAAGTGGAGTTACTGAGTCAAAGGGTATGGGTAGTTTTACACTTTTTATTCACATTGCCAAGTTACCCTCCAAAAAGGTTTTATCAGTTTATATGCCAACAAGGAGTGGATAATGGTGCCTGTATGAAGAGTCTTTCCAACATGGGTTTTATCCGTATTTCTGATAATTAGTGTGGCATATTGTCCGTTTTTTTTTTCCTCATCCTAAGTGTCCATATTAGCTGTAGAAGAGTATGAGGAGATGCAAGAAAACCTGGAGCTGGAGAAGGACCTCCGAAAGAAAGCAGAGTCGTTTGCACAAGAGGTGGGTGTATCTCATAGAGACCTAGTGTTTTATTTTTGTTTTTGAAGGGGACCTTGAAGAGGACATACCACTAAAATTTTTGAGGTTGAATAAGAACCTTACCTGTTTGAATCGAGGATCATCTGGTTAGGGAGGTAGATATAGAATAGTATCAAGTTCACTGAACTCGCTGTCTGAAGATCTACGTTCACGTTTTGGTCCTATCAGTTACGGGTTGTATGACCTCAGTGCTGTCTCTGAGGTTCTTGGGGCTTCCCTTTTACCATCTGTAAAATGGGTGATGCTGCAAACCTAACCAAGTGGATTTTACAATCAAATGGTACAATCTTCAAAGAGTATTCTGCAAACTATGCAGTGGCCAAGGAATTGCATTTAGGAATTGCAGTGGGAAGTCCAGCTAGAGTACAGGATGTCTGTATGCTTCACATCACTTTCAGATCTCCGTATGCCGTCTCAGATAACAGAATGATGATATCAGTCTTTCTCTTCAGCTGTTGTACTGTGCTCTCATTGTGCAAGTTGATTCTTCCACTGCCTGTGGAACATTGCCATGTTGTACATCTGTTATCTCAGCCTTTCACCAGTATAATGATTCTCCTCTCAGTGTTAGAGATGGGCTTGGGCTTCTCTTGTTCTGGCTTACTTTGTTGACGTGCGGTCTTGGGTATTGCATGGCTGTGGGGAATGGAGCTGATCTGCAATGAGATCTCTATCCTGGATAGGTATTTTGAATTTGTGTGCATACAGTGGGTTGAAGGAAAGCTAAGGAAATGTAAAACAGTCCTAGGTAGAAATATCCAAGGCATAGAAGAAAGACAAAGCGTGGCATTATGGGAATGACATTTGCAAATTGGATGATAGTTTTGCGGGGGGAGTCTTTCTATGCTTGACTGTTGCTGTGCTAGCAATGAACTCTACCAAAGGTTTAGGCCAAGTAGATCTGATTTGAAATATTATAATTCATTTTACTCACAGAGTTTAATGAAAGGTGAATAAATATTATTCTCTTATTACTTAGAAGAAAGGAAAAAGAACTGAAGTGAGTCCTCTGGAAAAAGCTCCTGCAATATAAATAATGAAACTAAATAAATAGTGAAAGGCTGAGATAATATGAAGATTCCTTTATTGCAAAACTGAAAAGGTTTGTTGGTTTTGACCCTAATGTCAGGGTCTCATTTCAAGACATTTTCAGTTTTCCATCTGTTGTTTGTACAATGATGTTAGAATACAAAGCAGCTCAGAGAAAAACTTGAAGGTCGTGCAGTAGCAGAGAAGATGGGTGGAAGAGGCAAGGTTGCAGTCAGAGGAAGAAAGTGAGTGATTTACTCTGCCATTCACATGGTCTTCAGCCTCAGCGGTTGCTGGAAACGGTGATGTTGAATGTTAACCCAGACAGAATGAGGAGGTGAGGTAGAAGTGTGAAGGGAGAAAGATTATGGTGCTTATGTTAGTTGTAGCATACATATTTGCCATTGAGCTCAATAAAGATTCAGTCTACATAATAGTAAGAAGAAAAAAAATTGTTTAAATAGTGCTAGGTTGGGATGAGTATATTTTCCTTTTTACATGGTTAACAGATTCTTAGGTTTTCAACAGATGACTAGTGTTGAAAGACACGACTTAGGTTCGGTGCCTGTAGCTCAGCGGCTAAGGGCGCCAGCCACATACACCGGAGCTGGCGGGTTTGAATCCAGCCTGGGCCTGCCAAACAACAATGGCAACTGCAACCCAAAAATAGCTGGGTGTTGTGGCAGGCGCCTGTACTCCCACCTACTTGGGAGGCTGAGGCAAGAGAAGCTCCAGAGTTGGAGGTTGCTGTGAGCTATGATGCTATGGCACTCTACTGAGGACGACAAAATAAGACTCTGTCTCAAAAAAAAAAAAAAGACACAACTTGGTTTAATAGGAGGTTCCCACTCTTTTGCATGTTGTTCCTTAGTGAATTCAGCAGACATCCTATTGCACCAGGCACCGTGTTGACACTGGCAGTCTAACGGGGAAGAGAGCAAGTGTGAGCTCTCCCCTCTTGGGAACTTCCAGTCTAGGGATTTAGAAATCGAATTTTAAAGTTAATTCACTTTATATTTTTAATTACAAAAGGAATATATGTACCTTGTAAAAAGACAGAAACAATTGTCAAATGTGTAAAGTGAAAATTAAAAGTTTCTCCCCACCTCCTCTTAGTTCATTTAAAAAACAAAATCCCCCAAAACAATCCCCCTCAATAAGAAGAAAATAGTCAGTTGTCTTCATAACTACATGGAAGTTTTGAATGAGAGATGTTTTTATACTTTGCAAATATATTTTTCTTGCTATTTAGTATAGTTCTTTCTTTTCTTTTTAAATTTATAGATCCCTTGTTCAACATCTATTCCCAGTTTACTATGAGACTATTATCTAATCAATTCTTCCCCCCCCCCCCAACAACTTGTTTCAGTGTTATTTTGGAAAGAATGAATTATATACTAACAACATAAGATTTATTCCTCATTCTTCAGAAAGATGCAATTTCTCGGAAATTCTGATAGTTGTAGTAGTATTTGTTTGGTAAGAGACCAACTTCATAACTAACTAATGAGTTCTTACTCTACCTAAAAAACAAATTTGTTAGTATTTGGTGACTGAATTATTTTGAAGTACATTTTTAGAAAAGGAGTTATGTATGATTTTTAATTTCTGTATCTTAAAAGTTTAGAAAGGGTAGTCTAATGAGTACTTTTTTCAAGTTACCATTTTATTTAAAGGAAATTCATTTCTATGTAGATTTTTTCCCTTCTAAAGCCACTGTTCATGGATTTCACAAAATAAATTCGCAGTATTCCCATGCCTAAGATTTGATGTCACATCTTTGCTCTTTTTTCTCAAAGATAACAAAGTTAATATAATTTACAATTACATAAAATTAAACAAGTTTTCCTGAGGGCCATGTAGACAGGGGATCACTCCTCTTTTCTTGAGAGAGAAGCAGAGCGCAGAGAGGCGGCTCAGGAGAGTAATTCAGTCCCCTTGCGTCAATGGCCGGCTTGGGCTCTACTTTGTTTTACTACTGAGTTCCTGCCCCTGGTCCGACCCCCCCAACCCCTCCAGTGTCCGCTCCCTCTCTGCCTGCTCTTGGCCTCTGAGCACACCTGGTGCAAGGCCTCACTTGCCAGACAACTGGGGAAGCATGTGTCAGCTGCTCTGTGCAGGCCTTTCATCTAGGCTCCCTCTGGTACTTTCTAAGATGCCAGCAAGAGACCCAGCCAGCCAAGAGGTGGAGCTCAGGCAGTGAAGGGTGTGGTACAGAGTGGCTGTAAATACAGGTGATGTTTCACTCACCTGCCCCCTGCCACTCACTTCCTGCTATGTGGGCCGGTTCCTAACAGGGCATTGTCAGGTACCAGTCCATGGCCCTGGGAGTTGGGGACCGCAAGTATAAATCATCAAAGCTATGGTCTTTCCGTGTGGAAGTTGATAGAAACTATTTTTATCATGAGTTCTTTGCTGACTTTTTCTGTTAATGTGATGAACGAGGTTGTTAAACAAATTAATACATGGGTTATAGCAAGTTGTTTTATAGTACAGATCTTAACAATTAAGTTACAATGTAAATTTTTGAATGCTGTTAAGAATCTGAAAATGTGAAGCTTTACTAAAAATGGGCCTGATTTCAGAGTTCATAAAACATTTCATGCTTAGAATCACCCATTGGCCAACTTGGAAAGAATGATAAAGATAGAAAAAATAGGTGAATAGAAAATGATGTTATTTTCAGTCCTGTAACATTGCTAGGATGAGATGATTAATATACAGATGATGCCAAAAAAGTGTATACACATTTTTGTTTTTTGTTTTTTTTTTGTAGAGACAGAGTCTCACTTTGTCACCCTGGGAGAGTGCTGTGGCATCACAGCTCCCAGCAACCTCCAACTCCTGAGTTTAGGCGATTCTCCTGCCTCAGCCTCCCAAGTAGCTGGGACTATAGGCTCCCGCCACAATGCCGGGCTATTTTTTTGTTGCAGTTTGGCCGGGCCGGGTTTGAACCCATCACCCTCAGCATATGGGGCCGGCGCCCTACCCACTGAGCCACAGGTGCCACCCCAGTATATACACATTTTAAGAAAGGAAAACACTGTGTTAAATTTGTAACACTCAGTACGTACTGGTAACAAAAGATGAATACAATCACATTGAGCATGTTTGTAATTGCAGAAGTCAAATGCGACTTGAATATTAAAATGTAGCAGTTTTTTCCTTTCTTAAGATGTATACCTTTTTGGCACCCTCTGTATGTAAATTGCTCATAAAGTGGTCCATAAATATTAGTATACTGTCTCTTTTCTCCCCTTTACCCTTTTACTGTTAACTCCTTTCATCACTGGTGATAAACTAACTGGTTTAAAATACAACATTAGGCCTAATAAGTAGTGGAGGACAGTAGACAGATAGTTAAGAGCCTGGGCATATAAATGAGACAGATACTAGTTTAAATCCTGGTCTTACTACATGTTTGTTCTTGGCAAAGTTGATCGACCCCTCCGAGCTTCATTTACCCTGTCAGTAAAATGAGATAAAACTACTTGGGGCGGCGCCTGTGGCTCAGTCGGTAAGGCGCCAGCCCCATATGCCGAGGGTGGCGGGTTCAAACCCGGCCCCAGCCAAACTGCAACCAAAAAATAGCCGGGCGTTGTGGTAGGCGCCTGTAGTCCCAGCTACTCGGGAGGCTGAGGCAAGAGAATCACCTAAGCCCAGGAGTTGGAGGTTGCTGTGAGCTGTGTGAGGCCACGGTACTCTACCGAGGGCAAAAAGGTGAGACTCTGTCTCTACAAAAAAAAAAAAAAAAAAAAAACTACTTGACAGTGTTACTCTAAGGATAAGATAATAAATTAATGTAAAATGATTGCTACCATATCTGTCACACAATGTTTAGTAAATTTACCTATTCAGAGTGGAAACACCTAACTCATAGAATTGACGTGAGGATGAAAATAATGCATATATGTAAAATATTTAATAGAATACATAAGGTGAGTTATTGATAAATAGTAGCTATTGCTGTCAGTATTAATGCATTTTTAAGCAATAATAAAATTGCTAAAATTGAAATGTAGTACTAAATTATATATATGTGTGTGTATATATATGTATATATAGACACATATATGTGTATATACACACCCCTGTTGTTGGTCACAGGAGTAAAGGTGCTGGAGATTGTCTAAAAGTTAGGAATGAAACTGTAGCAATCGCCACTTCTAAAACTGTTAATGCAATTCATAAATTAACATTTTAATGAAAGTATGTGCTTTCCTTTTGATGAAGTCGTAGTTGAGGAGGTATGAGGGATGGATTGGTATATATATTTCTGTAATGAACTTTTGCAGATGTTCATTGAACAAAACAAGCTAAAGAGACAAAGTCACCTTCTGCTACAGAGCTCTGTCCCTGACCAGCAGCTTTTGAAAGCTTTAGATGAAAATGCAAAACTTACCCAGCTCCTTGAAGAAGAGAGAATTCAGCATCAGCAAAAGGTAACAGATTTTCTTCTGGAGGCTTAGATACACACACACACACTCTCTTATATATGCAGTAGAACCTCCGTAGTTGATCACCTCTCACATGGACTACCTCCTTAAGTGGACCTAATTTTCATAGACTGTCTGTACAGTAGAACTATTTCCTTATGCTGACCACGTCTGTGTTTTGATCAGTTTGTTACAGTCCCTTGGGTGGTCAACTTACAGAGGTTCTACTGTATATTTAAAAAATGAGAGAAGTCAGTATAGTCATTTATAGTTCTGTATTTTGCCTTAGTTACTAAGTCCTTCCAATAACCTTTTAGGAAAAAATACCCAAAGAACTTAATTTATTTTTAAACTAAAATTTATAGCACACTGTTAATAAATAGGTGATCATTAGACTGTCCAAAGCAGGGGTCCTCAAACTACAGCCTGCGGGCCACATGCGGTGATATGATTGTTTTTTGTCCCGTTTAGTTTTTTTACTTCAAAATAAGATATGTGCAGTGTGCATAGGAATTTGTTCATAGTTTGTTTTTTTTTTTAAACTGTAGTCTGGCCCTCCAACGGTCTGAGGGACAGTGAACTGGCCCCCTGTTTAAAAAGTTTGAGGACCCCTGGAAGGCTCAGAAGAAGCAAAGGAAAGAGATATGACTGAAAAAATAGCTTTGATAATGCAGAGTCTAGAATATTTTTTTTTTTGAGATATTGTGTTTTAAGGAGACTACACATACTAAGAGGCTGTATTAGTGTCAAAGAGCTTGTCGGAAGTCGAAAAGAGGGAGTAAAAGAAAGTCTATGTTAGTAGTAATTGTTTCCTTAGAGAAAATGTCTGACTTTGTAAACTTGCACAAATGTGTATGTTTAAAGACTTCTTAAGTGGTTATTTCAATTTGTATGAGTGGAGCTATTCTAGCAGACACGGCCTACCTCTGTGCTAGGCAGAAACCATAGTCATCGTGGTAGGTGAGAGGAGGTGGGAGAGGAGAGGTGAAGAGGCGGAACAAAGACTTACAAACTAAAGAAACCACTTAAGAAAAATTACATCAATATTTATACTGCTTACCATGTGCCTCCTTTGGGAAGGAAAGGCTGTTAGCTGCTGTTTGAAGTCTCTGTGAGCAGCATTATTGACGTTTAATCCTTGGAAGTTCTGAAGTTTTTACGAAGTTGGTGAGGTTGAGTTGATTTGATTTTTTTCTCAAGATGTGTTGGTGTATGTGTAGAGCTGGGAAAGAGGACTGAGAAACAGGGTGAGAGGGACAAGGAAAGAATTTCTTTCGTTCTTTCCTTGTTTTTGTTCCCCTGTGCAGTACAAGGATTACCTTTTCAAATAGAGTAGAAAAAAGAAGGTTTTTTTTGTTTTTTAGCTTAAGCTAGAATTTAACTTTTGGTTCTGAGAGGTCCAACTACCTGCAGTTAAATCATTTAGGAAATAATTCTTGCCTAGAACCTACTGAATTGAAGTGAGGTATAGGATTAGATTGTGTGCATATACCCTGTATGGGTAGGGCAGGGATAGAGACGCTGAAGATTAGATAGAATGAAATTATGGCAGTAATTACTTCTAAAACTGTTATACTCTGTAATATATAGTTATTTTGGATTTTTTTTTTTTGCTCCTTGATTTACAATGGGGTTATATCCTAATAAACTCATCATAAGTTAAAAATACAGGGTGTCCCCAAAGTCACCATGCATGGGGACAATGGGAAATTGTAGCTAACTGTACCTTTATTTACAAGATATTTATTAAAAAATGTAAAGAGAGTTGGTCCGCACATAGCTGGGACCACAGGTTTATACTACCATGCCCAGCTAATTTTTCATATTCTTTCTGGAGATGGGGGCTCACTGGGTTGCCCAGGCTTGTCTTGACCTCCTGGCCTCAAGTGATCCTCCCACCTTAGCCTTCCAAGTGATGCGATAACAGACAAGAGCCACCACTCTGGGTCCTTGTCTGAGTATTTTTAAAAACAAATCCCTAAAAGTGATATTACTGAATTAAGGGGATTTCCTCCTCCATTTTGGGAAGGGTTTTTTGTTTGTTTGTTTGTTTGTTATTCTTGGGGATTCATTGAGGGTATAAGAAACCAGGTTACACTGATTGCGTTTGTTAGATAAAGTCCATCTTACAATTGTGTCTTGCCCCCAAAAGGTGTGTCACACACCGAGACCCCACCCCCTCCCTCCTTTCCTCTCTTTGCTCTCCCCTTCCCCACCCCCCACCGTGTACTAGGTCATTAATTGTCCTCATATTCTTGTGACGCTTTACTAAGGATAATGTGTTCTACTTCCATCCAGGTTAATACAAAGGATGTAAAGTCTCCATCCTTTTTAATGACTGAATAGTATTCCATGGTGTACATATACCACATATACCCTGTAGGGGTAGGGTAGGGATAGAGAGGCTAAAGATTAGATAGAATGAAATGTTAATCCATTCCTGGGTTGGCTGTTTCCACATTTTGGTGATTGTAAACTGAGCTGCGATAAACAGTCTAGTGCAAATGTCCTTATGATAAAAGGATTTTTTTCCTTCTGGGTAGATGCCCAGTAATGGGATTGCAGGATCAAATGGGAGGTCTAGCTTGAGTGCTTTGAGGTTTCTCCATACTTCCTTCCAGAAAGGTTGTATTAGTTTGCAGTCCCACCAGCCGTGTAAAAGTGTTCCCTTCTCTCCACATCCACGCCAACTTCTGGAGTTTTGAGATTTTGTGATGTGGGCCATTCTCGCTGGGGTTAAATGGTATCTCAGGGTGGTTTTGATTTGCATTTCTCTAATAATTAGGGATGATGAACATTTTTTCATGTGTTTGTTAGCCATTTGTCTGTCTTCATTAGAGAAGGTTCTATTCATGTCTCTTGCCGGTTGTTATATGGGATTGTTGGCTCTTTTCATGTGGATTAATTTGAATTCTCTATAGATCCTACTTATCAAGCTTTTGTCTGATTCAAAATATGCAAATATCCTTTCCCATTGTGTAGGTTGTCTATTGGCTTTGGTTGTTGTCTCCTTCGCTGTACAGAAGCTTTTCAGTTTAGTTAAGTTGCATTTGTTTATTTTTGTTGTTGTTGCAATTTCCATGGCAGTCTTCTTCATTAAAGTCTTTCCCCAGGACGATATCTTCCAGTGTTTTTCCTATGTTTTCTTTGAGGATTTTTATTGTTTCTTGCTTTAAATTGGGAAGGTTTTTTGATACTTGTTACCAAATTGTTCTTCCAGGCTTCATTTAAAATACTACCTGAATTTTTCTTTTTAAAATGGGTACAAAAGCATTAATCTGTTTTAAATGAATTTTATTATGTTACTTTTGTATCTTGCATTTAAAGATTAAACTATCTGGTTCAAAACTCGATAGTAGACTTGTATTAAAATCAAAGAGGTGATGATAATTTAAGGTATTATCTTTATCTAGAATTTGTGTGGTTTTAAAGATGGAATCTCTTTGCTACGAAGTATGAAAGGGAAATTTGCATTTATTTTTCCCTTTTCCTTGATAAAGGAAAGACTATCACCCCATAAGATTTTGTTTATAACTTACAGGTCAAAGAATTGAATGAGCAACTAGAAAATGAAACACTCCACAAAGAGATACACAACCTCAAACAGCAGCTGGAACTTCTAGAAGAAGACAAAAAGGAATTAGAGTTGAAATACCAGAATTCTGAAGAGAAATCCAGAAATTTAAAGCACTCAGGTAAAATCACTAAATAGACTCCTGTGTTATTAATCTGTGACTTACGGATGCCCAGTGTGAAACCTAGCATATAGTCAGTCTAGAAAGAACGTTTACTGAATGCTGTAGAAATAGCAAGATTTAGGTTTAAATTCCTTCCTTTCTAATAATTGCAATTCACTTGGACAGCTGCTGTGATCAGATGATTCACAAATATTTCAGCTTTCTTTTGGACTTAAAGGTCTCTGTGAACCTCACATACAGAATTAACCTTAACCTGGGAGGACCAAACATTTCAACATTTTTTAGAGCTTCCAAGATGAGTGTTTGTTAAGTACCTCATGTTGTCCATTTTAGAGTGCATTTGTTAAGGTAATAAAACTTTTTTAATACTACCTTTCCTCTTTGGTGTCTAATTATGCACATGAAATTATATTTCCTATATCATGTTGAACAATGAAATGGACACCAATATAGACATTAAATGGAAAAACTCTTCAAACACCAGGGAATACTTACATCAAAAGATTCGTTCATTTACTTCCAGAAGGCTTAACAGGAGTATGTGAATTACATAACTGCATGTGCATAAGTCTCTGTTGGAAGCTAGGTAATTTCAGGAGGCAGGTACCTTCCTTTTATACCAGCTACAATAGTCACTTTAGATATTTTTGGTTAATTTTATACTAGAATTTTGAAATCTGTGCAGCAGAACCATGTAGCCTTCTTTCCTTATGAAAACATTCAGTGCTTTCTAATCCACAATGAAAACCAATTACAATTTTTAAAACATTGACTCAAAGTTAAGAAATCCATTTTTTTATTAGTGAATATCAGAGTAGCCTTGTGGCGAAAGCCATCTTTAAAATGAGTGGAGGAGGCCAACATTGGAGGTATTTGAGATTCAATTTTGAGTGTGTTTTATTTAGAATCAACTGGGTGTGTACCCCACCCTACTCTAGGGTAAATATAAAATGCAGAAGAAAAGACACCATGCCCTTTGTCTTCAAAGAACTCACATTCCCTTTGGAGAGGGAGATACAGGCATGTCAAATAAAATCCTTCATTAATGACTTGTATGAATTGAATGAATAAGTTTTATTTCTAAAATATGCATCAGAAGAGCAAAAGTTTCTGAATTACAGACATTTAGGTATCTGAGTCTGGTTAAAATCAAGGACTCTAGTATTTACAGTTTTTGAAGGAAATGAAACAGGAAAGAGAAGTATGCTGTATTACTAAACGTTATCTTTAAAATTCTACACTTTTAAAGTCAAGTATTAACAATTTCTTAGTGTTCGAGTAGCGTACTTCGTTGTTAACAACTATTTCTTCTACCTACTCTGTGCTTTCTTCCCACCAGTCAGCCATTGTTTTGTTATTTTTTTCATTTCTGAAGTTGTATATACAGGAAAAAGATGGTAATAGTTTAACAGATGGGAGGCCTCTTTTACATTAAAATGTTTAAAAAGTTTTGCGTTTTCATGTTGACATTTCTAATTTGGCTTTAATAAGAACTTGGCTTCGAGAAAGTTTTTGCTTTCACTTGTACAAACAGTGTGCAGTTACTTACTTCACTTCTCTTCTGAATGCTTGCTCTCCATGCAGTTGATGAGCTCCAGAAACGAGTGAACCAGTCTGAGAATTCAGTACCTCCACCACCTCCTCCGCCACCACCGCTGCCCCCACCACCTCCCAATCCTATCCGGTAAGCACACCCAGGAGGACGGCTCTGCATCAGACGTCATGTTAATGTGTTCGTGGGATCCTTCCCCCCCCCAACCTTTTTTTTTTAATTTCAGATTAATATTAGGGCACATACAGTTAGATTACATTGTGTTTGTTAGGAAAAGTCCAAGTCGTACTAAAGACCTTCACCCAGGAGTTGTGCCATATGCTCTTATGTTGTACCCATTAGCTGGGCACTTACTGAGCCCCTTCCCCTCTTCTTTCTGGAATTTAATTGTGTTTTTCCTCTTGGTGGGCCTGTAGTTGTTCATCTACTAGTTTCAAATTAGTACTAAGTACATGGGATGCTTGCTTTTCCACTCTTGTGATACTTTACTAAAGAGAATGTTCTTCAACTCCATCCAGGTAAATACAAAAAGATATAAAGTCTCCCATCGTTTTTATGGCTGAATACTATTCCATGGTATACATATACCACAGTTTATTAATCCATTCGTGCGTTTTTGATGTGTACTTGGGTTGTTTGCACATCTTTACTATTGTGATTTGAGCTGCTATAAACATTCGAGTGTAAATGTCCTTATGGTAAATGTTTTTTTGTTTTTTTTTTTCCTTTCTGGGTAGATACCTAGTAATGAGAAATAATTCTACATCATTAGAGAGGCCATAGAAAGTATGGCATTTCTCTTGAAAAATTTTTTAAAGTCTAGGATATTCCCCTTTTTTTAGGGGAATAAAACATCTGGCAAAGAAATTCTTATGGCCTTGTGATGTTAAGATAGATGTGGATGTTTCAAACCCCAGGAACTAAGTATTATTTTTTTTATTTTAGATACACTAGTTTTAAAATTTTATTGAGCTTCTTTGGAATATGTTTATCTTTTTCTCACACCAATTTCAATTTGAAAGGCTCTAGTTTGCTCAATTATTTTTAAAATAGAAGTACCAACTAAAACTTAAATATATTAATTGTTAATAACTAATAGTAAATTAAGATAATTATTTTTATTGCTAACATTATCTTTAAACCTTTAATATGCTGAGAGAGGAGTTTTCCATAAGGAAAATGAATTATGTTTAAATTCTAGTGATAGGAAATTATATACAGACAGAAATTCACTTTTTCTGAAGCCTCAGGTGACTTGATGGTATTGATAGCTGACTTGAGCACAATACACGCTAGGAGATCTAGAGTCAAATTTTGCTTTCTTTGTGGTTCTACCTGCCACCACCCAGAATTGCATAATACACCCTCCTTGCCATGGTGACAACTTACCTACCTCCTCATGCCATGATGTTAGCGGCTTTTGTGTAATTTATTCTTGAATAAATGGCATTTAAGAACTTGAGCTAGGTTTTTTAGCTTTCATTAACTCATGTAATTTGTTTAATCTTTAATCCTTTCACACAGAGAGGCCATTTATTCATACTTTGTACCTTTGCTGATCCATCTAAAGTGAATGTGTAGTGTGTTCCTCCCACATGACTATGAAAATGGGACTTTGCCTTTTACAAAGATTCTCATTAGTTTTCCTTACTGAGTAGGATATGACATAATCTACTTGAAGCCATTGAAGTAGTTAAGGCAAAATAATTTTTACACGTGATAGATCCAAGAGTCAATTGAAAGAATTTGAGGTATTTTAAATTCCTTCTTTCCTGGGTAGCTAAATCTGTAGGAGATATTCTGGATTTGACATTTAAAATTGGAAATTCATGACTTTGATCTTTCTCTAAGGTTTAGAATTTTGAGCTGATAAGAAAGGTCACCTTTGTCTAAGAAGAGAGAGAACTGTTAAAAAGCAATTACAATCTTGCTGTTGGCCTTTAATTTTATTCTGAGAAATGTTGAGAGGCCCTAGAATGAAAAGTAAAGTATAACCTAAATAGAATTTTTTCCCCAAAGAGAACTTCACAGTTATACATACTGAGGAATGAATTTGGGTTTAGAACTAGGTACATCTCCAGTATAAACTCTTTTATAAAAAGCTCTTTCAAGACAATGTTTATTAAATATTATGCATTTAATTGTATATTCTATTTTAAGATGACTTTAGTATAGAACATAATTTTTTAGGAAAGGTTTTTTTTTTATTTATTTTTTTGGATGAAGAGTACTTTTTGGTGACAGAAATATACTTACGTATGTATTGAGTTTCAGTAGATTTTTGAACCCTCTAGTTGTTTTAGTTCCTGTAGAATAAAACATCAGAATAAAAATGAAAGGGGATGGGGAGGATTAGGGCTGTGGCTTTACTGCTTTTCCTCTTCCCGGTCATTTGACCTATAGAGTAGGTAGGAGAGAGGAAAGAGGAGTAAGGCAGGTCCTGGGTAGGCTTGTTCCGTGAGGGAAGGAAGCAGTATGAGGGTTTGCAGAGAAACTGAACCAGCAGGGTGTGTTTGTGTGTGTGTGTGTATAGATATAAATACAGATCTGTTATAAGCAATTGCAATCGGGTTATGTTATTATGGAGGCTAACAAGTCCCAAGATGTGTAGGGAGAGCTGGCAAACTGAACACCCAGAAGTAGAATGTGTTGTTTCACTCTGAGAACCAGGAGAACCTGTGGTGTAGTTCCATTCCAAAGGCCAGCAGGTGCTGAAGACCTAGGAAGTGGTGATGTTTTAGTTAAAGTTTGAAAGCAAGAAAAAAAGTTTAGTTAAAGTTTGAAAGCAAGAAAAAAACCAGTATCCCAGGTTAAAGGCATTCAGGCAAGAGGAATTTGCCCTTATTTGAGGGATGGTCAGCCTTTTTGTTTTATTCTAGTCTTCAAATGTCAATGTCATTCACAACACCGTCTGGAAACATCCAGGATAAGTAATTGATCAAGTATCTGGGCACTCCAAGTCAGGGTGACACACGGCATAACCACCACAGTGGCCAAGAACACATCTTAAAGAACTTCAAGTTAAAAATTCTGGGTGGTACTTGCTTGAAGCCTTTATCCATTCAGTTAATGTGGCAGTCAAATGGGGTGGTGATAACCAGAGGTTTGGATTATGGGTCCCAGACGCCTTGGTCTGCTCTTCCATCTGACCTGTGACCCTTACCCAATCTGTTCTCTCTATAATCTAAGCCCCATCTTGACTGGTGGGTTGTTTTTTAATATTATAGATCATTTTTCTCTGGGCACCATCTATCTCCAACTTATACTTCAACTCAGAATATTTTAAGCTAACAGTTTTTTCTGTTATCTACTGGTGGTCTACATTGATAAACACATACTTTTCATATGTGTAAATATATGTATACAAATACTCTGAGCAGTACAAAAAAGTTCTGCTTGTCATCTTTATGTACAGTAATGCATACTCCAAAATTTCCTCTGAGCTGCATTGGTAGGGTTGTTGTAGGAGTGTAGTGAGAGGTAAGGGAAGGCTTCTGGTTAGTGAGAACCCTCTCAAGCCCACCCTACCACAGAGTACTATCAAGTCCATATTGAATATGGTGTTGAGTTGACGGGATGTAAAAATGAGCAAATAAAGTTTACATTATTTCATTCCTTGCAACTTCTGGAATAAAATGTGTTTGTTTCATATAATAATCCTTGACCTTTATAAAAATAGTTTAATTCCATTGTGGGCCATTGTGAGCCCAATGTGACTTCATTAAACTAGATGAAGTCAGTGATTGATTATTTCCCAGTTGGTAAAGCCCGGGCACGTCACAGACTGGATAGAGCAGGATGTGGGTTTTTCTTCTTCTTGTGCTTTGTGGGAGATTGTCCAGTGTGTTTTGGAATTTTAAGAAAAGACAATTAGGGGATTAATAGTATAACTAAAAGCTCAAGTGACAGGTAAAAAAAGATCTGAAAGTTATAGTGATCAAGAAACATTGGGTTGTTAGACCAACTCTGAGCAAGTGTTCCTCTGTTCACCCATCCACCCCATTTTCCTGAGGGCCATGTTGTTCCTCTCCTATCTGTTTTCTATTGCTAGCTTCCCAACTTGCCTTCCTTAGGATTGTATTTTGTCAAATATGGTTCACCACACTGAGGTTGGTAAGGATTCAGAATATCTTGATTCAGTTTTTTTTTTGGTCAGCTTTTTTTTTTTTTTTTTTTGTAGAGACAGAGTCTCACTTTATGGCCCTCGGTAGAGTGCCGTGGCATCACACAGCTCACAGCAACCTCCAACTCCTGGGCTTAAGCGATTCTCTTGCCTCAGCCTCCCGAGTAGCTGGGACTACAGGGGCCGCCTTTGGTCAGCTTTTTATCCGAGAAATGAAAACACATATTCAGCAGTGTACACCTTATGTAGAGTTTTCATATAAGGTGAGCATCCATGTACTCACTCTGCAACTCAAGAAATAGAGCAATGCACCCTAGAGTCCTTTCCCAAACATGACCCCCTCACCCTCCGTAATCACTATTCTGACTTTTATGGTGAACATTTCCTTGTGTTTTTAGAAGAAAAATTTTTTGTATGCATCCCAAACTATGATGAAAATCTATATTGCTTGGTTTTGGGATTTATACAGTTGTAATTTTCCTGTATCCTTGTGTCTTTCTCTTTGTACTCTGCATTGTTTTGTAAGATTCATCCATGTTATTTTCTATGGCTGAATCTTATTCATATTCATTAATGTATTATTCACTTTATGATTATCTAAGAATGTACTTATTCACTGTGGTGCTGGTGCACATTTGAATGATTACCAGTTCTGGGAAATTATAGAAATTTCACATGCACATTCTTGTGCGTATATCCTGGTGCACAAATGTTTGCATTTCTGTAAGATATATACCAGTGGAATCCTTAGTTCATACAATATGTGCATCTTCAGTTCTGCTAGATGAAAATTACTGTTTTTCAGGGTGGTACTATCAATTTATATACTCTCTTCAGTTTGAGCATATGTCTTACTCCACAAAGCCAACACTTGGTATTACCAGATTTCAACATTTTTGCTTCTCTGATGACTGTGTAGTGATATGTCCAAGTGGGTTTAACTTGTGTTTTCTTCATAACTGACAAAGTCAAGTGCCTTACCTTCTGTCTGTGCACTGGAACGTGGACATCCTCTTTCATGGGGTTTCAGTGTTTTTGTCCATTTTTACATTGGATTGTCTGCTTTTTCTCATGATTTATAGAATTTCCTTATATGTCCTCTAACTTACCTTTTCATTTTTTATGGTGGCTTTTAGTATACAGAGGTTTTAAAATGTTAACGTTGTCAAATTTATCATTTTATTTCACATAGACTTAAAAAAATGGACCAGAGTGATGATGATCTAAATATATTTTATCTCTAAATATTTGGTCTATAACATGCAGATTCAGGTCTTTTTATGCCCATATTTCATAAGTAGATATTTACTGATAACATATAGTACTTTTTCTTATATAGCATATGAAGCATCCCCTAATTCTTTTTTTTTTGGATTTTTTTTTTTTTTATTAAATCATAGCTGTGTACATTGATACGATCATGGGGCATCATTCACTAGCTTCACAGACCATTTACCAAGTTTCACATATACCCTTGTAAGATGCACCGCTGGTGTAATCCCACCAATCCCCTTCTCTATACCCACCTCCCCCCTCCCTCCCCTCCCTTTCCCCCTATTCTTAGGTTGTAACTGGGTTATAGCTTTCATGTGAAAACCCTAAATTAGTCTCATAGTAGGGCTGAGTACATTGGGTACTTTCTCTTCCATTCTTGAGATACTTTACTAAGAAGAATATGTTCCAGCTCCATCCATGTAAACATGAAAGAGGTAAAGTCTCCATCTTTCTTTTTTTTTTTTTTTTTTGTAGAGACAGAGTCTCACTGTACGGCCCTCAGGTAGAGTGCCGTGGTGTCACACGGCTCACAGCAACCTCTAACTCTTGGGCTTATGCGATTCTCTTGCCTCAGCCTCCCGAGCAGCTGGGACTACAGGCGCCCGCCACAACGCCCGGCTATTTTTTTTGTTGTTGCAGTTTGGCCGGGGCTGGGTTTGAACCCGCCACCCTCGGCATATGGGGCCGGCGCCCTACTCACTGAGCCACAGGAGCCGCCCGTCTCCATCTTTCTTTAAGGCTGCATAATATTCCATGGTGTACATATACCACAATTTATTAATCCATTCGTGGATCGATGGGCACCTGGGCTTCTTCCATGACTTAGCAATTATGAATTGGGTTGCAATGAACATTCTGGTACAAATAT
This sequence comes from Nycticebus coucang, assembly GCF_027406575.1. Taxonomy (NCBI): domain Eukaryota; kingdom Metazoa; phylum Chordata; class Mammalia; order Primates; family Lorisidae; genus Nycticebus; species Nycticebus coucang. Next base: position 145,673,654 of record NC_069782.1, on the reverse strand, counting down.
CTTTGTTATGCCATGATTTTTGGTCTTCTGGGTATATGCCCAGTAGAGGAATTACAGGATTGAATGGCAGATCTATTTTTACATCTCTAAGTGTTCTCCATATCTCTTTCCAAAAGGAATGTATTAATTTGCATTCCCACCAGCAGTGCAAAAGTGTTCCCTTTTCTCCACATCCACGCCAACATCTCTGGTCTTGGGATTTTGTGATATAGGTTAGTCTCACTGGAGTTAGATGATATCTCAAAGTAGTTTTGCATCCCCTAATGCTTTAATTCTTCCCTCGCCTTTGAATATATTACATAGATAGTGGTTTCTGATTTTTTTTTATTTTTTATTGTTGGGGATTCATTGAGGGTACAAAGAATCAGGTTACAATTATTGCATTTCTTAGGTAAAGTCCCTGGTATAATTGTGTCCTGCCCCCAAAAGGTGTGTCACACACTGTCACCCCCCACCTCCCTCCCTTCTTCCCTCTCTCTGCTGGTTTCTGAATTTTATGTGATATTGAAATTTTGTCTGTATTTTCCTTTTCAAATATCTTTGCATCATATTAATAATGATAACAGTCTCTTCCCTCGGGTAATTAGTTTGGCTTTATCCAGAAAGAGATGACCCATGTTTTTCTTCTATAAAGTAATGAATATTTTAACATTATTAAAAATGGAAAGTAGGTTATTTAAGTGCTAGTTATATATTTATGCATTCACAGAAGATGAATTTAGAATTTATACATTTTATTTGTTGGATCATAAGGTATCTAGTAATTTCCTGTTAATTTTTTTCTTTCTTTCAAAGATCCCTCATGTCCATGATCCGGAAGCGATCCCACCCCAGTGGCAGTGGTGCTAAGAAAGAAAAAGCAGCTCAACCAGAAACAAGTAAGCGCCATTTCCATTTGGTTTGCTTTAAGTCAGCGGTTCTCAACCTGTGGCTCGTGACCCCCCAGGAACTGTATTAAAGGACGTCGGCATTAGGAAGGTTGAGAACCACTGCTTTAAGTGGTTGATGATGTGTAAGTTCTCAATAATTCAGATACTCTCTATGAAAAGGTTGTCAGAAAAGAAGTGTGAAGAACTTACCAGCTACAAGAATGGACCATGTAACTGTTGTTTCCTGTCTGTAGTTTATTGTCTGGAGGAGATAAAAATGTACATGTCACTGTAATGAGGGATATACTAGGAAGTATATTTTCATTAAGAGACAGGTCACATTGGAGTGTAAAGGAAAGAGAGAGAGTGATTCCTAATGAGGGATTTGAGAAAAGGCTTCTTAGAGTTGACAGCAAGTGAGCTGATACTTTATCAGGTACTTACTATGTACTATACTTTTGTGTACTGGAGGTCCAAGATACTCAAGTTAGGTTCTAGTTATAACAAGGCAAAGGACTAGCCACGCAAATATATAACTACTTCATACAGTTAAGGGGGAGTGCACATTTTAAGAGATTATAGAAGCAGACTTCTGGCTTATTAGAAAAATAAGAAAAAGTTGATCTGGCTGGAGCATGGCGGGTATAAGAGAGGTGGTCTGATAGGTAGGAGCCACATTCTGCAGGCTAAGGTGCAGGCTCTAGAATTTCTTCTAAGAGCAGTAGAAGTTTTAAGAAGGGATGTAATACGACTTTTTAAAAAATAAATAAGTACACAAACACTGGCCTCAGTGGGTTAAAGAGGACAGACTGTAAAAGGGGTAAGAGTAGATGAGGGAAGACTATCATAGTCATTCAGATGGATGTTGATGGTCCGTTAGATGATGGTGGCTTTAATGCGGTGATAGCGGTAGAGATAGAAAGACATGGATGAATTCAGGAGCCATTTAGGGAGGCAAAATTCACAGGACTCTCATTCATTGGAGGCACAGGTATGTAGGACAGTGAAGAGAGGGGAATGGAGGTAGAAAGGCCTTGCTGTTGAACAGACCTCCAGATGGCTAGAGGCTGAGTTGGTTTAGAGAGCACTTTGGTATGCAGCCACAGTGAGAGCAAAGGCCTGAAACTCTGGGGCCAGACCTTGGTCTTTGCACCCGCTGCTCTCATCCTGTAACCTGTGTTCCAGGCGCTTCCTCCATCTTCTCTTATTTATCAGTATTATAATTAATACCCCAAATGAATGGCTGATTACAGTGCCTCATGATAGCATTTTGCTTGCTGTTTATCAAATATTTAGGTCATTAGTCTACTGATTCTTCTTTACCTCTGTGCCTCTGGTTGCTAATCTGTAGAATGAGGGTAATAGTAGATCCTATTTCTTAGGGTTGTTAGGAGAATTAGTGAGTTTTACAACATAAAAAGTATTTAGAATAGTATCCAGCACAGGAAATACTCAAAATGTTAGCTAAAAAAAAAAAAATTGGCAAGTTAACAGCCACCCTTTCAGATGGACAATGGGAGTCTTCATTCAGAAGGTTCTTATAATTATTGTAGTTAAGGAAATTTTCTTAACTTTATGACCTTATGTCAAAGTTGAACTTATTCAATCATAGTGTATTCTTTAGAAATTTTGCACATCATGGCAGCATAAGATTATTTAAAATGTCTTTAAAAAAAAAAAAAAGTTAGTGCAAAGGAAGAGTAATCCAGTGGAATTTAGAAACTGGTTTTAGTTTTTCTAGGTAATACAGATTTTATTGAATAAAAAGGTGATGGTTTTGTCTGCAGGTTTTTTTTTGTTTGTTTTTTTTAGGAACTAATTTCTTTTTCAAGTGGGTCTTAAAATTTAAGCCCCAATTAATTACATGTAGATTTCTGATCCAAGACTGACCTTGAAGTACTAACTCAAAGAACATTTGATTTTATTTTCCTGTGGCAGTTCAATAACATTAGACCTGTTGTCTTCATTGGTCCCTTTTCTTTAATCTCCAGTATCCTGCATATTTCTATTGTCCCCTTGATTACATGCTTTTGTGAGACAATTACCAACTGTGTGATTGCAGAAAGAATTACAAAACATACCATGAGCTCTCTGTAGGTGATTCTTGCAGATTTATTAGAACTGCCTAATAGTTTAGAAGTTCGTATAGATTGCTTTTTGCTAGTTCAAAAACAGGGTTGGTGAGAAAGAAAGCTCGTGTAGCTAACCTAGCATTGCCCTTGTATTGCGCCTGAGTAGGGAATCTGATAAGAGTGATTTCTTTTCCTTAAAACCAATTAAGCTTTTACATTTGAAAAAGACTGAGAAATTAAAGCCTGGTTTATAATCTGCGTACAATACAGATAGTGGCACTTCTCTGAATTATCACTATGATCCTGGCAAGCAAATATAAGAAACTACTTTAAATTCCTGCTATGTTAGATGCTGTAGCAGATTTGAATGGTGTTGACCATAATTCTCCATCTGTCTGCCTTAATTAGTTTTTGTATGGTGCATTTAATTGGGTTTCAGTCATTCCTTACAGAGTGCTAATCCGTTTGTAGGCGGTGTTCCCATTGCCATGCAGCTCTTCCTAGTCTCAAAATGGCAGCCTTTTTCTGAATAATCAAATGTTTTTTTGAAAGTATTTTGTAAATTCCCAGCAATAAATGCCACACACATACCAGGTCCCTGAGTGGCAGATCTGGGCTTTATCTCCCCTGATTTTGAATAGAGTGAGAGAAAGCACTGTGTAGTACACAAGAGATGCTCATCTATGGAATGAGTGAGTGAGTGAACAAATGACTTTCTCCTGGTGGTGATTTATTCGTCTGTCCCCTCCTTGATGTTTATGAGCCTTACAGGGGTGTCCAACCTTCAGCTCGTGGGCCACATGTGAATTATGTGAGGACTTTTTGCTTATCTGTGGTGATGGATATCATGAAAATTATTCATGGGCCTTTCCCCCCCCTCACTCATCAGCCTTTGTTAGTGTTTGTGTATTTGCTGTATGGCCTAAGACAACTTTCCTTCTTTTAGTGTGGCACAGAGAAGCCAAAAGGTTGGATGCCCCTGCAAGAAGAAGCTGTCCAAGAAAAGGCGCTTGGTTAATCCACCCCTCGTTTTGCCATCTTTCATTGACTCATGGGCGAGTTCTAACTTTCATGACCACGTTTCCCATGTTGCCTGGCAAAAGATATCGAACTTCTGGGATCTGAAAAATGTTGTTTGGTTATTGAGAAATTTAAATTCCCAGCATTTCAGTCATTTCTGAGGATGGCAGAACTGATATCTGAAGTCAAGACTGTATTAGAAAACTCACTGTGTTTTTGGTTAAGCTGGTCTGCAAGAGAAACATATTTCACTATTTTGATCAAAGAGTTAAGTTCGCCTCAGTTGCTGTCATCTAATTTGTACACATCTCAATTCATTTCTTTATTTCTCAGCAAAATAGTGCAAAGGTTAGACAATAAATAGTTGAAATTTTTGAATGAAATTTAATTACTTAATGGCAGCTACTTCTAGATGTGTGTTTTCTTTAACATTGAAAATTTTAAGAGACTTGAAAAAAAATTGCTTAAACATTTGCTTTCCACATGATTCTTAAACAAAAGATGGCAGTTTAAAAGTTGATTTTATTTATTTGCTCCTCCTCTTTAGACTACGGATTTATTCCAACAATGAAACAGCTCTTTGATCCTTTTATTTTTCAAATGGGTTTTTGGTAGGTACTGTTTCTTTGGACTGAGCTAGCAGAGGAGTTATAAGAACATTTTTTGAGGCAAAAGATGAATGAATATTTGGGATTAGGTACAGGGCTGAGTTTTTAAAAGACCTGGAGAAAATCATGTTGACAAATGAACAAATTCTACTTTATTTAACACAGCTGACTTCTGTGCTACAAATTTTTATACTTGGATTTTTTTTATCCGTTTATTTTTTTTAATATGCTGGTGTGTGGTAGCTGTTAACCTTAGTAAATTATTGGTAGTCTGCCACTCTGTCTGAAAAATGACCGGGAAAAAGACAGTGTGGTCTTTCTAGGTCACCCAAAATAGGAAATAGCTGTTTTCTTGAACATAAGACGATTTATTTATGTGTTCTTTAAACAGCTGAGGAAGTCACAGATCTCAAGAGGCAAGCAGTTGAAGAGATGATGGATAGAATTAAAAAGGGAGTTCATCTTAGACCAGTTAATCAGACAGCCCGACCAACGGCAAAGGTATGGAGTGGCTAAAAGTTTTCTCCTCCTTGATATTTCCTTTTTTAAATGTAAAAAATGTGAAATTTGATAAAAGGTACATCAGGACTGACTGTCCAATCTTAGGCTAAAGCTAATGTATCATAAAAGCTTTTACTTCCATATAAGCATGTTTTTTTTGTTTTGTTTTGTTTTTTTTTGTAGAGACAGAGTCTCACTTTATGGCCCTCAGTAGAGTGCCGTGGCATCACACAGCTCACAGCAACCTCCAACTCCTGGGCTTAAGCGATTCTCTTGCCTCAGCCTCCCGAGTAGCTGGGACTACAGGCGCCCGCCGCAACACCCAGCTATTTTTTTTTGTTGCAGTTCGGCGGGGCCGGGTTTGAACCCGCCACCCTCCGTATATGGGGCCGGCGCCTTACCGACTGAGCCACAGGTGCCGCCCCATATAAGCATGTTTTAAGAAGATTCTGTTTGACCCATGGTGAACCTAAGTCAGTATAGAAAGGAAGCCATGTTATTTTCAGGGTGCTATCATCTCTTCCAGAAAGACATTGATGTTAACTGTTGTACCAACAAGCAACAATTATTACCCTCTCTCTTTTCTTTGAGTCCTGATTCTTTTGCAGTTCTATTATATTTTATGTGCCAGGTACTGTTTTGGGCACTGGGGATGAAGTGATAAACAAAATAGACAAAAACCCTGGTCTTTCTGAAGCATCCAGTTAGTAGGGAGAATCACGTAAAAATGGGAGAACAGAACTAAGAGAGCTTTTGAAAAACAAAAGTGATTGTTTTTCATTAATTTCACAAACATATTTCAGGTCACTTCAAGGAGAAAATTGTGTCCGTGTTTGTATATCATGACTGTCTCGGGGATCTGTCAAGGCACTTTGAGTCTAGTTCAGTGCTTCTTACCTCCCTTTGTGTACCTGTTGCATTTAAGTAAGCCCACTAACAGCTTTTGACATTTCCTGGAAAGGTACTCTCTCTTTGTTCACTCTAATTCGGTAGGAACAGATGGGTTCTCCTCCTCCTCCTCTTCACGCTCCTCCTCCTCCTCCTTTTCCACCATACTTTGTGGTTTGGTTCTTTCTTCCTCTCAAGAATTCCCCTCTTTTGCTGCTTAAATGTCCCCTAGTGTTAGACTGTTGAGTACCAATTCCACTGGACTTTCTGAAGTTGCCACTTTGTCACAGGCAGGTGAGATAGCTAGGCAAGGCAGGAGGGGCCCTGGTGTGGGCTGTACATGGAAAGTGAGTTGGAAAGAGAGATGGAATACTCATCTCCAGGAGTAGATTTACTTCTTGAAACAGAAGCTTTGGCCAACCATGTAAAGTAGTTCGGGCTTGTGCCAGTGATTAGAAAGCAGTTTTCAAAGTGAAGGATAGAAGGTAAAACTGGAGGGGAAGCCAGTGTGTAGAGTGATCTGGTGCAGCTATCCCAGTGCTACTGTCTTGCAAGTGAGTGGAGAGTGGCATTGTTGGAGTCAGACCTTGGCACTGTCCACCGGCTTCCCATGCTTTTTTTCTCTTTTCCAAAATGGGGATTGCACCTGCCTTCTGACCACACAGGATTGTTGTCAGGGTCAAATAGAATAAAGTATGAAAACACTTTAAAATGCAAGGTCTGAGTGCCATCGTTGAAAAAGAATACATTTTTATGACTTTCCCATCACCATGATTATGGAAAGAATAAGCAAAACCAAAGTCTTAGTAGAAGAAAATGCAATGCCATAAAGAGAGAAAGTTAGTTTAGAAAGAAAGATGTTGAATACTTCTTAAAATCATAAGCAATCGATGTTCAGTACATGCTTTCATTTTCAGAATATCACTTTGTGCTTTCTCTTTCTTCTTGTGACTCTTCCAACAGTTCCACATTATTTAATGTCAATTCAAAATCTGGGAAGCAACTGAACAAGGATCAGTGGACAACTGGGTTTTCTCTGGTAATCACTAAACTGTGTAGATGTAATGCTGAATGAACCTTGAAGACATATGGCCACTGCATGCTTTAGGGCAGATGTCTTCCCCCAGTGCCATCATGGCTTCCCTGAAATGTCGCAAGTTGCAGGAATGTGTGGTTCAGGCTTTAGAAGGTGTGTGCAGTCCAAGGGCAGGCCGAGTGGCATGGCAGCATGTTGGGTGTGCCTAAAGGCAGGTTTGTTTAACTGTTACAGCTTGTCACCTGAACAGCTGACGCGCAGAAGTTAACCCTGCTGAGAGCACTAATTTAACTGCATTATTTTCTAAATTCCTTAGTGATGGTGTTGGTGCCAGCGTGGCTGAAATTAGTTACTTAGAGCTTATGACTGGCACTGAGGGCATGTGTATTACACACAAAACCTGGGCTATGAAAGCTGAATGTCTTAATCAAATTTGTACATGAGTGGCGACCTCTCTCACTTCTTTTCTGCTTCCCTTTTTAAAAATTGAAAGGAGATATTTTTCTTTTATTCTCTTTTTGAAGGAAAAGATTGTTGACCAACTGCCATTTTTTGAAGGGAGAGAATATATAGCCTTGCCTCTTTTCCAGTAATGAGATGCTCAGGGAACTCCTTTCACTATGTCCTGCAAGTTTTCTCTTTCTCCCTACTCCTGCGAAGGGAAGTGGTACAGGGGAGATCAGAAGTCTTTTCTGAACTTCTTTTTCCTGAGGGCCTCATGCTAAATTTTCCCTCTGTGAAATTAGTTGTGGGATCCACTGAAATTATTAGATACAGTAGGGCAGGCATATCTTACCCCAAATTTTATTTCAAGTTACTTTGTACATGGTGTGACCAGAAGAGAACTAGGCTTGTACTCAGGACACCTGACTGAGATACTTTCTCAAGTCTAACTTTCCTCCTAAGATGTCGTAGTCATTGGGCTACACTCCCTCGAGGGCCCTTTCCTACTCTGACAACCGATGATGCCAGCATTCTCTGTAACCCAGGTCCTTGGCTGGTCCCAGACTCCCAGCTCAGTCCTGTTAGACATGCCAGGCCCCCGTAAGCTGACCTTTGCCTAGAGCTGGTGGAGTTAAGAGATGTTTTCTGCCCTGTTGCTTGCTTGCGTCCTGCGCTGCCTTTGCCCTAGTCTTTGCTTACTGGTAGAGTCCAGCAACACAAGGGGAAATGGTTCATTATAAAAAGCTCTGAATAATTTAGACTCAAACTTTTGAATCTAGCATTTACCAGACCTTTTCTATGTATGGGGATGACCAAGAGGTAACAAAATGATATGTAGAAAATGTTAGCTTGCTTCCTTTTGCTTTGAATATCACTTCTAATTTTCTATTTAATGTGACTGTGAGCACTTAAATGTTTCATATTTTTCCCTAACCTTAAGGATAGACCTAATTTTAAAAATATACATACACAAGGTCAGACAATTAAGTTCTCAAACTCATCCTAGAAAAAGTCCTACCTACCTCATTGCTGAATATCACTATGGTCACCTTTGAGGTACTTCCCTAGGGAAGCTGTGCACTGATGCCAGCATCTACTCCACCCTTCAAAGCAAGTTTGGAACTCTTTTTCGGGAATGGCCATCAGGGCTGTTGTCGTACAAGTTCTGACACAGGTGACCATAGTGATATTCAGCAATGAGGTATATAGGACATTTTCTAGGATGAGTTTGAGAACTTAATTGTTCGACCTCATAGTCACATAGTCATACGTATCTCCAGTTTAAACTACCAATATTTTTGCCATGTAAAAATCATTGTTTGGTATCTTAAAACTGAATTACTCTGTAATTGTTTTTTTAATTGTAGCCAGAATCTTCAAAAGGCTGTGAAAGTGCAGTGAATGAACTAAAAGGAATACTGGTAAGAATATATCTTGGTTTATTGTTTAGTTAATGGGGAAAAGAAAGGAGGATATTTTTAAAATTTGTTTGTTTTTTTAATTTTATTATTGGGGATTCATTGAGGGTACAAAGAACCAGGTTACATTGACTGCATTTGTTAGGTAAAGTCCCTCTTATAATTGTTTCTTTTTAATAAGTAATTATTTTTGGTCTGTTTTCTTCCCATTTACAATTAGTCTTGGTTCTTCTGCCAGTTCGCACGATTGCACTTAACGGTTCCTCCATCATTTGTGTTAATAATGCACCAAAACACATTGTGCTATTTCTGTTCTAAAAGAATGGTTACACTTTCACCAAATGCATCGTTTCCTGTTCTTGTCCTCCGATGCTGGCATCACAGCTGAAATCAAGTGTCTGGGCATATGCCGGAATCTGTACATGAGTAATAGAATCATAGAAATCTGATAGATGTCTGGTGTTTTATTTGGGCAGTGCTTTACTTTGAGGCATGAAAGTGGAGTTCTTGACACCTAAATGCAAATCTGAGCTCCTACCCAAAAATGTTAGTATCAGGGTCACAATCTGCCTTTTCTCACAGTTGAAACAATTATTTGACGATGAATTAGAGAATAAAGTAAGAAGCCCTTTCTTTATGTTACTAATTTCATTTTCTAAAGGTAATTCATATCCGTTGGAGAGCATGATTCATGGCCCTCTCCAGTCGTACGTCTGCTTTTCAAAGTGTGAGCTTTTACCAACGGAATACATGGTATTACCCTCTCCAGCAACTGCTGTCCCCAGAGACAAATGCCTCACTTAGAAAATGTTTGAGATACTAAGAGCTCTATTTTCGGATCCCATTACAGCCCCAGTTATTATGCACTGTAAATCAACAAACATGGGGGCGGAGGTATAGGCCTAAATACTCCTGTGTTTGTTGTTACTGTGCTAATTATGCATTGCATGTAGACATCCACATAATTGTGGTAAACAAGATTATTTTCATCAAGCATGTCTTTAAACTGTAGACTTAACTCAGAAGGGCTTAATTAATTGTTTGCTTTAGTTTTAAGTGAGTGGGATTAGTACTGCGGGAGAGGTGTATCACTGGCTAACAGTGGGGGTCTACCTACAGAAAAAAGTCTTAAAACCATTGAAAGGTATGTGTGATTATTATCTAATGGACCCTTTGATCTGAAAATTTTGTTACCCAGAGTTCCTGTAAGGAGAACTCCCTGTGACAGCGCCTTTTGTTGTCCTTACATTATAATGCTAACTCATGTCCAGAAAGATATTTCCTGGGACTCAGTTCTGATCATCTGTAAACGAGTAAAACCACCACTAAGTTTGACTTTTTAAAAATTAGGTTTATTTTAAAAATCAGACATTTATATGAAATGCATATGATAATACTTGATTGTCCAAGGTATCCCATTCCCTGATAATGCTGAATGATAGCAAGGTTATTAAATTACAGCATTACTCTTAAATATCTTATTCACCATAAATTTGTCCCACTTCAAGGAAAGAAATTTGAAATAATTTACAAATTATAAAAATTTTAAAAATATCCTTTTATTCTGCAAATTGTCCCTGTCCTTCTTGCCCTGGATCTACCATTAGATCTCTCTGCCTAACCTAGCATTAATGTATCACCAATGGTTATTATTCTGACAATATTGTTTCTTTGCATTAGGTTTTCCTAAAAAGTGAAACTCATGATCCTCTCTCCTACTCTTCTTTACCAAATGATATCTAGTATCTTTGTGAGGGAATGGACCATTTGTGACAGGAAATTGCCCTGGGCCAACAAATTTTACAATCTTTTAAGCGGGAGGAGAGGAGAGAAAGAGAGTAAGGCAGAAAGAGAGAAAGCCCCCAGTTCAGTCTGCCAAACAGACAGGTCCTTACTGGTGCTTTTGCTAAAGTTCACACTGTTTGGATTATCGAAGTTAGTACCCAGTAAAGCACATGATGCCAACCTCACAGTCATGGCACGTAAAGAACCACTATGACAGAACAGGAAAGCCTACACTTCTGTGCTGAAGTGGAAAGCCAGCACCTGTATCAGGAGATACCAAGAAACACCACGTTCAGTTCTGTTGCAAAACAGAAACCAGGAGGAAGCTCCATGTGGGGTAATTTGGCTGAAATGGAATGTGACTCATGTTGTAAAACTTTAAAATTTGGCCTACTGCTGAGTTAGTGCACATTTGGAAAACTAGTCTCCGGTCTGGGGGAGTTGGAAAATCCTATTTGATTTTTTGAGTTGTGCAATTTTCAAGCCAATTTTTAAAGTTTCAATGTTGACTCACTCATGTTTCCAAACCTACTTCCACTTAATTTTTAAAGCTCTGTATTTTGTAGATAATATACATATAGTCCATTTTTCATAGTTACATGAGGGTTTGTGCTATGGAAATGAAACCTCTTGAGTCACCCCCATCATTTAAAAGCCACTGTTAAGTCAGGCATAGTGGCTTGTGCCTGTAATCACTGCACTTTGGGAAGTCCAGGGTGGGAAGAATGCTTGAGGTCAGGAGTTTGAGGTTACAGTGAGTTGTGACAGAGCCACTGTGTTCCAGTTAGGTGACAGATCACAGATCAAAACCCTGTGTCTAAAGAAAGAAAGAAAAGCCACTCTAAGTTGACAATGGTGATTTCTGAAAAATAAAAAGGTACAAATTAAACTGAAAGTCTCCTCAGCTTCAATTGCCTATAAATCAAAGAAACGAAAGAAAAGGGGTGGCACCCATAGCTCAGTGGGTAGGGTACCGGCCATATACACCAAGGCTGGCGGGTTCGAACCCGGCCTGGGCCAGCTAAACAACAATGGCAACTGCAACAAAAAAATAGCTGGGAGTTGTGGCGGGTGCCTGTAGTCCCAGCTACTTGGGAGGCTGAGGCAAGAGAATTGCGTAAGCCCGAGAGTTTGAGGTTGCTGTGAGCTATGACGCCACGGCACTCTACCGAGGGCGATACAGTGAAAGTCTGTCTTTAACAAAAAAAAAAAAAGAAACAAAGAAAGACTTTTTTTTTTTTTTTTTTTTTTTTTTATTGTTGGGGATTCATTGAGGGTACAATAAGCCAGGTTACACTGATTGCAATTGTTAGGTAAAGTCCCTCTTGCAATCATGTCTTGCCCCCATAAAGTGTGACAGGTCTTTTTCAAGCCTTTTTAGTTTTTCAGAGTACCTATAAATTGCTAAATAGTTAATTTTGCCACCTGACAGATAAATCAGTATTACGAATATTTTACTAGCATGTAGACTAATATTGTTAAATGATCATAGTGGTTTAAAGCAGAAAAAGAGTACTGGTTTGGGAATTGGAAGATCTAAGTTCTAGGTCTAGCCCCATCACTGACTTAGCGAGGAACCTGGCGGAGAGGTAGAGCATCACTGAGTTTGAATCTCTTACCTGTAATAGGAAACTAAGATAATCCTGTTTTATTAGCTGAGCTCTTCATCCTTTCAGTTGAGAGTCATGCAGAAATCTTTTTTTCCTCCATTATCACCTCTGTATTTTAAATTTTACTGATATATTAGCTGAATCAACCGTTATCTGTCAGTAAATGGAGAAAGAAGCTTGAGAATCAAAGCTTAGAACTTGGAAAATGGACTCCTTCAGTGTCATGTATGAGGGGTAGTAGCTTACTACAGTCAGGGATTTGGGGAAATAATGCTGTTGTCCAAATGAAAAACTAGAGGATATTGTGAAACACAAATTCATTGGAAAAGGAGACTCTTGAGAAGTTACATATGTATTGTGTATACATAAACCCCTTCCCCTGTCCTTAAATTAACTCCAGCCATTGGGAAAAACCAGGGTTTTCTTGACATTTAAACCAGGTGACAATTTTACAGCTTATTTTAATAGTGATTAAGTTTTTAAATATCTAAGTTCAAATGATACAGATGGTAAGTTTTTAGAAATTATATACAAATGATGTGGAAGTGGTTGTTCTAGTGTATTTTTACAAATGTCTCTCAAGTGAGCTTAGCTCTGTTTTCTTTACCTCGTCAGTGTCAGCCATACCTAACTTTGTGATTCTTCTGCGAGTAGATACAGATCTGCAATGTTAAAGAAACCGAATCTTGTCATTTTATTGATTATAAAATAAGCTGTTAGAGTGTTACATGTCATGTGATTATTTCCTTTAACATATTCTATGGATTTTTGCAGTAAATGAAAAGCAGGCCAGGTGCAGTATCTCACGCCAGCAATCCTAGCGCTCTGGAGGCCGAGGCAGGTGGATTGCCTAAGCTCAGGAGTTTGAGACAAGCCAGAGCAAGAGCAAGATCACATCTCTACTAAAAATAGAAAAACTGTCTGGGTGTTGTGACTGGTGCCTCTAGTCCCAAGAACTTGGGAGGCTGAGGCAAGAGGGTTACTCAAGCTCAAGAATTTAAGGTTGCCATGAGCTATGATGATGCCATGGCACTCTACTCAGGGCAACAGAGTGAGACTCTGTCTCTCAAAAAAAGAGAAATAGATAGATGGATAGATAGATAGATATCAAAGGGGAAAATATTATATGCCTGATTAAAATATGAGCCTTATCTAAGTATTTTGCACATCTGTTGATTAGGCAGCTGACAGCAAAATATACTCTCATAATTTTGTTAGCTAATAATCCTCCCTATGATGGCAGGGTGCTTTCCATACTTTAAGCAGTTAGGGGGAAAAAACTTTCCTCAACAAAACAACATAACCCATATTATGTGAGATTTGTAACTATCTGATTTTGTAAGCAACCCTTTTTGTTATTTTTTAATGAAGAAACATGGGTTACTACCATTTATAGCCAATAGAATTCTCAGAATCCTTCAGGAAGTCAACAGGAAGGGAGCAGGATTAAGACAAGCCCTCCGTGAGTTCAGCTATCACAAAGGCTGATGAGGTTATTAGCCCTGATGGACAAAAGCTGCCTTCTGACTCTGGCGTGAAGTCTGGCGAGTTGTTCCAAATAGAGTTCTTATTTCTTCTGATCAAGATCATGGTTCTCATGCCTTCCCTCTCAACTGCTGTTCAAGCCTGTGGCACATTTGAAGAGGACCATTTCAAAGAAACAGTGAACATTTCTTACGGGGAAAAAAACCCCCCTTGTAATGCTGAAGTATTAAATTCTTAACATATAATTGAGAAGAAGTATATCACCCACTATTTTGTTCCAACACTTGACTAGTTTTGGAGATGGCAAACCATCGCTTTCCTTCCATAACACATGTGTCCTAGAAGAGTCAGGACGGGGACCGCTGCGTGGGTCTTTCTGTTTTCTTGAAAGCCAGTATCAGTTGTAGCAGGAATACAGCTTTGTGGCTTCTCTTGTTTCCTTTAGTATCTTCTGGGCACTGAAAAATACATTCACTGTCTCCTCTATTAGTAATTTGGAATTAAGAGGCCGACCCTTGTTTGCCTCTCCGTATGATTATATCTTTCCCATTTCGCACTGAAGTCGAGGTGTGCTCAGGGCAGCCCTTTGGGGCGGCCACCGGAGAGCATCGTGTGCCTCCTTTGGCAGCCATGACACACCATTGACACCAGGCACACAGCCAGGGTCCCTCTGTGAAGAATCAGCCACACAGCTTTCAGTGCCGCAAGGATTTGGGTTTAGTAGCTCACGTCTGCCACATCAAGATTTTCTTTTAAGGTGAGTTTAATATATCCATTCTCTTCTCTAGCCAGTCAACACGCATCAGAATCTTAATCATCGTTATGTAGGTGCCTTCCCCTGGCTGAATTTCACGTAGTAAGCTCATCAAGAGGTATTTTTACTGTTCTTTTGATGTAAACGCTAGCATCTGTATCATCAGCAGCATCTTCTTAAATGATTCAACACTCTGTGTTGTGGAAGATACGCACACTAAATATATATATCATAGATATCTATATATAGCGAATTTGTTTTATTTCCTAATTCCATTCAAATTCTGGTAATGTTTTGGTGGTTTGATTTTATATTCTTTCGTATATTGTACTAAGACATTAACCTTTTTGTTTTTGTTTTGTTTTTACTTTAGGGGACACTTAACAAATCCACTAGTTCAAGAAGCTTAAAATCTCTTGACCCTGAAAACAGTGAAACTGAGTTAGAAAGGATTTTGCGGCGCAGAAAGTTGACAGCAGAAGCAGATAGCAGTAGTAAGCTGGCTTAAATTCTCCACAGTCCTGCTCTTCATCTCTGACACATCTTCCTTCAAGTTCCTTTTTACATATGAAATCTTTTAAAAATTATTAAAGTATTTGTTTTTAATGTGAGTGAGAAGTATTGGATGGGCAAAGGTATTTGTGAATGTCTCCTAAGAGCTGGTATGCATTTTCATTTATTGGTACATTTGTTCATTTATTTTAGGTAATTAGGCATTTATAGATCAGATAGTTTAATTCCAGATGCCCGTGTAAGGACATTCAGAACAGAGTTGGGCAACAACATCAAGTACAGGCCCTGAACTAGACCATCTGAGTTTGAATCCTAGTTCTGTCATACACCCGACTGGTGCCTCAATTTATTCATCTATAAAGTGAGGACAATAAAAACGCTATTTCGTAGGATTATTCTCTAAGTCACTATATGAAAAGTGCTTAGCACTGTGCCTGGCATGAAGTAAGCACACAATAATTAGTAGTTATAGTAGTAATTACACATCAGTTACAAATTCAGGGAAATCATCTTTACTCTTTACAGCAGTGGTTCTCAACCTTCCTAATGCCACGACCCTTTAATACAGTTCCTCATGTTGTGGTGACCCCCAACCATAAAATTATTTTTGTTGCTACTTCATAACTGTAATTTTGCTACTGTTATGAATCGTAATGGAAATATCTGATATGTAGGACCCCAAAGGGGTCATGACCCACAGGTTGAGAACCACTGCTTTATAGCCATTTAGATTATTATCTCTGTCTGCGAACCAACTGAGCGAGAAATTCCAGCTCTGTTACCAACTCTGATATACTATCTGAACAAGTCTTGAGTTCACCGTTTGTATTTGTGCCACATTAAGTGTGTATTAGGCTTCAGGATCTGTTCCAGAACTATGTATGTCTTCAGTTGTTTTCATCAGCTTGATCAGAAGGAGTCAACAGAAATCTTTATGAGGCTCTTCTCTTGTGGCCACATAAGAGGCTGACTTTGAAAAACTATTGTAAAGTAAAAGAAATAAACAACTGTAGCTAATGGACTGAATCTTTTAGAATTAGCTCAGTCAGCTCTAAATAGTCAATCATAATAGTTTAAATCTGGAAAATATTGAGTAATACTGACCAAATTTAAGTTGCTAGAATATTAAAGATGGAGTTTTGATAATCCAACTCTAAGTTATCACATATAGATTACTCAGACAATTGAGTAAATTGATTTCTTGAATTAAAAGCAGCATAATAACAGCCAAATTCTTATTATAAAAAGAATTGTTTTCTTCTTATTGTTTTTTTCTTGTAAAAAGTTCAGACATTCAGTTTTTAGTTTCTTCTGGAAATTATGTCATCAGAATCCTATAAGAATTCCCTCCCACTGGAAATAACTACTTCTTGGAAAGTTGGGGGCGTGCCCGAAGACGTATCCTTCTTAGGATTGCTCTGCCAGCATTGAGCATCTATGCAGCCTCCATGTGCTTGTTATTCATTTTGCAACTTAATCAGTGCCTGAGTCATCTCTTCCATTGTTCCATTTTGGGGGCTTTGTGAATGCCATCGTAATGCTCTGCCATTTACATTTTGCCTTTTGTCACTGACCTTTTGGTTTTTCCAGAAACATTCTTACTTCACTCATGAATTTGGCTACACACGTGCAACCCTTACTGTTTCAACATTTCAGTGGAAGAAATGAAACATTGTCATTTTAGTCAATATGGAAATTGGGCATTTCCAATAGCAGAGAAAGGAACACATTTTATAGGCATGGTTAGGAGCTTTCATTTTATTTATTGTATTCCACCAGGATACAGATGCTCAATTTCATATTTGAAAGAAGTTAGAATGAAAGATTCAGTAGAACCATTAGTACATGAGTAGAGAAATAAGAGCTGTCATTGGTGAGCTAGAGAGGTAACATATGCTGAGGGAGTGCTTTGTAATTAAGCAGAAATTTTTCTTGAGCTTCCTAATTGCCAAAGCAAAGAAAAGGGAAGGGGGAAGACAAACTTAACAACTCTATCATCTAAAAAAGAAATCATACCATTTTTTAGATGGTTCATTTTTCTAGCATCAAACTAGAAGAGGCATTTACCATGTGAGTCTTTTTAGTAAGGTCATGGTGTGACAAAGAGAAAAATAAGGGATGGGAGGAATGAGGATATTAAAATGGCACATTTACATGGAGGGTGTCAATTGGAGGGTGTCAGTTGAAATGGCAGTTGAGGAGTCAATAGGTTGGTGCCTCTGATACTTGGATCTCTGAGGTTGTTTTCTTTTGTACACAAAGCCTTGTGGGAAAGCCAATGTGAGGTCACAAATGGAGGCAGGAAGCATTGCAAGAGAGGCAGCCTGAGCTTTGTAGAACACAATTCCAGGTTAGTGGGTTCTTTTCCCCCAGGAACGAAGCACGAACCCTCATCATTAGAATTTTTCTTATGAATCTAATTGGTCGCTTGTCTTACCTGGCCTTGTGACCTGCCAAACTGACATTTCAGAGAGCAGCAAGTGCCTCTTAGAGAACTTTAGGTGGCTTAAATAGGCTGCAGTAATAATAATTTTAAATACTTTGCATTTTTTAAAATTCCTTTTTGAATATGAGAAAAGTAGAGCTCTGGCTCAGCTCACTACTCACCTTTTTTTAATTAATTGGCTTCAGTTGCAAGGACAAGCAGCAGGCATCAGTGTGTTCAGAAACATCTTGCTTTCCTACAAGGACAGATTGTTTAGAGCACTCTAGTGTTGTAGTTCACAGTTATCCAAGGGCAGAAAAAGCTGATCTGTAGCACATCTTAAATTCATCTTTGTATTTATGTTTTCAGGAACTTCATTTCTTGATCTTTCTGCCCTTTTCTCTTTACTCTTATGCCTCCATACAATATGAGGCTTAACTTAGGAGGAAAGGCCTCTTTAAACTACAAAGTTCAATAATGTCGCTAACTTGTCTGAAATACAGAAGGAAGCAGACACTAATGCTTTCTTTCACTGTGTCGGGGGCCTGCATCTCCCTCACTCCATAGAGTGAGTCTAAAGGAGGTCTCTAACGGAATGGCTAAACCGTTTTTCAGTCTCTCTTAGGTCGGTTTTCCAAATCAGGCTCTCATTTTTTAGAGTTTGTGTGTTGTACTTTTGTAGTGCATCAAGCTGGTTCATATCCAGATGTAAGAGTAACATTCCAGAATTCATGTTCATAGTCAGATATCAGGTAGCACTTTGGATTGTACCTACTAGCTCTTTCCGTCTTGAGAGAGGATCTGACATTTCTTAGGAATAGAGAGACCCCCATTATTTTGTCCTTTTCTTAGTGATATCTTTCAAGTTTCTCCTCTAGCTTCATTTTTAGAAATTATTTGTTTATTTGTGACTTATTTCATAAAGCTGTTTTAAAAGCATTCCTTCTGAAGTGTGAAGAAAGACACATTAGAATCTTACTTTGAGAAAAAACTGCTTACAATAGAATCTTGGTAGAGTCAGAAAAAAAGTCATGATGGGGCTTAACTTTGGTGCCAGAGTTGTTTTTTTTTTTGGCTGGGCCTTGGTTTGAACCCATCACTCCTGGCATAAGGGGCCAGCGCCCTACTCCTTTGAGCCACAGGCGCCACCTGCCAGAGTTTTTAGATTGATATGCCAATAATTTCAGAAACAAGCCCTATTATAGAAAATATCCTGTCCCAAAGAGCAGAAAAGTTCAAAAGGTAAATAGCCAAACTCTTTTTCACTTAATTTTTATGATCCTGTGTCTGTATTTTGAGAGGAAATAAATCCACTTACTTCTCATTCACATTAAATTGAAAATGTTCATAAAAGCTGCTTAATGCTTGAGAAGGGTTCGTAAGCCTTTTAGAAAGAGCCTTTGACATTGTTCCATCTTCTGTTTAAAATGCAGAGCTGAGTTTTGGGAAGAATGAACTCTTGAGAGATGGTATGGTTCAAGTAGGGCTGTCAGAAAGCCATACTCTGTGAGAAGAAAAGATTTTCACAATTCCAGCATTATTAAGTAGTCTGGTCAGTGAGCAACTCTGACCCGGGATTTTGTGGTTTCTTAAAGGTCCATACACAATTTCTCAGCATGGTCCTGGTGCATTGAAAAGCAGTAGTACCACCACACAGCAGATTTCTAAGAGAAACATTTTCCACCTTGCTCTTGAAATTTTTAACAAACTTGGCCTTCACACTTCTTGAGGGATTTTCAGCTAATCTGTTTTTCAGTACCATATTAATCGGCATCGTGCAGAATTATTAAACTTGAGGTATGTGTTTGGTTTTAAGGTCCAACCGGGATATTAGCCACCTCAGAGTCCAAATCCATGCCAGTGTTGGGTTCTGTATCCAGTGTAACAAAAACAGCCTTGAACAAGAAAACTCTGGAGGCAGAATTCAACAGCCCGTCCCCCCCAACACCTGAGCCAGGTGAAGGGTCCTGTAAATTGGAAGGATGCACAAGTTCCAAGGTTACATTTCAGTAAGTAATAATGCTCTTTACTAAATAGTGTGTAGAAGAATCTGTAATGACTAACTTCTGTGTTTCTTTGGTTTGTTTCTCTTTGGAGAGATTTTCATTTGTCTAGCTAATAAATACTCTTCTTGGATTTGATGAGCCAACTTTGATTCTAGGCTCCTGGCTTAGAGATCTCATTCAGATCCAAAACAAATATCATATATAAAGAAAAGTAGTTCTCCTGAACTGGTTTTGTAATCATGTTCTTCTTCTACACAAAGAATTGACCTGGATGATACTTAATCTGCATCAGGAGACAATCAGTCTTTCAAGATTAAATGCTTAGAACATCCTTCTTAATGGTTCGTGAACTGTTAAAGAAGATACTAGATCTTCCAGAGGCTACTTTGAAGAGTACATTTCACAACCTTATTTTCTGGTTCTCAGTTAAAGATGAGCCTAATACTGCTGTATCTTGAGAATGAAAACATACTATGTGAAGAGTTATCTCTGCAGACTTGCTTTAAAGTGGCACTTTGATTGTCAAAGAATTAATCCTGCTATTGAATGTGTTTCAGACAGATGCAGTAGAGGATCAATTTGTTTTATAACAATGGCAAGCTCTTTTTGAAATTAGTCTACAGTTTTGCTTTAGTTCTCTTGCCAGGATGTCAGCTAGTTTGTCACACAGAGAAAAGGAAGAGGTGAGACAAATCAGATCAGCTGAATATTGTAATCACAGTTAATTAAACCTCTGATTTCCTGTTCTATCAAGAGAGAAAGAACTCCTTTTTTTGTAGCTCTAGCTGTCTTAGCTTAAAAGGTGAAACCTGGACAAATGAAGTTAAAATTCAATTTGGATCTATTTTTGCCAACTGGTATTTTCTTCCTCTCTTGCATTTCTCTCATTGGTACTATTAACTTTTTTTTCTCTTTTGGAATGAATGGCCCTCTTTGCTGATTTACAGTTTTATCTAATTTCATTGTGTTTAAAAGCACATTTTCTCCTGCAGTCATGTGTTTCTTTTCTTTTGACTAGAGTCATTTGAACAGTTCTCACAGAAAGATGATCTATATTCATTCTTCATCTTTCCTATTAAATTTGTTTAACACCTAATTTGACATCAACAGTCTGGCTACATTTGAACCAATATCCAGACACAAAAGCAATCTGGCTGAGACAAGTTAGTCTCACTGATAAATGCTTCAGTGTGTGTGTATAGATTTTTTTTTTCCTTTACCATTTTACAGAGATAGTCTTAATCAGAAAATACTGCAACTCCTTCCTCCCTTTGTCTGCCTTTTATTCTCTAAAAGTAAGTGGAAATTACATTCCCAAGAAAGGAAATGAAATAATTGCAGGCCCAAGGTCTGCAAAATGTGTGTTGAATTGACAGTGAAAAGGATCCGTGTGTTGACAGACACAGTTGTTAGATGCCATAAAGGCCGATGTGAAGCTCAATTTATTTCTCATCTTGCTTATTCAATGACTACTTAAGAGACACATTTCAATTTAATTTATCTCCTTAAAGCACTAATACAGATACGGTGTGCTGCTGTATTAACTTTCAAATTTTGTAACCTAATGCTTGATTATTCAGTTCTTGACATAACTAATGCCATGTATTTTCATATTGACAGTCACTTAGCAAATAAGAGCCCCTTTCTGCGAAATCTGTTTCTTAAGTACAATTAGACTATCCAAATGAATCTGAGAATTTTGTGTGTGTACAGGGTCATTATTCGCTTCCCAGACAGGAACACTTCATTCGTTTATATTTAAACCTTTTAATGACTAAAAGAAGTTTAACTTAATGTAGCTACATGTAAGTAAGCTTTAAACTTCTTAGACTAGCTGCCAGGAGCACGAAGAGTTATTTTCAGGGCTGTTTCTGTCTGGCTTTGACTAATTAGTTCACTCTGTTATACTAATCATAAGGTAGAGGCAATCACATTGTCTTACCTCAAAGCACTTTGAAGTCAGGTCAGCAATTTAACAGTGAAATGTTTCCTTTGCTTTTTAAAACTGTCTTTGCACTGTAGTAGTCAAACCTTTATTTTGGTCTGTGGGTGACACTACCACTGTGTTTCAGCGGAACAGCACTACTGGCTCTTGACAAGAATCAAGGTCAAAGGAGGATGCCCATCACAGTAGCCTCTAATGTATACATTATTGGTCCCACCACACCACACCCCGCAGCCTCTATCTCCCTTCTTCCCTTCACTTTGATCTTGCTTTCCCCGTACCGTCCCACCTTAGGACCCTTGGCTTCTGCCGACCGTGTGCCTCAGATGCTAGTGTCCCCCAGTAGCTTCATGGCTTCCTCCCGTAGTTAATTAGAACGCTCAATTAACCAGAATTCTCCCATTATGTAACAGTCACATATATACACAAGCTAGATGTTAGAGGTTTTTGTTGGTTGGTTGTTTTGGTTGGATTATTTGGTTTTTAAAACATTTTTTAAATGTCACAAGTCGTTTACATTCAGCTCATTCTTGTGTACCTTCACCTTTATACCTACTCTAGACAGAGTTATCAGAGACAATAGAATATTTAGTCGAAGAAAAAAGATTCAGTTGTGCTACTTGATTGGAGGCCTTAGATGGACAGGAAAGTTTGCTAGTCTGTTAAGAAAGGTTTTCAATGCAAAGGTTTTTCCATGTAAGATCGTCATTTAAGCAGAAAATTAAATAACATCAAGCTATCCCTAGAAAAAATATTTTAATACTTAAAATCAGCGTGTGTGTCTATTCCAAATAATTAAGTAACTCCTCCTGGCTTGTAAATTGTAAAGTCAGATAGATACCGATTTATTTCTCAGGAAACTGTGAAAAAGCAAGAAACACTTAATTATAAGGATTAGTTAAAATTGACATTCTTGTCACTGGCATAAGCAAAGCAAGAAAAAAAGAAGAAAGGAAAAGATAATCAAGGCTTGGGGAAAGTTAATTTATTCTATTTTCATTTTAATAATAGCCTTAAAAACATTTGTGTCCTGTTAATTATTTCTAATAAGTATATACTAGCTAGTCATAATATCTTAAACCTCATAGTGAATTTGAATTTTATTAATTCTGATTGGTTATAATTCAGGTAGGAACTATACTCATAATTTCCCTTTTTTGCCAGGTGGTGTAAAGAGCTGGCCATGCACATGAACAGTATAAATCTGATTTTTGCTTTTTTGTGCTCTATTGATCTAGAGTAATCCGATAATAAAATATAGTATTACTCATTGATTCAATGGGTGGGATGGTTAGTATAAAAAAGGGGAAAATTCCAGAACTTTTCTAAGAAACAGTTACTATTTTCAAGCAGCTATAGTACCTGGAAATAGGCTAATCAAGTGTTGCACAGGGTCAGAGAGATAAGAATGATTTACATTTGCATCAATAAGAACCTGCAGGCCAGGCATTGTGGCTCATACTTATAATCCCAGAACTTGTGGGGCTGAGGTAGGAAGATCACTCGAGCCTAGGAGTTTGAGACCAGCCTGGATAACATAGCAAGATCCCATCTACAAAAAAATTTTTAAATTATCTGGGCATGGTCGTACTGATGTTTAGTCCTAGCTACTCAGGAGGCTGAGGCAGGAAGTTACAGTGAGTTACAAAGTGAGCTATAATCACACAAGAAAGCCTAAAATCAGTGCCTTCTCAAATATGCCCTGCATGGCAAGTTATTTCCAGGGCTTAAGTTCTTTATCAGACAGACTAAAGTTGGCCTTGGGCAAGTTATTTAATCTATGACTCATTTTCCTCATGTGTAAATTGAGATAGTAACACCTGCTTTACAGGGCTGTCACGTAAATTAGGTAATACATGAGAAGTATTTCAATAAATTCCTTTTTAATCTTATGTTAAAATTATAATGCTGGGATAATGGATAATCAAGGGCAAAAGCTAAGATACTGGTTCACCTGGGCCAGATGACCTTGGACAGGTCTAAAATTGAGGCAAGTAGAGCAGGCTCTCAAGTTCCTTTCAGCTCTAGGACACTGATAATTCCCAACAAATGTTGTCTCTTCGTAAAGATGTTCACAGTTAAGATAAGGAACAAGATGTAAGTGCATGTATTCTACCTACATCGTGTTTTTCAGTGTAGTTTTATAGAAAGACACAGAAACCAGGGCGGCGCCTGTGGCTCAGTGAGCAGGGCGCCGGCCCCATATACAGAGGGTGGCGGGTTCAAACCCAGCCCCAGCCAAACTGCAACAAAAAAATAGCTGGGCGTTGTGGTGGGCGCCTGTAGTCCCAGCTACTTGGGAGGCTGAGGCAGGAGAATCGCCTAAGTCCAGGAGTTGGAGGTTGCTATGAACTGTGTGACGCCATGGCACTCTACCGAGGGCAATAAAGTGAAACTCTGTCTCTACAAAAAAAAAGAAAGACACAGAAACTAAAAAATCTAAAATAATTAATTTTTAAAATATGCCTTCAGAGCAGTACTTTTGGGGGTCAGCATACTCATTTCAACCCGGTCTCTGCAGCTTCACAGTCTTTTAGACCTATTTGTGTTAGAAATAACCTGATCAAAAGACGAAATAAATTGGGCAGTCTTTTATTTTTATTTGTTTATTTTGGGACAGAGAAAGTGAATGAGAAGTAAAGATGGCTTCAAAACCATGTGCTGGTCCTTTAAGAGAATTGGTGTCAGTGCTCGCTTTGATCAAAAGATGATCGCTTTAATCATCACTATTTGTTCAACATATTTTCCAAGGGACTTTGGAAAATATGTTGCCATCACTTTTGCCATCAGTTTGCCACCACTGAAGATGTAGTTTTTTTTTTTTTTTTTTGCAGTTTTTCGCTGGGGCTGGGTTTGAACCCGTCACCTCTGGCATATGGGGCTGGCGCTGCCCCCAATGTAGTATTTTTTAATGTGACATAAATATTTGCCCTGCTTCCGCCATGCAATGTAGTCGAGCTGAAGCGAGTTCACGTCGAGCCCTTTTCCTTTTATTCTAGTTAAGTTGACTGATCCACTGGTCCCACATTGATACGTTCTGGGGCACTGATTAATAAATAAGTAGAAGTTAATTATCTCAGAATCAGAAACATAAATTGAACAATAAAGAAAATATATTTCTACGTGGATGAACTTAGCTTCCATTTTAATCCAGTTTGAGGTACCTGAAACACGCTAACTCTGTTTTCAACTGAATGCATAAGCCTGATGGTATTCTTGATTGATACAGGTGCAATAAATTGGAAAAACATTTTGGAGGGAAAAGCATACAACATTCCATTTTTTGTGTGTGTGTTTTTAGGTACTATCTTCTATTACTGTTCATCAGTATGTATTCGTAATAAAATATCCATCCAAGGGGAAGTGTGCTGCGGTTGTAGTAGGCGGGATATACATGTTGATTGTAGGTGGAAGTAGTAGGTGTTGAACTAGTTTCCAGTTTGAGATTTTGGAATTTGCTTCTGTAATGTTTTATTGTTCTGACTGTTTCACTAACATTTATTAAGCCAGGTACTATGTACTTTAATGTACTATTTTAATTATCCCAAATCTATAGATTGAGCATTACCCCTAATTTACAGATGAGAAAACTGAATGTCAGTGAGGTAAACAACTTGCCCAAAATTATACTCTAATTGATAGCTGGGTCAGGTTGTTTTTGAGCCTTTTAAGTTGTGTCTCCAAAGCCTGTGCTTTTTGAACCATAGCACACTGCATTTCATTTCTTAAGAGCTTTAATGAAAGGAAAAGAAGAGAATGACCATAAATTACTTTTTTAGGAAGCAGTGATTCTACAGAAACTGCTCATTGGCCCTAGGTACATTCTCACAGATAGTGTAACAGGAAGCAGTGATTCTACAGTAAACTGCTCATTGGCCCTAGGTACATTCTTACAGATAGTGTAACAGGAAGCAGTGATTCTACAGTAAACTGCTCATTGGCCCTAGTACATTCTCAGAGATAGTGTAATAGGAAGCAGTGATTCTACAGTAAACTGCTCATTGGCCCTAGTACATTCTCAGAGATAGTGTAATAGGAAGCAGTGATTCTACAGTAAACTGCTCATTGGCCCTAGTACATTCTCACAGATAGTGTAATAGGAAGCAGTGATTCTACAGTAAACTGCTCATTGGCCCTAGGTACATTCTCACAGATAGTGTAACAGGAAGCAGTGATTCTACAGTAAACTGCTCATTGGCCCTACGTACATTCTCACAGATAGTGTAATAGGAAGCAATGATTCTACAGTAAACTGCTCATTGGCCCTAGGTACATTCTTATAGATAGTGTAACAGGAAGCAGTGATTCTACAGTAAACTGCTCATTGGCCCTACGTACATTCTCACAGACAGTGTAATAGGAAGCAGTGATTCTACAGTAAACTGCTCATTGGCCCTAGTACATTCTCACAGATAGTGTAATAGGAAGCAGTGATTCTACAGTAAACGGCTTCCTTGGCCCTAGTACATTCTCACAGATAGTGTAATAGGAAGCAGTGATTCTACAGTAAACTGCTCATTGGCCCTAGTACATTCTCACAGATAGTGTAATAGGAAGCAGTGATTCTACAGTAAACGGCTTCCTTGGCCCTACGTACATTCTCACAGATAGTGTAACAGGAAGCAGTGATTCTACAGTAAACTGCTCATTGGCCCTAGTACATTCTCACAGATAGTGTAATAGGAAGCAGTGATTCTACAGTAAACGGCTTCCTTGGCCCTAGTACATTCTCACAGATAGTGTAATAGGAAGCAGTGATTCTACAGTAAACGGCTTCCTTGGCCCTACGTACATTCTCACAGATAGTGTAATAGGAAGCAGTGATTCTACAGTAAACTGCTCATTGGCCCTAGTACATTCTCACAGATAGTGTAATAGGAAGCAGTGATTCTACAGTAAACGGCTTCCTTGGCCCTACGTACATTCTCACAGATAGTGTAATAGGAAGCAGTGATTCTACAGTAAACGGCTTCCTTGGCCCTAGTACATTCTCACAGATAGTGTAATAGGAAGCAGTGATTCTACAGTAAACGGCTTCCTTGGCCCTACGTACATTCTTACAGATAGTGTAACAGAAAGCAGTGATTCTACAGTAAACTGCTCATTGGCCCTAGTACATTCTCACAGATAGTGTAATAGGAAGCAGTGATTCTACAGTAAACGGCTTCCTTGGCCCTAGTACATTCTCACAGATAGTGTAATAGGAAGCAGTGATTCTACAGTAAACGGCTTCCTTGGCCCTACGTACATTCTCACAGATAGTGTAATAGGAAGCAGTGATTCTACAGTAAACTGCTCATTGGCCCTAGTACATTCTCACAGATAGTGTAATAGGAAGCAGTGATTCTACAGTAAACGGCTTCCTTGGCCCTACGTACATTCTCACAGATAGTGTAACAGGAAGCAGTGATTCTACAGTAAACTGCTCATTGGCCCTAGGTACATTCTCACAGGTAGTGTAACAGGAAGCAGTGATTCTACAGTAAACTGCTCATTGGCCCTAGTACATTCTCACAGATAGTGTAATAGGAAGCAGTGATTCTACAGTAAACGGCTTCCTTGGCCCTACGTACATTCTCACAGATAGTGTAACAGGAAGCAGTGATTCTACAGTAAACTGCTCATTGGCCCTAGGTACATTCTCACAGGTAGTGTAACAGGAAGCAGTGATTCTACAGTAAACTGCTCGTTGGCCCTACGTACATTCTCACAGATAGTGTAATAGGAAGCAGTGATTCTACAGTAAACTGCTCATTGGCCCTAGTACATTCTCACAGATAGTGTAATAGGAAGCAGTGATTCTACAGTAAACTGCTCATTGGCCCTAGGTACATTCTCACAGATAGTGTAACAGGAAGCAGTGATTCTACAGTAAACTGCTCATTGGCCCTACGTACATTCTCACAGATAGTGTAATAGGAAGCAATGATTCTACAGTAAACTGCTCATTGGCCCTAGGTACATTCTTACAGATAGTGTAACAGGAAGCAGTGATTCTACAGTAAACTGCTCATTGGCCCTACGTACATTCTCACAGATAGTGTAATAGGAAGCAGTGATTCTACAGTAAACTGCTCATTGGCCCTAGTACATTCTCACAGATAGTGTAATAGGAAGCAGTGATTCTACAGTAAACGGCTTCCTTGGCCCTAGTACATTCTCACAGATAGTGTAATAGGAAGCAGTGATTCTACAGTAAACTGCTCATTGGCCCTAGTACATTCTCACAGATAGTGTAATAGGAAGCAGTGATTCTACAGTAAACGGCTTCCTTGGCCCTACGTACATTCTCACAGATAGTGTAACAGGAAGCAGTGATTCTACAGTAAACTGCTCATTGGCCCTAGTACATTCTCACAGATAGTGTAATAGGAAGCAGTGATTCTACAGTAAACGGCTTCCTTGGCCCTACGTACATTCTCACAGATAGTGTAACAGAAAGCAGTGATTCTACAGTAAACTGCTCATTGGCCCTAGTACATTCTCACAGATAGTGTAATAGGAAGCAGTGATTCTACAGTAAACGGCTTCCTTGGCCCTAGTACATTCTCACAGATAGTGTAACAGGAAGCAGTGATTCTACAGTAAACTGCTCATTGGCCCTAGTACATTCTCACAGATAGTGTAATAGGAAGCAGTGATTCTACAGTAAACGGCTTCCTTGGCCCTAGTACATTCTCACAGATAGTGTAATAGGAAGCAGTGATTCTACAGTAAACGGCTTCCTTGGCCCTACGTACATTCTCACAGATAGTGTAATAGGAAGCAGTGATTCTACAGTAAACGGCTTCCTTGGCCCTAGTACATTCTCACAGATAGTGTAATAGGAAGCAGTGATTCTACAGTAAACGGCTTCCTTGGCCCTACGTACATTCTTACAGATAGTGTAACAGAAAGCAGTGATTCTACAGTAAACTGCTCATTGGCCCTAGTACATTCTCACAGATAGTGTAATAGGAAGCAGTGATTCTACAGTAAACGGCTTCCTTGGCCCTAGTACATTCTCACAGATAGTGTAATAGGAAGCAGTGATTCTACAGTAAACGGCTTCCTTGGCCCTACGTACATTCTCACAGATAGTGTAATAGGAAGCAGTGATTCTACAGTAAACTGCTCATTGGCCCTAGTACATTCTCACAGATAGTGTAATAGGAAGCAGTGATTCTACAGTAAACGGCTTCCTTGGCCCTACGTACATTCTCACAGATAGTGTAACAGGAAGCAGTGATTCTACAGTAAACTGCTCATTGGCCCTAGGTACATTCTCACAGGTAGTGTAACAGGAAGCAGTGATTCTACAGTAAACTGCTCATTGGCCCTAGTACATTCTCACAGATAGTGTAATAGGAAGCAGTGATTCTACAGTAAACGGCTTCCTTGGCCCTACGTACATTCTCACAGATAGTGTAACAGGAAGCAGTGATTCTACAGTAAACTGCTCATTGGCCCTAGGTACATTCTCACAGGTAGTGTAACAGGAAGCAGTGATTCTACAGTAAACTGCTCGTTGGCCCTACGTACATTCTCACAGATAGTGTAATAGGAAGCAGTGATTCTACAGTAAACTGCTCATTGGCCCTACGTACATTCTCACAGATAGTGTAATAGGAAGCAGTGATTCTACAGTAAACGGCTTCCTTGGCCCTAGTACATTCTCACAGATAGTGTAATAGGAAGCAGTGATTCTACAGTAAACTGCTCATTGGCCCTAGTACATTCTCACAGATAGTGTAATAGGAAGCAGTGATTCTACAGTAAACGGCTTCCTTGGCCCTAGTACATTCTCACAGATAGTGTAATAGGAAGCAGTGATTCTACAGTAAACGGCTTCCTTGGCCCTACGTACATTCTCACAGATAGTGTAACAGAAAGCAGTGATTCTACAGTAAACTGCTCATTGGCCCTAGTACATTCTCACAGATAGTGTAATAGGAAGCAGTGATTCTACAGTAAACGGCTTCCTTGGCCCTACGTACATTCTCACAGATAGTGTAACAGGAAGCAGTGATTCTACAGTAAACTGCTCATTGGCCCTAGTACATTCTCACAGATAGTGTAATAGGAAGCAGTGATTCTACAGTAAACGGCTTCCTTGGCCCTACGTACATTCTCACAGATAGTGTAATAGGAAGCAGTGATTCTACAGTAAACGGCTTCCTTGGCCCTAGTACATTCTCACAGATAGTGTAATAGGAAGCAGTGATTCTACAGTAAACGGCTTCCTTGGCCCTACGTACATTCTTACAGATAGTGTAACAGAAAGCAGTGATTCTACAGTAAACTGCTCATTGGCCCTAGTACATTCTCACAGATAGTGTAATAGGAAGCAGTGATTCTACAGTAAACGGCTTCCTTGGCCCTAGTACATTCTCACAGATAGTGTAATAGGAAGCAGTGATTCTACAGTAAACGGCTTCCTTGGCCCTACGTACATTCTCACAGATAGTGTAATAGGAAGCAGTGATTCTACAGTAAACTGCTCATTGGCCCTAGTACATTCTCACAGATAGTGTAATAGGAAGCAGTGATTCTACAGTAAACGGCTTCCTTGGCCCTACGTACATTCTCACAGATAGTGTAACAGGAAGCAGTGATTCTACAGTAAACTGCTCATTGGCCCTAGGTACATTCTCACAGGTAGTGTAACAGGAAGCAGTGATTCTACAGTAAACTGCTCATTGGCCCTAGTACATTCTCACAGATAGTGTAATAGGAAGCAGTGATTCTACAGTAAACGGCTTCCTTGGCCCTACGTACATTCTCACAGATAGTGTAATAGGAAGCAGTGATTCTACAGTAAACGGCTTCCTTGGCCCTACGTACATTCTCACAGATAGTGTAACAGAAAGCAGTGATTCTACAGTAAACTGCTCATTGGCCCTAGGTACATTCTCACAGGTAGTGTAACAGGAAGCAGTGATTCTACAGTAAACTGCTCGTTGGCCCTACGTACATTCTCACAGATAGTGTAATAGGAAGCAGTGATTCTACAGTAAACTGCTCATTGGCCCTACGTACATTCTCACAGATAGTGTAATAGGAAGCAGTGATTCTACAGTAAACGGCTTCCTTGGCCCTAGTACATTCTCACAGATAGTGTAATAGGAAGCAGTGATTCTACAGTAAACTGCTCATTGGCCCTAGTACATTCTCACAGATAGTGTAATAGGAAGCAGTGATTCTACAGTAAACGGCTTCCTTGGCCCTAGTACATTCTCACAGATAGTGTAATAGGAAGCAGTGATTCTACAGTAAACGGCTTCCTTGGCCCTACGTACATTCTCACAGATAGTGTAACAGAAAGCAGTGATTCTACAGTAAACTGCTCATTGGCCCTAGTACATTCTCACAGATAGTGTAATAGGAAGCAGTGATTCTACAGTAAACGGCTTCCTTGGCCCTACGTACATTCTCACAGATAGTGTAACAGGAAGCAGTGATTCTACAGTAAACTGCTCATTGGCCCTAGGTACATTCTCACAGGTAGTGTAACAGGAAGCAGTGATTCTACAGTAAACTGCTCATTGGCCCTAGTACATTCTCACAGATAGTGTAATAGGAAGCAGTGATTCTACAGTAAACGGCTTCCTTGGCCCTACGTACATTCTCACAGATAGTGTAATAGGAAGCAGTGATTCTACAGTAAACGGCTTCCTTGGCCCTAGTACATTCTCACAGATAGTGTAATAGGAAGCAGTGATTCTACAGTAAACGGCTTCCTTGGCCCTACGTACATTCTCACAGATAGTGTAATAGGAAGCAGTGATTCTACAGTAAACTGCTCATTGGCCCTAGTACATTCTCACAGATAGTGTAATAGGAAGCAGTGATTCTACAGTAAACGGCTTCCTTGGCCCTACGTACATTCTCACAGATAGTGTAACAGGAAGCAGTGATTCTACAGTAAACTGCTCATTGGCCCTAGGTACATTCTCACAGGTAGTGTAACAGGAAGCAGTGATTCTACAGTAAACTGCTCATTGGCCCTAGTACATTCTCACAGATAGTGTAATAGGAAGCAGTGATTCTACAGTAAACGGCTTCCTTGGCCCTACGTACATTCTCACAGATAGTGTAATAGGAAGCAGTGATTCTACAGTAAACGGCTTCCTTGGCCCTACGTACATTCTCACAGATAGTGTAACAGAAAGCAGTGATTCTACAGTAAACTGCTCATTGGCCCTAGGTACATTCTCACAGGTAGTGTAACAGGAAGCAGTGATTCTACAGTAAACTGCTCGTTGGCCCTATGTACATTCTCACAGATAGTGTAATAGGAAGCAGTGATTCTACAGTAAACTGCTCATTGGCCCTACGTACATTCTCACAGATAGTGTAATAGGAAGCAGTGATTCTACAGTAAACGGCTTCCTTGGCCCTAGTACATTCTCACAGATAGTGTAATAGGAAGCAGTGATTCTACAGTAAACTGCTCATTGGCCCTAGTACATTCTCACAGATAGTGTAATAGGAAGCAGTGATTCTACAGTAAACGGCTTCCTTGGCCCTAGTACATTCTCACAGATAGTGTAATAGGAAGCAGTGATTCTACAGTAAACGGCTTCCTTGGCCCTACGTACATTCTCACAGATAGTGTAACAGAAAGCAGTGATTCTACAGTAAACTGCTCATTGGCCCTAGTACATTCTCACAGATAGTGTAATAGGAAGCAGTGATTCTACAGTAAACGGCTTCCTTGGCCCTACGTACATTCTCACAGATAGTGTAACAGGAAGCAGTGATTCTACAGTAAACTGCTCATTGGCCCTAGGTACATTCTCATAGGTAGTGTAACAGGAAGCAGTGATTCTACAGTAAACTGCTCGTTGGCCCTACGTACATTCTCACAGATAGTGTAATAGGAAGCAGTGATTCTACAGTAAACTGCTCATTGGCCCTACGTACATTTTCACAGATAGTGTAATAGGAAGCAGTGATTCTACAGTAAACTGCTCATTGGCCCTAGTACATTCTCACAGATAGTGTAATAGGAAGCAGTGATTCTACAGTAAACGGCTTCCTTGGCCCTAGTACATTCTCACAGATAGTGTAATAGGAAGCAGTGATTCTACAGTAAACGGCTTCCTTGGCCCTACGTACATTCTCACAGATAGTGTAACAGAAAGCAGTGATTCTACAGTAAACTGCTCATTGGCCCTAGTACATTCTCACAGATAGTGTAATAGGAAGCAGTGATTCTACAGTAAACGGCTTCCTTGGCCCTAGTACATTCTCACAGATAGTGTAATAGGAAGCAGTGATTCTACAGTAAACGGCTTCCTTGGCCCTACGTACATTCTCACAGATAGTGTAATAGGAAGCAGTGATTCTACAGTAAACTGCTCATTGGCCCTAGTACATTCTCACAGATAGTGTAATAGGAAGCAGTGATTCTACAGTAAACGGCTTCCTTGGCCCTACGTACATTCTCACAGATAGTGTAACAGGAAGCAGTGATTCTACAGTAAACTGCTCATTGGCCCTAGGTACATTCTCACAGGTAGTGTAACAGGAAGCAGTGATTCTACAGTAAACTGCTCATTGGCCCTAGTACATTCTCACAGATAGTGTAATAGGAAGCAGTGATTCTACAGTAAATGGCTTCCTTGGCCCTATGTACATTCTCACGGATAGTGTAACAGGAAGCAGTGATTCTACAGTAAACTGCTCATTGGCCCTAGGTACATTCTCACAGATAGTGTAATAGGAAGCAGTGATTCTACAGTAAACTGCTCATTGGCCCTAGGTACATTCTCACAGATAGTGTAACAGGAAGCAGTGATTCTACAGTAAGCTGCTCATTGGCCCTAGGTACATTCTCACAGATAGTGTAACAGGAAGCAGTGATTCTACAGTAAACTGCTCATTGGCCCTACGTACATTCTCACAGATAGTGTAATAGGAAGCAGTGATTCTACAGTAAACTGCTCATTGGCCCTAGGTACATTCTCACAGGTAGTGTAACAGGAAGCAGTGATTCTACAGTAAACTGCTCGTTGGCCCTAGGTACATTCTCACAGATAGTGTAACAGGAAGCAGTGATTCTACAGTAAACTGCTCGTTGGCCCTACGTACATTCTCACAGATAGTGTAACAGGAAGCAGTGATTCTACAGTAAACTGCTCATTGGCCCTACGTACATTCTCACAGATAGTGTAACAGGAAGCAGTGATTCTACAGTAAACTGCTCATTGGCCCTACGTACATTCTCACGGATAGTGTAATAGGAAGCAGTGATTCTACAGTAAACTGCTTTCTTGGCCCTAGGTACATTCTCATGGATAGTGTAATCTCTCCTTTTCTTGTCCTCTTTCCAAGGCTAACCTAAGGAATTAAAAAGATTCTTGTCAAGGGAAGATAATGTTGCCCAGTAAAACAAAGAGTTCTGAAAAGGAGAGCCAATCAGAATTTGCAAAAAGTCTTAAAGAATAATTGTAAAGAAATTATTTTAGTATTTTTGTTGTCAAACGTCCATTGGGCCATGTTGCAAAATAAACTGTGGAAATTAGCCTACCAGGCTAAGGTACAGTATAAGTTTCATTAGCACATTTTTAAGTTTATTGAACATTTCAAATATACTAAAGAGTAGTTTATGCCCAGGAGTCAAATACCTTGAAAATATCTGACCCTAATCATTGGATTAGAAAGGTGCTTTACTAAATAATATGATTTGATAATACAAAGATGATTCACTGTCTGTGAATATAGTTCTTTTAAAAACATACATCCTAAAGCCCCAAATAAATTTTATCATCATATCCACTTTATGCTATACCTTTTTGAGAGAGGTCCAAGTTAGCTCCTGTGCATTTGTGCTTAGTTGTTCATTGGTCATCATGTTTTAGGGCATCTCTGTTGGAAAGAGAAGGAGAACAAGTGGGCCTGCAATGTGGAGAAGGTGAACAGATCTTAAAATACATCTGCTTCACAGTGAGGCAGAGGCCCAAGAGTATCTTGTGTTGTTGCCATCTGGCTTTTCATCTCTGAAACAGACTCATCTGGAAGTGTCTCTCCTTGTTTGAATTGAGTTTTGTTCATTCATATTCACTTTTTCTATTAATTGATTAATTTCAGGAAGGTGAATATCATTCTAACAGTTACAACTAAAACAGGGTAGTCAACCTCAAAGATGATTTTTTTCATTTTATCTAATTACTTCTATAATACCTTGCTTGAAAAGGAGAAACCCATTTGAAAGGGAACTCAGCTTCCATTGCCGTGTTTTACGTGATTTCACAGCCCTGTCCTCATCTTGGTCATTCTCAAAAAATTCATTAAGCCAGAATTACCAGAGACTCTTCCAAATTGCATTTCTCTAGTCCATCGTGCTTCTTTTCACCCCAGAGCTCCCACATAAAAAGTGTAAGTTTAATTAACCTCTTTTAAAATTCCTTTTTAACTGCCAGACAGACAGCTAGCTTGCTTTTTTGTTTGGGGAGTCAAAACAGGTCACATTCTGCCCTAGAAGAATTTAAAAAACAAAAACCCATGTGGCAATTATAGGACTTCATATTCAATAGAAGAATGTTCATTTCTAGTGAAACCATTTTTTATTTTAATTTGCATTTAATTTCTACATCTGTGGTGTCTCTAAATACATACGACTTTTGGCCCCACACAGAATTATTTTTGTGAGAGTTCATCTTGTTTGGGCCATTATCTGAATACCAAAGTGTAGTTCATAAAAGATAAATTTTAGATGTCTTTTGGTTGGTATGACCAATAAAGCATTCCTGTGAAAGAAAAAAAAATCTAATTGCTTTTCAGGTTTTGAACTAAAAGTAAGATTGATTTTTATCATTATTTGACTTCTAACTGGTATCTTTTAGTTTTAATCATTATTTCCAATGTGAAACTAATGTAGGAAAATGAAATTGGAAAGTCCTGACTGCTATTTTTATTGGAGGTGGAGAATCGGAGCTTTTGAAATATGTTAGAAATTTGAGATTCTTGACTACATTTAGGGAAACTTGGCATGAAATTATTCTCTCAAATATTGATCTTGGCTGGAAATTAATTTCATGGCCACATAGCCATTCCTTAAGAGAGATTTTGGGTCAACATTTTGTTCAAGTGGAGAGTAGGAAAGTTCGGTGGAAAGGAGTGCTTTTTCTTCCTGTTATTTCCATCCCAACCATTTCCTTACCACGTCCTTTTTCTTTCTCTTTTGGGCGTGTGTGTGTGTACATGAGTGTGTGGTGTGTCCAGGAGGCCAGCAGGACGGGGAAGAAGGGCACCTTCCCTGTACTTAATAAACATTTGTTTCTGAAAAGAGACTACTAGCTAACAGAGTGAACTACATGGACATTACTGCTTAATCTGATGCTCTTACACAATTAAGGGATTTGCTCTGTGCTCACCTGTAATCTTAGTACTGCTGAATTATGTACTGACACTGCAGGAAACAGCCCTGTTTGGCAAAGCACTACTACAGAGTTTCTCCATGTGGGCCTGTACATGGACAATTAAGTTTTAACAACAAAATTAGCAGAACAACTGGATGTTCTGGAAGTTGAGATCCCCTTACTTAGACCTCCCACCCCCCAGGAATTGTCCTGTTGACTGCCCAGAAGATGAGCCTGGCAGTGTTGCCTTCCTGGTGTCCCGAGTGGCTGTGCAGACAGCACCTCCTCCAGATTAATTGATTGAGGACGTTTTACGCCTCGTGTTAAAATGACTGTTAAAATGCTGCTGAGTAATTCTCAATTCTGCCAAGAATTGCCTTCTAACATTTGCTTCCAGTTACAAGCACCTATGATTTTTAAGAGACTTTGTATAAAATAAATCATTTCTGCACAGAGGGCCAAGTTGTTTTTGGTACTTTGGAGGGTTTTTTTAAAACCATTTTTTCAATAGTCTCTGCAGTGTTTATGTTTCCTTTTATTTATATATAGTGGAGCGGAAGAGAGGTTTTTTTTTTTATTTATTCAAATAGAAATAGCTGACTAAAACTTAAATTCAATTTCAGATCTATTGATAGAGTGACCTGACTTCTGAAACCTGATAAATGCATTTCTACAGGATGTAGAAATGTCATAACTACAGGAAAAGTAGCAAACGGATTTTTTGTGACTTACCATCTTAAAAGAGAATTTTTATATAGTAAATTGAAAGAAAAACTTAAAATATTTTTTAAAGTATTCTCAAAACTTAGAATGCGAATGCAAGTATTTCGATCATGGCAGCTTTTTTTTCTTTTAAGGAGCTAATGTTATATATGGTGAATTTTATAAAAGACTTAATGTCTCTGAAAACATTTCTTGTAAATAACACTCAGCTTTTCATAGCAGGGATCTGAATGGACTTTTCCGTCGTAACTTAATGTGCAGAATTACAAAATGATTAAAAAAAAAAAAAAAGGATCGCCTAAGAAAAGTATCACACACATCTGAGAATCTTTGGCCAAGCTAAAATCAGCATGCGTTCTCAGCATTGCGTATGCCAGTGAGAATGATGTGACGGTGTATTTTGGGATCTGTGAATATCCTCAGTCCCTTTTACACTAGAGGAATAAAAAAACTGGTCCAAGGCTTGGTAGCGTGGCATTGCGATCTGGGAGTAAGCTGTGCCCTGGGTGTCTGTGCTGCAGTGACTGAACGGACCAAAGAGGGTACTGCCAAGCGCGGACACAGAGATCTCTGCCCGGCCATTGTTACCTGGGCTAAAAATGAGTTCTTGTTAATCTCGAGGGAAAAGCAGCACCTACATACAGTAGAGGCTGATGTCAGATTTTCAAGCACAGTGTTCTGTGGTGTAACAATGTTTTGTTTTTTTTTTAATATATATATAATTAAAAATTAAATCTGTTTTTCCTTCAAATAGAAGCAGACCCAAGTGACAAACTAATACATTCTTCAAGCAAAAATGGAGTTCAGAAAAAATACACAAAGCCAAAAGAGTTGAGCTTTGTTCTACCTTCGTTGTATTTGAAAGGCCTATTAGAATTGGTAATAATATAGAAGGTTTCATCTTATGCTTGAAACTTTATTTTGTGAAGTTTTGGACAAGTAAATTAAAAGCTCTTGAAAAATAGTGTTTCCAAAAGAAATAATAAGAAGTACCTCTGCTGTAATGCCACGACTGTTTACTGCTGTAGTGACTGTGGAAAGGGCTTTAAAAAAAAAAGTAAGACTTCTTATTTCTACTCTAGAGAAAATATGAAGCCAACTTCCTCCTTGGAGTTTTCCCGGGAAACTACTTTATAAAGACAAATTTAAATCTTTCCGTTTTCTGTCCTCGAAGGGGGTAAATATGATTGTGGTTTTATCCATTTTTATTGTAAATGAAACAGAGTTCAGACCGTCTGGCTGTGCGTCATTTGTTGGATGGCTGCCACAGACTAATGCAGACGTCCCACTGGGAGACCAGGGAAGAACTATACTTTGATTCACCAGATTGTGTTAAATAGTCCAGCTGTTGCGATTTGAAAGATAGTTACCTCAGAAGTGAAATAGAAATGAACTTGGCATTTATGCCTCAAACCATTTTTATACTGTTTGGCAATCAGCTTTTCAGAGGTAGCATTTTATAAAATAACTCTTACTGCTTAAAAGTTTCATTCACTGTAATGTTCAAAATGTCCCACCTTTATATTATCAGTAAAATTAAGCTTGAGTGATATGCAGAATTTGCATGAAATAAGCATTTCCCCCTTCATTTCATGAGCTTTGATTGTATTCAATTGAGCTCAGAACCACTTCGATTAGGGCTCTTTTGGGCATTAGTTAATTTGAATTGCAGCTGAAATGTTAGCTAGAATGTTGTTGAATATAATTGAAATGTGGAAAGTTGATTTTGAAAGGAATTTCATTGAAGGCAAACAATGATGTGCTTTTTAAAAATTAGAATGCTGTGCTTTCATCTCTTGTGACATAGTCTGAGAAATCGCTGAGTCCCTTCATAAAGTTCAGCTTTGGCATAGCCATTTGCAGGTGTTCTGATTCCTCTGGTCCCAGTACGATTTGGTGTCAGGTCTTTTACCAGTAGGCGGCCCCACCTGCCCAGGACCCACATTTGTGCCCTCCTGCAGTTGGGGAGCAATGGCTGCTTTCTAAAAGGGTACCCAAGTTGTACTTGGGCATTGGGTTTTGTAAAGTGGCATAGATTAGTATATTTTTTCTTAGCTTTTGTTTTGCTTATTGCTTTTATAAAGGCTGACTTTTAATTATTTCTGGTTATGTCCTTAGATGTTTCATTAAAGTAGAAAATGAAACAGAAAAATAGTATATTACCATTCCTATTGAATTGTTGCATTTGAATTTCTGGAATTTCTGCCTTGGGGAGGTGCTTCAGATTTAACCCTCTAGAACTTGTCGCTGTGGCTGCCAGAGCAAGAGCACATCACTGTTAGGGCTCTTTGTCTCTTCCCAGAGGACAGGAATGGAGAGAGAATGAGGCCTAGGAAAAGGGCTTCTCATTCTGGAAGGAACCTTCTGTAGCTCCCTGGGTTGCCAGGAATGGACTTAATGATGTCAAATCAGGAGGAGCTACAACTCACAGAGGGGGAAAAAAAAAGAGAGGTGCTTTTGGAGGGATGGCCTTTATATTCACAGATCTGGAAGATGATATGGAAACAAGGATTCAGGAAGAAATCAGTAAATAGGCCAGAATTAGCCTGTTGTATCACTTTTATGTTTCTAGGAGAGGTTACCTTTGAGACAGCCTGGTGCTGTGGAAAACAAGATGGGAGGACAGGAGCTCCCAACTCTTTATTCCACTTCTTCCACTGATGAGCTGTGTGGTTTTAGGCCAGACTCTTCTCTCCATGCCCTCCGTTGTCCTCCATAGAAGCACAGGTCAAACTAGATGGCTGCCGTAGTCCCTTTCTGCCTTCCTGTTAGGATGCTAAGGAAGTGGTCATTATCCTTGAGAAACCAGTCACAGATTCAGAGAAATTGCCCACTGCCTGGTGCAGTGATAATCAACAAAGGGGCTCTCAAATTGTAGCCTACCAGTGACTTAATCATAGATTAATTTGCAGTTGAGAAGCTAACTTTAAGACAGACAAAAAGTTCTTTGGACTGAGACAGTTGTAGCCTGATAATACAAGGTTTCTGAGTTTTCAGTTAGTCAACATCCATTTATTGCCCTTGTGGAGCCCAGAGAGCACTTTCTGGAAGTCTTTAGCCCCCA
The DNA here is from genome assembly GCF_027406575.1 of Nycticebus coucang. Lineage (NCBI taxonomy): Eukaryota > Metazoa > Chordata > Mammalia > Primates > Lorisidae > Nycticebus > Nycticebus coucang. The sequence continues at coordinate 145,634,143 of NC_069782.1, read as the reverse complement.
GCTGATAAAGCTTTTTCTAGGATGTGTTTACTTCCACTTCACTTGAAGGTACACACAGGCGTGGAAACATACGTGACAGTCTGCAGAAATGGTGAAGGTTAGTATGGGTTGATGGAAGTTGCTCACCTACAATGAGATACTTCCTTTGCCTGCTAAGAGTGGACTGGCTGGCTCCTAAACAGGGGCCCACACGGAAGATGGTGCAGTCAGATTGGAGACTTAGCCTGTAGACTTTTGGGGGCTTTCACTGTAACCTCAGCTATGCTGCAGAACAGGGGCTCAGATCCGAGACGGTGCAGTCAGGCTGGAGACTGAACCTGTAGACTTTGTTGGGGGTTTCACTGTCTATGCTGCAGCTTCATTTCTTAAAATACCTTTACTCATTTGTTCCAGTTTCAGGTTGGCCACAAGAGAGATTTGCATGAGATTTAGAAGGCAGAAGTGAAGTGACAGTCTTTAAAAAAAAATTTTTTTTTAACCCTCTGAAGGTAGGGTAGGTTCTGTTACAGCTTATGCACGATCTTGCGGATGTGCTAACTCACCTACCTGGCACGTGGCAGCGGCTGGCCCACAGTGTCTGCAGCTCCCCCCAACCTCCTGCTTCTTCAAATCCTGGGCCAGGTGCATGTGCAGTGCCATTTGGGAGGCTGTAGCTTATCTTGCAGGTCATCAGTGTCATCAGGATTGCTTGTGAAAGGCAGACGGAGCTCTAGTTTGTCCTAGGTTTCTGCTGCTTTACCGCCATCTTCCCTCCCAGCTGCCAGGAACTGACTGCAGACCCAGCGTTAGATGCAGAGGCAGCAGGCTTCTGTAGACTGCCTAAATAGCATCCTCCATTGCCTCAGATCTAATCCCTAGGAGGGATCCTTTCTATCACTCATAGAGGTTCTGTTTCTCTGATCATAGGCGTTTAGATTTGTCGGAGTCAGAGAAAATCAAGACAGGTACCACTGGGGAAACTGGATCCCATCCTGATTCCCAAAGCATTTGGAATAGCCATCTTGAGAAGTTTAGCGAAGTAGAGGGACAGTGCTGTGTTATCAAGTCATACAGCATTGCCGTACTCAGGCAGAAGTAAAGGAAATCTGTCCTCACTACAGCATAATACAACTTCTGCCCCCCGGTTCCTCATTATCTTTTTGCTTTTACCACCTCTAAGGAAGTTAGTTTTCTGTGTTGGTCATTTATGATGGTGACCAAGTCACATAGTTATTTTAACCTGATAGCCGAGGGAGTAGTTTTCAAGCTTTTGGACAAATTTTATACTAATCAGAAAGCGATAGAACAGTGTGGTCGTGGAATTTGAGGTTTTTGTGCCTCTGACTGGGTCATGCAGGCCACTTTCCTTCAGTAGTTCATCATTGTTTTTATTGTATAAGAGAGGCCCTCCAAACCTGCTTACTTACACCAAAACCTTGGTTTCTCCCCATTCATTCTGAGCCTTTCACAATTTATTAGTATTTGCACATTCATTTACTCCACAAACGCATCTGCGCTAGGTGTTGGGCATAGATTTATGAACAAAGCTAAATAGTCCCTGCCTCATGGATGTGAACATGATATTGGAAGAGACAGTTGTGAAACAACTAATTAAATGGTAAGTCCAACAAGGGAGAGTGCTAGGTGGTGAGGGAGTGTCTACTGGCAGATGTGATCTGCTTACAGGTCAGCGACTGGGGGAAACTGACTGACTCCTGGTGAGAGGCTAGTAGAGCACTGGGCACATGCTGACCAGCAGCTCCCCAACACCCACTGGAACAGAGGTAGGGTGGCGGTTTGCTGGGTCCTGGTTAACTGTCAGTTTTCTGGGACAAAAAGGCCTGATCCTAGCGTTTGCCAGGAAGAAGCCCCAGTCCTGTCCATTGCAGCTGCCTTTACCCCTCAGGCAGCAAGTCAGCAGCCCAGCACCTTCAGAGGGTCAGTGCTGGGAGGTCTGGCTGCCAACAGCCTGATTGCCGAACACACGGTAAGCTGAAATGTTTCAGGAGTATCAGTTTCCACAGGAAAATGGTCACTCATTCAGCCCAAGAAGCAGTCAGTACCTTCTTGCATCAGAAGAGAGGAGGCTTCTGTGCAAAAAGAAACCACCTCTGAAATTCAATTAAGAAATTTCTCAGGAAACCTGATTTTCCCTTTTAGAAAAGTTTATAGTGACTTTGCATTTTAGCTTATTCTGTGACTCTGCCATCTCGCCCTGCTCCTCCCCCACCCCTCCTTGGTCTGACCAGCTAGCTCCCTTCTAGTTAGTAACAGCAGCAGCAGGCACATCCCTCCGTCCCTTCAGAGACTGGGGGATTTATTTCCCCCCTCCATGCCACCTCCTTCGTGGAACCCTGCAACCAGCTGTACCCAGGGACACGAGGGAGCGAAGGGGGTTAACTTGGCTCCTTCCAGGTAAACTAGGGCAGGACAGGGGTCTGGGCTACAGGCAGCAAGGAGGGATGCACAGTGTGTCCCCGAGCTTCTCCTTCCTGAGGAAAGGTGGAATTCAGCAGGTAGGTGCGTTTGGCTTTTTAACACTTCTGGAGTTAATTGTGCTGACTTCTCTGCCTTCTTTCTTCTGGCCTTGTAATCTGATAGCTTCATTTTTTTTTTTTTTTTTAAATGGCTGGCATCTCAAAGACTACTCTGTGTATGTTGATTAGACTTAGCACATTTGGGGTTTTTTTTTGTTGGTCTGAATCCAGGAATATGAAAGACAACTGTTTTCTCTTTGCTTTTTACTTTTTTGTTTAACTCTTTATCCCATAGGCCTCCCAATAGCATTGGATGCGGGAGAAAATCCGTTGGCAGTGAAAAACAAGCTGAACAACCAGTTGTAGTTTTAGATCCTGTTTCCACACATGAACCCCAAACCAAAGACCAGGTCACTGAAAAGGATCCAACTCAACGCAAGGAGGAGGAAGGTGAAGTTGAACCAGAACACAAAGAAGACAGTGTTGAGAAAATGAAAGAGACAGACAGCTCCAGCTGCTGATCTGTCAGCCTCTGGTTTTTTCAATAGCATGTGATTAAGTTTTGGTGTATCGGCAAGAGCTATAGACATTCTGTTCTGGTCACTGCATTCAGAATACAGATTCTTTTCTGGTGTCACTTTTATAAGTAGTATAAACATAAATAAGCTGTTTAGGAAAATACACATTCTGAGTAGTTCTGGGCTTTTGATCTTTATAGGGATAAAATTTTTTCCTAGTTACTATGTTAAGTATGGCTTCTTTTAGAAGGTTATAAAAAATTCAGATATCAATTGTCTTTTTAGGAAATGTGCATACCACTCATTAAATGGAACGCTGAAAGTTTGAGGTGCTTGTGAATAATTGGATAAACAAAACTGACCAACCCAGCATGATTTTAAAAGCCCTAAAAAAGCTTCTGTTTTGAGTCTGATCCTCTTTGATGGTGAAACTGCAGCAGCATGGAAATTGTTGGGTACTGTGGCATACAAGTTATTTTCTAGGGCAGGCTGAGATAAGCTCCAAACTCAGGAGTTGGCATCACGCTAGCAGTCCCATAGTCGGTATTAATTACACATATTGTTAACTATTGGATGAAAAATACATGCTACTGATTGTGTCCAAAAGCCCCCAGGGGCTTCGGCAGGGATGCTCCGGTGGCCTGAATTCAGAAATGAGGTGAAAGTACAAACCTTGAACTTAACAGTAATATCTTAGTCAACCAGGTGCTCTCTGCTATGAGTTAATTGTGTTTTCCTATTTACTAATGAGGCACAAGTACCACGTTTTATCACACTTCTTATGTACGGTGAAGATAAGTGACAAGCACACATTTTTCTTGCTTCACTGCTGTTCTATATTACACAGGTTTGTGTGTTTTTTGTTGTTTTTTTTTTTTTTTTTTTAAGAAATTAAATGGTAGTTAGTCTCTAAAAATACAATATTTCAGGCCACCACAGTGAATAAATAGAAACGTAATCAGGGATTTAAAAAAAAAAACTTACACAGCTTTTCAAAGTTGATTGTTTCAAAATTGGTGTTTATTTAAAATAAGTGGTAATGTACTTGAATGCACTTTTTATGACAATGATTCAGTAATGGTAATTTTACTATTAAAGAAAGTGAAAGGTTTAGTTTTGTTAGCATGGCTCAGCATGTAGCTGTCAGGTGTTTCTCACCTAAGGGCAAAAGAAAATGATAGTAATAATTGCAGTAGTTGTATTGTATTTTTGCACGTGTGCTAAGCATAGGCTTGAAGAGGTTGGTAGGCAGGTAAAAGTACTTCCTAAATTTGGAGGTAATTATCTTTCTGTAGATTTGTTAGGCTTAACTGTTTCCATGTTCTCCTAGTGTTGATTTCACAGTTGATTCATAGGGAATTAAAATGTATGTTTTTCAACTGTATTTTTTCTCAACTGGATAATACTGCTGTATGATATACTAGCTACAGACCGCATTGATTCACTCACACCAGTTCTGTTATGCTGTGATTTGAACTCTCCTCACCACACTTATTAAAAAAGCACCTACAGTTTCCCATTAAGGGTCAATTGTGGTTATTGATGTTTTTGGTTTTTACTTCCCCAAGCTTGACATTCTTTAATAGAAAAATTGTATGAGGATTGATAACTTCAGTAATTTTTATTAGTCCTCAGGATGGTTTTATTTTGAGGAATTTGATTCGTGTTTCCTGTTCTCCTTCCTTCTCCTGATGTGCCTCTCACATACATGTAGGAATATAAAAGTATGAACAGCATCTTTCTGTATTTTATCACACACATCAGCAGAATAATATAGTTATGAAAAAAACACTCTCATTTCCAGGGTAAGAAGTTACACATTTAGTGAGGTGTGTTAACTGGACCAGGTAACCATTAGTACCTGGTATTTTGAAGTGTTCTTGCCTTTTTCTAAGCTGCTTGCTTTCCTTTGCCATGATCACAAAGCATTTTAATTTCACATAAAGGTATTTGATGCAGGGTATTTACCTGTCTTTTTCTGACTACGGTATTTCCTTTTAACCTCAGTTTTGAGGAGGTTTTGCTCCTGCTGGAGTGATGTTGTGAGCAAAAAGGGTTGATCCCAGATAGGAAGACATAGGAGGACCAGTGCTCACATCTTCAAGGTAGTTCCTTCCTCTTTACATACAGAATCTTATCTGTCCCATTTAAAGTTCTAAGAGACTGCAACACTATGTTTTTGTTTTGTCTCAAAGGTTATTTATTCTTCCTTCCATTTTGGAACTATAAATTAAATCTTTTCTGCTGCAGAGCTTCATTTAAAATTAACATTCATGCATTTTATAGCCAGCGTGATGCATAGGGGCAGAGGCACTTCACGCTATTGCTGTTGAAGAAAAAAAAAATGTCTCCCGCTTTTCTGGATTAAAATTTTTGCATCTCATCTCATATCAACTCACCCACAGTTGTTTGATAGTTGATCAGGCGCAGGGAAGCTCTGACTGGCAGAGGCCACAAGGCTGTTAGCTCTCAGCCTTGTCGGCCTGAGTAGCAAGGAGGGTGTTTTGGCTCTGACGACTCACCAGTAATTCCTCCTTCCTTACTTCCTGTGTTCACAGTAAAATCTTAGTTGGAAATGGAGTAGTAGAGGTAAAAATTATTGTGAACTTTTCAGACCATTTTTAGGTTGTGTGTCACATCGGTGATAGTGTGTATCACAGAGTCTCAAAGTCTGGATTATTCTTCTAAATGCATACTGTACATGTTTTAGTCACATCGATTATGGAGCAACTTTAGCTTATATGCCCGTAAATTGTGGGGAGTGGATAACTCTCTTGTCATTATCATTGACCTTAGAAGGGTTGTCAAGCAGTCCCCCCATAAGGACTGGAATGGTTTGAAGTTTCTTCTAAGTATTAGTGTTTCCCCGTCCCATTGTCATTTTTAATATAGGTTATGACTAGTTTCTTTCTTTTCTAGTTAGCATAAATTATTGTGTAATTATGCCTTTTATCACATATAACAGAGAGAAAATACAAATAGAAATGGTGCTTAGCCCTCTAAGAACTTTATATTAAAATGCTGCCTAGCCAAGCCACACGCCTGTAGTCCCAACACTGTCCTCAAGTCACAGAAAGATCACTTGAGCCCAGGACTTTGAGACCAGGCTGGGCAAGATAATAAGACCCAGTGTGGTAGCGTGCACCTTTAGCCCCAGCTACTCTGGAGGCTAAGGCATGAGAATTCCTTGAGCTCAGGAGTTCAAGGCTGCAGAGTAAGCCTGAGTGACAGAGCAAGACCCCATCTCTAAAAAATAAAATGCTAACTATTCAATGGTGAGCCTGGTCCTGGAGTTAGGACAGGTAAGTAGACTGTGCTATATGTTGAAATTGAAATGTTGACCTGGGTGGCACCCATAGCTCAGTGGGTAGAGCGCCAGCCACATATACCAGTGGGTTGGGCCCCAGCCAGCTAAACAACAATGACAGGTATCTGTAGTCCCTGCTACTTAGGAGGCTGAGGCAAGAAAATCACTTAAGCCCAAGAGTTTGAGCTGTGATGCCATGGCACTCTAGTCAGGGTGACAGCTTGAGACTTTGTCTCAAAATAAATAAAATAAAATGTTGACCTGGTTGAAGTAATAAATCACCTCTTTGATTAATTTAATTTCATTATTTTGTTATTGCAAATTTTTGCTCTGGTTTCATTAATGTAATTATGATTTATGTCACAGTTCTAGGATTACTTCTAGGATTCATTTGTGTGTGTGTGTGTCTTTCTCTGAGGACATTTGCAAAGGCTCTCTAAACTCCCACCTACGTCTGTCCTGCCTTGAAGATGAATTGTCCTTCCAGTTTCTCCTGCCCCATTGTTTGTTGCCAAGCATTGGGAGAGGCAGTAGCAACCACAAACTGTGACACCGTCCTCATCCTCCCAACTTAAGAGTGACACCACTTCTCAGGCCATTTCAAATTGAAGCTTTGAGAGGAAAGAGTTGGTGCTACCAGAGGGCGTTGTTTCCCTGTTAATACTCTTCAAAAGGACAAGCCCTCAGTATGCTTAGTAAAAATATATAGAATAAATCAGAAATCTAAACTTAGCCACTCCTACAGGCCATTACATAGCAATTCATATAATTTTTAGGAAAAACAAGTGATAACTCGTTTATTAGAGACCTTAAATTATATAAAGCACTTGGACATTACTATGTGTCTGTGGTCGAGTATGTTTCTTTCTGGTACTTCTGTGTGTAACCCCAGCACTGGCTCACAAAGGAGGCAGTTCAGTCAGCATGTGTGTCACATTGTTTTTAATCACTAGCTAGTCACGTTTTAAAAGCTGCAGTATAAATAATTGGGCATTTAATAACCTTGAGAATATTTATTCATTCACAATGTGCTTATTCATTTATATCCACTTATGTTCCAAAAAAGACATAAGGAGCCTCACAAAGATAAAGATAATAGAAGAAAAACTAAAATTTAAAAAGAGGAAGGAATTGGGAAAGGGAATTAAAGGCAGGAAAGTGAGATTGAAGTTGTTTGGCTATTACAAAAAAATAGTGACGTTCTCATACCACTGCCTAAGGTTGGCTGTAAAAATGTGTCTGTGCTTTCCAGCACAGATGTGTGGCATAAACACAGATGATGGTCACCTGTTCCTGGCACAGAGAACTTCTAGGCTTTTGTTTTTGGAGATGTTCTGATTGGTAAAGGATAAAATGTTTGACAGAGTGTGGAGTTGGCAACAAAAATATTGCCCACTTTTACTAGATCATGACCCTGAATCCTGGACAGTAGAGTAAGTATGCATACAAAATCCCCATGGAAATGATGGGTGGGAAACAAGGTTCACAGATACAATTTCTGGCAAAAAACCTATAAAATATATATATTTTATCAAACAGTGAAATTCAAAGAATAAAAAGAATATAGGAGTTTGTGACGTTTAAGAGCAAACTCACTATAGAGACACACTCCAAACTGACCAGTCTGATCATACCAACGGTGTAGCTATAGACTGGGGGGTGTACAGCCCGACCCAGAAGATGCTTGTGTTTTGGCTGGTTCTTCTGCAAGTTCAGTGGGGTAGATGGGCTCCAGGGGCTCAAGCAGCTCAGGTCCCTCAGTAGCCTTTTCCACTTCCTCATTAAAGTAAAAAAAAAAGTGTTCTTCATTGAAACCTGTATTTAAAAAAAAATCAATAAAGTTTACTGTCTAATCCAGTGGTGCCAGTTTTTGCTTATTACATGATGTGAAGGAGATCATCTTCACAACCGTCCAGATGTGTCACATCACCATCAAAAAGGATCCCCAAACCGTTTAAAACTGGACCTGTCTTTGGTTATGCATTAATTATCCAATACGGTTTTTCTGTTCAATTTGCATTGTACTCTAAATACAGTAGAACCTCCATAGTTGACCACCTCCCTGTATTGACCGCCTCTTTAAATTGACCTAATTTCCATAGGCTGGACGTGCACCATGTGGACATCCACATCAATACGATAGGCCTTCTTTGGTTGACCAGTTTGTTAGAGTTGCTTGGGTGATCAACTTACCAGAGATTCTACTGTATTTTGAAAACATTTGATGTACAGTGGACTTTGGGCAGAAGTTTAGCAGAAAAGGATAAGAAGAAAATGAAGTAGAGGAAAGGCCAATATTACACATGAATACAAACTATTGCCAAGTAACTGCTCCGTGTTAAACGATGATGATGGTGGTGATGAAATGATGGTAGGCTGGCCTTTTCCGGGCAGTTCTCTATAACCAGTGATAGTATTTTAATGGCTGAGCTTTTGCTAAGATTTTCCGCTCAAAAGTGGGAATGAAGAGGCTGGGCACAGTGGCTCATGCCTGTAATCCTAGCTCTCTGGGACACCAAGGTGGGAGGTTCACTTGAGCTCAGGATTTAAAGACCAGCCGAAGCAAAAGTGAGCCTCATCTCTACTAAAAATAGAAAAACTACCGGGCGTTATGTGCATATCTGTAGTCCCAGCTACTTGGGAGGCTGAGGTAAGAGGATTGCTTGAGGGCGGCGCCTGTGGCTCAAGGAGTAGGGCGCCGGTCCCATATGCCAGAGGTGGCAGGTTCAAACCTAGCCCCGGCCAAAAACCACAAAAAAAAAAAAAAAAGAGGATTGCTTGAGCCCAGGAGTTTGAGGGTGCTATGAGCATAACACCATGGCACTGGGCCCAGGGCGGCAGTAAGACTCTCAAAAAAAGAAAAAAGTAGGAGTGAAGGGATTTGTCTTTTTGGGTCCATTAACATTTATTCACCTCTGCCAGTGTCAGAAGAATTCTCACTAACCCCTTACTCCATTCCAGGATTCTGAGGCAGCTGGGCCTCTGGTCACTGGAGTCCTTTTTGATGCCGTGAAGCAGCTGTTTCCTCTGTCGTAAAGTCTAACTGGAAATGTGATGGGTCACTTAAAGAATCTAAGGCCTCTATAAGTCAGGATGATATAAAGAATACTCGGATGATACGGGGAACAATGTAATTTTACCTGTTTGAAAAAAGTCTTTGTATTACACACTAAACCCCACAAGCTAACTTTTGACTGCCCTAATATACAGGACTCAGAAATAGTCTCCCGTCTTTATCTTACATGAATCTTAGAGTGTGTTTCAAGATCAGTTCATATGTTAAACATGACAAGTTTTCATCACAATCTCCACTGGCCTCTTTACATGTCTGCATGCCGTGCTGTGTGCCTCCTTTTGGCCGTCCTCATCAGTAATATAAAAAACTGCATGTTTGGGGCGCTTCTAACCATACAAATTTACAAAGGTAAACCAATGATTGGTTGATTTCTCTTGAGATCTTAGCCTTTCCAAAGTATGATGTTAACATGCTGCCCACTTGTTAAGTAAAACAGTTGTTTCCAAGAACCATCGGGAAAACATCTGCCTTTAACTTTCCTAAGCTGTGTAGAGAAACCTTAAGGATAATGAAGACCATAACAAAAGGTAGTCTTGGAGATTCCAATCAATTAATTCTATTGAAAAGCATTACACAGCCTATTCAGCAAGAAAAAGGGCGAGGGTTTTAAACATTCAGGTAAATAGATAATCCATTAAGACAACAATATACATTGTGGCCAGTGCCATCCTAGTTTTGTCAACACTTATTTGTGGCCTTTGGATTCCCTTGCCCTCCTGCCGAGGGACTTCTATCCCTCTCTTCCAGTCTTTGTTCTCTTATTCATGGCTAAGTGAAAACAAAGCAAGAAACAGTGCATACCCAGTGTTCCACTCCGGGCAAGTTCTTCCTCTATAGTAAGAAGGCGGTTGTATTTAGTCACCCGTTCACCACGAGAAAGACCCCCCAACTTGATAAACCGGACACCAAGCCCAACAGCCTGAAAGAGGGAAAACAACTTATTTTAAATGGAAAAAGTCATATCTTGCTGAACTACATAGTTCTGTAAAGACAAAGGAAACTGTCAGGGTGTGCTGTTTGGGTTTTTCTCTTATAACTTAGTATTTCATCTTTATGTATAAAGTGGCCTGCTCACAAGCTGAGAGTGTTGAAAGGCAAACAGATGGTTTGACTGGCTATCCATCAGGCGCCTTACTAGTCGTATAAGCACGCTGATTTCATCTACGAATATTCTGGCCTTTCTCTTCATTTTAGGAGGGAAGATTGCAAGTGAACACCCCAGTCATTTAAGTGTGCTCATCATTTTCTCTGGACTTCAATTTTTCTTCTTTTTAAAAGTTCAAAGATTAGCTGTCTGCAAAAGGTAGCTGTCTGGTAGGAAGTAAATCTATTTCATAAAAGGTTATGTGACTTTCTCCACCAAAGACTACATTTCTGAAATACCAATTCCTGATAAAAGCAGTGTTTTGGCAATTCTGCTGTTGACCAGCATTCAGCACTTACCAAATCGACAAGGCTGTCATCAGATGACTCTCCTTCTGTACTTCCAAAGATGATGTGCTTCTTACCTATAAGAGGAATTCTTTTGTTTTTTTTATGGTGTAAAAACAATTAGCATACCTAGGGGCTCTAGAATCAAAATTAAAAATGTGCCAGAGACCTAAAACATTCCCATGAAGAGTCAACTATTCACCCACTGTGATTTTTAACATTTGCATTTTTATTGCCCTGGTTTTATCTGTTCACGCCTCTTTCCCGCAGCTTAGATGCTGTAAATAGAATACTAAATGAATACCATGTTTCATCAAAGATAAGATATATTGTTTGTAAGAGGTACCATTGTTTTCTTGCTACTAAAAGGAGAGAAATGCTCAAATCAGACTGATTTATTTCTAAAACCACAGCTTTAACATATGATTCAATTGTATTGCTGGTCAGGGTAGAAAACGTGCATCTTTGAGTCACTGAAATAGGGGGAGAGCAGCGTATGTGGAGTTGATAGGCCTACAGAATGGCTTTCTCACTTCACGCCAAATTTTATTCAAAGGACTCTGTCATTCTGAATGTTTATTAGAATAGCAGTGTAGTATTTAATCATTTGAGGGCCTCAAAACTCTTTGGAATTTGCCAAAGTCTATGAAGAATGCCAGCCAGAGCTCTCCCCATAGAGACAGTGTTCATGTTTTGAGTCAGGAGCTACAGCATCTCCTGAATGAAGGAGTGAGGGTCTTCCTAAGGGAAGAGTTGACTGCTGAGCGGTCGGCCTGGAGGAAAAGCCAGGCTGGGGCCTACCCTTGACCCTCCTCCTGGGCATTTCCTTCTATTCTCTGGCACCAGCCTAGCCCCTGGCTCTGGGTCCTGCTGCAGGTCTGAGACCAGCTTCCTGCCTGAAACCTATTCACAGTCTTTAGGTGTCCAGCACTGTGCTTCAGTGTACGAGATGTCCATGAGTTCAAGAGAGTTTACAGACTAGGGGAGGATACTAGCCGTTAAAGAATTGTCCCAATTATTATGGTCAGTGCTACAAGGAAAACATAGGGTGCTATGAGGGCAGGGGAGGCATGGACACCTGAACACATTTCATTTGAGTCAAGACCTGATGGATGAGGAGTCAGCAAGCAGCACAGAGCAAGGATTCTAGACCAAAGGAAGAGGTTCAAGGACTAAGGTCATCTAGAGCAGTGATGTTCAGCCTGTCGGCCACAGCACAGAAAGCAGCATAGTGTGCTGGAAAATTTTTACAGATAATTTTTTTTGGAAGATCATAAATTATTTTTGATAGAAGTTCAAAGCACAGTAAGTATATTTTTTTCCTTTTTGAACACAATTTAAGTGTGCCATGGAAGTTTAAATATAGGTTCAAGTGTGCTGTGAGATAAAAAAGGTTAAAACCATTGATCTAGACTTCGAACCTTAAAGCATTAAAAATGCTAGCATGGGCAAGTGAGGTCACGGGGGTGTCATGAGGAAGTTACCTGACTCATTTTCTCATCAGTAAAGTGGAAATGACAGTATCTTCTTAATAGGGTTGCTGTAAGGAGTAAGTCTAATTCTCAAATGCCCAACTATTTGGTACTAAATAACACTGCTTTCTGGTATACTGGACCCCCCAGCATTGGAGCCCTGCTTTTCACCTGTCACCCACAACCCCTGATGCTGGGATCCTGCTGCTGAGATCCTGCTGCTGAATCCCAGGTTCATGGCTAAGGCCCTGCATTCTAGAAGCTTCTTCCATGCTCCCTTGCCTTGCCAACTTGCTTTGCGGCTTCCCACTGCTGCCTGGTAGTTGTGGACCTGCCCCTGCCTCAGGTCTCAGCACTGACAGAAAAGTGCCTGCTTTTTCTGATTGGATCTTCTTGTTGCCTGTTTCCTTAACAATGAAGTAGACCCTTTCCAATTGTGATCCCTCCTAGACTTTTCCCAAGTCAGCGCAAATTAAAATGGTGCCCTGGAGTCTGGTTATATTACAAGTGGCTAAGTTTAATTTCAATGAAGAATTACGACATCCTTACCATGTACTTGGGCTGTGCCTATGTGGTACCGGTTAAGATGCTGAGGAGATGAATTTAGAGCATGAAGTGGTAGTAAATAATAGAGGGAATTTACAATGCTGCAGCCATGTGATGCAGGCTAACACATCTGTCCCTGCTGGTCCTTGGCCATGCTTCACACCTAGCCTTTGTGAATGGTGACCTGTTTTCCTTAGCTTGAACATGACATTGTGTCTGGAAACTTGGCTAGAGCAGATGGGTACCCAGGTGTTCATCAGCACTAAAGATTGGAGTATCCCTCTGGGTTCTCTCAAGTTTTTTGTAGCTAAAGCTGAGAACCAAAAGCAAATTGATAAATACTCTGAAGAATATGCCCTTTCAGAAGAAATCAGGCCTTAGTCTCTTGTTAGGGGAGAAAGGCCCTCCCCCCTGTGAAGCTGACGGCCAGTGGCCTTGGCCACACCTCTGTGGCAGTCCTCTGTAAAGGAGATGACCTCGTGGACTTGGGCTGCTCGTGGAACACTGACGATGATCCGTAAGCTGAATTTTGTTTTCCAGCACTAAACCTCTCACAAGTGGTTGGATTTTCTATTCTTCCAAGATTTCCATGCTTTTTATTAACTTAGATATACTGCATATTTTTGGATTCTTAAAGTATAACTACATCATAAGATGAGTCTTTCAGACCTATACTTTTACTCACTGTCAGCAAGATTGGTTATTTCCACCAGGTCTGACATCGTAGTTTGATTTGTATGTTTTATGATCAGCCCGTTGGATTTGGGAATGTTGATGTTTCCATGCTCTAGAAGTTCAGAAATGCTTTTGGATGCAGTTTCTGCAATTATGTAACACCTGGAACCGAGTGTATTGTAGATGCTGTCCCACTGCTCAGAGTCCTGGGTAAATATTTAAGAAGTGGTCATTAGAATGTGTTGAACATGATGACAGCACAGCAGGAATAACACAGCACGGAATCAAAGAATCAAAGTCATACACTTTCCCTGAGAGACACAAAACAGCTTTCTTTGCCTCTAGCCTGGATGATTTCTGTACCACATCCACACAAATCAACAAGCTTCAGGGAACAGAAACTTAAAGTGACCAAATTTGAGTTTAAAGATTTTGTGAATAAAATATTAATACACTAACTGTTCCCTGACCCGAGACGCGAATGAACAGCAGCTTTGCCGTGGGTGTAAACTCGCTCCTGTAATTATTAAGTCAAGAAACAGACTGCACGCCCTTAGATGAGATGAAATGGCATGTAGCGAAAATCTTTGTTCCAGATGTTGAATTTACTCTTCTAGTCACGTAAACACTTAATTTATTATCTGTTACTTTCACCATTACCTCAATTTACCTATCTGAGATCAATTAAAAAGGAAATATCCTGTTACCACATCAACACAATCACTTTTGTAGTAAACATCTTCTTCTAAACACTGACTAATCTCTGGGCAGGTGGATAAACAAAATCATAAAGAAGAAAATAAACAAGGGGAACAGAGTTAATGGAAAAATATTTTTAAGCATTCACTCAGTTTACTCAGTATGAAGTAATGACTGTGTCCTTCCCTCAGGGCAGAGCACCTATAGACCTCTGACAATATGTTGTAAATAGAAGTCAACCCTCTGGCCCGTATCTCTGAGGAAGGGCGGCATGCCCTTGGATCTCAGGCTTCACGGGTTGTACAGCTTCAGAGAAAAGGCCTAAGGAATTTACAACTCCAAAAAAGCCTAACCCTGCGAGTAACCCCGGGGGGTCCAGGTCTCTTAAGCCTCTGGAAGAAAAGCATGTCATTTTAAACTCACACTGAATTTACTTTGTGTGCTTGATGTAGGATATGTTTATTTCTAAATATTATCCTACACTAACTGTCATTCCCCACACTGATTGTGGTGGCTGTTCCCATCCACTGTATAATCCATAATGTTGCTAAAGACTGGCTGGAGAGATTTTTCTGTTATTTTTGCTAAATTGAAAAAGAAGAGAGCCTGCAAGGCTGAAGACCTTTTCTCAACATCCTCATTTTTATTGGTGAGACTACCATATGAAATGAAATGCTTATTTTAAAATTATATACGTGTGTGTACATTTGTATATGTAGAAGTATTTACATGCATGTACATACGTAAACATACAGTCACCCCAGCAATTGTACCGACTTCAGCCTATCCCATTAGAATAGACCACACAGGTGCATCCTATGATGTTTAAAAAGCTGTGGTCAGCCTCAGAACAATTGTCACAAGCTCAGCAGGTGCCTTCGGGAGTGCTGGTGTGGAGCCTGTGTTGTAAAAGGCAGAATGAGACTAAGAGACCCTTGGACTCCAGGTGAGAGCTGACATTCCTATTGTCCCCAAAATCTAAATAGTTATCGCAAAAAGGACATCTGTTCGGTATATCTGTTCAACCTATTCAATGGTTCTCAAATCCAATCAAGAGTTTAAATTTTGGTGTTTAAGTGTGTTAGGAAGAGAGATGGTCGTACAACCTTGTCAGGTGCATTAGTTGGACCAGATCACAAAACCTCAATATCTCAACCCTCTTAAAAATATGGCTTTGTTACTTTTATGCATATGTAGTAACTGGATTTAAGTTAAAAATATTTGGCTTTCAGAAGTCTGTTTCCCTGAGCACATGAAAATGATATACGTTAACTTACTGAAGCTCCGGCTGGCAGAACGGACACTGCCATTGGTTAGGGTGCCGGTAAATGTACAGGTACTCCTGAAAGGCTTGCGAATAGCTGCTTTCATTCCCTAGACAGGCACAAACCTGGGTAACTGCATTTCTGCTATTCATTTGCTAAGTAAGTGCCTTTTTCCATAAATGTTGAACTAAAGTGACAGCCCCACACCAATGACAACAAATTTGAATGACAGAGATCCAAAAGGATGAGATTTTATGGGTTTTGTCATAAAAGGTGAGTCCTGCCTATCTTATATAAAATATATGTTATGAAATATAAAAGATGCACCCTACTTACCTCCTTCCTGAAGGGATCAATTAAGGCAATAATTGAAGGAAACTTGTTGATCAGGTCCTCATACAGGTCAACCATCTCAGCTGCATTTTTATATGTGCCCATCATCACTTCATACTTTCCTTTAGTCTGATACATGTCAGGAAAATATTAAAGGATAAATGATGAATTCTTAAAATGTTAAAGATATGATTCAAATTCCTTTTTGCTCATTTCATATAAGATATGTAAACAGATTTTATTTTTCAGGCCACATGCACCTGGGAAATCTATGCATTCTACTTTAAATACCCGTTAAGTATTAACCTGGAGGAAATCAAGTCACCATTCCTCTATTGCCCCATAGAGCTATTTCCATAGACCAGATAAAAAAGCCTTTGGCACAAAAAAACAACAGGTACAGGGGAGAAAGGGAATAATTTGTTATTTAGGTTCGTGATGTAAATTCATAAAATAACAAACAGAATAGCAATGTAAACTGCCCACTCGCTAGACCTCACCATCTTTCAACTCATGATGAATAAGAAATTTGTTTCCTTTACTATAAATATTCTAAAATTTAATAGCAGGCCTAGGTTTTTGGATACTAACAATCAGAATGAAATGTAAAATTACTTATATGAAGTCATTTCTCAGGTGTTTAACTTGTAGTATAACGATGTCCTGAAAGCAGAATTCTAGTGTAACCCCATTCATTTGAAGTCTGGAAATCCCCCAAGTCATTAAGTCTAGGGCCGAAGCATCTAGTGCAATCTTTTTGCAAAACAAAGTGTCCTTACTTTCAAATCTGTATTCAGGGAAGGGACCTGGGATATTTAGGTACAGGAAAGAAGGTAGAAGGGAACAGAGAAGCTGCTGATAACAGAATGGATTCCTTAGAATTAAGCAGGTTCCTAAGAAGTTTATAATTGAAGGGATTTTATACTTTTTCACATCAAAAATCAAGAACTTTTTAGCTTTTATAATGCAAAGCTTAAAAATTCTATCTTATCAGTGAGGAAATGCTAATGACTTTGAACTAATATTATGGTAAAAGTTATCTGATATCAAGCTCATACATTTTGCTGAATATAAGTAATAAACACCCATTCTAGTTAGCACTACCAGCTAGCATAGTCAGTTTCTGGTATACGTTGCTGATGAAAACATGCAATTATTTTTCTTAATGCTATGCCTAGGAACCAATCATTATGTGAATAGGAAATTAAACATTCCATTATGTACTTAGTTTCTTTAGAAAAATAAAAACTTTTAGAAGTCTGCTGAAATTTAGGGTTCTTACGTAGTGTTCAAAATTTCTTCTGTAGTTAAAGTTAGAATCATAGTTAAAGGAGAATCCTGTTTGGTCATATCTCCTGAATTTGACATTAATTACCAAGTCACCATAAATGCAGGCCAATATGCTAGGCATTTTGTAAAACATAGACTCAGCATTTGTGTATTTGGAAATAGGAAGTCAGCTACTTGGGAGGCTGAGATGGCAGGATTGCTTGAGCTCACGAATTTGAGACCAGTCTGGGCAACATAGTGAGACCCTGTCTCCTAAAACTAAAAAAAGGGAGGAGGAATATATGTATATGCGTAAGTCAGAAAACTTCTAATGACTTTCCTAACATCTGGTTTTCCAAGTTTAAGGTTAAATTATTATATCACCCTGAGGAAGTAAGGACTTGGACATATATATAATTTTTAAAATATGGAATGCTTCACGAGTTTGTGTGTCATCTTTGTGCAGGGGCCATGCTAATTTTCTCTGTATCTTGACTTGGACGTTTTTAATGTCCAATTCTCTTTTTTTAAATATCTGTTTTTAGGTCAGTAGTCTGGTGAAGTTCCATTACTGAGGTTCTGTCCTCTTAATCAAGGCTGTAGAGAATAATGTGATGTGTTTTACTGGACAAAAACATATTCTTCATAAACTTGGAAATATTTTATATTTAAAAAGTGAGCCACAGCATAAATTCTAAGAACCACATATCTGGAAGGACCTATCAAGTCATAGTTACAACTGATCCACTTTTCAGGCTTGATAAATTCAGCATTTACCAATCAAATGATCATCTCACCTGTTTGTTACATTACTTTTCAATAGCTTTTATAATTATATGTAAGTAATTCACTTTATTATGGAATTTCTATATGTAATTATGACATTTTTCTCCTATTGTTAAAATTATGTATGGTTATTTGTGGTGCCATTTGGCTTTCTTAACTCTGTTTATATGTATTTAGATCCTTTATACAATAGGAATAAAAGAAACAATAGGTTCTGTGCAGAGAATATTCAGATAAGCTCTTCTTTTGAGTTCTAATTTTAAAATTACGGACCTCAACAAGAAGTGAATGCTCTGAAGTGGAAACTTACATAGTCCATCAACTCATGCCCTGCACAGTTGATGGCAAGATGCAGATTTGTTCCCAGTTCTAGCCCCAAGTTCTCACAGATTCCCTGTAGTAGAAGTAGTGGCTGCTCTATAGTGTCATAGTTGATGGTTACACAGCCAAGATGGGACATCTTGCTAGTGATCGGCTGCTGCAAGATCAAAAAAAGAAAAGAAGATGCATGTCAACAGAGTACACCAAGGTCCTTCACAGTTTATAACCAGATACAGCTCTCCAAGGACCAGGTCCTTTGATTCTTGATTGCTCCTACTTCTGTCTGGGTCCCCTCACTGACCGTGGGCATACGTTTGCTCTGCAGTATCTGGGAGTAACCATCCGACTTCTGAGGTTTCCAGCCTGACTTGGGAGCACACTTCTCCCTTTAGCGTGTTCACGTTATCTCTTTATTGGCTCTGCCGTTAACTGCACACAGGGCTACCCTGTACCACAGCTACTGGCGTGGTGAACCTCCAGCCTCTCCCTCTAAAGGTCCACCCAACCGGTTTCTACCTCTGCCAGCTTTCCTCCTAACCTCTTCTTCTAGACAAAGATAACTGTTAAAAAAAAAAAAAACCTTCTTTTAATTTTTAAAAGGATTGAAGACTTCCACTGGAAGCATGCAGAACTGAGAATGGATTTTAGCAGATTTCAGGACCCAGATGACCCCAGGGAAAGCCAGCTCTTGCAAAGTCAGTCTGGTGTGCCCGCGCCATAAATTGCTATTATACAATTATAAATTGAAGCAATTCTGGTGATTCTGAGGGCTTAGTGTATGTGTGTGTAGGTGTTTAACAAACTCAAGAGCAAACATGAACCTAGATATATTGTTTTTACTGGTGATAGTGCTAGTTCATTATAAGAACCATCCAACATTTTTAATGTCAGTGAGAGGAAACTTACTTAGCAAACAAAGCAATAGTTGAGGAAATGTTTGTCTATCAATTGACTTGTACCATATATTATGGACCCTCCTAACCTAGGAAAGCATCACTTATTCGGTGCTTATTAGATGTCAGGTACTGTACTGAGCACATTACATAAAGTAAGTACATTTACTCCCTACATCAATGCCACAAAACAGGTACAATTATGATCTCCATTTTACAGAGTTAAGTAACTTGAAGCAGATTTTAATCCACGCAGTTCAGCTCTACAGCCTATTCCCAGAATTCTGCTGTGTTTGTCTCCGGAATCTGTAACTCAACTGTTTCTAACGGGGGAAAAAAAAAGTAGTAGTTGTAGTGAACAGTAAATTGGCATTGGGAAGGGCTGATGTTGGTTTAAGTTTCTCAGAACACATAAAACAACCTGCTGGAATGAAGGGAATGGCGCTGAGAACCCCATGCTTGTTCACCATGCCCGTCTCTCCTGCAAAGCTTGATTGTTAAGAGTGCTGTGCTCACCCCAACGTGCACAACTGAAAAGTATTTTACTTACTGTGTGTTTATTCATGTATTTCTCTTCTCCCAATCTTGAGGAGAAACTTAATTTTTTATCTTTATCGAGTCTTTTCCTTTTTTACTAACACTTCTCACTTCTTTTGACTCAGGCAGACTCTCAAGTCCCTGACATCAGGGTAGGGTCTGGATTTCCAGCTCACAGAGTAAGTACTGCTGATGTGAGCAACCTTCACCCACTTGCATGACCTCCAGAGTTCTAAGTGGCTGTCCTATTTATATTGCTGGATGTTGACGCACACAATAGTGTGTCCATCAGGGGACTCATAATAACCAAAATGACTGATCAAGTTCAGCTGGTCTTCCAGGACTCTTGAAGCCAGTGTGACCAGTTTTCACAAGGAGGACTGTTTGCCTGACTCTTCTGGCAAAATAAGAGTTTCCACAATGGTTTGTCTCATGTGGTTCTTTTGGTGACCAGGTGGAAGGAATGGCCACCTTTCTGTACCTTTTTTTTCTCTCTTTGGTTGTAGTAAAATTAAAATCTAAAACATCTATGTGCCTTTCAGGAAGTGACCCAGACATTCAACTTCCTAAACACTTATAAGGTCCAATGTAATTCTATTACTCATAAATGCTTCTAAGACCTGAGATTTCTGGCCTGACAACTGTGGGCAATGATCACCAAAAGGCAATTCATTGCCCACGAGGCAGGGCAGCATAATATTCCACCTCTGGGTGTTGCCTGGGCCAGTTCTCTTGGTGCACCATATTTCCATTTGCCTTAGTCTTGGAGCAAAATGACTATGGGAGAGAAAGGGGGACAGGGAAGATTTGGTGTCATATAGAAGTATGATAAACATGCACATACTTACTTGACCTCTTTTGCCTCCATTATGCCCTTTTTTGGTCTCTGCTTTTGGAGGAGGGGGCTGTGACAGAAGATAAAAACATCACTTTGGATTTTCAGTACATTTGTGGCAGCAAGCAGTGCCCCAAGGTCCTCTGGTCTGTCCACTGCTCTGGGGCCTGACACTGAATCAAACTCTCTGTCCCTCCCCTCGCCTCTCTCTCACACACACACAGAGCAATGATTCTAGCCAGTCCCTAATTTTTTTTTTTTTTGATAAAATGTTAAAGTTTTTATTGACAGGAAAATGCACAGGTTTTAGTTGTTTTAAAGTTAATTGCAAAATACTAATCTAATTTTAATTTGAGTTGCTTTTTAATTTCTTGGAATAAATTAAAGAAATTTGCTATTAATGCTAGATTATATTTTTATTTAAAGTGAAACATAAGCAGTTGGATTACTCACTATGCTAATCCTTGTTTTTATAAACCCCAAACTATTTCTCACATTCAGGCACATGGTCTCTTAAGTCACCCTTGCCTTCTTCCCCAGTCCCATGTGTGAGGTATGGTTACACAGATTCATGGTTTTCTACTCCTACCAATAAAGTATTTTTCACCATCACATCATGAAGTCCTGCTGTGTGCAGGTATCTTTTTACGCAGGAGGATACAAGAAAGAACACCCGTGTGGGATTTGCTTTAATAAGCCCTACATATTGTTTTGAATATTCTCAAGATACTATTACTTTCTCTTTCTCCCGCAACATCACTTTGACTTTGATTTGAAACAGCCAAAAGTCATTAAATCTGGTGACTGGTGGGTATGATGTCATTTGAGGTTAAAAGCAAAGATAAATCCCAAAGAGATCGAGTAGTGAATGAGTTTTGTAACAAGGATCTAGTCTTCCAAGGGATGCACTTTAGTGCTCAGCATGCACTGGATCTCCAAGAGGGGACACGTTTGTCAAGCGTCGGTAAGGCTCACACTCAAACTTTATGTAAATACAATGATCCTGAACAGAAGGGCCCAGGGAAGCTATGTGATGTGATCTGGTGAAGACCTGAGTCTAATGGCACCAATTCAGAATAGCAAATGTTGAAGGATATTCTTGGTTTGCATTATTATTGAATTTCTCATGTGGCTTTTTTTTTCCACCGTTTTTTTTTTTTTTTTTTTTTGCAGTTTTTGGTGGGGCTGGGTTTGAACCCACCACCTCCGGCATATGGGGCTGGCGTCCTACTCCTTTGAGCCACAAGCACCACCCTGTTTTTTTCCACTTTTATTATTATTATTATTATTTACGGTTAATGTGAGGGTACAAACAACCAGGTCACAATATTTAAATTTGTTAGGTTGAGTCCCTCTTGTAGTTGTGTCCTGCACTCAAAAGGTGTGCCATACACCCCTACTTTGTATCCATTACGTGGAGCACCCCAAGCCTCCTTCCTCTCTTCCCTCTCCCTTATTCCCCCTTCCCACAACTGGAATGTAAATGAGTTTCTCTCCTCTGTGGGCATGAATTAGATTGTCTACTGGCTTCATATTAGTATTGAGTTCATTGTATATTTGCTTTTCCGTTCTTGTGATACTTTACTGAAAAGAATGTGTTTCAACTCCATCCAGGTTACAACAAAAGATATAAAGTCCCATCTTTTTATGGCTGAATAGTATTCTATGGTATACATATACCACAGTCTGTTAATCCATTCCTGAGTTGATGGGCATTTAGGTTGTTTCCACATCTTGGAAATTGTAAATTGAACTGCCACAAACAATCTAGGGCAGATGTCCTTATGATAAAAGGATTTTTTTTTCTGGGTAGATGCTTACTAGTGGAATTGCAAGACCAAATAGGAGGTCCAATTTGAGTTCTCTGAGGATTCTCCATACTTCTTTCCAAAGAGGCTGTATTAGTTGCAGTCCCACCAATAGTATAAAAGTGTACCCCCTCTCTTGCAAGAGCAAGAGTATATCCCTCTCTCTTGCAAGAGCAAGACCCCATTTCTGAAAAAAATAATCAGGTGTCATGATGGGTGCCTGTAGTCCCAGCTACTCAGGAAGGTGAGGCAAGATGATCATTTGAGCCTAAGAGTTTGAGGTTGCTGTGAGCTATGACACTATGGCACTCTACCAAGTGTGACAAAATGAGACCCTGTTTCAAAAAAAAAAATGTCAAACTCTCCAGTATTTGTAATCATGTAGGATTCTATGTGTTCTAGAATGGTTGTTCTCAGTGTAGATGGGTTAAAAATACTAGAAGAAAGTACAGGGAAAACACTTGAAGAAATCGGCCTGCGCGACTATTTTATGAGGAGGACCCCCAGGCAATTGAAGCAACACCAAAAATACATTACTGGGACCTGATCAAACTAAAAAGCTTCTGCACAGCCAAGAACGTAGTTTGTAAAGTAAGCAGGCAGTCCTCAGAATTGGAGAAGATATTTGCAGGTTATGTCTCCAACAAAGGTTTAATAACCAGAATCCACAGAGAACTCAAATGTATTAGCAAGAAAAGAACAAGGGATCCCATCTCAGGGTGGGCAAGGGACTTGAAGAGAAACTTCTCTGAAGAAGACAGGTACACGGCCTACAGACATATGAAAAAAACCTTATCATCCTTAATCATCAGAGAAATGCAAATAAAAACTACTTTGAGATATCATCTAACTCCAGTAAGATTAGCCCACATCACAAAAATCCCCAAAACAGAGATGTTGGCGTGGATGTGGAGAAAAGGGAACACTTCTACACTGCTGGTGGGAATGCAAACTAATGCGTTCCTTTTGGAAAGATGTTTGGAGAACACTTAGGGATCTAAAAATAGACCTGCTATTTGATCCTATAATTCCTCTACTAGGTATATATCCAGAAGACCAAAAATCACATTATAACAAAGATATTTGTACCCAAATGTTTACTGCAGCCCAATTCATAATTGCTAAGTCATGGAAAAAGCTCAAGTGCTCACTAACCCACAAATGAATTAATAAATTGTGGTATATGTACACCATGGAATATTATACAGCCTTAAAGAAAGATGGAGACTTTACCTCTTTCATGTTTACGTGGATGGAGCTGGAACATATTCTTCTTAGCAAAGTATCTCAAGAATGGAAGAAAAAGTATCCAATGTACTCAGCCCTACTATGAAACCAATTTATAGCTTTCATATGAAAGCTATAACCCAACTATAGCCCAAGAATATGGGGAAAGGGGAGAGGGAGGTGAGGGGAGGGGAGGGAGGAAGATGGGTGGAGGGAGGGTTTGGTGGGACCACACCTACAGTGCATCTTACAAGGGTACATGTGAAATTTACTAAATGTAGAATATAAATGTCTTAATAACTAAGAAAATGCCGCAAAGGCAATGTTAACCAGTTTGATGAAAATATTTCAAATTGTATATAAAATCAGCACATTGTACCCCATGAGTGCATTAATGTACACAGCTAAGATTTAATTAAAAAAAAGAAAAGGCTAAAAACCCAAACAAACAAATACAACTTCTCATTAGTAAGAATTAGTCTACTCAGGAATTCCTAGAGGAAGTCACTTATGCTATAATAAATCAGGCATGAAGTAACGTGCTAATCCAATCAACTAAGTAACCTGCCAACTTCCAAATGATGTCGTCACAAACTCTCATTTCTTCACTAAAACAAACCATGGTGATTGCAATAAACCTGAGTTCCGCTCCTAGCATATCCCATTTTGAAACTAAGAACATGGCTTTAGCTAAGGTTATCTACAGATATGCTATGCTTTGTTTGGCTTGGCCCCTGCATGAGAAAACATAACATTTCTTCAGCAATTTTTTTTTCTCAAAATGTATTTAAATGTTAAGATTTAGTAGAAGGATTGATGTAGGGTTAGGAATGATTTGTTATTGATGTAATCACTGGGAAGGATTAAACATCTTTCTATATTCAGTTAGTTTTCTATAAATGGGCACCATTTATTGGGAGCCCAGCAATTTGGGGCTCTTCCTGTACATTCCTTCCAGTCCTTCCAAGGTAGGCCTTTTTCACTCATATAGGTGAGGAAACCAGTGCATAAGATGGTTTGTATAAGATGCTCAGAGGAGTGGCTGATAAATGCATAGCCAAAACTGAAACCAAATCTGTTTGCTTTCAAAGATCATATACTCTTTGTACTATACTAAATTCTCTCTAGCTGCTAAAACTTTTTCCTAGAACTTTGTGACTTTGACATAATAATGGCAGTTTTTGATGTCAGAACTTCCTTTAAATGCTTTATTGCTTTTTCTTCAAATAAGACTGAACTAGTGTGAGATATTACCAAGGATCTCATAGCAGCTTTCAAACATGTAACATCGTGTAAAAAGTCAACAGGAATATGATCTCTGTTTCAAAGTCTTTATATAAATGCCAGATGAATTTGAGATATAGATAAAAGTGTTGAAGACAATGTATTCTATGATTTGAGGTCGATTTAGCATATGATTAAGATCATGGACTCTGGGGCCAGACTTTCTGGGTTTAAATCTTACCTCAAGCACCTACTATACCAATTAGACACTGGATACGTTAATTTAACTGTGCTGCATTTGAGTTTCTTAATCTATACAATAGGGATAATAATAGTACCTACCTATAGAGTTAGAAGATTAAATGAGTTAAAATAATAAAACGCTCAGCCTAATTCTTAGTTAACTCAAAAATTACTTGTGGATTATTAATACTACAAGAAGAGAGAGTACCTGATTAAACAAGGAACACAAAACAAAAGCCTTGAGAAGGCTCCCTCAACCTTGGCACTATTGGCACTTTGGTCTGGATAATTCCTTGTTGGGGGGGGCTGCCCTGGACATTGAGGGATGTTCAGTAGCACCCCTGATCCCTGCTTACTAGATGCTGTTAAAACCCCTCCCTCCAGGTTGAGACAACTTAAAATATCTCCAGATTTGCCAAATGTCTCGTGTAGGCAAAATTACCTTAGAAAACAACAGACTTATACGTTTTACTACATCAAATTGAAAAAAAAAAATCTGTGTAACTCCATAAAATACAGTTACAAGGCAAGCAACATGATAGAGGGAAATATACCTAAGATATATGAAGGATTAAGTCTCCTTATGTAAAGAATTCCTTAGATACCAATCAAAGATAAATACCTCAATAAAAGGGCCAAGAAATAAGGCAATTTGCAGGATGATTTGTACAGAATTTTTATATTATTTTAAACAAAGTGCTTTTGTATATGTGTATAAATATAATAATAAAGAAGGCTGGAAGGACATACTAGATTTTTAACAGTAGTTATCTCCAGAGAAGGGGATGGTATTGAGGATGGTAGCTGGTATGGGGGTTGCTGGATCTACCAGTATTTGAATTTTCCCAAGAACTTTTATGAGCTATTTATATAAATGAAAAATAAATAAAACATTTAAAAAATCAGGGCAAGGCATAGTGGCTAACACCTATAATTCTAGTATTTTGGGAGGCTGAGGTAGGAGGATCGCTTGAGACCAGGAATTTGAGATCAGCCTGGACAATAGCCAGACCCCATCTCTACAAATAATTTAAAAATTAGCCAGATGCAGTGGTGGTGCACACCTGTAGTCCCAGTTACCTGGGAGACTGAGGCAGGAGGATTGTTTGAGCCCAGGAGTTTGAGGTTGCAATAAGTTATAATCACACCACTATACTCCAACCCGAGAAACAGAGAGAGATCCTGTCTCAAAAAAACAAAACATTGAAAAGTCAGGATGAATTGCAGAATGCTCAAATATTCTGAATTTCCTAGTATTTTAATCTTGATTTCTTCCACCTGCTCTGACCAACACAAAGTATGGCTTACTGTCTTGCCAGCTCCTGCTGGCAGCACGTTCCACTATCTTAAACTCATTTACTCCTCACGGTCACCCTCATGACACGGGTACTTGAGATAATGTAAGGTACTTGTTAACTCAGGATGGAGTTTTTTCATTTTATAGATGAGGAACCTGATACAGAGAGGTTATGTAATTGGCCCAGGGTCACAGAGTTATAAGTGAAAAAGCAGAGTTAACTTGTCCAAGGTTGAGTCTGTACACGCTGGTTATCCAGAAAAGAAACTGGCCTCCTAGCGCCATGAGAACCAACACCAGCCTGGTGCTTAAAGTAATTCCAATCAACTACAAAAACCCAGCCACTCCCTGTCCTCTCATGGCAGGGGAGAGGCTGGTATCCTCCGCTTGCAGTCACACTGTGCACTGACAAAGAGTTAGAACCCAAATTCCTACATGTTCTACTGCTACTGAATCCTGGCCCCCTCCTTCTGGGTCCCATCCTTCTGCTTCCTAATCATGCAGCTTAAAAGCCCCAGGTTAAATGCAAGGTGGGGTCCTGGATTTAATCCTACAACAGAAAAAGAACTCGAAGTGGAAAAACCAGTGAAATTTGAATACAATCTGGAGTTTAGTTACTGGTAATGTACCATTTTGGTTTCTCAGTTTTGACAACTGTCTAAAGAAATTTAGACCAACCTTAACATTGGAACACGGTCTTTGATCTTTGTAACTTTTCTGTAAATGTTTTATATATATATATGAAAAGCCCCACAGACAAGGATTGGGTCTCTCTCCTGCCTTCGGCCCTGTCATATCACTGTGCACCACCCCAGAGGGACAACCAGTGACTTGTGCACCTGCTTCTGTGACTCCCCCCAAGAGGGCTGCTCAGCCAAGGGTCGTTGTTTGCCCAACCCCAGGATTGTAACACAGGCATGAGAGTCTGTGCCTTTACTTCACCAAACTGCCCTCACATCCTAGGATCCAAATCCTTTCAGTGTAAATTCTAAGGCATGATCTCAGCACAGAGCCAGCTGCCTCAGAAATTGAAAGGAGATTAAGTATGATTAGAAACTGGATCCATAGCCAATGAGGAGATACATATACTTGGTTCATATGAGAAACCCAAAGCAAAGAAATACATTTCGTATCAATGACAATAGTGATTTAATTCCAAATGAACTACAAGTTGGATGCTAGAGGGTGTAGGTAACCAGATACCACAAAATCTTTTTACATACCGTTTCAGTGACTTTGATAATATTTTTATGAATTTCCATAAGCATCTCCACACCCTGTAAGTAGAATAACCATGATCTTCCACAATTGCAGTCTGGAATAAAAACCTGTATCATGTGTGGCTATTTCTTACTCAGAATATTTATAGAGTCTTTTGTTAAGTCACCCCGGTCAGTGAATGATGTGATCTACAGGCCAGAAGAGTAAATGTTAATCCTCAGCGCCAGCTTTCCCTAGGGTGCCTGTGAATAAGAGGCCTTCTGCCTCCCTAGCCTCTCTCCATTGTTTGGAACTGAATCAGGCTCCATTGGCTGAATCAGGTCTTCATTCTCTTTCATGGTTCTTGACCCACCTGGACAGCCTTCCTACAATATACATATCACAGGTCACTAAGGCAGTAGGTATTAGAGGGGCATAAATCCACTGTCACTTAAAAAGTAGGAATGTGGGTTCTGATGAGGACAACTGCATACCAAGACCGAAAGTGGCGTGCCTAGTGCTCTTGTACCCAAATGGTACCCAATGTCGTACCCAAATGGCTCGACAGATATTAACCAAAGGAGAGGTCTCGATAGCAGGGTCTGAATATGATCTGACAGATGGTAAGCCACATGTAAATCCTAGTCTTCTCCAACAGATAAGTCATGAGGTAATAATTACTTAAAAAGAATTCTTTATAAAGAAATCATCTTGAAAAAACGTTTTTTAAACTGATTTCCAGTAAGATAAAATATCACTCAATTTATTACTGGAAAAACAGTATATTTTTTTGAAAAACATCCACTATAGAACTTGAACCTTCAGTTCTCCCCAATGCCTAAGGAGTAGAATATTTCACAAAGAATTTAAGATTTTTTTTTGCAGTTTTTGGCTGGGGCTGCGTTTGAAACCCACCACCTCCACGGGCCGGTACCCTACCCCTTTGAGCCACAGGTGCCACCCTTCACAAAGAATTTAAAGAGGTGTGTAGACTCTTTCAGGGCACTGAAGACAGCACAGACACTGCACATGTCTGAATGGGGAAGACATTCCCAATGCAACTTGGGATTCTTTCATTCTATAAATATGTGCTAAATGTTACTTGTGTGCCAGGCAATCTGCTAGGCCTGGAGTTCTTCCTTAATAGAGTGGGCTGCTAGGAAAGTGCCAGCTTCCACTTGCTATTGCCATAGTGTTGGGTGCAGAGTAAATAAAGATGTCCCAACTCCCCCAAATAATAACCTCCCGGCACTGTCAAGGCCTGCAGTGACTCCCCCAAATAACAACCTCCCCACACTGTCAAGGCCTGCAGTGACTCCCCCAAATAACAACCTCCCCGCACTGTCAAGGCCTGCAGTGACTCCTCCATAGCTTCTCTGTGAGTCAGAGCATGAGTCAATTCTGCAATGAACCAGACATCTAAGGTTGGTCTAAATTTCTTCCCTTTTCCTAAAAATTTTTTTTTCTCATTTTATCTTTAATTCCTTCTCCCTTGGTGTCACAAGGGAGCTGCACTAAAAACACATCAATGATGGGGTTATCTTTTTTTTTAGAAAAAGTAATTTGAGATAACGTAAGGTACTTGTGTAGCTGTTAATTGAGGATGGGGTATACAAATCACTTCTTTCATTAGATTTAGCTTCCCAGGTGATGACTTCCCGCAGCTGACCAGAGTTACCATCAGCAGAGGCATAGTTAGCGTTAATGGCTGTTCCTGCAATAGGGAGAAAGCAAGGGAAAATGAGAAATATGGTTCGTTCGCATGGAGATCCTCGTGCCTCCTTGTAATGGAATATCACAGATACTAACCTGATTGTGCTTCAGTAGTGCAATAGTTAAATACAGAGGATTATTGCCCAGCACGGCACTGGTTTTGGCAACAGCTAGTGACACGGCTCCTATGGCCATGCTGCCACAGAGTACAGGTTCAACGGGTTCTGCTGGTAGAATGGGCTTCTCTGTAATATTATTGTTCCTCCCTGGAGGGAAAAATATTGAGAATAACCCTGTGTTTTCAAATGCTTTACTTACAAATGGGAAGGTCCCCTTCCACCCACAAGAGGTTTTCTGTTTGATTTCACCTGTGAAACTCAAATCTTTAACCATGGATTTTGCCTCTCTCAGAAATTCTATCTAGGCCATTCAGTATTAACTCCTCCAACAATCATAAGGTAGATATTCTTACCCTATATTCACATATAAGTAAACAATAGCTAAATGAATTTAAGAGACTTCCCCTGTGTGTAACAGAAAGTGGACAAAGAGGATTGAATCATCTGTGGATTCCAAATCCCTGCTTTTCTCTATATTCCACGGGAGCTGCTGCATACCCAACGTTCTCTGCCTTTCTTGCTCATCTCAAACCAATTCCTTGTTCTTTGTTGTTTATGATCTTTAGAAATGCCTTCCAAATCAACCATCCACCCAGAATCCTTACCCATCTTTCACTGTAACATTTTCTCAGCCACACTGTTTGATCGGCTACCGTGGGGTTCACCATAAATCTCCAGTATTCCTCTTGTCTTTTCCCCCACAGCTGCTGATGTGGTTGAAGTGCCCACTAGAGATAAGGTATGTAAGTACTTCACATGTAAGAAGTGCTTTTAGCAAACACCTGTCACCTTCTCATTCTTCAAGTTACAGAGTTTTGTTTTAACAAGTGAAATTGCACTAATTTGCATTCATCACTGTAGCCATGCACACTTGTACCTACCAGGCAACCTCCCGGCACCCACCCTCCTCTCTTCACCCCTCCAACTCTCCATTGTTTCCATGATTCCATACTGTTTTTATGTGTACACATTATTTTGTTCCCAATTATAAGTGAGAACATGTGGTATTTGACTTTCCGTATCTGAGTTGTTGCACTGAAGATAATGGCCTCCAGTTCTATATATGTTGCTTAGCAAAAGACATGATTTCATTTTTTATGGATGAATATTTTATTGTGTATATATACACTGCACTTAATTTATCAATCTTCTGTCGATGGACACATAGGTTGATTTCATATCTTTGCCATTGTAAATACTGCTATGAAAAACATATAAGTACAGGTTATCTTTATAATACACAGTAGAAACTCAATGTTGAGTTTGACCACACAAAGGACTGTAACAAACTGGTCAACATATGGAGGAACATAAGGAACTAGGCCTATTATACTGATATGTACAAATGGTGCGTGTCTGGTCTGTGAAAATTCGGTCACCTTAAGGAGGTGGTCAATGTCGGGAGGTGGTCACCTATGGAGGTTCTATAGTATTGATTTGTTTTCCTTTGGGTGGATACCCAGTGGTGGGATTGCTGGATTGTATTGCAGTTTTATTTTTAGTTCTTTGAGAATCTCCATACTGTTTTCTGTAGAGATTGCACTAATTTACATTCCTACCAACAGTGCATAAGAATTCCCTTTTCTCAGCATCCTTACCACATCTGTTATTTTTTGTCTTTTTAATAATAGCCATTCTGATTGGTAGAAGATAATTGTGCTTTTAATTTGCATTTTTCTGATGATTAGTGATGTTGAACATTTCTTCATATGCTTCCCAGCCATTTGTTTGTCTTCTTTTGAAAAATGTCCTTAGACATGAACATTTTTAATGGGGTTATTTGGTTTTTATTGTTGTTTGAGTTCCCTGTATAATTTGGATGTTAGTCCCCTGTCAAATTAATAGGTTGCAAATATTTTCTTCCACTCTGCAGGTTGTTGGTCCACTCTGCTGATTATTTCTTTTGCCATGCAGAAGCTTTGTAGTTTAAGTTAAGTCCTATTTGTCTATTTTTGTATCTGCTGCCTGTGCTGTTGAGGTCTTAGTCATGAATTCATTGCCTACATCAGTGATTTTTCACTGGTGTGCCACGGCACACTGGTGTACTGTGAGAGGATCTTAGGTGTGACATGGAAATTTTAAAATATCATTAATTAAATTATTGTCAAAAGAAGTTCAAAGCACAGTAATATATTCTTTTTTTTTTACTTTTTTTAATCAACATAATTATTTTAAGTGTGCTGCCGAAGTTTAACTATAGGTTCAAGTGTCCTGTGAGATAAAAAAGGTTGAAAAACACTGGCATAAACCAATGGCCAGTAGAGTTTTTCCTAGATTTTCTTCTAGTATTTTTGTAATTTAGGGCCTTATGTTTAAGCCTTGAATCCATTTTGAGTTGATTTCTGTATATGGAGAGAGATAGTAGTCCAGTTTCATTCTTCTGCATATGGCAATTCAATTTTCCCAGCACCATTTATTGAAAGGAGTATCATTTCCTCAGTGTATGTTGTTGACTTTGTCAAAGATTTGTCAAAGTTATAAGTATGTAGCTTTATTTCAGGGTTCTCTATTCTGCTCCACTGATCTAAGTGTCTGTCTTTATACCACTACCACGTCTTGTAGTAGAATTTGAAATCAGGTCTTTAGCTGTATGAAGCTGTGAGTTAGACAGAACATGAACCTCCAGCTAATTTTTTCCCTCCTCAAAATTGATTTGGCTATTCCAGCTCTTTTTTGGTTACAAATGAACTTTAGAATTGTTTTTTTCTAATTCTGAAGAAAAAAAAATTGGCATTTTGCTTTGAACCTATGGATTGCTTTGGGCACTATGGTAATTTTAATGATATTAATTCTTCAGATCCACAAGCATGGGGTGCTGTTCCATTTGTTTGTGTCATCTACAATTTCTTTCATCAGTGTTTTGTAGTTTTCCTTGTAGACATCTTTCACCTTCTTGGTTAAACATATTCCTAGGTATTTTGTTTTATTTTGTAGCTATTATAAATGAGATTACCTTCTTGGTTTGGCTTCCAGCTAGAATGTTATTGGTATATAAAAATGCTACTGATCTCTATACATTGACTTTGTATCCTGAAATTTTACTGAATTCATTTATCAAATCTTAGAGTTTTTTTGTGAAGTTTTTAAATATAAGCTCTTTTTATCACCAAATGGAGATAATTTGACTTCCTCTTTTCCAGTTTGGATGCCTATTTTCTCTTCACTGATTTGTCTGTTGAGGACTTCTAGTACCATGTTGAGTAAGGGTGGTGAAAGTGGACGTCCTTGTCTTGTTCCAGTTCTTAGGGGAAATGCTTTCAACTTTTCCCCACTAAGTAAGATTTGGCTGTAAATTTCTCATATATGGTCTTTATTATTTTGGAGTACGTTCCTTCTATGCCTAGTGTGTTGGGAGTTTTTGTCATGAATGGGTACTAAATTTTATCAAGCTCTTTTTCTGTATCTCACGAGCTGACCGTATGGTTTTTGTCCTGAATTCTGTTGATGTGATATATCACATTTATTGTTTTGCATATGTTGAACCATCATTGCATTCTTGGTATAAAACCCACTTAATCGTGGTGTGTTATCCTTTTGATGTGCTGTTGGATTCAATATGATAGTATTTTGTTGAAGATTTTTGCATCTGTGTTCAGCAGAGATACTGCTCTATATTTTTTTGTTGTAGTGTTCTTGCCTGGGTGACACTGGCCTTGGAGAATGAGGAAAAATTCCTTCCTTGTCTTCTGGAAGTAGTTTTGGGACAATTAGTGTTAGTTCTTTATAGGTCTGGTAGAATTTGGCTGTGAATCTGGTGCCAGGCTTCTTTTGTTGGGAGATTTTTTTTATTGTTGAGTCAATCTCCGCATTCATTATTGATTTGTTTAGGAGTGCCTATTTCTTCTGAGTTCAATCTCTGGAGGTTTTATATTTCTAGGATTTATAATTTATCCATTTCCTCCAGCTTATATGGTTTGTAAGTGTATTGTTGTTGATAATAGTCCCTGATAATCTTTTGTATTTCTGATTTTGTTTATTTGTATCTTCTCTCTTCTTGGCTAGTCTGGCTAGTGGTTTATCATTTTGCTCTTTTTGAAGAACCAACTTTTAGTTTTATTAATCCTTTATATTGTTTTTTTTTGGGGGGGGTGGGTGTTTCTATTTCATTTAGTTCCATTCTGATCTTTGTTATTTCTTTTCTTCTGCTAACTTTGGGTTTGGTTTGTTCTTGTTTTTCTAGTTCCTCGAGGTGTAATTTTAGGTTGTTAGTGATGTTCCTACTTTTTTGATGTAGACATTTAATGCTATAGCTTCTCTGTTAGCATTGCTTTTGCTGTAGCCAACAGGTTTTGGTATGTTGTGTTTTCATTTTTATTTGCTTCAAACATGTTTAAACTTCTGTCTTAATTTGTTTCCACGTATTTGTATAATTTCCAGAGTTTTCATTTTGATTTCTAGCTTTATTCCACTGGGATCTGAGAAGATACCTGATTATGATTTTGATTTCTAAAATCCTTTAAAACTTCTTCTGAAGCCTAACGTGTGGTCTATTTTGGAGAATGACCCATGTGCTGATGAAAAGAATGTATATTCAGTAGTTGCTGAGTAGACTGTTCTATAAATATCTGTTAAGTACATTTGGTCTAAAGCCCAACTTAAGTCCACTATTTCTTTTTTAATTTTCTGTCTCAATGATCTGTCTAGTGTTGTGACTGAGGTTTTGGTATCCCCCACTATTACTGTGTTGCTCTCTGTCTCTTTAGGTCTCGTAATATTTGTTTTGTAAGTCTGGGTGCTCCAATGTTGGGTGCATATTTAGGATTGTTATATCTTTTTGCTGAATTGATCCCTTTAATTATTATATAATGGCTTTTTTTGTTCTTTTTTTACTCCTTTTGATTTAGAGGCTATTTTATCTAATATAAGTATAGCTACTCCTTCCTTTTGGTTGCCATTTGTTTGGAGTATCTTTTTCCATCCCTTTACTTTCATTCTATATGTGTTTTTATGGATAAGGCGAGTTTCTTTCTTTCTTTCTTTCTTTTTAGAGATAGAGTCTCATTTTGTTGCCCTCGGTAGAGTGCCGTGGTGTCACAGCTCACAGCAACCTCCAGCTCTTGGGCTTAAGTGATTCTCTTGACTCAGCTTCCCGAGTAGCTGGGATTACAGGCGCTCGCCACAACGCCCAGCTATTTTTTTTGTTTGTTTGTTTTTGTTGTTGTAGCAGTTTGGCAGGGGCTGGGTTCGAACCCACCACCCTCAGTATATGGGGCTGGCCCCCTACTCACTGAGCCATAGGTGCCGCCCAAGGTGAGTTTTCTCATAGCAACATAGAATTGGATCTTGTTTTCATCTATTCTGCCAATCTGTATATTTTAAATGGATCATTTAATCCATTTATATTCAAGGTTAAAATTGTTTGTTATGTGAGGCTCTATGCCTATAACATTTGTTACTGTTACCTAATTGTTTCATACTTTCTTTTTTTTTTTGTTTACTGAAATTATGTCACATTGCCACTGACTATTCTCTTCCTCCTTTGTGTGATTGTATACGACCTGTGCGTTTTATATCTTTGTGTGTTTTCATGGTGGTGAATATTGACCTTTCATTTCCATGTTTAAGACCCTATAAGCATTTCTTGTAGGACCATTCTGATGAATTCTCTCAGTATTTGATTGTCTTAAGAAAGACTTTATTTCTGGATGGTGTCTGTGGCTCAGTGATTAGGGTGCTGACCCCATGTATCAAAGGTGGCGAGTTCAAACCTGGTCCCAGCCAAACTGCAACAAAAAATAGCCGGGCATTGTGGTAGGTGCCTGTAGTCCCAGCTACTCGGGAGGCTGAGGCAGGAAAATCAGCTAAGCCCAGCAGTTGGAGGTTGCTGTGAGCTGTGACACCACGGCACTCTACTGAGGGTGATAAAGTGAGACTCTGTCTCTAAAAGAAAAAGAAAGACTTTATTTCTATTTCATTTATAAAACTCATTCTGGCAGGATATAAAATTCTTGGCTGTCAGATTTATTTATTTATTTTTTCTTTCAGTCCTTAGAAAATGCTATCCTATTTTCTTCTGGCTTATAAAGTGTCTGCTGAGAATTCCACTGTTTGTCTGATGGGGTTTCCTTAATAGGTGACTATTTGCTGTTTTCTTGCTAATTTTAAAATTGTTTCTTTCACTTTGACTTTAGTCATTCTGGTTATAATATGCCATCCTTTTTCCAATGTATTTGCCTCATGATCACTGAGCCTCCTGTATCTACATGTATAACTAACTCTCTTCTTAGAGTTAGAAGTCTTCATCAACTATTTTATTGATTTCTAAACATTTTATCTTCTCTTCCCCTTCAGGATTACCAATAATTCATAAATTTTATTCATCGTTTTATGTGGTCCCAAACACCTTTGTTCACTCTTTTTTATTATTTTTACTTTTATGTTTCTTTTATTCTTTTTATTTTTGTCTGACCAGATTATTTCAAAAGACTTTTCTTCAAGTTCTGAGATTCTTCTGTTAGTCTATTGTTGAGAGTTTCAAATGTATTTTGTATTTCCTTCAGTGACTTTTTTAGTTCAAAATTTCTGTTTTTATAAGATACCCATCACTTTGCTAAACTTCTTACTCATATCCTGAATTGATTTTCTGATTTCTTTACATTCAGGTTTTTAGGTTTCTCTTTAATTTCATTTGTCTTTAAAAGCATATTTTGAATTCTTTATCTGGCATTTTGAGGAACTCTTTTTGACTGGAATCCATTGATGGACAATTGTTGTTATCCTTTGGAGGTGTTATATTTCTTTGCTTTTTCACATTTCCTGTGTGCTTTTGTGCATCTGATGTAGCAGTCATTTATTCCAAATTTTTGCTACTGCTTTTATAGGGAATAATTTTTGCTGACAATGTATATAGATTGTTGGTTGAGTAGGACACTTTGGCTTTGACTTTGGGTGACTACAGTAGTATGATCTTTTTGACAGTACACAGGGTCTGTGGTATCTGTGATTTCCTTTGTGGCTTAGACAGTTATTAGATAAGTCTGTGGTGAAATTTTGCTGGAGGAGCTGAGTGATGGAAGCAGTGGGCAAAGTCACTTGCTTTTAGGCTCTAAAGCAGCTTATGCTGGCTCTGGTGTTAGTGAGTCCTAGAGGGCTAATTCTTAAGTTTCCAGGTAGCTTACTCCCAAGCTAGTAGTGGGCAGGTCTTTGAGCAGGTTCTCAGGCTCCTGGGAAGCTCATGTGATATGAGTGTTGGCAGTAGCAATGATGGAGCCACCTGCTAGAACCGAAGCAGTCCATGTTTGTGACAGCTGCAGCTAGTGACCCAGAACTTAGTCCATGGTGGGGCTCAGCCCACTGTTAAACTCTCAAAAGGGCACTTGCTGTGGGCCTGCCATCAGAGGCAAGCAGCATAGGTAAGAAACTGCGGGGAATGTGGTCTACCTGAGTCTATCTCACAGCAGGCCACAGGGTATTGTGTTAGGTGTGTATAGGAGACCTTGGGTTCTCCTGTCCCTCCTTAGCCAGGCTGCAGCTCTGTCAGCTTGAACTCAGCCTGAGGGTGGGACAAAGCCCAGAATTAAACTCTCAAAGTGGCACATCTTTATTTGCAAAGAATACCAGAGAGGGAGGAGGCCCTTCCAAACAGGCAGCGTGGGCAGAACCTGTGGGGGATGCAGTTCATTCACATCTTGGTCTCACAGCAGCCTGTTGCAAAGGGGTAGGTATTGTTTTAGGTACGCAAAAGTGAATTCCTTAAGTTCCAGGTTCTATCAGTAAAGAAGAATCACCAAATGAATATCCATTGCTGGTCTCTCCCTATAACTCAGTAGTGGTCATTCTTCCCACCCAAGGGAAGACTGGTCAAATATAATTGTTTTGCCTTGGGCATTTCTCTTTTCCTTTCTGGGCCTCAGGATGTGCTTCTACAAAATAAAGGACCTTTTCTCCTTTGGTCCCTGCCTGTTTCTGGTGCTTGCTCACTCAGTGGAAGGTACATTTATTGGATGTTTGGTTTGCGCCTGACATCATGCTGGACTTGGGCAATGGCAGGTTGAACAATGCATGATTTGTGCCCTCAAGGAGATGCTCTAATGCAATAGACATAGAAAACACTGCTGCAATGCTAGGAACAGCTCCAGAATTAACATACTGGAGAGGTTGAGGGTAGTAATCTGTCGGAAGGCATGGAGCAACTGGCAGATTGAAGCAATAACTACAATTACTCGCTTTAAAATAATAAGGTTTTCTAAAGAAAATGTTTATTTCTGTTACATAGGACTGAGGAAACGTTGTCCATAAACGAAGGATATAAAAACTCTTTAAAGTATGTGTATGGAGTACCTTTTTCATTTTTTGATTAGCTAATGGAAATTAAGGGAGATGAGAGGTCTCCCATGCCATCCCAACCCCACTGCAGCCCCTACATTCCATTATTCAATGCACTTTATTTAATATATGCTCATTTCTAGATGAGACATATCATTTTATAGCAGCTTTGAGTGAGGAAGTGGCATGGAGAATGGACAGCTTTCAGCTGGAAGCCAAACCTGGGTCCATAGCAAACGGACCCAGAAAGACAGTCCAGCCTCAGCCCTTCTTCCTCACACATTTGTTACTAAGAGTGCTGTAAGAAGCTAAACCACTAACCTTGCCTTTGTCCTTTTTTTTTGGTAGGAGGTGGGGGAGGGAGTGGTGGTGTTGGAGATTGAGGTGAAGGCACAGGTAAGTCTTCCAGGCACTTTTCCAATTCTTTTCTCTCCTTGTCTTCTTGTACTTTATTTGCAAAGAATATCCTTAATGGCAAGAAAATATGGCTTTTACAATGGAATATTGAAGAACAGCACTCTGTAATTCTGTTATGTTTTAGAGCCGACCCAAATATGGTTCAATAAGTAACTCTGCTTTTTATCTACTTAAGAACAAATCAGATTCAAAAATAATGATGCTGTTATAAAACTGTGTTAAGAACTGAAATTTATGTTGCCATAGAAATAAATGTTAAAAGATTTCAGGTGACAATTTTTAAAAATATTGAAGACTTGTTTGTATTTTCAAAGTTAAATTTAAAGATATACTTTGACTAAGGGATACTGGATTTTCTTTTGTATAAATGACCATCAGAAAACAAGTGCATCTAAAATAAACAGTGAAATATAGCATGACGTGGAGGACTTACTTTCTTTTTCTTTTTCTGGGGGAGGAGGGGTTTGCTTAAAATGAATACTTTGAAAAAACTTAGGGAAAGCCCACTTAGGTACATTTACATAAAATGTCAAATAAAATAAAAAGATGACGCTTAAATCTTCCATAGACAAAAAAATAAGCAAACAAACCACAAAGACTCAGGAATCAGATTTGCATCATATTTGTTAATAATCCAGATGCCAGTGGGGCAATGCTTTTAAAGTATGGGGCAACATATACTCAGCTAAACTCTCAAACATAAAGGCAAATTATAGACATTCCATGTAAGAACTTAAAAACTTTACATCCTACATACCCTTTCTCATCCTTGCTTTTATTTTTTTGAGACAGAGTCTCTTTACATAGCCCTCAGTAGAGTCCTGTGGGGTCACAGCTCATAGCAACCTCTAACTCTTGGACTTAAGTGATTCCCTTGCCTCAGCCTCCTGGGTAGCTGGGACTACAGGCACCTGCCACAATGCCTGGCTATCGTCCATGCTTTTAAAAAATATAATCCAGCAAATCAAGAAAGAAGAGGACATGGAATCCAGAAACAGGAGAACAAGGAAGTCTTCATGGCATCTCTGTAGCAGCTCTAGAGAGGAAGCAGGTTTTGGGAGGGAAAACTCCAGGAAAAAAGGAATGCAATAAAATAGAAGGTGTGATGGAGAGCTTGAGAAAAAAACCTAAGGAAAGGACAATTAGCAGATAAGGCCAAAAATATATATTAGCAGCACTGAGGAACTCCAAGAAAACCAAAAACTGAAAAACTATTTTAAAAAGTGTTTTGTTTTTTTTTTACAACACCATCCAAATCTGAAGCAAACTAAAATGTGATATGAAGGTCGCTACTAAAGTTTTCAGACAGACTGTGTGATGATCCACCTTACTTCACCTCTAAGAATTACAGCCAACAGAGTCCTTTCAGAGTCACCTCAGCAGGTTTCAACTTGCTTAGCTTACCGGTGCTGCTGGGAGGGCTCGTTTGCTTCCATCTACATGGTACTAAGTTGGCAGCAGCTACGGAGCTGGGAAGAGAGCACTTTTGCAGGATGATTTTCTATGATTTTAAAAGTGGGCTAAATGAGTCTCAAAGCCTGAAGTGTTTGCAACAGGTTTTCAGAGGCCTTGCTCCTTCCTGTGCAATAATTTTTCAGTGGTTTCAAGAATTTAGAAGAGACTGAACTTCACTGAAAGATGAGGAGAGGAATGGACTACAGTGACTGAGGAAAACATTGATGCTGTGGGAAAAGTAGTTTGAGAAAACAATAGGATGATATCCAAGGCCGCTGAGGTGGCACTACAGATTGCATCATTGGCACTGTGCAAAATCTTGCACGATTATCTTCAAGTCAGAACAGTTTCATCCCAATGGGCGCCTCACACTTTGACAGATGAGCAAAAGGGCATTCGTTTTGAATGGTGCAAAGAAATGCTGGTGAGATTTGAAGGAGGCAAATCTAGAAGCCTTTCTGACATCATTACTAGAGATGAAACCTGGATTTACTAGTTTGATCCACAGAATAAGTGTCAGTTGACAGTGTGGATTTTTTTCCTGATGAAAATCCACCAATAAAAGTGAAGCAGCTCCCAAGTGCTGGAAAGAAAATGGTGGCAACTTTCTTCAAAAGTGGCCATGTTGTCACTGTTCCTTGGAAGGAACAAAGGACTGTTACTGCTCAGTGGGGCATAACAGTATACCTACCAAAAGTTTTGGGGAAGCTTCAGGAACAGTAGCCAAAGAGCTACAGGGGACTATCTTGCACCATGACAGTGTATCCGCCCGTACAGCCAACATCACCATTCAGTTCCTGGAGTCCATAGAGGTTAAACTGATGACTCATCAACCCTACAGTCCTGACCTGGTCCCATGTTATTATTTCTGTTCCTTACAGTAAAAACTGCATACGCAGAAGAAGGTTCACCAGCCCTGAAGAAGCTGTTCACAACTATGAAAGTGAGCTCAGAACCCTTGAAGCAAATGAATGGAAAGAGTGTTTTCAAGAATACAAAAGTACATAGAATGTCATGGCAATTATTTTGAGAAAATACAGCAGTCAGAATGATTTTGTTTCTTGATTTTTGTGTATCTCAAAACTTTTGTAGTGTCCACTGTATTATCCACAATCAAGCACATGATAAAGCTTAAGGGAAGAGAATCCAGGTGGCCTTCCTTTGGCCAATAGGGTGTGACATTGGTCCTGTACAAAGAAAAAGGGATTTCTTTTTTTTTTTTTGAGACAGAGTCTCAAGCTGTCGCCCTGGGTACAGTGCCATGGCATCACAGCTCACAGCAACCTCAGACTCCTGGGCTTAAGCAATTCTCCTGTCTCAGCCTCCCAGGCAGCTGGGACCACAGGTCCCCACCACGACACCCGGCCATTTTTTTGTTGCAGTTGTCATTGTCGTCTAGCTGGCCCGGGCTGGGTTTGGACCTGGCTCCCTTGGTGTATGTGGCTGGTGCCGTAACCACTGTGCTACAGATGCCAAGCCAGAAAAAGGGATTTCTAACCTATTATTTAGTCAGGTATTGAACAATACTTACAAAGCCCTGGTAAATGCTTCCCTGATTTTCAAATAGTAAGAGTCAACCTATGGACAAATTATGGAAGACTTGGTTGTGGCTGGAAGACAGAATGTAAGTG
This sequence comes from Nycticebus coucang, assembly GCF_027406575.1. NCBI lineage: Eukaryota > Metazoa > Chordata > Mammalia > Primates > Lorisidae > Nycticebus > Nycticebus coucang. The sequence continues at coordinate 145,593,125 of NC_069782.1, read as the reverse complement.
TCAGCTGTTGTGACTACATAAAGGGTATGAAAAGCTCACAGGCAGTATATGAGGGGAGGAGAGGAGGGAAAGAACATCTCTGGATTCTCCTTTCTTTTGAGACAGAGTCTCACTGTGTTGCCCTGGGTAGAGTGCCATGGCATCACAGCTCACAGCAACCTCCAACTCTAGGGCTTAAGTGATTCCCTTGCCTCAGCCTCCCAAGTAGCTGGGACTACAGGTGCCAGCCACAATGCCTGGCTATTTTTTGTAGTTGTCACTGTGGCAGGCCCGGGCTGGATTCGAACCCGCCAGCTCCAGTGTATGTGGCTGGCGCCCTTAGCCGCTGAGCTATAGGCGCTGAACCTCTGGATTCTTTTTCTGAGAAGCTTTTTACTTAATCTAAGAAACATTCAATGCGTGAAAAGAGAACAAAAATTTTATGTAGCCTTATATAGTAAGATTTTAATAACAGGATTTCAGAAGAAAAACATTTTATGCTACATGTTGCTGATTTCACATATGCTTCTTAAACTGAATTCCCAAGTTGACTGATTTGACAGAAATGTTTTATTGGCAGGTCAAATGGAAAGATCCCAGATGCATATTTATACTTGACATTTATATTTCACAGTGGAAGCTGTACCTGAGCAGGTGATCCACTGCCACCTGGTCGGTGGGTGCAAGGCCGTGAAGCTCGTGGGTGATGGGGCCATTGACCCATTGCACAGCTGTGCTGACCGCACTGGCCCTCTCTGCCTCCTCCGCTTCAGCCAGCTCAGACAAAGCGCTCTCAGGGACTTCAAAGTGACTCGAGATCACCACTGAACATATTTTCTGAAAATTATATAAATATGTTCTACAATTTCTCTACCTCTCACAGGAAATAAGCAATTGAATTAATCTGGCTTTTAATGTGTATGGTATTTTTTCTCACCAATTTCAAGGGGAAAACGAGAATATATAATTTTCTTTGAGATATTTTTATAGCTGTTGAAACACTGTGGAACCCAATTTCATGGAACATTTAAAATTATTAGCTCTTTAAAATACCCTTATAAAAACTCTGCATTGAACTTCATTTTCTATTATTACCTCTCTAATAAATAACTACAAGAATACACACAAATTTAATCATAATTATTCTCTTCCTGAAGACTGTAGGAAAGTTATTTGTAACAAATATGTACCGATTAAAGTAAATTAAAATAAATTGTTAAAACTATTAAAATGAATAATTTTCTTTATTTAGGTCAGTCTATGTATTACAAATCCATATATAAATATATGAATCTATAAATCTCTATAGACTTATAGAACTCATACCATTTGTAATGTCAGAATTTTAAAACTGTTTTTGTTTCATTTTCTTTCTCCATATTGGATCATCTTCAGGTTAGCATATCATGACTGTATCAAAATGATACTTAAACATAATAAAGCCATCATGGTTGATTACATGATTCATGCTTACATAACTACCTATGAATAGCCTGTGTGTTTATATGTACATGTATATTTCACATTGAATTTCAAAACATTAATTTTCTACAGTTTAGACAAGAGTTGCTAGAAAATGCAGTGCGTCTAGGACATATTAAAGAATACATTAAAACTGCCTCATACCTTTCGAAAGTTTTGAATGGTGCAAAATACTTCCACTTGTAGGGTTGGAAGCCCCAGTCCATCCAGTATGTTTTTCCCCACTATTTTGCATATAGTGGGAGGCTTTGCAAGTTTAGAAAAGCAGTTTGCCTTCAACACACACACATATACACAAAAAGAAAAATCATAAAAGTACATCTAATTTATCATCAAAAGGTTATTCAGTTACTCTAGTTTCTACCAAGCCTATCCATGAGTAGCCTTCCTGGTGCTGGGATTAGACTAGCAGCTCTATGGAACATCTCTCCCCTCATGTACTGAGATTTGAATTCAGGCTACTGCTAAGCCTCTGGTACATGGGGCAATCTGTAGTCTTCTGAACTCTCAAGAGAAACTTGTATATATTTCTTAATTTAAAGGCCCTGTGTCACTGTTTAGGAGGCCTTATAGTCAACCCAATTCCCTAAAATATCCATCTTTTCAAGATGCAGAATTCAATTGGTCTCCACAACTCTGGGAAGCATTCAAATTTGAGAGACCTGAAGTGGTCTGATTTTTATTGCTCCAAGCAAGGCATCAGATATTCTAATGGTGAAGACTTATGCAGGGGCTGTATCTCAAACACTATAAGCTCATGCACAGTCCTGTCTCTTCAAAGAGGCTTGTTGGAAACCTCAGTAATAGCAGTTTCACTGGTGTGGACAAGCAGAAGCCATTTGGAAGTAATCCAAGAAAGAGGCTGAAGAAAGAGAATTAAGCTGGGGTAGAAAGCCACTCAAGGAGCCTGCCTGATGCTTCTATGCAGAGGAGTGGAAGGCAGGAGAGCCTGGGAGGAGGGAAAAGTGAAGGTACACCCTCCTCCCTCTCTTTATTATCAGATAGCATTGGGATCCTTGTCTTCATTTAGCAGGCCAGGGCTCTAATCTTAAAGTTCAAAATCTAGTGACTTCAACCTGGACAACGGGTTATCTAAAATGCACAGCAATGTGCTAGTTCAGAGGTGAGGCCTCAAAAGAACCAAAGAAAAAGCTGATTTTCAAAAGCCATCTGTGCATTTTTTTTTTTTTTTATTGTTGGGGATTCATTGAGGGTACAATAAGCCAGGTTACACTGATTGCAATTGTTAGGTAAAGTCCCTCTTGCAATCATGTCTTGCCCCCATAAAGTGTGATACACACCAAGGCCCCACCCCCCTCCCTCCATCCCTCTTTCTGCTTCCCCCCCATAACCTTAATTGTCATTAATTGTCCTCATATCAAAATTGAGTACATAGGATTCATGCTTCTCCATTCTTGTGCCATCTGTGCATTTTAAGCATGGTGATTTATATATTACAAAGTAAGTGCCTAAATGAATTTAGATAGGATGAGGAGAGGAAAAATGTTATTTAGCGTATACTTTGTGTGTCACAATGAGTTCAATTTAACAAGCACCAAACACCTACAATGTGAAACATACTGTGTTAGGAGGGGAAGGGAACTAACATTTTTTTAGTGCTTAATGTGAACTTTCAAGAAGTGACTATCTCGGGTGGTGCCTGTGGCTCAAAGGAGTAGGACACCGGCCCCATATGCCGGAGGTGGCGGGTTCAAACCCAGCCCCGGCCAAAAACTGCAAAAGAAAAAAAAAGTGACTATCTCTTCTTTGTCACTGTCACATACCATAGTGTGTGGCATATACAGGATTCCATAAATTAAATCATGTCTTAATTCCCCATCCCTGGGAATTTTATACATTACGCCATTAAATTCCCAACACAACCCTCTAAGGTAGGTGATTATCATCTCCATTCTACAGATGAACAAACTGAATTCCAGAGAAAATTGTCCAACATCATATAGCCTATTTTTAAATGATCTACTGCTTTGTAACAGATCACCCAAAATTTAGTGGGTTAAACCATTAATTTGCTTATGATTCTGCAGTATGGGCTGCAATCAAGTTGGGAAGTTCTTTTACTGGTCTTACTTGGGATCTCTTATGCTGATATAGTCATCTGGAGGCTAGACTGGGGCCAGAACACCCAACATGTTTTCACCCATAAGTCCAGTGCCTCAGCTGGGCTGGCTGGGCAATCTGTCTTTCTCACACCATATCCCAGAGGCCTTGTATCTCTCTACGTGATCTCTCTCCAGCAGGGTAACTGAGACATCCTCACAGCATGGTGACTAGCTAAAGAGGACAAGCCTCAGTATGCCAGCACTCAGCAAGGGCCTGTTTGTATCATGCTTGCCAAGGTCCTATTGATCAAAGGCAGTTACATGGCCAGGTCCATAGTTGACATGGGAGGGAGGGACTTACATAAGAGTGTTCACATTGGAGGTGTGGTTCACTGGAGGATAGCTACTTAAGTAGCAGAGCTAAGAACCAAACCCAGATCTGCCTGATTTGCAATCTAAAACTCTTTCAATAGCGTGTTAAGATGAAGGAATAAATAGTATTATTATTTCCTACAAGAATCTTCCCCTTGCCTGAATTCCTCTCTTATGTCCTGAAGAAGAAATGGCATTTGAACTGAACACCAGAGGAGGTGTAGAATTTCAACAGGTCGATAAAGGTGGGGAAGTGGAGAGCAGATACCTCAGGTAGAGGGAACAGGATAAGCAACAGAGAAGGAAGTGGGAAACTTCAGGCTTTAGGGTGTATGTAGTCAGTGATCCAGTGTGGAGGAGCAGAGCAGGGAGTGGGAGATGAGGCTGTCACCAGAGGTAGGGCTGTGAGCACTACAAATCACACACATGAAGCCCAGCAAGTCAGGGTCAGTCACTGCAGGTTTCTGAGGAAGAGAGTTATGGTCAGTCTTGAGTATTAGGAACATTGCTAGGATGGACTCAACAGAGGGAGAGACCAGGTAAGAACAGGATGGCCAAAACCAGGGCAATGATGCAGAAAATGAAAAGGAGGTTGCCTTATGGGCTAATGCAATTTCTGAACATGCTTCAAAGACCAAGCCAAAACTTCCCTGGATACTACAGCCTGCAGGGATCCTCCTCCCCTGAGTTCTTATACTAGGAATTTCCTCAGTTTAACACATGATCATATACCACTTTATCTCTTGCTCCAGTTATTTCACAGATCAGTGGCTTTGCCCCCTAACTAAGGTATAAGCTCTCAGAGAGCTGTACAAATTAATGTCCTGGCTACCCAACAGATTGGGAAGAATATTACCCTTTTAGTTGTAGCTTATGCGCCAAGTAGCTGTGATACAAGGGCTTAGTGTCTTTGTAAAATGAGGAATTTAGACTAGATAGCATCTAAGAATTCCTCTAGCAAGAGAGTAGAAAGAGAATGAAGTCAGAGTGAAGCTTCATTGATTCATCCCACAAATAGTTCCTGAGAGTCCACTAGGTACCATGCACTCTGCAGGGAAACAACGCTGGTTTGACTTTTTTCTTCTGTTACTGAGTGCCTTGAGAAAATCGTTTAAATGTCACTGGGCCACAGGTGTTTGTAAAATGGGAATCATAATTTTTACCTCACAGTGGTTCTAAGGATAAAACATCACGCCCTACACCTTTGATGGGCCATGACCGAAAGGAAAAAAACTTCCTGTAGCATCCTCTAGATCAACCACTCCGACAAGATGCGGTTTTGAACCCTTACAGCACGTCCTGCTTCTTCACAGCACCTGCCCTCTGCTTGGTGCGGTCACACCCGCTGCGGGCTTTCCCTACCAGCCCAATTTCACTGGGGTCAGTGTAGTTAGTACTCAAGGATCTGGACGCAGAAAACTCACCTTTGTTTCAACTGCTCATTGCCTAGGGCCACGGTACATTCCAGTTCTCAGAACTGGGCACAGGGACTCAGGTGTTAAGAAAAGTCTCCTGTCCTCAACAGAAGCTCAACAAGCTCCATTGGGAGGCTGCCTCAAAGGATCACAATGCACGTTGGAAATGCTATAGGAACACAGGACCGTTAGTCCAGGGTGCAATGGCAAGGCTTTGGTCTGAACTTGAAGTTCAAGGAAGGGCTGCTCAGGTGGGGGCGGGCATCCAGGCTGAGGAGGGTGCCCAAGCCAAGCAGCGTGGGTGTGAAATCAGAGAGAAATGTGAACGCAGGAGGAGCCAATCAGAGGAGGGTCCAGGGCAGGCTGAGGCCTGACTGTGGAAAATGCCAAGGCATTCATCCTATGGTTAAAGGGGGCTGGCGAAGGTTGGAAAGCAGAGCTAGTGGATTTCAAGGTCTGTGTTTAAAGGGCAGTGAAACCTTTAACTAGGAAGCCCGCCAGGTCCTGCGCTTCCGTCACAGCTCTAAATCCGCCTTGCGCCCTCTTTCCTCTAGCTACTTTCCACCGCTTCTTCCCTTGAGATTCCTTCTCCCCCAAGATTCCTTTTCCACTTCTAGGAGGAATTGCCCTTCGGAACAACCAGGCCCCGAGCCCAGGCCGGCAGCGCGCACGCGCGACTCTGCGGCGCAGGCGCACTGCGTTGCCGCAGCGCGGGGCGGGGGCTGAGGGGCTAGCGGGAGGAGGGTGCTGGTCCCAGGTCCCTACCAGGTGCCCGTAGACGTCGGCAGGCTGGAGGTAGAAGGTGGAGTTGAGTAGCTCTTCCAGCCTGCGGGGAACGTCGTTCTCTCGGTAGTACTCCATCGCCTGCTGCTTCAGCTTCTGCCGCTCCCTAGTGGTCCCTGTTCTGCGGCCGCCGCCTTCTTCCCCCATGGTAGGAGATTTAAGGCTACAGTGGGGTTTAGTCTGGGGGCCCGCGAGCGTCCTCCCTGTCGCTAGGCAACGCAACGAGATCGCGACCCCAGATCTCGCGAGTTCCAGCCCTAGATTCTTTCTGAGGCAAGAGCTGCTCCCTGTTACCTCAACTACGAATGGCTTTTGCTCCCGCCTCCCTTTCCCCTCGGCTTTAGGCCCCGGAGTTGGGCTCCCACACTCCCGAGACTCGCCCTCTCTCCTTTTTTCCCCCCACCAATTTCCTGCGATGATTCTCCAGATGGGGAAGTAGTTAGCCATCTCCTGAAATGCCTTTTGCGGAGGCGTGGAAGCTTTAGCTCTGCCTGCAGCCGGGGACGCTCCGCCTTCTCCGTGACCCCAGGACTCTGGCCATCTGGCCGTCCCCCTTCCCGACTCTCTCCCTCTCGCCCCCAGTTCTTTGCAGTTCGTGAGCTCCTGTGGGATTCAAGAGCAGCCCGTGCCAGGCAGGCTCACTCTGGTGGGGGAGGAATGTAAGAACTCAAGGTCCTTACTGAGCTTTGGAGGTCCCAGGAATTCCTTCAGCCAGTGTTTGTTAACTGCCTCCTCTGAGCTTAGCAGAGTAGGTACACTGTAATGTCCAGGAGAGAAATAGCTCCCTACCCTCCTTGCCTGGAATGTTAGTGGGGATGAATCAATGAAAGGAAAAACCGTTGTGGGCATAAAAAATTGGGGTGAACTTTAAGGGGTGGTTATCGTTTGGACAGGCCTAAGGATGGGAGATGATGCGGAGATGGATGTCCTTGGCTTACATCCCTCTTTCAGAATGCTGCCTACATCCTGCCATTTTAAGTCCAGAGAGCCTGCTTGGCCTCATTACACCAGCCAGGCGTATGCAATTTTAGAATTTCTTAATGTATGCCCTCTGCCCTAGGTATTTCCGCTGCTGTAGGAATGGGCTGCGATGGACAGGATGTTCTTGTTCTGCTCTTGCCTATTTATGTCCCTGACCAAAGCAGATCAAAAGATCTGTGCTGCGCTGTCCTTCTCTGGAAAACATAACCGTGCCTATTCCGCCTGCTTCGCAAGTCTCTTAGAATAAAATGAGAACGTGAGAAAGCACTTTCAATAGATGCACGTATGGCTGTAAATGTATAAAAATATGTGAAGTACTAACACATGTTAACATATAAAGAATTACAAAAACATTTATAGATACTTATATCTTTACCAAAAAAAAAAAAAGGAAAATTAGCTGGGTGTGGTGGCATGTGTCTGTAGTCCTAGCTACTTGGGAGGCTGAGGCAGGAGGATGACTCGAGCCCAGGAATTTGAGGTTTGCAGTTAGCTATAATTGTGCCACCGTACTCCAGCATGGGAGAAAGAGTGAGATCCTATCTAAGGTAAAGCAAAAGAAAACAAAACACATGAAAGTACTGTTATACAAACCCAGACATGTACCTTCTGAGCGTCCTCTGTTTTTTTTTCTGGATCTCAGGATTGTCTCACGGTGTTTGTGATCGATCATCATGGACCTGCCTTACCCTTCTGGCTAGATAGAAGTGGTCGAAGCTAAGTCTGAGTCATGTTCTTATTCACTGTAGAGCTGAGGGGGTGGTGTAGGGGCACAGTTCTCTCTGCTGAATAGGTATTGAATGAACCTTTATACAAAATAAGATGATGCTATTGCTTTTGTTACCATTCCACCTTTGTGCCTTTCCTCATATCCCCCTGGGGGGAAGGCACCTGGTTTTGTATGCACATCCTCGCCTGCCAGCCTCGATTCTCACATTTTCAGAGAAGCCACACTCCACAGTCCAGCTCTCTCCACCAGCGCTTCCTTTCTGAAATTCTTTCCCACTTACAGCCTGGGTCACATCAGCCCTTACGGATGTCTTGATTCATTTGACATTTTTAGTGGAAGACTGAAATTATCCTGGGCTGGGATCACAGTTTCTCGGAGTCTCGCTGTAACCCACTGTACTCTCAAGTTCCGTTTCGTGAGAACAGGCACTTGGTCCACCTTGTTCACTATGGTATACTTGGCATCAGTACATTACCTGGCACAGTAGATAGATGCTCAGTAAATATTCGTTGAATGAATGAATGGGTTTTATACATAATGAATAGTTGATAAATACTTCAAATGTTTTTTAGTTGAGTGAATAAGTACACCAACCTGGCTGGAGCAAAGGGTTTATTTTCAGGAATAATGATAAATACGGATGAAAAAGTAGTCTTAGGTGAGATCATAAAGGGACTAGAATCCCATGCTGAGAGAGGGAAACAGCCACAAATTTCTGAATAGAGGAAGCACAAGATGGAAGTGGTGAAAGTAGTATTGATGTGAGACCCTAAACACTAATGGCAGCAAGAAAAGATGGATGAGAGAATGGGAAGGAACGATGGAAAAGGATTTGGTGATTGTGGGGCCCGGGAAGCAAAGATGACTTCTATAATTGTTACAGTTGACAGACAAGGGATCAATAAGTCATTAGTTATGATGGAGGGAATGTGAGGCATTGGGTTTTAGAAGCATAGAGCTCGAGGAACAAGGTCTGGTATCCCAGAGACGAGGGAGGGCTGAAGATGCCGGTAGAACACACCCAGGTAGAGCTTAAAGTTGAAGTAAAAACAGACCAATCCTCTAGAAAATCTTTGTGAAGAAAGGACCTAAATATTGAGCAAGGAATATATTTCAAACATAGGAGGAGGGCAAGGCGCTGCAACAACAGCAATAACAACAATGAAAAGAGCGTAGAAAAAAGGGGAAAAAATCCAAATTGCAAAGTGGAGGGCGGAGACTTTTGGGAACATGTCAAGAGTATGTGTGTGCAGTTGTATACGGAATAGTCTGAAAGAGGTACATGAGCATGTTGTGTTGTCCTGGGTTGCTGGGGTCAGAGGGAACATTTATTTTCTCCTTCTCACATGTTAGTAGTATCTGATTTTCCTAAAATGAATATATTATTTGTATATATAACTTTGAAAAAGCTCATTAAAAATATTTGAGGGAGGCGGCGCCTGTGATTCAAAGGGGTAGGGCGCCGGCCCCATATGCCGGAGGTGGCGGGTTCAAGCCCAGCCCCAGCCAAAAACTGCAAAAAAAAAAAAAAATTGAGGGAACGATGTTAAGTCAAAGATTATAGGAAGACTGAAGAGTGAGAAGAGGTTATTAGGAACTCATTTCATCTTCTCAAAACTTGAAGGCAAGAAATAGAACTACCATCCCTATCTACTTCTGTCACCCACATAATCAAGTGTTCATTGGATGCCCACCACATGCCAGGTACTGTTGTAGGCACTGGAGAAAGAGCAGTGGATAAAAGCGATGACTTTTCTTCTCTTCATGGCATTTAGGTTCCAATGGCACTTCAATAGCACTTACATCCAAATGAGTCATCAGGATAATAAGCTGAAACAGTACACGTGAAGACATTTTGAAAAGTTGGGTAGACTTTTCTTTAATAGTCTATTGGTGTCAACAGATCCAGAGTAAATAAAACGATTATTCAGGAATATTTCACTTTCTTATTTTCCATAGATATTAAGACACTGGGGTTTTAGCTGTAAAATCCACTCACATATACAGATTTTATACATACTTTGCACATTCCTTGGTGACTGTTTTTCCAATTCATATTGAGACTAAATGTCCATAGGCACTTCCGGAGCGTAAGAGCTTGACAGGGGTTGAGTGTGTTGCATTGTGCAACCAGACTTGGGAGTTAAGGTTAGGAGGGAAGGAGGGGGAAAGGAGAGGCCCAGGAGAGGCTCGAGAGATTTAGACAATTCTGGGAACATATCCACAGAGAAAGGGAAGGACTGTGTTCTCCTTTAGAAAGAGAAAATGGTATTAGAGAGGGGACATAGCCATGACTGCTAACGTCCCATGAATCTATGACCACACTGGATGGTGCGCATGTGAGACAAGGGCCATGTGTTAGGGCATGAGAAAACCTAGGTTAGAATCTCAGCTGTACCTAAGATCTTTACTGCATCAGTAAAGAGAGATTTGGATTGCATCAGTATTTTCTAAGCTTTTTGAATATGAAGACTCCTTTTAACAGCAAAAGCAATTGAGGCGTCCACCCCAGGTAGTGGTACTTCTACATGGTGACTGTACATTGAGTAGTACTTTTAGAGGCATTTATATTTTGTTCATGGAAATTCTGTACATCGGAAAAGAGACACATGAGCAAGCCATTAGTCAGTGTTGGGTGTGTGTTTGGAGTGGCGAGCCCCTTACACAGAATACACAGGCTTCCTGGTGAACTTTGTTGAGAACCCCTGAACTGGGTCTTTCCATTTTAAATTTCTCTTACTTTGTCGCTCTGATTAAAGTATCAGAACACATTAGTCTAATCCAACCTGCTAATTGAAAGCTCTTCATAGAGGAAATTAACCATTCATCAGTCTCTGCATTTCAAAAAAAACATTGCTAAGCTACATCAGACATTTCCTAAATGAATGCAGATAAAGAAAATGTATTTGTTCATTTTTCCTTAATCCTCTCCAGCACCTTTATTTAAATGGGAACTTGTTCGCCATGACTTTGATGTTTAGAAGTGATTGTTTAGATGTTATTTGGGGGTTGCTATCAAGTGCTTGTTAATTCTCCTTTCCTGCTTTTAACACTTGGTGTTGAATATCATTTTTCATAGGGAACTAATGAACATGATTGCAGGTGCCTTTAATCAACAAATCATAGACACTGGAGGCAGGATAGATGGAAAACGTTGCCTTTTCCTCGTCTAGAAAATGGGAATAATAATGTTAACCATCTTCACCTGGTTGTCATGAACGAGAAATACGATTGCCAAGCTAATTGCAAATATAAACACCTGTAAATGAAATTCTAAGTAATAAAAGTAGGACTGATTTGACTAATACAAAATAGAGTGTTTTTAATTTGTTTTTTCCCCCCCTTTATTGATGTCTCCCGGCAATAGTCATTATTACTTTAGTAGTAACAACAACAAAACCAGCCAAAACCACAGCAGCAACTACCTTTGATTGAGCACTTTTATGTGCCTGGAGCTCACTTACGGCATCCTATTGAATCTGCAAAACAGCCATGAAAGGTAAGTGATTGGCCCAAGATCACACAGTCAGTAAATAGCAGAGATGGAATTTGAATCCAAGTCTCACTGACTCCACTGCCCATACATTTCCTTTTGTGTACCGCTACCTCTCAGAGCTAGAACTCTCTTAGATTCTGCTGTCTTGTGTCAGCTGTTACTAGACTCTTGTCCACCCTTTCTGGAGGAGACAGTTGAGCTGCTTACACTGAGGTCTTGGAGAAGGGCCTGTGAGTAAGTGGCATTAATCTCGGATCCCTGGTACTTGGTCTGAGCTGCACAGTGGAATCAACTGCAGATTCTACTAGAATCTAAGCACTACTAGAAGATAAGTACCATGATGAGATGCATTGTTTATTATATTCATTGCTACAGAATTAAAAAAATCCTGATGCTTGGGCCCTGCCCAAGACCTATTAAAGCAATCTCTGGTGAGTGGAGCCTGTGCATAGGTATTTGTTAAATATATGATATTAATGTGCAGTCAAGGTTGAGAATCACTGCTTTAAAGGATTTCTCATGGATCAATTCAGAAAGTCAGTCACTAAGCCTTTACCCAGGAATGATTTGATGATTGATGCAAACAAGAAAATCTAGAAGTGTTGGGTCTTGGAATCAGAGGACATGGGTTCAAATCCTAATTCTTCCGGTTCCCAGCTGTGTGACCTTATGCAAATTACTTAACCCCTCTAAGCCTATTTCCTCATTGACTAATATTTTCAATTTCACAGGACTTCTCTGAGATTAAATTTTAAAATCCACGTAAACATTTCTTTCTACAGTGCCTAACGCATAGTAAATGATGTCATTGTAACCAAAGAAATGAAGGAAAAAGAAATGTAGCATTATAGCAGTTTTTCAGCATTTGTCTGAAAACCTTTATTTAGGTTTGTACAGGAATCCAGACTGAACTGAAGGAAAGGGGAGCCCTCTTTTAAAAACAGTATCAGTGACCTTTTGCAGTGATTAAGCCTCCTGGTAATCTAGCACTTTTATTTTAACCTTTAGCATTTGTGCCAAATTATAAAGTTGGTGTGTTATTTCTCTCTTGCTTCCCAAATAAAGCAGAAAGCTGGAGCTGTAGGCATAATGTGAATGTTCAAAGCTGGCATCCTGTCAAAGGCTGTTTTAGATTCAGCCTTCCGGTCATTTGTTCAAAGGCCTTTGACACTGAAGACCAAAAGATACTGTTGGAGATGCTACTGCTGGCAGTTTAATTGGTATTTTTTCCGGGAATAGACACACAATATCTATATGGGCAGAATGAAACTGGAAGCAGGGCAATTATCCCAGTGAGTTTAGACAGTAAAGAGAAAAAGAAAAGATCCGGCAAAAGAAACTCTTTAAGCAAGCTATTTTGGCTTTTCTAAATAGATAATTTTTTAACTTTATGGCACTAGACACAACTTAAAGGTATTTTTGTAGCTTAATTAGGGGGCTAAGAAAGCAAAAGGAATACATTTAAAATATCCTGCAAAGGACAGGTTTTCTGGTTTGTACTTCTATTCTTAATATAAAAGTAGAGAAATAAATATTGTCATTGTATTTATTGGGAGCAAAGATGATGTTAAATGCATTTCCCACATAGGGGGCAGCCAAGAAGAGAGCAGGAAGAATCCCAGTTAGGAGGACCAGTTAGATGTTTATCAAGTTATGGCTAAACATGTTTTCTTGGTTACTGTTGCAAATATCGATCTGGCCTGGCTCCTGGCCCTTGAGAGTCCTTCTTACGCCTATTTTGTTGTTGAATTTCAATGAGAATTAATAAATTGTTTGACTTTTGTAATTAAACTTCAGAACCTGATTGAAGGGGATTTTAACTTCCTTGAAAATGTACTTTAAGTTAATCTGCTTAAGAGGAATTATCTGTTTCTTACAACAAATTCAGAAGACGATCTTTCCCTTTTATGCCTGGTGGTTTCTGCTGGCCTGGCCATGACTGACGGTGATGTTATACCTTCAAAAAATTATTTGGGGGATTTAAAAAATTCAGTTGTTAAAAATTTAGTTCTTGACTCCTAGAGTTAATTGTCGGCAGAGTGTAGGGTGGTTGTTGCTTTGTTGCGGTGGTTACTGTTATTTTCTCTTTTTCTGTCTTGATTTGCCTTTCAGAATTGCTGCTTTGTCCTGTTTAAGAAATTTGAGAATTCTAGTTCTTTGGGTATTTTTAAAAAGCCAAACACTAGTACAAATTAAGAATGAGAACGATTATTTGAAGAATTATGAATTTGGGGAGTTTTTAGTGAATAAGATCATTTTAAGCATATTTCTCAAAATTGATTTGATTTAATTGAATCTCTTGCATATATGACAATTGTATATAAATTATCATCACTATGACAATTTTTGGAGCACTGTGTACCGCCAAAATTATTTAAGGTGAAAAATGTGAATGAATCCCTACTGTTAGATTAAATTTCTGTGACAAATTTTGAAAAATACACCAAATTGTATTGTAGGCTAACAAGGGCTAAAGTATGGATGATCCTGTTTTTAATTAAATAATATAATTATTATATTTTGTGATTGTGCATTCAATACCTTATGTGGATATTATTGAAATAAAACTAATAATCAGAATGGACTTCTCAAAAAAGAAAAAAGTTTCCATTAGTACTTGGAGGAGAATAGTTTAGTAAGGACAAAAGACTGAAATATTATTCCTAAAGTGGAAATGCTTTTAATACGTTACTTATGATGCTTACCTTTGGCTTGGGCTATCTATCGTTAGCAGCTGTAATTTAACTACTACAGTTTGGGATAGGAAAGAATAGGAAAATGCAAAAGACTCTCACATCCAGTTGTATTCAAAATGGAAGAAAGAGTTGATGTGAAGGCACATTTACTTAAAATAAATAATTGAGGCAAAAATGAGATTTGAATAGAAGTATCTGGGTGCCTGCCTTGACCTCCATTTCTTTTTGTGTGCATAGAGAGACAGCCACGGGAGCAGCGTGAGTAATCCAGGGTTCACTGTCTCCCACTGCCCTTGTCAGATCTAGCAAAGCTCCCTGAAGGAGCCACACTTGCTCAACAGCCGTGAGATGGTTATAAAATTGGAGTTGATTTATAAGCAACCCATTGATTTAAAATACCCTTCAGCTATCCTAGGTCATCATTCTTCTCAAAGTTCATGACCCAATATTTGCAATCTAGTCTTAGAAACTTTGTGGGAGTTTAAAAATAGGGATGATTGTGAAACGAACTTATGAAGCACAGGATTTCATAGAAAAGAGCCATCTCCGTCCATCTTACTTCTCTATACTGTCTAAAGAATTTTTCTACCTCTCAAATTTTAAAAGTAGAATTCCTATTTGAGGGAACTAGGGCCAAATTTCTTTTTGATATAAAATTATTCTAAGGCAACACCTGTTGGGGTTTACATTAACTTGTGGATCTGACCTGAACTTTGGCTGCCTGATCATCCATGGTTTCTTTTCTTTATAACCAAGCCAACAGCAAAAATAAAGTTCCTAGGCTGGTTTGGAGAATATAAAACTCAAAGACTGTGCTTTTTAGAGTAAGAATAAAGGGTTCTAACCATGACTTTTATTTTAAAGTGTGATATTTGAAATAAACAAAATGTGTATTTGTCACTTTATAAGCTTCGGAATGAATATTGAACTGCGTGTCATCACTTTTACCCTACAGAAAAGACAGCCATTTCTAGTTCTTAAGAAATGAATATTTGGAAGAAAAATATCATCTTCTCAGTAATTTCTTGTATGCTTCTTTTAATGTTGGAAAATTAGTTGAGGGTTTTTTTTTTTGAGATAATTGTAAATCTGCAAAGGTAAGATATGCAATCAAAATGAAGAATTCAAAATCATAAGAACTCTTTTATGTTTGCAATAGACTCTATCTCCACATACTATTCATTATATGAGAACTAAAAGAATCACCGCGTGTTTTTTTTAATTTTTTGTTTTTGTCTTTTCAACTACAAATTACTGTTTTTCCCTCTTCTGTGTATGCTGTCTGGATTTGGCTCTACCCTCACAAGGGGCATTCCTTGAACTTTTCATACTCTTTTTCAAGCTCTAAAGGAACACTGTCCTTCTTGGCACAAGACTGGACCCTGGCTAGCGAATCAGACATGTCACACCCATGCCTGTACCCTCTGGGGCCAAGGCTCAGCTGTCACATGGGAATCAGCCCCCACAATTACTGTGGTTGTGATGAAACCGTTACTATGTTTATGGCAGACTCACCTTGCTCTCCAAATTGAGACTTTCGGATTATCCACCTCATGCCACCCTGTCTTACCTATTTTTGACAAAATGTGTAGGTAGGATTTTAGGTTTTGTTTACGGTAGGCATCTAAAATTAGTCTTTTAGAATTATATTTTAATGGGTTATTTTAAAATAAGCTGTAACTCTGGAAGGACATGGAGGAAAGGGCTATGATCTGTATCAAACGGAGAAAGCCTTTGACTACTTAATGCTTTCTTAGCTTTCTTAGTTTTAAAAGAAAGGAAACTTTGCAGTGTGTAATTCTAAGAAAATTGTAAGAAATAAAAAAGTAGAGCAAAGCCCTTTGGTAGGCGAGTGAAGTCTGTGCTTGTGTAGCTTCTGTGATGTCTGACTTGATCATAACACTGAGGTTCAAATGTTGTTTTACACTAATCTTGTGCATTCTGAAAAGGCATAAAATAGTAAAATCTGTTTCTTCCTTTAGCCAATGGTTCTATTGTAATTCAGGAGATATTTTAAAAAGTTCAGATTAACATCATTTTCTAACTGTAAAGTATGCACACCTTATATATGGAATATAAACATTGCAACAGGTCCTGTTACTTCTCGCCCTGATGTTAGCTTTTTATTTAAGTATAAAAGATCTTAACATTTCTGTGGGTTAACTTTAACTGGATGAGATTCGTATTGGTACCAAATGTAAACCCATGTATCTACTAAGTAGATAAAGTGCTCAGGTTCAAGTGTGTGTGGTTCTCACGGTACAAGTAAATTTACAAACCTGAATTATGAGGAATGGTAGCATTTACCACTCAGAATAATCACACATTAGCCTGGGTTATAATTCTCACCACTGTATACATTGAATCAGCTGTGCATGAACATAGGAATAATGCAACATTAAAAAAAACATTGTGCTGCTTTTGCTTTTAAAAGCGCACCAACATTTTTACAAATCCTCTTTAGTAGGAAGTTCAAATAAACTTAAGTAATTTATACCTTGTGCAGTCAGGCAGTTTAAAATGTGCTACAGAGATATATATGAGTAATAAGATATAAAGCATGATCTCGTTGTCTCTGAACTTTGGAATTTTAGCCAGACCTCTTGCATCACATACAAGTAAACCACAGAAGGGGATGCAAAAGTGAAACCAGTCCCGTGGTGCTGTCAGATGGGACCTTCACTCGGCAGATGAGGTGCTTGTTTGGCTTGTCTCTCTCCTCTTCAAATAATGTTCTCCCCCCAGTCCCCGCCAGAAACATGGTGAAATGGTGTTAAAACTGTCCATGCACACTCCTACTCTGGGAGTTAATGGAGAGGACACTCGGCCTGAGGACCTGCAGCAGGCTAGCCACCTCCCGGCTTCCTGCCATTCAGAATGCCACCTCCCAGGCCCTCTCCCAGAACCCTGCTGCCTGCCCTGCTCCTTACTCATGAGGTTTCTCTTTCTAGCCCCTCTATCTGGGCTCTCCTATGCTTGTCTGCAGGGGCTCAGCTCTACCCCCTTTACTCGGTCTGGACTGCCTCCTTCGTAGACAGAGCTGCTAGAAATTGCTGTGTGGTGGTATTTACTGCTCACTTACCTGCTCCCATGACTATATGAATCTTGCTTTGAGATAAAGGCCTCAGAGTCAGGCAGAACTTTTAGGGTTATTTAGTTCCATGTTTGATTTACGTCTTTATTAGTTAGCTAATTATACTGTGTATATCTAATTAAATATCTAACTTCATGTATCACTTTATAGGCAAAAAGACTTTCCAATGTAAGCAAATAGGAAAAACATTTAAGCTGCTGGTTTAAAGGCTGTCAACATAATCCTTCATATCCAGGAATCAGCTTTTTTAAATGAGATCATTTTAAGGAATTTTTTTGTGTGTGTTCTCTTTAATAAACAGGTAGATAGAGGAAAAATCCCTTTTATCACAAATGGTATATTTTGGTAATGTATGGATAAGTGCCTTGACTGAATGTCATGTATATTCTGATAGTACATGTATTAAAAGATTTTAAAATATAAAACCCCACATCTCTAAATTCCAAGAAAAAAATGCTGTGCATATATACAGTTATGGAACTTGTACCATCACCTTCCAGAGGGTTTAGATGTAAAAAGTTCCATGGCTTTTTTGTATTTATAATTGTAAATGGCCTTTTTTTTCCTACCTCAGTTCTCTATGCTCTTTGTTAGTAAGTAGGCAGATGTTTTTGCCTTTTTTAAAAAGTGTGATAATAGGCACATCTACTGCCCTTAACTTCATGAGCTAGAAAAAAATATCCACGGAGCATCCTGGTGCAAGGCGATTCACCTGAGTTCTGTTCCCAAATTGGCAACACGGCAGCCTTGCATGTTGCAAGAGGCGCTTCCCACAAATTAAATTGAAAAAGTCTCTCACATTTAGATACAAACTTAGGGTTTCACCTGTCAGAGGAAAATGAAACCATCCCTAACAGCTTTTTATTTCCTTGGCAGGTTCATGCCTATGATAAAGTGATTTTTCCTCAGGTGAATTACTCCCTCGCGTCGCTGTAGCAGTGACTATATAAGAAAGCTATTTATGAAAACTCTTTAAATGTGTGGTCCCTATTCCCACAGTGTGTCGCTGCCGCCGCCAAGTGACAGGTTGGGAAAATCAGCAAACCCTAAACAATTAAAGCATCAACTCCTCTTTCCAAAACCCGGCTGCCTCCTAGACAAAGATGTTGCCTTCTGCTGTGAGGCGAAGACTCTCTGAATCCCTCTGAACCATTTGTCTCTCCAAATGTATGGCTTCTGCGGAAAAACTTGCATGAGTGATTAAAACAATAATTTTTTTCTCTGAATAAATATATCTAATTTTAGGGTTCAGGGAATTTTTTTAAAAAAATGTGTTCATTTAGTTTTCTAGAATATCACACAAAAACCGTACCATACTACGGGAAAGAAATTCTCTGTCCTAAAAATTCACCAGTCACACCAAAAACTTGTAACTCTGGGAACACACAAGTATCTTGGGGACGTATGCAAAGACTGTTCTCTTTAGCAACCTCATTCTTGAACGGGGCTAAGAGCTTTTCAATTGCTGTGACATTTTCAGCCAGGGAAGTAGTAGTTGTTGCAGAGCAATGTTTTACAGGCAATTACTTTATATGATCAATGGAGCAATTCCCCTTCCAGAAAGGAACCAAAGCAATCAAGTTAAATCATTAAAGAGAGAAAGAGAGAGTGGGAGAAAGGGTTCATCTCATTAGCAGGTGCCAGTGCTGCAGGCACGTTGGTGGCACACAATGTCACTGGCCCTTTAAGACAATGACTGCACTCCCTCCGCCATCACCACCCCCTCCCCATAGCTGTTGACAGGTCTAAACCTCCCTAGCAGCCCATTGTGGCCACAGTAGGAGGCACCTGCAGAAAATGTGCCAAAACCAGGCGGGGAGCAAGAGCTTTTCAATAAGCTCCGCAGCTGGAGAGGAGAGGCAACACTAAACAACCAGGCTGGGCCCAGGCATGTGACAGGGAAAGGGGTCAGAACCAGACACCTCCTATCGGCTTTCTGAGCACTGTTCGGTTCAATTTGCTGACATCTTCTAGCTGGCTTTTCACTATTTGCTTAATATGCTGAGGTATTTAGCTTAAAAGCACTAAATGCTCCATCACGATGAGCAGTTTTCCCTGTTGCCTTTTACTGTTATTAAGGACATTTCCCAGTATTTTCACTCTCTTTCTGCCCCAAACTGAGATTGTTTTCTTTTGCTTCTCTCCTAAGTTGCAGGCATTCTTCACCACCCGCCTCCTGCTTGATTTTACTCCTCTTTAATTCAGGGGCAAGTAAAGCTCTCCCAATTTCGGGATCTGTGCTGCCTCTGTAACACACGCACATTCTGATTGCTCTAAGCACATGTCTGGAAGCTGAATTCTTGAATTGCAGCTCAGTGAACATTTATTGTGCATCTACTGTGTACCCACTGCTGCTCACTGCTCACAGGGCTTCCAGAAATCCAGAGATGGGCAGGACGGGCTTCCCCCTTGATACTATTTAGGATCCAGGGAGTGACTAAATAGCTCACATAATTGGGGGGTTTAGGAATTTGCTTTGCACCCATGCACTTGTTTTTTGTAATATTTACAGCCCCTTTGAGAATAAGCAGGAGCAGAGGGGGAGAATAGCGAGGGACCATGTGCTGATGGTGTAGTGGCCTTGGCTGAGGATGCCTTGGGAAACAAGAGGGCAAATTCTCAATGTCATTTCTCAAAGGTAAATGAGAGAGACAACCTGGTCGGATTCCTCAATTTTGGCAGCTCCTATCTGTCCATGACTCCTTCTGTTTACACAACACTTTCCAGTTTTCGTGATATTTCTACCTATTTTTTTCTCACTTGAGCATGGACATAGTAAGGCATTATCTCTGTCTTGCAGATAAAAACATCTGAGACTCAGGGCTAAGCACCTTGCCCAAGGCCACATAACAAGTAGGTGGTAAGTGCAAAAGCCTGCCAGGGACCCAGTTCCCCTGTGCCCACCTAACCCTTGGCTCCCTCTCTGCCCCACTGTGCCTCTTCAGTCAACCAGCACGAGTGTGCACAAGAGTGTGCGACTCAAGAACTTCAGCAATGCACAGCCTCATTTTCACAGTAAAACTCTTTTCCCCCTCCTACAGATGGAGAGTGTTGGCGTGTACGGATTCTGTGGGTGTAAAGCAAAGAACAAAATGAAGCGTGATTCAAAGTGGGAAATAAGCGCTTCAGGTAGGAAATGGACTGATATGTGTAAGTATCAAACTGGCTTCTGAAATAATTACCCCTAGAACTTCATTCCTTTGGAGAGGGACTAGGTACATTTAAAACTGGGATGATTAAACTTCTGCGCACACATTTGCCAAATTGCTGCTGTGGAACAAGCAACGTCTACGTGTCCAAAAAGCCAAAAAGTGGTAAGAGGCTTGGGAGAAAGAGTGTTTTTGAGGCACCGTCGAGTCAGTTTCCCACCTACCCAAAGCCTGGGATCATGGCTGGCCGTGCTCACAAGTGCAGACCGTGGAGCGGGACCTAGCGTCAGTCTGCCAGTTCACGCTGTCTCCCTGCTCTGTTCTGGTGGCCCTGGGAGACTGTCTCTGTTCAGACTCATACAAAGGCAGGAAGAGATGGTCTCTGGCTCTTCTGAGCATGTTTTTGCTTTACCAGGTCTCTCCTCTCAGAGGACTGGTCTTCCTCACTGCCTCCCTCCAATTCTGGCGAAAACAAGAGGACTATTCATGTAAAAAGAGAAAGAAAGAAAAAGGGAGGGGGAGATGCCACCGACAAACTCCATTGAAAGCCACTGGCTGTTCATTTACATTCACACTTTTAAAAAATGTTAACTAATGATGTTAAATGGTTTGCCAAAGGTCCTGGCAGGTCAGTTGTAGAAGTGTCATTTCTGCCTAATTAGGGCTCTTGTGGCTGCCCGGGGGCCTCCCAGTGCAACTGGTGACAAGCCTAGAGCTGACAGCTTCAATTGGTGCCAATAGGAAGGTTGGGCTGGTCACGGTTTCCAACTCAGCCAGGTGTTTGCTGAATGGGGGAGGGACTTGGCGAGATCTGAGCACTTCTGTGATCCTTTTTCTTTCTCTGCTCCCTCCAAGTCTTTCCCCTTTGCCTGTCCTGTCTTGTGTCAAGGTCAAGAATGAGCTTTGCTAAATCAGCAATTTGGGTTATCTCTGGGAGGTCATTAGCAATCCCCAGCCTAGACATTTCAAGTGGTCTTGGACCTCGGATGCTAGATTTTTTTTTCCCCCCTCTCTAAAAATCAGAGAGTAGGAAAGGAAAGGGAATGCTTTAGGTGAAAAACAATAGTAGAAAGAAAACAAAACAAAAAAGCCCAGAAAACTGCATAGCCATCAAAGTGTTAAACTTCTGAAGACATTCATAGTAATAAAATTGTTTAAAGAGAAAACAGCTAAAGCATCCTGATCAACGAACAGTTTAAATATTTTAAAGAAGAAAATGATAATGAAAAGAAATCCTATAATGTTTCATGGGATGCACATAGTACGTATAGTAGATGTTCCATAAGTAATTTATTATTTGTTTTTTTTTAGGAAGAAAATTATTGTCTAAGAAATAAAGAATGATTGCTAGAGATCTTGCTACTTTTCGTGGTTGCTTTACCTATTCTATAATGCTGTATTTGAATTTCTCAGTTGTCCATAAAGTACATGCCAAGTTGAAGTCTCGCTTTATGGGTTGGTATGATTTTTTTGGTTTTGGTTTTGTTTTATTTTTGACAACTTAAAACAAGTAAGATACCACTAGTGCTTAGCACCTACAAGCTGCAGCAACTGCCATACAAGGAGACTGTCCTAGGGCAATGATAGGACAGCTGTGTCTAGAATTTGGGTTTGAGCAACTGGCAGATCCTGCGGGGATAACGACATTCCCTAGTTGTACCTGAATTGATCACGCCAGCACTCTCACACACACACACAAAGCACATGCACAGACAGAGTATGTTAACAAGTCTGGGCATTTGGGACAATGTCGTGTTAAACTAAAGAGAAAAGGTGAGCTGGAAAAAGCAACATTTGTTTTATGAAACTCTAAGTCCAGATCCAAAGGTTATAGTTCTGGAAACGAGAGGGTGTCTAAAATGAAACTTTGGTGTTTCAGCTTCTTTTCTTTGTCTCATGACCTCTTTCTCACCTGCTGCCTCTGTTTTCTCTAATATGGGACAAAGAAAATTGGGGCCAGAAATATAGATCATTTGTGCCTGTTGATTTTATCAAAGGAGCATTCTGAAGGTTAAATGAGACAGCGGATATAAGCTCTCCTAGGACAATACCCGGCACAAATCAGGTGCTCAACAGCTCAGTTCTTTCCCGGCTGTTTTGAGTCCTTCCTGGGTAAGACCATGTGCTTTCTGTGGTGTCAAGTTATTTTCCAGTCTGGTGGCAGGTGAGCTACTGAGTGAAGGTGGAGACTCATTCAGCTCTGAATCTTCAGTGCCTGGCATGGAAGGTACCAGAACAAATTTGAACAAACAGAATTAATAAAACTGACTAATAGGCTGACCTCATGAATGAGGCTGACCTCATGAATGATGCTGAACAAATTGATCTAGATATATTCAAACTGTTTAGTGGGGTTTCTGAACACCCCACCCCAAGGATCTCTTCTGTCACTAACTTCCCTTAAAAGACCTACTTTGCATTTTCACCTTATCTGATTTTTGCCTGTCCCTTTCTGACTACATCATAAGTTCTTTTTC
Source organism: Nycticebus coucang (assembly GCF_027406575.1). NCBI lineage: Eukaryota > Metazoa > Chordata > Mammalia > Primates > Lorisidae > Nycticebus > Nycticebus coucang. The sequence goes on along the minus strand of NC_069782.1, from coordinate 145,570,408 downwards.
CTCTTCCTTGATGACCTTCTTTGTTTTTCTTGCTGTTCCTGTTGGCTGTTGTTTACTCACATGGCTTTTATTCTGGGGTCTCCTTTCTGGTCTTGTTCCCGCACTGCCTCCCCACCCACCTAGATCCTGACCCCCAAAGCTTCAGTTGCTGCCTGTGCCCTTGGAGGGCCAGCGATTGCCACGCAGCTCTTCTGAGTGCTAAAAAGCGGCCACTTAGGAATCTCCTGTGGTAAGGAATATGAGTATTTAAAAATCATTCTAGAAGAGATTAGTGGTAAAGAAAACCTTCCTCAGCAACTCCATCAGCATGGAAAAAGCGGACAATTCATTACTAAAACTAAAAAACCTTTTGAAGACTTACGAACAGAGGACAGAACATGTGAATTTCAAGTCCTGTGTTTTGTGGCTTTAATACACTCCGAGACTGGTATTTGTGATAACTGATTAGTACCATGGTGACCCTGGAAAGGTGAAAGTATGTTTATCCAGGGGTCCTCACACTTTTTAAACAGGGGGCCAGTTCACTGTCCCTCAGACCGTTGGAAGACTGGGCTATAGTGTAAAAACAAAACAAAACTATGAACAAATTCCTATGCACACTGCACATATCTTATTTTGAAGTGAAAAAACAAAACGGGAACAAATGCAATCACACCACCTCATGTGGCCCACTGGCCGTAGTTTGAGGACCCCTGAAAGACAAGTCTGACTTGGTTATTCCCTAGCTTAGGGCTTTTGGGTGGCCCTTCCAGATCTGGCTCTGACTTCTCTCTGACCTTGAACCTTTCCTCTGGTCATGCTGATCTGCTAGGAGTTCTCTGGACATGGGGGCGTGTTTCATGCCTTGAGACCTTTGAACAAACTCTTACCCTAGGATGTCCACCTTTCTCCCATTGTTCTCTCAACAAGCACCTGTTATTAGGAAGGATTCTCAACTCCATGCCACCTTCTCTGCAAAGCTTCTTCTGACCTTCCCAATTTGAATTGACCTTTTTCTCTTTTGTGACCTGCTGTAGAACCTTAATGTTCTTCTAATAATATGATATATATTTTTTTGTTACATGGATCGCTTTTAGAATGCTTGGGTCATGGCTATGAGCATCCCCATCATCCAGATGGTGTTCATTGTACCTGTTAGGTAGGTTTCTTCCTGTCCTCCTCTGTTTGTTTTCTGCTAAGGTTGACATTCCTCTGTGCACACATGTGCTAATCAGTTAGTTTCAGTTTAATAGTATGTGTAGTGTTTGTTTTTCCAGTCTTGTGATACTTTGCTTAGGGCAATATAATAGTAATAACCTTTTATCAGTATGCCTTCTTGGTGCCAATAAGTGTGTTTTCAATTGTTGTGTCATTTAAGCCTTGATATCATATGAAGAAGGCACTGCTGTAGATACAGTCCTGAGTCACTTAATGATGGGGATACGTTCTGAGAAATGCATCATTAGGAGATTTTGGCTTTGTGTGAACATCATAGTGTGAACTTACACAAATCTAGATGGCACAGCCCCCTACACAACTAGGTACTATGGCTTGTTGCTGCCAGACTGCAAACCTATACAGGGTTAGGGTTAGGTGACTGCCCGGAATACTGGTGCAGTTGTAACACAACAGTGAGTATGTGCGTCTCTCAACATCTCTAAACATAGGAAAGGTACAGTAAAAAATACAGTATTAAAATCGTAAGGTACCACGGTCGTGTATGGGGTGCCTCATTGATAAAAACATCGGTGTACAGCGCATGACTGTATTTTGCCAGGGGAGACCCTGCAGCTTAAGTCACATGTTTGATGTCACAGAGCTACAAACTGGTGGAGATGGGACCTGGGCCCAGCCAGCATGGCTCAAGCACACACATTTGACCACACTCTAGAACCACCAGAACAGGCTGTCATTTGTTATCAGTAGCCACCACGCTGACAGAGAGGGCATTATGGTTTTCAGTTCATCTTTCTCCAGGTGGGGAGCTTCGTGAGGGTGGTGGTGCTCATGTAACCTTGTGTTCTAGTGCCTGTCAGGCTAGCACATGAGGAGACTAAATGTTTATGAATTTAATAAAATGGCATTGGACTGTGCTGTCCTATATATTTCTGTGTGTGTATATCTGTATATACATTCTTTCTCTCCCTGCTTCTCCTGTTCTTTTTATATATGCATATATAAACATATAAATATACATATTTCGCATACACATATGCATGCACATATTTGCATATTCATATGCACATATATAGGCATATGCACATAAATTAACATTATGTATTGATATATACATAAATTAATATATATTATCTATAACTATAAAGAACGCAAGAGAGGCAGACAGAGAATCACTTGCAGTCTGATGCAATAGATGTGTATTACATGCTGTCTTTGAATTCTGTGTTCAATCTAGTTTCCTTGCAGAATGGGTAAGACACCACGCACCCTGGCCCGCGTGTTCCTAAAGACAGACCTCTGAGCTCTCAAAGTGCTGCCATGGCGTATCACAGTACACCACTCAGTCCCTTGAGGCTGAGCTTGTTAATGGTGGTGACATGGGTTTCATTCTCTGCCAAGAATGCCCAAAGTGCCCACAGCGCCCACCATGACCTCCTATAATGTGCTGGGCAGTGTCCAGGCCTCACTAGCACGCCAGCAGTGAGAACAGCCTTGGCACAAATACACAGGGCTTTGCCGGAGCTCAGAGGCAACCATGAGATCCGGAAGGTTGGGTGAAGGTCCAACGAGAGCTGATTCCAGGACAGCAAACCCTCCGTTCACCCTTTGAATTGCATTCTCATGCTAGTGCCTGGAAAGGGAAGAAGTTTGTGTGTCATTTATGTTCAAGTGCCTGTTTGACACTGAGTGGGTCACATTTATTTTGCCCTATGTGAGCATAAAAAATCTCTGTTTTAAAGTCGGATTCTAGAACTTTAAAAGCTGTCGAGTTCATCTCTATTTTTCCAAAGTCATTCAGTAGCGCTGGTGCCCCTGCTCCCCTCCCTGCTCCTGTCCTTGCCTTTCTGGACCCCTTTCTCTCAGCCTTGCTAAATCATACCCACCGTTTAAGAACCCCTATCTCTTAAGATGCAGAACTCTGACAGGGTGTAGAGGCTTGGATGCAAACACGGGAAAAATCACAAGGTTATTTCTTACACTTTTGCACAAGAGTATAGGAACTGCAGAGCTGAGTCAACTGGTGCTTCTATGAGAATGGAATGTCTTTGATGTTTTCTGTTTTATTTTATTTTATTTTATTTTATTTTTTGAGACAGAGCGTCAAGCTGTCACCTTGGGTAGAGTGCTGTGGCGTCACAGCTCACAGCAACCTCCAACTCCTAGGCTCAAGCAAGTCTCCTGCCTCTGCCTCCCAAGTATCTGGGACTACAGGCACCTGCCATAATGCCCAGCTATATTTTGGTTGCAGCCTTCATTGTTGTATGGCAGGCCCAGGCTGGATTCGAACCCTCCAGCTCAGGCCTTGAGCCACAGGCACCAAGCCTCTGTTTTATTTTTTAAATATTTGCAAATACAAAATAGTGTTGTTCTTCCATAAAAACCCAAGTTTGTGGTTATAAATGGAAATAATTTTCCAGAGTGCTTTCATGTGTTCTTGATGCAGGACAGCTCAGAGGCTTGCCCTGTGCCTTCGCACACAAGGCCCCATGTCTGGTATACCTGTGCTGTCACCATCTTGGAATTGTTAATTCCTTGAATGAGGAGTCCTACATTTTCATTTCACACTGGGCCCAGCAAATTATATTTGTGGTCCTATAAACATAAGGGTTATGGGATCACCCCTGATCCCCCACCATGAAGCATGGAGTTACAGCTTTAAACCTTAACATGGCTGTTACGCCCATGCAGGACAGCATGGGAGGTTGGGTGATCTTTAAGAGAGGGGAGAGGCAGGAAGGGTTGGGGGCCCTGGGTGCCAGCTTCCAAGGATCAGCCCTGCCTCGTGGTGTTGTCACGGTCTATCTACCAAGGCCAAGGAGGTGAGCAGTCGTTGTGTAATTCACATGCAGCAAAGCTTCTTGAGAGAGTTCTGTTGTCCACCCGGAACTGCCAACTCACTTGGTGAAGATTTTCTGCTTGTTTGAAACTTCCAGGAACAAAAAAAAGACCCTAGAGAAACACACCAGGTTTGAAAATGGAGTTTTCTTTTAAAAATGTGTATCTGTAAATTCTTATTCCAGCTTGTCATTTAATTTCCTTTCATTTTGATAACCTACTGTCTTATTCCAAAGGGGACTTTCAGACAGACATATAATCAAATAATAAAAATGCTGCATTTGAGAAATAAGACTGAAAGGAAATTAGGGCAGAGTCAAGGGTAAGATTAGTTCACAAGTGTGTACCATGAGGTCTTGTTGAATTTTTAAAAATGGGCCCCACACACCATGCCTCCACGCGTCCAGCAGCACAGCACAGGCGGAACAGTGGCCAGCGGCAGGTGTGAGGCAGGAGAAGGTGGAGGTGGGAAGCAGGTCCCAGCTTGGCTTCTGCTGGCCTCAGTGGAGGATGGGGAGATGTCCTGGGAGCATGGTGGGATTTTCCAGAAATCTCTTACCCAGGGGACCTGGCTAGTCCAGAGTGAAGCTTCCCTTGGAGGAAAGGGGTCACTTTGAGCACACGACGGTATCTTGGTGGCCAGTCTGTCCCGCCTCTGCCTACAGGCTGAGTAGGGCTCCAGCAGACAACACACACAGCTCTTCACTCCTGCACGCCACCTGCGCTGCCCTCTGCAGCGTTGCGTGGGATGGTGGCGTCGGTGAGCCTGGAGCTGGCTGTGTTGGTGACGCTCACATGGTAGCAGTGGCCCCAGCACTAGTAGCATCTGTACCAGTAGGGAGGTGGCACCAGCACCTTCCAAGTGGATGTGGCAGCATTGAAAGAGCTGCAGTGGTGCAATGCTGCAGTGTCCGCAGCAGGGGCGAGCCCTGCCAATGGCCCCATGGGTGACCGAAGCCCAGACCTGGAGATACTGGGAGAGTCTTATTCAACGAGGTATTTGAGGCTCTGCCTGAGGGAAACTAATCCAATGGTTGGGAGAAATTGGAGCCAAAGACATGCTTTTTATGCATTTCTTATGTTAAAATGTCCCTAATTTTAGCCTTAGTATAGTGTGACCACGAAGATATGAGTGACATGAGATCTAGAGCATTCATAACTAACCAGCTGGCAAGAGAAGCTCAGTTTCCCCGAGTGTGGGCAGGTGAGCACATCTCGTTCATTCCATAAACATCTGCAGAATCCCTGCCGGGTCAGGAGTCACTTTGCTGGGATCTAAATCCGGCTCTGCCACTTACTAGTCTGTGATCTTAAGCAAAGTATGTGATTTCTCTGAACCTATTTCCCCAACTGTAATATGAAGGATAAATAATAAGTATCTACCTCATTGGGTTTTAGGAGAAACAAGTGCATCTGAAGTGTTGAGCACAGTGCCTGCACAGGTTAAGTATGATTAAAGGTTGTGAGATGTACAGAGCTGTGTAATCCCCCATTAATTAAAGTATTGTTTGTCCACAGAAGGGAATGCACAAAGCACAGAAGGCTATCCTGTGTTAACTGAGGCTATCATGTGGTACAGAGATTATAAGTGATTTGACTAGATTATCCTTCTTATCTGCTTTTTATGATTTTTCCAGTGTACGTGAACTATGAGATTTTAAAACAGAAAGGGCACTGGGTGCAGTGGCTCACATCTGTAATCCTAGCACTCTGGAAGGCCAAGATGAGAGGATTGCTTGAGGCCAGAAGTTTGAGACCAGTCTGAGCAAGAGTGAGACCCATCTGCGAAAAATAGAAAAATTAGCCAGGCATGGTGGCAACACCTGTTGTCTCAGGTACTTGAGAGGCTGAGGCAGGAGGATTGCTTGAACCCAGGAATTCAAAGCTGCAGTGAGCTAGTGCCACTGCTCTGGAGCCTGGGTGAGAGAGATTCTGTCTCAAAAACAAACAAATAAACAAAAACCAGAAGGAGAAACAGTCCCAATTCCATCTGCTCTTCCCTTTGGTACTTTTAAAGAATTAAATCATAGCTGTGTACATTAATGCCCCTTTGGTACTTCATTCAGCTCCACAACACCTCTGTCCTCCATGTGCCTGGCCAGATCCTACACGGGTGGTCACGCAGCCCGTGTAGGCTGCTGTCAGAAGCTCTTTCTCAGAGGGTCCGCTTGTAGCTTCTGGTCTTTGTGTTTCACTCATCCCCTCCTCCAGTGAATGCTGATTAACCACCTCTTATGTGCCAGGCATGGGGATGAGTTCTAGGGAGAGGGAGACAACGTGAGTGAAAACCAGCAGGCCCCTTAATGCAGCTGGTAAGTTAGTGATGCTCTCAGACTGTCCTCCAGTAATCAAACACGTCATGCCAGGTGGAAGTGTTATGGACACATGGAAGGCAGTGCTCTGACTGTGGACGGCAGAGACGGGCAAAGGGTGATTGTCAGCTGAGTTGGGAAGGATGCATAACGTTTGTTGGGTACATGGGGTCCTTTGGGGCCGCACACACACACATTCCCGTCTGTGTGATGGCCTTTCAAATGTCTGAAGATGGAGGCTCCCCTGGAGTCATAATTCTCTTTTAGCTTTTTCTTCCCAGGATGTGATTTCACAGCTTGTTTTCATTCTGACATCCAGTTTGGTCATGAGCTCCCTTTTATAACCGTTTTATCGAGCTATAATTCATACACCATACAATTCACCCATTAAAATTCAATGATTTTTAGTAAATCACAGGAGTTGTGCAATCATCAGCACAATTGAGTTTAGAACATTTTCATCACTCCCAACAGAAACCTTTACATCCATGATAGTCATTTCTCCCCAAAACCTCAGCCCTGGGAAACTACTAATTATTTTCAACCACTATAGATTTACCTCTTCTGGACATTTGTAGGAATGGGATCATATGGGATTTCTTTTGTAACTGCTTCTTTTTTTTTTTTCTTGAGACAGCTTCTCAAGCTGTCGCCCTGGGTAAAGTGCTATGGTGCCGCAGCTCACAGCAACCTCATACTCTTAGGCTTAAGTGATTCTCTTACCTCAGCCTCCCAAGTAGCTGGGACCACAGGCGCCCGCCACAATGCCCAGCCATTTTTTTGCAGTTGTCATTGTTGTTTGGCAGGCCTGGGCTGGATTCAAACCCGCCAGCTCTGGTGTATGTGGCTGGCACCCTAGCCGCTTGAGCTACAGACGCCGAGCCTGCAGCTGCTTCTTTACGTAGCGTGAGCCTCATCACCTCTCAGTGTGTGTCAGTGCTTCCCTCCTTTTCCTTGCTGAACCATATTGCATCGTATGGACAGATCGGATTTTGTTTACCTATCAGTCAGTTGGTGGATATTTTGAGTTGTTTCTATCGTCTGGCTATTGTGAATGATGCTGATATGAACATTCATGTATAAGTTTTTGTCTTGACATTATGTTTTCACTGCTTTGGGGTATATATTGAGGAGTGAAATTGCTGGATCACATGGTAACTCTAGGTTTAACCTTTTCTTTCTTTCTTTTCTTTTTTTTTTTTTTTTTTTGAGACAGAGTCTTACTCTTATCACCTGAGTCGAAGTGCAGTGCTGTGATTATAGCTCATTGCAACTTCAAATTCCTGGGCTCAAGTGATCCTTCTGCCTTTGCCTCCAGAGGAACCGGGACTACAGGCACACATCATCATCCCCAGCTAATTTTTCTCCCTTCCCCTCCCACTTTCCTTCCTCTTCTCTCCTCCACACCCCATTTTTTGTAGAGATGGGGGTCTTGCTCTTGCTCAGGCTGGTTTCAAACTCCTGACCACCTCTGCTTCCCAGAATGCTAGGATTACAGGCACCAGCCATTGAGCCCAGCCTGTTCGAGGAACCACCAGACGGTTTCCCACTGTGGCTGCACCATTTCTTTCCCCACATCCTTGTCAACGCTTTCTGTTATCTGTCTTTTTGATTATAGTCACCCTGTGGGTGTGAAGTTTTGATTTGCATTTCGCTGATAACCTTATGTTAGTATCTTCTCACGTACTCACTGGGCAGTTCGTATACGCTCTGTGGAGAAATGTCTGTTCAGATCCTTTGTCCATTTTTAAGTGGGGTTATATTTTTTCTTACTGATTTGTAAGAGTTCTCCATATATTCTAAATCTCCCTTTTCAGGTGTATGATTTGCAAATATTTTCTCCTATTCTTTGTGTTATCTTTTCCCTTTCTTGATGATGTTTCTTTGAAGTGCAAATGTTTTGAATTTTGATTAAGTCTGGTTTATCATATCTAAGAAACCATTGCCTAATACAAAGTTTCAAAGATTTATACCTATGCTCTTCCCTTTTGTTTTTTCTAAGAAGAGTTTTTTGGTTTTAGCTCTGACATTCAGGATTTTTGTCCACTTTGTATGATACCAGTTGTACCGGTATAATTTATTGAAAATAATATTCTTTCCCCACTAAATTATCTTAATATTCTTGTCAAAAATCAATTGAGGCCAAGCGTGGTGGCTTGTGCCTATAATCCCAGCACTTTGGGAGGCCGGGAGTTTGAGATCAGCCTGGACAACATAGCAAGACCTCCCTCTATAAAAACTGATAAGAAAAAAAATAACTGGACATGGTTTTGTGTGCCCATAGTCCAGCTACTTGGGAGACTGGGGCAGGCGGATCTCTTGAGCCCAGGGTTGAAACTGTGATTGTACCGCTGCACTCCAGCCTGGGGGACGGAGCAAGACCATGTTTCAAAACAAAACAAAACAACCAATTGACTATAGATGTGACGGTTTATTTCTGGACTTTCAAATTCTGTGCCATTGTTATATATTTGTATAACCTTATACAAGTACAGAATCTTCTTGATTACTGAAGCTCTGTAGTAAGTTTTAAAATCAGAAACCGTGAGCCCTCCAACTTTGTTTTTCTTTTTCAAGATTGTTTTGTTTATTCTGCGCCCTTTGCTAAATTACCATATGAATATAGGGATTGGGTTGAAACTGTATCGGGTGTCCAACCATGGCCCATGGGCCACATGCAGACTTTTGAGGACAATTTTGCTTACCTGCGGTGTCAGATATTGCATAGATTATGCACGAACCGTTTTTTTTGCTCATCAACTGTCATTAGTGTTTGTGCATTTAACGTGTGGCCCGAGACGTCCTTTCTTCTGTGTGGCAGCAAAAAAGAAAGGTTGGACACCCCTGCCAGTGTCAATCCATCTGGGGAGTATTGCCATTTTTAACAGTATTGTAAGTCTTCTCATCCATAAATGTGAAATATATCTTGTTTTTTTAGGTCTTCTTTAATTTCTTTCAACAGTGTTTTATAGTTTTTAGAGTACAAATTTTTACCTCTTTTGTTAAATTTATGCCTAAATATTTTATTTGTGTGAAGCTATTATAAATGAAATTATTTTCTTAGTTTGGTTTGGGGGTTGTTCATTTCGCATCCCTTTAAGAATGTGGTCCCTAGAACCATCTGATTGGCACTAAACACGGTGAGATGCTCACCTCACACTTGGGGATGCAGTTATCTACAATAACCCATGACAAAGTTAGCTCCTTGTGGGAGGGGAAGTTGGAGTGGAGTGGTTGGCATAGCAACATCATACCCACGGCTCATATCAACAGAAGCCCCCTAGATCTTTGCAGGCCTTCTGCTGCTATGTTGTGTTCCCCTCATTTTATACCTGGGAGGTTAGTTCTTGGGAGCCATGGGTAACATGTTACCCTGACCATTTCAGGCCATTTCTCCCAGTCTGTGAATGAGATTGATTTGGGTGCTGATTCTGACCTCGTCGTGATATCTTTGTCCCCAGCCTATCCACAAATGCGAAGAATGTGCCCTCAATTTTATTTTCATTTAATCCAGTAATAAAAATGTTTACCAGAACTTTGCTAAGTATAGATGCTTGATGTCCTGAAATCAGAAACTCTCTCTGAGATTATTAAATTGTAGCCCCTGAATAATGGTATCCAATCAGTTCCCAAGCCATTCACTGGTCCCTGCACATAACCTAGCAGTCCTTATACCAAAGTCTACAGGTGCATGAACCCATATGTCAACCCCAATGAACTTTTCAGATGCCCTATTAAATTCGGAAACCCTTGATCTACCTCACTTCTCCCAGTTTCATAATCCTACCAAAGAAAGAAGCAAAGAGGAGTTTCTTTGTGAACCCACAATGGGTCCTGCTGATTCCTGCTTTCTATATCTTCATAAACCGTAGATCACCTTGTATAATCCATTCTTGAATTATTTTCATCAAACTCACTACCCAGTTATTCTCTTACTTCAAGAGAATTAACCTCAGATGAAGAAACTGACGACCGCAGAGATGAAGGTCATGGGTAAAACTGGTAAGTGTGGAGGGAACACTGGAGCCCAAAGCTCAGGATGGCATGTCCTGTGCTTCCTTCTCTGAGGATGGAGAAAGACTGCTCGAGTGTGGACAGGCGTGAGCAGGTGTGGGCATGGGAAGAAATTCAGTTGTCCTTGCCCGCAGATAAACCTAAGTGTACCAATTTCTCTACCCAAAGCAAAATACTACTTTGCTAGAAGTGCCTTAGAAAACTCCAGAAGGTAGGCAGAGCATGAAAAAAAGACTTTGAAACCACATTTGTGGTTCCCTATCATCTCTTTTAATTCAGGGTCCTCTTAGGCCTGAATTGTCTGGATTTCATTAATTCAACAAGCATCTATTCATGCACATTTTTTCCAGCCTCCATTGTAGGCCTTGGAGATTCTGAGATAGAAAAAATGTAGCCCCTGCCCAGTGGGAGCTCTGTGTCCAACAGAGAAGGTTGACAGGTGAAACCTGCACTGTGATGTCCTGCAGTGGGTACTGTGGTAGACCCTGCCTTGCCACCCCATCCCCTGAGGTCCAGGGTTTCCTTTCATGAATTCAAGATGGCAAGTGACAGAGGTGGATCAATGTAGAACACAAACCAGTCAACGAATACTTACTTCACATCTCTTATGCGCCAAGCACTATCCCAGACATGAGAATACAGCAGTGAAGAAAACAAAAACTCCTGTTATCATGGAGCTTACATTCTAGAGTGTGCAATGTGTATGTGAATCTTAACATATATGTTAAATGACAATGTGGTATCGAGAAAAAGTAAAGCTGAATGAGGGATAAGGAATGATGGGGGTAGAAACGGTATTGGGATTTAAAAATAGGAGGATTTAAAAATCTGGGGGAGGACTTACTGAAAAGGTGACTTTTGAGCAGCAACATGAGGAAAGTGAGTGGTCAAGCCATGTGTATCTCTCATGGAGGAGCATCCCAGGCAGAAGGGACAGCTCATGCAAAGGTCCTGAGGTGGGAGTTGCCTTGTGTGTCAGAGATCCTTAAGGAGGCCATATAGCTGAGAGGGGGGCCATGTAGGGCCTTGTAGGCCATGATAAGAACTCATGCTTCTCTGAGGTGCAAACTCAGGATGGAGAATGACGGGAACTTACGTTTTTACTTACTTTTATTTTTTTCCAAGATGGAGTCTTGCTCTGTCACTCAGGCTAGAGTACAATGGTGTCACCATAGCTCACTGCAATCTCAAAACTTTTGGGTTCAAGTGATCCTCCTGCCTCAGCGTGCCAGGGTAGCTGGAACTACAGGTGCTAATTTTTGAATTTTTTTTTTTTTTTTGTAACGAAGGGGTCTCTATGTTGCTCTGGCTGCTCTTAAACTCCTAGCCTCAGGTAACTCGCCTACCTCAGCCCCCCACTGTGTTGGGATTATGGGCGTGAGCCACCACCCCTGGCTTACTGACATTTTTGAAGGATCCCAGTGGTCATGCTGAGAACAGACTTTGGTAGGGAGCAGGGGGGCAGAGGAGAGGCCGCTAACTTGGTTGTGAAAACGAGAAGAATAATGATGACACCAGAACGTGTGGCGTCACCCATTCATGGTGCCAGCGATTGGAGGAGGAGCAGATTGGGGGTGGAAGGAGATCAGGTGTTTGGTTTGGGGCCTGTGAGTACAGATGCCTGTTAAACATGCCCTGGGGATGTGCTGAGCTCCAGCTAGACTGGGAATGTCAATGTGGGGCATGTGGTACTTACTGCCGAGAACCAGCAGAGATGCCAAGGAGCCTGTAGGTGGGAATGAGATGTCTGGGGGTGAAAAGCCTGGCACACCCTCACACTCAGAGCTCACACACGTGAGGAACAACCGGGGGAGGAAGTCTGAGGCTCTGTTGTGTGACAGGAGAAGACAAGCAGGAGGATGTGGTGTCCTGGAAGGCAAGTGAAGAGGTGTTTCCACAGGGTGGTCCGCTGTCAAGTGGACCGACTGGCTGCATCTCATGAGGACTGAGGATCAACGCCTACTCATGGTTTTTGTGGCCATGCTAGGGAAAGGAACGACAGGCAGGTAGCCCTCCTGAACCCCCCACCCCACCCTGCAGGCCTGTCCAGGCTATCACAGGGACGGCCTCCTGCACAGACTCACACTCCACCCTGTGCTCCCACCTCCATCCTCCAATGGCAAAACGAGTCTGGCCTCCTCATGCCAGCATTGCTGCCTAAGATGCTTGTCAAGTTACAGCATTTACATTTGTGGGATGAAGTCCCTGTTGTGATTGTGTCCTGTACCCAGGGGCTGTGCCACATACCCTTACATTGTGCCCAGTGTTCCCTCCCTTCCCTCCCTCTCCCCCCAACTTGAACTCAATTGAATTTTTTCTCGTGTGTGGGCATGTCTTAGTTCATCTCAACGCTACTTATTTTTACCAACTAAAAGCACACAGATTATTTCCAAACATGTATGGTCACAGGGTGCATTTCAATACATATGTCATTTAATATGTCAATTTCCCCCATTAGTATCATTGTTCTCTCAATTATTCTTGCCCAAGTATCTTAGTCTGTTCAGGTTGCTATAGCAAAATCCTTAGACTGGGTAATTTATCAACCATGGAAATATATTGCATATAGTTCTAGAGGCTGGGAAGTCCAAGACCAGCATGCCAGCTGATTTGGTCCCTGGTGGGGGCTCATTTCTCACAGCTGGCACCTTTTACACATTCTCACGTGGCAGAAAAGGTGAACACACTCCCCCAGACCTCTTTCATAAGGGCACTATTCCCATTCATGAGGACTGTGCCCTTATGACCTAGTCATCTCCCAAAGGCCTTACCTCTTTTTTTTTCTTCTTCTTATTATTTTTTATTTTTTTTTTGTAGAGACAGAGTTTCACTTTATGGCCCTAGGTAGAGTGCCATGGCATCACACAGCTCACAGCAACCTCCAACTCCTGGGCTTAAGCAATTCTCTTGCCTTAGCCTCCCGAGTAGCTGGGACTACAGGCGCCCGCCATGACACCCGGCTATTTTTTTTGTTGTTGCAGTTCGGCCGGGGCCTGGTTTGAACCCGCCACCCTCGGTATATGGGGCCGGCGCCTTACCGACTGAGCCACAGGTACCGCCCAGGCCTTACCTCTTAATACCAATACCTTGGGGGGTAGATTTCAACATGCAAATCTTAAAGGGACACAGATAATCAGACCATGGTGCCACCCTGTGGAAAGTGTAAGAGGAGTCAATTCCCCCCTGACTGTTTGGGGTAGGGAGTTGAGGGGCAGGAAATCTAAGTGGAGCCTTATAGAGAAGAGCAGTGTGGGGGTGCTCCAGGTAGATGGCGGGCATAGGGGGTGGAAAAGCAAAATCTTGGTGCTGGGAAAATGCAAGTGGGTTTGGGACAGGTGAACAACCAGAGCAGCTGGAAGATGGACTCATGGGACACAGGGCTCGTGCTGCCTAAGAGGGAACTGCTTGTGAAGGAACGTTAGGGATTTCCTTTCTGGTACAGTTGTCCCAGGGAGAATGGGACCAATGTGACCAGTCAGCTGGGAGCATTGGGAAGGCCGAGAGGAATGAGCAGAGAAGCTCATTCCTTCCAGAGAAGGTAGGGTTGCGAGGGACTAACAGACCAAGGGACACGCCTGGAGGCAGGTAGCAGTGGTGCTAGCAGGCACAGCTTCCCCTCTGGAGGCACACTGGGACGTGGTGGGGACATCCGTCTTCACCATTTGGCATCCGTTATTTCCCTTTGTTTTAAATTTCTGTCTTAAGACAGATTTTGATTTTGACTCTCACCAAACAGAACCATGATTTGTGGATCGCAGACACCCACATCCCTGTTCCAACGTTCCTCATCTCTGACAGTTACATTTTTTCCTTCTGGGACACTAGGTCATTGTGTCTGTGTTGTGGGAACAGGCTGTGGCATTTGCTTTGGTGTGGATGATGCATGGAGTCACATCTGCTCCCCCTACATCGCTGCCATTGTGATTGGCATCAACCAGGGGGCAGAGTAGGACGACCTGGGCTGCCCCTTGAGAGGTGGGGCTGGCTGTAGGGCACACCCAGGTCTACCTTGCCAGGCTGAGGCAGAATCCTAATAGGGCTGAGAGGGACAGCCTACCACATCTCATAGATCCCTGAATGTGACAGAGCTCATATGCCAGATTAAAAAGTTTACACTTCATTCTTTAGCTCAGGGAGAACCATCCACATTCTTAAAAAGAAAACAGCATGGTCAGCATTGTTCCTGTTTGGAGAAACCACTGGCAATGTATGGATGGAGGGAAGGTGGGAGGCAGGGGGCCAGATCGGAGGCTGATGCATTGGCCCAGGTAAGAGTGGGTCAGGGCTTGGCCCAGGACAGAGACCTTGGAGAGGAAGAGGAAGCTGGCGATGAGAGTGTGTTGTGAGGTCACTCAGCAGGGATCGGTGCCTGATTGCATGTGGTATGGATCCAGGCTGCCCATCAGGTGTCTGGCCTGGGTGGCCATGTCCATGCTGCTCTCAGCCTCCACCTGGTAAACTGTGAGATGGTCTTGTGCCACCTTCATAGTTGCAGTTTATCTTGAATGACCCCTGTTCTTGAGGCAGTGGGTCATTTGTAGGGTGGGGTGGGGACCACAAACCTGAAATATTCTAACAATAGTCTTGATCCTCCAATTCTCATTCTCTTGGCAGCCTGGCATATATGGCTAGGGTAGGTGGAGCCCAGAGAAATCTTAAACAGAGGATTGGAATGGGTAGGTGGGAGACAGCTGTACCTCCCCCTGGATTTCCCCTGCTGGGTCCATGGAGTAAATAGAAGACCAGCCCGTCCCTGAACTTGGTGGCCGCAGGAGTAGCTCAGCTACGGTCACTGCAGAAGGCTGTGTTGGGGGTCAGTGCCCAGCACACTAAGTTGCCACCTTGTCCCTGTCACGCCTGGAACTCCATTGTTTCCAGCAAGCTGACTTTGTAGCCCAGTATCATTCACACAGACAAAGCCTTTGTTAGGAAAAATTAGATCTCGGAAGCTTCTAGAGGGCTGGGCAAAATCATAAGCTGTTGAAGTTTCAATTCCAGATTCCCAGAAAAAAAAAAATGGAAGATGGGGTTTCTCCTTTTGTGAATTGGAAAAAAAAAAAAGAAAAAAATTAAATATAAAATACATCTGCATGGGGGAAAGGGAAGTAGGTTGCGATAATTCTTTATTTCTGCCTATGGAATGCAGTTTAGAGTTAATAATCCAGATGATGGTGACAAGCCCTGGATTTCATTTTTTCAACACTCAGCAGAATAGATGATATATAGAAAGGAAGAAAGATATTAAACTTGGATGTTATGACTTAAGTAGCTGAAATAGTGTTTCAACTCTGTTTTTTTCTGGTGAATTTATTTTCACCCTTCATTGGCCACTTTGGGAATTGTTTTAACACAGCCTAGGGATTGTTTTCCCATCAGAAAAATGAACTCAGTCTCAATATATAACTAAGAAAATTTGTCATTGGAAGCATTTTGTAACCCAGAGCATGAAAAAAGTCTTTTAAACCATACTATCAAAATCTCTTGAGGATTCTAGGCATTTTTAACCTCCTGGCATTTCTCATTAGAAAGACTTATACACCCCCCCCCCCAAAAGGAAAGCCCACATTTAAAAAAATCTCATGAGTAGTAGACTTTGGGGGAGACCATGGCAGCCATTGGAGTTAGACACCAGAGCTGTTTCACTCGTGCAAGATGGCCCCTTCTCTGCTCTCACTAGCTGCACGTCATGCCAGCTTTGGGTTAGTAAGTCAGGAGCATGAGCCATAAAGCATCTCCTCCACTGGCTCCTTCAGGAAAATGAGCTTGGTGCTGTGAAGTCAGGGGTTGGAGTTATTGAAAACTGCAGGCCTCTGAGCAAAGGTGGAGAGTGCATTGATCAAACTGTAATCAACATTCTCCAGGCCAAGATGGCAGCCGAGCAGGGAGAACAATGGTTTCGGGGATTTGTACAGTCCTCTGTCAGGGGCCCAATGTTACAAATGTGGCAGAAAGAATAGATGGTGTGGAGCTGGAAGGAGCCTCAGAGATTGTTCAGGCAGGGTAAACCAGTGGCCTAATGCACGAGGGCAGTGTGGTCAGATGGCCGAGACTCAAGTGTTGAATTTGCCACTCACTAACTCTGCAATCAGCATGCAAGTTACTTTCTTCTCTAAGCCTCAGTCCTTCTTTCATAGAGACATGCAAGAGGTTGAATTGAGATGCTACAAGTAAAGAGCTCAGCACAGGGTCTAGCCCCCAGTAAACATTCACCCCAGCAGCGCAACACCTTCATCTTAGGGCTGCAGAATCTGAGAACAGGAGCAGGAATCCCCCTAAGACATGTGTTTTGTCTGATGGATGACTTGTTTAGGACACAGCCCTTCCAACGACAAGCCTTCTGTGCTTGAGCCTTGTCCATAGCAGCAGGCAGAACACACTGGAAAGAAGAATCTACGGCAGCGTCAGGCGGGAGTCACAGAGAACGATCCAAAGGAAAGAGGCAGAACACTGGCCCTGCCCATGCTACCCTGGATGGTCCACTCACCTTTTGTGAAACAGGGAACCGGATCTGCTAGTTCCTTCCCAGGGTTTTTATTTCTTTATTTTATTTTTATCTTTTGGATCTGAGCAGAGGAAATCCACTACTCTGACGGATTTACAGGTGACCCAGCATTGGGAGAAGATGGGTGACTGGTTGGTTGCTGGGTTCATGGAGCTCCCAAAAGTCTGGAAAGAGCTGCTGCTAATTAAAAAAAAATACCAGGTAGGGATAAATGTTAAGTCCTGTACTCAGGTTCAAAAGTCAATTGCATAACTGCAAGATGAGGGGGCCATATGAAAAATTTAGGGCTTATCCCAGTTTATTGAAAAGGTAAGACTTGGGTGGCGCCTGTGGCTCAGTGAGTAGGGCGCCGGCCCCATATGCCGAGGGTGGCAGGTTTGGACCCAGCCCCGGCCAAACTGCAACAAAAAAAAAAAAAAAAAAAAGAAAAGAAAAGAAAAGAAAAGGTAAGACTTGTCCGTTTCAGGCTGCTTCCCTATCTGATGGGTTTTGGGAAATTAAGTCTTAGCTATGATCGAAGAGTGAAGGAGTTTGGGGTCACCAGATGAGAGGGTTTTGGCATGAGGAATGAAGAGGCTTGATACAGAGTCTATTGGGGGACAGAGGAACTCTGGGAGGAGCCCTCCTGAGCTAAACCTCTGTTCTATATTTATTATCACAAAGCAGGAAAAAGTAATTAAAAGTTACTTATCAGACATCAACACTAAAAAGGGGGAACATGGAAAGTGTCAGACAGAATTTCTCCATTTGTTTTTGCAAAACCTCTGACCTTAAGCAAGACCTCTGCCTCTAGCCTCAAGAGACCTTTGGAAGCTAGAGATTCTTTGCCATAATCGTTAGGCCTGATGTTGCTACACCTCACGTAGACAGTCTCCCTTGGAGGCCAGTTTTCTGATTTGCACATATACAACTCACATGCCATTCTCATGATTCTCCAGATCTCCCAAGGAGAAATCAAGTCTTATGCTAAAGATCAGGGCTCAGTTTCCCCTACAGAAGGGGACTTATTTCCCCCTCTGTAACATAGTTTGTATTCTTAGAAAACAAATTTACAACCCAATTACCTTTCTTGGTATAGAATGGGAGAGTTATTGGATTTTAACAGAAAAGTGATGATGCTAAAAGAGATACCAATCTTGAAGTGGTTTGTGGTATTCGTTTCCAGATGTCCCTACCTGGTGGTGATTCATCAGGTCCCAGAAATGTCCTCCCACTTTTGGCATGAAGCAGTCTGATCTGGCCCAAGGCCTGGTGTAGCCCTTCTACTAGGACACAGCTAGGAAAATAAATTGTGCAAGATGAGGGGGTCAGGTTTAGGGTGGGGAGGAAAGACTCTGCAAGCAGAGAAACTCTAATTTTTATAGTTTAGCAAAAACTTCAAAACTTATTGGCTGGAGTTCAGTACAAAGTTGAGTGGGGGGGAAAAGGTCATTTTGGTTGCAGGTGACTGTAGACAGCAAATGTGGCATTTTACTTGCTAAGATATATCACAGGTAAGCAAAGGTAACAGAAAGGCTAGGAGGCAAATGGGAAGTATCCATATGTGTCATTAATAGCTGACTTTGTTCTATTTTGGAAACTCCACTTACATTTTGGACCTTTCATGTGTTGCCATATCATTTTTCTGACTTTCTCTATTTTATTCCCTCTGTGCTTCTGTCTGAATATTTTCTATTGACATGTCTTCAAATTCACTAATCTTTTCTTCTGCCCTGTCTAATCTATCCTTAAAACCATCTACTAACTTCTTTAGTTATTGTATTTTTGAGTTCCAGAATTTCCATTTAATTCTTTGAAAAATAGATTCTAATTCTCTAGTGAAATTCTTTAACTTTTAATCTGTTTCCTCTAGCTTTTCCTCTGTGTTCTCACACATTCCTATCATAGCTATTTAAAAAGTCCTTCTCCGCTAATTCCAAGGTCTGGATTACTTTAGGATCTGTTTCTATTATGTGTTTTTGTTCTTTTGGATATTGGTTATTTGTTTCTATTTGTCTATTCTATTATTAGACATGTTGAGAATTTTTAATTCAACGTCAGACATTATGAATAAAACCATGAAGAAGCTTGGAGTGACCCTTTCTTTTGTGGCAGGTGAAGTATGAGCTGATTTCTGCATTCCTATAGGGACTCAGCTCTGCCCGCCTTTGGCTTATTCCTGTTGGAAGGTCGTAGCCTCTAGGTGCTCCAGCTGAGTCCAGAGTGTTCATCGGGGCCACTCCTGCCTGGCAGGTCCTGGACTTTAATCCTTATTGCTATAGCTTCCCAGGACAGCTGGGAATCTTCTCCTGGTTTCAAAAAGCTTCCTGATCAACTTCTTAGCCTCCTGCTGCCCTGCATAGTTCCAGAACGTGACAGATGTCTCGTCGGGGGAAGTGGGAGCACGTCGAACTAACGTACCTGCCCCTCCTTTCCAGAGAAATCATGCCCACGAACCCCTAATTTTTGTCCCTCTATTCCCATGAGACTGCCTGAAGCTTTCCTTGTTTCTCTTTTCCTTTGTGATAGCCAGTGGCCTGGGTCCTCTGCCACTTGCATCACATCTGTAATTAGCAAATTCCTTGCAGCAAAATATTGCAGCAGAATGTCAGCTCACCTCCCCATCCACTTGCCCCTTCTCTGAGATTTTTGTCCCATTCAGTCCAGTTGCCTCAGCAGCTCTCCAGTGCCTTTATAAAGAAGGGTTTTGTGTTTGATCTCAGCTTTCCTTGCTGGTCTCAGTGACAGCAATGGCCTGCCACAAGCCACTCAGTTGGACAAGAGAGACAAAATCAGTTTTCCTGATGGTGGCGGTTCTACTCTTTTACTAAGGCAAGGAGCAAATGTACAAAGTGTGCTTATGTCACACGTGTAAGGCCTAGTAGAAAGGGACAGTTTTTGCAGGTAAATATAGTGACAAACCTTTCTGTCTCCCACATAGAGTGTGTGGGACCAGGGAGCTCACTTCCTTCCTCACACCAAAGACAAGACACTTGGCCCAGCTCCAGACAGTTGTAACTGATCTTCCTTTATATTGGGGCTAACTTGGCCCAAATGGGAGGGAGTAGTCTCACTGAATTTTGGCTTGGCTGTGGTCACATGGAGGCAGTGGTGCCCATCTAGGGGGAGACAGACAACAGGGCAGTGCAGGAAATGGAAAGCCAGCCTGGGAGGTGCTACAGTTGTGGGTAACCCTTGCCAAATGCCTGCTGAATCCCTTCATATATTTTAAGACATCTAAACCTCACAATAAACCCACTCGATAGGGGTTATTACTATTCTGACCAAAGTCCATATGCAGAGGTCACGGCGGAGCGGTACTGAGTGCAGGCATTCTGATTCCGGGACTCAGCCTCTGCACTATTCTGCTACACTAGCTGGTAATAGATGTGAGGAAGGGAGTGAGCTCCCTGGGCCTGGAGGGTCTAAGAGTGTAGATAGCAGAAGAAGCCTGGCATGGCCCTTGTGGAATTGGGTTTGAGGCCCCTGAGGCCTCACATAGCCTCAGCCTCAGTCTCCCCCTCCCTCTGGTTCCATCTTGGCCACTCTTTTCACTACCAAGCTCCAGCCACACTAGTGTTTCTGCCTCATGTTTTTCACATGGCTAGCGTCTGCTCATCCATTAGCTGAAGCTGCAATGTCACCTCCACCAGGAAGTCTTCACTGACCACCTTCCCTAATTAATCTCAATCTTATCCCCGTGTGTGTGTCTCTTGTGGCACTAACTCCCACCTGTGATTGTCTTCTTTCATTGTTTTTTGTTTGTAGAAAGTGAATTCCATGGGGGCATGGTGTTGTATACTTGTTGAATGAATGAATGAATGACCTGACCAAATTACCATGGACCTCAGTTTTCCCATCTGTCAAATGGGGAGGAGTTGTAGGGGAAATATGATTAGCACAATGAGTGTTTCTTAAACTTGAGCATGTACCCAAATCACCTGGAGGGCTTGTAAAACAGATTGCTGGCCCCACCTTCAGAGTTTCTGATTCATTACCTTTGGAGGGGTCAAGAAATTTTGCGTTTTTAACCCGTTTCCAGGTCATGTTGATGCTGTGGGTCTGGGGGATACACATTGAGAAGCAATGGGTTAGACCATCTGCAGGTCCTCTCAGGCACACATCTCTAATTTTCCAATAATTGACATAATGAATATGAAAGTAATGCACTTACAAAAACTATATATATAAATGTAAGAGATGTTTTGAAACATAACTTTACCTTCAAAAAGAAAAGGGCAGGGGAGTGGTGAAAAGAAAGGAAAGAAAAAGCCCTGCTCTAAATCAGGAGGGATTAACACCTACTGGGGGGGTTTATAATGGTGAAAGGTCAGTTTAATGGAAATGTTGCAATGGGGCGGAAGGCTGAGCCGAGCTCTGGGAACAATGCTTCAAAATGAAGCGGTGGCTGCAGCCCTGAGCTTTGGAGAGGCTTCCCACCAGCTCAGTGTTTCCTCTCCACCTTGGAGGATGAAACCAGAGAATCGCCATTAGTAAGGGAAGGGGAGAGGCCAAACCAGGGGAGAACAAAGCAAAAGAAGAAACACTTGTGACCCTGGAACACCTTGTGACTTGGAGTTCTGCCTTCATCTGGCTGGTGTTTTGCTTGTTATGTGCTGCTCAGAGTTCACATTCTTCAGCCTTGGCCCTTAGTGGGCTTCAGTTGCCTTCCATAAACCAACTTGTGCCCTTCCCCATGTCCCTTCCTCCCTAGGGACCCTCTGCAACTGGAAGACCTTGGAAGGCTCTAGGGTTCCTGCCACAAAAGGTAGCTTCTCATTTTCTCTCTGAAGGTCTTGATTTTTCTAGTTCTTTGTTTTTATTTTTGGGGACAGAGTCTCAGTTTGTCGCCTTCGGTAGAGTGCTATGGCATCATAGCTCACAGCAACCTTAAACTCTTGGGCTCAAGTAATTCTCAGCCTCCCAAGTAGCTGGGACTACAGGCGCCTGCCACAACACCTGGCTATTTTTAGAGACAGAGTCTCGCTCTTGCTCGGGCTGGTCTCAAACCTGTGAACTCAGGCATTCCACCTGCCTCAGAGTGTCTTCCCACCTGTCTGCCTAGGAGAGCGGGGCTTGAGAGCAGATGTAGTAGCAGGGTCAGGCCTAAAGCACCAGAGAGCAAAAGGCAAGCCAAGCCTAGGTACGGCAAACATTTGATTCCTCAATGCTGCTGGATCCCAGAAGATAGCTGGTTTCTTCAATGCAGTTTCCTACATTGCTGAAATGTGTTGCTAAAGCATTGTCATCAGCAGCTTTGACATCATGTAGCTTTGAGAAATTTAGCAAGTTGACCAAGCTCCAGCTAGAAAGAGGAGATATGCTGGGAAAGAGCCTGGGACAAAGTCTGGGCCCAGTGCAAGGGAGCCTGAAGGCTGCATTGTGATCTTTGCTCCCAACACGCAGTGCAAGGGTCACAAGGACAGTTCACCCCTGTGAGCCTCACGTCCCTCATTGGCCAAGGGGCACAGATGCCCCCACTACCCTTCTTTCATGGAGAAATCAGAGATTCCCCGACCTCCTGGGAAGGAAACACCCTGAAGGAGCGGATATACCATAATGTAGATGAAATGTGCCGTGAGCATCTTGGCAGGATACACAGGGCATGCTCAGCAAACTCAACCTGGGGATGTTTGACAGGGCATGTTTATCAAGGTGTGGGCAGGGTATTACGGAGGACCCAGGCTAGTAGCAGCAGGGCTGCCCCCAGCCTGCAGGGGTGAGAGGAGGGAGACAGTCTTGGGACCCAGAGCTGAGGGTCCCTTAGAGACCTCAGCAGAGGCTGTGGCCTCCAGGTTGAGGGATGCAGGCAGCTCATGGTGACCCCTCAGAAGGGAGCTAGAGATTTCATGTCTGGCTTTTCTCCTCACTCCCTCTGGGCCAGCCAGGAGCCCCTGGTGCAGCTCCCTGGGAACGGCAGGCACACGGCCATTGTGTTTTGCCAACTGTGTTAGTTTCCTGTGGCTGCCGTAACAAATTACACAAAACTGGATGCCTTAAGACAACAGAAATGTATTTGCTCATCGTTCAGCTGGCCAGAAGTTTAGAATCAAGGAGTTGGTAGGGTCATAGTGCCTGTGGAAGGACCTTGCATTATGCCTGTGTCACTCCAGTCTGCAACTCCATCTTCAAATCACTTCCTCTGGATCTCTGTATCTTCTTGGATGTGTAGTGTGTAAAGGTGCTCACCATGGGATTTATATGCAGGTAACCCAGGATGATCTCCTTGTCACAAGATCCTTAATTATATCGAAATACAATAACATTCCTAGGTTCCAGGGACTTGGGGGACCATTGTTCAATCTGCTTCACCAGCCTTCTGCAACTGACCTTGGTCCCAGATGTGTTGAGATGGAACAGAAGCGTCTGTCTCCTTCAGGCCTCTCTGTGAGCTAGGGCTCCTCTGCCTGTTTGCCCTAACCAGATACTGATCTTTAAGTTGGGAATAGTAGAGAGAGGTGCACATTTTACTTTGTTTCAAAAGTGATATTAATCTGTGGCAAATTCTATATCTTCTGTGAGCTCTGTTTCACATTTTAGAGATGAAGCAATGAGATCGCCATAGCCTCTAACCTCTAGAATCCCATTGTGCTGTAATTCTTGCCAGGGTGTGGTCAACAGCCCTCTCCTATCTGTGTGCCCGCCACTTCTGGCCCATGACACACTCACTGGCGCCTGGAGGTCAGCCTCTGTCTGAGCCCCAGGCATCTTCTAGCTCTTTAGGCGGCCCTGAGGTTTCATCTGCTATGCTCTGTTGATCACAAAGAGATGGCCCAAGGATGACGGCCTGTGTCTCTCCCATAGGACCAAAAGCCTGGGTGCCTCCCAGGTGGTCTGGCGTGGCATTTATGTTCAAGTATCTTGGGGTGGCTCAGATTTCCAGACAAGTGATTCTTGGATCCTTTCATGTGGCAACATGTAATATTGACACCGTAGCACCTTTTCTAATTGTGTTTTAATTGAAAAGACTTGATTTGATTAGGAGAAGCCTACACTGTAGTTGAAGGGCTTGTTAAAGCATGTATTAAATTGGAAAGATTGCAATGTTTTGCTGTGTAATTATGTAAACAGTCACATAAATGGAGCCGCTTACAGTCAGCAGGAATGCTTTTCGCAGTAGCCTGGTGGCAGGCTGGCATCATTGATCAGTGACAGGTGAATTTATTTCTTTCAAGGACAAACGCAAGTTGGTACCCACCCATCCCCACCCCCAACATCAGCCAGGCCAGCTTTTTCATGCGCTCCTTTTGTGTATATTTTTCCTTGAAATCTTTTGTGATTTTAAGTAGTGTTTCTGTGTCCTCAGGTGTGTATGAATCTCTTATCATTGTTAAGTAAAATAAAATGTGCTGTGTGGCTAAAATGTTCAGATTTCTCAGCAACAAAAATGATCCTGGAATTTAAAAAAAACAAACAAACCAAACACTCAACTCTAGTTTTAAAATAGGAATAGAATAACCGTAAAATTTCCTGCAGTTTTAATGTAAGTGTCTATTAAACTTACTGAGGATGAAAGAGTAATTCACCTCAAAATTCACCATCTGTGCCTTCCCAAAAGACCTACGATGCTCACCCATCTTTTTTGAACTTCCGAATAAATGGAACATTGATCAGTGCTGGCTTAGAAACATTACTTCTTTTTAGTCATCACTTGTTCAGTCCTGGCCTCTTAGGAGGAAACAGGCCCCACAATCACGATTTCCTTCCAGCCCCAAGAAAATAGGAGCTGCAAATGGTCTAGCAGATTACGTGCTTCTGGTGGTTCTGAAAGGAAGCATTTACTGAGGGGGAAAATTGTTTTAATCTTATAACAACCGAGGAGGAGAGCTTGTAAAAACACAGAACACCTACACACACACTTGATTTTGTTGTATGGGACACAACACGCAATGCCTGGGCTGTGGGATCTTGCCATGGCCCAGCAGGGGAGGCGGCAGGAGGGGCAGGGGTGCAGGGGAGGGTCGTGAGTCCGTGGCACAGTTGGCTGGGGATCCCAGGGACTGAGGGCGGGCATGTCTGCTACTGGACGAAGACTCTCCTGCCCCTTCTGGAAACGTGGGCCCCATAGGATACTGTGAGCTTTGCTTTCCCAAAGCCCTACCCCCAAAATCATAGGACCCTGGGGGTGTCTGGTGCCACCTCTTGGGGGTGAGTCCCAGGCAGACTTTAGTGATGTCACTGCAGCCGCAGGTCTCTGCCTGCTTGTCTCCCTGGCAGAACTCAGCACCTTGGGGAGAATTTGGCTTCTACAGTACCCGGCAAACAGCGTGCAAGCATGCCGATTCCTTCAGATCTTCAGGAAATCAATCCTAGAAATGGTTAGAAGGAGACAAGAGGAAAGAAAAACACACGCATCTTCTTTCTGGTGGGAAGAGGGAAGAACAGGAGGGAAGGGGGTGGGACGTGCATCTCCCCACAGAGGGTCCTCACAAAGAGCAGGTGAGGGCGGCTGGGGGGGGGGCTATCACACCTTGTTCTGGGTACTGAAGGCGCCTAATAATGGCTTACTTTGTGTCATTTTTGAAAAGGGCCGGTGGTAGCAGGGGAAGATTTTAAACAGAAATGTCCAGATTTGGAGGAGGAAATCACAAGTGATCTGTCTGTTCGAAGCAGATCGTGAATGAATCTGGGGAGCGCAGTGAAAGGAGGTGGGGGGAGATACAGTATTTACACCCTTCCCCGAGCTCACGTCCTCTGTCCTCCTGAAGAGAATGTATGTTGCACGCAGCTGTGTCTCATTCAAAAGAGAAACAGCTGGTTTCTGGAAACACAGTTCATGCCCCGATCATTTCCATGATTCTCAGAACGTATCACCCAAGAAGGGGTGGTCTGAGGTGGGGCAGTGCCTCTCCCGGGAACACGCAGAACCTGGTGTGTTGGGGGAGGTGGCATTTTCCTGGAACGTATGATTTGAAGAGGAGGTGACCATGCTGTGTGGGATTGTTTTCGCGCTTCATGAGACTGTCCTGGTCCAGCGGGCACAGGTGTGCATTTGATGCAGCACAGCAAGGTGGACTGGGGCCTCGGCCTGGGGGTCTCCTCTGTCCCCAGCTTGTCTCTTCCCTGTCTCACGGTCCAGCTTTTCTCAGCACAGTGAGCTCAGTGCAAATGCTTTTGTTTGTTTTGTTTTGGTTTTTGGTGTACGTGCATCTGTGTGTGAGTATCAACTCTCCTAGGAGAGTTGGTCGGCTGCTCGGTACATTTCTCTGTACAGACCTCGGCCCCGACCTTGGGTGAACGCATTTCTTCTCATGGTATACCCCCCAAAATACTCACCAGCTCCTCATCAGTGTCCTAACACGTGTGTGGGTGTCTGCCTCAGTGCTCCCAGCTTAGCTCCCTGGGGTGAGGCTCCAGTCACAGACGTCCCCACCTCAAGTGGCTTGATTTTGCATCAGGCTTGATTTCCTGCCCCATTGTGTGGCAGCTGTCAGCGTGCTATTGCCCCACTCCATGGGTCTCCCCACTCCATGGGTCTCCTTCATTCTGGGATCCAGACGGAAGGGGTAACCCCTTTCAGGGACACAAAGGGGAAGGGCCACAGAGGTGGACCCATGGATGGCTCCTCATACTTCTGCTCAGACTTGGGAGAGTCCATAGCCTGTCCCTCAGCCAAGCCTAACAGCGGGCAGGGAAGTGTATTCCTTCCCAGGGACGGCCCTGCTTGTCCTTCTAGCCTCTCACGGAGAGGGGCGAGTGAGCGGGACGGGGCGGCCTGTCTCCAGTGCCCAGCCACCTGGGCGAAGCTGCCACCTTCTTTCAGCCTGGTGGACATTCCTGGGTTCCCAGGCTGGTCCTTGCACTCTTCTGGGGTCTCTACCTCCACTGTGTTTCATTTTTGTTCCTTTTGTTATTGCTGTAATTATAAAAGTGACACACTGTCACTGTAGTGTCTTTCAAACAAAGTGAAAGGGATCCTTTGTCATCCCTGCTAAGAACTTTCCAGCCCAGAAGCAATCACTGCCACCTGTTGAGGATATACCATTTTGAATATTTCCATGTTCCCTGAACCACATAAAGTGCATGTATAGATAAGATCCTGAGGAAACAGGACCTTCCTATAGGTACACACATTATTTTGTGAGCACATTTTGTGCCCGGCGGTGTGCCATGGCATCTTCACACAGCGCTGCCTCATTCTTCTCGTGAATGCCCAGCACCCGATGGACGTCATGTCCCGCATTGATTTATGGCCTAATTCTGGAGATTTACTTTGTTTCCAGTTTTTTTCCTATGATGACAATGCCACAAAGAACATTCCATATGCACGCGTACGGGTAGTTTTGTGAGCTGGATTCCTGGAAGTGGGCTTGCTGGGTGAGTACCTTTTACGTTTTGCCGATACCACCAGATTGTTTTCCGGAAACAGTCGGTGTCCTCTGTAGGGTGGCTTGTGTGCCTGTTTCTGTTCTACTCAGTCCGCACATTATTTTAACTTTCCATTTTGAAATAGTATTAGGCTCATAAGGAAGTCACAAACATAGTACAACCAGTTGCTGTCCACACTTGGTACAAAAACGTGGTATAATCAGTTACCCTTCACTCAGCATCCCCCAAAGGCAGCTTCTTACATAACCACAGTGCAAAGATCTAAGCCAGGGAACTGGCTTTGGTACAATGCTATTTTTTTTTTTTGGGCGGAGTCTCACTCTGTACCCTGGGTAGAGTGCCATGGCATCATAGTTCACAGCAACCTCAGACTCCTGGGCTTGAGCCATCCTCTTGCCTCAGTCTCCTGAGTAGCTGGGATTACAGGTGCCTGCTGAAACACCTGGCTATCTTTAGTAGAGAGGGGTTTTACTCTTAGGAAGGCTGGTCTTGAACTCCTGAGCTTAAGCAATCCAGATTCCTCGGCCTCCCAGAATTCTAGAATTCCAGGCATGAGCCACTGTGCCCTGCCTGGTAGAGTACTGTTAACTAAATCTTAGTGGGATTTGGCTGGGTTTTGTATGCACTCTTTTTTTCCTTTTGCTGAATATCCCATGTACAAATTTGCCATAAAGCTTTTAAACTTAAGACACATTAGGTTTATTTATAGGGAATAAACTTTTTCTCTGTGCAATTTATTTCTGTTGCCTTCCTCTTCTGAGTTACTGTGATGGTGGGAATGCTTGAAGCTCTATCCAGGGAAAGGCAGGCTATCTGGGTTTTTGGTGTGGGGTGACCAGAACCTAGTAATTCCCTTTTTCCATCTTTCCTTGGGGGGCTCTGACACCCAGGAAATATCTCCTGACCCTGACAAGCCTTGAGTTTCTGTTGCTGGCTAAAATGAAAACCCCAAAGTGAGCTTTCAGTTTGCAGCGTGATGGATGGTTTACCCCTGAAAACCTCCCATGGGTGTGCCGCGAAAACTTTATGGGAAATGAATCTTTGAGAAGTAAAACACACCATCTCTTTTTATTTAAAAAAGGAAGAAAATTAATGTGAGTGCCCGTGCTTCCTATGTATTTATACTGAGTCCATCCACTTGGAATCAAGCCATTATGAGTATGTTGTTCTTGATGAAAGGAACCCGGCATTAGACTGGAAATAGGATGTGTTGAAATCAATTTAGTGTCAACCACATCAAGCCTTTCTAAAATTGTAGGTTTTACAAAACTTTAAAACATGGCTTGTTTATTGGTAGAATTTAACTGTGATTCGTGTCCTTCTGCGACAGACAGAAAGACAGAGAGTCAGAGCAAATTGCAGATGGGCAGAGTTCCAGGCGAGGAAATGTGATTTTTGAAGCACCTCTGTTTCATCGCCTCCTGCCCCTCTCACCCCCGGCTGCGTTCTGGTGCGTTAGGAGGGAAATGGAATTTTTCAAGGCTGCATCTGTCTTGCCATTTGCATTCAGACAGAGTCTTCATGAGGGCTTGTGTTTGAATGGAGAAAGTGTCAGTGCGGACGTGAGACCTGCCAGGTGAAGGGCATCGCTGAGCCCAGGGCACTGTGGGGTAAGGGGCCCAGCACCCTATAAATCACCCCATTTCCTCCAGCCAAGAATGCCCCCTAGAAGCAGAGTGCAAGGTTCTTTGAGTTTCTTGGTATTGGCTGGCATCCAATGAGACAAGAAGAGAATGTGAAACACGTGGGGGTTGTTGCGAAGCTGGGTGGTGCGGGGGGCTCGAGGCTCCCTCTCCTCCTGAGGCCAGCCTCAGCTCCTGTAGTGGGTGCCGGGGTTCCATGCTGAGCGGAGACCTTTGCTCTCAGGACACCACAGGATCTAGAAGATGGGAGGACTGAAGACTTCCTAAGCTAACCCCCAAGCTAACCCTCTTGAGAAGGCAGCCTGTGGCTGTGACAGCCCCTGCGGCCTCTCTGTGAGCTGGCCTTGGAGGAAGCAGGCCTGGGGCAGGGGCATCAGCTCTCAGAGCTGGGGGTGAGTGGGTGGGAAGGCTGGGGCCATGACCAGAAGCTTTTGTTTCCCTCAAAGGCCAGCTTGTTGCTTGGAGAATGCACTTGGCTAGGACGGAAGTGAGAGCTGTCCAGAGCTTCCACCTGGAGATGTGTCGCAGCAAGAGTGCTGTCCCCATGTGTCACAGCAAGAGTGCTGTCCCCATGGCAGCTTGTCTTTCATCTTCTGGGAGAAGTGGGTTTTTAGCTCATCCTTTTTCATGGTGGGCATTAGGAAGAAGAGATGAAGGAGTGTGAGAGGAAGTAGGGTTCCCCATAGTTACCCTGAAGAAAACCAAACAAAACCACAAGAACCTTCACCCACCCACTTATCCATTCACACACTAGAATGTAAGCTCCACACAGGGGGAGATTTTCGTCTGTTCTGTTCACTGCTGTATTTCTGGCACCTGGGCCGGTGCCGGGCCATCATAAGTTCTCACTCAGTCTTTGTGAATGACAGGGAGAGAGCCATCCACTGAGCACCTGCTGCCCGTCAGGCACTTGGAGACAGTCATGAAAACCCCTTCTTGAGGAGAGGCGGTCCAGCCACAGCCATCACCGCAGGGTGTGTGGTGGAGGTGTAGCTCAGCAGGGCTGCCTCTGGAGGGCAGGGCACAGTGTCTTCAGAAGCTAAGAGGTTAGTACATTCTCTAGTAGCAGCTTCTAGAGAAGCCGTCTAAAACCACAGAAGGTCCTATTGTCAGGGAAAAGCCCCCATAGATTGGAAGGTAGCCAGAAGAAGCAGTAGATGGCTGAGCACTGTGCAATGGCTCTGTGGGGGCTGATGAGTCAGGGGCCAGAGCTGGCTGGTTGCCTAAGGACATAGCAAACAGATAGGAGATGCCTTCAAACCTGGGTCAGTGAAACAGGTGTCCTAACAGGCTGTGGGAGGGCACATGTCAGCAGAATGATGTGTGTCTCTCCTGCCAGCCCTGCTCATGGCCCAGAGGGAAGAGATCAGTCCCAAAGGGTCTGGTGGGTCAGTGTATGGTCAGGAACGCAAGCAGAGAAGTGACCATTGGTTCAATGTCAGTTCACGGAGAGATTAGATTTTATTCCAAAACAATAATTGAAGAAACAATATGGATTTAGTTCCAGTTCAATCTTGGGGTAAGTTTAAATTTTCCTCTTTAGTATAGCCTGCAGTTAAACCAGAATACCGATTTGAATTCAGTTGAGTTTTCTGTTCAACAATTGAATGGAGTCCTAGGGCTGGGTGGCACCCTCTGCTCCTCTGGTTAGTGGCTGTCAAGGGCTGTGGTTTTTGCAGAGGTGAGTTGGAGCCTGGGAGCAATGGGCAGGGCCTTCGCCCCCACATCTTCTGCCTCATCCTGGTGATCCACCTTTGTGTGTCTTCTCTACTGAGTTTTCCGTGGAAGATTTTGTCTAAAGATGGTGCTGTGTGACTTCAAACTCACTGGCACACTGATCTGGGCTGTGATCACAGATGAGCAATGTAGGATTCTCATTAAGTGAGGGACATGGCCATGTTAGGAGCTAAAAGGGAACCAGTTTGTCCCAGTCTGCCCAGGTTTTTCCTGGTTTTAAAGCTAAAAGTCTCAAGGCCTGGGAGCTCCTCCCCCCAATCCTGGGTGAACCAGAGCTGCTGGTCACTTTGGTGACCATATAATCTTAGAAGGCTTCCAGAAAATTGCAGTGGCCTCCTGACTACCGCTCAGGAAGGTCCAGTTAGTGGCCTGATCACGTCATCCCCCTGATGAATGCCCATGATGGTTCCATCACAGCATCAGAGCCCAACCTTTCAGTCTGGCTTAGAAGACACCATCTGATCTATCTGCTCTGCCTTCCTCCAGATCACCAACCTGCCCCCACATAGAAACCACTCAAAAGTTCCCACTGCCCCCACCGTGTCCTCTGCTGGGAGTGTCCTCCTGCCTGGCTCTGGCTAAAGCCAGCTGTCCCTCTGGTCCCCTAGGAAGCCTTTCCCAATGCCACTGCTTACAGGGGGTTGATGGATTTTCCCTACTCAGTGCTTCTGCCACGTGGTACGTATGTCTCTGTTACATTTTTAATTTCTAGTGATTCGTGCATGTCTGTTGTCTGTGCTAGGCTCCCTAATTCATTGCACATCCTTGATAAGCAATTGTAAGGAACCTAACAAATGTCCGATTCCTGATCCCTGGGGCTTCCCGCCTAACTAGGACTGTAAGCTCTCTGGGGTCAAGGCGGTGGCCTTGAGGAAACAGCCCTCAGCAAGGCCTTGTCAGCCCTATGCACCAGCCAACGAAGTAAACAGGATTTACACAGACATGTCCTGTTGTATGTCAGTGTCCCAGGAGCCCCTCTGCTTAGCAGATGACAAGGGACTTCAAGCCGCTGTGTTCTGAGGCTCCAAAGAGAAAGCTGTAGCTCCCCCTGGTGGCTGAAGAGAGTCAGAGCAGTCAGCCAGGTGTTGGGGACAGGAAATGCGTTCGCTGGGGGGTTTCACTGCTGGGCTTTCCTTGTGGGACCTCAAGAAGAGTTCCCAAGGGCAGGAATAATCCTTCAGGGACAATAAAAACGTTGTAATGGAGAAGGTCCCAAGTAATTTGAAGAGGGAGGGAAAGAGATGGGGTGTGAATTTGAAAATGACAGTTTGAAACTTTTTCTGTGTGAAAAGACCTCAGAAACCCCACTCCTGTAAAATCACACAAGCCAGCTGCCCTCAGCACAGGGCTGTCCTTGTATTGCTCTGGGCTCTTATTCTTCTTCCAAGCAGAAGAGGGCCTAGGTGGAGGGTTTCAGCTTTGGCAGATACTTCAGGACTGGGCACCTGACCCCCAAATCTCTGCTTTGTAGCTCAGCAAAAATGCTACAGAGGCCACAGCTGAGAGTTTTTCTTTCAGTGTCAAAGGGCTTTGCCTTCTTAAATGAAGCTTCAGGAGAAAGGGCAGCAGCCTAAGCCACATCAGCCCTGCGAATGCTTCATGGTGTGGTTGAATTTGTTTTTCGTGTGGCCCACCTGCCTGGGTGGGGACCGAGGGGCAGGAGCAGGCCTGGGGCAGGGGAGCATGGGGGCCCAGACACCAGGGGCAGCCAGCTCCATAGGCAGGGCAGGAAGGGTGTAGAAGGAGTGAAGGGAGCTTCAAATTCCAGCTTTCCCTACCTTTGCTTTGGCCCTGCAGGGTTTGACATTGGTCTAAAGCTTAATTTTGGAGGCTTAATTAGATTAGTGTTTCCCAAATTTTTTTATTTAAAAAATATGTAAGCAGTTAAGACTATCAATTTCTCTCTACTGCTCTAGTTGGGTAAGTTTTTATGTCGAATATTTTCTTTATCAATTATGAATATTTTCTTTTTTTTTTTTTTAAGAATTGAAACAGTGCAACTATTTATTAAAGATATAGTAGTCTGTGGCTTATCTACTATGAATATTTTCTTAACTCTGATTTTGATATCTTCTTTGACTAGAAGGTTATTTAAAAATGTGTGTCATTAATGTATTTTTGGTATTGCTTCAATTGCCTTGGGGGTCCTCCTCATAAAGTTTTCTTCCAGGCCAATTTCTTCAAGTGTTTCCCCTGCACTCTTTCCAAGAATTTTTATGGTTTCATGTCTTAGGTTTAAGTCTTCTATCTAGTGAGAGTCAATTTTTGTTAGAGGTGAAAAGTGTGGGTTCAGTTTCAGTCTTCTACAAGTCGCCAGCCAGTTCTCCCAGCACCGTTTGTTAAATAGGGAATCTTTCCCCCAATTTAAGTTTTTGATAGGCTGTCGAAAATCAAATGACAATAAGTGCCTGGGTTTATCTCTTGGTTCTCAATTCTATTCCATATATCTACCCCTCTATTTTTGTGCCAATACCATGCTGTTTTGATCACTGTAAATTTACAGTATAAGCTTCTGCACTTCCAAGAACACAGTAAGTAAAGCAAGTAGACTGCCCTCAGAATGGGAGAGGATATTTGCAGGTTACGTTTCCGACAAAGGTCTGACAACCAGAATCCACAGAAAACTCAAACTTATTAATAAGAAAAGAACAAGCGATCCCATTTCACTATGGGCAAGAGACCTGAACAGAAGCTTCTCCGAAGAAGCCAGGGGCATGGTGTACAGACACGTGAAAAAATGCTCCTCTTCTTTGATCATCAGAGAAATGCAAATCAAAACCACTTTGAGATACCACCTAACTCCAGTAGAAGTAGCCCACATAACAAAACCCGCAAACTACAGATGTTGGCATGGATGTGGAGAAAACGGAACACTTCTGCACTGCTGGTGGGAATGCAAGCTAATAGGTTCCTTTTGGAAAGAAGTTTGGAGAACACTCAGGGATCTAAAAATTGACCTGCCGTTGGATCCTGCAATTCCTTTACTAGGAGTATATCCAAAAGACTAAAAATCACTCTGCAAAAAAGATATTTGCACCAGATTATTCATTGCAGCTCAATTCATAATAGCCAAGTCATGGAAGAAGCCCAAGTGCCCATCAACCTATGAATGGATTAATAAATTGTATATGTACACCATGGAATACTATGCAGCTTTAAAAAAGATGGAGACTTTACCTCTTTTATGTTTACATGGAGGGATCTGGAACATATTCTCCTGAGTAAAATGTCTCAAGAATGGAGGAAAAAGTATCCAGTGTACTCAGTACTTCTATGAGACCTACCTTATATTTACTCACACTTTCTTATGAAAGATAGAACACAACTATAGCCCAGGATGAAGGAGAGAAATGGAGTGGGAAGGGAGGGGAGAGGGGAGGTTTGACGGAGGGAGGGTAAAAGGTGGACCACACCTATGGAGCATATGACAAGGTACAAGTCAATTCTGTCAAGTGTAGAACGTAGATGTTTTGGTACAATAATCAATTAAATGAGGTGAAAGCTATGTTGATTGGTTTAATCTAACCACGTCAGATTGTGTAAAAAAAAAAAATCAGCACATTGTACCCCACATGTGCATGAATGTATTCATGATCTATGTGAATTTGACTTCATAAAAAAAAATTTAAAAAATGCATTTCATAATTTCACATATATGAAAGTAATTTTGGCTCTAACAACAAACATTGAGTTCTTAAGTACCAGGGACTGTTCATATGCTTCACAAGTAACATATTAATTTGTGAAGTATTATTTTATGTTGTGTATAGCTTAATCTTCACAACAATGCTATCGAAGCAGCAACTTTTATTTCCATTTTATAAGTATGAACTTTATATATTAATTTATAAAAGTACTATATTATTTAATATTTTCCTTTAGATTTCATCTTCTTACAAAGTTATTTTATTTCAGTTAATTAATTAATTAATTGATTTTTGGAGACAGAGTCTTGCTCTGTCACCAAGGCTGGAGTGCAGTGATAAAATCACAGCTCATTGCAGCCTTGAAGTCCCAGGTTCAGGTGATCTCCTGCTTCAGCTTCCTGGGTAGCTGAGAATACAGGCACATCCCGTCACACCTGACTAGTTTTTAAAAACATTTCTTTTTTTGTTGTGGAGACAGAGTCTCACTGTGTAGCCCAGGCTGGTCTTGAACTTCTGGCCTCAAGTGATCCTCTTGCCTTGGCCTCCCAGAGTACCTAAGTAATTTTAAAGGAAATCTTATTTTACTACTATAAATGGAAGACTATTATTACCTGTCAAAATTAGGAGAAAGCTATCTCTAAAAATCTATTAGCACATTGTACCCCACAATGGTGGGGGGCACAATGGTGCCCAAGTACCATTAAAAATCAATCCTCTGGGCGGTGCCTGTGGCTCAAAGGGATAGGGCGCCAGTCCCATATGCTGGAGGTGGTGGGTTCAAACCCAGCCTCAGCCAAAAACCACAAAACAAACAAACAAACAAACAAAAAACAATCCTCTATACTGCCAGAAGACAGCCTATCATGTTTGGAGACATATTGCTTAGGAATTGAAGAGACCCCTCCATGCAGGGTAGAAAAAGGCCATTTTGCATCTTGGGGTTTAGATGTGAACTGAGCTCTATAGAGACCTCCTTTGAAAATGCTTGAATTTATTTTGCTTTTATTTATCCTCCTTCTAAGGTTGATATTTAGATCATTAATCTTTAGCCTTTCTGTTCTTTTAGTTTGAAAATATATAAGAAATTAAGACTATAAATTTCTCTGTATTGCTCTAGTTACATCCCATAAGTTTTGATATCAAATATTTGCTTTATTTATCATTCTAAGTATTTTCTTGACTCTGATTTTGATTTCCTCTTTGGCCAGAGGATTATTTATTTGTTTCTTAATTCCATATATGTGAGTTAAAATAATTTGTTTTGTTTTGTTTTTGAGATAGAGTCTCACTATGTCACCCTTGGTAGAGTGCCTTGGTGTCACAGCTCATAGCAACCTCAAACTCTTGGGCTTAAGCAATTCTCTTGCCTCAGCCACCCAAGTAGCTGGGATTACAGGTGCCTGCCGCAATGCCCAGCTATTTTTTGTTGCAGTTGTCATTGTTGTTTAGCTGGCCCGAGCTGGGTTTGAACCCACCAGCCTCGGTGTATGTGGCTGGCACCGTAATCACTGTGCTACGGGTGCCAAGCCATAAAATAAATATTATTTTTTTTTACTGTTGACTTCTGATTTATGAATTGTGATCTAAGGATGTGACCTGTATATATTCAGTTCTTAGAAATTTGGGGGGAGCTGCATTATGATCCACATAAAGTCATTTTTGCTAACTTTCTGTTTGCTTGCGTTGTATATCTTTTCCAACTGTTGTGATTCATATAAATAGCAAAGAGTTAGATTTTAAAGCATCTTATATGGTAATATTTATCTTTTACCTGGAGCATGTGGTCCATTTACATTTATTGTAACTATTGATAACATTATGATTTTGTGCTTTCTGTTTTTCTTTTTCTCACTTTTTCTCTATCTTCAATTTTTTTCTCCCTTCATTTTTCCTGCTGTAGTAAGTTGAGAGTTACATACTCTGTTTCCATTATTTTAATGGCTATCCTAGAAATTACAATATTAATTTAATTTATTAAATCTATACCACCTTTACCTTTCTTCTGCATAGTGAAAAGACCTCAGAACACTTGAATTTCTCTTTCTCTTGAGTTGTATGCTTTTGTTGAGGTATCTTTTAATTATTTTTTCTTTAACGTCATGACATTAGCATTACTGTTTCATATAGTCAATGTTTATTTAAAATTTGTGTACGCCATTCCTTCTTACATCTTAGATCTTCAGACTTAGATCAGTTTCCTTCTGCCTGAAATTCATCCATTAGAGTTTCTTTTATTGTGGTTCACTGGTGGTAAATTCCCTTTGTTTGCTTTTTAGTTTTTCTTTGTTTGTTTGAAAATGTCTGTATTTTACCTTGTTCTTGAATTATATTTTCATTGGGCACAGAATTCTAGGTTGACGGTTATTTTTCTCTAAGGACATCAAAAGCACCCTACCATTCTTCTAACTTCCATTCTTGCTTATAAGAAATCATCTGCCAATCTAATTCTTGCTCTGAGGAAGGTAATGTATCTCTTTATTCTGATTGCATTTGAAATCTTCCTGTTGTCTTTGGCATTCAGTATTTTCACTATGATGTCTTAGGCATAGATGTATTTTTATTTTTCTTGCTTTGGATTTATTGGGTTTTAAACATGGGTGTTGGTAGTTTTCATCAGTTCTAGAAGGTTCTCAACTCATATGTCTTCTTATATCATTTCTGCTTTATCTACTTTCTTTTACTTCTAGAGCCTTTTATTCTATACTCTGTCTTTCAATCTTCTTTCATATTTTCCAATTCTTGAATTCTTATTCCTTGATAATTTTTTCACATCTATTTTCTACTTACTGATTCTTTTTTCCAGGAGACTTTAGACTTAATTATTAAATTTTTCAGTTCTTGACATTCTAATTTTTTCAAATCTGTTTGGTCTTTCTTTATATTTTCTTGCCTCCTGTATCTATTTTCATAAGATATCCTCCAAAAATAAGACCTACTTACAGGAAAGATAAGACGTCCCCTGAAAATAAGACCTAGCGCATCTTTGGGAGCACACCTTAAAATAAGACACTGTCTATGACTCTAAGCAATTAACCTCTATTCTTCTTCTGAATTGCAGTTACACTAATTGGCTCCTTGTCTTATTTTCGGGGAAACAGGGTATTTCCAAGCCTGTCTTTTAGTAACCATAATTGATTTGTAGTCTACAACTGTTAATTCTAGAAAAACAGGGACCATTCCCTAATTCCTTTTATCGGCAGCATCTTTCCCCCATGAAGAGGAGTGGAAACGTAGGCCTCCACACCAGGCACCTCGTCCTGCTGCTCTTCTTCAACAGACAACCCTGAACATGGTATCATTTCCTACCATCCATCGAGTTCTAGGTGGGGCTGGGGTTCTGGCCACTTTTGCATCCTCTGTATTCTCACACATGTCTCTATGATGAGGAAAAGGAAGCTCCTGGTTTCAATCCCAGATAGACCAGTTGAAAAGAGGGATTCTCTGAAGGCTTACTGGACACCTAGGAGCCTCCAAAGATGTGAGAGTGAGCAGGAGTCTTAGGGAACAGGCTTCAAATCACCTGCATAACGGAAGTGGAACCTGAATAAGAAAATGACTTTGCCATGATGAGAAGTTGTAGAACTGGGGCTAGATTTGGGGTTGCCTCACTCATGTGCTTAGGTAACCAAGGTACCTGCACACGCATGGCTTCCTCTGGATTAAAAGCCTGCATGCGCTGCCTGAGACCTAAAATTGTTCAAGAAGTATTTAGGAACATCATGATTATTCTTGTTAATATTAATATTACATTCCTAGGAAATCCTGATCTGTTAACCTTTCCTACATGCCTAGTTGTGGATTTTTTCAAGAGAATAGGGATACCTGAGCAGGAAGAATTTGAATCTTTTTTCCCAACTGATAGATAAGCTTAGGAACATGTCTGTGACATGATAGATACATACTTAGGAACACCTCTAGTAGGAGTGAAGTGTGTTGGCTGAAATGGAAGCTTCCGCAGGCATGGAAACCACATGCCTAAGGGAGAGGAAAGGTGAACCCAGGGGAGTACTTGTGGGGGATGGAGGAGGGAGGTAGTGAATAGGAGATGTCAACCTTTTCTTAACCATTTTGTTACATCTTGGGGAAAATGCTAGCTGAGGAGGGCCCTATGATGACAACCTGAATTGGGTAAAATTTAAGGATAAGGAATTACTAATTAGTAATAAGGTGAAATACTTAAGTGTATGAAATGAATAATATGTAGCTAAAAAATAATGATATAGCATTAGGCATTTGAGACATGTGGACTCTAAGCAATTAACCTCTATTCTTCTTCTGAATTACAGTTGCACTAATTGGCTCCTTTACTCTGACGGGGCCATATTAACCTTTCTGCTTTTCTCTAAATGAGCGAGTATGTTGGGTGGATGAGCTGCTCTGGTTTGGAGGAAAGGTATTTTTCCTGAATAGTAACCTATTTGCAGTTTTTTTTCCCTCCCAAATTGTTGCATTAAAAAGGTTCTGTCACATTTTCTTGATAAAGCTCCATCTGTGGAAAAGAGGATTTAAACACAACCGACCTCAATCTGGAGCAGTTGAGAGAAACAGTGTATTGAGGCTATTCAAGCTTCAGATGTCCGTAGCTTAACAGCTTCTCATTCCTTCAGGCCAGACACACTTAGGGGGGCCTACACGCATCAGGCCCTGTCCTGTGTGCTGGTGACACAGTGCAAACAGGACAATTTCCAGCTCTTGTGAGCTTAGGGAGGAATATCAAAGGCAAATAAACACATAGATATTGAATATACTCTCAGGGCTTGAAGAAAAAGGAAAACTAGACAGTGAGACAGTATCTGGGAAGGGAAAGTGCCCTTAAAGGCAAGGTGGTCAGCAAGGCTTCCCTGAGGAGCAAGCATTTGAGCTGAGATATGAAGGGAGGAAAGGGGCTTAGTGGCTAGAGGATTGGTATTCTAGGCAGAGGAAATGGCACATGCAAAGGACCTGGGGTTGGGGTGTCCTTGGAGTGTCAGGAACAGCATACTGGCTAGTGTGAGGCCTAAGTGGACTGAGGGCAGGAATAGGAGGAAGACATAAAGTTAGAAAGGTCATCAGGGCACTATATTGGGCAGAGCTTCATGGGTCATGGGAGGACTCTGGCCCATGAAGCTGCTGGTAGAATGTAAGTAGATCTGGTGGAAAAGGCTCACCATGGCTGCTCTGGGGGAATAGACTTGAGGGGAGCAAGGGTGACAGCGGCCATGGAGGTACAGCCATAAGTGAAAGGAAGACAGTAAGAGGGACATCTGTGTATAGGTCTGGTGATCCTGACCCACAGTCTGGAAGGAGCTTCTAGGGATACAAAGCATGGCCAGAGATGATGCCCTCCTTACCTAGAAACAGACTTTAGCCACTGGGAACCTCAAATGGTCAGAGAGCAGTTGTGTCCCATTCACTCTGTGACATGTTGGTAGTCAATATCACAGACAACACACCTTTAAAAACTGCCCCGGCAATTCCCTGCCTGGAAATGTACCCAGAAGAGATCATCAGACAAGTGCCCGGTGACTTACACTCAAAAAGGCCACTGTAGCTTTGTTCCTAGTTGAAAAATGGTGAGGAGCCTGAGCATTCATCAGCAGGGGATTATTTAGTTACGTCATGGTACATTCAGGCTTTGGAATACAGCAGAGAAAATGCAAAAGGTAAAATTTGTACTCATCCCTCACCTTCCCAGACCTACTATTTCCTAAGAGAGTTTCTTGAGTTCAAGAAATGTTTTTTTCCTCAGATACAGGCATATATATATATGTGTGTGTGTGTGTGTGTGTTTTCTATATATATGTTTGTATATAGAGAGATAATTAATATATAAAAACATTTTGTAAGCTAAAATCAGGTAATTCTTTACATATTATTTAGTAATACAATTCTTATTTATTACATGATACATCTTTGACACACAGCCACATTGATACATCACATTAGTAGCTGCGTCGTGTTCCAGCGGATGGAGGTATCATAATTGACCCCATCAGTCCACTATTAGTGGATCGTTTCTCTCATTTGTGTGAGTTTATCTGTGGGCATATTTTCACAGGTGTAATTTTTACAATTGAAAACATTAAAAATAGTGATGTATCAAATATTTATTGTATAGATGTCCAGAATATATTATTGAGAGAAAAAAAAATCAGGCTACAAAATAGTGTGTGTTGCATAGTCTCATTGTAAATTTGCATCTATTTTTGTGCATATGTATTTACAGGGAGTCTGGAGTGGTGCTCACCAAAAGCTAACAGGAGCTACGGATCACAGCTTTGTGACTACAGAGGTTTCTTCTTATTGCTTTTCAGCATAATTAATTTTTTTGTTATTTTTTTGGAGTCTCACTCTGTTGTCCTTGGTACCACGGTGTTATAGCTCAAAGCAACCTCAAACTGTTGGGCTCAAGCCTCCTGGCCTCAGCCTCCTGAGTAGCTGTGATTACAGGTGCTTGACACAA
Source organism: Nycticebus coucang (assembly GCF_027406575.1). NCBI lineage: Eukaryota > Metazoa > Chordata > Mammalia > Primates > Lorisidae > Nycticebus > Nycticebus coucang. The sequence continues at coordinate 145,529,810 of NC_069782.1, read as the reverse complement.
CCTCTGGCTAGATTTTCTATTTTTAGTATAAATGTGGTCTTGCTCTTGCTTGGGCTTGTCTTGAACTTCTGAGCTAAAGCAATCTACCTGCCTCAGCCTCCCAGAGTGGAAGGGTTACAGGAGTGAGCCACCACACCAGGCCAGTATAATTATTTTTAAAAGTGAGAATACAGTAGAACCTCTGTAAGTTGATCACCCAGGGGACTGTAACAAACTGGTCCTCTTATGGAGGTGGTCAACACAAGAAATTAGGCCTGCTGTACTGATACGTACATGGGGTGCATGTCCGATCTATGAAAATAAGGTCAACTTAAGAGGTAGTCAGCTAGGGAGGTGGTCAGCTACGGAGGTTCTACTGTATATATTTTGGAGGAAGAAAACAAAACTTTTATTTTTGGGAGTAAGTTGGGAGCCAGGTTTTGTGTTTGGATCTTACTTGTAAAATTGAGCATTTGTTTTCCCTCCAGAATAAAATGGTCCAGTATTTTTCCCTCTCCAGTTCTGAACACTTAAGCGTCGCGATCGTGGACTTGAGCGCAGTTCACCATCCGCACCACAAGAGGGCGGTGTTTGCGGGACGATGCGCGCACACCCGCCTCGCGCTGCTCCTGGGTCTGGAATTTCGCAGGATGTGCTTTGGTCGGCTCGGCCGGAGAGGAGATGGCGTCGATGTGCTTTTGGCTTACAGTTTGTACCCGGACACATATTTTTTCCCTCTCTGCTTTTGGTATAGGGTCTTAAAAAGTACTTTATCGGTGCAGCCCCCATGTCCCCGAAGCCCTCCTCCCCGCTCAGGTCAAGTCACTGTCCTCCTAACCCCGGACCAAGGGGCCTCTGCGTCCAGGGCCAGACCTGCTTCGGGGCGTCCGGGGCACCCCAGGCTGAAGCCAGTTTGGAGCTCCGGGAAGTTCCCCCGCCAGTCTCCGTGCCTGGGGCCCTCTGGATCTCCGCCCCTGCCCCGAGTATTTGCCCCACGTATTTGCCGGGCTTCTCCCTCCTTCTCCTCCCTGCTGCTTTTCTGTTTCTGTACTTTTTCAGAAACAGCAGTGCATGTCCATGACAACAATTCAAACAATACAACCAAGTCCCCCCTCCACCTGTCCTAGTCTCCCTGCCTTCTCCCTCAGAGGTGAAAACTGCTAAGAGGTTTTGGAAACCTGTGTCCGCGTGTCCTTCCGGAGATTCTGGATGGGAACAGAGGTGGGGCTGTGCTGTATCCGTTCAAAACCACACCCTCCTCTCAGCTCCTTGCTTGAATTTGCCGGTGATGTCGGAACCTTTCCACGTGGATTCACAGAGAGCAGCCTCCAAGTGCTTTCTGCTGGTTACATAGTATTCTGTTCATGAGATCAGACCTTGACCTAATGTTCCCCTTTGGGGGGCCATTTGGGCTCTTCCTAATCTTGGGCTTATTCAGAGTATCTCTTACACACAGCTTTACAAGTACTGTCCACTAAATTCTTAGAAGTAGAATTCCTGGTCAGAGGTTAGAGGCACTTTTAGCTTTCATCTTCATTACCAGGTTGCTCTCCAAATAACTTTTAAACAGTCTGTGCTCCCACCAAGAATGCACGTGGTAGAATCCAAGGTTTTGTCCTTTGCCAATCTCGGTTCTCAATCTTGACTACAGTCAGAATTACCTAGGGAGCTTTCTAAAAATGCCAATTCTTGAGCCATCCTTTGTATCCCAGAACAATTAAAGAAGAATCTGCCTCGGCCTTCCCCTCCCCCGCGCGTGTGTGAGTCCCCCAGCAAGAAGCCAGTTGCCCACTGGACCTGGAGTGAGAGGCAGGGAAGGGGCTGGGCACTGGCATTGAACAGATTTTCCCCTAGACATTCTGATGCGCAGGTACAGATCAACAACCACAGAGAGATGAAAAATATCTCATTGATGTAAATTTATGTTTAGTTATAAATAAGAATGACCATATTTCTGTGAGAACAGTGATTTCAGCATTTCTCAGATCATAGACCCCTTAGAGATTCTGACAAAGGCACTGGATCCTTTTTCCAGAAACATGTGTGCTAACACAAACATGGGCCTCGATTTAAGTGGAGACAGCCCCCTGAGCTGCTCCCCAGACCTCCCTGGCCCCAAGCCCAGGTTAAGGAAGAGCCCAGTGTTATTCTTCCAGACCTTTCCCACCTGCCCCCCCCCCCAACCATGCCTCAAGCCACGGAAGTTCTCCCTGGAGGCCCCCTGAACCTGATCTAGCTCTGGCACCCAACTTGCACCCCTACTGCCGAGGTCCACTGGAAATTTCTTCTCCAGAACCCCTCTTTCACCTGTCACCTACGGGAGAACCTGAGAGGCTCCATGTAGGGCTTCTCTGATGCCAGCCTTACGGGGGAACCTCGAGGTGCTATAATGATTCAGAGCACACAGTTGGGAGTTCGATCAGCAAAGACATCATTATGGTACATGAGTTTGGGTGTATTCCAGGGCCACAAAGGGATATAAGCCAGGGAGGATGTTAGACTACCCTAGTAGGCCCTGGGTAGGGCTATGGGGGTAGGCCTGCAGTCTGGTGGGGGGAGAAAGGGTAGGGGGAGGAACAGGCTGATTCTTGGAGTATTGGGGGAAGGGTGGGGAGGCTTAGTGGGGAGGGGCAGGTCCAGTGCGCACCTGGCTTCTCAGTGGGGCAACAAGGGATGGTGGGGCCCTAGCCTCGGGAGGGAAGGGAGGGGTGACAGTGCTCAGAGGGCGGGCAGACATTTGGGGGTGTGTGTCTGCATCTGAGAGAAGCAGGGGGCGGGGGAGACCATCTACAGGAGACAGTGGGTGGACAGCGCAGCCCAGGTGCATGTCTTCCCCAGGGCTGGGGAGAGTGGGGCTGGTGGGCTGGCACCTGCTGGGCACCTGCATTGAAGGAGAGTCTTAGAGGGGGAACCAGGGAGGCAGGCAGGGGTCTGGGCAGGGGCAGCACTGCTGGACCCAACGGCAGGGCCCCTTCTCTCCTGCTCTCTGCCCCAGGCTCATGGCTCACTGCGTGTGTGGTATGGGCAGGCCCTCCATCCTTCCTCCTGCAGCCCCAGGCGGTGGCAGCTCCATAGTGCTTGGGCAAGACATCAAGGACAAGCCCCTGCCTGTGTCTAGATGTCACATGCCCTCCCCTCTCCTTTTCCCAGGGAGGGGGGGTGATGAAGGGGTCAAAGCCAGCTCAGAGATGCAGCACAGGGAAGGTTCAGGACACCACTCCCCAAAGCCAGGTAAATGTCACCTATTGAATCTGGGCTCCAGGGATTTCTATTCCTCAGTTGGTCAGGACTATCTGGGTCAGGAGAACCAGGTACTCACCTTGAGTCAGCGCAAGCACAGGGGACTTGTTTTATGACACAGGGTGCTCCATAAAGCCCATGGAGAGCAAAGCAGCAGGACCCAGGTCCCCCTGGCCCCTCGTTGGTCCTGTCGGGGAGCTGCTCCTTCCCTCTGCCTTTGTAGCCACTTGTGCTTGGCACCTCCAGCCCAGACTGCAGCTCTGAGTTTAGTGTTACAGGCTCAGCCCACACAGAGAGACACTGCAGTTGGTTTCTATTTATCTCATCTTAATTTAAAGATTCTAAGGAAGGGACTCATTGGCCAGGCACAGTCAGGGACTGACTCTTTAGCCAATCAGCTGGGGCCAGAAGCATGAGTGACTGTTTTAAGAATGTGGTAACTCTGCATGAACCCCATGTTAGGAGGGGTAAAGGAGTGCTGGGAGACAGTTTCATGGACGTTAACCCCAAGCCAAACTTGACTTTCCAAATGTATTTGTTAGATATGTGTTCAGTCCATTCAGCACACCTTTATTGAGCACCTACAGAATCCGGGCACTACGCCAAGTGCTGGGCTTAGAGAAGTGAACAAGGTAGGGGAGGTTCTTGCTGCAGTGGGCCTTAACACTCCAGTAGGAAGAGAAAGGCGGCAAACCCATTAATGAAAAACATTAGGATGTGAGAGGCGCTCTGTGGAACAAGGACATAGGGCAGTGGACTGTAGCAAGTGCTCAGAGACTCTACACTGCCACTGAATGAAGGGAGCCTGCTGGGGAAGAAGGGCCAGCCTTGGGGAGACAAGCATCACTCTGCCACCATCCACTGGCCAGAGGTGAATGCGTGGCCCCAACTAACCAGAGGGAGGCTGGGAAATGTGCCCGGGAGGAGGACATGGATGGGCAGACACATGGCCAGCCTCTGTCCACTCGGTGCCTGGTTCCCCAGGAGGCCACCACTGTAACCTGGACCTGATGTGTCCTTCCAGTGGGATCCTAGGGACATATAAGCAGATACAGCAGAACCTCTGTTAAGTTGACCACCCCAGGGACTGTAACAAACTGGTCAACATACATAGGTGGTCAACATAAGGAACTAGGCCCACTGTACTGATACACATGTGGTGCATGTCTGGTCTATGAAAATCAGGTCAACTTAAGGAGGTGTCAGTGTAGGGAGGTGATCAGCTTTAGAGGTTCTGCCATATATATATAATTATATAATTTTTTTCTAGTTCTAACTTCTTAACAAAATTTAATTTAATTTTTTTATTGTTTGGGACTCATTGAGGGTACAAAGAATTAGGTTACACTGATTGCATTTGTTAGATAAAGTCCATCTTATAATTGTGTCTCACACTAATCATATAATTTTTAAAACCATGAATGATAGACTACCAAACACACTATTCTGTTCCTTGCTCTTTTTTTCCCCCATGGATAATCTGGGAGAAGTAATGGACCCCAATTTATATTTTACAAAGCTCACTCTGGCTAGTGGGAGAAAATGCACTGGGGGTGAGGGTGGTGAGGCAGGAGACTGGTTCGGCAGCTATGTAGCTGCCACATATGACAGGCTATGGCTCTGTGTGGGCTGCCTGTGCTCTGGTTGAGTCCACCCACACACTCATTCAGTCAGGGTTTGACGGCCAGTGGGTCAGTAATTGTGTGTAGACTGTGGGCCACAAGCTGGGCTAGGTCAGACCCCATCCTCTCCCCACTCACTGTGCCCGAACCGCACTGCTGCTGGCACAGGGCAGGGTGGGTGCCTCTGCCACTGACCCCTTCATGGTCTTCCAGCTGTGTCTCCAAAGTCTTGATGAAGATGCCCCTGATCCCCACAGCGCCATGCAGGGGTTATGGGAAGAGGAACTTGGGTTGGAGGTGTCTCAGCCCCAGCACTTCCATGCTGTACTTCCCTGAGGGTCGGCACTTCCATGCTGTACTTCCCTGAGGGTCAGCACTTCCATGCTGTACTTCCCTGAGGGTCGGCACTTCCGGGTTGTACTTCCCTGAGGGTCGGCACTTCCATGCTGTACTTCCCTGAGGGTCAGCACTTCCATGCTGTACTTCCCTGAGGGTCGGCACTTCCGGGTTGTACTTCCCTGAGGGTCGGCACTTCCGGGTTGTACTTCCCTGAGGGTCGGCACTTCCTGGCTGTACTTCCCTGAAGGTCGGCACTTCCGGGTTGTACTTCCCTGAGGGTCGGCACTTCCTGGCTGTACTTCCCTGAGGGTCGGCACTTCCATGCTGTACTTCCCTGAGGGTCGGCACTTCCTGGCTGTACTTCCCTGAGGGTCGGCACTTCCATGCTGTACTTCCCTGAGGGTCGGCACTTCCTGGCTGTACTTCCCTGAGGGTCGGCACTTCCATGCTGTACTTCCCTGAGGGTCGGCACTTCCTGGCTGTACTTCCCTGAGGGTCGGCACTTCCATGCTGTACTTCCCTGAGGGTCGGCACTTCCATGCTGTACTTCCCTGAGGGTCGGCACTTCCATGCTGTACTTCCCTGAGGGTCGGCACTTCCATGCTGTACTTCCCTGAGGGTCGGCACTTCCATGCTGTACTTCCCCGAGGGTCGGCACTTCCTGGCTGTACTTCCCCGAGGGTCGGCACTTCCTGGCTGTACTTCCCCGAGGGTCGGCACTTCCATGCTGTACTTCCCCGAGGGTCGGCACTTCCTGGCTGTACTTCCCCGAGGGTCGGCACTTCCTGGCTGTACTTCCCCGAGGGTCGGCACTTCCATGCTGTACTTCCCCGAGGGTCGGCACTTCCTGGCTGTACTTCCCCGAGGGTCGGCACTTCCTGGCTGTACTTCCCCGAGGGTCGGCACTTCCATGCTGTACTTCCCCGAGGGTCGGCACTTCCATGCTGTACTTCCCCGAGGGTCGGCACTTCCTGGCTGTACTTCCCCGAGGGTCGGCACTTCCTGGCTGTACTTCCCCGAGGGTCGGCACTTCCATGCTGTACTTCCCCGAGGGTCGGCACTTCCTGGCTGTACTTCCCCGAGGGTCGGCACTTCCTGGCTGTACTTCCCCGAGGGTCGGCACTTCCATGCTGTACTTCCCCGAGGGTCGGCACTTCCATGCTGTACTTCCCCGAGGGTCGGCACTTCCATGCTGTACTTCCCCGAGGGTCGGCACTTCCATGCTGTACTTCCCCGAGGGTCGGCACTTCCATGCTGTACTTCCCCGAGGGTCGGCACTTCCATGCTGTACTTCCCTGAGGGTCGGCACTTCCATGCTGTACTTCCCCGAGGGTCGGCACTTCCATGCTGTACTTCCCTGAGGGTCGGCACTTCCATGCTGTACTTCCCCGAGGGTCGGCACTTCCATGCTGTACTTCCCTGAGGGTCGGCACTTCCATGCTGTACTTCCCCGAGGGTCGGCACTTCCATGCTGTACTTCCCTGAGGGTCGGCACTTCCATGCTGTACTTCCCCGAGGGTCGGCACTTCCATGCTGTACTTCCCCGAGGGTCGGCACTTCCTGGCTGTACTTCCCCGAGGGTCGGCACTTCCTGGCTGTACTTCCCCGAGGGTCGGCACTTCCTGGCTGTACTTCCCCGAGGGTCGGCACTTCCTGGCTGTACTTCCCCGAGGGTCGGCACTTCCATGCTGTACTTCCCCGAGGGTCGGCACTTCCATGCTGTACTTCCCCGAGGGTCGGCACTTCCATGCTGTACTTCCCCGAGGGTCGGCACTTCCATGCTGTACTTCCCCGAGGGTCGGCACTTCCATGCTGTACTTCCCCGAGGGTCGGCACTTCCGGGCTGTACTTCCCCGAGGGTCGGCACTTCCATGCTGTACTTCCCCGAGGGTCGGCACTTCCATGCTGTACTTCCCCGAGGGTCGGCACTTCCATGCTGTACTTCCCTGAGGGTCGGCACTTCCTGGCTGTACTTCCCTGAGGGTCGGCACTTCCTGGCTGTACTTCCCTGAGGGTCGGCACTTCTGGGCTGTACTTCCTTGAGGGATGACCTAGACCTGGACTGCAGCTGCTCATCTGTGTACTGGGCGTGACTTGAGTCTGTGTCACACAGACCATGTGGATTACATGCATCTGTCAGGCAGCTGACGCTCGCTGGTTCTTTGCCCTCGTCTTCTTTCTGCTTCTGCAGGGTTACTTCTGAGGCTTTCAGTACCATCTCCTGGAGGATGGACCTGTGTCCTCCTAGACTTTGTAGATTTTGCAGGCACCACGCCTGGAAGTCACACTCACTGTCTACTCGGTGATTTTGATGAAATGAACACAATGAATCTGCCACCCAACTTAAGCCATGGAACATTACTGACACCTGTGAACCCACTTGCACAGCCTCGGTGATCCTATGTCCCCTGCCCTCACTGGGTAGCCACCATCCTGAATAGTGTGTTCCTTTTTCCCTTGTTTCTAAAACAATAGTTGACAGCATGTGCGTGAGGCTCGCCTGAACACTCTTTAGTTTTGCTGGGTTTGAGCTTTACGAGGTGGCATCACATAGTAGTGTGACTTCCTTTTCTTCTGTCCCACATCACAGCCCCGAGACTCACCCCTGTCACTGTGTGTACCTGCAGCTCATTCCTTTGCACTGATAGATAATATTGCACTGGGTGACTGTGCCACAGTTTATCCATCCATTCTCTAGTCAAAGGTCATTTTGTTTTTACCTGGAGTGTGGCTATTTTGAAAAGGGCTACTGTGAGCCTTCTTGTACCCACCACCTGGCACCCAGTCCCTGGGTTACACTGAGACTGGGACTGCCGTGTCTTCAGCTTTTCAGAGATTGCCAAATTTCTCTCAAAAATGGCTGAATCAGTTACCTTTTTACTAGTTCTGCAGAAAGATTCCTCATGCTCACCCACTTCTTCACCAGCCCTGGGGATTGTCACTTTTCTTAGTTTTTGCCCATCTAGTGGAGGCCATGTTACATCTTACATCTTCACTTTGCATTTTCCAGGCCACAGCTGAGGTTCAGCACGTCTACAAATGTCTCTTTGCCCTTCCTGTGGCCTCTTTGGTGATCTGCCTGGCCACTATTTGCTTTCATTTAAAAAAAAATGGCATTGTCTTTTTAAGATTAAATTGTAGGAGTTTTTATTCATCCTTGATACTAGGCGTTTGTCAGTTACAGGTGTAAGAAATACCGTCTCCCAGCGAGAGACTTCCTTTCCACCATCTTCATGCTATCTTTTGATGCACATGGTGTCCTTAACTTGTACCTAGTAACATGGATTAGTCTTTTCTTTATGGTTTGCATGTTTGCAGTCTTGCTTTAAGAAATCCTTTCTTTGTTGAGTCAGATTTCATAAGTGGCCCCAAGGACCCCTGAGCAGATGCAGCTCAGTCAGCTGAGGACCACCAGGAAAGGCAGAGCCCACAGCAGCCCGGGGTGGGGTGAGGGGCACTGGTGTGGCTGACAGCTGGGAGATTCATTAAAACTGGAGGGAGGCGAGAGAATGATGGGAGAGAGGCTGAGTGCTTTGAATCTGATCCTTTTAGCAACAATTAAGCGATCACCACAGACAGGCAGAGGAAGAGACTTCCTGAGAACCGGAGACAGGCTGCAGCAGAGGATGCCCTTGGCCTAACCTTGGACTTGATGCAGCACTCAGCGCCTCCCCACCCCCTTCCCCTTTCCCTCTCTCTCCTTTCCTCCCCTCTCCCCTTTGGTCTTTATTGAGACACATGGCTGAGAGAAGCACTTACCCTGCCAAGGGTAAACCACAGAGACCCAGGGAGAGCATCTGACCATGTGCAGTGCAACATCTCTCAGGGCCGACTGAGCAGCATTAATATGAACAATGCTAATAACCACTGATAGGCTCACTGAGGCACTGACTAGCTAGTGGAGGGAATTTTCACAGGGCCGTCCAGAGCCAAGGTTCTTAATAGATCATGACTCAAAGATCAGTGAACCTGGAGACGTTTATGTCCTTATTTTCATGAATCTCTGGCTGAAATTCAGTGTTCCCTTCAATTATAAATGTAGGCAACAAGCCTGTATTAACAAATGCCTGTGACTTGCCACCCACAGAAGTCACAGGTGTTTTTACATCACTTTTCTTATAGATATTTTAAAATATCAACTTCAAAACTATGGTTGCTATGTACTTTCATTAGATCTTTGTTATTTGATGTATTAATGAAGAAGCACATATCACAACGTGAAAAGCATTTGGTAATCACATTGAGAAATAGGCTGTGGTTTATCTTACGCATTTAAAGACGTCACTCTGAGGAGAATCCACTGATTTCCTCAGATGATCAAAGGGTCCATGGAATGAGAAAGGTTGGAAAGCAGACCCTGGAGTGAGGACCCTTCTCCTGCAGGGAAGCCGCTCAGTTCATCCGCGATGTGGGGGCTGTGATGTTGCAGAGGGAAGCAACCCTACTGAAGGCCTGGGGATAGCTTTGAAACCATGGTGGTTAGTTGGAGAATTGAAGAAGGACATTTTGTTGCTTAAATGGAAGTTCACTGACCTAGACTGGAATTAACTGTGACCCAGGGGCTGATGGACCCTTCCATTCTGCCATGACTTTCTGATGAAGCCTACACCTGAGTTACAGGAATTATGGGGCAAGAAAGAGGAATCTCTTGTCCATGTATTGACAGAACAACACAAAGCTGCAGAGGGCTGCCCCTTTGAAGTGGGTTCTTCAGGGCGCGAACCTGCTTTGAAGAACTTTCTCCTTCTCTGTGCAGGGTCTGCCCTGAGAGCGCCACCTGGAGGTTGCAGTGGGAGTAGTCAATGCCCAGTCAAGGTTTTGTGAACCAATGGCATTGAGATAGAAAGATTAAGGCATTTTGGGTGGGGGGAACTAATAGCAATCAGCAAAAATTGCTATTATGCCTGTTTAAAGACTATATTGTTAGGTGGCGCCTGTGGCTCAAAGGAGTAGGGTGCTGGCCCCATATGCTGGAGGTGGCAGGTTCAAACCCAGCCCTGGCCAAAAAAAAAAAAAAAAGACTATATTGTTTGGAAAGAGCCATGGAGAGGCTAGTGTCAGGAGCATAATCTTTCTCTATCTCAGCCAGCTGTGGCCCCCTGAGGCACACCTCCTAATGTTTTGGAGCTGGCTCGTAGCAGCTCCCAAGAGCCAGTAGTTAAATTTGCGGGAATTCTGTGAGCCAGTTGTTAAGCCAAGCCATTATTAAAAATTAAATGCTAGAATATTACAATTGAATAAATTATGTTCAAACCAAGTTAATAACAAAAACTCAGCATTTTCTAATTATTTTTCTGCCTTTGACTGTTATCCGTGCAGTGGAGGTTATTAGTGTCTATTGCAGCTGTCAGATGGAAATACTATGTCAATGGTGTGTGTACCTCTTTCCAGTTCTGTATTTGGTGACATCATGTTGGTGGCTTAAAGTCAGTTGGGAATATAGGCATCATGGAGATCCGCAAATGTCCCTGTGTGGTCTGATCATGAGGATGCCTGAGCTGCAGGCTCCTGGGAACCGGGTGCAAGGGTGGGGGGAGGTGAGGAGGGAGAGGCCGGCAGCTGCTCTGCGGATTTGCCCACCAGAGACTCCTCATGTTTGGAAAATGCAGATTTTGCAAAAGCCATATGACAGAAATTGTTCTAAAAGGTACTATTTTTAAATTATATTCTTTTATTATTTAGATTTTTTTGGCTGCTTATCAGTCAAGCATACCTGAACTGCTCATGGATACCCAGGGTACCCCGGGCTACACAGCAAGGATTTAACAGGAGGGTGATGAGGAGGTAGGGAGTACAGCTCTGCAGCCCTCCAGTCTGGTGGCATCGCTCATAACTTGGATGTCAGAGAACAGCAGTGGTCCGCCCAGAGATGTCTTAGCTCCTAGTTATCCTTTATCTCACTTCGTTAATGCTTTGGGAATAAATCAAATTAAAAGCAAACTTGACCCAAGTCCAAGTTGTCCATATCTCTCATTCTTGAACCCAGTCCAGGTTCTTAGTACAGACGTTAAGCAATTTGTACACTGCTTCGCATCCCTAAATGATCATACCTGCTTCACACTTTGAAAGATAGATATAAAATAAATGCATCCCCAAATAGTATTTATGACTCTAACTAACTAAGACTACATGAATTTCATGCTGTACCAGGTTTTTAGAGTTTTAAGCATTATATATGAAGCTAACAATTTTGAAAAATGAAACTCATGTTTTTTTAATTGCCCCCACGTTTTGATGCTCTGCGGCATCCATTGGATCAATGGCTGAGGTACTTCAGGGAAGGGTTAGGTTTCTGCTAGAATACTTAAATCACTGCTTAGGGTTCACAATGAAATTAGACTTTGTTTTGTCCCTTTGGCAAAACAACAGTCTTTGTTAAGAAATAAAAAGCTGGGGCGGCGCCTGTGGCTCAGTGAATAGGGCACCGGCCCCATATGCCAAGGGTGGCGGGTTCAAACCCAGCCCCGGCCAAACTGCAACAACAACAAAAAAAAATAGCCGGGCGTTGTGGCGGGCGCCTGTAGTCCCAGCTGCTCGGGAGGCTGAGGCAAGAGAATCGCGTAAGCCCAAGAGTTAGAGGTTGCTGTGAGCCGTGTGACGCCACGGCACTCTACCGAGGGCGGTACAGTGAGACTCTGTCTCTACAAAAAAAAAAAAAAGAAATAAAAAGTTTTCCTAAATTACAGAGCTTCCCTCTAAATACAAGTCAGTGCTGGCTGAGTTTGCTTGTAGAGTTTTACTATAAGCCACAGATGGAAAGAACTCAGGATACAGTGGAAGTGACCCTCCCAGGACACAGGAGGGTGGAGATGGCATACTTCCCAGCCTGGGAGAGGTTTGTGGTGATCAGACTAGCAGAAGGACATGGCCAAAAGCTGAGGAGAAGCTGGAGAGCGATCCTGAGACAGAGAGAGGTGTCTTAAGTAGGCAGCCTGAGACCCAGCTGCCAGTGTCCACTCGTAAGATCTGCTTGTGTCCTACAGAAGTCCCAGGAATGACGGTTAAAGATGCTGAGACAAGGAGGAGGGGAAGGGGCAAGGTGGCCCCTGAAGACAGGGACCTGGGTGCCAGGGGCACCAGTGCACTCAAAGGCTGGGGAGGAGGCAGTGACTTCAGCAAGGTGAATTAGGCCAAAGAGGCCAAAGAGGACCTAGAGGCCAAAGAGGACCTTCACTGCAGGCCAAAGAGGACCTAGAGGACAGCGGGGGGACCTGAAGTCCTTCACCCACCACTGTCCTGAGACCACATTAACTTCATTTGTAGCACTCAGCTGTCCCCAGTCTAGTCCTTGGTGGAGTTAGCACCTAAGAGGTTCTGTCCCAAGCTGAGGACCACAGCAGAAGTCACAGCTGCATGGCCCAGGAGCCCTTGTGTAGCCGGGGAGCAGAGTCCCCCTCCTGAGAAGTTACTGATGCCAATTGCCTTGGACTGAGAGGCCTCAGGGCTGCAGAGTTACATTGGGCTATTTTCTCAGGGAGAGGTTGGGAACAGGTTTGAAATCTCCCTGGTACTTCTATGCCCTCATGTCCCCAAGAACTCTGGCCTTCTGGCCTCAGCTTTTCCCTTAAAAAGCAAATGAGGTGACCCTCGTACCACCCAACTCTCCCAAGCAGGGAGGGTATTCAGGGCTCACCCAGTGCTCCTGTGGGGAGAGCAGGGAGATCCTTCCTCTGTCCCCTCTGTCGGTTACCTTGGAAGTCCAGTGTCATAGGCCATTAGCAGGGACAGACTTGTCCTGAAGACTTGGGAGAAAGGTGAACTAATACAGAACACACCAGTCAAGTTAGATGTCTTATTTCTAGAAAATGGTCTCTTTCCTCAGGCTGCCTGTTGCCTGGCCCCCGTGTTCCCTCATGTCCCCTCATATCCCCCCCATGTCTCCCTAGGGAAAGCCTACGGTGACAGAGAGTTTGCTGAGGAGCAGACAGACAGGAGTCAGACCCCAGGTTATGTCCTCGCTGGCTGTGTGGCCCTGGGCCTCAGTTTGTTTATCTGTGAAGTGGGCTCCTGAGGCTTTCCTTGCAGGTGTGCGTGGGGGACACAACTGGTATAAAGGACACGTACATCCTTGGCACAGAGTGAGGACTTGGTAGATGGTGGCACTTGCTGTTACTGGCTTCTGGCCTGGTCGCTTGGGGACTTGTGCCAGGCTTTTGGGAGGACAGTAATAAAGAGTGAATCAGCAGAGAGAGCCACAGAATATGACAAAGGAATGCTGGGTGCCCCAAAGAAGCAGAGCAGCTGGGAGTGGTGGTGGTTGGGGAGAAGCACTGGGCTGTGTCTCTAGGGGGGCTGGAGGGTCCGGGGGAAGGTAGGTGGGAACGGCAGGAGGGCGGCGGGACCTGTCCCATAGGCACTGGTGCGAACAGTAGCCGCAGAAGTGAGGTGGGGCACAGGGATGGGGCCAGGCAGGGGCCTAAGGCTCTCATGCCTATAGGGTGGGGTCTGCTGGTCTCTGGGGGAGGAGCTCATGAAATGGCAGACTTGGGTTTTTCTGGTGGGTACAGTAAGACCTCCTTTCCAAAACCCTCTCTCCAATGCTTCCTCCCAAGTGGAAGGTCTGTGCCACAAACCCCTGCTTCAGAAGGCAAATCCTCCTGCAGGGCCGCACCTGCAGAGAGAGAGAGACGCTGAGACCACTGACGTTTCTCTGCCCCGCGCTCCCCAGACTTGGGCGAGGGCATGTGAATGGCATTTGCCGGGCCCCACACAGAGTTTCTGGCTCAGTGGCTCTGTGATGGGGCCTGAGAATTTGCATTTCTGTTACGTTCTCAAGAGATTTTTATGCTGCTGATCTAGGGCTGCACTTTGAGAAGCCCTAACCTGGGGCTCAGTCCAGTATCTCCTGGGATTGTCACGGTGTGCTCTATGGAGAACACTAAAAAAGGATGTGCCACAGAAGATGCCCCTCCCCACCAGGTCACAGCTAATGACATGATCAGAGAGGGTGAGTAACCTGCCCAAGGTCGCTCAGCTGAAGGGTGGTAGAGTCATTACTTGTAGTGAGGTCTGCTGGTGCAAAGTCTTCCACTCCTTCACGTGACAAAGACCATCGTCATCATTGTCACTGTCGCCATCATCACGGACACTGTGAGCTCCCTGTGGGCTGTTTTGCAGCTTTGCCCTTGTTCAGGGCCAGTGACCAGCCAGGGCTTGCTTCTTCACTGTCCACTGAGTGTAGTCCTTCCTGGGCCCGTGAGTGGGAGCAACTTTCTTAGGCTGCACTGGCAGGCCTTGGCTGAGAGACTGGGATGGGTTGGCCAGGCATGGGTTTGTTCACTGTTCGCTATTTATATCAGTAGAGGTGGGAGCTCCTGGGCCAGGGTGAGGGTTAGAGGTGACAGAGGGAGGTGTCACTGCTCCTTGGTCGTGTGATCTTCTCCAAACTCACCGGGTGCGGGGAAAGGGATCCTCACTCTCCAGGCTGGTTCTGGGTGGTTCCTGAGCCTCCTGCCCCATCTGCCTGGTGGTTCCAGAGCACAGCTGAGGTTTCTAAGGAGGGAAATCCCCTCCGTTATGTGTGTCCTAGGCTTATTTCTGTCCTACCTTGACTGCTCAACTAACCGACCCATTTGTTTGTTAATAGGGCCTCATGTCAAGCTTGAAGTTATCCTGGGCTCCTCATGGGGTGGGGAAACACCCAGGCCCAGATGGGTCTGCTCCTGTCTTGCTGGGTCCTCAGCCGCCGTGCAGAGGAAAAGGAGTGGGAGGAAGGAGGGCTGCGTGGTGGTAGTGGAGGGTTGAGTTGACAGGAGCCACTGGAACTGGAGGTGTTTGGGAGATCCTTGGCCTACCCACTCTTCTAGTCTGGCCAGGAGCCCGGGTCCTGGCTGGAGTGAGTCCCTTCTCTGAATACCATAGGCCTTCCTAGAACAGAGGTAGCAGTACGCAGGGATACGATTTGGAGCCAAATAGCTTTGAGCCCCATTTACTCTCCTATCTTCTAACCTTTCTGGGTCTCAGTTCTAACATTTGCAAAAGAGCTGTAACGAATGTTCCCTGAAAGTGCTGTCAGCAGACAAAACACTGAGGCCAGAGTCTGGGGAGCAGCCCCATGGGTGCTGGGTTGCCTTTGCTGCAGCAGAGCCATTGTCTTGGTCCCTGGAGCAGGAGGGGTGGACTCTGAGGGCTGCCTCTTTGCCGCCACTTAAGTGTTGGGGCTCTGAGGCTCTGCCTGGGCCCACCTCACCACCCCCACCTCCTGCACCGATGGTCCTTGGCCCTATGTGGTTCAGCTTTGCCTGGACATCTCCACTTGAATGGCCCAGAGACACTCAAGTCAGCTTAGTGTCCCAACGTGGAGGCATCGTTGTCCTCCTTAATACCCTGGTCCAGTCCTGTCCTCTCCTGTTAGAGAACAGCCTGGCATCCACCCAGTTCGCCCCAGTGCTCGTCCCAGTCTCACCCTGGCTCCATTCTCTCCCACATTACCTGTCACCAAGTTCATCAAGTACAGCTCACCTGGAAACGGGAGAGATGGGAAATGTGGCAGGGAACATGGAGGTATGGCTGTGGCTGAGAAGCCCCTAGAGCGCCCTACCTAGGCTAGATTGGCATCAGCGTGGGTCCAGGGGAATGCCACCCCTCCAGGGCCTCCCATCTCTGCTTGTGGAATGCAGAGCTCCTTGGGGGCAGCACCCCTTCACCATCATCCCCTTTCTGAGGCAGCCCTCTGGACCTGCAGCCTGGGCCCCTGGTGGCTTGATGGGCAAGTTCCCCTCCCTCCAAGTTCCTCTCCCTCCACTGGGAGAGGAGCCACCAGTCTGCCTCTTCTCCTCCTCCCGGCCCACCCCCACTGTGGATTGTTAGATATGCTGGCCGGCTGGGGGTTCCCATGATGGGATTTCACAGCTGCCGTCCCACCCTCTTGGATTTTTTCATTCTGCAGACAGCCTCTGGGGCTCCTCTGCTCAGGCCCTGGACATGATTTACAACCAGGCCGTGCCCTGGCATCTTGCATGGCTGAAAATATTTCAGTGACTCCTCTTCCTCCCTCAATTCCCATTTCGGCTGCTGTAGGAGGTGAGCCATCCCCCACCTCTGAAGGCCCGTCACTGGCCTTGCTGCCGGGCTCACCCCTGGGTTTACAGGTGTGGCTTCTGTCCCCGGTGTCCCACTGGGGCTCCTGTCCTCCCCACCCCATTGCTTGGCCTTCCCAGCAGGTAGCTTCCTTGTTTTATTTTCTGTGAATGTGTCTTCCTTCAGAGCATGTCTGTGGGCAGCCTGACCAGACCCTCTGTGGGGGAAAAAATGGGAGGAGCCTTTGAGCTTAGAAATGGGCTGTGTTCAGGTTGTACTGTGCCAGGGCAGCCTCTGCCACATCTCTGTACATCTGGGTGCTGCACCTGCTCCTCCCAACCCATTTCCAGGAGCTGTGGCCTGGCACTTGCACACTGTAGCCCCTTGATCAC
This sequence comes from Nycticebus coucang, assembly GCF_027406575.1. Taxonomy (NCBI): domain Eukaryota; kingdom Metazoa; phylum Chordata; class Mammalia; order Primates; family Lorisidae; genus Nycticebus; species Nycticebus coucang. Next base: position 145,513,219 of record NC_069782.1, on the reverse strand, counting down.
ACTTGAGAATGCTCCCCGTCCCTGCCTTCAGAGGCCCTCTCTCCCCACCACACTCACAGCCTATGGCAAAAAGAAGCAGTTCTTCCTTTTAGAAACAAAAATCTCCTTCCAGAAAGACTTGTGAATGATCTGAAGATGTCCTCAGAAAAGGATTTCAGGAGTTTGAGGATTCTACAGTTTAAGCAAACTCAGGGAAGGCTGGAGAGAGGGAGGCTGGGCCCTGGTCTGTGGTGACAGAGAGCTGCTGTGAGGGAGCACATGGGCCAGGCAGGAGGGGAGACGTGGTGATGGCAAGGCAGCTGGTGGGCCTTCAGTGCTCAGCGGGGGCCCCTCTGCTGTCCGCCTCTCCCGCCTTGCCTTGGCCTCCCTGCCTCCTTGCTGCCTGTGCGCCTCCCGGCTTTGGGCCAGCACCCCAATCATTCTGCGTCCTTCTCTGAGCAGCTCACACATTCACAAACCCAAGCACAGCATCTGACTGGTCCAGGCAGGCACTGGCCACCTGGGGCCTGACTGCCAGCTAAGCCTCTAATCCACCATGTCACAAACACATGAGGGTGGCCTCTGGCCAGGACCTCCCCAGGGCTGCACCTGGAGCCTGTGGGGATGCTTCTGCGGAACGCCTTTGAACTTCACTGGGAGCACTCACAGGGGTCCACATAAGCCCAACTCTTGGCAGTTATTCAAGAGCTGGGGTCCCTGCTCTGCTTTTGGTGGCTATGTGACCACAGACAGTTACCAACCTCCCTCAGCCTTGGTTTTCTCAATCTCCTCGTGGGGTCACATCATACCTCCTTCACCAGGCTCTTGTGAGGATCATCTGGGTCTGAGGACATGTTGAGCACAGACCTTGAGGACACAGTAAAAGCAGCCACGCCTCTCTGCTTCTCTCCTCTCTCTGAATGAGACAGGGAGCAGTCTGAGCTCAGCTCAGAGGAATGCGTGAAGGACCTCAGAGCGCTATGGCCCTCGCTGATTGTACCTTTCCCCAGAGAGCTGCCTCCTAGTGAGGCACCTGAGATAGGAGATGGGAGATGGGATGGGTTTTAAGCACGAGGAGGGGAGGGCTTCACTCGTTAAGATGCCTTCCCCAACCCGCAAATGACTGTGGAGACCAGACCTTTGGAGAGTAGAGGGCTTGTGAAGTGTTTTCTTTGGCTCTCCCACCTTGTCTTCCGAGCGCTGCTGTGTGCATCCCCGGGAGAGTGGATACATGAAGCAATAGCTGTAGGGCTCTAATTTATTGGGCTCTATTGCCTAAACCTAATTAGCATGCTATGGAGCTGTGAAGGAGCCCAGGCTGCAGCTACCCTGGGCCAAGCCAGTCGGGAAAGGAGGCAGGGGTGGGCCTTATTCCGGTAAAAGCAATAGCCAGACAGGGTGATACAGCTCCTGAGGGTGCGATCCTGGTGCTTTGGCTGCCCTGGCCCGGGAGACCACAGGGATCCATGCAGGAGATGGCTGAGCGGCTGACTTCCCCTAAGCCTCCATCTCCTCAGCTGGAGTGAGCATCTGGGGATGACACTGTGGCAGGGAGGGGAGAAGCAGTGCTGCTCTGGAAGAGCCGAGGGTGGTGACACTTTGGGCTTATCTCATTGCAAGGAAGTGGCCCTCCAAGTCCAGCATGAGTGTCTGCCTGCAGGAAGGTTGGTGGCTGGAGGAAGGGGAGACCAAGGTGACAGTTGGTCTGAAAAAAGACCCTGGAGGTGGCCCAGCCAAGGGAATTATTCTAAGGACAGCAGTGTTGAATGGTCTGATTTTTATGTCTCACTATGCTGTGGTGGAAGTCATCTCCTCCCGCTCCCCAGACCTGCCCTGGAAGTTGCTGCCTGTATAGCAGGGGTGTTCCAGGCAGGGAAGAGTCACAACATCCAGTTTTGCAGATTGGGACAGTGGGGCAGTGTGGATGGGAGCGTGTGTCCACAGGAAGCAGAAGGCAGCACAGAGCGGGTGAGTCTGGGAAAGCAGGGACTTGGGGCTAAAGACAACTCAGAGGAGCGAGCTTGCCTGGGAATGTTGGGCTATGCTAGGGTCACTGTCAGGGTGACTCCAGAGGCTGATTTTATTTTTAAAAAGTTGAGACATAATGTACATAACATACAATTCACCATTTTAAAGTGTACAATTCGGTGTGTTTTTTTGTGTATTCACTATGTTGAAGGGTGATGCCACCATCACCACTGTCTGCTTTCAGAACTTTCAGAACATTTCCATCACCCCAAGGAGATGGAAATTTCCATCACCCCAAGCTCTGTATCTGTGAGCAGCGCCCAGCCACACTCAGCTGCCGTCTCTGTGAGCTTCCACTCTGGACGTTTCCTATAAATGTGATCACACATGTGTGGCCTTTCATGTCTGGCTTCTTTCGCTTAGCATAATGTTTTCAAGGTTCACCCATGTTGTGGCATGTGTCAATGTTTTATTCTATGGCTCAATAATATTCCATTGCATGGATAGAGCACATTTTGTTTCTCTCTTTATCCACTGATGGATATGCGGGTTGTACCCACCTTTTGGCTGTTGTGAATAGTGCTTTTATGCACACTTGTATACAGGTTATTGTGTAAAGTTAGGTTTTCGGTTCTCTCAGTTATACTCCTAGGAGTGGAATAGTGGAGTCATTTGGTGATTCCATGCCTAACTTTTTGAGGAACCGCCAAACTGTTTGTGTGGGCTGCTTTTGGTGCTCTCCCTATGAGATACTGGGGTGTCTGTTAGGAGAGGCAGTTACTGAGGGTGCAGTTAGGAAACGCAGAGTTTGGAGAGACTTCACAGAGCCCATGGGGAATAGCCCAGACTTGAGCCTGAGGGTAGAGGGTGACAGGAAGAGCAATGCCTGTTGGGAGAATCTTGGTGGCCTCCTGGGGAAGCCACACACTGGGCAACAGAAACGAAGGGGTCTCCTGCTCTGGATTTTGGTGACAGCCCTCTTGTGGCCTGTCCTAGACTTCTGAGTCTAGGATTCTGAGCCAACTCCTGACTCTTCTGCTGTGGCCAATTCACTGAAAAAGTTTACTAGTTTACTAGTTTACTCTCCTTCCTTGGAGATTTCTACAAATAAAATGATCACTGCGCCCCACCCCAGGCTGTTGGCTGCAGAAATGTGGGGCTGGCCCAGCTGGCTGAGGCTGGTGAGATAGGGAAGTGTGGGGTGGGGAGAAGTCTTGGAGGGTTCCCCAGGCCTCTGGGGTGGGGAGTCATCCTCTTCTGTCTGCCCTACCTTGGGGATGGTGCTCTGCCAGAACAGGGCTGCTGGTCCCCCTTTGTCACTGGGGCAGGGGTGCCAGGAAAGAGAAGGAGCAGATCACAGCTCCTGAGACAAGGCGGGGCGGTCAGTTCATTGGCCTTTTTCCATGCCACTCTCTGCCCCCGCCATCCAGTCTTGGTGGCCCAGGGCCTTGTCCTCTGTTGTTTCTTTGTCATGTTCTCCCAGGGCCTGGGTCGCCAGGGCCAACTTTGCCTCTAGGCTGATCAACAGAGATGGAGACATTGGGAAGCAGCCTCATCAGTCAGGCACCTGGTCTAGCCCCTGAGGGCCTGCAGCCTTTTGCTTCCCACCCAAGCCCATCGCAGGGTCATGTGCTGGGGTGGACTGCATACAGTAGGCGTCCTATTCTCCAGTCCCCTGCATCTCCATTCCCCCTTACCTAGACAGGTTTGGCTGTAGCCTGGGGACACTGGTGAATGCAAACCAGTGGTTTCCTGGGGCCCTGCTTGTGCCAATGTTAGCCTTTTCCTCTGTAGTCCCTGGCATTTTCTATAAGCCAAATGCCTTAAACAAAGGGTACTTTAACACAAAAATTGTTAGTTTATTAAGTTATGAGGCCAGAAGAGGGAAGAGATGATTTGAACCAGATATGTGAGTGACATTCCTTGTTCCTAGCAAGAGTGATTTTGAAGAGAAACATGATTAAAAGAATGGAATTCCCATGAGCCAGGCTAAGCTGATTGAATCGTGGAGAGGAAATGACAATCTGGGTTAATATTTTATGCCATTTCCAGGCATTTAACACCACTGAGGGAGCAATAAACTTTCTTCTGAATGCTCCGAGGCGGGAAATGCGCAGCTGAGGGGCAGCCTAGTCTGAGGACACAGACGGGCAGGAAGAGCCTTTCTTACAGCCCATCAGGTGCTGGGCCCTGGCTGGGGCTTCCAGAAAAGCTTTCTGCAGGGGAGTGAAGTCCCCTAGGAGCACATTTTGGTGGCTCTCCAAGCCAGCAGACACTTTGATCCCAGGCAGGGTGACCAAACATCCCTGTTGGCCCAGGACTTGAGGGAGTTTCTGGTGTGCAAGAACTTCAGGTTTTCAACAAGGACAGTCCTGGGCAAATTGGATGAACTGATCATTCTGACTAGAGGCCTGGAACCCAGGACTTTCAAAGTCCACAGTGGAAAAGTCTTAAGCAAAACTGGGTGAGCATTTCAAGCCAGAAGAGGGTGGTCATAAATGTTTAATCTCCTCAAGCAAAATAACTTTCAACCCTGGATCTTGTACCTAGCTAAACTGAGTTTCATCTATGATGGAGAAATTAAATACTTTAATGACATTCATATGCTAAAGAAATTTGCCATAACCAAACCAGCTCTTCAGGATATTCTCAGACCTATCCTCCATAATAACCAACCCAATCCTCTACTACAAAAGTAAACTCACTCAGAAACTTCTGATCAAACTCCATCTTCCACAATGGCAAAAGGATTAAAAATGCCCAGTGGACTTTCGAAAAACTCAATACCCAAAATTTCACCAAACTTATCAATACTCTCCATTAATGTAAATGGCTTAAACTGCCCTCTAAAGAGACACAGGTTAGCTGACCGGATACAAAAACTCAGGCCAGACATTTGTTGCATACAAGAGTCACATCTTAACTTAAAAGACAAATACAGACTCAGGGTGAAAGGATGGTCATCCATATTTCAGGAAAATGGTAACCAGAAAAAAGCAGGTGTTGCAATTTTATTTGTGGATACAATAGGCTTTAAACCAACAAAAGTAAGGAAGGACAAAAATGGTCACTTCATATTTGTTAAGGGTAAGACTCACTATGATGAGATTTCAATTATTAATATCTATGCACCCAATCAGAATGCACCTCAGTTTATAAGAGAAACTCTAACAGACATGAGCAACTTGATTTCCTTCAACTCTATAATAGTCGGAGATTTTAACACTCCTTTGGCAGTGATGGATCAATCCTCCAACAAAAAGCTGAGTAAAGAAAAATTCTAGATTTAAATCTAACCATCCAGCATTTAGATTTAGCAGACATCTACAGAACATTTCATCCCAACAAAACTGAATACACATACTTCTCATCAGCCCACGGAACTTACTCCAAAATCAATCACATCTTAGGTCACAAGTCTAACCTTAGTAAATTTAAAGGAATAGAAATTATTCCATGCATCTTCTCGGACCATCATGGAATAAAACTTGAGATGAGTAACAACAGGAATCTGCATACTCATACAAAAACATGGAAGTTAAATAACCTTATGCTGAATGATAGCTGGGTCAGAGATGAGATCAAGAAGGAAATTGCCAAATTTTTGGAACAAAATTACAATGAAGACACAAACTATCAGAACCTCTGGGACACCGCAAATGCAGTTCTAAGAGGGAAATTTATAGCACTGCAAGCCTTCCTCAGGAGAACGGAAAGAGAGGAAGTAAGCAACTTAATGGGACATCTCAAGAGACTGGAAATGGAAGAACACTCCAACCCCAAATCCAGTAGAAGAAAAGAAATAACCAAAATCAGAGCAGAACTAAATGAAATTGAAAACAAAAGAATAATACAACAGATCAATAAATCAAAAAGCTGGTTTTTTGAAAAGGTCAACAAAATAGATAAACCTTTGGCCAACCTAATCAGGAAAAAAAAAGTAAAATCTCTAATCTCATCAATCAGAAATAACAAAGACGAAATAACAACAGACTCCTCAGAAATCAAAAAAATCCTTAATGAATATTACAAGAAACTTTACTCTCAGAAATACGAAAATCTGAAGGAAATTGACCGTTATTTGGAAGCATGTCACCTTCCAAGACTTAACCAAAATCAAATGGAAATGTTGAACAGGCCCATATCAAGTTCGGAAATAACATCAACCATACAAAATCTCCCCAAAAAGAAAAGCCGGGGACCAGATGGTTTTACGTCAGAATTCTACCAAACCTTTAAAGAGGAATTAGTACCTATATTACTCAACCTGTTCCAAAAGGTAGAAAAAGAAGGAAGACTACCCAACACGTTCTATGAAGCAAACATCACCCTGATCCCCAAACCAGGAAAAGACCCAACAAGAAAAGAAAATTATAGACCAATATCACTAATGAATATAGATGCAAAAATGTTCAACAAGATTCTAACAAACAGAATCCAGCAACATATCAAACAAATCCTACATCATGACCAAGTCGGTTTTATCCCAGGGTCTCAAGGCTGGTTCAATATACGCAAATCTATAAATGTAATTCAGCACATAAACAAATTAAAAAACAAAGACCATATGATTCTCTCAATCGATGCAGAAAAAGCTTTTGATAACATCCAACATCCCTTCATGATCAGAACACTTAAGAAAATTGGTATAGAAGGGACATTTCTTAAACTGATAGAGGCCATCTACAGCAAACCCACAGCCAATATCATATTGAATGGAGTTAAATTGGAATCATTTCCACTCAGATCAGTAACCAGACAAGGCTGCCCATTGTCTCCATTGCTCTTTAACATTGTGATGGAAGTTTTAGCCATTGCAATTAGGGAAGAAAAGGCGATCAAGGGTATCCACATAGGGTCAGAAGAGATCAAACTTTCGCTCTTCGTGGATGATATGATTGTATATCTGGAAAATACTAGGGACTCTACTACAAATCTCTTAGAAGTGATCAAGGAATACAGCAGCGTCTCAGGTTACTCATAAATCAACACTCATAAATCGGTAGCCTTTATATATACCAACAATAGTCAAGTTGAAAAAACAATTAAGGACTCTATCCCATTCACAGTAGTGCCAAAGAAGATGAAATACTTGGGAGTTTATCTAACAAAGGACATGAAAGATCTATATAAAGAGAACTATGAAACTCTAAGAAAAGAGATAGCTGAGAATGTTAACAAATGGAAAAATATACCGTGCTCATGGTTGGGAAGAATCAACATTGTTAAAATGTCCATACTACCCAAAGCAATATATAATTTCAGCACAATCCCCATTAAAGCTCCACTGTCATACTTTAAAGATCTTGAAAAAACAATACTTCGTTTTATATGGAATCAGAAAAAACCTCGAATAGCCAAGACATTACTCAAAAATAAAAACAAAGCAGGAGGAATCACGCTACCAGACCTCAGACCATACTACAAATCGATAGTGATCAAAACAGCATGGTACTGGCACAAAAACAGAGAAGTAGATGTCTGGAACAGAATAGAGAACCAAGAGATTAATCCAGCTAATTACCGTTATTTAATCTTTGACAAGCCAATTAAAAACATTCAATGGGGAAAATATTCCCTATTTAACAAATGGTGCTGGGTGAACTGGCTGGCAACCTGTAGAAGACTGAAACTGGACCCACACCTTTCACCATTAACCAAGATAGACTCTCACTGGATTAAGGATTTAAACCTAAGACATGAAACTATAAAAATACTAGAAGAGAGTGCAGGGAAAACCCTTGAAGAAATTGGGTTGGGCGAGTTTTTTTATGAGAAGGACCCCCTGGGCAATTGAAGCTGCTTCAAAAATACACTATTGGGACTTGATCAAACTAAAAAGCTTCTGCACAGCCAAGAACATAGTAAGTAAAGCAAGCAAACAGCTCTCAGAATGGGAAAAGATATTTGCGGGTTATGTCTCCGACAAAGGTTTAGTAACCAGAATCCACAGAGAACTCAAACGCATTAGCAAGAAAAGAACAAGTGATCCCATCGCAGGCTGGGCAAGGGACTTGAAGAGAAACTTCTCTGAAGAAGATAGGCGCACGGCCTTCAGACATACGAAAAAATGCTCATCATCTTTAATCATCAGAGAAATGCAAATCAAAACTACTTTGAGATATCATCTAACTCCAGTGAGACTAGCCTACATCACAAAATCCCAAGACCAGAGATGTTGGCGTGGATGTGGAGAAAAGGGAACACGTTTGCACTGCTGGTGGGAATGCAAATTAATACATTCCTTTTGGAAAGAGATATGGAGAACACTTAGAGATCTAAAAATAGATCTGCCGTTCAATCCTATAATCCCTCTACTGGGCATATACCCAGAAGACCAAAAATCACATCATAACAAAGATATTTGTATCAGAATATTTATTACAGTCCTATTCATAATTGCTAAGTCATGGAAAAAGCCCAAGTGCCCATCGATCCACGAATGGATTAATAAATTGTGGTATATGTACACCATGGAATATTATGCAGCCTTAAAAAAAGATGGAGACTTTACCTCTTTCATGTTTACATGGGTGGAGCTGGAACATATTCTTCTTAGTAAAGTGTCTCAAGAATGGAAGAAAAAGTACCCAATGTACTCACCCTTATTATGAAACTAATGTAGGACCTTCACATGAAAGCTATAACCCAGTTACAACCTAAGAATAGGGAGAAGGGGGGAAAGGAGGGGAGGGAGGGGGGAGGTAGGTGGAGGGAGGAGGATTAATGGGATTACACCTGCGGTGCATCTTACAAGGGTTTATGTGAATCCTAGTAAATGTGGAATGTAAAGGTCTTAGCAAAATAACTAAGAAAATGCCAGGAAGGCTATGTTAACTAGTGTGATGAAAATGTGTCAAACGGTCTATGAACCAAGTGTATGGTGCCCCATGATCATACTAATGTACACAGCTATGATTTAATTAAAAAAAAAAACTGGGCGAGCAGGTGGATGGGTGTGGGGGAAGCAGATATGGGCACATGGTGCGAGGGAGGGGGTGCTGGCAGATAGATCCTGGTGGTCCATCTATGTGCTGAGTGATGTGCAGCTGCAAAAGGAACGCTGCTGTTTCATAGAAATGGAGCAAAATTCAAGTCCAAAAAAAGCGTACAGGGTGTTCCTGTTGGGCAAAAAGTAGAAAGAATATATATATATGCTTGTCTATGACAGGGTGAAACTGGTGACAATAGCTTGGGGGAACTGAGAGGCATTTCACCATCAACCTCCTCCCAGAGGTTTTGAGAACAATTGAGAACAATCAGCTGCTGGGCGTCCGTGCCCCATTTCTCAGCTTTCAAAACATCCAAGTCTTTGTCTTTTTACTTTCAATGTTTAATCTTGAAAGTTCTAAACTTACAGCTAAACTATAAAAACAGTGCAGCAAACACCTGTGTATCCTTAACATTTTCCTTTTCCCCTCTTTTCTCTTTCTGTAAATATATATTTTTTTGTTTTTTTAAATATATTTTATTTTTAATATTATCATGTTCTCCTAGATCTATTTTTAAAATTCAGTGTATTATAATAAATTACTGTCATCGTTCCCCCCACTCCTTTTCTTTTTGCTTCTAGTGTCCCAAATCTGCCTAATGGGAGCTCTGTCATGCTGGCTCCCGGGGCTTTTTAATATTACTTGTGATCTTTGAGCTCATGTTAACGATCTGCCACTACAAGATGTTTCAGGTTTAACTTGTACTTTTTCTGCCTCAGTCCTAGAATCACCCATATCACCAGGGAGCACACATTTCCTTAGGTTGTGAATGGTGTTTAGAAACCACCATCTGAGTGCTGGATTATTGTTTTTTTAAATTATGAGTACACACTGATATATCCCATAGATATGTTTTCATCTCCTCCTCCCATTCTGTATTTGTATTGAGCCTCCAAGGTCAAAACCTTAGTCTCTAACATCATTTCTTCCGTCCTTCACTACACGAAAACATAGTTTCAGAACTATAGCACCAACACTTATAACAAACCTACTAAATTAAGTTCAGATTTCTTTGCAGTTTTTTCATCATTCAAAAATGTCGTATTAAAAATATACAGTTAGAGTACTGTATCCAAAATTTATTAGTGATTTTCTGTGTGGTTATGTTGTATTTTCCACTCATATGATGGGCAGTAAGGTTTATTTGTTTCTACTTATATCAAATCCAGGGTTTGTGCTTTAAAAATCCTTTGTGCTTAATTTTATTTTCGGATATATAAACACTTTTTGGATATAGTCAAAACTATAAAAAGATAACTTCATTTCATAGATATCACACACTCATCCCTACCCCTTCGGTCTTTGTCCTCTCCTCACTTTATTCTTCTCTATTGCTTTAGAATACTCTTTTTGCTTTTCTTTCTTTCTTTTTTTTTTTTTTTTGAGACAGAGTCTCACTAGGTCACCCTTGGTAGAGTATGTGGCATCACAGCTCACAGCAACCTTTTGGGCTTAAGCAATTCTCTTGCTTCAGCCTCCCAAGTCGCTGGGACTACAGGTGCCCACCACAATGCCTGACTATTTTTTGGTTGTAGTTGTCATTGTTTTTTGGCAGGCCTGGGCTGGATTAGAACCTGCCAGCTCTGGTGTATGTGTCTGGCGCCCTAGCTGCTGAGCTATAGGTGCCGAGCCAGAATGCTCTCTTTATATAGTCTTTTGTATTTTGCTTGCTTTTTTTTTTTTTTTTTTTTTTGACAGAGTCTTGTTCTATTGCCTGGGGTAGAGTGCAGTGGCATCACTGTAGCTCACAGCAACTTCAAACTCCTAGGCTCAAGCAGTCCTCTTGCCTCAGCCTCTGGAGGAACTAAGATTATAGGCACCTGCCCACCATGCCAGGCTAATATTCCTATTTCTTTTTTCTTTTTTTTAGAGACAGTGTCTCACTTTGTCACCCTTGGTAGAGTGCCGTGGCGTCACACAGCTCACAGCAACCTCCAACTCCTGGGCTTAGGCGATTCTCTTGCCTCAGCCTCCCGAGGAGCTGGGACTACAGGCGCCCGCCACAACGCCCGGCTATTTTTTTCTTTTTTTTGCAGTTTGGCCGGGGCCGAGTTTGAGCCCACCACCCTCAGTATATGGGGCCGGCGCCCTACTCACTGAGCCACAGGCACCGCCCATATTCCTATTTCTTATACAGTTAGGGTCTCACTCTAGCTCAGGCTGTTCTCTAAGTCCTGGGTTCAAGCAATTCTCCCCAAATGCTAAGATTACAGGCACAAGACACTGTACCTAGCCTATATTTTGGTTGCTTTTTAAAAGTTATATATGTTCCAAAAATTGTTCCATGTCAATTCATAGGAGTTTTCTTCATTCATTTCAATGACCACCCAGAATTTTATTGAATGAATATACAATACTGTTTATTCAACTTGTCTATCAATGATCATTTGTGTTAGTTCCAGTATTTTTCAATTACAATTTATTCCACAATGATAACTGTTCACATTTTTGTTTCATATGTGTAGATAGATTCCTAAATGAGGGATAATGGATCAAAGTGGAAATCCTTGAGCAGTCATGTCTTCCACAGGGTAGTTCCAGTGGATGGGCTTTCCCCAATGTGGGTTAGAAGGCAGTCACTGCTGCCTCGGCAGCTGCAATGGTGGGTGTTGTGACACTCAGCCCTGGCCCTGGGTAAATCCTGACATTAACTCACCTGTGGGCTCTACTCACAGACTTCCTAGGATGGATGCCCTGATGGGAGAAGCTGGTGGCTGGGCGCCTCCATAATTCCAGTCCTTCAGTGGCTGTTTCTTACCCATGCTTTTCCTTTCTCCACAAAAGCCTGCTGTGCCCCAGCTTACAGCCACTGGCTTTCATAATTCATGATTATTCTGGACAAAAATAAAGCTTCAGTCTATGCTGTCTTTAAATCTGACCTTCTTAGAAAACTTCAGATGATCTTTTCCAATTGAGTTGAATCTCATAACCCAGAAAAACTCCCAGTCCAGAGCACATTTTGTACATGAGGGAAAATGACCCCTTTGTATCTGCCTGGAGATGGCCCCAGGTTGGGATTGGGGCCAGCTATGTCTTTGCCCAGGGCCAAGTCCCCAAATAGAGGGTCCCCCAGTCCCATTCTGCTGGGGGTGGTTCCTAGATTCTGAGAAGCAGGGGCCTCGTGGGCATGGAGAGAGTGGATCATATCACACTACACAGGAGGTCTAGGGACCACCACCAGAATGTCAGTGGTGGTATCAGGGCATGGGGGGAGGAGGCAGTGTTCACAAGAGATTTTTATTTTCTTATTTACATTTATTGTCATTTGTTATTATTGTTTGAAAATGATCATATTTCACTGGTATCATTTGAAAATATTTTATCTTAAAATACAGCTAAAAGACCCCATTTGGCTTCTCCTGGCCCACATGTGCCATGAGATACAAACAAAATAGGTCCATTCACACCAGCAGGTTTCCACCATGCATGAGCTGAAATTGAACACTAAGCTGGTGGTGCCACCCCTGCCCCTACCTGACAGCAGGATGTGTCTTTCCATCGTGTTAACTCTGTCACCATCAGCAACAGAACTTATTTGTATATCTACCACATGCCTGGAGCTGTGCTAGAGGTGACCATGATGCAGTTACTGTCCTTAAGATGGTGGTGGCTGAATATCAGGGACACACAAGCCACTGCTGAGGGTAAGTAAAGAAATGCCTTAACAGGGGCAGAAGAAGCTTTGTCTGAGGTAGGGGTTAGGGAGAGTGATTCCCAAGCGAGGCTTCCTGGAGGAAGGATGCCCAGTTGAGTTGTGAAAGAGCAAGAGGAAGTTTTAAGGTGAAAAAGAGGACCAGGGTTTTCCAGGCAGTGTGGGAGGAAATCTGGGTATAGTGGATGCAGAGGACATGGGGAGGATGGTGGTGGGTTGCAGGCCTCGGATACTGCAGGCCTTGGAGTGATGGGAATGATGACTTCATCCTGTAAGGGAGGAGGCAGAGGAGGAGGTCAAGATGCAAAATAGGGGCAGCCCATGATCAGCTCTGTACCTACCCAAAGGAAATGAAGTCATCTAGTAAAAAAAAAAGGCACCTGCACTTGAATGTTTATCACAGCACAATTCACAATTGCAAAGACAAGGAATCAACCTAAGTGCCCTTCAATTCACAAGTGAACAAAGAAAATGTGGTGTGTATAGGATTCAGCCATAAAAAGGAATGATACAATGTCATTGGCAGCCACACGGAGTGCACTGGAGACCATCATACTAAGTGAAGAGTCTCAGGAATGGAAAACCAAACACCACGTGGTCTCAGTAATGAGCGGGAGCTGACAGATGAGTACACGTTGGGCACAAAGGGATGTAAAGGACATGAGAACCCATAAAAGGGGAAGGGTGTGGGGGTGGGCACAGAATAAAAACTTACCTGTTGGCCACAGGGAACACTATTCTGGCGATGGGTCCACCAAAAACCTCGACTTAAGCATTATACAAGATAGCCTTGTAACAAAAACACTTGTATCCCCCTAATTAGTATTTTGAAATAAAGCACTTTGGCAGCAAATGTAGAAAATGGGTTGTGGGTGAGAGGTTGGAACCAGAGGCAGAGAGACCCATTGACAGAGTAAGCAGGGCAGGAAACATTTATTTCCCATTGCTCTGGAGGACGTGTTTGGGGGCTAGAGAGGAACAATTCTGGAGGACTGTAGGGTCTGGAGACCACCAGCTGGAAGAGTAAAGCAGGAGCGTGGCCAAGGGGCTTCCGCTACGCCTAGCTCAGTGCCTGGCAGGGAGGAGGAGCACAGTGCCTATTTGTACATAATCCATAAAAACCTGGGCTGCCACTCAAGCCAGCCTTAGCGCAATGTTACATTCAAAAATCAGCACAAGATCTCAAAATAAATAAAAGTAAATTAAAATTTTCCTGCAGTCTGTCAAGAAAATGCAAAAGGGGGACATTCATTGTATCCGCCCAGATGAACAGATCCCTTTTGTCTCATCATCGCCTGATTCTCCCTCCCCAACCTCTCATTTTCTCTTATTCGCGACAGCTGCCTCCACTGTCTCTCTCCTCTCTTTCCAGATGTGTAAACTTTCTTATCAGTGTCTGTGCTTTTCTTCCTTCTACCTTTATCTTTTAGATCAAAGCTGTTATTAAATATGTGTTTAATTTTTTCTTTTTGAACCTCCATGAGAATTGAAGTTCTCTTTCCCATCTAGCCATTTGGTCTCTGGCTTCTCCAGTTGTGTGCGTGTTGACCTATGTTTTATGCTCCATAAATCCAAGCACCAAGGATGCTATGCGTGCAGAAGCATTCTTAAAAGCAGAGAGAGGGGGAGACTACATACATTTATAATTTAATGACATTTGTTTAGTTGTTACGCGGAAAAGTAAGCTAATGTTTCCAGCAGATATTGGGAATATCAGTCTCTTGCATTTTGCAGGATTAACAGAGTAGAAAGTACCTTCACAAATATTAATGTAATTCTGTATATTTATGAAAAAAAAATCATCTCAAAGTTCCTTCTGACTTTGGACTTCCAGGATTCTGTGGCTAGGAACAAGGATCTAGACTCAGCCCAGGCCTGCTGCCATCTCAGAGCATTCCACGGGCTCTGACTTTTCTATGTTCTACTCATCTGAGTCCATCTTCTTTATTTTCTTGGCTTTAAATTCAGCTTCTATGATTCTTTGAGAAACCTGAGCAAGCTCCATGTGGTATTATCTAGCCTTAGATTTTTGAAAAATGTTTTATAAGTACATTCTCTTTCCCTCTTTCTCTCTTTCTCGCACATACACAATCACATATGTGCATATGTGTCTGCACAGGTCACCTACATGTAGTTAATATCCAGATGATCCACAGGCAAGGATTCTATCCAGAAAAAAGAAACCACCTCCCTCGGCTCCACACCATATTCCTGTGACTCCTGACTTCCCTGTGCCATGGAGCTGTCCTGTATGATGAGCTCTGGACTTGATGGGATAAGTGATTTGGGTTTGAATTCCAGCCATGCCACCTCCTGACTAGGTGGTCCTGGGCAAGTCATTTGCTTTCTGCACCTCAGCTCAAAGATCATCCTGTGAGGTTGCTATCTCAGAGCTTGGTACATAGTAAATGGTGCATAATGGCAGCCAGAAGTCACAGGGCTTTGCCTAGAGAGGCCTAGACGTGCAGAGTGGAAGGGGAGCAAAGTTGAGCCAGGGTGAGGAGAAGTAGCAACTTTTCTCAGCAGATAAGATGTGTTGATGTGAAGGGTAATTTGGAGGTTTCCAAAGAGACTGAAGGCCATGCCTTGAGGTACCTTTCCCAAACAGTATTAGGCACCTAGCATTGAGATATGCCTTTGTGACCCCATCCTCGTTTCTAAATCACCTATTCAACTTCTGTTGATTTGATTTTAAAGAATCATTTATTGATTCTGTTCTTATTACCTGCTGTCTGTTGCAAATATTGGGAGTTGGGGAGAAGCATAAAGAAAACAATAAAAATCACTTATAATCTTACTATGTCAAGATTGCTGCTATTAATATGTACATTAGTGCCTTTTCTTCCAGTCTTTTAACTGCATATATAACTATTAGCGGACAGAGAAATAGGGAGATGGGATTTGTATTTAACTGGAGATGCGACTATGTTAATGGGTCATTCTGTCTATAATCAATAGCATCTGACGCTCATTGGCACTCACTATGTGCCGACTATTGTCTATGCACATGTATTAACTCACTTTATCTCCATAACACCCCCAATAAAGTAAGTACAGTTATTAACCCTATCTTACAGAGGAAAAAATTTAGGTACCAAAAAGTGCCCAAAACCACATAGCAAGAAATACCCAGGCCTGTACTTTTAACCTTGACCTGTACTGGTTTCAGCCTAACAGACATTCTGTCTCTTAATGTGGTTCTGTATGTGTTTAACCCCATCCAGTGTTTGAGGACTTTATGAATCCTACGCTGGAGATTCTTTCTGTCGCCCTTTGCTATTGAAGAGAAGGGGCATTTGGAGGGAAGTCAGGTGACCTTGGTAGAGGCTGTCTACATGGATACACTCAGCATGGCCCTAGCAAACAATTTCTGGCTTCTGGAGGGGACAGCCCACATGAGGGATGCTCCTCCCGAGATTCAAGCTGTTAGCCAGCTCGGGGAACACAGGCGTAACCCAGAATACCGAGGCACTGATTTGCCTGGAGAACCTAGGAGTCCTGGGGCCCTCCTCCCGTTTGCTGGTTAGCTCCTTCCCTGCACCTCTAGGCTACACTGTAAGCAGCCTGAGCGCCCGAGTGGGCAGGCATGATCAGAGTCCCAGGTCTCAACTTCTTTGCTGATCATCTTTGAGCACGTCTTCAAACCGTTTTTGTTTTTGTTTCCTAACCTGTAACATGAGCATAATACTTACTTGTCTCTAAGGCTGTGGGAAGATTAAGGGAATCAAACATAATCCGCGACGAGTTACATACTCTGTGGAGAGGGTGTAGAAATATGCCTGGCATCTAGTAAGTGCTCAATAAATATTAGCTTTTGATATTGGCACACTGTTGTACCTGGACCAGCCCAACCTCAATTCACTGGAAGTTGTATTCTCTTATTTTCTGTCTGTCCTGAGGACTGTGAGATCCTTTAGGGCAGGGTCTGTGCTTGCCTCCCATTATATGATTTATCCTCACGGCCTAGTATGTAATAGACCCTTAATCCATGCTTGTTTTAGTGCAGAAATGAGCAAATAATGAACTTTCACCACATAGACTTACAGACCCCTCAAAATGGTTCGCAAAGTCTGAGCTTTTATCAGATTCCCAAAGGGGCGTGAGACCCAGAACAGGATGAGAGGTGGCCACAGGCCTAGGGCAGTGTTCCTGTGCCAAGGCAAGCAAGCTCAGGGAAGGGCAGCCTTTCTGAGCTCACTCTTGGGGCCTCAGAAGGCCTTTTGTGTGGACTGACATTTCGTGTCCAAATGTGAAATTCCTTGGCCCCAGTGCACAATTTAATGTGTTTGCTCTAATCAAGTATTTGCTGGAGCTTGTTTGCCTGTGATCTCACAAGCACACCAGCCAGTTTATTTTGAGAGCTGCAGTTTCAAGAAACAACCACATAATTTAGGAATCAAATCATTAATGGCAACAGCCAGAGTATTGGTTGAGGCAGGACTCAGTTCCCATCCTTCCCTGGAAGTGAGAGACATTGGTCTCTGGACAGAATTTAAAGGAAAAGAAAGACAGAAAAAAAAATTACAAAGCCCTAAAAGAAACTGAAAAGACAGAATTCTCCCTTTTTTATTCCTCTGCTTTAGCACAACAATTTGATTTTTCCAGGGTCTATCCTTACACAGGCATACTTTTAGTGGTTATAATCATTATACACTGATACTTTCATGCTTTTTTCTACTATATGTGACATTTTTCCATATTGAAACACCACCTTCATGTTTATGTTTGTAATTTTATTTAATGGTACTCTTGATCAGTTAACATTTTAAAATATGTGGGTAGATATAGTTGTTTTCTTTTGACATAGAAGAAATGTCTAAGAGAAGGATTAATTGGTCAAAGTATTTTAAATGTTACCATTTGATTTTCCAAAGTATGAAACCAAGCTTAGTTTAAGATGGTGGTAATGGTGGTACCCACGTATGTATGAAAGTATAAACTTCACCATTACCTCATCGTTAGGTATTATTGTTTTATAGTTTATCCCCTTAAAACAAGTTTTACCATATGTACACATCTAAATTACTGATGAGATGGATCTTCGTCTGTGTTTATTTAACTGTCTATTTGTGGGGATATTCCTGTGGGGCTTGAGTAGTTAGCTCTTGAACTTTGAGACACAAGCACACATCACACAGGCTCTCACACACACGTGTCCACTGGTTAGATCACAGAGATGCAACCTATATCTTTGTCTAGTTTTATTCTTATCCTCAATTTTTTTTAGCTTATGAAAACCAGAAACTTAACTTTTCTGAGTTTACTATTTTGATTTTTTTTCTTTAGTTCTTCTTTTGCTCCCTACTTTTTCAGAATTTTATCAGGATATCAGACAAAGTAGGAAATGAAGAAATGACAAACCTTTTTAGGGATGAAATAATTTATTTTGGTTAACTGTTCATCCTCACCAAGCCAGGAGGTCAGGATAGTGTGTTTTACCCCATTTCAGGTGAAGACTGTACTGATACAGGCTGGTTAAGGAAGGAGCCTGCTCTCCCCTCCTCCCTCCCACCCCTCTGGCTTTTGATAGAGCAGTTTGGGCCATTCCCTGGCTATGTAAGCCATTGGGGACAAAATTGCATGCAGCCAACCTCTGCTGGAGTGGGCCCAGGAGGCTTGGCTTGTGGACTCACCATGTTGCCAAGAGGGATGCACCCCATCATTGGCACAAGGCTGGCTTTCTTGGGGGAATGCGAAATAGGGTAGTTGAGTGTTTGGCCAGTGCTCAGCACAAAATGAGCAAACATAAAAGGGAACTGCATATTAATTTATTAGAATTAATATAAGTGGCACAACTATTCTCTACCAATATATGTGGCACAGCTATTCTCTACCAGTACCCATTCTCCACCACTGAGCAACAAGCATTTCACACACATTACCTCAGTTAATCTTAACAACAGCCTTAGGAAGTAGGTGCAATAATCATTTCCATTTCACAGATGAGGAAAATAAGGCTTACAGTAATTAAGATCACAAACTAAGAAGTGGCCAAGTTGGGATTCCACCTCAGGTTTGTGACAGGCAGATTGTGGCAAGAATAATAAGTATGATTTTTATCCCCATTGTACCGATGAAAAGACTGGGATTCAGAGAGGCTAGGTGGCCTGCCCAAGGTCACACAGCAAATGACAGAGCTGGGCTTGGAGCCAGGGGTTCTGAGACCAGGTCCAGTGTCTCTGATCATTGATTATGAAGTGCTTGCTTTGAAGTGCTTGCATCCATTTGGGGTCCCCTCAGTCGTCATCCACCCAGGAGGAGGCCCTGGAGAGAGGCTGGACGGGAACCAGGCTGGTTCAAGTCCAAAGCCCTTGTTCTGGCCATACTGGCCGCACCGCCCATGGGTATGTCCTGTGGGATCATGGAACTCATGCCAGCATGCCAGCACTGGGCTGGGAAGCAACAGGGTGTCTTTGTCTGCTCCACTGACTGCCAGATTGTTCTTCTCACATGTGGCAAATATCCCATGGTGAGCTGAGTAGGGAAGGCTGAGAACTTTTATTTTTTAATTTCATTTATTTTTTTCAGATTTATAGACTTTCCAAAGGAATACCTGTTCAGAGAAATATCCTAGTGGGCTCAAAAATGCCAACACTCTTTTACAAAGCTGGGATTTATTAGAGATTGGGTTATGGGCAATGATAATTAAAATAGCCAACTTAGATGGGAAACATTCTTTGCTGCAAACATCTGGTTAAGCATTGTCTAAGGTAATGTTCCAATGGATCTACCCTGTTTCCCCGAAAATAAGACGGTGTCTTATTTTAAGGTGTGCTCCCAAAGATGCGCTAGGTCTTATTTTCAGGGGACGTCTTATCTTTCCTGTAAGTAGGTCTTATTTTCGGAGGATGTCTTATTTTCGGGGAAACAGGGTAGTATGTGGAAGCTTTACCAACCCTCTTTTACTCACTCAAGGCCACACAGCTAGGGAAGGATGGAGTTGGAATTCTGTTCCCTGTCCCTGCACTTGCTTCCTGGTGGAGGGGACAGAGGGTAGGTTAGGCCCCAAATAATTTCCTAGTAAATTTCAGACAAAGACGCTGGTTGAGGTCTGCCATGAATTTTTGTTATGTCTGTTTCTCTGCTTTTCACCAAGGCTGGGTGTTCCTTGAGGGCTGGGTCAGTTAGACTCTGAGTCCCATCTCAGGGAGGGGCCCTGCATGTGTTGATGAGGATGAATCAGGGAGAGGATGAAGGACTGACTTTCTCCACCTCCAGGGCTCTCTTCAGAGCCTCTTGGCCCTTAAACAGACCAGGCCTGGTGACTCCCGGCTCTGTCCCTTGGGGCTCTAAGACTTCTAGCAAGTGAGCTGGCCTCACCCTCCACATCCCCATCTGAAATAGAAGCCAGCGTGAGTGTGTACTTCCTAGAGGGAGGACTGTGAAAATTAAGTGATGACAGCTGCTGTTATTTTTTCCTGGGAGAGCAATTTCACTTCGGTAGCTGTTTGTCTTTAAGTAATTTTGAGTGATGGGTAGCTCTGGGTTCATTATAGTGCCCTTTCTATTTTTGTGAATGCCTGACATTTTTTCGTAATAAAACCTTTTAAAAACAATAGAAATCTAAGATGTTAGTGTTGCTTAGAAAACAAACACAGGTATATTGTAGAATAGAATGCAAATGTACATGCAACTTTAAAGCACAAGATTTGAAAGAAACTTAATGGCTTAAAACAGCCTGTATAATTACCATTTCAGGACAGGGTTACTCAAGCCTTCACTGGGCCGTCAGTTTTCTTGTCTTAAAAAGTCAGGGCGGCGCCTGTGGCTCAGTGAGTAGGGCGCCAGCCCCATATGCCGAGGGTGGCGGGTTCAAACCCAAACCCGGCCAAACTGCAACCAAAAAATAGCCGGGCGTTGTGGCGGGCGCCTGTAGTCCCAGCTGCTCGGGAGGCTGAGGCAAGAGAATCGCGTAAGCCCAAGAGTTAAGAGGTTGCTGTGAGCCGTGTGATGCCACGGCACTCTACCCGAGGGCGGTACAGTGAGACTCTGTCTCTACAAAAAAAAAAAAAAAAAAAAAAAGTCAGGAATAGTGATACTTCCCTCCTGATGCAGTTATCTGATTCAAGTGAGAGGAGAGGTGTGAGGGTGCTTTGTAAACTGTAGTTCTATCTTCTAATTCGCTCATTTCCTCATTCATTCAACACGTTTCTTGTCCTGTTATGTGCCAGGGGCTGAGAGGTGGGAAACCTGAGACTTTCTAATTTCAAAATCGACCTTCTGATTTCAAGCACCATGTTTTTAAAGCATTATGGGAGGCAAGAAAAGCTTTGTCTTTCTTTGGTGCACCACTTTTAGTAAAAGGATTTGTTATGTAAAATGTGGATTCAGTCAAAAGGCCACACGTAAGGACCAGGAAGGTCACAAGTTTCCTCAAGGCTGCAGGTTCCTCACCCTGTCTGCTCCACTTGATCCTCGTAGAACTGTGGCTGGGTACTTAATCTTCAGGCCTTGGTTTCCTCATCTGTAAAATGGGGACAACAACAGTATATTTCTTGTGTCTGCGCTTCCACGAAGATGAATGGTGCAGAAGTGAGAGGCCCAGAACAATGTTCAGTACACAGCAAGTGCTTGGTAAATGTTCATTCTTACCCCTGCCCACAGAGAAGGTCCAGCTAGTGGGGAAGCCTCAAAGGATACAAATACACCAAATGACTTCAAAGTATGTTTAGTGTTGTGGACAAACGGGGTGGAATGATATGATATGAAACCGTAGGTAGTTTCAGGGAGGTGCCCTTCAAGGTGAGGCGGGTGATAACACGGTAGGGGCAGGGGTCAGCAGGGAAGAGTTGGCCTGCTTTCACAGATGAGGAAACTGAGGTCCAGGGACAAATGACTGGCTCTAGCTCCCACAGGGCTGTGACCAGGAACCCAGTGCCCCAAAGATAGACAACGTTTGGGCTCATTCTTGCAGAAGTCACTCCCAGTTGCACTGGTTTGCCTGAGAAGTATTGTCTTATTGGTACATTACTAACTCCGCTGGTTTTGAAGATTTGTTGAGCGTTGCTTTGACAATGCTGCTGCTGTCAGCCCTCTGGCCCAGATAACACTGTCACTCCAGCTTGTTAGGCCAGTGCTGCCTGTGTCTCTTCTTCAAGCCAACCCTGTGACGATTGCACTTGCACCAGAAAGAATACACCCTCCTGTGCAGACACCCGCCTGCCTCTATCTAGGATGTGTAAACATCCCTCAGAAGGGGTAGAACCATCTAGATAGGCAGGTGATCAGGGCAGCACCATGATTAAGGAAGATTTGACTTTTCAGAGGCTTTTCCTGGCCTTTGAGGCTGCAGGTGACTGGATGTGCTAGGATTTACTTTTGCACAGTCACAATGCTGTCTTTGCCTGTTATAGAATTCTAGAAAATTAGAGAGGAGGGATCCTGGAGGTCATGAAGTCCCAGGAAGGGCAAGACCCTGCCCTGGACGCCACAGTTCCCAGTCCAGGAACAAACATTGTTAATCCATCACTGCACTCACATCCAGGGAGCTGGAAAGGGCCTTCTGCCCTATCCAGTGCCCTAGCAGTCATCACCAATCCATTGCAGCCAGCACGAGCCATCTCTCACTTGGCATTTTGCAGAGCCAGACAATGAAAGTCAAGCTCTGTCACTAATTGTGTGACTTTGAATGAGAGATTTAGCTTCTCTGGGCCCCAATTTTCAATCCATTATTTTGTTTGTTTATTAATTAATTAATTAATTTATTTTTGATACAGAGTCTCAAGCTGCCACCCTGGGTAGAGTGCCATGGCATCATAGCTCACAGCAACCTCCAAATCGGGCTAAAGTGATCCTCTTGCCTCGGTTTTTCTATTTTTAGTAGAGATGAGGTCTCACTTTTGCTTAGGCTGCTCTCGAACTCATGAACTCAAGCGATCTGCCTGCCTCAGCTTCCCAGAGTGCTAGGATTATAGGCATGAGCCACTGTGCCCAGCTTCAGTCCATTATTTTATTAGATCATTCATTCATTTCTTCCATAAAGATTTACCAGCACGTACTTCAGGTCAGGCCCCAGGCTGTGGGGTGAAGAGGAGGAAACTAGTTTTTCTCCACAATGTGAAATCTTTGGCCCTTGTAGTCTGTGGTTCACTACAGCCCTTGTGAAAGCTCTCCTGGCCATGTGATTATTTCAGTTTTCCATCTCTGAACTTTGTTTCCCTCTGCATCGTCCTCCTTGAGATGCTGTTTTTGGAATGTCCTGTCTTATTAATGAACCAGGAGCTCTGCAGGGCCAGGGTTTGAGCAGTCTCAGAATGCTGCTGAGAAAGTAAGCACAGATGATCCTTTGCTGTTTGAAATAAGAAAAATATTTGGATAACCCTTCATTACCTGAGAAGGCATTTCTAATGTTTACATTGCAGGCCTGAGTGATCATGATATTTAGAGTGATAATTTCCTCTGGCTCTTGAATTTTTCTGTGGAAGAGTCCCATGTTGTATATATGAAGTGTGTTTGGGAATGTTAATGGAGAGGCTGATTCACACCAGATGAGGTTGAAAACCCCTGCGGGGAGAGGGCATATACATGGCCACCACGAGTCAGCTCAAAGGCCGAGTGTTTGAAATGTATGGACAGTTGGAGGTGAAGGGGTCTAATATACCCCTTTTCCTAGTAAGTTTTTACATTGCTTTAGCATATCTTGAATATTGGTCCTGGTATAAAGGAGTCACTTTTATGATACTCAGTTTATAGAGAAAATTCTGGTGGCATGTCATAGAGTCCGAAGCAGTTTTCACTGGATGTTTGTGTTCAAATTCAAAGTTAGAATTTGAACTAGTATCAGTGTTTGTTAAACTTAAAAAAAAAATTTTTTTTTTCCTAAACATTCAAAAGAAAAAGCTACTCACTCCTTTATAACTTCTATGTGTCTTCACCAACCAAGACAATTTTGCCTGGATGCATTCTGTAATGTATAATACACAAGCAAAAGGCATTTTTGTGGCCCAAGTATGAAAATTAAATAACTCTCATTAACTGCAGCAGCCCTAAACTAAATACTTTTTACATATATTATCTCCCATAATTATCTCACCTATGAATATTGGGCCCCTTTTAGGTGAAGAAACAGACCCGGAGGCGTATGTCCCCAGACCCCAAGGGGGCAGGAAATGGCCAAGCCCATGTGAGCCCTGTTTGGACTGAGCCCTTGCTCCCCACACTCTGCCTTGTTGTGTTGTACTTCACTCTTACCTGCTTCCGATCAGCAAGTGTTTCTCAGTTTCTTTCCAGTGGAGGGTAAAAGACTCAGCTGCCTCCCCCACCTCTCAGAGGGTCTCCACGGTTGACAATTAGTACAGAGTACCAGGTGCCCTGGTTGCCTGGTGGGGTTAGCTGGGCCTGCCTCTGGGCTCTGGCTTCTGTTTGCATAAATTGATGTGAAGGGGGTAGGGATGTTGGGGGGTTAAATTGCCCAGACAGGGAGTCTGCTGGCAAGGAGTATCTGCAAGCCAGTGGGCAAAGAGGATCCTAGAGAGATAAGAAAGAACTGCAGCTGAGGGACCTGTTTTCCTTCAATATTTAGCTCTCCGTGTCAGGCACTATGGGGATAAGGCTTCCCCATCCCTGGGCAGTTTGCAACTTGAGGGGGAGATGGGCAACCTGAAGTTGGAAAAACCTAAGTTCTAGTCTCAGAGGTTTAGTCTTGGGTCTGTAACTTCTTAGCGCAGTGACCTTTCTATGCCTCAGTTTTGGCATCTGTACAATGGGCTTAATGATAATGCTGACCTCAGAGTTGTGACCAGTGCTACAATAGGAGCACACAGAGGACAGAGGAAGGGCCTCATACCATCTTGAAGGGCCAGGTGGTGTCCCAAAGAAAGTGAGGCCTATAGGAGGGTTATCTGGTAAAACCTGTGGCTCTTTGAGGATCTGAGGCCAGGCCCCTGAGGAGTGACCAGCATGCAGGGGACTAGAAGGTGGTGACTTGGGTCTGGGCTGGGCTACTTTTTGGCATTTAGGGGTCCAGCCAAGATGTGTAATGGTCTCACCACCCACAGCCCTCGGCCTGGGCCCCGATGGGATCATCTGGAGGGTGCTGTGGTGTGTCCGCAGAGAGTACTAGAAGGAGGAGTTTTTGAAGAGGATCCTTGAGGGAGCTTGGTACCCAGGAGTCTGGCATGCCCAGAGATAGCCTGGGCTGCAGGAATGTCCGTGTGGTGGCCTTTGTCCTCTCTGCTGGGCAAAGCCTGTTGGGTTCCAGCTTCACTGACTGATTTAGCCAATCTGTCATCAAGCATTTGAGTGCCTCCCATGTGCCAGGTGCTGCTCTAGACATGGGATACGGAGGAGGGCAACAAAGCCCATGACCTCACTCTACCCACGCTTCCTTAGTAAGCCACCTGATGAGTTTCTTCAGGGGTGTGTCCTGAGCAGTGCCCCTGAGACTGGATATCATTCAGCATGTTCAAATTGGGGTTATCTGTTTGGGAGGTGGGAGGGTGGAGGGAGCCAAGGTCACTGGGGGACAGGAGGCCAGTTCATGCAGCAGCTGGTAGCAGGACAGTGACATGAGATCATTTTGGCTGCTGTTCAGCCCAGGGAAGAAGGTGGGAGCTCTTCCCTCATGTTAGTGACATGGACAGGACCCGGCTGTGCATTCCAGCCCCCATGCTGATGGTCGAAGGACACCAAAACGAGATGGTGAGGGCCACCCTGGGAATTAGGTGAGACTACAACAGCACCTTGCCAGTGGACTGAGTGCTCACCAGGGAACGTGGTAATTAGCATGACAAGTATGAAACTGTGAGGGGAAACCTGAGGCACAGCGTGCATTGCCTTTCATGCTTCCATGAAAATCACATCTGTCTCTCTGCCCCCAGCACTGAGGGCTGGATGTCATCTCCCATCCTCCTCACAGGCCCTCATATTGCTGCAGCTGGGGGCCGGGGGGGGGGCAGATGGCACGCAAGGCCTTTGCACAGCAGGAAGTGGAGGGGTGGAGGCTGTGGGGTTCCTGCTGGTTCTGACAAGCTGCTAAGGCCAATGTCCTGACACCCCGGGTCAGGTCCCTGATGGAGAGGAATGAGGAGAGGCCCTCTGCCGGGGGGTGGGGGGTGAGGCAGGGACTTCCTGGACTTTGGCAGTCCATGCACAAGAACAGCAGTGGTTCTCCACGTTGCTGGTGGTGCTGGGACAAGGGACAAGTGATCCATACATCAGGTGCCTTTCAAGGTCTTTGAAATCCCAGCCTGAGAGAGGGAGGCTGTGTGGGAAGGGTTGAAGAAGTCAAGGAGCTGGAGCTGGAGCAAGGCTGGGGCAGACCAGATTTATGAAGACTGAACCAGGGGGTACGACAGCAGCACGGGGGAATAGTGAGCAGGCTGGGGCAGGGAGAGGTGATGGGCGTCTGGACAAGGGTGGTGGCAATGAGAATGCAGAGGAGGAAGGAGAGGAGAGGCACCTGGACTATGCTTTACCTGGAGATGGACCAAACCCAAATGGCCCAGGTGTGTGGCTTGGGTGCTGGTAGGTGGTGCTGCTTCACAGAAATGCAGCCCCCTGGGAGGAAGGACAGGAAAGGATGTGCTGGACTTCATATGAGTGTGAGGAGCCTGGGAGAGGAAGGTCTGGCCCTGGGTGTCATCTCAGCAAGCAGACCACCTTAGTAGGGAGAGGGGGTTCTGTGGGAATATATTGTACCCTGCCATGTACCTCCACTGCCCATTGCTCTGCACAACTGGCCGTTGTCTGCTGTTAAAAGGATGCCTGTGATTTAATAGCTGATGCTTTGGGACTGTTTACCATGTGTGCTAGATCCCATGTGGGGCTTCTTACATGCCTGGTCTCACTAATCCTCCTATGAAGTGGGTTTTTCTGCTACACCCATTTCATAGATGAGGGTATTGAACCTCATAAAGATCACATAACTTGACCAGGATCTCACATAGTGAGGGACTGTATTTGGGTTTAATGTAGGCAGACAGAAGATAGCATTTCATATTTTGAACTTGTTACTTTATCATCACTTTCTGAGCAGAGCCTCGTCCCTGGGCTCTCCCAGCAGCTGTTACCCATAATGGAGCTGCACCATCAAGCCTCCTTTAGGTGCCCTTTGGGAGATGCCACCCATCTCACTAAGTGAGGGAGACCTGGTGGTTACACCTGGGTAGGAATCCCAGCTGGGTCACTTACCTGCTGTGTGTGATGCTGGGTTGGTCGCTTAGCTTAATCCTACCAAACCTCATTTCCTCATCTGAAAATGCTAGTTATGAGGAGGAAAGGAGTTAAAGCACTCAAGCACCCAGCATAGTGCCAAACGCCTGCAAAGGACCCAATAGCGGTCGTGTTAGATTCTGATCACTTCCCTTATTACTAAAATAGGCCGATCAAGACCAAACAGGTGCAACCGGTGTGTGTGTGGCAGAGCCGAAGGACCCGGGTTATGAATCATTCATCGCTAAAGCCTTGCATTATTAATGTCGTTATTCTCAGACTTCTAAGGGGCGGGGCGGCTAAAGCCCATATATGGAAGGCGCGACTCAGCCTCCCCGGCAAGCGCCTCCCTGGGTTCCGAGTTGCCATGGAGTCCCGAAGGCGGCCTGCAGGCGGATGCCGGCGGCGATGCCTTTGCACGGCCCCCGCGCAGGTCCTCGGTCTGCGGCCTGGATCTTGGCCGCGTTGGGTCCGCCCAGGTCACCTTTGCGCGGACCTTGGACCGCTCCTTTGGGGAGAGAGAGAAAGTGGCGGGGAGTGGAGCGGGCATTTCCGAGAGAGTGTGGCGTGTGCGCTGTGCTTGCAGAAGGGCTCAGGGCCTGCCATTCGGTGCCTTCCTAGGAGCGGACGCGCAGGGGGCTCTAGGGCCAGAAATCAGTCCCTCGCCGCGCCTGGGTCGGGCAGGCTGGGCTAGCAGCAGCTCTTCAGGCGCGCACCCTCCCAGCCACGGCCGCCGCTGGGACAAGCGCTCGGTCCGCGAGCCGGGAGAGGAGGGGGCCGGCTCCCGGAGGGCGGGGCGCGGAGCTCCCGGGCCCCGCCCTTCGCTGCGCCGCGCCCGGGCAGTGTCCGGCCGTCCCCGGCGGTCCGTGGCTGGCTCCGGCTCGGCGGGGCGGGGCGCAGGGCGGGCCGGGGAGGAGCGCGGGGAGGAGCCCGGGCTGCGGCGGCGGCCGCGTCAGAGCAGTGCTCAGGCTGCCAGCAGCGCAGACCCGGCCCGAGCGCAGCCGAGGACGAGGACAGGGACCCGCACGGGCACGGGTGCTGTGCCGTAGGCTCCTCTCGCGGGCCGGGGCTGCGCGACAATGGCGGACAAGGAGGCCGGCGGCAGCGACGCGGGGCCCCGAGGTGAGCGCAGGGTGCGGGTCCTGCGACTGAGGCTGGCAGGACAGGGGAGGGATGAGGCGCGCTCGGTCCGGTGCCCGCAGCCCCCTCGTGGGCCGTGCAGAAGTGGGGGCTCCTTCCGCATCTTGCTCTCACGGGGGACAGTGGGCGGCAGCGCGGCGGGCTGCGCTCGCGGCCAGGGTGCGGGTACTGCGGCGGGGATCGCGGCCCCTGCTGGGCACCCTGCCCGTGCCTGCCGCGGGGTGGCGCCTCCTGCCAGACCGGTGTGAGTGCGGGTGAGATCGGCTCCCCGGTCCGTGCCCTGTGCGCGGTGCTGGGGCGGCCAGCGCTGGCCGGGTAAAGGGCGGGCCGCCGGGTGGCCCGGTGTCGCTAGCGGCTAATTTCCGTGACTCAGCGAGGCGCGAGTGGGCGCCTGGGGGAAACCTGAGATTTGGACCTGTCCCTTCATCCCACCCGGCCCGGGCCCAATGCTCGAACCGGCAGCAGCTACGGGCCCAAAGGCATCCCACCCTCCTCCCTGCCCACCCCCCAGGGATTCTCTGGGCAGAGGAAGGGCCAAGCGGCGGGGCTGAACTGTCCCCTCCTCGCGAAGGCGAGGGGAAAAGCCCAGTGCGGAGGATGGAGGCTCACATTATGCAGATGTGCCGGGGCCGCTGTCTTTGGGGAGCGTCATCAGGGCTCAGAGAGGTCGCGGACCGGGAGAGGACCGGGGAGGGGAAGCGGGTCTCAGAGCCCAGGGCTGTAAATCAAAGCTTCGTCCGAGGAGGGGACGGGCTGGCCAGGATTCCGGTCTTTCTGTGGGTCCCGAGTGAGGAAAGTTGGGCTCACCGAGGCGCCGCGTGTCCCTGACCTGCAAGGCCTTGGCGGGAGCAAAGGCCCGAGGGGAGAGCGGCCCGGCAGCTTTTCCCGGAGCTATGGGCAAGCCGCCAG
This sequence comes from Nycticebus coucang, assembly GCF_027406575.1. Taxonomy (NCBI): domain Eukaryota; kingdom Metazoa; phylum Chordata; class Mammalia; order Primates; family Lorisidae; genus Nycticebus; species Nycticebus coucang. Next base: position 145,484,428 of record NC_069782.1, on the reverse strand, counting down.
GGAGGATGAAATTTAAAATGCCCTGATGTAAGGGAGATCCAGCCAGAAAGGAGCGCCGGGCTCTGCGGGACCTCAAAGCCGGAGAAACTGCGTCCGGTGGCAGCCCAGCCACCTTCACTGCTGCCTTCCCTGTCTTGCGGGCTGTGCCCACGGCCCCCACCCTCTGCTGCGCTCCCAGCCGCACCTGCCCCCTCCTCAGCCCATTGTTCCTGCGGATCTGGGAGGTGCCTCCCCACGCGGCACTGCAGTGGTGGGAGAGTGCAGGGTGGGGGCTGGGGGATCCTGACACCGCTCACTCTAGGGAGGGCGAGCCCAGGCCCTGCCCGAACACGGAATCTGCCCCCTCCCTGCCCTTCCTCACCTGGCAAATGCTGGTAACCGACTGGCAGCTGTCTTTGTCTGAACATCACTCAGTGACTGCGTTGACTCATTTTTCCCCACTTTTCTTTAAACTGGAAAACATTTAGGATAAGTAGGGGTGTCTGAAATGCTAAAGCTTGAGAGTTAGTGAGCCAGTTTCTTGTCTCTCATGCTGAGATGAAGAGTGGGTGGTTGTATCAAATGCAAAGTTGAGCAAAGGAGCTGTCGAATTAGAAGAGTGAGCGGGGTGGGCACGCACTCCCCAACACCCTTCCCAACACTGTTTTATAAAATCAAATTCAGCACACTTACCCTCCACACACACACGCCTGGTGTGGTTGTCTCTCTAGAGTTGGGAGAGAGTCCCACACAGAACGAGGAAGCACGTACTGGGGGTGCTGTGCCACCTGCCACTGCCCGCCTGAGTCTTCTATAGTGTTTCTTCACCTCCAACTATCTATAATTCAAGGCAGCTGGTGAGAATCCAGGTGCATGGACTTAGGATGCAGGACAACCTCAAAAGCAGGTTGTCCCTGGCATCTCACTTTGTCCCTGACTCCCATCCCTTCATCTGTAAAATGAGGATATTAATAGTGTCACATAGGAGTAAAGTCTGCTCACTCCTGCAACACATCTATCTCTAAGGTTTCCACATTGCACATCCTGTGCTGGGCAATGAACATGCATTATTTTGTTTTATTTTATTAAGTCTCACAACAAACCTCTTACTAGCATTCCACTTTGAGAGGGTGGGAAATCTAAACACAGATTGAGTGATCTACCCAAGGTCACCCATCTAGGAAGAATTAACTGGAATCCAGGCCATCTGATTCCAGGGTACCACCCTGTTTATATCCTTCATGGATGTGGTCAGTAGTTACCATTCTATTAGGGAGATAAACATGGTTGTGCTTATGGAGAGAATTTCCAGGATGCTCTTGGATGCTCTTGGTGCAGAAGAATAAGTGGCACAGATTTCAGACTGTGGGATTTTTGAGCAGTGGGAGTCAGGGTGTGTGTGCGATGGAAAGGTGGGCCATAAAATCTTCCCCCACAAGTTGAGTAGGGGTAGGGTGGTGAGTGGGTGGATTTGAGGATGAGACAAGAATGGCGGAATGTTGGTAGTTGTTGAAGCTTGGTGATGGGAAGTGGTGGTTCATTACTATTCTGTACATTTTGTATGTGTGGGTAAATTTCTTTTGTAGGATATTTAAATGAATTAACTTGTAAAAGGTGAGTCCCCTTTAGTGTCTGGACAGCAAAGGCTGAGATGACCTTTAATCCTGCCCCTCACTCATGACCTGAGTGGGTTGACACACAGAGCCCTGGAAGGATGAGATCAGTTGTGGGGGCAGTGCACCAAGTGGTTCCGGCTGGGGTAGACCCTGTGGTGACTGAGTCTGGGCAGGACCAATGTGGGCAGTGGAAACCGAGTCCTTTTCTCCAGGGTGGGGGTGGGGGTTGAGGAGAGGGTTGGCAGGCAGGGTTGAGAGTGCTTCTGGAGGCCTCGCATTGGGCTTTGGAGATGGGATTTTTACTATGCCGGTGGTTAATCTTAATAAAAATAAACATTTTAAACCCTGACATTTATTGAGGACTTAGTATATGCCGAAAGCTGGGAATACTGAGTTATCTCATTTAGGCCTGACTTGGTTTGTTGTTGAGTGAATGACTCTATGAAGGGGCCCTGGTACCCCAATTTCACTGAGAGGAAGGCTGCCAGTCCTAGCAGTGCACAGCTGCAAGGGATCTGTGTCAGGGCTGGGACCTGGGCCGTTGGACTAGGGGCCCAGGTGGTCCAGCTGTATAGCTTCTCCTAACACATGCCTGGTGTGTTGTAGGCCCGAGGAACTGTGTGGAATGTCTAAATGAGGGAGCCAGTGGCTGATAGGGAGAGTGTGGCTGCCCCACTTCTTATGGCCACCAACCTACAGATCAAAACAGAGGGATGCTGATTGTGGCCCTCAAAGGAACTAAGAAAAGGTCAAAGCAATGCTCCGGGCATTACTGGTTAGGTTTCTGGCCATGGGACCCACTTCTGTGTCAGCACCTGCCTCTGCAGGCAGCTGTGTCTGCATCTCTGGTGGTCCCCATGACCTCCCCACGCATCCCCCTACGCAGTGTTTTGTGTTTCTTGGAGTCCTGTGATCTCTTTTGACCCTGGACACATGCAGTTCCCCTTGCCTATGACATCCTCCCTTTGTCTAGCAAACCCTTACTCATCCTTCAAAACATGGTATGGTTTCTCAGGAAACCTTCCTGGACTTATCCACTGGGGCCAGATCCACCTGTGTGGCCCTGAAGCCTTCAGGATTTAACCATTGCTGGTTCCTAGTGGTGTTTGTTGAGTGCCAGCTTTATATGTGTGTATTCCACTGACTCTTCCAATACCTTATGAGGTTGGTTTTTGCTTTTTTTTTTTTTTAGACAGAGTCTCAGTCTGTTGCCCCTGGCTAGAGTACTGTGGTGTCAGCTTAGCTCACAGCAACCTTAAATTCATGGATTCTAGTGATCCTCCTGCCTCAGTCTCCCAAATAGCTGGGACTACCAGAGCCCACCACAACTCCTGGCTACGAGGTTGGTATTTTTATTACCCTATTTTGCCAATGAGGCAATTGAGGGCTTTGGTAAATTCTGTAACTTGCCCAGCTAGTGAATGCGGGAGTTGGGATATAAGTCCCTCATGGAGCCCTAAAGCTTGTGTTGTTTCTCTCAATGCCTCTTCTCCTAAGAAGGGCAGGGACTTTGTGTTTCATTTCCATATTTACAGTAGGTGTTCAATAACCGTTTTATTGTTTGTTGAGTGAATATCAGTCAGCAAGACATGAGGGCACACAGCAGATGGGGATGGCATCCACAGTCTGTTCACTCCACAGCAGCGCTTCTAGAAACATGGGTCAAGCTGGAGGGAAAGTGGACAGACCTCAGGCAGTCTCAGAAGAGATGAAGCTTTGATTCCAACGAGGCTTGGAGTGACATCTCAATCTTGTGGGGGTAAAATGCTCTCTTGTCATATAAATAGGCCTCTTTGGTAGGGGAGAAAGCTTCTTTATTACTGCTGTGCATAATTAGAATGGCAGAGAGGAATCAGGGGCTTTTAATGAATGAGCAGCATGTGGCAGCTTGTGGCATGGATGCCAGGGCCTGGGCATCCCCGAGAGAATAAAGACAGCAGAGGAAACGACCAAGGCAATGCCCAGAAATGAAACCGGCCCCATGGAAGAGGGCTCTGCAGAGCCCTGCTGCATTCCTGTCACTGCAAATGACTTTGCAGATGCTGCTCTGAGCTCTGCCAGGACCACCCCTCTTCTTCCAGCCTTGACTGTGACCTGGCAGCTGCAGATGTCCTGTGAGGCTGGCAGCTGTTGCATGGCACTCCTCCTGGGAAGCTCTGAACTGCAGAGTTTGGGTCTTGATTTTAGTCCCCTTGTTTTCAGGGTGGCCATCTGTCCTGGTTTGCTGGAATAGTTCTAGCTTAGGCTTCTTGTCCCAGGGAAATTATTAACAGTGACATCTTCCACTTTCGAAGTATCCCAGTTTGGGAAGATGAGTTACGTGGTTTCACTACTGATCTTTGTCTTCTTCTCCACCATCTGGCCCTTGAGGGGGACAGGGAGGCCCTATGGTGTGTGGTTAAACCTGGGTTTTGGGCTCAGACACTTCTGGGTTCAGAAGTGCTTAACATCTGGGTTTAATATTGCTGTATCTCAATTTCTTCTACCGTAAACAAGGGTAATTAATAATCCCTGCTCCACGGGGGTGCTGTGAGAATGAGGGAGAGTATATATAAAGTGCTTACCCTGAGCCTGGCACATAGGAGCTGCTCAGGAAGTGTCATTTTATTATTACCATGTTAGGCTGATTTGGGAGGGGTAGGGTTCAGTGTGGGGCCTGGAGCTAGACTGCCTGGGTTCAGATATGAGCTGTGTCATTTACCAGCTTTGTATCCCTGGCTCAGTTTTCTCATCTATGAAATATAGATTATAATAGTATCTTCCTCATGGTGTTTTTGTGATGATTGCATGAGTTTTTATAAGAAAAGCACTTAGAACAGAGCTAGGTACGAAGCAGACACTGAATTACTATTAGCTGTTATCCTTATGCGTTGTTATGAATAAACGTGCAAAATTACATTCTTGTAGGCAGGAGGAATTATCCAGTGCATTCATTTCTTATTGCTGTCGTAAAAATCACCCCAGATTTAGTGTCCTCAACAAAACAAATTTATTACCTTATATTTCTGGAAGTCCAAAATGAGTGTTTTTTGGCTAAAATCAAGGCATTGGGTGAGCCACGTTCTTTCTGAAGGCTCTAGGGGAGAATTGTTTTCCTTGACTTTTCGAACTTCTCAAGGTCACCTGCATTCCTCAGCTCTGGACCTTCCTCCATCTTCAAAGCCCTCACTCCAGCTCTGGAGTCACATTTCCTCTCTGACGCTGCCTCTTCCTCTTCTGCCTCCCCCTTCTGAGGACCCTTGTAGAAGGAACTCTTATAAAGGCCTGTTTGGATAACCCGGGATAATCTCCCCATCTCAAGATCCTTACTGTAATCATCCTGGCAAACTCCCTTTTGTCCCATGAAAGGTAACATATTTATAGTTTCCAGGGTGCTATTATGAAGTCTACCATAGCCACAAAGATTGAGGTCTTGCCTGGGTTAGGGGAGTCAGCCTTCTGTCTCCTCAGAAGAGGTTTGAATGTGGGAACTATTCCTCAGCCTCGCACTGGACAAAGCTCTTAATACTGGTCAGTTACTCATGCACCTGCTGCATGCTGCCTTCCCCAGAGTCTGGGTTGTTGATGGTCCTTGATTTATTTAATCCCAATAAGGTCCCTGGAGATGTTGACACTTTCAGGCTGGTTTAGTCCCTTGTCACAGGCCTGTAGAGTCATTAAGACCTGCATAAAATGGTCATTGTCTTTTGAGCTGGGAAAACTATCAGAGTATTAATGAATTAGTGAAATGTCTACAAAATTATATTTGCTTGTATTGTATAACAAGTCATCACCGAATTTAATGGCTTAAAACAATAGTCACCTTCTGGGTTTGTGATTCTGTGGGCAGGTCTCTGTTGGGTGGTTTTTTTTTTTTTTTTTGGCTGGTCTTACCTGTGGTCACTCATGTCACTGCAGGCTCCTGCAGGCTCCATTGGGGTAGAAAGTTTGGGGTGACCTCACTCACCAAGGTAGAGGTTGGTGCTGGCTGTCAGCTGGGTTTCCTTCTGCGTGTGATCTTTTATCCTCCAGGAGGCCAGTGCGTATTTCTCTATGAGGATCTCAGGGTATGAGGGGGAAAGCTGCAAGGCCTCTTGAGGCCTTCCTGGGAAACCAGGGAAAATCACTCCTGCTGCATCCTGGTGGTCAAGGCAAGATGTAAAGTCAGCCTAGATATGAGGGGTGAAGAAATTTTTTTTTTTTTTTTTTTTTGCAGTTTTTGGCTGGGGCTGGGTTTGAACCCACCACCTCCGGCATATGGGGCTAGTGCCCTACTCCATTGAGCCACAGGCACTGCCCGAGGGGTGGAGAAATTGATTCCACTTTCTAATGAGAGGAGCTATAAAGAATGTGTGGCCTTTTTTTTGCAGTTTTTGGCCCGGGCTGGGTTTGAACCTGCCACCTCTGGCATATGGGGCTGGCGCCCTACTCCATGGAGCCACAGGCACCACCCAAATGTGTGGCTATTTTTAACCTAACAGAGGGAGCTTGACTGAAATAACAAAGCACAAACTTTGAAAAACTATGTTATGTTTTAAAACAACTTGTAAGTTTGATCACCTACCTCTTAAGACTTTCTGCAAGCCATAAGGATTGTCTCACACTTAACCTCAGTCACTTGTGCTACAGCATGTGCTTCTGTGAATGATAAATGGTGGAAAAATGTTGGGATACAGAAAAGTTGGGTTTGCTCATTTGCAACTTTTCCCAGTATGCTTGTATTTTGATGCATCAGGATGTACTTTCTCATGGTTAAAGAGTTATATATGAAGAACCCCCAAACACCCAAACCTATAGATGCAGCATCCTTTAGCATAAGTCAGGGTTGTTGTGGTGTCTTTCCATGCTCTTATGCTCTATGGGCAGCAGCTTGGAGGAGCCGCAAAGACATTGCCCCTATAAGGAAACAGTGGGCACAGGTGACACCCTGCAGGTGTTTTGAATTTTGATGAGAACAGTGTCCTGACAAGTGAGTGCTGCTTTTGGGAACAGTCTGATAACAAGGTTCCACGGGTGTTAAGTGATATGCACCAACTCTGTTTTTCCCATGAATCCTATTATTTTTAGGGTGTAATTTTGCAGAATGTGAAGATTTTTAGGAAAATATATTGCATTAAGCTTGTGCAAATGCTCCTTGACTTAAGATAGAGTTGTGTCTATTGTAAAGTTGAAAATATCCTACATCGAGCCATCCTAAGTCAAGAGCCATCTGTATTTGTATCTGATGAGGGATGAGTGTCCATTTAAAATTATTTTACTGGAAAAAAGAAAAAAGGGTGGGGCCTGTGGCTCAAAGGAGTAGGGCGCCAGCCCCATACGCTGGAGGTGGTGGGTTCAAACCCAGTCCCAGCCCAAAACTGCAAAAAAAAAAAAAGAAAAAATTTTACTGGGTGAAGGTGAGGCCTCAAATAGCTTCTGGTCACCTCTCTCATCTTTACCTCCTTTCTGAGTATATTAACTGGACTTCTGAAACTGCTTTACTTTCCAGATGTTTGCATAGTTTTTGGGTAGTTTTGTTTACTGTGTTCCAGTTTTAATGTCAGAAAACTGAGGCTCCAGGAGGGAAGTAATTTCTCCAGGCTGTGGCTCCTGTTAACACCCCAAGATCTCAGAGGGAAGTGGGTTTGCCAGGGTCCTTTCCCTCGGGTAAACTGGAAATTAAATGATGTCCCTTATTGCCTCCTATTTTTTGTGACTCACACCCAATGACCTTGTTGGTTTCTCGCTGACTAGGGGCAGTAGGCCCTGTACCCAGACGTCTGATTCTGTTTAGAACACAGAAGGTGTAGGTATTTGGGCTGGAGCCTGGGACTGAGGCTTCAGACCAGCCTCTCTTTGTTTGTCCCCCTGGTTTCCTGGGGCTAAAGGCTAAATTCCTCTGGTCATTCCCTTCCTTTCTTTTCCTTTCTCATTGTCCTTGAGGGGCCATGGTTTGGATAGGAAGTGGTTCACAGCACAGAAAACATCAGGCAGGAGTCTCTTCCCAAAGCAGAGATGAAGGTCATTGTCAGTGAACAGTTCATGGGGTGACACCTACAGCCAGATGGGACCCAGGTTGTATGTAACTGGGCTGGGCTCACCCTCTCATTTTGTAGATGAGCCAGCATGGGGAAGTAGCTGTCCTATAACACTTGGCAAAGCCAGGATAAAACTCCAGGTCTGCTGACCCCCACTGCCCGCTTTCCACTGAACTCAGAGACAGCCCCTGAACCCTTCTCAGCCCAGAAGTCCACTCAGCCACTCCCAACCAGCCAGAGACGGCACCATCAGCCTTAATAAGTTAATGACTTGTCCCTGCTTGCAGGAGTTAACTTTTAAAAAAGTGTTTGAAGCAAGTTTAACTCAAAGGAATGAAGTGCCTTGTCAAACTGCTATGAATAAAAGGCTCCACAGTCCCCGGGCCCAGGCTTAGGCTTTCTCTTCCAGGTTCTTGCATGTTCACTCACTTGACATTGGTGCTTCCCGTCTTTCTGTGCCTTGGCTCTTGAAAGAATGCCTGTGTTTTAAAAGAGTATTAATTCGGGCTTTTGGTTGCAGGTAACTAAGCCTTCTCTGGCTAGCAGATCCTGGGGTGGCTCCCAGCATGTACACCTGGTGCCCAGCCTAGCGGGGAGGGGGAGGGGGAGAGCGCCCGTTCGCTTTCTCCCTGCCCTGATGCTGCTTTGCCCTGCTTGTCACCACCCTTCCTCCCTGCAGGCCTGGTTTATGTGCGCACTAGCTTTAGACCAAATGTGGCCACCCACCACGGACCCCACATTGAAGTGACAAATGCTGATAACCCACAAGGTCTGCCGTCTGTCTGTTTTTCTGTCTTTCTCTCCCAAAGCCAGGTTCCCAGAGGAGACTGTTAGCTCCTGAAATGGTCAGCTGGGTCAGAGGAAGGGTTGCCTTGCGGGGAGCAGGGAGTTAGGGTGAGCATTGTCTGCTGGTCAGAGAGTAACTGTCTCCCACAAATACTTACTGTAGCAGTTACCAGCGGAGCCCTCTACAGTAAATGGATCTGCGGGGAGGGATGTACACACAGGGAGAAGAGATGGACAGCATGCTCTTTTGTTCTTTCTTGGAGACAATTACTTTCTCCCATATGAGATTTTATGCCATGTGGGGGTAATGGACCACTGGGTCTCTCTCGTGAGAATAACAAAATACTTGTGCTATGTTTTCCTGGTGCACACTGGGCTGTGGTCAGTCTGTGTGGCCACTGGCCCCATTTGAAGGGAACATGGGCATCAGGTCAGGTGGTCATTTCCCTGGGGAAGCAGTAAGAGAGCAGCGGAAGGGCCCGTCATTCTCCGATGATGCTGAGTACATTATTGGACACATTCGCTGCAGTGCAGCTCTGTGTAAGCTCAAGGACTGATTCAAGGACCCTCCGGGGAAGGCCCAAGTGGCCATGGGAGGGCCTGTTGAGGATGTATCATTGCCTGAGGCCACAAAGGTCCACACAGTGGGACACTGGAGCAGACTATGGGAATAGGGCTGGAGGAGCTGGGCCACACCCTCGGAGCACAGGTTCCCCCTGCCCTAGTTCTGGGCTTCTGCCCCAGGAAATGCTGGGAGGGTGGGGAAGCCCGGTGGGCCCACTTCCTTCATGGCAGGTTCCTGGGGCTGCACAGATGCCCTTGGAAGGCCCCCAGCCTCTGTCTTCCTGTCTCAGATCAGCTGTGGTAAGATAGCTTTGAAGATACTAGTGACAGTCTGTTCCTTAAAGTCAAACTCTGGTAGTTTTGGCCAGGACACCTGCTAGGACAGGTAAGGGATAGCAGCATTGGGCAGGGGAGTGCCCCAAGGCCAGGCGGTTCCTGAGGAGAGAGCCTAATAGATGGGATGGGGTTTGAGAGACCCCAGGCTACCTTCGTGGGCAGTAAGACAGAACGGACTTTGGAATTAGACAGTGCTTGGTTCAGATCTTGGGGTCATCTCTTATTAGCTGTATGGCCATAGAGAAGTCATTTAGCCTCTCTGGGCCTTAATTAAATGTAAAAAGTACACAATATTGGTACCTGGTGGCTGGTATTAGATAGACCCTTGGTGGGGTGAAACGGGCATAGTTCACTTGTAAAGTCCTGGCTTGTGTCCTGGCTCCTACCCTTAACCTTGACCTCAGCTAGTTACTGAGCCTGTCTGAATACCTGTGACCTCATCTGAAAAGTGTAGGTGACATTGCCTCATGAGATGATCCTGAGAAATGAATGAGGCCAAGTTTATTAAGAAATTGTCCTATACACAAAACATGTGCAGTCCACATTGGCCATTGTCTTTATTATTTAGAGCACTCACTGGGTATACACTAGGTGCTCAGAAAGGTCAGATCAGGACGTGGAGCCTCTTGGTGGGGGGGCTCCCTGCTGGGGAGATCTTTTTTTTTTAAATTTATGGAGGTCTAAGTTGCATAAGATAAAACTCACACATTTTAGGTGCACAGTACCATGAGTTTTAACAAACATATGTAGTCAGATAACCACCATATCAGTACACAGAAGATTTCTAACTTGGGAGAATTTTGTCATTCTGAGGATTTTGTATGCAAGTTCCTTTTAGTTTGTGGAGGACCTCAGATGGTGGGGTCCTGTAGACCTGGACTGTGCCTGTAAGGGAGGGACATCCACTTGTGACAGGATCCTGGCCTTCACCCTGAGAATCTTACCGGCTATGGGTTGGGGGTGGGCTGGAAGAGGGAGGGAGGAGCCTGTAGGCTCCTGCAACACCTGCCCTCCATGAACATCAGACATGAGTGAGGCTGTTGTGGCCCATCTAGTGCCAGCTGGGCCTTCAGACTTCAGCTCTTGAGTTGACCCCAGTTGAGAAAAATCCAAATTGTGAAATTCTGTGAGAACAAGTGGTTGTTATTTTAAACCACTAAATTTTGAAATTAAAAACATTTGATAGCAAATAGATAATGAAATAGTCCTATTTTCCTTTCTTTTATGAATGAAATATAGTAGCAGATGATAGGTTTAATAAAAAAAAGTTTTGGGGGTCGATTTTACTGCTTGTTAAGCTGAGGCACTTTGTAACTACCAAATTAGTGGAGATTGGAACAAGCATTTGTTGTGCAATCTGGGGTCTTTATCCATCATTAGCACTCTAATTAGTGTGACTTAGATTATCAGAGTGAGAAATGGTTGAAGCTGAAAGGTGTGGTGAGGGCTTTCACTGTTGGGTGAGCTAACCCCTCAATCGTCCAGATGAAGAAACAGAATCCTAGGACGGCGTGGTGAGTCTAAGGCCATGCCTGTTAACAATAGGGCCGTGCTCAGAGCCAGCTATGAGTCTTGACTGCCTGGGTGGGAGGCTAGGGATGCAGAGAGCTGAGGATGGAAGCACTGAAGCAACATCATGCAGAGTGGGTGTGAGGGGCACCCCCAGAAGGGACAGGAGGTAATAGGGATTTTTCTGCCCAAGGGCACAGCCTTGTGGGGAGCACTGACAAGGAGGGTGTTGGGCAGTGGTACCAAAGACCCAGCAAAGACCTCCTACTGCTGGGGCTGTGGGTCGTTGCCAGGCATCTGTGTGTGTTTATTTGTGTACACATCTCTCGGGAGTGCATGCGTGTGTGGGGAGAGAGGGACAGCAAGCCAACAGAGGAGGGAGGAAGAGGCTGACAGGTGTTAGAAGCTTCTGGTAGGCCTTTCCATAGGTTTCATATAGTTCATTCAAATGTGAACCCACAAGGACACGGCTGGTCATGGATGATACTTCTGCCCCAACACCACACTCCTTGGGCCATCAGTGAATATTCACTATAAATTCACGTTGGGAGAACAGAGGCTGAGGTTCTTGGGAAAGATGACCAGCCAGCAGGATGGAACTTAGTATTTTTTGTATCTAAACCTTGTACGTTGAATGAATATTCAGATGGCAAGCCAGCCTTCCTCTCTGAGTTGCCTTATGAAAATGGAATCGTATGTCTGTAGAACAGTGATTTTCTTTCTTTCTTTTTTTTTTATTAAATCATAGCTGTGTACATTGATGCAATCATGGGGTACAGTGTGCTGGTTTTATATACAATTTGAAATATTTTCATTGAACTGGTTAACATAGCCTTCATGGCATTTTCTTAGTTATTGTGTTCAGACATTTATATTCTGCATTTAGTATGTTTCACCTGTACCCTTGTAAGATGCACCGTAGGTGTGGTCCCGCCAACTACCCTCCCCCCACTCATCCTCCCCCTCCCCTCCCCTCTAGAACAGTGATTTTCAATTGGTGCACCTGAGAGGATCTTAGGTGTGCAGTGAAAATTTTTAAAGATTATCAATTATTTTAGAAAGAACAGTTCAAAGCACAATAAGTATATTCTTTTTTGTACTTTGTTTTGATCAACATAATTTAAGTGTGCTGCTGAAGTTTAACTATAAGTTCAAGTGCGGGTGGTGCCTGTGGCTCAAGGAGTAGGGCGCCAGTCCCATATGCCAGAGGTGGTGGGTTCAAACCCAGCCCCGGCCAAAAAAAAAAACAAAAAAAAAACTATAAGTTCAAGTGCGCTGAGATAAAAGAAGGTTGAAAACCACTATGAAGGCTAAGCCTTAAGATAGCTCACCAACACACTGAAGAATGCAGCTTGGGTCCTTTGAAGATTTTCCTCTCCCTAAAAATTAGTGTTGTGGGACAGGGAAGGGAAAGGAATATTTCACTTTCTAATGAAATATTAGCAGTGAGGCTGAAATATGGCCCACTCAGCCCAATACTCACTGGGGAGTAGTCAGGGTTCGTGTCCCCAGATAGCAGCCCCAGCTCTCCTCTTAGCCCTGTCTCATAACTGGCTTCTTCCTCAGGGAACGTGCAAGCCCCTTTCCATCTGTGAATGTTCCTATGGTTCATGGTGCCTTCCTCTGCCCACCCACACCTCCTCTCAGGGCCCAGAGCCTATTGGGGGCCATACAATTGCCCCCACACACCTGCCATGCCCAGCCTCAGGTAAGTTGCCTGAGGTGACTGGTATTAACTAACCTAGTGTTAATCATTAAAGTCATGGGCACTGCCAATTGGAGGAGTTGGGGGCTGGCAGGAGCCGTGGGGCCCCAGCAGAAGACTCCTCACTCTGTGGTGTTGGTGGGGGGTGGGGAGGCAGGATTTCTGCCTCAGCACTAAGGGTGACTCACTTTTGGCAAGGGACATTTGGGGCATGAAGTGTTGAAGTCATTAGCAGCACCCATGCAGTATAGCTCCTGAGGTCTGGAGGGGGCCAGGAAGGGCAAGTTTGCAGGCAGGACTCCTCCTCTTCGGGAGGCAGTGTGATCCCACAGGCCAGACCAAGTCCTGGGATCAAATTTCAGCTCTGCTGTTCACTCTCTGTGAGGCTTTGGGCAGACCTCAAGACCTCTTTGAGCCTCTGTTTCCTCATCTGGAGGATGGAGCCAGAGCAGGTATTTTTACAAACTATTTGCAAAATATTCTCTACATGTTGGCCACCTCTTTGTAAAATTTTGTAATGAGTATTTTGTAAATAAAGGGACATTTAGTTACAATTTCCCAATATGGGGACTTTGTGAGCAACTTGGGATACCCCGTAGAGCCTATACCATGATATCGCTGGGGAGATTTGCTGGGCAGATAGTTGGCTCTCAGGGTTTGGGGGCCAGGTGGCCTCTGGGAACTGATGGAGGCTGAGCGTCCTGGTGTAGGAGACAGAGGAGCAGGCAGGGACCCTGGACAGGACCAGTGACGTGGTGGGGAGCGAGCAGTCTGGGCTCTGGGCAGTAGGACACCTCAGGAGGCCGCGGGAAGTGACAAGCGAAAGGCCACAACACACTCTGCTCACTCCCGCCACCAGCTGTGTGCTGTGCCCCACACTGTCCTGGGCAGGCATGGGTAAAAACCAAGCTAACTCTGGGCCTCATGACAAACGCTACATGTTCATTATAGAAAACACATAATCAAAAGGAAGAAAGGTGGAAAGGGCCAGGATGCCACGCCCAGACGCGGCCCCTGTTATCCTCACCACGAGGAGCCTCCAGACTTGCCAGAGACACAGAGACAAGGTTCACAGACCGCCTTGCAGAGAAACCAGCATCATGGGCTAGGGCGGATTTTCCTCTCGTAGCAAGAGGCCTCTAATGCTGCTATCGCAAATTACTACCATTTTAGGGACCTAAAACCAGAAACATTTGTTCTCTTACAGTTCTGGAAGTGGGAAGTCTAAAATGCGTCTCACTGGGCTAAAAGCAAGGTCTTGGCGGACTACGTTCTTTCAGAGGCTCCAGGGGAGAGATCGTTCCCTTGCCCTTTCCAGCTGCTGGGGGTGTCTGCATTTCTTGGCTTGTGGCCTCTTACTCCATCTGTGACGCCAGCACCAGGGCATCTTCCAGTCTCTCTCTGAGGCCGACTCTTCTGCCTCTCTGTTTCACTTTAAGGACCCCTGTGATTACAGCGGGCCCCCCCAGGTAGTCGCACATAATCTCCCCATCTCAAGGTCCTTAACTTAATCATACCTGTATGTTCCTGGGGGCTAAGGCATGGGCATTGTCTTACCTGGTGTGTTTAGGCTGCTATAAAAAATCCCATTAGCTAGGTGGTTTATAAACATCAGAAATTATTTCTGACAGTCTGGAGGCCAAGAAATCTAAAATTAAGGCACTGGCACATTTGGTGACTGGTGAAGGTTTGTAGTTATACAAACTGAGGCCTCAGACAGAGTCCTATTGATGACAGAGCAGTCGAGGGCAGAACTGGGTGTCATCCTGGCACCCTAACTCTGGGTTCTCAGGTCTATCTCCCACCTGGAAGAGTAGCTGGGGGCTGTGCCTATTTAGGAGTACCCAGGAGGGTCACGTCTTCCCATGTGGACAGCGGGATCTTTCTCCCTGTAGATGGCACCCAGGACAGGCCTAGGGGGTGGCAGATGGCTTCCTAGATGGCAGGGAAGACAGCCCAGATGGTGTATATTCTTGTGTAAGGGGGCAGTAATGATGAGGGAGCAATGGTTAGGGCCAATGGAGGTGTCTGATATGAAGGGCAGTAGACAGCTACTGTAGATGCTTGAGGCTAGGATGAAATTAGTGGTCGTGACATGATCCGGGGGCTGGCCTGAAGGGAGTGGGCTGAGGCCACTGGGAAGCTCCTCACACCCCTCTGCCTTTGCTCTTGCTGTTCTCTCAACCTGCTGTTTCCTCCCATCTTGTTCACTCAGCAAACCCACCCTTCCAGAAGCCAGTCAAGCATCACCTCCTGCCCTTTAGTGACATCAGTCTGTTCTAACGCCTTTGTGGCACTTATCACAGTGTCTAATAGAGTCCATGTGCAAAACAGAATTTTACAGTGATTTTAATTACAATGCTTTTAATATATTCAATTTGATATTTAAATTGTTTAATAATCATTTGTTTTGACCTGAGAGCTCATAGTTGGATTGCCATGAATTCAATGTCTATGTAGAACATGTCCACTAGAGGGGACTGACCGCAGCCCAGCTGTGGTTGGGCAGAGGAGGGTGTGGGACAGGCCTACAGGTCGTGCAGGGGGTGGGGGATGTTTCCCATCGGCCCTGGTTGGTCCGGCTGATTAGTTTTCTGGGTAACACCGTCTGTTTTCCTATTGCATGTTTAGCTTCTTGTTCACTAACCCAGAATGTCCTTAGCGTTGCGTCCATGCCCTTCAAGACTCTCCCATACTCTATGGAGAGTGTAAAAGGTAAGGACAGGAGGCTGGAGGGATGGGCTTGTGCAGTTGTCCTTGGGACCAGCTTTCACTGTTCCAAGTCCAAGGCATTCCTGTGGACACCTCCCAGCATGAGGTCAGCACCCCAGCACAGACATTCCCTGCTTTGTGGGGGTGTGCCTGCAGGGTGTGGGGCTGGTCAACCTGTGACCTGTCTGGAGCATTCCTCTCTGCAGAGGAAATGGGCCCTGATGGATTGAGTTCCACATGGAGCAGTTAAAGATAACAATGAAGTCAGAGAAGCTATCCTTGCATGCTGTCAGGCCTAATGAAGTGGGCAGGCCTACACCCGGGGAGGGACAGACTTGTGGGATAGCAGCAGTGAAAAGCCAGACCATCCTCGGAGACCTCCTCCCTGTGCTCCCAGCAGTTGTCCATCTGTGCGGACCCAAGCACTGCAGGGCCTGGGGTGTCGGGACTGGAACAAGCGGTCCTGGGAAGCCACTGTCCTCAAGCCCCTCCTGTGTGCATAACATGTACACACCAGTGTGTGAGCAGCGTGGTGAGTGAATATTTTGGCAGCTGGAGCCATCTGTACGGCCTCCCCAGGATCCCTAAGCAGAGTGCTACGAGATGTATGTTATTTCCTGGAGTTCCTGTGGGTTTGAGGCCTGCTGTCCCCACCTCAGCTCAGGAAGGGATTCCCAGGGACTCATATTTGCCTTTCAGTGTGGGGGTGGGGGAAGGGGATGGTGATTAGGAGTTTGTAGCTTGTTTGCTCTTATCCTGCCACAGTCATTCACAACAGGGTTTTTCTTTTGTTTTTAGTGAGGTTGACCTGCTTTTTAAGTTGAAATTTAAAAGCTCATGAAAATTTGGCAGTCAGTGTTTGCCTTTCTGGCCCTGGAGATGGGTTGGGCACAGTGTGAAAAGGATGAGGAGTGCCCTGCTTGGCCTTAGCTAGGCCATGGGGACGCTCTGGGGGCCCCTCTGGGTCCCTTGCCTTGGAGTTTCTCCTGTTGCTCTGTGGAGGAGCCTGGGGAGGTAAACCCCATCCTTGGGAAAGTACCTTTCCATGGCCTATAATTTCCTTGGGAAAAGACTGAGCAAATTCACTGCTCGGTAGGAATTACTCATTCTGTGTGTGTGTTGTTGTTTTTTTTTTTTTGCAGTTTTTTGGCTGGGGCTGGGTTTGAATCTGCCACCTCCAGCACATGGGGCCAGCGCCCCACTCCGTTGAGCCACAGGCGCTGCCCTCTGTGTTTTGTTTTTAATCTTCCTTACTGCTCTGGAAGTTGGACGTTCTATTTCATCTCCTTTCAAGAGTAGTCACTCTTGACATTTTGCCAGGCATACTTAGCAAAGTCTAAGGTTAATCAATAACTCAACCCAGTTTACTAATTCTCCCTTTGTAAGAAGTCTATCCTTAAAGAATTTGTATTAAAAAGCAAGAAGTAATTAGGGATTGTAAACTTAAAAGGTCTGAAAAGCTCTCCTCTCTCCTAACATGGAAGGCTTTGCTCGCCATGTTGGGAAGGTGCAGTGTACAGCGCTGGGGCTGTCTGCTCTGAGTGGGTGTCCCCGTGTGCCTGGTGGCTCCACAACGCGTTGCCTTTCTTTCTTCCAGGCTACAGCTGTAAGCCCTGGTGTGCTCTCCCTCCCCAAGGGCTTCTTGAGGCCTCTTTTGGCATTTGCCTTCTCTTTCCCTTTGTCTTCTGAAAGCAGGATTTTCTTGGGCAGGTTCCGGAACCCCTGCCAGCCTCCGCACCCTGGCTGGCTCCAGCTGGCACTTGCAGTCACACAGCAGGGTATTGCCCTCCTGACAAAGGCAGGGTCAGTACTCCTGCGGAGGGCCAGTTGTGACTGTAGGATTTTAGGCACCTTCTCCTAGCATTTATTCCAGAATATGTTGAACTGCTTAGCTCTTGGGGGAAGAGCACCTGTAAGTCCCCAGCCCACAGTGTCCTGCCAAGGTGACATGCCTGGCTCCTGGGAGTAACCAGGCCCTTCTGCTCTGGCCACCTGGCTTCAGAGTGTCTAGGGGAAAAGTGAGAATATAGCTGTAACTAGGGTGCCATTCCTGCTCTGCGCCTGTGTTTTTACGTTGCCAAAGAACAGGGTGTCTAGGAAAGGCCAGTGCCAGCTGTAGCCCCAGCCCTGGTCAGACAGTTTGAAGTCAGCAGCCAGATTCACCACTAAACAAGTGCTGAGAGAGTTGTTGCCAACCCTTGTTAGGTAGGGAGACTGGTTTCCAGTGGAGGCAGGGAGTGGTGCCTGGGGTGGGCAGGAGTGGCCATGTCCATTCCTAGAGAGGAGGCTATGCTCCTGAGGGCAGGTGGGATGGGTAGCAATTTTCCTTGCCAGTTGATTCTAGCAGCTCTTTGATTTTATTTATTAACTCCCCCCCCCCCCCCAGAGACAGAATCTTGCTATGTTGCTCAGACTGGCCTTGAACTCCTGCCCTCAAACAATCCTCCTGTCTCAGCCTTCTCCGTAGCTGGGATTACAGCCATGAGCCACCTTGCCTGGCTTAAATATTTTTATTGAGACGTAATTTACATATCATACAATTCACCATGTTAGTATTCACAAGATTGTACAACCATCACCACTATCAAATTCTAGAACATTTCTAGTACTCTGAAAAGCAACCCTTATCCATTAGCAATCACTCCCCATTTCCACTTCCTCTAAAGCTCTTTAATTTTTTACTGCTCTTTGCTGCAAGTTGCTGGTGGTATAGACTTGGGTGAATCAGAGTCCTGGAACCTCAGGGCTGGAATGTGGCAGAGGGAAGGGGCTCAGGCATTGGAGATAGGTGCTTTGGCTGTGTGATTTTGGAAAGATGCTTAACCTCTCTGTGCCTTGGTTTCCCCTGCTGTTAAATGAGACTAATGACTACCTATCACCTACCTCATTAGGTTGTTTATAAGATAAAAGAGGTGTTAGGCAAGTAGTAATAGTTACATTTGTTAAGACCATTGCCTGAATTATTCTGTTTAATCCTCATTAACTCTGGGAGGTGTGAGTTATGATTATCCCTATTAACACAGGGGGAAAACTGAGCTACAGAATTTGGTCTCTTTTTCCAGATTGTGCAGCTGTGAATCAGTTTTCAGTTGCAAAACATGGAAAACCTCACTTTAACTTGTTTGCAGGGAAAAGGAAATTAATTCTGACCCAGAAATGGGAAGAGGGTGCAGGAGACTCCACAGCAGGCCAGTCTGGAAGCTCAGGGACCAGTGTAGGTTCTTTCCATAGTGGCTATGTCTGTGGGCCGGCAGCTGAAGAAGCATGGCTTCAGGAGACTCAGGACATCTTCCCAGAAGCCCCAAGCAGACTTCCCTTCATGCTCCATTGGCTAGAACGGAGTCAGAAACCCATCCCCACATCCATCATAGCAAGGGGAAGGGGGGTGGCCATGATTGCCTTAGACTACTCAGGGAGGGGTCACACATGCCCCAGATATAAAATTTGGGTTTAATTAAGAAGGGAGAAAGGGATTTGGGGATCTACTCAACAGTATCCACCAAGAGCAGTGAGTAACTGAGTTGGGGTTTGAGCCAGTCTTCTGTGGTCCAAGGCCCTTGTGCCCAACTGCAGCTACGTGGATGGCCTCTGCAGCTCCCAGCACAAAGAAAATACTCAGTGACTCTTGTGTCAATCCACAAGTTCTTCTTCCAGCCAACCCCCCTGAGTTTTTCTTTCTTTTTTTTGGGCGGGGGGGGCGGGAGGGGACGGTCTCAAGCTGTTGCCCTGGGTAGAGTGTTGTGGAGTCAACAGCTCAAGCAACCTCAAACTCTTGAGTTTAAGCGATTCTCCTGCCTCAGCCTCCCAAGTAGCTGGGACTGCAGGTGCCTGCCACAATGCCTGGCTATTTTTTTGTTGCAGTTATCATTGTTGTTTTAGCTGGCATGGGCCGGGTTCGAACCTGCCACCCTTGGTGTATGTGGCCGGTGCCCTACCCACTGAGCTATGGGAGCCACCCTCGCTGAGTTTTTCTGATCTTCTGTCCCTCTTCTGCAGCTCAGATAAAAGGTTGCTTGACTTCTGTTTGGATTCCTCTACTAATGGGGAACATAGTTCCTTACTGAAACTATTTTCTTTTCTTTTCGGACTATTCAGTGACGTGGCTACTTTTTAATGATGGTTTTGGGTGAATTAGAAAGAAGTCTTGTTTGGGTACAAAAATTTGAAAAAGGTGCCCACTCTAGCAATGTAGCCCTTCAGACCATGGCTTGGGATGGCACCTTTCTGGCAAGAAAATGGTTCCCCTACCTCTTGGTACATGCAGCCCAAGGTCAGTACCTTTGTGCAGGACAAAAACTGCACAGCTGTTTGGGACATCTCTTCCATAAAGGAACTCTGCAGAGGGGTTTTTAATGTGCTCAAGCCTCTGTATTCACAGGCACTGGCAGCAATGGGAGGTTCGTGTTCAAGTTTCCCAGGCTTAGAGCACAGAGCGACCAAGGGCCCCCCTTCCTGCCTGGAGATGGTACAACTAACTCTCTCTCCTTAGAGGGTTCACCTGAAGAGGGGTGAAACTGCATCTCCCCTACCCTTACCTCCTCGTCCCTCTCCTCACCCCAGGAAGAGATGGTGGGTATTTGGGAGGTGAAAGATTCCACTCAGCATATGGAATCACCTGTCTCAGGATGGCACGGACCTTTTCTTTGGCCTCAATACAGTCAGCACTAGCTGTGCCATGGCCTCTGAAGACTGAACTAAGACTGTTCATGATAAACTTGGAAAAGTCTAAACCTGGGGCTTCTAGAGGCCCAGACGGGTGGAATCTTGTCCTTGGAGTTGGAGAGAATTTCTACACTGACCGGCTCAGTTATAAACTATGAAACTGGCCTTCCCTATAGAATGCAGGAAGGTGGATGTCATGATCATGTGGCTTCCCAAGTTTTCCTTGGTTTTTCCAAAACTGACCTGGGATAAGCAGATAGCTTGAGTGGGAAGTTGGAGCCCAGACAGTCACCCTCACTCCTGAAGCACTGGCCTTCATGTCTCCCATCACTAAGAATGTTCCTGAAGATTCTATTTGCCAAGTTTCCATCTGATGGGAATTATTAGCCTTCATTAGTAAGACCAGAGATGCAAAATGTCAAAGAAATGCATTTGCTGACCTTGTACATAGGTTGGGGCTCTGCCTGTCTCACAGGGTAAGCACACATCCAGTTCTCAGTTGGACCAATTTTATAATGATGATAATGACAGCAATGAGAATAATAACAAAATAACATCTGGATTTATTGGGTGCTTCCGGGTTTTATAGGTATTATTTCATTTAACCTTCATAGCATTCCATCATTATCCTCTTCCCATTTTCCTGGTGAGAAAACTGAGGCTCCGAGAAATTAAGTAGCTCCCCAGTGGCATGTGTCTGGGAAGAGGCCATGCTGGGATTTGAGATCCAGGCTTTCCTGACTCTGAACCTCTGTGTTATCAGTATGGGCCTCCCCTGCTTTGACCTTTGGGTTTGAAGAATTACGGCTTTCAAAATGGAGACAGCGGTTCAGCTTTGTAGCCCAAGAAAGAATGAACCTCTCAGTCTCATGAGCCTGGAGGCAGAGACAGCCAGCCTGGACTTGGGAATGTCCTGTGACTGGCCTCCTGACTTCCCCCACATTACTTGCTTATCTGTGAAATGGGGCCGTTGCATCCCCCTTGAGAAATGATGCCACGGGCATGCTTGGCACAGGGCAGAGGAGCAGTCCCACCGGGCGGGTGCTGACAGCAGGTGTGGCCTTCTTAATCTTCGAGGCTTCATTTTCTCATCCACAGAATGGGATTAAAGAGGGCACCTCACAGCCGCCTTACTTACGAAGCAGGCTTTCATGAGACACACCTGCAAAGCTTGCAGCTTGGCGTGGAATCTGTATTTAGCGAGTGCTGTGGTAGCTTTACTGATAGATTTCTGGGCTTGTACATCTCTAATAATTTCAGAGTAAAAATTTGAATTTGAACAAACTTGCAGGAAGTGCTAAAGTAAAAAAAAAATACACAAATATCTGTATATTCTGAATTCTGAAGGAATTCAGAAAGTGGTGGTGGTGGTGCCGGTGCATACCCAGAGGGTTTCCCAAGCTTCGCCTTCTTCGTTCATTGAAATACAGATTCTCACTCTGTAGAGGGAGGAGGTGGGCCCAGAGAAGGTGAGGCAGCTTCCCCGGCTCACGAGCATCCTTACCCCCACCTTGTCCACCTGCTAGCTGGTGCTCCTTCTCCGCCTCAGGGGACATTCTGCTTTCCTTATGCTTCTCTAAGAACAACAGCCAACTCTGGCTTTGTTCCTGTTCCAAAGTTGTCCTAGTTCTCAGGGGACATACCCTTGGCCCTGAAGCCCAAGATAGCTGCCTGATCTCACCCCTCTGCTTACCCCAAAGCCACGGCCAATGGGGGCCTGAGCATGGACTTCACTGTGCCTGCATGCTTGGCTCCCACAGACCCCCCCGACACACACACCTTTCGGGAGGACTCAGAACTTGTGCTGTAGTGCAGAGGGTCACAAGGGGACACCTGACATCAGTATTTCTGTTTGTCATTCCTCTCTGGGGTGAGAACCACAGGAAGATGCCAAGACTTTTACTGAGTCTCCTCACCCCTCCCACATTACATCGGGATCTTACCCAGTCTGAAGGTCAAAGTAAAATGGGCATGTCATGGTCCTTTAAGTGAGGCTCCTGCTCTGTAGGCGAAGCTTCCCTATTTCTCTGACATGGAGGGGCCCAGCAGTGGGTAAGAGACAACCCCCTGCTCCCTCTGAGGCCCCAGGTTTATAGAGAGGGTCCAGAGCCTGGAGCTGTCAGCTGGTTACCAGGAGGGGCCTTGTACTTGAAGCCTGGCCTGAGCCCTTCCCAGAGTGGGAGCTGCTCAGCTGGTGACTAGACATCTGTTTTGTCTTCTTTAAAGGGTCCAGGTTGTACCTGCTGACATTCAGACTCCTCCAAAGACTCTTTCCGTTTGCTTGGCCCATAGCCTCAGCCCCAGAGAAGCCAGCTGGATGTGTACCCTTCACCCACTTCAGACCCAGGTCCAAGCCTTCCAAGTTCACGTATTTGGGTTTAAATGATCCCATCCTTATTGGTTTGTTCATTCATTTGGCAAATACGTATGGAATGGTTGCCATGTATGTATGGACCAGGAGCTCTGATTGATAGATAGCACCAGAAAAGCATTGTCTCCCCCACCCCCACCAGCTTCCATGGAACTGGCACAGTCTTTTATTATGGAAAATTTAAAATACACAAAAGCAGAGCAAATAATGTATTGAATCCCCATGAAACTGTCACCAGGTTTAATCATTACCAATTTGAAGCAAATCTTCTTTATTCTCTGTCCTTCTCCCCTCTCATATTATTTTGATGCAAATCCCAGGAATCATATTGCTTCATCTGTAAACATTTCAGAATGTGTCCACAGAGGACAAGGGCTATTTCAAAAAAATTTCAACTATGCTATTAATAATAATTTTTTAACATAATCAATATTGGATCAATGTTTACATTCCTAATTCTCATAAATGTAACATGTTTTGATTATTTGAATTAGGACCCAATAAAGGTTTACATGTTGTGATTATTGGAGTTGATGTGTGTTTCAAGTCTCTCTCTCTTTTTTTTGCAGTTTTTGGCCAGGGCTGGGTTTGAACCCACCACCTCCGGCATTTGGAGCTGGTGCCTTACTCCTTTGAGCCATAGGCGCTGCCCTCGAGTCTCTTTTAAGCTACAGCAGTTGGTCTGTGGGTCCAGTCTGGGTTGGCCTGAGAACTTATTAGAAATGCAAATTCTGCACCAGCTTTAGATCTCCTGGGTCAGAAATTCTGGGAGTGGGGCCCGCTAATCTGTTTTAACAAGACCTCCAGGGGATTCTGATGGCATCAGGGTTTGAGAACCTCTGATCTAAGAGGCTTTGCCTCCTTTCCTGTCTGTTTCCCGTGTGATTATTTTTTGGAGAATCCTGGCTGTCATCTGTAGGGTTTCCCCCACATCCCTGGCTCTTGCCAGTTGACCACCGGTGCCATTAACAAGTTCCTCTGTACTCTGCACCGAGGGAGCTGAGAAGGCTCTCCTTTCCCAAATAGAGGGGGCTGACCGTTAGGGGTGTGGGTCCCCAGGGTGATGCAGAGCTGGCTTGCTGTAGAAACGGGGTGCACTCAGTTTAGAGGCTGGATCAAGCCCAGATGTGCCACAGATGGAAAGGTTTGGAATGGCCAGGGCTGGGGACAGAGGAGAGAGAAGAGGCCTCAGAGGGAGGTGGGGTGGACTTGGAAAGGCCCAGTGCTGAAGCGTGTGGGACTTTGTCCCATGGAGGGTGGGCAGGGAACGACTTTGACAAGGCTGAGCTGAGCAGTGCACACAGACCTCATTTTTGACCAGGTGGCTCTCACCGCAGTGTGAGTGTGGCTTGGAGTGGGTGGGCCCGGGGCAGGGAGAGTAAAGGTCGGGAGGACCTGGACCAAGGCTGTGGGGGTGACTTTTCAGGGGAGAGAATGAGTGTGAGAGATGCTGGGAAGTAGGTATGACAGGGCTTGGGGATGGAATGAGAAGGGGGAATGTCTGGGAAATCTCTCGTCTGGGAGCAGGGGCGCTTCCGCTGAAGAAAGTGGTGTCTGAGGGGGGAGGCAGAGCAGGGGGATTGATGAGCTGATCCCACATTGTTGGAGATGACTCAGCACATGTGTTACTAATGTCCTGACTCAGGAGAGTTGATGTCTTAGTTGGGAAAGAAGTCACTGGCCCCCCACGTTGTGGATAGTCACTGAGTCTACTTTTGGGTGCACGTAGAAACATTCCCCTCATCCCTAAACCCACCCATCCATCCACCCATCCATCTGCCATCCAACTTATTTTGAGTGTCTGTGACATATCAGGGGCTGAGAAATCAGAGAGGAAGGAAGACCTATCCATGCCCCAGGTGGACAGAGCATCTTAGTATCAGGTGAGGGTGATGTGGTAGAACCTCCATATGCTGGGTGTGGGCAGGCCCTGCAAAGTTGCTGAGTGTAATTCATGAAAATTAGTAGGGCTGTTGGTGTAGAAAGCATTTCCTCACCTCGTTCAGCAGTTGCCTAGACATGCGCAGACACAAGTTGAAGGTCTATGAACTGGGACATAAACCTGTGGTTAGTGGAGAGAATGTGGACCCCCTACTGACAATCTGGGGGTATGGGGACTTGGGGGTTTCTTTGTGTCTGAGGTAACCTAGCTGCCCCAGTCTCTCTCCCTGGGGCATCTCATCTCCTGGACCATCCAGGGAGGCAGGAGAGGTAATGGGAAGATGCTGTCCGGTGTCAGGGTGGGCCTGGGTTTGGTCTCTTCCTTGGTAAAGGCTCATTTCCATAATTATTATTTAGCTTTTGGAGAGGTTATTTTACACTTAGTGTTCTTTGTAGTGAGAGGGTCACTGGTTCATGCCAATAAAATTTCCATTTACTCTGGACATCAACTATGGTGATTAAAAAAAAAAAAGCCCATAAATTATTTACTGAAATGGAAGTTCAGCTTACGGTAATAATGCATTAGTTCAGCTAGGCATAAAGCCTCTTACAGGGCAATAAAAGATTTTTTATTTTCCTTCATTGAAGATATTTGCTAGTAACCTACACATGACCTTGATCTCATCAATTTTCAAAGATGACACTGCAGGGAGAGTGTATAAGGAGAGAAAGAGAGAGCTTTTTATCAAATAGGCTGATTTTTAGGCAATTGTCAGCAAAGACCTGTCATCTTACAGCCAGCAGGAGAAAATAAATTAAAAATATATACATATTGCATTTTAAAATCCTAAGGACCATACTTTGAAAATCCTTTTGAAATGGGGCATTTATTTGATAGATATATAAATCCAAAAGCTAGCAAGAAGGACTATTTGGAGACGTTAGCTTGTCACTATTGTTGAGACCACCTGTCACATGTTAATGTGAGCCTGCAACCTTGTAGAATAAAGTCAACCCTATGGTTCTGTCTTTATCTTTAAAAATGTTATACGTATGGAGCACGATCGATTTTATGTGCCTCAGAATGTCTACGATTCTGCTCACGGCCACTCGCTGACTAATGTCTCCAGCAGAGAAGACCAACAAGCAAGTTCATGAATTATGGTTCTCCTTGAGATTATTTTTAAAGGCTATTTTTTATTTTAAGAATGCCTGCTATGATTAAAGCCATCAGAGTTGGGAGCAAATAAAAATGTCTGAGTTTTATATGTGTTGCATTTTATAGCAGGAACCCAGATGAAACCTATATTTTAATTCTTGCACTCCTAAGGCAAGGGATGAGGATTAAATTCACAAGTTACACTAGTTCTTCCTCAACTGCCTGGTTTGGGGTTTGGAAGAATTGTTGGTCAAATAATACTTTTATTTATCTGTTCTCTACAGTGCTGCAAAAATATTTTTATTATGTACCCCTTTTTCAGCAAAAATGCTTTAATTTGTAGGGATGGAAGGGGGCCATATTAATGAATGAACCTGTAACTTCCCTTGTCAACTTATTTTTATGTTCACAAAACTAAAAAGAATTGTCTGCACACTAACCATATAAAATCTAAGCGACGTTATATTATCTGTAAATAATAATAAAGGAGAAGTGATGGTTAATTTTTGTTTGTTTTCTAGAAAGCTCCAGTGTCTTTCAGCTTAACCACAGTTTTGTGGCTGGTAGTTTGCATTTGTGAAATGGTCGATGTTTTTCTGCTTCTGTGATGTGAATCATTGTATCCCGTTGTGACAGAGGATTTCAGGGTCACTTGGTCTTAAAGTGGAAGATGCCTTGAGTGATCTTTATTTAATTTGGTTAAAACAGTGTAGTGGGTATTTCTTTCTCTTTTTCGTTTTTTCTTTTTTAGTCTCATTATGTTGCCCTCGGTAGTGTGGTGGCATCACAGGTCACAGCAACCTCAAACTCTTGGATTCAAGCGATTCTCTTGCCTCAGCCTCCCAAGTAGCTGGGACTACAGGTGCCCACCACAACGCCCAGCTATTATTTTTCTTTTTTAAATTTTAGATTAATATGAGGGTACATATGATTAGGTTACATTGTTTTTGTTAGGTAAAGTCAAAGTGGTATTTGAACCCTTCACCTAGGAGGTGTGCCGCATACCCTTACTTTGTGCCCATTAGGTGAGAGCTTACCAAACCCTCTCCCTCCTCACCTCTCCCCTCTACTTGAATTTGTGTTTTTCTCTTGTGTGGGTGTGTAGTTGTTCATCTACTGGTTTCATGTTAGTGTTGAGTACACTGGATCCTTGCTTTTCCATTTTTGTGATACTTTAGGAAGATGTTCTCCAAATCCATCCTGGTAAGTACAAAGGATCTACAGTCTCCATCTTTCTTTAAGGTTGAATAGTATTCCCTGGTATACATATACCATAGTTTATTTGTCCATTCAGGAAGTGATGGGCACTTGGGTTGTTTCCATACCTTGGCAATTGTGAATTGAACTGCAATGAATATTTAAGTTCAAATGTCCTTTTTATTTTAAGGTAATTTTTTTTTTCTCTTTCTTTTGAGTAGATACCTAGTGATGGAATTACAGGATCAAATGGAAGGTTTACTTTTAGCTTTCTGAGATTTCTGCATACTTCTTTCCAAAGAGGCTGGATTAGTTTGCATTCCCATTAGCAGTGTGAAAGTGTTCCCTTATCTCCTAAAACTCCCAGCCCCTTCAGCTCTGCCCTTGGTCACATTTCCTGATAAAGCATTTTCCTTGGATCTCTCAGAACTCTCCCTTCCCTCCCTCCACAGGAGGGTCTGAATTTTCTCTTCTTCAACTTCCTTTCTGCTTTCCAAACCTCTGTTCGCGGCGAGGCATTGGCTTTGCCTTTCTCTTCTGTTCCTAGTGCGTTGAAATCATCCTTTGGGTACTGAACTGGGATAGTGGGTGGAAGCAGCACAGGCAGGGCCACAGGATATGACCTGTGGTGTTTCTTAGGGCAGATAATGGCCTCCGAATCAGTGAGAGCGGGCACGCAGCGTATGCCTTATACCTAGAGATGTTCCACATGTCAACTCTCTCCTGTTACCTATCAGCTTATATCTGTCAGATATCCATAGAGTGATAGACAATATTCCAGTGACCCTTTTGTGTTTTTTTCTCATCAATTACCTATTGAATAAATGATCCCAAGCCTTGTTGGGATTGTTAGCACTGCAGAATTAAGCTCCCCACATGCCTCAGGGGCTGGATAAAGTAGGCTTTTCTATATTCTTTTCCAGGAGAATTTTTGAGCACCACTTTGACATCCTAAGTAGGCAGTGAAGTACAGAAATATTAGTGTGTCCCTGCAGGCTTTGTAATTTCCTGTGCTGGACCGATGAATGTTAAGTGGTGACTTATCTTTGATTTAGAATACATAGCTATAGATGGTGTGCGTGATGTGAAAGTTATCCATGAAAATGCTACTATGCAGATCAGTTTTAAATCATCACATAATGTAGCTAAATTTTAATTTCTGTTGGAGAAAGTGCATGAAGAAAGTGAGTGATTAGCAAGTCAAATGATTTGTATAATACTGCCCCAGTTGCAGTGAAGGAGGGAAGTTTAGGGAAAACCAAAAAAATCCTTGGTTCTTGCCCTCAACGTATCCTAGAGTCCCCTGGGGGCCCTAGGCATGTGTTCAGTGCTTGGCTTGACCTGGACTATTTTGCAAATCAGTGGGACAATCCGGGACATGCTCTGAGAAGGGCGCAGTGATGGGATAATTAGAACCAAGCAACAGCAGGGTGGATAGTTTGTCTGCAGATAATAGCTTGTTTGCTAATTGCCAACACCAGATTTTCTGGGCAATTAGACACTTGGTTTCTTCCAAGACTGGCTGTGCAAATGTGGACACATGGCCTCAGGCCTTCCAGGTAGCAGGTGGAGAGGGTGACTCTTGGTGCTTTTCTCTGCAGGCTGCCTAAGCACCGTGGGCAGAGCAGATCTCTCACCAACAGGTGGAAAGATCATCTTGCTCGACCCCCTGCTGGAGAGGCGAGTTCCCCCATGGAAGTGGGCGCTGGGAGATTAGCAAAGATGATGGAGTTTGGCACTCTGGTTAAAAACTGAGCTTACGGGCAGCGCCTGTGGCTCAGTGAGTAGGGTGCCGGCCCCGTATGCCAAGGGTGGCGGGTTCAAACCCAGCCCCGGCCAAACTGCAACAACAACAAAAAAATAGCCAGGTGTTGTGGCGGGCGCCTGTAGTCCCAGCTGCTCGGGAGGCTGAGGCAAGAGAATCGTGTAAGCCCAAGAGTTGGAGGTTGCTGTGAGCTGTGTGATGCCACGGCACTCTACCCGAGGGCGATACAGTGAGACTCTGTCTCTACAAAAAAAAAAAAAAAAAAAAAAGAACTGAGCTTACTGCTCCATTCTCTTTTCGAGAGAATTGGATTTTGGGTGCAAATAGGAATCAAAAATAGCTTCCCCTCCCAGATGAATGAGTTGACTTTTTCTTTGAAACAAAGCCTCAAGCTGTTGCCCTGGGTAGAGTGCTTGGCATCACAGCTCACAGCAACCTCCAACTTCTGGGCTTAAGCAATTCTCTTGCCTCAGCCTTTTAAGTAGCTGGGACTACAGGTGCCTGCCACAACGTCCGGCTATTTTTTGGTTATAGTTGTCATTGTTGTTTGGTAGGCCTGGGCTGGATTCGAACCCGCCAGCTCTGGTGTATGTGGCTGACGCCTTATCCGCTTGAGCTATAGGCGCCGAGCCATGACTTTTTTTTTTTAATAAATATTTTTTATTGTGGTATATATAACATAAAATTTGTCACTTTAGCCATTTTAAATTATGCAATTCAGTGAGATGAGTTATATTAACAGTGTTGTACAACCATCACCAGTACTTATTTCCAAAACTTGTTATCACCCCCAACAGAAACTCTGTCCCCATTAAGCAAGAACTCCCCATTACTCCCTCCCTGCAGCCCCGAGTAGCCTCTAATCTGCTTCCTGTCTTTATGAATTTGCCTGTTCTGGATATTTCGTAGGTATATTCATCCTTTTGTGTCCGCATACTTCACTTAGCATACTGGTTACTAGGTCCACCCTGCTTGTAGTATGAGTGTGGGTAAGAATGTCATCCTTTTTTCTGACTGAACACAGTTCCATTCTATGGCTATGCCACACTTTTTTTTTTTTTTTTGCAGTTTTTGGCGGGGGCTGGGTTTGAACCCGCCACCTCCAGCATATGGGGCCAGCGCTCTACTCCTTTGAGCCACAGGCGCTGCCCTCCACGTTTTGTTGATCCATTCATTTGTTGATAGACACTTGGATACTTCCAACGTTTTGGTTATTGTGAACGATGCTGTAATGAACATGCACAGAGAAGTGTGTCTTTTACTTCCTGGTTTTAGTTCTTCTGGGTAGTTCTTCTAGGAGTGGAATTGCTGGGTGCTATGGTAGTTCTATATTTGACTTTTTAAGGAATTGCCACTGTGTTCCTCAGCAGGTGCTCCCTTTTCCATTCCCAGTAGTAACACAGAAGGGTTCCAATGTCTTCAAATTCTTGCCAACACTTGTTATTTTCTTTTAAAAAAAAAATCACACCCATCCCAGTGGGTGTGAAGTGGGTATTGTGGTTTTGATTTGCATTTCACTAAAGACTAATGATATTGAGCACTTTCCTGTGCTTACTGACCACTCTCTTTGGGGAAAGGTTTGTGCAAGTCCTTCGCCCAGGGAGCTGGTCTTTTGCCTCTCGTTACTGGCCTGCACATCTCTCTGTCCTGAGGTTGGAACTGAGCCTCGCCAGGAGGAGAGGGCTGTGCAGTGAGCACCTCCACACTCACTCTCACATGACTCATTCCATTCCTGCAGCCTGTATGGTACCCACAGTGATGCTGCTGCTTGAGTTCTCCCCAAGCAGAAAAAGAAATCAGCAAGAGCCTGAGATTAACCTAACGTGATTTAGCAGAAGAGGCAGATGGAGCCACTCCTCCTGCTAGCCTGGAAGCAGACAGGCCTTTCTCCAATAGACACCCTCTGTATTTCCTTGACCACAAGTGTCGTTTAGAATATTGGCCAGTTTTACCCATGGCAGGTGTCAGACTATGCACTACACAGAGCAGCATGTTCAGAGGACTGGATGGTGCCTGGTGTTTACAAGTGCCCGGGGTCTGGCCATCGTCTCCACAGTGGGAACACACCATCCTTGCTTGGCTGCTCTGTGGCCCTGCCAGGGCTGGGCAGCAGGTGGGGAGAGCACTGAGGAGTGTTCCAGCACTTACCAGGGAGAGTGTGGCTTCCTTGGGGTCCCATTCCTGGAAGGAGGTAGATCCCCAGGCTCTGGGAAGCCTTCGGGATAAATGCCGTGCCTGAGTCATGGTAAGACAGCAAGGCAGTGGGCAGAACGGTGCCCTTGCTGCTTAGCTCTTGTCCCTTCTCTCTCTTTTTCTTTTTTTGCAGTTTTTTGTTTTTGGCTGGGGCTGGGTTTGAACCCACCACCTCCGGCATATGGGGCCGGTGCCCTACCCCTTTGAGCCGCAGGCACCACCCTTGTCCCTTCTCTTATTGGCCCGCATGTCTGTCGTGGGACCTGTTGGTAGGGAGGAGCTGGGGGCTTTTAGGGACTGATCAGCATCTCCTCCTTAGCAGGGGCTGGGTGGCACAGGGAGGCCTGGTGGTCACTGGGAGAAATGGAATATCTCATTTGGTCAAGTTCTGAATATCAGAAAGAGGGGATGCTGGAACAGATGCCCTGTCGTCCTGACTGGGGTTGGGCCCTGCCCATCTGTGAGCCCTGGAGGGGCAAAGCAAGGCAGCCCTCAATTCTGTTCCTGGCATCAGCCCGTGCCACTTCTAAGGACGTTGTCTTTCCTTTCAGAAACAGCTCCCACATCTGCATATTCATCTCCAGCGCGGAGTCTTGGGGACACAGGAATAACGCCTCTGTCCCCTTCCCACATTGTGGTAAGAAGCGTGTGTGTGTGTGTGTGTGTGTGTGTGTGTGTGTGTGTGTGGTATGTATGCTAACTACCGCTCATTCTGGGTCTGATCTCACAATTCAGGCTGCTGCTGGCAGCCCTTCCCCCTTTCTGGGTGGAGAGTAAATTGACCTGGGAACAGCCACATGAGCCCTGCAGAGCCCCTTTCCCCACTTAGGCCCTGAAAAGGCTTCTGTGGTGGGGCTGATGCTTCTGGAGCTGTGGCAGGTCGCAGGGGCAGACCAGGTGGGAGCAGGGCATCCTCTTGGAAGGAAGCAGCCATTCTAGCTGGTAAATCAGTGAAATTTAGGCTGCCCTGCCTGGAAGCCTAAGGCTCTGTAATTGCTTGAGCAACAGTGTGCCCAGGCAGGGAAGGTCTGAGCAGTGCTTTGCTTCCAGCAAGGGGGCTGTTGCACCCACCATTCCCTGTGCTGTGACAGAGATGGATGCTGTGGGGATGCTGCGTGAGTGTGTACCTGGAGGAGAGGGCAGCTTTGTGTGAGCTGCTCAGATGTACAAAGAAGACCCTGCCAAGAACTTGAGAGTTACCACTATAAGTATGGGGTGCCGACATGTCCTGGTTCCTCGGAACGATCCTGCTTTATACCAGAAATCCCACATTCTGGGGACTGAGAGGGTTGGTCCCCTTGGGCCAGGTCATATGGCTGTCAGTCTCTGCACACTGAGGGCAGGGTGTGTGAGGAAGGAGGGCAGGGTGGGGAGAGGCCAGCTGAGTGATGCCAGCCCCACTTTAACCAAGACAGGACAAATCCACAATGAGTTGGTCTCATAATTCAGAGCTCTATGGGAATTAAAAAGAAAGGAATCTACACTGCTAAGAAAAAAAATGAAGGATAGAAACGTGGCCCAGACTGACAAGTGAAGTGACAATGAGGAAAGGCCCCTGGGCTCTGAGGTGTTGGACTCATGAGTTCAAGGCTGGTTCAGTGGGATGGAGCTGGGTCCTGGGATGCTCAGCTCTGCTCATGGGCACGAAATGCTGGATGGACGGAGTAATCACTGGAGAAGTCTGGCAAGGTCTGCACAGAGACCCGGGGTGGGGGTGTCAGCCCCAAGGGCAGTTGCTGTGACTGGGCATGTGTGTGGTTGGTAGAGGAACATTGGCACTGCAGACAGGTGTCTTTGCCCTCTCCATGGGCGTCTCCATTTCTCCTAGAGCCTCTCGGGTAGGGGCTGAGCCTGGCCCATCCTCTCCCACAACTCACAGGTGGCAGCCTTGAGCTGGGACATGAAATATCCTTCTGTCTATAGTGGGTACACAGCTGGGCAGGGTGGTACCATCCAGGGTGTCTTCCTGAGAGCCAGGCCCGGTCCCCACCAAGAGCTTCTCTGTATGTCTGCAGAATGACGCTGACCCTGATGTCTCGGAACAGCAGTCATTTCTTGTGGTGGTGGCCATTGACTTCGGAACCACGTCTAGTGGCTATGCCTACAGCTTCACCAAGGAGCCAGAATGTATCCATGTGATGAGGTGAGTGCTGTGGGTGGGGAGGGGCGTGGCACTGGTGCCAGTCACTGTACCTGTGGGAACTTGGGGAGGGGGGCCAGGGCCAGCAGTAGGCAGTGAGCTGGGTAAGGGTACTGAGGAAGAGGACGTTGTCTCCTGGTCTAGCTTGGAGCAGATTCCCTGTGCCACTCGGGGCAGGCCATTTCTGACCTCTGGGCTCCTGGTCTATAAAAGCATTGGTTTAAATCTGATTCTGGTGCTGTGGGGAGGGGCCTGTGCAGTGTGGGTGAGAGGTGGCCTGGGTGAGAGGTGTTGGCTCCTGTGGTGTCTGCAAGGGAGATGATCTGGGTGCCAGCTCAGCTGCTTACTGTGTGACTTCAGGCAATCACTGAATCTGCTAAATCTCAGTTTCCTCATCTGTGAAATGGGGATGATAACAGCCCCTGCCTTCTGGTGTATGTTCAGGGTAAATGGGATCGCCTATCAGGTGCTCAGCACACAGTGAAATGTAAGCAGGGAAGGTGCTAGCCCTTTCAAGTAAAGAGAAGTCATAGGGTGATAGTAGGCAGAGCAGAGAGCCCCTGCCCATCCCTCTCTGCTCTCCCCCATGCAGACCACAGGCCCTCGCTTTCCCATCCGTGGGACCCAGTGTCCATAAGGACTCTGGTCTATCCTGGCACTGATATCACCCAGTCATGACCTTCCTATAGATCTGTGGCCCCTTAAAGCTCTGGAAGACCGGGATCTATCACCCCAGTTTTCCAGTTGCAAAGGATGACTCTGAAGATATATTGTAATGGGCTTTGAAATTCCTTCAACTGAGTAATCATGGAATTTACTATTGCTCCCATAGTAAGATTTTAAGTATTTTTATAAAGGGTTATGTGAAACAAGTCATAATAAAAGGGACCCCCACTCCAATCATGATTTGGGCCCCAGCTTTCCCCTTGAAAATCAGATGTGGCTCAGCCTGAGGCTATTGCTATGTGATGGTCCAGAAAGTCTTGGCTGTCATCTCATCAGGAAATAATGAAAAGCCAGCTCTGCATCAGTGACTCCTGATGACAGTATAGCCCTCGGTGTTCAGCTGCCACCAGGTGCTACCTCCAGTTCACCAGACGGACGCTGTGAGTGTCCAAGCTGCCATCACTGCCCCCTGAGATGGAAAACCTCAGTGGGAGAGAACATGTCGATTAAAGCTAGACTTAGTTCTGGGCAGCTTCTCCATAGTTGTTCTAAGAAATATTACTTCCATGGAGTAGAAAATAGAAAAGATAGAGCAAGAGGATTTTGAACTTGCTTGGGAGGAATGCCTAGTTCAGGGCCTTAGAGGCCTTATCTTAGTCCTGGTAGAGATTTTGGAGGGAGGTTGGTCCTACTGAATTTTATTTCGGTCACATTAACATAATCATGATACAGGCTGACAAAGGTATGAATGAGAAAATTTAATTTTTTGTGTTTAAATTGGAATGAAGGAATAAAAATTTGAAGGGAAAAAAAGCTTGTGGGATCATCACCTACTATGGCGCTGTTCATAGTAATGATAGCCTGTCTGTGAAGGGCAGTGTGTGGAGGTGCTGCTGGCATAGGGACTGTCTTTGTGTCTCAGTGTGGTCTCAGTCTCATCTCAGGGACTCAGGGACTTTGGCTCCTGGGGGAGAAGCTACGTGCTGATGGAAATTGGCCAGGGGTGATTCTAGAACCATCTGTGCAGCAAATATCAGGGAGGCTAGTGCTCCATCTGGACTCTGGCACTCCTGATGCTTAATAATGCGGTGTTGGGAGCAGGTTGGATGGCGTGGAGCTCTTCTTCCCTGGGGTACCACCGCTCCACCTGGGGTCATGCACAGGGGTCACGTGGCTTATGGCAAGCCAGGAGCCAGCCTCTGAGTCAGAGCTGAGGGAGAACAGTTTGGCCTCCTGGCAGCCTTGGCTTCCCTGCAGTGGCCCCAAAGGAAAGGAAAAATGTCTAGTCCCCTGCCCTTCCCAGCCTGCTTCCTTTTTCCCTCTGGGATGGCTCGGCACCCCTTCGTCCCAACCTCTCTTTGCCTATGGCTCTCTCATCTCTGCTCCCAGGATAGGCCTGGCCTCCTCATTGGGCCCTTGGTTCTAATGAACAGCAGCTTTGGTTGAACATGCTTCTACTCTAAGACCTACAGTGGCTCCCCATTAGTCATGGATTAAATCTCTAAATCTGCAGGGTTCTCCTCAGCCCAATTCCAGCCACTTCCCAAATCTCATTTCTCACCCATTTACACCATCACTCTTCCCATTTACACACTCTTTCTCCAACTAACACTTAGCATGTCCCACACATGCCCCAGGCTTGCCCACTTCTGAGCAGCCTGGAGTGTCCTTCCCTCCTTAGAGATCCAATTGTCTGTTGCTGCTTCAAGTCTCCCCTGTGCCTGTACTTCTTTCTGCCCCACTAACTGGCACCTTACATCCTTTGACCTTGGACCCTTCATTTCTCTCTGATAAGACAAGTATTTATGTATTTGTTTATACCTACTAGGTTTGAAAGAGGACTCAAGCCTGCTATCTGCAACTGAGTGCAGGCAAATTAAAAAAATAAATAAATAAATAAAAATACCTTACCTACAGATCATGAGCTATTTGAAGGCAGAAACATAAGTTTCATGCCGGTGTCACTGGTACCCAGCACACAGTACATGCTCAATAAATACCGAATGAAAGGACAAAGGCAGACATTGTTATCGAGCAAGAATTGGCCCTGGCCTATTTTGTTTTTCTTTTTAACTAAAGGCCTGTGTCTAGTCACTACTCAATCAGCTGAATGCCCATATCACTGACACTCATGCATACAGTAGGTGCTCAAATCTGTGCTGCTTGAACTGGGATTTTGAAGACCTTTGCCTTCCCTTGGTGGCAGGCGATGGGAGGGAGGCGACCCTGGCGTGTCCAACCAGAAGACTCCGACCACCATCTTGCTGACTCCCGAGAGGAAGTTCCACAGCTTCGGGTATGCCGCCAGGGACTTTTACCATGACCTGGATCCCAACGAGGCCAAGCAGTGGCTGTATCTGGAGAAGTTCAAGATGAAGCTGCACACCACCGGGGTGAGTGAGCCTCTACCCTGGCCCCAAGTCCTCGGCAGTGGAGGGCCGGGGTTCCTCCAGCCTTGCAGCGGGAGGAGTGTCTCCCAACCTAAGGGGCCCTCAGGTTTCTCCCAGGTGGAAACCAATTTCATTTACCTTGATTTTAGGAAGAACCCGGAGCACAGAGCACTTCCATAGAATAGGCACTGCTTTCTGACATACATATGGGCAGGGAGGTAGAAATTTAGAATATTTAATGACTTGCTTATCTTGGAAACTGACCAATCAGTGGACCCTCACTGAAGGGGTATAGGATGCTGGGAGCCCCCTGCCATGCGGAGTTCCTGCTTCAGTTGCTAGCTTGTTGGGAGCTCTGGGGATCCTGAGGGAGCCTTGTGGGGGCTGAGGGCATTTGGAGGTCTTAGGGGCCGTGGCTATTAACTGACCAGTTTGGAAGTATAATAACAACCATTAACAACTGGCATATCAACCCTCCACAAAGGGAGGAGGGGCTCAGGACATCAAATGCTCAAAAAGAGGAAGTCCAACTCCCAGAGCGGTGGCCTCAGCTCTGCTCCCAGCAAGCCAGCGTTCTGTAAGATGGCTAAGTCACATAGGCATCCCCTACCCTGAGCTTTATAGAAAAGCTTGGGGAATAGGATAGAATTTTTTCAATTTAAGCATTTTATCCCATAAATTTCCCTTGAGTCTCAGTGCTTAGAAAGGCAGGATGGTCATAACATTTAAGATCACAGACTCTCAGGCCAGGTGGCCTCTGGTAACTTTGAGAAACTTCATCCAAGTTACTTAACCTCTCGGTGCCTTGTTTTATGTCTCTATTAAGTGGAGACAAGGACAGTGCCTTCTTCATGGGGACAGTAAGGCACAAAGGAATCAAAATACACAGAGGTCTCAGAGCCTTCCCTGCTGCACAGTTAAGCTCTAGGCAAGTGCTAGCTCCTGTTATAATTGCTTTGTCTGCTAAATGTTTGCAGATGACACAACAAATGTTAGTGAGGAACTCAGCAACCAGACTCTGCCTTCTCTGTCTCTGTGCTGGTGCTGTGGTTGTCCTTCTCTGAGGCAGAACAGCTTTTGCTAGACCAGAACTGTTCCCATCTCACCTGATGGGATTCAGTGTGAGAATCAGGGTTGCATGGGGAAGCACAGGAAGTTTTTCAATTTAATTTTTAAAATCCGGAGCTGTGGCTTCCTGGTGCTTGGTTACCTTTCTGGGCCTGGGAGCTGCTGCTGAGCTGAGAGATCTTTGCTGAGCACCTGGAGCAGGAGGTGTCTGGCTGGGAGGGGCGAGCAGGTGCAGGTAGGCCAGGACTCCACCCACAGACTCCACATGGCCAGTGGTTTAGTTACTAGATGCTCCTTCTCCCTCCAAAGGCAAAGCATAACCACCCAGCTGGGATCAATCTGGAGGCCACACTGATTTTTTTCCCCCTGGCAGTGTATAAGCTTGTGGTTTGGGGAGACTTGGGGTTTCCTTCTGATTTTTGCTCTCTGCCCATCCCTACCCCACAGGGCTTTTTCTTATCATTTTTTAAATGACCTCTGTCCATCCCAGCATCTGGGCTCTGTACAGCATCCTCTGTCTAAGGACCACACTCAGCAGCTGTTTTAGCTTCTGGTAGGGAAAGGAAGACAGCGATGCTGGGCTCCCA
Organism: Nycticebus coucang; assembly: GCF_027406575.1. NCBI lineage: Eukaryota > Metazoa > Chordata > Mammalia > Primates > Lorisidae > Nycticebus > Nycticebus coucang. Next base: position 145,447,146 of record NC_069782.1, on the reverse strand, counting down.
GGGGATTAGACAGAGCAAGCCTTAAAATAGGAGCTCTTCTATTTTGGTGACTTGGTTGGCAGCTTGTCAGGGAATGAGAGCTTCATGTCTGTTTAGCATCATGCATGGCGGTGAGTTGGCACCATTTAGGCCTCTATCAGGGGCCCCTGGGTGTGACCAGGTGTGTCCAAATGTGGAAACAGTGTGCACATCGCACTGGGAATGGTGTCTGCTGCCTGTTTTCTCTTCCTGACCTGTGTTGCCCCGAAACCTTTGCTCACAGAAGATCCAGAAGAGAGAGGGGGCGGGAGGAGGGAGCAGTGAAGGTGGAGCCTGGAGGGAACAGCCGGAGCCTCCTACACCGTAAGGCGACAGGGCTGCCAGGCCCCATTCTGGGGCATGCACTGTCCTAGCCTGCCCCCTCAAACATGGGGAAACATAGATACGGCTTGTGGGATTCTTTAGGTCTCCAAGTAGCTGTCCCCAGAGTCACACGACATGTTCCTCCTGCCTTATCTTCTTACTGTTTTGTTCCTCTTCCCCCTGCTAGGACCTCACCATGGATACAGACCTGACAGCAGCGAACGGCAAGAAAGTCAAAGCCCTTGAAATCTTTGCTTATGCCCTGCAGTACTTTAAGGAGCAGGCACTGAAGGTAGGACTGATGGCTGAGGTCGGTCCGCCATGTGCTGGGCTGCGTGCCTGTGCCAGCCCCATCTCTGGGGTTGCTGCACCTGCCGGCCAGAGGGAGAGCCTGGGCCAGCCGTCAGAGGGCAGGACGGGCCCTCACTTGCTGCTGGTGGGAATGGGAGACGGTGCAGCTGCTTTGGAAAACAGTTTGGCAATTTTTTCAGAAAGGTAAGCACAGGGTGACCATAAGGCCCAGTCATTCCACTCCTAGGTATATACCCAAGAGAAATGAAAGCAAGTCCGCACAAACACATGTAGCTTGCATGGCAGCATTATTCATAGTGACTAAAAAGCAGAAGTCACCCACACGTCTATCAGCGGATGAACAGACAGACAAAATGTGGTCTGTCAGCTGTAACAAGGACTGGAGCTCCGATGCGTATTACTACTGGGTAAACCTTGAAAATGCCACGTGAAGTAAAAGAAGCCAGATACACAAAGCTACATTTTATATGACTCCATTTGTGTGAAATGTTCAGAACAGGGGAAGCCTTAGAGACAGAAAACAGGGTCAGGGTTGCCAGGGGCTTTGGGGGGTGAGAGGGATGAGTGCTAATGGGTGTGGGTTTCTTTTGGGGGTGAAGAAAGCAGATAGTGGGGTTGGTTGCACAATCCCGTGAGTACACTAAGACCCACTGAATTGTATACTTTAAAGGGTGAATTTGATGATATGTGAATTATATTACAGTCAAAAAAAACCCAGGAAACATACTTCACAGCTGTGCAGTGTCAGGCAAGATACTTAATCTCTGTGAGCTCTCCTCTCCTAACCTGTAGAATGGGGTGGGTGACTGTACCGTGTGGGTTGTTGGGTATTAAGTGAAATATTGGACAGGCAGGGCCCCCTCACCAGGTAAACATGTGGTAAATGGCAGCTGCTATGTCTGCCCCTCCTCCTCTTCTCTGCCCCGGCAGACCCTGGGGAAGAGGCTGGTAGTGTAAACCCCCTTGGATCGTCCTTGCGAAGTTTTGTGATCATGATGGCCCAGACTGCCAGAAACTGCTGATTTCAAAGTGGAATCTGGCTGTCCACTCAGTGTTGCCTCCCACAGGCACGGTGACGAGTGGGTGGCAATCAGATGACAAACTGAGCTTTCTCCAGGAAGAATTGGGAGCTTGAGAAGCATTTGGTATTATGTGATCACTAGGAGAAATTTAGTGAATTCTGGAAATAGAATCTGACTACTTTCATCCATTCGAGTACCTTTTTTTGTTTTTCGAGTATCTTTGATGTGCCAGATCCTCCATGAGGGTGGCTGTGTAGAAATCAACTCAGTCTACAGGATGAGGGAGACTGTGGATATTGGTGGAGGGAGAGATTCTGTCCAGTGGTGAATGGGGCTTGGGGGTCCGCAGGCAACACCTGGGAGGGTGGGTATTTCAATCTGGTGGAACGGCACAAGATCAGCTCTGGGGAAAGAATGCACAGCAAACAGCTGTGGGAAGAAAGCAGTTGTGGAAGAAGGGCAGGTGGGGGGTAAAGCCGGAACACCGAGCTCAGGACAAGAGTGTGCAGAGCCATGAATGCCAAGATAAGGCGCTACTTCTCAGGAAACAGGGAGCCATCACAGGCTTTCTAGTAGGGGAAAGACGTGGTGCTGGGAAGTAGCAGAGTGCCATAGTCTGTCTGTGCTGCTGTAACGGAAGACCAGAGACGGGGTAATTTGTAAAGCATAGACCTTTATGTCTCTCAGTTCTGGAGGCTGGCAAGTCCAAGATCAAGATGCCAGTGGGTTAGGTGTCTGGTGAGGGTTTGGTCTTCGCTTCGTAGTTGGAGTCTTGACTACTGCTTCCTCTGGGGAGGTGGGGGGGAACATGTTCCTCACAGGGGAGAAGAGTAAAAGATGGTGTTCACTTCCGCAAGCCCATTTTAGAGCAGCATCAATCCGTTCATGAGGGCAGAGTGCTTGTGACATAACACCTCTCATTTGACCAACACTGTTGCACGGGGGAATGTTTCTGACACACAGTATGAAGTGAGAGACCCCAGAGGTCCTGGGAGCCTTCCAGGTGGAGAAGAGCCATGTGTAGCCCTCAGGCTCAGGTCCTGAAGGTGTATCTGAAGGGTGGGAGGGAGGCTCAAGAGTCAGAGAACCAGGGGGTCATTTGAGGACTGTAAAGGACAGTCCTGACGACCAAGAAGAAAGAGTGGCTGGGTGAGAAGAAGTGGTTCTGGGAAAACATCGTGCCACCAGAAAGGGGAAAGGAGCAGCCTAGGGTGGGCAGGGGCTTGGATGTGTTCAAGATGACCCCACCAGCCAAAGGCGAGAGCATTGTGAGACCCCTGGGACGGGGAAGGTCATTCCAGGCCGTGGAGAAGTAGATGAGGAGGAGCACGCTGAGGTGGACCTGTGTCAGCTGAGGACCCAGGATCAAATGTTGTGGGGGGATGGGCCAGTGGCTGGTGGCCCAGGAGGCCACGGGAGGGTATGTCTGTAGGCGCTGAGGCAAGTCTGTGGCAGGCAAAGGGCCAAGGAGGCAGAGGCCTCAGGGGCCCTGAGAGGAAGAGCTGTGGGCCCTTGGGAAAATTTAGGACTTGAGAAAGTCCGTGACAAGGACATGTGTTTCAAGTTTGCCAGCAGGAGAGGAGCACTCAGCCACCTCAGGAGAGGAGGGAGGAGGTGGAGGGACGCCCGGGAGGTCAAGCAGGGGCACGGGTGGTTGTTTGTGAATTCCTCAGCTCAGCCAGAGAGGCTCCGGGGACCTGCTAGCACCTTCCAGCTCCTGCCAGCAGGGCAGGAGAGAGCTGTTGGAGGTACATATAGGAACTGGCTCCTCACTAGGGCAGGTTGGTATTTGAGGGGCCAGTGAGTTCAGAGGGAGAAGGTATTGTGAGCTTGACCAGAGTAAGCTTAGGCAGAATATCCTCCAGGAAACCATCTCAGTGGTCATGGAATGAAGCAGTGTGTGGTTCAAGGGAAGCAAGTGACAAAGCCTGACATGTGAGACAGATCATTAATGCCAGTGCCTTTCCCTGTCCCCTGAACACACTGCCTAGGGGAGCTTGTCATTCCTGTTTTGAGTCTGTTTCCTTTTAAAGAGTTTAAAATTGCCTGTCTGGCCATCGGTGTCCTGCTTAGAATCCGTCCCTTCACACCACTCATCTGCGTTGCAAAGCCCAGTGCACTGGGAATAAAAATATTATGATAAAAATGGCTGCTTCGCATTGACCCAAAGCAGAGGTGTTTTTTTTAAAAGATGTTTAAAAGAAGTTTACCGGGTATACTTAACACTACTGAAGTGTACATGTAAAAATGATTTAGGTGGTAAATTGTATGGTATGTGCGTATTTACCACAAAATAAAATTTTTATTAAAAATTTTAAAAGGCAATAAAAGAAAGTTTATTGCTCAAAGAGGAAGTTAGTTCAGTGAGAGGGAGGGCCAGACCCAAGATAACTATTTGAAATAATAGTTTTCCGTTAGGAAACAAATAAACAAAAAATGTCAGCCTGTTAATCTCCTTGTGTCCCCAGAGCTGACACTGGTGAGTTCAGGCAGCTATGGAACTGACCCTCAAGAGTGTGTGGTGGGAAGCCTGGAGTCTCAGGGAGGCCACAGGAGGCGCGCCCTTGAGGAGCGCTCTGCCACGTGACCGACATGTTTATTTTCTTTGGCTTTAGGAGCTGAGTGACCAGGCAGGTTCAGAGTTCGAAAACTCAGATGTCAGATGGGTCATCACGGTGCCCGCCATCTGGAAGCAGCCGGCCAAGCAGTTCATGAGACAAGCTGCCTACCAGGTGAGGGCAGGGCTGGGGCAGGTGGGGCTGGAAAAGAAGACAGCCTGGGTGGTGACTGTAGCCCCTCAGGTCCCTCCCAGCATCCACTAGCCCCCTGAGGAGGCACCGAAGAGGCTCCCCTAGGCAGGGTGGGCGGCCATTCCTCTGCTTCTCCTGGGGGAGTGGCAGGGATCAGGAGTTGGCTCGGTTTTCTTCCTGGCTCTGGACATTTCCAGGTCATGTTCCCACAGTGGATTTCCCGGGGCTGGGATTTCCAGCTTGGGTTCAGAGATGTTTCTTTGTGGGTGACTGGAAATGAGAACCTGAAGGAAAAGCCTTGGGAAATGTGAACATTTGAATAAGAAAGGAATAAAGATAAGGCCATTGGCCATGAACCAGGTGGTTCAGTTTGGTGTGGAGGCTGAAACGGCATTATCTGCAGCTGGGAAATAAAGGAAATATGATTGTCCTCGGCTCACTTCTCTCGGAGGGGCACGTAGGACGCCCAGAGGGGGGTGAGGGCTGCCAGCCCTGTGTGGTGGCCATGCAGAGGGCAGTGGCATGGCCAAGTGGTGTGCCAGGCACGTCAGCCAGGGAGATGGACACTCCAGTGCCAATGGCCGGCCTGGCCCTGTGGGCACCATTGGCACTACACACCAAACAGCTCTCCCACACTGTCTGCAGACTGCTTGTGCCATCATGGCCTCCCATAAAGGCAGGAATTGCTGGTCATGGTGACTGCCATTCTGGTCCCCAAGACAGAGTTAGCTTCTATTGTACTTAAACCCCTGGGTTTATGAAAACCCACCCCTGGGGCATGGGTCAGCCCTCTGTGCACTGAGAGTCAGTTTTCTGAGTTTTCAACTGAGGCCGGCTGTGGCATGTCACCAAGGTAACAGATGTCCTCTTGCCCTTGTCATCTCTCTCAGGTGACATCCTGCCCACCCTTCCCAGGGGACATGGCTCCCATGTTGAGTGTGTGTTTGCATGTGTGAGCCTTTCTTTATGAACACCCACAGAATTGGCCTTGAGCCCCAGAATGTAGTAAACAGGCCAGGGGAACCTCTCCCTTGGGCATGGCCACCAGCAGCATGCACACGGTCAGGGCCAGGGGCGTCCCCTGCCTGTCTCCCCTTCCCTGGGCTGTTTCCCAGCTCTCTCTTTGCTCTGCGCAGTGTGAGAATCCAGCTCTGTGGCTGCATCTGCCAAAAATAGATTTGTTTTTATGGGGATGAAGGAAGAGGGTAGAAGTTCCAGAAAGAGGCAAGTTCTTTTTAAAAGGGAAGGGGATAAACTGCCCTGTAGCTGTTGACAGAAGGGGCATCATGGAGCTTTTCTGTAGCATCAACTTTCAGGCAGCATCCAAAGATGGGACAGCAGGACACGGCCATCTGCAGAGACACTGCCAGCATTCTGAGTTTTCCCAGGAAGGATATTCTAGACCCATGGCTTTCCCAGCCCACAGGAAGGCCTCGGCCGCAAATGTGTGACCCGTAGAAGGGTCAGTTTTTATTTTTAGCCTGAAAAGGAAAGAGGTGCAGTGACTGGTCAGTTTATCAGGGCTGTTGGAGCCCTGGGCCGGCTCTTCTAAGGGCAGCCTGTCTGAGTGGGTGGGACAGGCAGGGTGGGCCCCTCACACTGGGGAGTCTGCGGAGGGAACCAGGCAGGGGAGGGCACAGCATCCCGGAGGGTTTGGTAGAATCAAAATAGCCCACCAGAGAGGAAATGGCCCAAAGCTCTGGTGTTAAATAGACATGGGGAATTTGCCTTTGCAGCCCATAGATTTTCCCGGCAGGCTAGGTACCTCTGGTAGAGTGTTTTTGCAGCTTAACTTTGGATGCGCTGTAATTCTGATTTGACACTTGTTTTCCACTAAGTCGCTGCGCGGATTTAAAGATGGCAGCAACCATTCAGTCATCCTTTGTTCATGAATTTATTTATTCTACCAAGGCAGGGCTCCTGCTCTCAGGCTGCTCATAGCCGAGTGGCTTGTTGAAGCCTTTCGTGCTTCTGGGTTAGGGACATGGGCATATTAGGGGCACAGTTGCTTTGCGGACTTCTCTGCAGGCTCATCAGCCTGACTTCTGGAAGAGTCCTAGGACAAAGTTGAAATGAAGCTTGGGACTCCGTGGCCCAAATCAACACCTCTCCGCTCTCTCTCTCCATCCCTCATTATTTTACAGAATAAGAAAGATATGTACCTGTGATAGTTAATTTTATGAGTCAACCTGAGTGGGCCATGGGATGCCCAGATATTTGGTCAAATCTTATTCTGGGTATTCCTGTGAACTTTTGGCTGAGTTCACAACATTCGAACTGAGAAAAGCAGATCACCTTCCCTGATGTGGTGGGTCTTAGCCAATCAGTTTAAGGCCTAAATCAAGCAAAAAGTTGATCCTCCCCTGAATAAGAGAGGCACTGTTTTTTTTCCCTGCCTTTGGACTCAAACTTAAGTGTTGGTTCTTCCTGGGTCTCAATCCTGCTGGCCTGTGGACATAAATTATACCATCGGGTCTCCTGATTGTGGCCTCCATAATTGCATTAGCCAGATCATTATAATAAATACATACATACACAGAGAGAAAGGGGGCGCTTGGGGACAGAGAGGCAGAGGGACAGAGAAAAAGAGGGGGGGTCTCCTCTATGAATTGTTTCTCTGGGGAACCTTGACTGATTCACTACCTGAGCACTAAACATGGCTCAGCCCAGCAGCTTCTGAGTGTGCTCACTGGGCATCCATCTGCACAGAAGGTGTTTGATCAGGTGGACAGCTGTTTCCTTCTACAAGGTGATGGCTGCCCACCAACCCTGACACCCAAAGTGCATCCAATTGGCCTGACTTCCAGCTGAAAGAATGAGGTAAACAGGTGGTCCTATCTCATCAGGGCAGTTGAGAAACCGCTGGTATCCACTCCCCTTTGCACAGGACAAACAGAGCCCTCCTTCCAAGCTTATGCAAGGCCTCCTGAACACAAGTGTAGAGCACAGTCATGTGAGGGCTGAGATTCCACATCCCACCTGCCAGTGGAGGCAAATGGGGCCCAGAAGCACAGCTGAGACCTGATGCTCTGCGTGGCATCTTGTGTGGTGAGAGGCAGGTCTGGAGTCCTGGGGCCTCTGCTCGGGAATGTCTGACTCTGCCGGCGAGGGTTGCAAAGCAGTGTACCCAGATAGTTTCACCAGTGTCAAGTGCTTGTTGACAAAACAGGTGAAATCCCTCTCTTACAATTTGCAGATCCAGGACACCATCTGGCCCTGTAAGAGTATTCAGTGAAGAGACAGTAGCAGAAAGAACAGCTGACCCCTCTTCAGAGGCCTTTAGAAAAGACCTAGAACTGGACTGAGGGCAGGGCAGGGTCATGGATAGGAAATAGTCCAGTTTATTTCTACAGGCATTTTGCCGAAAATATGTAACTCTAGTAGGTTCCAGAAACCTGTGAAATAAATGATGCTCCCCTATGTATGCTGATCTAACACAGAAATGCAGCTTGCATGTGCCTCCCTTTCCGAACAAGCTGCAGGGAAAAATAATCACCAGGAGAAACTGCACAACCCCCAGAGGGGGTGCAGCTGTAACCCCTTTGTAGCCTGACAAGGGGCCAGCAGAGCACTTAACTGGCCTGGCCACTTTTTTTCTCAGCTGTGGACACAGTCTCTTGGCAGATTTCCCTGGCAGATGGATGGATCGCAGGGCTGAGGAGCAGAGGAGTGGGGTAGACACCACTTCCTCACTTCTTCAGGCTCCCCCGGGTGTGTTTTTCTCACCTGCTTCTCCTGAGTGAGGCTCGAGATTACAGAGGAAGGCTGGAAAAAAGCTACTACCCCTGCTGCTCAGATTCTGGGGGCGGGGGTCAAATGGAGTAGCTTGCTTTCTCTCTGTGGAATCCCAGCTCATGTCTGCAGAATGCTTATGTTCAGTCCCCCTGAACCAGGGGGCCAGGAAACTGCAGAGTGAGGGCTGGCTAGAGGGATGTCAGGTTCACTGGTTGGGTAGCTGTCTCTGAAGCACCTTCCACGTGCGACGGGGCCAGGAGACCTGACCGCTGCCCTTAGAACACATACGTGCATCATCTCGCAAGAGAGGCTGCACACGTGTGCACCGTCTGTAAAGTTGGAGACAGAATGCGTGACGTCCTCTGCAGGGGCCCCGGGGGAGCCCTCACATGGAATAGTAGCTGAGAGGTTCCAGCTTCCACGGCAGAAGTAGCAAAGGCGGAGAGAATGTTCTGCTCCAGTTGCCTCTGGCCTGATCCCAGGCAATAGCCCCACAGGTCTCCTGAGGGCTGCCAGGCAGAGGGCTGCTGCTGGGGATGACAGCGAGTGTTTATGTAAAAGCAAAGCCTGCACTTCCGGGCTCTGGGTCCTCCAGCCAAGGGATAAACATCTGGATTTTACAAGTCTAGGCCACTTTTTACCATTGCCTCTTTTTCTTAGAGGCCACAGCAGCTCTTGGACTCCTCTTGGGGAGGTCAGCTGTGCTCGGTAGCCTCCCTGGCAGTTTGCTGTGGTACACGGCCACTTACTCTTGATGGGGAGTGTAACCTGGCCGGTCCGAGCACAGGCGTGTAGTTGCTTTGTCCTTGGCTTCCCAGATGCTGCCCCACCCCTCCCCGACCTTGCCCTTCTCCTTCCCTCTGGAATGGGGCCCTCTTCACTTCCACTCCTCACCTAAACCCTCTCCCAGGGACCAGTAGGGAAGCCACTACAGTAATTAGGAAAATTAAAGCTTTTGCTTCAGGCCATGCCAGCCCAGCTTGAGAGGGAGGGATGAAAGGGTCCGCTGAGAGGGACAGCCCCAGGTGTTTGGGGCAGACTCCCTCAGCCTCTGAGTGTCCCTTATGTAGCCCTCTCAGGATGTGGGAGTGTGCTGGGGGTGGGGGACCAGTGTCCTGCTGGATGGTCACTCACATACCCAGCACACTCAGACACCCTCCAGTCGTGGGATTTTACTCAAGGCTCTTCACTCCCCTGCAGTTCTTGGTTTGATTTTCCGTGTAAAGTTTCCCATCTAAGTCAGAGCTCCTGATCAGAATTTCAGGGACGGGGGTAGAGGAATGATGGAGCTTGTTTGCCACAGTCTGGGCCCATGTTGTCCCAGTGGCCATGTGGGCCTTGCTGTGGCAAGTCCCACCTGGGAGACTGACATCCTAGTGGGACATGATGACAGGAATGAGGCATCTGAGCCACACCACCTTTGCCTTTCTTTTCTTTTTTTCTTCTTTTTTTTTTTTTTGAGGCAGAGTCTTACTATGTCACTCTAGGTAGAGTAATATGACGTCACAGCTCACAGCAACCTCCAACTCCTGGGCTTAAGCGATTCTCTTGCCTCAGTCTCCCAAGTAGCTGGGACTACAGGTGCCCACCACAATGCCCGGCTATTTCTTTGTTGTTGTTGCAATTATCACTGTTGTTTAGCTGGCCCGGGCTGGGTTCGAACCCGCCAGCCTCCATGTATGTTGCTGGTGCCCTACCCACTGAGCTACGGGCGCCACCAATCTTTGCCTTTCTTTCTTCACCCTGACTTTCCTCCCCGGGCTCCATTCTCAGGCTCACCCTCCTGCCATGTTTACTTTCGAGTCTGAACTTTGGAAGAGACTTATGCACACAGGCCAGGCAGCATCTTCGTGGCTAATCCTTCCTTCTTCCTCACACCTCTGTGGAAGGCTGCCTGCTTAGCTCTCTTCTCCCAGGCAGTCCCTGATATTACAAAGCTATGAAGACAGAAAAAAATCCGCACACAAGCTGCCCTTCCGAGGGGCTCCTTTTGTCTTCTTTTGGATTTCTTCTTTTGGAACCCTCAGGATTGAGGCTCAGAGGTTCCAGCAGGTATCCTGGCCTGCATGTGTGTGACCATGGCCTTTTTCACTTTAACCTGAGCATCTTTGTGCTAAGGGTATCTAATGCGAGGACGTGAAGCTGAGGAGGGCGACTTTTGCCCACTGAACTGGAAGCAGTGGGAGATATCCCCAAGCATCTACATCAGTGGCGAGTAGACTGATGTCACCTATGGGCAGACCCAGCCTCTTCCACCCAGGGACTGAGCTGATGGGCATGGACTCTGGCCACTAGGGGTTCACCATGGATGGTGCCGAATACGGTGTGGCTCTCACCTGGTTTTATAAAGTCTGTCTTACCAAAATGGTCCTACCATTTCTGAGGCATTTTGTGTTTTCAGTCACCTGCTTGCTGGTAGAATCTCATTAAGACAAAATTAGCTGGGTGTGGTTATCGTGGAGAACTTCAGACAGCGCATCATTTGATACTGTCCCAGAGTAAATGGGTAAACCCAGTCAGAAGGTCTTAGAGGTGCTGAGGATTCTGTTGGAAATACACAGGCCTGGGCCCACCATGGCAACCAGAATTGCTAAGAGCAGGGGAGCCAGGAGTGGATGAGTGTGCAATGGTCTGCAAGGTTTGGTGCCTTGAGCAAGACCCTGCTGGTTTTATCTCTGAATGACTCATGTCCCAAGAAATCCCTCTATCCTAGGCAAACCAGGACAGCGGGTTACCCCAGATCTCTGGGCTTTCTTTCTTTTCTTTTTTTCTTGTAGAGACAGAATCTCACTTTATCGCCCTCGGTAGAGTGCCGTGGGGTCACACAGCTCACAGCAACCTCCAACTCCTGGGCTTAGGTGATTCTCTTGCCTCAGCCTCCCAAGTAGCTGGGACTACAGGCGCCCATCACAATGCCTGGCTATTTTTTTTGTTGTCGCAGTTTTGGCTGGGGCTGGGTTTGAACCCGCCATCCTTGATATATGGGGCCAGTGCCCTACCCGCTGAGCCACAGGCTCCACCCAACTTTCATTTCTTTATATGTAGAGTGAAGGAGTTGGACAAAGGTCACTGAAGGTCCTTTGCATTCCTAATATCCTCACCCGAATCCCCTTCTCCTCCTTGCCCAGTGATCAGACCTCCGAAGCCCCTCTGCCTAGGACTCTAGGCTGGCTCCTTCTGGTGTGTGTGACGTTAGGAGACCTTCTATACCTGGTCTACAGGAAGGATCACAGAACCTCAAGGGGCTGGCATGGAACTGGGGCTGGGGTCTCCTGCAAAGGAAGGGGCATGATGGCACCATGCCAGCAGCACAGCAGGGGCAGGAATGAAGTGTGCTTCTGTCTGCTGCCATGCTGGTGACCAAGAAAACCCTGGGCACCTGAACAGCTCCTAGACGCAAGTGAGACCCCGTACTCCAGCTCAAGGCCATGGGAAGGGGCAGGGCCCAGTTAGAGGTCAAGCCAGGCTGGTGTCTCTGAGCAGCCTCAGAAGGGTAGTCCTGAGGCCTTAGATGGGTACCTCGGGACTGGATTATAAAAGGGATATTTTTTATTATATGTGACAGATATGCATACTAGAAACTCTTAAAGGATAAGAGTAAGGGTAAGGGTTTTGAATAAGATACCTCCTAGCTGACTTTCAACCCACACTGTAGAAAATAAGGGGCTACGTGGGATTCCAGGAGTGGCTTCCTCCGGGAGTCACTGCTCATATGTCACCCCCAGAACTCTGGAGATAATGGGTCAGATTTCCATACAGCAAAATCAAATGTTTGCCTAGCTGAGGTCTAGCAAGGGCCCATTCGTTTTCAAGGCCACCAAAGATTGGGGTTGGCTCTGACTTGGTCAGGCCATGTGGCACATTGTAACTGGGGACAGATCATCTGCATTTCATTCTGTGCTGGAAAGCTCTGGGGCCTTTGCAACTCTGTCCCTGTACTACTGGAGCATTGAACCCCATCTGCACACCACAGTCCATGTTTTCCTTGGCCTCTTGTGCCTCTCAGTTCTGGGCCACGCCAGCCCCAAGTGTAAGAGGCCCCATGGCTGGAGAGCCTGGCGTATCCTGAGGGTGCCTGTACATTTCCTTTGGCCACCGTGAGGTGTTTGGGTTCCTGGCTTGGGGTCTACACCCAAGCACCCCGATGTTAAGCTCTGCAGAGCACTGTGTAGGGAGTGCCCCACCGAGCATGAGTGTGCTCCTCCTTAGGGATGGCAGCCCAGGCGCGGGTGTCCTGCTGGAGGATCCTGGATCCCAGCCCCAGTTTCTGTCTTCCAGGCAGGCCTGGCCTCCCCGGAGAACTCGGAGCAGCTCATCATTGCCCTGGAGCCCGAGGCGGCCTCCATCTACTGCCGGAAGCTGCGGCTGCACCAGATGATCGAGCTGAGCGGCAAGGCGGCCGTCAATGGGTACAGCGGCAGGGACACAGTAGGAGCTGGGTTTGCACAGGGTACCTCTGCTCTCTCTCTCGCCTCCTGCTCTCCCCCACCTGACCCCTGGATGTTTCTCTACCTGTGATGATTTTTAAGGCACTTGGTGCTGTAATGAAGAATCAAGATACTCCAGGAGGAAGTTGGCTTTCGGCACCTCTGTGCTCAGCCCTACACCCAGCCCCTCTCATGGGCCCCCATAAACTAAGCAATGGTTATCCTGGCCCATCATGCACCAAGTTCCTGGTGGGGGGGCAGCCTGAGGGAGGATGGCAGGGGTGGGGGTGGGGAGACTCCCCTCCAAGAACCTGAGGGGGCAGCCTGAGAGCAGTTCTTGGCCTTGCATTTTACTAGACTCCTAATCTTTCCTGTCTGTTAACTGATTCCTAATCTAATTCCATTTGCCTGTTTTTAATTCCTTTATTAAGACTGTTGATTTATTGCTGACTCATTCCTTGGGGCCACTTCATGTGTGATGAGCTCATTATGTGTTTTAGCTGAGAGTTTAAAATGCAGAAAGACACAGGCTGGCTTTTCTTGACCTGAGTGATGTTCATTTAACTGTGGGGAGAAGCCCTGGTGAGGGAGACCCGGGATGGGTATTTTAAGGAGGTTTTTCTCTTTAATAGTTACCTGCATGCAAGCTAGTCTTGGTCACAGAACTTCATTTCACACTATCCAGGGCTCTGGGGGTCTGTCTAGGGCTACAGGGTTTGCAGACACCTAAGGTCAGGGTCAAAGCATCCACTTGAGCATGAGCAGGACAGGGGAGTGCTGTTGCTCTGAGCGCTCTGCTCTAAGTTCTGTTCCCAGGTGGAACAGAAGGCAGATGAAGGCAAATACCCACCTGTCACCCCTCTCCCCAGTCCGAGGAAGAAAAGGAAGACCTCAGTGAGGACCTTTGCCAAGTGGTCCTAGCCACAAACTTGGCTGGAAGTTTTCTTTGGTTCTCACACCCAAAGCCTGTACCTGCACTTCTGAGGCACTGGGCCCGGCTCACCCCAGGCATAGATGTACATTGTTGCCCAGTTGGTACGAGGCCATCTCTTTCAGGCTTCTCCTATTCCTTTTCACAGGGACAACTCTGCCTCAGACGCACCTCTGTGCATTTTAGTCCTAAGATTTAGTAATCTGTGAACCTCAGCCCCTAGGCAGTGGCATAAGATTTCCATGTCACCTGGCTACTGGATCACCTTGCCCATGGCTATGTATTATTAGTGCCTTGGGTCTGTCTGGTTTACCCAGAATGAATGAAGAGAAGCTTCCATTTAAATCTGAACATTCGATTTGTTCCATTTTTTTTTTTTCTTGAGACAGAGTCTCGTTTTCTTGCCCTCAGTAGAGTGCAGTGGGGTCACAGCTCACAGCAACCTCAAACTCTTGGGCTTAAGTGATCCTCTTGCCTCTGCCTCTTAAGCAGCTGGGGCTAGAGGTGCCCACCATAAAGCCTGGCTATTTTTAGAGACAGGCTCTTGCTCTTGCTCAGCATAGTCTCAAACTGAGTTCAGGCAATCCACCTGCCTCGGCTTCCCAGAGTGCTGGGATTATAGGAGTGAACCACCATGCCCTGCCTTCGATTTGCCCTTTTCTACTGAGGCTCATCCTCCCCAAGGCTGGCCTCACAGCTGGCCAAATGCATCATGTTTTAAATACTCAGGACGATATTTTATATTTAAATTTCTGAATTCATTATTTTCACTGGGAAAAAGAGGGATGATTGGGTCTGTCATTACATACTTGATTGCCAGTCATGCATAAACAGAAGTTCACATCAATCTAGCATAACTCTTCTTAACTTTTTGCAACTGTTAACGCTCGCATTTAGGGGTGATCTGTTTTTGAACAATTGCCTTCCCTGAGAGCTCAGTGTTTGGTTTCCTTTCCTTAACACATCATGTCTCCCCCACCCCCCACTCAACTGCTCTGTGTCTATGTTCTGTGTCTTATGGAATTTGCTTCTGGCTCCGTGTGCTCGAAGAATCTTTGGTTTTTGAAATCCTCAAATTGTTGGCCATCATGACTCCAAAGGGCTGTGAGGCAGGGGCTTGGTGTCAGCCTCACTTTACAATGTGAACACCTCTCATCTAGGCAGCTGGGTGCTGTCTAGGGCGAGCCTGGCAGAGCACTGAATCAGGAATACCTGAGATGGCTCAGATGCTGTGTGGTTATCAATGCCCAGTGGATGCCACTGGGGAGGGATGGGTCTGCTGCCAGCATCGAAAGGTTTGCCATGAGTATTATTTTACTTCTGAAGGATTGGATAAGATCAATAAAACATATATTTTTCCACAATCCTGAGCTTATTTTGCTTGGAAAGTGGGCTCATTTTTTGAGAGCTCAGTACAAAATTTGATGAGCCTCTTTTGGCTGTGTTTTGTGAATGCCATTTTGTTAGCCATCTAGATGGATTTAGAAAACCATCCAGCCCTTAGATTACAAGGTCTGTACCAAGCTCATCTGGCGCTGGTGCTGGGAAAAGGAGGGAGGCCTAGAATTTGGGGAGCTGCCCCAGGCCTGCAGGCACTCTTTAATCAGGGGACACCTCCCTCTCCACTCTAAACCAGGCCCTGAAGAATTTGGAGCTGGCAGGGTGTTTGCCATTCTAATCCCCAGAGAAGAGTGTTTTGTAAACACTGTGTTCCTTGCTGAAAGAGGCTGGCAGGTCAGGGGTGCTTCATTGGATAGTCAGCAATGAGGGGTTTGTAGGGCAATTCAAAATCAGCAGCACCAGCTTAGGGACTGAAAAAAAAAAAGGGAGGTGGTGGGAGGTCAGCAGGGTGGTGGACAGCAGGGCTCCATGGCATCAGGGACGGCTCTGTTGTTCACAGTAGTGTTGTTTGTTGAACACCAGGTCTCACACTGTGTGCTGTAAGTGAAGCAGTCCCTGCTCTGCCCACGAGGAAGTCCCCTAACTGTTATTATTCCCACTTCATGGACGAGGAAACAGGCTCAGAGGGGTTAAGTGATTTGCCCAAACTCCCACCTTGGCTGTGTCCTGCTGCTTCCCAGCCCCTCCCCACTCTGAAGATCCCGTAATTCCGCTCTTTCAGACTTGCCCGTGAACTGTGAGCGAGGGTCTGGGGTCCCAGCGTTCATTTCAGGCTGCCAAGACGGGAGTCGTGGGAACTCCAAGTCCCGTAACTTCTCCCGACCTGGTTTCCTCCTGAACAGAAGGACAACGATTTGTGCCTTCTCCGCCCCACCGGCGTCCCCGCCGCTCGGCACTCCAAGCCACCGCGGGGGCTGTGGCCCTCAACAGAGGTTGTCCCTCGGCGCCGGCGCGCGGGCCGGTGCGGGGCTTCGAAGGGCTCCGAGCTCGGGGCGGACGCGCCACCTTGTGGCGGAAGCGTGTGTTGGCCTCAACAGGGTCAGAAATGGCTCCCGGTCCCTTCCCATGCAGAAGAGGAAAACACACCCCACATTCCTCGAATCAGACAAGGTTCCTTGACGTAAAATTGTCTCACTGAGAGCGCTGCAGGCTGCTTGGCAGACAGCTTCCTCCGCGGGGCAGCAGAGCTGGGAAACCGGCTTATTTTATTAACCCATTCCCCAAAACTTGTCACGGGAGGAACGGGGTCTCAGCAGCGTGGGTTTGCGCCCACGCCGGCCTAGGCTGCCAAGTGGATGAATAGATGGAGGCCGGTGGGAATAGCTACTTTCTCTCAGAAGAGCTGGCTCTGTTATTCCTGACACTGCATTTAGTTACTCATTTTGGTCAAGTGTCACTAATGCTCCATCCCTAAATCTCCTCGTGCTGTTGCCTCCACTGACTGCAGACGACTGTCCGCGTTTTCGTGCTTTCTTACCCGTCGTCATTTTCTTTCTGTGGCCACTAGCTAAGGAACACACACGGCGAAACCGGCAGAGTCGGACCTTTTTGGTGGAGAATGTCATAGGAGAAATCTGGTCCGAGCTGGAGGAAGGTAGCGTCCTTCAATGTCCTTTGCTCTTCCTGGATTTTTGTGTGTGTGTGTGTGTGTGTGCTGCTGCCAAAAATGCATTCCCATGTGTCCCTTTTGCACTTTTGGAAAATGTTTAAATCAGTTGGTTTTAAAAACCACTCTTTGGGAGCTGTAGTTTTGCATGTTGTAAAACCGTGTGTAGAATCTTCGGAAGAAAGGTGGGACTCGGATCCACAGTTCCAGAGAAAGACTTGTGTTAGATAGCAGGTAAGGTTAGGGTGCTGTTCACGTGGCAGGAAGTTGCCCACTGGTATGTGCTGGGTGCCCAGAACTATGTGACTTTTAAGAGTCACTCATCTGGATTCTCCATCACCCATGCCTAACCGGCCCTCCTGGGCAGATATGGTTGCCTTCTCTTAAGTGATGAATAACCCCCAGTGCTGCTAAACATGTACTAGTCACTTAGCTGAGTACATCTAGTTGCCACCTACGAGCATGTTTCAGGTGGTGTTGATAAGTAGTCTGTGTACAAGATGTCTTTTTTGTGCCAGGTGACAAGTATGTGGTTGTGGACAGTGGCGGTGGCACCGTAGACTTGACAGTCCATCAGATACGGTTACCGGAAGGACATCTTAAGGAACTGTATAAAGCAACAGGTGAGCCCCTGCACAGTGAATTCCCCACACCTGAGCCATTTCCTGGCAGTTCTGTTTCACTGATTTCAGATTTCTCTCCGGGTTCCATTCTCAGTGCCACTAGCACGTGGGATTGTAGGCGGGAAAGGGTACTAAGGCCTCTTTGACATTGGAAAGCTAAATGCAATTAGGTGTTCTTTATGACACAAACCACCATGACTTGGGTTTTGGCTTAACGTGAGCCTATTTCAGTTCCTAGCCAAGAGAGTCTGTTTCTGAAAGTTCTGGTAGGATGTGATTGTAATTTGATGTTGCCTACAACTTAGTACTAAGGTCAGGATACCTCGTTTTGAATCAAGATTGCCATACAAAAGAAAGTGTTCTTTCTCTTTGAGGGAGAGAATAACGAATAATTAGTGGATCGCACAGGGCCTAGAGGAGGCCTGCTGATTTTCCAGACCCTGCCTTTGGATTTCTTGGATGGGAATACCAGGATGTTCATTGTTAGATAAAATGTTGATTTTATTTAAAATCTAATTGATTTAAAACAGATGGTTGAAGAGAGATTTCTGTAGGAAAAAGTTTCTCCATATGGAATAAGAAGAACCTAAGGGTTTTGAAGTGTAAGTAAAAACTTATAGCTATAGTCTGCTTGCTGAGTGGGTCCGAGGTTGTGTGACTCTGCGCTTCAGAGATGAATACGGGGTAGGCCCATTTCTCAGAGGTCGGACTCATCTTCTAATGGTTCGTAACATCATGTTCCCATTTTGTTCTCCACTCAGGTGGACCCTATGGATCCTTAGGAGTAGATTATGAATTTGAAAAACTTCTGTGTAAAATATTTGGAGAAGATTTTATTGAACAGTTCAAGATCAAGCGGCCCGCAGCCTGGGTTGACCTGATGATTGCATTTGAGTCTCGAAAAAGAGCAGCTGCTCCAGATCGAACTAACCCGCTGAACATCACCCTGCCCTTTTCATTCATTGACTACTACAAGAAGTTCCGCGGGCACAGCGTGGAGCACGCCCTGAGGAAAAGCAAGTGAGTTGGGCTTACCTTTGGCTCAGGGCCTTCTGGGGTGGATTATGTCAGTGAGAGAAGGAAGGGGGACTCTGAGTTTCAATCCTACACACTTGTTGTATGACCTTGGCCCAAGGACTCAACTTCTCCATTCCATAGTTTTTTTAATCTGGAAAATGGGGATAATAATTACACTTACCTCTAAGGAATGTTATGAGGGTGAAATGAATTCAGATCTGTTAGGTGCTTAGCACAATGCCTGGGACCTGGCAATTATCTGTGTTTAATTAGTATTTGCTAAAAATAAAATAATAATAATAAGCTTTATAAAAACCGGGAAGTTGAATTTTGGCTGCTTCTGTATGTCCTGAATCTAGGAGAGAACTGACATATAGTAGGTGTCGGGAACTGTTGAGTCTCATGGGAATCTAAGTTTCCTGCTGAGTTACTCTGAGTCCCTTGGCTGCAGGAAGGAGTTTATTTTTCAGCTTGTTGCAAAATAAGCATATTTGGAAGATAGTTTAAAGCTGAATTTTAAAATAATAGATAAAAATCGTAGATTTATCCTTCATATTAACCTGGATGGAAGTGGAAGACATTATTCTTAGTAAAGCATCACAGGAATGGAAAAGCATGAATCCTATGTACTCAATTTTGATATGAGGACAATTAATGACAATTAAGGTTATGGGGGGGGAAAGCAGAAAGAGGGACAGAGGGAGGGGGGTGGGGCCTTGGTGTATGTCACACTTTATGGGGGCAAGACATGATTGCAAGAGGGACTTTACCTAACAATTGCAATCAGTGTAACCTGGCTTATTGTACCCTCAATGAATCCCCAACAATAAAAAAAAAAAAATCGTAGATTTATAATAACCTTACAAATTTATTTGATATATATATATATCCATAGTGAAATGATTACTATAGACCCAAACACATTTACATACAGCTAAATTCTCATAATTTTTTCTTATAACCTTTTCTTTTTTTTTGAGACAGTCTCAAGCTGTCACCTTAGGTAGAGTGCTGTGGCATCACAGCTCACAGCGACCTCAAACTCTGGGCTTAAGCGATTCTCTTGCCTCAGCCTCCCAAGTCACTGGGACTACAGGTGCCCACCACAATGTCTGGCTATTTTTTGGTTGTAGTTGTCATTGTTGTTTGGCAGGCCCGGGCTGCATTCGAACCCGCCAGCTCTGGTATATGTGGCTGGTGCCCTAGACGCTTGAGCTACAAGCACCGAGCCTTCTTATAACCTTTTTATAATGGAATATTTTGAACTTCTTGTAGAAAATATTTCTACTTCTTGTAGAAAATACCCATCATCCAGCTTCAACAATTGTGCATTCCTATCCCATCTTAATCCTCCAATGATTTTAAAGCAAATCTCAGGTATGTTATACTCTAATGCACAAATGTCAGTATGTAGCTCTAAAGGAGATAAATTTTAAATCATAACCATAATACCATTATCACACTTAAAAATGAATGATTCTTCAATGTCATCAAATATTCAAATAACATCAATATTTTTTCAGTTGTCTTGCAAATTTTGTTTTCCATTTAAGTCAGCATTCAAATAAGGGCTGCACACAGCAGCTAAGTGGTATGCCTCTCAAGTCCCACTTGATGCATGGGTCCCTCGCCTGTTTGGCTCCTTCACAATTTATTACATTCTCGCACTGGTAGTTTGTCCTGTAGAGTTTCCTACAGTCTGGGTTTTGCTCACTGCATGCCCACAGTGTTAGTGTTACACAGCACATTCTGTCCCCTGTGTTTTTGTTTTTGGTTTGTTTTTTGTTTTGCAAATTGGCAGATTAACTTGAAGATTCCATCAGATTCGAGTTTGATGTTTTGGCAAGTTGGACTCTTTGGCAAATCTGCCTCATAGTCTTTCCTCCTACGGTGCATCACCTCCCCGGGACACGTCCTGTCTGCTCATCTCTCCTTCCATCATGATCTCTGCCTGGATCCATGGATCCCTGAGATCAGTTAGGGCAGACACATGGTGGTGGTCTTATCCTATCCCTCCTGTTCCTTCATTTATTTTAGCTAGAATACTTCAATAGAGAATCTTTTCTCCTTAGAGGTTTGGTTGCCCTGAAGTACAGTTCATATAGAAAAGACAGGATAAATGGTCGTTCCCCCCACCCCGCCATTTACAAGTTAAAAAAAAAGTTATTTCCTAACAACCTCCAAAGTGGTAAGGGGTTTTCTTTTTTCTTTTGCAAGGGTACGAGAGAAATGTCAATAAGAATGAATGGATTTAAGCCTATTTGATATACTTTAAACCATGGCAGTTATATTCTTATTGACACTCAAGTTGTCCCATCTTGGCCTGAGGCCAACTCAGGGTGGCTCTGAGTCCCTTTGACATGACACAAATGTACCGTCCTCCTCATGACACAAATGACATGACACAAAGACATGACAGTGTCTTTGCCATCTGATATGTGAAGACACTCCTGGCTTAGCATGTACCATGCCTGCTTCAGACCTGGAGTTGGTCTTTGAGTCCTTTTAATGGGAAACAAAGTAGACTTAATTCCAGGTCTTTTTGGCTTTGGTGCAGTGTCAACCTGGACCCTCTTGTGGGCTTACATTCTCTCTGCCCTGTTGGTCCCCCACAGAGGGCACCTGCATGATTCTGGGGCCACTCAACATTCCCACCAAGGAAGCTGACCGTGCCAGTCATGGGATCACTCCACTCCATACCGTGTTGACCTTTGGGGAGAGAACTCCTGTTCTGGGAGACCTGGCACCATCTAGAACACATCACTGGGAAGCAGCTGGTGTGTGCTTTGCATCAGGGACAGAGATACCATTTGCTTTGCCCTTTTGAACTTTAGATCAGGTGGTGTACACACCATGGGTTTGGGTGACAATCAGGCCCTGGCATTTGTTTAGTTCCAGAAAGTTTCCAGAGTGTTTTCACAGACATGGTTTTTAAAGTAATCTTCACAACAACCCCTTTAAGGGAAGTAAGGGACCTGTTATTGACTTCCAGACATGAAGACGGGGCTCAGAGGACAGGGAGGCCAACCTGCCTGAGGGTCCCGTAGCTCCTGGCGGGGGGTGGCTAGACCAGAGCCCCACAATCCCAGCTTCCTGCCCAGGGCTCTTTCTGCTCCACACCACCACTTCTGGACATGCTGCCACTTTGACAGAGACACCACGAGGTCCATCCAGTAGGAATCAGACTGATCTCTGTCTTGTGATAGGTGCCTGCAGGGCTGAGGACATGCATCTGGGCACAGATGTTTGTAGCTTTATGTGGCAGTACAAGGAACATGTCATGGGAGCCTTTACCAGGCTGGCTTCCAGCTGTCGTTGCACTTGCAATGTGGTGCTCCGTAGGCGACAGAGACCCTTCATTTATCTCCTTGGGAAAGTCAGCCACAGCCAAACGCTACCTTTAGCTTTCAAGCTCCTCAAGGTTCGGACCCTGGCAGTTTAGGGGATTCCCAAGGGTGCCTTTGACTTTTAATCCTTTTACGTCCCCAGCATGTGACAAATGTCCTGCCAGGGCTCCTGTTTCTGCAGAGAAGCCTGAGTCTTGTACAGATACTCACTGCTTGCTCCTCTCTGTGCCGTCCTCCCACAGTGTGGATTTTGTGAAGTGGTCCTCACAGGGAATGCTGAGGATGAGTCCAGATGCCATGAACGCCCTTTTTAAGCCGACCATCGACAGCATCATTGAGCATCTCCGTAAGTATCCGCCAGGACTCGGCCCCTTTGGGGACTGGCTTTTCCAGCATCTCCAGCCTGTGTTTGTATAGTTGGGTTGGCAAAAGGTCCAGGCCTGGGAGCCACAGGCCAAGGCCCTGCTGGATTTTGCTGGGCACAGGTTCTGAGTCCCTGTCCTCGGGCCCTGCAAAGCCGCCCGGAGCCTGTCTCACCTGAGCTTTCAGTTTACCCTCAGAAGTCAGAGAGTTGGAAGCTCTAAAGTAGTGGTTCTCAGCCTTCCTAATGCCTCCTAATGCCACGACCTTTTAATACAGTTCCTCATGTTGTGGTGACCCCCAAGCATAAAATTCTTTTCATCGCTACTTCATAACTGTAATTTTGCTACTGTTACGATCATAATGTAAATATCTGATATGCAGGATGTATTTTCATTGTTACAAAGGGGTCATGACCCATAGGTTGAGAACCGCTGCTCTAAAGCAATTGATCTGAAAGTTAGGAATCCTTACCCTGCTAGAGGAGCAGGGACTGCTGCGTGACCCAGAGGGAAGCTGTTACCCTGCTGCATGGGTGGCTCTCTCCCAGGGACACGCAGCACACTCACTGGAGACCTTTACCAGCATCCAAGCACTTCCTCTCCAATCCACTTCCCACCCCTCACCAACCAAATCAGATGGGATTTTTTTTTTTTGCAGTTTTTGGCTGGGGCTGGGTTTGAACCCACCACCTCCAGCATATGGGGCTGGTGCCCTACCCCTTTGAGCCATAGGCACCACCCAAATCAGATGGGATTTTTATGAAAATCCAAGCATTCTACTTATGACAGCCTGCCTTGACTTACTCAACAGAACCATGTTTGGAGAGCTTTAGAAATATTCATTTATGTATAACAAATCCTATTTAAAATGACTGTCATTTATCTGTCCAAATGGGTTTCTACTTAGTAGCAGCTCTGGCATTTATTCCTGAACATATTGGTATGCAAACTCCCTTTTTTTAAAAGATCAGCTCTACAAAAATTCTGTTCAGGGAGTTCAGACTGAAGCCTGCCCTCCTTTGGCCTAAGTGCTCTTACCCATCCCCCGCAGACGCAGGCAGCTCTCCGTCCCGCCTGCTTGCTGGCTTTTGGTGAGAGGATGTTCGCCCCTTCTCTTTCCTTCCAGGGGACCTGTTTCAGAAGCCCGAGGTGTCTACCGTCAAGTTCCTCTTCCTCGTCGGCGGCTTCGCTGAGGCGCCCCTCCTGCAGCAGGCTGTGCAGGCTGCCTTCGGGGACAAGTGCCGGATCATCATCCCCCAGGATGTGGGCCTCACCATCCTCAAGGGCGCCGTCCTCTTCGGCCTGGACCCCGCCGTCATCAAGGTGCGCCGGTCCCCACTCACCTATGGGGTGGGCGTGCTGAACCGCTATGTAGAGGGCAAACACCCGCCCGAGAAGCTGCTGGTGAAGGATGGCACTCGCTGGTGCACCGACGTCTTTGACAAGTTCATCTCTGCTGATCAGTCAGTGGCCCTGGGGGAGCTGGTCAAGCGTAGCTATACCCCGGCTAAGCCCTCACAGTTGGTCATTGTCATCAACATCTATAGCTCTGAGCATGACAACGTCAGCTTCATCACTGACCCCGGAGTGAAGAAGTGTGGCACGCTCCGCCTGGATCTCACAGGGACCAGTGGCACGGGGGTGCCCGCCCGGAGGGAGATCCAGACCCTTATGCAGTTCGGGGACACTGAGATCAAGGCCACGGCCATCGATATAGCCACCTCCAAGAGTGTCAAAGTTGGAATCGACTTCTTAAATTACTAACTGCCACTTTCCACCACCTGCCCCCTCGGACTGGACTTATCTGCATCTGCTGACCTCAACCTTGACTGTTATTTCCCTGACCTTGACCCTGGCCATTGCCCACCTGAATTTTAGCAGAGAAGATGAGATCAAGGCTAGAAACAATTAGGGATTTTTGAGGGCATGCCGGGGTCACAAAAACTGCCAGAAATCAGGACTAAAGTTTGGACATAGGAAATTAAAGGATCCTAGAAGAGCAGTTAGTTTTCATAGGCACGGCATGGTGACACAGCCACCAGCGAGGGAATCACTACATTTCTGCAGCAGCGTCTGAGCTTGCTCTGAATAAATACCTGTTCACCAGGATTTAGGAAGCCCTCTTGCTGTCTTCATAGAATCAAAGTGAGATCTTTGAGTCAGGAGGAGATCGTCATCTGAGACTTTTAAAATTTTTTGGATGGCAATCAGTATAAAATGCCACCCATCTGCAGTTAATTTCTTTTCACCATCATGTGATTGTAAGTGGTGATTCGGTGGAATGCTTTTAGCTGGTGGTAGAAGACTGCCTACGCTGGGCACTGTTTTAGGTTTTCTTGTAACTTAAAATAATGAGGAAGTTCGGGGGAGATAACCGTAGCCTTGGCTAATCACCTCAGATTTCCACGAGTGGTAGTACTGATGCCTCACCTTTTCAGCAAGTAAAAGTTCTGACGGAAACGGATATTAAAGAGTTAATGACAGATCCCAAATTGTATGCCGTCATACAGTTCCCAGAATGCCAAGTTCTGGTTTCTGAGTTCATAAGTAATTTTAGTAAATCTTAGTAGAAATTGTGAGAAAATGAGATTGGCATTTCCCGTGTTCACAGAAGGCCAGGACAGTGTCCCGCCTGCAAAAGCTTTTAAATTACCCCCTCCTTTCCACCCTCCTTAGTCTCCCTAAGAGTTCTGGCCATTTATTCCCACATTTTGAAAGCAATACTTGGTGAAATATGAGCAGAGAATCTGTTCTATGAAATGTTCCATTAATATCTTCAGTTTTTATAGCCTGTCTAAAAATAATTTGTAGATCTGTACTTGATGAGTTAGATGAATTAAGCCAGTTTTTTTTGTTGTTGTTTTTTTTTCCCCAAAGCAGGTTTGTGCTCACCTGCATCAGAATTACCTCAGTGCTTGGGTTCTTGGATCGGTCCCTTTTTAACTGCAGTCAACTTTTGGAGAGGGGACAAGGATCTGCATGGTCAGTGTTTACCACAGGTGATTGTGGTTCAGCTGAAATCTGGTTAAATGCTAACTTCAGGTTTTGTCAAAGCTGAGGCACAGACCACAGCCTTCCCCCTCTGGTCTTCTCCTTAGGGTTCTCTTAGGTCCTAAGAGCGGTTCTCAACCTGTGGGTCGCGACCCCTTTGTAACAATTAAAATACATCCCGCATATCAGATATTTACATTACAATTCATAACAGTAGCAAAATTACAGTTATGAAGTAGCAATGAAAATAATTTTATGGTTGGGGTCACCACAACATGAGGAACTGTATTAAAGGGTCGCGGCATTAGGAGGCTTTAGGAAGGTTGAGAACCACTGTGTTAGGAAGAGGGTTTACTTGTGAAGGTGAGCCTACACCTTGTCCTCTGGGTGAGTGGGGCTGAGGCTCCACTTGGCTTGGGGATGGCACTTTCAGTCCTCATAGGAAGGGTGTGGGAGGATGAAAACAGTGAGAAAGAAGCCCTAAGAACGGGGCTGACTGAGGAGCCAGCCAGAGGGTCTGTGTTCTCTCCCTGCTGTAGGAAGCCAGTTTTCTCCCACACTTAGGAGCCAACTGAGGAAAAAGAATCAAGAATCTGACTCAGAGCCCATCGGATCTGTTCAAAGCTGTCTTTTCCACCTGCTAGAATTCATTCCCATTTTAAATCACCGGAGGCATGCATAATGAATGACTAGAGAATGAGGGAATCAGCTTCGAATGCAAATTGGATTCACAAACCCATTATCTTGGCAGATATGCAGATTTTAAATAACTTTTTCAATTTCATTTTCACATCTTCACATTGCCTGCTGCAGAATTCCTCACTAGAATGTAAAACATGAGCAAATCACAGAATGGGAGAGTGCTGGTCGCATACCTTGGTGGCAGGACTTGGTGAAGGTGTGTTTGCTAGTGTCTCCTGCTGCCTGCTCGGCTCCAGAAGCTCAATGTTCTGGGTCTTTCTTTGGTGTTGCCAGCCATACTCTACAAATAAGACTTTTCAACGTTGTTATGAGTAATATAATTTTATGTATATATAACATTAGACTGTTGTACAGAATCTTGATTTCTACAATATGCTTTTCTTGTTTAAAAAGAAGAAAATGCTCTTTGATTGCTGTCCTTCATTTTCCACAGTTTCATTTTTCAGTCATGCTCACTCATTATCATTTCATGCTGATACCAAGCCATGGACTATGTTTGCAAGACGGAGCTGTAGACAGAGGTGCCTGAGGTCAGAACACACAGACCGCCCAGATCAACGGCTTCATTAGACCCTTCTACACATGCTCCCTTCCCAGAGTCACAGATTATACTTACCAGAGCATATTGTATCCATTCTCCTGTATAGACTTTGAGAGTTGAACATTCTGGTTCTGTAAGCCATATGACTGTGCAGAACAACATAAGAAAACCCGGCATCCTGAGATGTCACCAACCTCTCCTTCTGGGGCAGTCACTGTGAGGGCAAAGCGTGCTCCTCCGTGGGTGATGTTTTTAGTATGCCAGAAAGGAACCAAGTGGTACACAGACCCAGCTTTTCTCCTGAGTTAAATGTGAGTAATATAGTTGAGTTCCCCTTTTCTTGGCTAACATAAAACCTTTCCCACCCTGAATTAAGGATGTCTCCTTGTCTGTTCCTCTTAAATGAGCTGATAGAAATCTGCAGTGTTGGCAAATAGATGGTGGAGGGTAATAAGTTTACTAGACTTTCTTCTGGCCACGGATATGCAGGCCTAGGAGTCAAACTCCTTAAATGAAACCCCTAAATAATCCCTCCTTCTCCCCACCCCCCACTGAAGTATTCTAGAATAAAAGCACTGGATAAGTATACTTGAATACATTTTCTCATCTTAGAAAGTTTCTCCAAGGCCTGTTGTTTTGACCCACTACTCATTTGTCCTTGGCATATTATCTGAGAGTCACGTTTCTTGGAAGCGGAACTGTCAGGAATTTCCTTTGTAACTGCCTTTTCTGTACACAGCAAGCATTAATCAATGCTGAATAACAGACAAGTTCTAGACAGGATGGGGGGCGGGGAGGGAGCTGAAGGAGTGTTTTTGAAAGTGACAGCTGAGATAAGTCCAGATGACAAAGGCTGCCCTACCTTTAGGATGTTATTTAGACCAAGTTTAGCTTTTAGAGACCAGGTCTGGTGAACTGCCAGGGTAGCAAAGAATCGCATGCACCAATATATGCAAGTCAAAATGCATTATTAGTTGAAGGTCGAATTTCACATAGTAGAGATGTAATAGCTGTGTAAGCTGCATATGTATGCTGGGAAATGGCTTAAGTGGGTGACTAGCATAAAAGTTGTTGGCCATAACGTCACACCTCGCATCTGCTTGAATTCTAAAATATCAGCTACTGGGGTCTGTTCACTACAAGACAAATTCAAAGTTCACAGAACTTTGCAGCAGTTCAAACTTCACAGGATCGTATCTGCAAACTCTCTTGTCTTCACAGATGTCTAATAAAGCAAAACTCTGGATCTCATGTGGCCCAGGATTTTTTTTTTCTTCTCTGTTCTCTGTTGTGGATTTGTGAATGGAATGATGGACAGGTAATTCCCAAGCTCCTCTTCCACCCATCTCAGGTGGAGATTGATTTTCAGGTTCTTTATCAAGCATTGTAAGTTCTAAGACTAGCCTCTCTGCTGGGAACCAAGGCTCCTTTCTTGCCCCTTTCCCCTCCAAGGTAGAGAAAAAAAGTCTAGCCAGAGAGAAGGCGTATAAACGGGGCGGCACTAACAACCCCCAGTGTACACAAATCAAGGTCTTTAAAAACATGCAGAACCCCGGGGACGCGCGTGTGCCCGGGCATCCTGCAGGCACAGGACACTGGCTGCGTCCAGAGCTTTGGGTTAATTCTACGCCCCACAACAGAGCCAGCTCTAGAAGCAGGCCTGAGACGGAGTCCTACGGCTCTTAAGAGGGCCGTAAATGATATTGGGCTCCCCCAGTCTTCCTCTCCGTCTCCTCTTCACAGGGACCGGATGGTCGTTCCGGCCCCGGCTCCCACCACCCTCGGTGTCCCTAAAATAGCTGTCGGGGTCTTGCTGTCCCCGACCCAGCAAGGCCCCGTCCCCGGGGATGGGGGCGGGACGGCAGGGGGACAGCTCCAGCACCAAACGCTTGCTGGGCAAATGGTGAACGGGGTGCGGGGGTCACTACCCCAGCTTCACGGGGTTCCCGGCCTCCGGCTCTCGGGGTTCCAGCCTGGGCTCCCCCTCCCCCGCGGGTGAGCGCACAAAGGCTCGGCGCGGGCGGGGACGGGCGGAGGCCGGACCAGGCTGCGGTGGGCGACGCCCCGCCGGCCCAGGTGAGCCGGGAGCTGGCGGCAGCACGTGGGTCCCGTCCTGGTTTTCTGGCTCCCTGGAGGACTCTCCCTCCGGACATCTCAAGGCAGGCCTCAGGGCAGGGTTTAAGGGGGCCTCTGTTCATATCCCCTTTCACTCTAGAACCTTCAAACAAATTCCCTAACCTCTGTCTTCAGTAGAAACTCTAGGGAAGCTGCAGGGATTCAACAAGGATGCAGCTCCCCTTCAGCCATGTTGGCAGAGCCAGTGTTGTATGAATATCTGTTGCCTTTTTGAATCCTCATCTGGGAATGGGTATAATAATAGGGCTGTTCAGAGGTTTAAATAACTTAACATGTGTAGAGCTTGATAAGCAGGTGGACCATCTGTGTGGGATGTGGATTCAGAGCTGGCTCTGTGACTCCAGGACCAGAGTCTCTTCTCAGGAGCCCTGAACATAATAGCGGGAGCCTGGACGTGGTCCCGTCCTCACTGAGGTCACCCTGATGGGTGCTTAACTGCCTAAGCAAGTCCTGTCATCGCTGACTAGCCCATGGCTGTGGCCCTGCCCTGCACCCTGAATTTCCTTCTCCTGGCCTCCAGGGCATCAGTTTGAAGAGATGAACTGGCTTTGGCAGGGGAATGTCAACCTGGCAAGGCTTTGGCCCATCTGAAGGGACTATAGGCGATGCCCAAAGAGGGAAGGGGTCTTGCTTCAGAGACAGCAGCTACGTAAATTGATGCTTCAGTGGATTCCCTCAGCACCCTTGGCTCACTCACCTTCGACTCTGTTAGCCTTTTGGGACTTCATGATCCCTTTAAGCCAGAATTTAATTTTTCATTCTGAGGGGTCTTCCTGTGCACTGCGGGATGTTTAGAGCGTCTTGGCCTCTAGATACCAGTAGCACCCCAATCCCCAGATGTGGATATGACACCCCAAAATGCCTCCAGACATTGCAAGATGTTCCAGGGGTGACTGTGGAGACTGGCAAAAGAAGGGCTCTGGAGGTGTGAGTGCCTGGTCTCTCCCCTCCCTTGAAGTTCATTGCCATTACAAGGGATCTCCTGTGTCTGGCTTATCTTTATATTGCCAATCTCTGTTAAATGATATGGCTGCAGTATGCATATGGTTCACGAGTGTTGGATGGATGGATGGAAGGTTGGTTGGAGGAGAGGAGGCCTCCATGGGAGGGAAGATAATAGTGGTGTCAGGTCATTGGTTTATAACTGAAGCCGCTATATCCACTGGGTTTGGGTAAAATAGTGGTGTGGCTTCTCAGTTCTAATCCCTGGCAAGGGTCCCTCTTCCATTTGCAAGGGCTTACACACACATGCAATAAGTTCTTGATGCAGGAACTTTTGATGAGACCTTTTCATTCCTCCTCCTCTTCATTAACAGAGAGTGAAATCATGGAATCTTCCAAGATCTTCATGAGAAAACTGCCCATCACACCAGGCTACAGTGGTAAGTGTAGACGGCACGTGCAGCCCTGCCTGCCAGGAGCATCCTGGTCTCCGTCTCTGACCTTGCCCTGGCTCACTGTACATGTGTATCTGGCCCAGTGAGATAATACAGGTGCTCTAGCTCTTTTTTATTTTATTATTTTATATTTTTTTAAAGACAGGTTTTTGCTCTGTTGCCTAGGCTAGAGTACAACGGCACAATCATAGCTTACTGCAGCCTTGAATTTGTGGGCTTAAGAACTCCCTGCCTTAGCCTCTGAAGTGACTGGGACTACCAGGCCTGCACCAACACTGGTTTTGATAGAGACACACTATTGCTGTCTTGCTCAGGCTTGTTTTGAACTCTTGGCCTCAAGCAATCCACTTGCCTCGGCCTCTCAAAGTGTGGGTATTATAGGCATGAGCCACTGCACATGGCCACTCTAGCTTTTAAGACACACAGAGAGAGTATTCCATTGCTGCAGATGTCTGACAGCCAGGTTCTAATACACGTAAATGGAGAACTTAGGCCAGGCCTAGTATGCGGGAAGCACTTCATGCCTGTGGAATGAATTTGGACAGGAGAGCCACATTGTGTGAAGATAGACACAGGAATTGAGGGGGCCTGTCCTTTCCATGTTGGGCTTTCTCAAGTCTCCACAAAAGGTTGTTTTAAGCTTCCATTCCTTGTGTCCTCTAAAGGGAAGGTGCCACGTGTCCTGGTTTGCCAGATACTGTCTTGGTTTTAACCTTGAAAGTCCTGCATCCAGGAAACTACTTAGTCCTTGGAAAACCAGGACAATCTGTTGCCCTACCTAGAGATTCTTTCTCCTCAGGCTTCTGGACAACAGAGAACTTGCTAAGTCACATCCTTGTGGGTGACAAACTCAGCTGACAGGTCATCAGCTGTCCCATACAGCTGTTCTCAGGGGCGATGGTGCTTGGGGAATGTGCAGGGCTGCATAACCTCACCCTTGGTCCTATTGGGTGGTTAAGAGAACAGGCTTTGGGTTCAGACAAAGTGAGGTTTGAATCTGTTTAACCACTGTCTGTGCAATTGTAACTGACATCCTCTCTATGATACGTAAAATACTCTATAAAATGGATTTATTATGAATAGTTTCTAGGGCTGCTGTAATAAATTACCATGAACTGGATGGTTTAAAAACAGCAGAAATGTTCTGGAGGCTGGAAGTCTGAGATCAAGGTGTCTGCGGGAAGATGCTGTCTCTGAAGGTTCTAGGGGAGGATCCTCACCTTGCTCCTTCCAGTTTCTGGAAGCCCCTGTATTCTCTGGCTTGTGGCCGCACCTCCTCAGCATGTCTCCATCTTCACGTGGCTCTTCACGTGGCCTTTTCTCCTGTGTCTCTGTGTCTCCCTCTTCTTTTACTTGTAAGGATTCCAGTCACTGGATTTAGGACCCAATGATCTCATTTCTAGATCCTTAAATTAATTATATTTGCAAAGACTGTATTTCCAGATCAGGACACATTCACAGGTATCAGGGGTCAGGATTTGGAGATCTCTACTTAGAGGATACAGTTCAGCCCACTACATGAAGGCTCTAAGATAGCATCAGATTATTGTGAGAATTAAGGAGCCAGCATTTATAACCTGTTTTAAATGCCTTAGTCCTTATCAACGGAGCCTGTATTCTTAATTCCTACCTGTGCCTGTATGTATACACCAATATAAAATCTGCACCGATCAAAGCGGTCCTGATGGCAGGGAAACCACTCTGGCTGGGACCTGGAGATGCTGTGGTCTCCCCCATGACGTTAGGGGAGATTGGCTTGTGCCTGGAGGATTCCCAACACTGTCAAGATCAGTCTGGTAATTAGGTTCTTCCAGCGGTAGTTTATTGTAGGACATGGGGAGTGGGGGTTTGGTTCTGTTCAACTTGGAAGCCAGTTTTGTTTTGTTTTTTAGCAACAAAGGCAAAAATGTTGGGGTTTGACAATAAGACATTTATTTATTTTACACTTTAAAACCAAGTTCTTAACCAGTTTTCTCATTTATTCTTCCCCAAAATGGTTTTATTGTGACAAGATTATAGTACTCAGGATTCAGCATCCAGTTTAAATAAATAGTTGTGTTTTACCCGTACTGATTGTAATGATTATATGTTATTTTGTGAGAAATGGTGAAAAATTGTTCAAGGGGTGGGTCTTGCAGATAATGAATTTACCTTTTTGTGTAATAGGTCTCTGCTTTTAATAAGCCTGCAATTTCTCAATGGTCCAGCAAGAAAGATCCCAAATTGCATTTGGGAAGTGTCGAGAAAAATAAGCTTTCTCTCTAAAAAGACGAATAATTTCAATTACTCCTCAGACTATCATTTTGGCCCATTAAATGCTTTCTCCATTTGCCATTCAGGCTGACGTCAGGGGCTTTGCCATCAAAGAATATTACTGACATGGTCTTTATTGAAAGGGGCCTTCCCTCCACAGCTCCAAGGTCGTGGGGGTGGGGTGGGGGAGGGGCTCTGGGAGGGCCCAGGCCCAGTGGAAACAATAACACTACTTGTATTAATGGCCTTTGGAAAAATGCAGTGCTATTAGCCAAGGAAGAAGTGCGGCGTGGTGGGCTGAAATTCTGGGCGGGGCAGGGAGGCCCCAAATTCCTGGCTGGCCTCCCTTGCTGAAGGCTGTGACTCCCTTGACTTTTGCAGGTTTTATACCGTACCTCAGCTGCCAGGGAACCTCCACCGAGGATGACACTGTCCACTGTCTGAAAACCTTCCAGGAGAACACCCAGCGCTATAAAGACCAGCTGGAGGAGTTTCGCTGTGCTGTGGCCACTGCCCCCAAACTGAAGCCCGTCAACTCCGAGGAGACGGTCCTGCGGGCGCTGCATGAGTACTACCGCCAGCACCACCCCACCAGCCTGGGTACTGGCCGCCCGCAGCCTTCTCTCCCTCTCCCCAGGTCCCAAGAGCAGACCCTTGCAGGCCAGAGAAGCTGGCACAGAGTCCTCAGGATCCAGCCCAGTTCCAAATCCCCAGGAGTCAGTGTGAAAGGAAGAGGCTCCATTCCTTCACACGAGAAAGATACATTTCTGGAGGAGAGGGGCACAGTTGTGGTCAGGGAAGAAGGGTGTTGCTCTGAGAACACAGACACCTAGGCAAGTGACAATAAGTTTTCAGGCATCAGCAATCAACAATTACCATGACTTGGTTGTTTTCTCTGTGCCAGGCACCATTGTTTCTCTGACCACTCACAACCTCCCCGTGAGATGGCGACCGTTAGTCCCATCTTCCAGATAGGGAAGCGAGGCTTCCAGAGGTAGTGTCACGTGGTCTGAGCATGGCCTCTGAAGTCAGACCTGGGTTTGAATCCTGCTCTTCCAGGTGCTAGCTAGGTGGGAAGGAATTTCATACTGAACAAGTGATAACATAATTATATAATGATAATAATCACAACAGTGACTTGGCCCATGTCATTTTTCAAAATGGTATTTATTTATTTTTTTGAACCTATATCATTTTTAAGGTCCAAAGGCCTATAGGAAATGTAATGGATTCATTTCCTTTATTGTTATTTATTATAATTCTAATTGTTTGGGGGCCTTTCAAGAATGCATGGTAGTTTACCTGTTTGCTGTGTTACAAGATTTTCTAGGCATTGCAAAGAATGCTTGCCTAAGAGTTTGGATATAAGCCAGACTGCTGCTGTGTGATCTAGGGCAGCTTTCTTCTCTTCTCTGGGCTCTAGTTTCTTTATCTAGGGCAGGGAGGGATGGGCAAGGTGCTCCTAGGTTGATGCATTCCAGCTCTGAAAGTCGGAACTCTGGGGACTAATTAGGCTCTTACACAAGTGGAGGTGGCAGTGGGAACAGTGAAGCTTGCCCCAGGTCGCCCAGCCAGCCAGAGTCAGAGCCTGGTTCCTGTGCTGAGTTTGATGTGCTTTCTCTTAACCTAGATGCATCTCTTGATTCCCTCTGTTATGTAAACTGTCACAGACTTTGTGACTCACAGAGGGATGTCTTGAGCTTTTTCATTAAACTGAGAAAGAAGCAGCATCTATTTAAGACCAAGGACTTGGGAATCAGACAGAGCCAGGTTGAATACTGGCCCTGCCACTTCCTGGCCGTGTGACGTTGCCCACATCTCTCTCGACCTTTTCAAGGTCTTAGTCTGCTCCTTCATACAGTGGA
Source organism: Nycticebus coucang (assembly GCF_027406575.1). NCBI lineage: Eukaryota > Metazoa > Chordata > Mammalia > Primates > Lorisidae > Nycticebus > Nycticebus coucang. The sequence continues at coordinate 145,413,386 of NC_069782.1, read as the reverse complement.
GGTAATAATGGTGCCAACCTCTTAGGGTTTGTGAGAGAATTAAATGGGATGCTACTTGTAAAGCACCCCACCAAGGCACCTGGCATGCAGGATCAGCCAGGGAGTGGTGGCTGCCCTTACGTCTGTACGTCTGTACGTCTGTCGGTCTAGATGGGCTGCCTGTACGTCTGTAGGTCTAGACGGGCCCACCCAGGGTTAAGTGTTGGGTGCCATCTAACTCAAGAGCCCTGGCCACTATGTGGCTTTCCAACCTTCAGGAAGCATATCTTTTTACAGAATGCAAAAACATAAGGAAACCTCTCCAGGAGCCCCCGATCCCAGGCTGGGCGGGCTACTTGCCCAGAGCCAGGGTCTCTGAATTGGGCTGTGCTACGAGGTACACTGTCATGGCCAAACACTGCTATGAGGAGTTCCTGGACCTCACGGAGCGGGCCAGGAGAGCACGTCTGAAACCATATGAGGAGTAAGTCTGGCTCGGGTCCTAACCCTGGGCTCGAGATGAAGGGAGAAGAGCAGCCCTGGCCAGGGGCTTCCCAGTTGTTCCCAGCCCAGCGCTGCCTCTGTCTCTGTGCTCTATCTGCTGCAGAGAGAGGGGTGCTGCATTCGTAGCTGCAGGCCCTTCCCCGTAGGCAGCCACCCTCACTCTCCACCTGAGCTCAGCATTGCCCAGCAGACCTGCCTGTGGTCTTTGCAGGTTTGCAGGGAGGGGTTGGGAGTAAACACCAACAAGGCTACCTATCCTGGCAGGCGCCTGATGTCCATGGGCTCCTAGTGAGCGAGAAGGCAGGGGACACCAGGGCACTGCACAGGATGGCTCCTGTGGCCTCAGTTTTCTATTCTGTGAAATGGTGGTGATGATCCTTATCCTTTAGGATGGATTGTAAGGATTAGAAATAAACAAAACCGTGTACACACAGGACCTGCATGCATTATATGAATTCTTATGTTCTTTGTGACTTCTGTTCTTATTTTAGAATGTATGGAGTTAGTGCCACACAACCTTCTGCTGCTTCTCCACAAGTTTCGCAGCAAGAAGGGCTGCTGCCAAAACATCCCGAGCTCACTAGTCTAGGTAAGGAAAGACTCTCACTTTCTTTCCTTCCTATTCCTACTACTTTTTTTTTAAGCGATCATGGGGCACCATACACTGGTTTTATAAACAGTTTGACACATTTTCATCACACTGGTTAACATAGCCTTCCTGGCATTTTCTTAGTTACTGTATTAAGACAATTATATTCTACATTTACTAAGTTTCACATGTACCCTTGTAAGATGCACCGCAGGTGTAATCCCACCTATCACCCTCCCCCCATCCTCTCCCCCCTCCTCTCTCCCCCCCTTTTCCATATTTTTAGATTATAACTGGGTTATAGCTTTCATGTGAAAGCCATAAATTAGTTTCATAGTAAGGCTGAGTGCATTGGATACATTTTCTTTCATTCCTGAGATACTTTACTAAGAAGAATATGTTCCAGCTCCATCCATGTAAACATGAAAGAGGTAAAGTCTCCATCTTTCTTTAAGGCTGCATAATAAAGGGGATGAAACATGTGCAGAGGCCTCTCTGCTCAGCTGCCTGCCTGTGACTCATGTGGCTGGTTTCTCCTCCAGGTAGGAGCTGCCCTGGTCTTGAAAGACCCCTGAGAGAGGACTCGAGAGCTCCAGTGATGTGTGGCTGTGCTCAGATGCCAAATCTGTCTGCAATGGGAAGAATAATGTAGAGCCACTGTCCTCTGCAAAGAATACAGAAAGCTAGAAGCATAGAATCTTCCAAGGAGTGGTGAACCTCAAGGGAGACTCAAAACCTGCCATGCTCATATCGGATTCAGTCCCTCAGCCGCATCTCAATGGGTGACAAGGAAACTTAATAACAAGAATTCCTTAACTGCCGCCTACCCCCCTAAGCAGTTGGCAATAGCGTGTCATTAATGATAAAGACCGTTTATTATCATGTAGGAATAAAGAGGGTACTTCTCAGCATGCTAAAGGCTTGTGAGCATACTTTTTCTAGATTATGTTGACCTTGAGCCAGTGTGGGGCCATCTCTTCCTGATCCCTGAGTTAACGTCATGCAGCCTGGCCAGGCTCTTCCTTGAAAATATAGCTCAGCTTTCTAACCAGGCGGTCCTCTGGGGTCCTGGCATGGCATGTCCTAAACACTGGCACAGATGCCGTGCCCTCCCCAGCCTTGGTTTTTCCGAATCCCAGTCTGCAGGAGGGCCCAGCTGGCAGACACCAGCTATATTAGTTTGCTAGGGCTGCCTTGATAATGTACCACACACAAACCAGATGGCTTAAGATGATAGAAATTTATTGTCTCAGTTCTGGAGACTGAAGTCCACAATTGGGGTGTTAGTTACCAGGCCATGCCCCTCAGAGACCTGTAAGGGAATCTTTCCTTGCCTCATCTCAACTTGAGATGGTCTGAGGCAACTTCAGCATTTTTTGCTGCATAGCCCCAATCTCCTGTGAGTCTCTCTGTGCCTTCCCATGGTCATCTCCTGACAAGGACAATGGTGACATTGGATCGGGAGCTACTCTATTCCAGTGCAGCCCCATCTAATTACACCTGCAATCGCCCTATTTCTAACATGTCGTGAGCAAGGTAGTGGGGACTAGGACTTAACATACCTCTTCCAAGGGACATAGTTGAACTCACGATACTGGATAATATTCTCTTGGCACTGACGAGCACCTTGACCTCCCTCTGCAGCCCTCAGTTCCTGGGACAAGGAGGCTGTTGGCATCAGAAAGCTCAAAAATGTGCCCAGCCAAAAGATGCAGCCAGCTCCCCCTGGGAGTTTTTCCCAGGGCAAGAATTTTTTACCTGTGCTCCCTGGACTCCAGGATCCCATGGATAGAAACCAGGAGGTTGGAGAATTTTGATGAGAAAAAAGTTACATCTTTGTTTTCACTAACCTCCAAGTGAAATTCGTATTTCCTTCGTTTATGCATGTAAACAGCAGACAATAGCCGTACATGTCAGCCCGCTAGAAATCACAGATCTTTTCATATCATGTGACATTTGTTTCAAGCAGCTTGACATAATGTTAAGCCTCATCACTATAATTATAGTGGCTATTTACTGTGTCTTCGTTCAATATATGAATATAGGTTGTTATTTCATAGATTTGTTCTTTTGTAATGTTTTGGTACTATTTCAATGCATTTTGGTATTTCCTTTTTAATCTTATGTATTTTACTTTATATGTTTGAAAACATTTTGAGAAGAGGTCTACATTTTGAGATGAGGTCTACAGTTTTCAACAGTCAGAGGGTTCCTAGCACAGAATTGGTCAAGAACCTTTATCCAGAGAGATAACCAAGGATGTACGTAAAGCTGATTGTCACACAAAACCAAACAACCACCCCAACCCTACAGAATCTCATTGTTAAAAACTAACGTGATGGGGGAATACTTTTGTGAAAAAATATTTAGGATGCAGTACGTCAAAAAGGCAGGTCCTCCAACTATAGAGTTATACCAAACCCATGTGTTTCCCCTCTCTCTCACACCTGCAAATCCTGGTTTTTGTTAAACAGAGGGGGTGGGCGCTAACCTACAATGCTAAGAACAGTCATTTGGATGATGGTACAATTAGTTTTTCTTTTATTTGTGCCTTTTCAATTTTCCATAGCCAATAGGCATGGCTTTCATAATAAGGAGAAAAGTCATTTAAAAAAATCCTTATTTGAATTGGCTAAAAGATATTTTAATATTTTAGAGATTGTATGGTTAAAGAAAAAAAGGTTACATCTCAATAGAAGAAAGCTGGCTGACTTTCTTTTCAAAGCGCAGGGGAAAAGCTCTAGGAATAGTTAGGATTATTTTTCCAGCATTTTCTAAACCCTGGAAGAGTGATCCACAATCCCAGGATGGAAACCAGCTGTGAGGTCTCTCACCTGCCTGGGTGGCAAGGCCAGCCCAGGCGCTGAACTAGATGCGTGTCTGCCTGTTTCTCCCAAACCCACAGACTTTATGGATGTCTGGCTCAGGGATCAAGGTTATTGGGGTCTTTGCCCATGAAATGAAAGGGGTTCCAGGACTTCAGTGACTCCTTGCAACTATCCCCATCTTACTCTGACCCACGTTACCATATCATGCATTGATATTCAAGTCACTGACAATTCATTTTGTATTACGTCCAACTTTTGCAAAATGGCTTGAGCTGTAAAAACAAAAAACCAAAAACCAAGCAACAGCCCAGTGACAGTGATAACAAAACTGTAAAAAGATGATTGGCGGTGCCTGTGGCTCAGTGAGTAGGGTGCCGGCCCCATATGCCGAGGGTGGCGGGTTCAAACCCAGCCCCGGCCAAACTGCAATAAAAAAATAGCCAGGCGTTGTGGCGCGCGCCTGTAGTCCCAGCTGCTTGGGAGGCTGAGGCAAGAGAATCGCGGAAGCCCAAGAGTTAGAGGTTGCTGTGAGCCACGTGATGCCACGGCACTCTACCCGAGGGCGGTACAGCGAGACTCTGTCTCTACAAAAAAAAAAAAAAATTCTTTAGTAGTATCTAATTCTTTTAGGATGAAGGTTACCAAGTTCCATGTGCAACTCTGTAACTCTTTTGTTTAAGCAGTTCTGCATTATAATTCTTTTCCTTAAACTGCATCCATTCTGTTTCTCCCTAGCCTATAATTTTTGGAGCGCTGTCTATTGGTGGGGGAAATAGGTGATTTTACTGCTCAGTAAGTGATCATTATTAGTACAAGCTGCATTCCTAATGAGCTCATTCTTGCCACTAAAATCAATTTCATCACCTGATAGACAAAATTCGCTGGGTCTTTTGTTGGGATAGTTTGACTCTATGCCAAGAAAGTGCTTCTGTAAGGTCACTTTTTTCTCTTTCTGTACAAGAATTGATAGTTCTCCCTGAGGCCGGTGTTGGGTGGGGATGCCAGGGTTCTCTGTCCCTGCTCCCCTTCCCAGAGTGGTGACTCTAAGCTCTTTACAGGATCTCAACCACAGTGTTAACTTAATGTTGTTCCAGCACAGCTGTAAAGTGCACGGGCAGGAGTCCGACTTGGGTTCATCTCTCAATGTGGCTTTTTAATGGCTGTGTGTCCTTAATCTCTCTGAGCTTCAAATTCCTACTTTATAAAATGAAAATAATAAAAGCACCCACCTAGTAGTGTGGGTATAAAGATTAAAGGAGTAGGCAGGTAAATTTGCCCCACATGTGCCCAGTAAACATTAGTTACTGTCAATTACATCAACCACTGGGATAAAGGGACCAGGAGCAATAGCTATAACTGAGGTGGGTTAGAGGTCGGGAGGTGATGTCTCTGAGGCCACACAGTGAGTTGGTAGCAGAACAGGTGCTCCTAGTCCCACAGAAGTGCTCTACTCATCCCCAACTTTCCCCCTGGGGTTCTATCCTGTGAGGCAGGCAGGACAGGTATGATTAGTCAAAATAAAAACAGCAACAGCGGGCGCGGTGGCTCACGCCTGTAATCCTAGCACTCTGGGAGGCCGAGGCAGGTGGATTGCCTGAGCTCACAAGTTTGAGACCAGCCTGAGTCAGAGGGAGACCTCGACTCTAAACGAAATAGCTGGGTGTTGTGGCAGGTGCCCGTAGTCCCAGCTACCAGGGAGGCTAATGCAAGAGAATCGCTTGAGCCCAAGAGTTTGAGGTTGTTGTGGGCTATGACAGATAGGGTCTTATCTCCTTCTTTCTCAGAAGGCTCCTGGGTTCCTCTGCAAATGACCTCTCCTGGCCTAGAGGGAGCACCCCATGATGTGAGCTGTCCTTAGGGGAGGCTGCTGTGCAGATGGAGCTCCCATCCACCTGCCCTCTCCTCGACAGACTCTTATTTTTGGCTGATAGGGTGTGTGTGGGGGCGGTGGGAGGGGGGCAGGAGTGGGGCATACCAGCTTCTATCCACATTCAAATTCAAACAGGATTTACTTAGATTCTCCAAAGGCTGAGAAGGAGCATGCAGCTTACCTCTCCTGATCAGCCTGGAGTGCCATCCAGAAAAGGGGTACCAGAAGCTAGGCACCCAGCCCAACATCCTTCAGACTTCACTTCTGACAAGGGCTCTCCTGAAGGTCAAAAGAGGGCAGGAGGGCCCTGGCCTCTCTGTCTGGCTGTGGCCCTTCTGCCCTCTCCAATCCCAGGACCTGGGGTCTGCCAAAACAGACCCCTTGCCCAATGCCACTTTGCTGGAAACTATTTCCATTTGCTTAAACTCAAGCCAATCTTTGTGAGCAAAGTATTTTCAACCTATTTGTTAATGTCATTTCTGACAATGTTATAATGCATGGCTGTATTTATCACATCTGCGGGTTGGCATTGTTTTCCTTCGTTATATTCTTTCTCCCCCTCATTTTATCTATTTGCAAACACTTTGAGGACCTTTTAACCGGTGTGTCCCAAAAAACCTTTCTATTAGATTTAGTGTCATGAATGCAGTATTTTATTTGAGAGCTACTTCAGCCCCTTGCCCTGAGGTGCCAGCCTTTTTAATAGGACATCAATTACCAAGGCCCTTCCTTCTAAGCCAGAGGTTGAAAATTCTCTCCATAAAGAGACAGACAGTAAATATTTTAGGGTTCATGGGCCATCCAGTCCCTGTTGCACTATTCTATTCTACAAGCAAGCAAAAAGCTTAGACAATATGTAAATGATGGGTGGCTGTGTTCCAATAAAACTTCATAGACATTTTAATTTCACATAATTTTCACGAATCACAAAGTATTATCTCTCGAATTTTTAAAGAAACCATTACAGAGTGTGAAAACCATTCTTAGCTGGAGGATCATACAGAAATAGGCAGCCCATAGGCTCAAATTCACTGACCGTTGCCCTAAACCATCAATAAACCCAAGAGGATGGTGCCGGCCCATATGTAGTTGTAAGTGGTTTATTTTTTAAATGATGTGGGTCAAGCAGAACCCATTGAGAGACACCCCCTTGGAGGATCCCGAAGCAGAACCCCTTACAACCCAAATGCAGAGAATATAGCCCAAACCCACTGCCCAGAGGGAGGGGAACAGAGAACAATTTGGAGCTTGTGTTAGGCTGGAAAAAGCCTGCAATTGCTTGAGAGAAAAGGTAGAAACAAAGGCCTTGTAGAGGCTTTTCATACCCTGCATTAAAGTTAAAATCTAATTTAGATGAAAATGGATGCATAAAAATTAAATGTGCATGCGTGGCTTTCCTGGCTAAGTTGTATACCCTATAACGACAGCTTTACCAAATTTATTCCCTTGGCTTGAAAATAAAGATGCTTTTTGAAATTTGATTTTGTTGTTTTACAAATTGTTTTAGCTTTGTGAATAGTACAAACTCCATTTCTGATCTGCCTCAAACAAAAATAGAGCATTAAAGTGTTTAAGATTCAATCAAAGGCTTGCTGTGTGCGGCACAATATTAAAATAACGGAAAAATCAATTCAATTTTTATTTTGAACATGATTTGTCGCAAATAGCTTTCTAATAGATAACGCTGATTATATGGTAGTAAATGTAATTTATATATACCCAGCGCTACACCTTTGTCAGAGTCAGCATTAAGGAATTTGACACGTATGCAGGAGAACAATAAGTGTCAACTGAAATATACACCAGTGAGATATAAATGGGACGCTGAAATGAGCGATGCTGGCACACGCTATACTTATAAGTAATAATATGCAGCCTAAAGCAGCTTGGGTTTTCAAACAAGAACTCTTTTATGTTGTCATTTAAAATATCTCATATTTCTGAAGGTCAGGGATAAATGGCACTATTAGCATTAAAAGCTAGTGAAAGAAAAAGTAATTTGTTGTTCATTTAACATAACATTTTATGAAATAGCTTTGTAAAGTATTCATTTTCTTCCCCCCTGTGGAGGCTGAGCAGGCAGGAGGAAGATGCCTGACTCTCCACAGAGGCCTTTTTATGGCTCCTTTGTTACTGTTAACATCTTGATTCAGTAAGATCTTTGTGGACTTGTGCGGTTTGTACCTGGGCAGGTTAACGCTATAAAATAAAGACATCTACACAGCTGTGGTCTCTGCTGGCTTCCACAGGGCACTGCCCACATCCTGAGTTTGGTCCTCAGTGGTAGAGCTATTTGGCACAGGGATGGCCCTAATGACACCAGGGACATGTGGCAAGAATGTCAGAAACTGATGAGAGAGGGTTTTAACGTGAGAGACACAGATACTCAAGAGACAGAGGAGGGAGGCTCTTGTGTTTCTTGGGAACAGTGGCAGGTAAATCAGGATGTGAACTTAAATATAGTTGTGGGGCCATTTTGGGAGAAGTCAGCAGTAGAAACACACACAGCCATCTTTCACCAGCTGCAGGGCCTGAACCCCAAAGCATCGTAAACCTCATCCATCTGGGTGCCTGGGCCACCCTCTAAGCTTCCCTAGAATCAGTCAGTCAACCTCTCCCTCTCTCTACTTTTAAATTTAGTAAAAAAATTACAATGCAAAAAAAAAAAATTGACAAACACTGCTATTACTATCTGGAATTACCAAAAATGAACCTTTTATCCTATTTACTTCAAATCCTTTTGTAATGAAAAAGAAATATGACATTTCTGGGCATGAAGGATTCTAAATGGCCTTCTATGATATGTTTTGATGTTTTATACTGCATAGTTGGTGAGTGGCAGTATTTTGAAAATAAAAATGCATATAAGTAGTAATTTTTATACCTAAATGATACCTGCCTGATGCTCACTTTTCTCCTCAGCAGGGAATTTTGGGGATCTACCTCTGTCGATACTGATGGATCCTAGTTTATTCTTTTTCACTGCTCAAGTTATAGGTTGGTGGATCTGACAGGTGCAAATGCTATTTTGTTGGTTTCATTGGAATCACGATTACCAGCCACTTTGAATCTGGAGACATTCGTTACTTTGTTATTTAGTTTTCCTGTGGGTAGATCACCTACACACAGTTTCTTTGTCCATTTCTCTTTTGGGTTGTCTTTTTCTTTACATATTCTGAATCCTGATCCTATGTGGTGTCCACTTCAGTATCTTCCCTGAATTGTGGCTGCCCTATTTTTTTGGCTTTGGGTGTCTCTGTTACTCTTACAGAATAGCTCACACCAGCTCGCCCTTCCTGCTTCACTTAGTGACTGTTCACCGAGTTCCAGGCACCGCAGTGAGGGCTTTCCGTGCTCTATCTTACATAATCCTAACAGCCACCCTGTGCGGCCAGGCTACTGTTGTTCCTGGGAAAGTGCTAAGGTCGGAGAAGTTAAGCAACCAGCCGAGGGAGCACAGGTAGGAGGCGAAGCTGCCATTCAAGGCCACCTTGGCCTCATGGCAGAGCTGAGCGCTTAGGCCCCATATCACACTATGGGAAATTTACCAGCTAGAAAATGTCTCATTACCAACTGTTGGAAGGAAACCTATGAGGCAGTTCTCAACCTTGGCTGGAAATCTCCTGAGGAGCTTTGAAAATACTGGTGTCCCAACCCAGAAATTGTGGTTGGTTTAGGCTTCAGCCTGGACATGGGATTTTCTTTTAAAGCCCCACAGTGACTCTACATGGAGCCATGGCTGAGAATTTCTGTCCTGTAGTTTGTAGTTTATTAAGATCTAGAACATCTAGTAGATTTCAGACAAGGACCTATTTCATGGCACCAGGCTAAGTTTTTAAATATTACACAGTGCTTCAAGAAAGAGAATTTGGAAAATACAAAGAAAAAGAAAAGGGGAAAAGGAGGAGGAATCAAAAATCCCAACATATTGAGCTCAAGTACTTCAGTTTCATATGCATTAAAGGCCTCCCTGTAAAGGGAAGAGAGAGCTCCTTTACCTCCCTCACGGAATCTCAGGGGACAAATCACCTGCAATTCTCTTCCAGCACCACCCTGTTGTCAAAGTGCCATTCTCTATTTGATGAAGCTGTTTCGGGATTCTCAGAATTGAGCAGTGAATAAGCTCCATGCTGGCCCAGGTGCACCCTATCCCACTCTGCCTCAGGCCTTTAAAATGACACTGTTTACCTGGCACTTGCCTATTTAGTCATAGGAGCCCCAGGAACTAGTGGACTGTTGGGGTGGGGGCCAGGAGGCCAGGTTGGTATGTCCACCCTCTCCCCAGGCCCCAGCAGCTCTGTGCTGAGGAGGTGCCAAGCCCCCAAAGCTGGACACAGCCTTGAAAAAAAGACTACGTGGGCTGGAATATCAGGCTCCGAAAGGAAATTTGGAAACCTGGGCCTGGCTCCCTCACCTGGCCCTGACCAGGTGTGAGTTCAAGTGGTTAGAGCCCTTGGGGAAGCCACTGGGGTTATGGGCACCTATTAATGAGCCGGGCATAGGACAGCCAGATACAGGCCTGTGAGCTGCTTCAGGCCCTCCAATGACATCCCATTTCCTCCAAGAGTGAGGGATAAAATGAGCCAAATACTTGCATATGACAGAATATTCCAATTTGTAAATATTAAAGAAGACTTTAAAGTAAAAATTGTATTAAAGAGATGCCTAAAGTAGGCAAAGAATTTGGACAATTCACAGAGAAAGACAGATAAAGGTCCATTAAACGCTCAAAGGATGCTCACCCTCATTCACAATACAATCTATGCAAATTACGACGTAAGGAAAAGCATTTTTATCTATCAAATTGGCAAAAAGGTTTGAACCAATTTCATACGGTTCAATCTATTATATTGTTTTTAGAAGTGTAAATTGGTACAATCACTACAGAGGGAAATTTGGCAATATTGATCAAAATAAAAATTCTGAATAGTCAAATATATATAATCTAGAAAATAATATAAAAAGCATTAAGTGTATGAATATTTGTAAGAGGAAAATAGCAACTCCAACATACATACCACGCATACCTCTCAGTGGAATCTATGAAGCTGTATGAGGAATGAAGAAGTTCTTTCTGTACCATTAGAGACTAATATCTAATTTATTGTATTTTTTTCTTTTTGAGACAGAGTCTCAAGCTGTCACTCTGGGTAGAGTGTCGTGGCGTCATAACTCACAGCAACCTCAAACTCTTGGGCTTAAGCAATTCTCTTGCCTCAGCCTCCCAAGTAGCTGGGACTACAGGCGTCTACCACAACGCCCAGATATTTTTTGGTTGTAGTTGTCATTGTTGTTTGGCAGGCCTGGGGTGGATTCGAACGCACCAGCTCTGGTGTGTGTGGCTGGCGCCCTAGCTGCTTGAGCTATAGGTCCTGAGCCATAATATCCAATTTATATTAGTGAAAAAAGCAAGGTACAGAACAGTGTGTAGAGTATACTACCTCTGTGCTTGGACACTAGCGGTGTGGTGGGGTTGAGTGCGTGAGGTACATACATACGTATGTATATGCAGAATATTTCTAGAAAAAAACTCCAGGTTGTCTCTGGGAAGAACTGAGAGACTTGAGGGCAACAGTAGAAAGATACTTATATTTTGTAAGACTAGTTGACTGTTCATTTGAATTTTGTACCACATTCATGTTATTTTTTAAGCCCCTCTTCCTCCACACTGAAGGTGGATTTTTTTTTTTTTTTATTGTTGGGGATTCATTGAGGATACAATAAGCCAGGTTACACTGATTGCAATTGTTAGGTAAAGTCCCTCTTGCAATCATGTCTTGCCCCCATAAAGTGTGACACACACCAAAGCCCCACCCCCCTCCCTCCGTCCCTCTTTCTGCTTTCCCCCCCATAACCTTAATTGTCATTAATTGTCCTCATATCAAAATTGAGTACATAGGATTCATGCTTCTCCATTCTCGTGATGCTTTACTAAGAATAATGTCTTCCACTTCCATCCAGGTTAATACAAAGGATGTAAAGTCTCCATTTTTTTTAATAGCTGAATAGTATTCCATGGTATACATGTACCACAGCTTGTTAATCCATTCCTGGGTTGGTGGGCATGTAGGCTGTTTCCACATTTTGGCAATTGTAAATTGAGCTGCAATAAACAGTCCAGGACAGGTGTCCTTATGATAAAAGGATTTTTTTCCTTCTGGGTAGATGCCCAGTAATGGGATTGCAGGATCAAATGGGAGGTCTAGCTTGAGTGCTTTGAGGTTTCTCCATACTTCCTTCCAGAAAGGTTGTACAAGTTTGCAGTCCCACCAGCAGTGTAAAAGTGTTCCCTTCTCTCCACATCCACGCCAGCATCTGCAGTTTTGAGATTTTGTGATGTGGGCCATTCTCACTGGGGTTAGATGATATCTCAGGGTTGTTTTGATTTGCATTTCTCTAATATATAGAGATGATGAACATTTTTTCATGTGTTTGTTAGCCATTCGTCTGTCGTCTTTAGAGAAAGTTCTATTCATGTCTCTTGCCCATTGATATATGGGATTGTTGGCTTTTTTCATGTGGATTAATTTGAGTTCTCTATAGATCCTAGTTATCAAGCTTTTGTCTGATTGAAAATATGCAAATATCCTTTCCCATTGTGTGGGTTGTCTCTTTGCTTTGGTTATTGTCTCCTTAGCTGTACAGAAGCTTTTCAGTTTAATGAAGTCCCATTTGTTTATTTTTGTTGTTGTTGCAATTGCCATGGCAGTCTTCTTCATGAAGTCTTTCCCCAGGCCAATATCTTCCAGTGTTTTTCCTATGCTTTCTTGGAGGATTTTTATTGTTTCATGCCTTAAATTTAAGTCCTTTATCCATCTTGAATCAATTTTTGTGAGTGGGGAAAGGTGTGGGTCCAGTTTCAGTCTTTTACATGTAGACATCCAGTTCTCCCAACACCATTTATTGAATAGGGAGTCTTTCCCCCAAGGTATGTTCTTGTTTGGTTTATCGAAGATTAGTTGGTTGTAAGATGTTAGTTTCATTTCTTGGTTTTCAATTCGATTCCAAGTGTCTATGTCTCTGTTTTTGTGCCAGTACCATGTTGCCTTGACCACTATGGCTTTGTAGTACAGACAAAAATCTGGTATGCTGATGCCCCCAGCTTTATTTTTATTACTAAGAACTGCCTTGGCTATACGGGGTTTTTTCCGGTTCCATACAAAACGCAGAATCATTTTGTCCAAATCTTGAAAGTACGATGTTGGTATTTTGATAGGAATGGTATTGAGTAGGTAGATTGCTTTGGGAAGTATAGACATTTTAACAATGTTGATTCTTCCCATCCATGAGAATGGTATGTTCTTCCATTTGTTAATATCCTCTGCTATTTCCTTTCTGAGGATTTCATAGTTTTCTTTATAGAGGTCCTTCACCTCCTTCGTTAGGTATATTCCTAGGTATTTCATTTTCTTTGAAACTATGGTGAAGGGAGTTGTGTCCTTAATTAGCTTCTCATCTTGACTGTTATTGGTGTATACAAAGGCTACTGACCTGTGGACATTGATTTTATATCCTGAAACATTACTGTATTTTTTGATGACTTCTAGGAGTCTTGTGGTTGAGTCTTTGGGGTTCTCTAAGTATAAGATCATGTCGTCAGCAAAGAGGGAGAGTTTGACCTCCTCTGCTCCCATTTGGATTCCCTTTATTTCCTTGTCTTGCCTAATTGTATTGGCTAGAACTTCCAGCCCTATGTTGAATAGTAAAGGTGACAGAGGACAACCTTGTCTGGTTCCAGTTCTAAGAGGAAAAGCTTTCAGTTTTACTCCATTCAGTAAAATATTGGCTGTGGGTTTGTCATAGATAGCTTCAATCAGTTTTAGGAATGTGCCACCTATGCCTATACTCTTCAGTGTTCTAATTAGAAAAGGATGCTGGATTTTATCAAATGCTTTTTCTGCGTCTATTGAGAGGATCATGTGATCTTTATTTTTGCCTCTGTTAAAATGGTGGATAACGTTTATGGACTTGCGTATGTTAAACCAGCCTTGCATCCCTGGGATGAAGCCTACTTGATCATGATGAATGACTTTTTTGATGATAAGCTGTAATCTATTGGCTAGGATTTTGTTGAGAATTTTTGCATCTATATTCATGAGTGAGATTGGTCTGACATTCTCCTTTTTGTTTGGGTCTTTTCCTGGTTTTGGTATCAGGTTGATGTTTGCTTCATAGAATGTGTTGGGGAAGATTCCTTCTTCCTCAATTTTTTGGAATAATTTCTGCAGTACAGGAATAAGCTCTTCCTTGAAGGTTTGATAGAATTCTGGAGTGAAGCCATCTGGACCAGGGCATTTTTTGATTGGAAGATTTTTTATTGTTTCTTTGATCTCAGTGCTTGAAATTGGTCTGTTCAGGAGCTCTATTTCTTCCTGGCTGAGTCTAGGGAGAGGGTGTGATTCCAAATATTTATCCATTTCCTTCACATTGTCAAATTTCTGGGCATAGAGTTTCTGGTAGTATTCAGAGACGATCTCTTGTATCTCTGTGGGATCAGTTGTTATTTCCCCTTTATCATTTCTGATTGAGGTTACTAGAGATTTTACTTTTCTATTCCTCATTAGTCTGGCCAATGGTTTATCTATTTTATTTATTTTTTCAAAAAACCAACTTCTTGTTTCATTAATTTTCTGAATGATTCTTTTGTTTTCAATTTCATTGACCTCTGATTTGATTTTGGATATTTCTTTTCTTGTACTGAGTTTAGGCTTAGATTGTTCTTCTTTTTCCAATTCCATAAGATCTCTTGTGAGATTGTCGATGTGCTCTCTTTCTGTTTTTCGAATGTAGGCATCTAAAGCGATGAATTTTCCTCTCAAAACTGCTTTTGCAGTATCCCACAGGTTTTGGTAGCTTGTGTCTTCATTGTTGTTATGCTCAAGGAAGTTAATGATTTCCTGTTTCATTTCTTCCTGCACCCATCTGTTATTCAACAGAAGATTGTTTAATTTCCATGCTAGAGTTGAGTTCCACCTTTAGTGCCTTATGGTCTGAGAAGATACAAGGTAAAATTTCAATTTTTGTTAGAGTTGAGTTCCACCTTTAGTGCCTTATGGTCTGAGAAGATACAAGGTAAAATTTCAATTCTTTTGATTCTGTTGATATTTGTTTTGTGTCCCAGGATATGATCAATTTTGGAGAATGTTCCATGGGGTGATGAGAAGAATGTATATTCTTTATCTTTGGGGTGGAGTGTTCTATATGCATCTATCAAGCACAGTTGTTCTAGGGTCTCATTTAAATCTCTTATATCTTTGTTTAATTTCTGTTTAGAGGATCTGTCCAGCTCTGTAAGAGGAATGTTAAAGTCCCCTGTTATGATGGTATTATCAGATATCATATTGCTCAGACTGAGTAAGGTCTGTTTCAAGAATCTGGGAGCATTTAATTTGGGTGCATAAATATTTAGAATTGAAATGTCTTCTTGTTGTATTTTTCCCTTGACCAATATAAAGTGACCATCTTTGTCTTTTTTGACTTTAGTTGCTTTAAATCCACATGTATCTGAAAATAAGATTGCAACTCCTCTTTTCTTCTGAATTCCATTTGCCTGAAAAATTGTCTTCCAACCCTTGACTCAGAGCTTTAATTTGTCTTTTAAAGCCAGGTGTGTTTCTTGCAGACAGCAAATGCATGTCTTGTGTTTTTTAATCCAGTCAGCCAATCCATGTCTCTTCAGTGGGGAATTCAAGCCATTAACATTTATTGAGATAATTGATAAGTGTGGTAGTATTCTATTCATCTTATTTGGTGAGAGTCCATTGCTTAGTTTTATCTTTTGCATCAGTGTGGAGGTTAGGTTCTGTCCTTTAATTTCTGAGTTCTTACTTTGCTGCTGATCCATTGTGGTGGTCAGTGTGCAGAACAGGTTGAAGTATTTCCTGTAGAGCTGGTCTTGTTGTGGCGAATTTCCTCAATGTTTGTATATCTATAAATGATTTGATTTCTCCATCAGTTTTGAAGCTTAGCTTAGCAGGGTATAGAATTCTGGGCTGGAAATTGTTCTGTTTAAGTAGATTAAAGGTAGATGACCGTAGATTAAAGGTAGATGACCATTGTCTTCTTGCTTGGAAAGTTTCATTAGAGAAGTCTGCGGTCACTCTGATGGATTTGCCCCTGTAGGTCAACTTGCACTTACTCCTGGCAGCTTGCAGAATCTTTTCTTTTGTCTTGACTTTGGACAGGTTCATCACAATGTGTCTTGGAGAAGCTCGGTTAGAGTTGAGGCGACCTGGGGTCCGATATCCCTCTGAAAGCAGTGTGTCAGAATCTTTGGTGATATTTGGGAAATTTTCTTTTGTAATATTCTCTAGTATGGCTTCCATTCCTCTGTTGCATTCTTCTTCCCCTTCCTGGATTCCTATAACTCGTATGTTGGAATGCTTCATAAAGTCCCATAATTCTGACAGTGAACGTTCTGCTTTCTCTCTCTTCTTTTCTGCCTCTTTTACTATCTGGGTTATCTCAAGAACTTGGTCTTCTACCTCTGAAATTCTTTCTTCTGCATGGTCTAACCTGTTGCTGATACTTTCCATTGCATCTTTAATTTCCCTAATTAACTGTTTCATTTCCTTCAGCTCTGCTATATCCTTTTTATATTCTTCATAGCATTCATCTCTTATTTGATTATGTTTTTGGATTTCCTTTTGGTTATTTTCCACTTTATTAGCAGTTTCCTTCATTGTTTCCATCATTTCTTTCATTGTTTTCATCATGTGTATTCTAAATTCCCTTTCTGTCATTCCTACCATTTCTGTATAGGTGGAATCATCTGCAGTAGCTCCCTCATGGTCCCTTGGAGGGGTTGTTCTGGACTGGTTCTTCATGTTGCCTGGAGTTTTCTGCTGATTCTTCCTCATGAGTGATTTCTTTTATCTGTTTCCTTGCCCTAATTTTCCTTTCACTTCCTCTTGCTCTTTAAGTTCTCGTGCCTGTGGACTAAGGGTTACAGGACCAGAAGGGTGAGAAGGATGAAGAGCAAAAAAGGGATGAAAGAAAGGAGGACCAAGTGATAAGAAAAATAGAGAAAGGAGGGGGGTTGGTAAAAGGAATATTGACAAAAAGAAGAGAGGCACAGAAAGAGGGAGACAGAGCAATATAGGTGTACAGTAGGGTACTTTGACACAACCTTAAAAAAAACCCACCTTCTGGGGGTGCCCAGTTGGGTGGTTCCCTTGAGGTCAGCAGCTCTTTGCTAACCTGATCAGACACAGTACCCCACCTCCACCAAGTAGAGAGGAAAGACAAAAATGCTATAAATCAAACCAAAACAAGCAAACAGAAAACTTTACGGGATAAAATTGGGTGAAAAACCAAATAATAGTGGTAGAAACACTAGCAAAAATGAAGTTCTAGTTATTGAAAAAGGCAGCAATGGGAAATTATAATTAAACTAGAAAAATTGAGAAAGAAAAGGATCTGTATGGAAAAGGTTGAAATTAAAAAACAAAACAACATCAACAACATCAAAATAAACAAAAAAACAACCAAACCAAAAAAACAAACAAAAAAAAAACACAACCAAAAACAAAGCAGTATGTATATGTTATTGAATATTGTCTGGGAAACACGTGGTCTTCTGGGGTATGAGATGTTAATCACAGTTCTGATACGATTAGAGACTGCTGATTTCTCAAACCCCAGCAGGTAGACACCCTAAATCTCTCTTCAGCCCACTTAAAAGGCACTTTGAACTTGTAAGCTTGCTGAGCAGAAGCTTTCCCAGGTAAGTGCTTGTCGCTGGAATCACTGCTGAAGTGGCTATCCACTTACCCAGTGTGCCAAAACCGGTCTCACTCTGCCCCTGAGGGTTAGGGCTGCAAGGCGGCTCAGACCCCACCCTTAGGCTACTTGGTCCCTGGGTTACCAGCTCCCACCCGATTCTAGCTCTGCGACCCTGAAGGCGGAGATTGCGGGGGCAGATGGCTCACAATGGCTCCCTGTGACCCACAGCCAAACACTATTAGCTCCATCTGGCTCAGCAGCTCAGACTGGGGCCCTAGACAATGGCCAAAGTTCTCCGCACTCCCGCTCAGGCTCTCCCCAAGGCAGTTCAACTGAGTGCCAAGTCCAAAGACACCAAAACAGTTCATAGGTAAGGCCTTTCTGGTTTGCAGTCTTGCTGCTACTGAACTTACAGTTGCGGGCGGGTTTAGACGGATTGAATACACGCGACCACTTGCCGTTTTTCCACTGTTTTAGTCCTCCTCTTGGGGTCCAGAAGTCTCTCACTGACTCCCTGTATCCTCTCAGGGGTGATGATAGGCAGATCCCACCAGCCAGAGATGCCTGGAGTCCTATCTCCCCAGACTCACGGTGCCCAGATGCAAGGAAGCTGTTACTTGGCCGCCATCTTGCCTGAAGGTGGATTTTAATCTGAACCTTAATAGCGTGGAATTACACCTGCCACAAGCTGCTCTCATGTGATATCTACTCTGTCCCCAAGGATGTTAGAAGCTGGTGGGCAGAATATGGGAGCAGTCAAGCAGCAAGTCTTGGCTGACCTTTTCAAAGAGGACAGAACTTAATTTTCTAAGTAAATAAAAAAATACATTAGAACAGGCCACACAGAGGGTCTAGTCAGAGAGATGGCGGTGGACGTGGGTGGATGGGTAGTTCCAGGCGTTACCTGTGGCAAACTTGGTACCGTTTCGATACTCTTCTCTGGGATGTGATCCCACGATGTGAAGAATGTCAAAATAATAACCTCAAGCCAAGTGCATTAAAAAATTTATTACGATAAAGGGACAAGAGCTGCTCCACGTTTTTAACAAGGGTAAAGAGTCTGTAAAACATCTTCCCGCACAGTGTCATTGCCACAAAAATTGTACCTGTGGAAGAAAACATTTTCAGCATGAGGCTCTTTTGTTCGTGGAAATGTGACGACAGGTGAGTAAATAACTTTAGGTAACCCCTGGGCTCAGCATCGTTTGACCGAAAAGCTCTGCTACACCAGGTAGGGCCCAAGTGATTCTTACTAAGTTAACCTGCTCAAAGAACATCCTTTCCTTGTGGGCACTTAATGGGCTGAAAGTGAACCAGCCATGTGAAACTAAAGCTTTACAAAGCCCCCCTTCCAGGGGGCCTGTTGCTTCTGGTTTAGCAATGAGCTCCAGGGGTCAGGGGCACCCCAGAATAGCCCAGGGGGGACTTTCCCTGGCCAGTTAAGATCATGGAGGATCCCTCATACACATCTTCTGGAAATAAAACGTGGCAGCCAGTTTAGAAACAGTCGAGCAGTTCCTCTAAACAGACTTATCATATGGCCCAGCAATTCTACTCCTAGGTATGCACAGGTCTGACAATTAAATTCACTAACTTGCCACCATGTTGACAGCACGTACACACGACTCAGGAAAGTTTCATTCCCTTAGTATGTCAGTGCCTACAGCTGTGTTTGTGTGGAGCTGTGGCAGGGTCTTACACAGTGGCGTTTATCACTGTTGTTGCATGTTTTTGTGCGCCTTCACCTGTTTTTACGTGTTGGAGCTTGCATTAGAGCAAGGGACAGACATTAAATTTCTTGTTAAACTTGGCAAGAGCAGAAGTGAAATCAGGGACATGATAGTCCAAGTTTATGGCGGCAATGCCATTGAGAAAATGGCAGTGTACAAATGGGGTAAATGTTTTTCTGAGGGGGGAGAGTCACTGATGAAGAGGGGTCAAAGCGGCCAGGAAGAAGCAGAACTCATGGAAACATGGAAAACATATGTCAAATTATTTGTCAAAATCCCCAGCTGATTGTGAGAAGCATAGAAGTTCCGGTAAACACTGATAAACAATTAGAAAAACCTTAACTGAAAATCTTGGCATGAGAAAGGCGTATGCAAAAACGGGCTCTTCTATCACAATAACGTACCTGTTCACATGGTGCTGTCTAGGAGGGAGTTTTTAGCTAATAAACATACAACGGTTGGAATGTGCCCTCCCTACTCACCTTATCTGGCCCTCAGTCACTTTTTTCTTTATCCAAAGATAAAGGTAATATTGAAAGGAAGACATTTTGATGACATCTGGGACATCAAGGGTAACATGACAACAGCTCTTTTTCTCCATTCCAGAAAAAGAATTCCAAAATTACTTTGAATGTATGGACTAAGTACTGGTGTTGGTGCAGACCTTCCGAAGGGGAGTACTTCAGAGGTGACCATGGTGATATTCAGCAATGAGGTATGTGGCACTTTTTCTAGGATGAGTTCATGAACTTAATTGTCAAACCTCATATACACAAAAGAATGAAAACAAAATCTTGTATATGAACGTTCATAGGAGCATTATTCATAACAGCCCCAACGTGGAGACAATCAAAAAAGACCAGCTACTGATAAATGGAGAAATAAAATGTGGGGTTTCCATGTAACAGAATATTATTTGTCCATAAAGGAGAATGCGGTACTTAGACAAGAGCTGTGAGTGAACTTTGACAACATTATTCTAAGGGAAGGAAGCTAGCCACAAAGGCCTATGAATGTTGTGTTATTCCATTTATATGAAAAGTCCAGAATGGGAAAACCAATGGAGAAAGAAAGTAGATTAGTAGATGACCAGGGCTGGGGAAAAGCGATGGGGAATAGCTGATGGGTAGGGGTTTCTTCTAGAGGTGGTGAAAATGTTCTAAAATGTTCTAAAATGTGGTGATGGTTGCACAACTTTGTGAATATACTCAGAGCCACTGAATTATATACTTTAAATGAGTGAATTGTAGGGTGTAAGAATTATGTCCCAATAATATTATTTAAAAATAAACACGATGATGGAGGGCTATCTATCATTCCATGAGATGCAGGGCACTTCCAGCCTCCTCTGGTCACAACTGTCTGTGTTCAAGGGGGACAGTGTGGCCAAGCCACAGGGGTTAGCCAGAAAGTAGCTCCTTGATGAGGAAGCCTGTGTGTGGGGGACTCTGGTGTTTGCGATCTACAGTGTGTGATCTGTACTGTACTTAAGAACAAGAACCACCCTCACCCCCACTTAAATATGGTGAAATCTAGACACCTTGCAGTGCACCGCAGTGCCAGACCTCACAGACTTCTCAGTTCCCTGTCCAGCTGGGTGAACCGGGGGCCACTGCGGAAAGAGCACTGGACGGCACATCAGTCCTCGGGCCTCACACTATGTTCTGGCCTTGAAAACAGTAGTTCCTCCCCCTTCATCTTTGGTTTCAGTTACCTGCATTCAACTATGGTCCAAAAATATTCAACAGAAAATTCCAGAAATAAACTATTCAAAAGTCTTAACTTGCACATTATTCTGAGTCGCACGATGAGATCTCACACTATCTACTCTGTCCTACCTGGGGCCTGAATCGTTCCTTTGTCTAGCACATGCACGTATGTATAGGAAAAAACATAACATACATAAACAGGGTTTGTTGTTGTTGTTGCAAAATCTGCAATTTTGCACATCCACCAGATGGGGGTCCTGGGACATATCACCCATAACACTAACTGTGATATGTGATCCCTCCGACGGTGTACTCAGGAGCTGAGAGTATTACTGCTTTTACAGCCAGCAAAGTTAAGTCATGCAGCTGAATAGGATCTTGGCATGTGTTTTGAAAAGATTTTGAAGTCCAGTGTAGTTTTCCTTTAGATTCCCTACCTGGTCTTGGACAAGACAAGTTACTCAACACTTCAAATCTCAACTTTCCTCATCGTAAAAGAGTGCGGTTGAGAAGTAACATCGACATTTTCCAAAATCCTGTTTTCTGACTATCCTCTTTCAAAGTGTTCTTCTTTCTTTGCATGTTTTAAAACAGTGATGTTCCCTCCTGACCCAACATAAGATTCTATTCCCTCAGAATGAGAACTTGCCACAGATTCCCAACACAGTGTATAACCCTCTCCTGCCACAGTCTCCAAACAAGCCAAATGACATTGGCTAACTGAAATCAACTCAGGTTTCCCCCACATGCTTCCTGGGCATTGGCCTTATTGTTTGAGATGAAACAGTCTCATATTTGCCTATTTCTGCAATGACCACAACCACTGCCTTATCCCTGCCAAGGTGAATTTTGTCTAAGGAAAATGTTGTTTGATTTTTCAAAGTAAATCAGATGGATAATGGAGAGTTGAGATGAATAGTTGGGTAGATGAATGGACAAATGGGACTACAAAAGGATGGCTGGATGGCCAGTAGGATGAGGAGACAGAGTCTAGCTGAGTGGGTGGGTGGATGAGTGGATGGACAAATGGTTTAATGGATGCACAGAAAAATACAGAAGAAAGGAACGTAGATGGGAAGGTGGGTGAATGGATGGGCGGATGCATTGATGGACAGATTTATATATCAGTATGAATAGTCAGCCTTAGATGGAACAAAACATACATACTCAGTCCCGTTGGCACCACTTTGCACTGTGATTTGGGCAGCCCCCAGTCTGGGCCGGAGGAGATTTATAACATGGTTATTCCAGAGGAACTTAACCTTCTGGATTTTTCCAACATTGAGATCCACATCAATGTCACGCACATGACTTGTGTCTGGTTTGAGGGATCCTCTGAAAATAAAACACAAATGTCTTATCAGCTGGATATATAATACATAGGATGATAGCAACATATTGTTTCTCTAAACAATGGCTGCTGTTACTGGTTTTCTGAAAATACATCAGATGACTTCATATGCATCCAGGGGCTTCCCAAACACAAATGTATTTGTACACAACATACCTTTTAAAAATATTGGATTCCAGATTTCCACTGCTCTAGTTTGTCCCTAAATAAAAATCAAATATTTGGGGTGGTATATTAACCCTATAAATTCTCTCTACAGAACCAATTGATGCAATGCCTTATGTTCAGAGACGCATGCTTTCAACCAATGCCATCTGTTAGCGTCTCACATGTAGCCCAGGAAGTTGTCAAAGAAATTTAACTCAGCATGAAAATTATTATGCAAAAGTTAGTGCAAAAAAAGAATCTAATTTTACCACACAGGTTATGCATTTGCCCAGCCCATATTTACCAAACACTGCATAGCCTCAGCAAAAACCAGGTGCCAAGCCACATAGCAAGGAGCAGCTGGCCCTAGGCTTCATGTGAACCTGTGTGGGGAGATGTGCCATACAGATGTGTGTGGCCTGAGGAGAGAGTAATGTTCATAAAACCTCAGGTGACTGACATTCGAAAAAGGAGTTAGCAAGCGACTCATTTTAAATAGAGTTCCCTGTTTCTGGGCCTCACTCTTCACATATGTAAAATGGGATGATTGCACTCTTAGATGCTAAATCAGACTTATTTCCAGCTCAGACATTCTAGGATTCAATGGTTCTCTATAACAGATGCCTACATTTACAAAGCAGTTTATACCCAATCTTTTATGAACAATCTATTTATAGAAAGTGGGAAGGGGGGGTGGTGGGTAGAGGGAGGGGGATCAGTGGGATCACACCTGTGGTGCATATTACAGGGGTATTTGCGAAACTTGCTAAATGTAGAATGTAAATGTTTTGGCACAGTAACTGAGATAACACCGGAAAGGCTATGTTAACCACTGTGATAAAAATGTGTCAAATGGTTTATGAAGCGAGTGTATGATGCCCCATGATCATATCAATATATACAGTTATGATTTAATAAAAAATAATAAATAAAAAAATTAGATTAAAAAAATAAGAACAACAAAAACAACCTAACAAAGGTTGTGATCTAAAGCAGTACTGAAAGGAAAAAAAAATAAAATAAAATAAAAAGACTGGGTTCTGAGATTTTTTTAAAAAAAAAAGAAAGTAGGGTTATTTTACTTTATTATTGAACTTACCTGAAAATCTCATGTTGTTTTGAGTTTCCATTACTCCCATACAAAGAAATCCTGATGTATCCACTCACTTTCTTTTTTCCAGACAGCGTGACTGATACCTTATATCGCCAACCTGTCCAAAGAAATAAAATCAGTTCACTGAACTCATCTTACCCAAAAAGTGAGCCAACAGAAGTAAAGTATTAT
This sequence comes from Nycticebus coucang, assembly GCF_027406575.1. Taxonomy (NCBI): domain Eukaryota; kingdom Metazoa; phylum Chordata; class Mammalia; order Primates; family Lorisidae; genus Nycticebus; species Nycticebus coucang. The sequence goes on along the minus strand of NC_069782.1, from coordinate 145,389,670 downwards.
CATTCCAAGCTCTGAATACTTCATGGGTGAGAGGTAATGGCAGATGTGACTTAATCGAATTCCTGGGAACCGGAATTCAGATTCTAGGTGGGGGTGAGGGACTCAGAGGGAAGTAATTATTAGAGGTCAGCCCAATCCCTTACCAACACAGTGAGGCATGTGCCCTTGGATGAAAGAAGGACAGCTGTGATTGCACATGAGTTTCCTGACTGATAAATGGTGCAATGGACTGAATGTCTCTGTCACCCCCAAACTAATATGTTGAAATCCTAACTCTCAGTGATGGTTTTAGAAGATGGGGTGTTTGGGGGATAATTAGGTCATGAGAGAAGAGCCCTCATGAAAGATGAGGACCCAAGAGCCCTCATAAAAAGGACCCGAGAGTTCTCTTGCTCTCCTTCTGATATGTTGCAGTGTGCACCAGAACCTGATTGTGCTGGCACCCTGATCTTGGGCTTCTAGACTTCATAACCCTGAGAAATAAATTTCTGTTGTTTATAAGCCACTGGTCTATGGCATGTCTGTCAAAATGACACTTAAGTGTATTACGTGTCATTTTGTCACTTTCCTTTTCACTTAATATGCCTTACAGCAGTGGTTCTCAGCCTTCCTAATGCCCTGGCCCTTTAATACAGTTCATGTGGGTTGCGACCCACAGGTTGAGAACTGCTGCCTTAGAGGTTTTCTGTTTGCAGTGCATAGAGCTATATCCCGTTTGATGATTTACACACAGTTTTTAATAGTATTTAGCCCTTAGTCCAGGAGCTGGTGAACATGTAAATTTTCCCCTCAGTCTTTTAATATTAAGGATAAATGAACATTCTAGAACATATCTTCTTATGCACACATGCAAATATTCATATTTTTATATCATATGTTCTGAGAAGCAAGTGACTGGGTTAAAGGAATATGCATATTACAGACATTGCCAAATTGTTACCTTCTATGATAAATAGTGTGAGGATTACACGAAATACCACATGTGAAAAGTGTTTTGCAAAGTGCTATGTAAAACTCCCTTGGAAAATAACTGTTCTTCTCTTCAGCCATTATATGGTATTATTTGTGGAAAATGAGTCTTAATGATTCTACTATCTTTATTTATTTTTTATTATTATTAAAAAAATTGTTTTTATTTTGAATTTCAGCTTGCTTGTTCATTCTTCTTCGTTTGAAGTACTCTTTGTTTTTTGTTCATTTTCTTTCTTCTTTTTTTAAAAGTTCTTCTTCTGGCAATGCTCTGTCCCGTTGCCTCCCCAGTAGCTGGGATTACAGACGCCCACCACAACGTCCAGCTGTTTTTGATGTTAGTAGAGATGGGGTCTTACTCTGGCTCACTGCTGCTCATACTGGTCTTGAACCTCTGAGCTCAGGCAATCCATCCGCCTCGGCCTCCCACAGCGCTGGGACTACAGGCTGGCCATATTTATTTATTATTTTTTATTGAGACAGAGTCTCACTTTTGTCACCCTCCGTAGTGTGCCATGGTGTCATAACTCACAGCAACCTCAAACTCCTGGGCTCAAGCCATCCTCTTGCCTTAGCCTCACTAGTAGTTGGGCCTACAGGCACCCACCACAACTCCTAGCTATTTGTTTTGTTGTTGTTACTTAGCAGGCCTGGGCTGGGTTCAAACCCACCAGCCCAGAGCATGTGGTTGATGCCCTAACCACTGAGCTATGGACACCCAGCTTATCTTTATTTTTCTAATGAGAAGCTGGGCAAAACAACAGCAGCAATAATACAAGAGCGTGTGGGGTGTGTAGCAGGACTGCTATGATAGATAATCATCATGCAGTGACTTCTTGACTTACAGTGACGTTGCCTCACGTTGCCTGCTTCTGTCACCAGATGCATCCCTCCTGCCACAAGGGCGGGTGGGCAGACATGACCCAGCCTGGGCTGATCATTGTAGTCTCCTCACTTGACTTAAGAGTATTGAGTAAAGGGGTGAACACGAGACCCAAAACAAATTCCATTCTATTACCCTTACATTACAGCTTAAGCTGGTTGTAATTGAGTTTTCCTTAAATGCTACCAATGATCCTGCCTAATAAGGCTGGTGCACCTTTTAAAATTATTTGCAAGAATTCTAAGTGAGTGAAATGGAAACTTACGAGTAAAGTTACCACTTTCTCCTGTGTTCAGGAAAAAGGTTTGTCCCACAGCACTGGTTTTTCCCTTAAATTGGTCAGCATAGTGCCCCATTTGGGGGCATCCTTCACTTGGACAAGGGAAACAGCCATTCTAGTGGGGAGAAAAAAACTTATAATTTTTTTGTTAGTGCAGGCCTTTGACTCAATCAATTTGTCTATCTATGTATCTATGCACCTATTTATCCATCCATCCATCCATCTACCCAACCACCCATGCTTTCACCCATCCATCACCCATCCTCCCCCATCCATCCGTCTGTTCTCCCACCCATTCCTCTAATCCTTGCAAGTGTCCATCTACCCACATGCACCTCTGCAGCCATCCTCAGAACTGTGCATGGAACTGTGCTAGGCCCTGCAGACTACTCAAAGAAGACCCTTGAAAACTTAAGAGTATAGTGAGGGAGACAACTCATACCCAGGAAGTAGTAAAATTAAAATATGAACGAGGAATGCAAGACTATATCTCTAGGGAGAAGTAAATAGGACAGATAACACGTTATTTCAAAAGAAAGGAGGAAGAAAAGATCCATAACCATTTTCACTTTAAGGTGAGTTCTTTCTCAAGACTAGGAAATACCCAACTGGGGCTCCTCAAATGAAAGTTCATTAATTGGTGTAGAGGGGGCAGTTTGCTCTCTTCAAATTAGGGATATGATCCCTTTATGCCACAGTATCACTGTCCTTTATTCTTTGACCTCACACCACATCCAAAATGCATGATGTGCAGAGCTATTTTGTGATTTGGAAAGCATAGGCGAGGACTGAGACCAGGTTATTGTCCATGCCCCGGCAATAATGAACACAGCCATGGCTACTCCCTGAACACACACAGATCTTAGGATCAAATACCACGTCCTTTGGACCTTAGTTCAACCCAGGAACGTCAAGGTCAAAATTAGTCTAGAAAGACAAAATGTGTTTAAATTTATTTTTATCTTTGAGAAAAAAGTATTTTAAAATAACAAAGTTTTGCAATTCCCCCCACCCCCGGCAATGTTATAATTGATTCAGGTAAGGATCCTCAACAGAAACGCAAACCTTTCACTGGGTTTATGGTTGGGGAACAATATCACCTAATATATAGATTTCTTACATATGGGAAATAGTTCTCTGGCAGACAGCACCTCACCCAAGTCATTTATGTCATCAAATAGTGGACAAAGTGCAATCAAAAGAATGACCTATACTAAGAAGGTCCTGATATCACCCATTAGAGCAAAAAGAAATATTCAAGTAATTTCAGAATGTGAGATGTTCTACAAATACCCACTCTGGAATCCTTATAACTGCCAATGTCCTGGAAGACTAAGAAAAATGGGAAACTGTCCTTGGTTAAAGGAGACTACAGAGATAATAAATGCAGTGCAAGAAAAAGAAGGGAAGGAAAGGAGGAAGGAAGGAAAGGAGGGCACACAGACACACAGCTCTCGAGGACGTCATTTGGGTAACTGGAGAAGTTTCAATGTAGACTGCATATTAGAAAATATTAGCGTCTCAAAGTTAAATTTCTTGAATATTGTTCTATAGGACAATGAGTGCTGACTCATTTTTGAGTAGAGTTGTCATGATGTCTTTAACTTTCCATAATTAAGAAAAAAGAATACATTTTTGTACATGTATCAAATGTGCATCCAGGTGATGGGTGTACAGGTGTTCTTTGTGCCCTTCTTTCAACTTCTGTGCAGATTAGAAATTTTTCTAAAGGAAAAGCTGGGACCCTACACAGGGCCCAGCACAGTCAGTCTGTGTCTCCCCCTTCCCACCCACCCTGCTCTTGGAAGAAGGCTTTGGGAAGCCCAGAAGTTGAATTATCTCCTGTAATTAGTTACAGAATTACACCTGTATATTCTGTTCTAAGTCAAAGGGACAAAACACCATCAGGGCCACCAACATCTTCCCCGGGCTCTCTGGGGTGACCTACCTCTTGAAACTCATTGTAGGAGGCACAGGGGTATCCCAGAAAGCCATCAGGGCTGAGGATGCTGCTGGAGTAATACTTGTAGCTTCGCAGGTGATTGCAAGCTGCAAAGTCGCGGGTTCCTGAAAGGCAAAGGACGTGGGAGTTCAAAGGAGGCCTTTCACCTTTGCAGTGTAGACCATTCTGACCCAGTGAGAAGTCACCTCCACCTTTCAGAGATGGCTGTCAGCATTCCTGAACACTCAGAGGCATTGGCCAAGCAGCACCTCGTCAGAGCCAGGCAATTGTTGAGGAGTGACAAGTTCTACCCAGCACATTGATCTGCTCCTGTAGGGGCCACGCACTGACGGAGAATGAGTGAGGAGGGCTGGGGGCCTCGATCAGGGTGAGGGAGACAGAGAGAATCAGAGAGTCAGAGAGAAACAGAGAGGCAGTGAGAGAAAAATAAAGAGAGGAGATAGATTCAGAGAGAGAGGGGTAAAGAGAGAGAGGGAGAGAGACAGCAAGAGACAAAGGGTCAGAGAGAGAATATATATGTAAAGAGAGAAAGAAAGAGACAGAGACGGAAAGACTGACAGAGAGGGGACTTTTAAAGGGGACCCTACACAGCCCAGCCAGTTGTTGCACCGAGGCCCAAATTACTTGGTCTTCTGATTTTTCATGAGAAGTGAGAATCTCAACTTTTACACGAAAATCCTCCCATGCTCAGCAGTAGCAGTGCACCCCCATTTTCAAAGCAGTTGTTAGGTTCTGCTGACCCACCCAGCCCCATGTAGATCACATCCTACCCATGTGTGAGGACGCCAGACCTCAAGGTCGGGCCTTTCCCATGAACCAACCTCTTCTGGGTCTGCGGCCTCAGGCTGAGAAATCCCTCCTCTGTTCTGTGCTGGGCACAAGGCACAAGGAGTGGACAGCCAGGCCACTGTGGCCTCCACCAGTCCTTCACTGTGTTTTATTCACCCCCCTTTCCTTTCAACTAAAGTCCTCTTGCTTGGAATTTTTTTTTCATTGTGGCTACTTGGTACAAAACTTTCCATGCGGAAGTTCACAGTGACCCTGGACACAGCTGGGGACCAGTCTTGGGGGTCAGGTGGGCTTCCTTTCCTGCTCACTGAGGCAGGACACCCACTTTGGGCCAGGGTGGACCCACCATCCACAGTTTCCAGTGGCTTCCTGCCACAGCCGGGTTCTGTGAGCCCCCCGCTGGTGCTCATTACCAGACAACAGAACCTGTTTCAAACTTAATTGTTTCCTTCATCCCAAATTGCTGCCCAGGGACCCCATAATGGAGGAGAAAGTGGATTTAATTGTTCCTCAGTGCCCAGCATCTGGGTGACTCAGCAGGGGACACAATAGAAACACACTCTGGTGTTTCTGGGCTTTTGCACTCTAAATTGCCTCTCTAATTAAACCTAGGCTCGTTCCTATTATGTGTGCCTTGCCTGTCATTTGTGGGAGGGGGCAGCTATTAGTGTGACTCTGGTGCTCTTTCAGGGAGCAGGGAGCAGGGAGCAGCCATGTCTTCCCAGAAGCTGCCTGGTACAGAGCTGCGTTGTTTTGCCGGTGGAAGCTGGCTGTCGCTATCAACACTGCTCTCTGGCATCAAGTGCGTGGAATATTAAAATGCAACACAAGACCACTGAGCTCAACTTAAGACAGTATGTAGTGATTGCCTTGGGGTGGGGCCCTGAGCAGAGTATTCGGGTGTCTAGAAGGCCCAGGGTACACTCCTTTGCCTCTGGAAACTCCCATCTCAGAAAAATAAAGACAAGTGAAATGATCAGGACCCAGAATCTCCCCTTTAAGGCAGGAGATTGAAGTCTGGTCACCAGGGAAGGGGCAACAGAAATATCCAAAGGTCAGAACAAGGGGCAGATGATATACATGGTGCCTTGAGGCCACCTAATGCTAGGGGCATGGATCCTGGTCGCTCAGATGAACAGAGACACACAGCAGCCACCATGGGTCCCCAGACCTCCAGCGCCCCCGCCCGCCACGTGCACCCCAATCCCTCCTTTCTGCTCTTCTTACCAGCTCAGTCCCCTGACGTTCCTAGCACCCTCACAACAGCAACCAGCAAGAAAGTCAAAGCCCTCTGAGCCTGTGCTTGTGCCCTGCGGTTCCTCAAGGAGCAGCTGCTAAAAGCAGAGTGGGCAGCCAGACCCACAGGCAAGTCTTTGCCAGTGTGCCCATCCAGCCATCATCCCAGCATGCTGACCACTGGGAGAGATGGCATAGGATAGGGTATGGGATAAAGCCTTTATAGTCAGACACTGGGCTTCAATATGGGGTGGGCTTGGACAAGCTGTGCTGCTTTTCTTATAGTAACCATCACCTCGCACTGTTGTGAAAACGCCCAAGGCATAGTCCATTGCTTCGTAAAATTCTCAGCTCAAAAGATGAAGACAAATAAGATAATCAGAGCTCCAAATCTCCCCTTTTAGGGAGGAGAGTGAAGCCTGGTCTCCAGAGAGAGGGCAACAGAAATAGCCAAAGGCCAGAAGAAGGGACAGTTAACATAGATGGTGCCAGAAGTTCTGGCAAATTTAGTATGAGGAAGGCCAGACCACACATTTTGCTTTCTCTCCAAATAGGGCAATTGCTGTCTTCTTGAATTCACATACCTTCCCATATTCCGTTTATGTCAACAATGGTTGAAAGGATATTTTTCTGACATCCAGGCATTTCTTTTCCTCCATTTGGAAAGAAATCCAGGTGGCCCACCTTTTGGCTCATTCCAAAACCTGAAATATTTGAGCAGAGGTGAATAGGAAGTTAAGTGGTCCCAAGTTGGATTGTGGCTACTGCGAACTGCTCAACTCGTTTCAATCAGAGGGACACACTTCTTGGCAGAGTATCCCCTCTGCGCAGCCATACTTGCCTTTGGCTCTGCAGAAAGTTCTCAGAGACGGGGACTTGGCAAGATGAGGAGGAAGGATAGAACAGAGGAAGTGAGATGGGGAAGCTGGACATACAGGTTGGCATGTGTGTCTGTCTGAGATGCTCTGATACCTTTACGCATCATACCAGAACTAGTGCAATTTTTATGATCTCATTTATTTTAAAATTCTAATTTCTACATTACATTGCTATATTGAAAGCCATAGCATAATGGTTAGGAGTTTTGGTTTTTGAAGCCCACAAGTCTGTGATCAAATCCTGGTTCTGCCTACACACTTTGTGATTTTGGGTCATTACTTAACCTTGCTGACTGAGCCACAGTTCCTCAGCTATGAAGTGGTGGCAATAGTACACATTTTTTAGAGTGTTACAGGGTTAATGAGCAAATGTGTGCAAAATATTCAATGCAGCACATGGTAAACACTCAGTAAGTATAAAACATCATCATCATCATTAAAACATACCCTTTATTGGCAAGTTCATGAATGGTTACATAAGAAAATACTGGGAAAAGGGCACTGATTTTAGAAGATTTAAATGAAGAGATGATTTAGTCTCCAACAAAAAACAAACTGTAACCAAAACTTTGACAAAGAAGGAAAAGATGCAAAAGTTACTTTTGTATTTTGCAAGAACTGGTCAAGTATCAAGAATTCTACATCTGCCACTTTAGTTACTGGTAGACTGGGGAAGGCTCTCGGGTTTAAGGCTTGAGCGACAACCTGCTATATACCATAGCAGTGTTTTGTGTCTAATCTGGAACACAGGCTGATACCACTGGCACTGTACCAGCTTTTTATTTTGAATGGTTGGTGCCCAACCCCTTCCTGGAGTTACGCATTTGAATGCCCCTCCCTATGCAGTTTGTGCTTATGTGTGTGGAGCGGGACCGGGACCCAGTGTCATCAATTCTAGCCCTGGTCATCAGGAGATGGGATTGAGGAACTCACCTAGGTAAGGGACTATGGGAGCAGAATCTGTGTGAATCACATCCACAAACATGGCATCGGATGGGTCCAGCCGAACCTCCTCGGGCGTGCCCTGGAAGCATGGTTCTGCCGGATCCAGCCCTGAAAGGGAGGCGTGGACAACATGCACTCTAAGAAAAACAAGGGTCTAAACCCCATGCCCACAAAGGGCCCCATACTCCAGCGGCTGTGGTGCAGGACATTGGGTCTGCTGCTCCTGGTCAATGTGGTGGGGAGAAGGGACAGAAGGTCAGGAGTGGGGACACTGCCTGCGGAAGAGCATTTGGAAATCCCTAGTGCCTGGCTCATGGAGGACCGGGGGAGAACTCTTGCCTCCTACCCCGTTTCTCTTTTCCTTTCTGTCCTCACATATTATCCTGGCCATTGCTCTGAGAGACGGCAAGCTCCCAGAGCCCGAGCCCGAGCCCTGCACACTTGTATTCCTTTGCATCTTCGCTCATACTGTTCCCCAGACTGCTGTGCCCTTCCCCACAGTCTTCCTTCATTTAAAATAATCTTTCTGTTCCCAGACCCAGCGCAAAAACCACATGGTTCACATGGTTAAATGGCAAATCTAAACCCTTTCCTTTCTCAGCCCATTCTGTACACATTGCATTATTTTGTATTTGTTTATTCTGCTGTGGATTTTATTTGCCTACTTGGTTTTCCGCCTTCTGGACAAGACCATGGGTTTTCTGAAGAGGTGCCATGCCTGTGTCATCTGTGCCCAGGAAGAGGGGGCCACCCACCCATCTGTATTCTTGCCCTGGTTCTGCTCCAGGCTAAACATCTGTCCTTTCTGAGTTTCAACATCCTTATCTGGAAAGTAGGAATAACAACAACGCTCTGCCTTACAGGGTCACTGCGAAAGCCCCATGAAAAGATGTAAGAGAAAGAACTTGGCAAGCTGCAAAGTTCTACATAAAAGTAAAGTATTCCCCTTCCCACCCCCCCCACCTCCCCCTTATCCAGTGCCTTGAGCAAAAGGATGTTGGAGTCAACTGTTTGCTGAAGTTACATACTAATTTGGCTGTGCAAAATAAATAGTTGTGTCTTTGTCTTGGATTCTGCCTAGTGATTCATTCATTCATTATTTACTGAGCACCTTCTACACGGAAGGTGTCAGCGAGCCTCTTTCATTTTCTGACTTCGCCTGGCCCAGCAAAGACATTCAACAAGTTTTGTGGAACTGATGAATTTCATCATCTCACTTTAAAAATTTTTGCCTAGTAATGATAACCCTGAAGGTATGGATTTAATGTGCTAGTTAAATAAGTTCTTTTTAAAAAATAAATGTATTTGTATTTATAATCATCTGTTTTCTAATACACATTAATTAATTTTAAATTGAAGTCCAGCATCCTCTAAAATCCGCTCCCGGAGGACCAGTAGGGGCGCCCTTCGGCGCGGGAAGCGCACGGGCTGCAGCTCCAGGGGACCCCGGCCCGGCCCGCACCCCTACCTGTGATCCTGCCTACGTGGCCGCCCAGCCTCCTGCCTGCCTCCGCGGCCGCGTGCGCGCCCAGGCTGTGACCGATGAGGTGCACGTCCTCGGGGCTGTACCCCAGCTCGGCCTGCGGAGGGACGGCCCATCAGGTCCCACCGTACTGCGTGGGGATGCGCCGGTGGGAGAGTGGGGGTGGGGCGGCCCTTGCCAGGGAACCGGCAAGACCCGAGCTTGGAACTCAGGAGGAGCGACCACCGGCTGGGGTACGCGAGTCCCAGGGGCAGGCTCGTGCCCGCTGCAACAGTGCTGACCAGCGGCCACCGCGCCAACTGCAGGTCGCCACCCGCCACCTGCCGCCGCCTCCCAGGCAGGGCTGGAGCCTGTGTGGGTTGAGCGTGGGTGGTGGTCTGACGTGGGCTTCCCAGGAAAGACCCTGGGAAGGGTCTCCCTCGGATGACAACTCATCTTCCCGGCCGGGCAGCGCCGCCCGCGCTCTAAACGGCCTGCAAGGACGGCCTTTCTTTTAAAGGAGAAACGGAGGCTGGAGGCTATTTTGCCCCAGCGGGGGGCGGCTAGGAAATAAAGCGGCCTGGTGTCTTCAGGACCTTAGGCAAGGGAGGAAGGTCGCAGCTTCATCTTAGCGAGCTTTCTGGGTTAGAACCTGGGCTGTTTGCTGCCAGCCCCTCCCTGCCCACCCGTCCTGGGCTACCTCTGGCTGCAAATGGGGCGTCCCTGCCCACCTCTCCCCGCCACCGCGCCCATGGGGCGGGCTCAGGTGGTGTTTTACCGACAGCACTTGTATTAAGTAGGCGATCTCTGCCCCCACGACTCGGATGTTGTGCACCGCTTGGGTGTACTCTGTCCGGGCCCCGCGCCTCCAGTCCACGCAGACGCAGTTCACCTTCTCCACTTGAAACATTTTCTGGGGAAGACAAACAAGGGGCAAAAAACCAACTTATAAACAGAAATAGGAACTCGTATCCATCAAGCAACTAGCTTGAGTCAGAGCTTTAATATTCCTTCCCACCTTCATAACTTCCTCCTCCTGCGACGCTGGGAACTCGCAGGCTAATACCTGCTTAACCCACGTGGGAACTGGACACTGAGACCTGGGACCGGTCGGATGACTTGGCTAAGGTCTTGGAGATGATTACGGACACAGCCAGGTCAAACAGACCAGGTAAAAGATCCAGGTGAGCAAACTGGTGACCCAATAAAATGTCAAATTCAGCTCCTAAGTGGCACCTTATGCAGCTGGTGGTGCCTGACTTGGGCAGTGCAGACAGAGGGCATTGTCATCATGCAGAATAGCACCACCGTTCTAACAGATAGTTGTGCTTTAGAGGGCAACATTTAAGTGCTTTTTTTTATGTCATGCAGGAATTTAATATAAACTGTCAGGGATAAATGCCAGGAAGCTTGCTGTACTCTCCATCTGGGGGAGACTTCCAGACTGGACTCTGGGTCTCTCCGGCTTCAGACAGGACAGTGGGCTAGGAATTGGTAGGGAGGGAGAATTTAGCTGTGGGTGCCCCTGAGAACCAGGCTTCCTTGGTGTCTTTAGGATGGACCCATCTCTCCCCAGAATAGTTCCTTTCGTGGTCTCAGGGGGAGTTGGGGTGCAGAGTTGGGGCGCTGCGTTGGGAGGGCCATCGAGTGGCCAGGTGAGGAGGGGGGCTCGCACCTTGCACATGTCTGACAGCCAGCTCTCCTCCCCCTTGTCTATGAAGCCGTGGATGATGAAGCGTGTCTTACGGTCCAGGTGGAAGTTTGAGGCCTTTATGGTGTCTGGATCAGTGGCAGTGATTAGCTGGTTTAATTAAAAAAGATCCATTTGAATGTTGCCCTTTCCAAGCCATGGGCCTATTAAAGACAGTCTCAGGAGGACTGAGGTCACAGGTTCAGCTCCCGAGAAGCTGAGTCAGACAGTACAAGCTCCTGACCTGGGTTTGTGGATAGAATTCAGAAAGTCCAAGTTCACAGACTTTCTGTTTTCATTAACCCCTAACTGAAATCCAGTATTTCCATGAATCATGAAATTAAGTGACAAACCACAGTGGTGTTAGCCACATCCATGACTCTGTCTCCGATTGAAATCATACACATTTTTTAGATCACGTTATAGTTATTGTAGGTATCTCAGAATATCATTTATATTCACTATTTTAAATTACGGTAGTTATTAGACCAACTCCTAGATCTTGTTAGTGAGATAGTAAAGCAATACATATATTACTATATCACATTTTATATATATATATATATATATATATATTTTTTTTTTTTTTTTTGGTAGAGTGCCGTGGCGTCACAGGGCTCACAGCAACCTCTAACTCTTGGGCTTACAGGATTCTCTTGCCTCAGTCTCCAGAGCAGCTGGGACTACAGGCGCCCACCACAACGCCCGGCTATTTTTTGTTGTTGTTGTTGTTGCAGTTTGGCCGGGGCTGGGTTTGAATCCGCCACCCTCGGCATATGGGGCCGGCGCCCTACTCACTGAGCCACAGGCGCCGCCCCACATTTTATATTTTTAAATGTTTTGATGTAATTGGTTTCTTTATAATACAATATATTTTATGTATTTAAAAACATTGTCCTTAGAAGAGGCTTCCCCAGAGAGGCTTCTGTAGAGAAAAGGTTAAGAATCTCTGGGCCTGAGCATTAGGCCTGAGGGCAGATTCAGCTCAGTGGAGCTGCTGGACTTTAGAACAAATTCCTAAACGCCCATGGGCCTGCTCAGCCCCCTTCAAACACCCCCCATGGAAACTAGATGCCAGAAGGAAGATCGCAAAATAATAATAGCACAGTAACCATTTCTAAGCAGACTCAACAGACACCTGGCTCTCTAAACTGTCAGGGACCAGAGCTATGAACTGTTTGAATTCTTAGCAAAATCTTCCTTGAAAGTGTCTCCTGGTTACCTCCAACTTCCTGGAGCAAGCCTGTCTGCTTCCAGCTGGCAGGTCTTGTGGGAAGGGTGCTCACAGGGGCCGCATCTTTTCTCTTTTATGGTTAAGTGCCCTCTCTCCCCTACTTGTCTTCTAGTTCCTCAGAAAGGATCTACACCCCCTCACCCTGACGCTGAGGGCTCTTCTGCCTCCTCTGCTGGGTGTAGAAAAGAGACAGATTCTTCTGGGTTTCTGCATTAAGGCTGTGCACACTCTCCTTTTCCCAGGAACAAAGAGCTGATGCTGGGCAACCCCTGAAGTTCTGGGCACCAGTGTGTGTGAGTGTGCACACTTTTGGGTTAGACATTCATAGATTTCATCAGACAATCAAGAGTTTATGATCCCCAAAGCTGAGACAACTGTAGGTCTAACATTGGTGCGAGAGCATCACCTAGAAATTTCCAGGAAAGTGACTTATCTCCTAGACAGCCATGTGAAGACTCCAGACTGGGGCCCCAGATACACCCACCATGCAGTCATTACATGCCCACTCTTACTTGGAAGTTGTTGGGATTTTCATTTGTGTACAGAAGAAAACGGGTGTCAATGTCCTTGGGGGCCCAGGGAAATAACTTTAAAGGTCGCTGAATGATTTCTGTCCATGGTTTTTCATCAGAAAAGCAGCCAAGAGGTTGGTAGCAGATCTCTCTCCCTAGGGCATAAAAAGCCACAAACAGGACATTTGTGAGATTCTGGAAATGAACAATGTCATATCTACACAGGTAGACTCTGCGGGACAGATCCTAGGTCTGGCTAAGGCCAATGCTGGTCTTTATCTTTGCCAGCAAGGTTTGCAAAATTCTCATGGTGAGAAGAATCACCTGGGGTTGGGGACGAGTGTCTCCATTGCCTAGGCCCCTCCCTCAGAGATTCTGATTCAGAGGGTCTGGGGTTAGACCCCAGAAACACATATTTAGTAAGTGCCCCTTATCTTTAGGCACCTTGAGGATTCGTTGATCTACAACCTGCTGCCTTAAAACTGCCTCTTTCAGGAAACTCCCAGCTGGCTCTTTACATGGTCTCATCAAACATCAGGTATTCAACAAGCTCTTGTATCCAGCAAGGGCTGTGCACACACGCCTACGCCTTCCCTGGCGTTTGTCCAATTTGCATGTCTTCATGTCATTATTTTATGCACATTTTTTCAAATTATTCCCTGCCATTTCAGATTTTCCCTGCTGCTCTTTGGAAAGGTGAGGTTCTTAAGAACAGGAATGAGTTATTTGTGCATCACACTGTATGTAGTAGGGGCTCAGTACATGCAATTGATGACCCCAATATTCACATTTAAGTCTGAGGGGCTTTCTGTGTCCATGACATAAACATTAGGAGGAGGGACATAATTCAAGTCCAGAGGGTTATAATGGGTCTTCCCTCTTAGGCTTTCTCAACTCCTAAACTGACTGCACCGTATTGATCAATCGTTCAAAAACCAGTAGTAGTTAATAATTGTTTACTGCATTTTAGTTACCGCACTAGTGCTTTACCAGGATTAAGTCTCATAACACTAATAGGGAATTAGCGTTGTCTCCATTTTACAGCTGAAGAAACTAAGGCCCACAGAGAGACCAAGTAAGCTACCCATAGGTCACAGCTGGTGGTGGAGGCAGGGTTGGAGACCAACAAGTTTAATTGGAACTAAAGCTAGAAATTGAGGAAGTGCAAAGACCAGTCAAATACAAATCCTGAACTGAAAGGGACACTTGGAGGTAGGGCTGCAGGGGGGGACCGGCAGTTAGGTCCTGATGGCAAATGGAAGGGCCCAATGCCAGGTAAAGGCATTTGGATTCCCATAGGCAGAGCAGGGAAGCTCTGAAGTGGATGGGGCAGAGGCCGTGGTGTTGCTATGCTTCCTGAAGTTGTGTTGGGGACCCGAGTGCAGGTGCCTCAGAAGCAGGAGAGCCTGGGAGAGGCTGGGGAGGGTGTTGGCAGTGCAGGGGCAGAGAGCGGCCTGCTCTGGTTATAGGCATTCTAACCTAGGATGACAGTGGAATCTCAGCAGAGGTAGGGAATGGGAGTAGGGGTGGTGTCCAAGGCTGGTTTGGGACAGTGAATTTGAGGTATGACCTGGTGGGGCTTCCAACTTAGGAGGACCAGAGTTGACCAAGAGGGAGGCCCTGAGAAAGGGAGTGGTACCGAGGGCGGGTTGAGCCTGAGGAGTGTCCACATCTAGGGCAGGAGGGGCAGCAGATCAGCAAATGACCCCAAGGGGCAGCAGATCAGCAAAGGACACCAAGGGGCTGGAAAGGGCTGAGGAGCCTCAGTCAGGAGCTGGATCTTGCCTCATGGTCAAGATGGGAGGGAAGGCCAAGAGTGGGCTGGGGGTGCCCAGGAGACAAGGAGTAGGGGCACAAAACGGAAGATAGGTCCACCCGGGACCTGAGGAGACTATGTCTGCTCTAGCAGGATGTGGGGCCAAGCCAGGCAGGGTCCTGATGGGACAGGAGGGGGTGGGAGGTAAGGTAGCCCTGGCAGAGAGGGTGGGAGGCTCTGGGGTGCGTGCTGTGAGGGGATGGGGGGGTGAGAAGTAGGCTGGGGATGGGGACCTGAGGGCAAGGGAAGGGATTTTTGCTTTAGGACAAGTAGAGCTTGGGTATCTGTATCTTCACTGGACAGAGCCAGACAAGAGGGACAAAGGGAGAGACAGAGATAGTACCAGAGAGGATGGCGGGCAGGCGCAGTGGGAGAAGGGTGGGCTTGCCTGGCAGGACTGGGCATTCCCAGGGGTGTTGGGGTTCAGCAAGTACACCCCGCCCTCCACCTGCCTCACAGCCAATAGGGCCTTTGCAGGAAGAAAGTGGACTGAGCAGGAGGGTCACCCAAGATTATCCATGTCCAGCACGTGGCTATGGGTTTGCCTCAGAGTCAACACTCCCTGAATGGCAGTAGCAATTTTTTTCAGACAATTCTAATGTTCTTAATGATAATTATAATTATTACTATTCAGCCTCTAACTGCCTCACCAAAGGCCAGTGCAGGCATGTCACTTTCTCCCCACAAGGGTGGTGGCAGCATACTCACCTCTGACTGTGGCCAGCAGGAGAAAACTGACTGTCCAAGGCAGCAGCATCTGCACGGGCACAAACACAGATACATCTAGTCACCGTGTGAGGCTGGTGGTGACAGGACCCACCCAGGGCAGGAGGCCTGGGGCACGCATGGGAGAGCCAGTGGAAGAGATACCCAGTGGCCTGGGCCCCACGGGGCTGTCCCCTGAGGCGGGGACCTTGAGGCTGAGGCACACTTGAACCCCGGGCTCAGGGACTTCCCCCGCAGTGGTTTTCCCCTGTCTGGGCACGCCCCTCTGGCAGCCAGGCCTCCCCAGCCCTGCCAGTCCCCCTGCCCGAGCCTGGCTGTGACTTACTGCGCTACACCAGAGCTTCCACTCCAGGCCCCGCAGGTTGGCTAAGGCCTTTTATAACCCGGCTTTATCCTTTGGACTCCTTAGAGGAGAGGCCAGGGCAGGACAGATAGGGAGCTGAACATGGGCGCTTTGACTCTAAGTTATCATAAACACATAAAGCCAGCTCAACCCTGGCAGGCAGGACTCTTGATAAAGTAAGATGTGAGGAAAGGAAAATTGACTTTGAGGATGGAAAAAGGCCCCATTAGTCTGACTTTACAGGTTTAGTTGCCAAAAGATTGTGTTCTCAGGGTGCTAACTGGGAGACACTAAGCTGTACATAGCACCTTGGGATCAAAATCCCTTTGGACACATGAACCCCAAACCCATCACTTTACCTGTTGATCTTGACAAATTCTGCAGGGACAGGGAATCTGAAGACTTGCCGCTCAGTGGAAGTGAGTGTTTACTAAGAGACATACATGACTGACTTACTTTGGGGGTGGGATTGGTGGAGAGCAGCCCCCTCCCCACCCAGTGAACCTAGACAGAAGATAAAATTGAAAGCAACCTTACTGATGGAGAAGGTTGAATAGAATAAAATGAACGCAGTTCGAATACCACTTTCTTTAGAAATAAAATAGTTTATTTTAAAAGTATTTTTGAGCTATATCAACTGTACTTTGACCCAGAGATAAGAATTGGAGGTGTTTTCTTTCCTTCATTGCCAGCAGAGAACCTGGGTGAGTAGCCTGGTGACTTTTCTCCATATTTTAAATTGGCATATAATTCCCATACACCAAAGTGCATAGATCGTAAACTTAAAAGTCAAATATAATTGAATGAATTTTGACAAATATCTATTCCTATGCATATGCCTCAGATCAAGATGTAAATATTTTCAGCAGACAGACCTTTCCACCACTACTCCCATAACAACATTCTGGTTTCTACCACCATAGGTCACTTTTATCTGTTCTAGAATTTTACATAAATGCAACGATACAGAATGTGCTCTTTAGCGTCTTGCTTTTTTACACAAAAGATGTTTCTGAAAATCATCCCTGTTCTTACATATATGAGCAGTAGGTTCTTTTTTCTTATTGCTGTATAGTATTGACATAATTCTGGGAGAGTTTATCACAGGTTGTTTAGACATTCTTCTGTGGGCGGACACGTGAGTTCTTTCTAGTATGAGGCTATTACAAACGCTATTGCTAGAAACTTGTAGTCTAGTACCAGTCTTTGGTAGACACACGCACACTTTTCTCTTGGATTTATACCCAGGAGCATTGTGGGTCCTGGGCGTGTGCATGCATAGCTTTGGGAGATGTTGCCAAACAGTTTTTCAAAGTGGTTACCCCCCCCAGGTGAACTCCCACCAGCCCTCGGGTGGGAGCTCTGCATTCCACTTCCTGCTCTTGATCAATCCCAGAGGCACTGAGGTTGCCAGTAATTTCCTGAAGGTTTCAAGTGTACAAAAATAGCATGTGGGGGGTAAAAACCCCTTCTGAGAATTCTGAGGCTGGAGGTGAACAGTGTGGAGATGAGGGAAGCTGAGGAATGAACTTCTCTATCTAAATGGGGTTAAGCAAAGTGAAGGTTTATGGAATACAGCGAATCCTGAGTGGGGTCACCTATCCCTCAGTAAATCCAGACACTGATGTTGCCCCCCGACTACCCCTGAAGTGTTCACTAGCTGAGGCTTGACACTCAGGCTTATAAGGGACCCCAGTGAGGATCCTGGAATGACAGTACTAGGCTGAATGAAGTCCTAGGCTCGTGGGACCAGTAGCTGCCTGCAGCTCTTGGGAAAATACCCCAACTCCTTACCACAGCCCTTAGGGTGCAGTGTTATCCAGACCTTCCTTCCCTCCCTGGCCTCACCAGTGTCTCTCCCTAGCGCACTAAGCTCCAGGTAGTCTCTGGGAAGTGCCCATCTCACGGCCTTTGGGTATATTTTCCCCCTTCCCCATCTAATTCAAAGTCATCCCTCAGAGCTTAGCTTACAAAGAAGCCTTTTTAAACCCTTGAATTGAAACTAGACCTTCATTAACATCTCTCACCACATTCCATATCTTTCCTGTCATAGAAAATATACCGATTGATAATTGTATTTCCATGATTATTTGTTTAAATCTTGCCTTGATAGAGGGTTGAGGTCTGTATAGCCATTAATGTGTTACCAGAGCCTTACACCTAGGAATAGGAGATGATTAATATTAATAAGTATGTAAGAATGAAGACTCAAAGGTTAATGACTCATGAGGTTGGTGAGCTGGATACCTACTATTTGCCTTTCCAGTTTCCTGCCCCTCCTTCTGTTCTGAGCCCTGTGACTGCTTCTGTGGACTGCCTCCCTGGGCTACTTGGCCTTGGCCTTCTGGTTGGACTCAGTCAAGGAGGTACCAGCAGAAGATCAGAGGCAGAAGGAGGAAGAGATTGGATTATTGATTCACTAGGCTCTGACAAGTGCATCTGGCCACTGGGCTCTCCCCGAGAGAGAATGATCTCAGTTGTGGCCTGTGGTCCATCTTAGGTGATTAGCTAAGCCTTGGGCACCTACCTTTTTTGACTCTATATTCCTAATGAAGATTTCTGTTTTTATTAGGAGAAGGTTTTGGATTGTGTATTTCTTTGATTTTTGGCTTTTGCCACCCATATAGCAGCTAACCCATTCTGTAATTTGTCACCTTTGGTGAGGTTTATCTAAGGAGCTTTTGGATAGTCTAGTCCTATCATCCATGCTCACCTGGCTACAGCCACAGGTTAGTTCAGGAATCCAGGGAAAATTTATCACCTGACTGGCCAGTGGTGTTTCATCTGGTCAACTCTCCACCCCAGAGGGGAGAGCTAGAAAGAAGGGGAAGGTTATATAGTTCCTTCAGGCAGGAAGTAATTCTTATTTTCAGATCATGAGGTTCTGTTCTAAAAGCAAAAGCAGGTCATGACCACCCGTACCTTCCAGGGTAGATTTGCTCAATATAAGGGAAACTTTCCAAAGGTTAGATTAGATGGAAAATAAATAGGGTTTTGTTAGGGGGGAATGAGTTCCCTGCCTCATTTGAATGACACGGCAACTCAAGTTGAAGTCAACAGAAGTCAGGTGAGGGTTGACTTAGGTAATGTACTTTCAAAGTCATTTCAAATCTTGGATCCTACAAGAACTTTTGAAAACTACAACGTGGAGAGAGGATGCCTTTCTATTCAATGAAAAGACATCCTGAAGGAGTACATCATTTAAACATGGTTTTAAAGAGAATAAGCAGTAACCTAAGAGGTAATGAACAATGCCGAGATGATGAGAAATAAGCTGAACAAACACATTTGGGAAACACGGCCTCAAGGTCGGGTATTGAGGGCCATAGGAGACAGCTGAGTATGGGAAAGGAATTACATAGTGGTGGATCAAAATGTATCCTCAGATAAATGGGAATGATCAAATCCAAGCTCTTAGTTCTGTAAAACACTCAAGAAATAGAGTGTCTTGCTGAATTCTCATTTTACAGCTGAGAAAACAGAAAACCAGGGGTAAATGGAAGAGTAGGGCCTTGATCTCACCTCTCCACTTTCTACTGTGGTCTCTCCTCTGCCAGGTCTCAGTTTGTTGATCTGTCAAATGGATGGAATCTAGGCTGATCTAGGAAAATTGAAACTGTACCAAGCTGACCCCAAAGAGGGCTGAGTAACCCTGTTATATAGCTACTGGTTGTCAAGGGTTGAGGGAAGCCGAGGGAGGCACAGGGGGTGCTCCTTGGCAGTCCAGAGCCTGCCTGGTCTAATCCACAGGGTGACCCACGGCAGACCAGCTGGACTCCAGGCTGCCATCCGGAGGTGCTCATTCACGTCCACCTACCTCTGCACGGCAGCCATACCAGCTCAGTTTCCCTCTCCTCTCTGGGGCGCTGAGAAAGGCCCAAGGCTCTGCCAGCTGTTTGCTATGGGAAGGGAGTGAAGGGCAGCACCTGTGAGAAAACTCACTTGTTGACCACATGGTTGGCAGCTGGTAGGTGGTAGAGTCAGGGCCTAGATGAGCACTGCCAGCTGGCACAGCAGCTGTCTAGGAGGTGGGGGGACTCAGGTCTTCCTTTACTCACATCTGAAACCTATTTGTCCCTGTACTTCACACTTCCTGTGTCTGTCCCCTCTCCTCATTCTCCCTGCCTCCTGCAGCTGCCATCACCTCTTTCTAGGCCACTGCATCTCCCCACCAGGTCAGCCTCCCCCCACTTCCTCCTAGCTCAACCCTTGGTGGCTCCTCATTGCTCAGGGAGGCATGATTCTTGGGTCGGTTTACTCGTTCATGTTCATGTTTATGTGGCTAAAGTGTTCTGGACACTCTTTCAGCCTTGAGGGTACAACAGTGAACAAACCATGCTCCTTCCCAGCCTTCCTGGGACTGATGGTCCCCTGGGGCACAGGCAGTGATTACCCTCAAATAGGTAATTACAAATGATCAAAAGCACCAGGAAGAAAAAGCACGTGAGGAGGGCTTATATGGGTTACAATTTGGGCTTTAACAGAATAACTCTGTGGAGGGGGGTCAGAATTTATGTGGAGTCCAGGCTCCTAAGCTGGCCATGCAAGGGTGGCATCTTAGTCTGTTTGTGCTGCTATAACAAAGTACCTGAGGATGGGTACATTGTTTTGCCATGTATAATGCACACTTTTCCCCCAAATTTTTGAGGGAAAAATAAAGATGCTCATTATACATGGGTAGGACGAATTCTGTATCTATATAAATATTTGAAATTCTTTTATTTATGCTTATGCATTAAAAATGTAACTTCAGAAAGCAATAACAATATCTATATGCAAAATAATACCCTGGAATACGGTCCCTGGTTTTGTTGTATTTATGACGAACCAGCAATGAAAGCCTTTTTGGCTGGTGAAGAGCTTGTATTTCTCTTCATATACTTTAGGCAGGAGCTAGCAATGTAGCTAATATTTTTACAGAATTTCTTTATAATATTAAAAAAAACTACCTAAATATAAACAAATACAACTTTGAATTAAAAATTAAAACAAAAGTTTTTTTGTGGACGTTTGGGCCAGAAACATAAGTGCACATTTGTATCCTATTATAAAGAATAGAAATTTATTTCTTACAGGTCTGGAGGCTGGAAGTCCACGATCAAGGATTTGGTGTCTCGTGAGAGCTGCTCATTGCTTCCAAAATGATGCCTTCTTGCTGCGTCCTCACGTAGTGAAAAGGGACAACCAAGGATCAATGCCATGTCCTCATAGGAAAGAAGAGATGGAAAGGCCAGGCCGCTCTCCAAAGCTTCTTTCATAAGGGCATTGATCCCATTCACAAGGGCAGAGCACACTCATGGTTTAATCATTTCCCCAAAGGCCCCACCTCTCAATAGCACCACAGTGGGGATGAAATTTTGACATGAATTTTGAAGGGACAGAAACATTCAAACAACAGTAGTGGACACCTACTGCTATGGGTTGAATTGTGTCCCTCCAGAAAGATTTATTGGAGTCTTAACCCCCAGTACCTTAAAGTACTGACCGTGTTTGGAGGAAGGGTCTTTACAGAGGCAATCAAGTTAAGATGAGGTTATTAGAATAGGTCCTAATCTAACACGATTGGCATCCTTATGAAAAGGAGAAATTTGGCCTGGCACAGTGATTCACGCCTGTAATCCTAGCACTCTGGGAGGCCAAGGAATGGGGTTGCTTGCGCTCAGGAGTTTGAGACCAGCCAGAGCAAGAGTGAGACCCTGTTTCTAAAAATAGCTGGTCATTGTGGCAGGTGCTTGTAGCCTCAGCTACTTGGGAAGCTGAGGCAGGAGAATCACTTGAGGCTAACGGTTTGAGGTTGCTGTATGACATTACAGTACTCTACAGAGGGTGAGAAAGTGATACTCTGTCTAAACAAAAAAAAAAAAAGGAGAAATTTGGACACAGAGACACAGAGATACACACACGGGTGAATGCCTCATGAATATGAAAGCAGAGATCGCCAAAGAAAGTCCAGATTACCAGGAAATATCAGACTGTAAGAGTGAGGCTTGGAACAGATTCTCCCTCACAACCCTCAGAAAGAACCAACAGTGATGTCTGTTGACATCATCATCTCTGACGTCTGGCATCCAGAATTTTTAGACAAGAAATTTCTGGTGTTTAGGCCTCTCGGCTTGTGGTAGTTACAGCAGCCCCACAAACTAAGAGCCTCCATCTAGTCTCTGCTCAGCTTCCCTTCTGCCACTCCTTTGATGCCTTCTCAGCTAATAATTGAGTATATTGAAGGGCTCACAATTCTGGAAAGAGGCTGCTTTTCTCTTCTGAGTTTTTGTCAGGTATGTCCCAAGCTCATTTCTCCCAGCTCCTCACCAGCACATCTACCCCTTCCTTCCAGGTCCCAGGGCAAACTTCCTCTGTTCTCAAAGTGGTGACACTAGATATCTCTTCCACATTTTTGGTTCCAGACCATACTGTCCAAGATTTCTCAGACCTATGTAGATATGTGAACTTTATTTTTTTTAAAAAAGTTCTCAAGACCCCCTGGAATATTCCTATTGATCTCGTTTTATTAAGCATCAATTCAGGAGACAAAAATTCTATGGCAAATTATAACAAAGAGAAAATTTTATTTGTATAACTTGTAAAAAAAATACATGATCAGAGAAATGAGAACACAAAATTAATAATTTCTCAGAGAAGAGTATGCAGGGGAGCCTTGGGAGATAGAGACTCTTGGATGGTGGCAGATGGTCATCTGCTTGCACACAGCAATCACCTGTAGGCTTTTGAAAATAGTCTGTGGTTTATAATTGCTTTTAAATCAATCAGGATAGAGTATGGAAGTAGGTCACCAAAATGATCCTGGAAGTAGTAGGCCCTCCCCAGAGAGCCCCACATTCCCATCTTCCCAAGTTAGAGTGTTTGGGCTGTGGATCTATGAGCTAAACTTGGACTCCCCAGGCATCAGGAAGTAGATGCCAGACAACCACACTGATGGGTGGTCAAGGTCCACAGTGGTGATCTTGGAAGCTGCTGTTCTTTGCCTTTTGGGGTTTTCCTTTGCCTTTTGTTAAAGCTCCTGGGTGATTCTGGTTTGCAGTCAGGATGGAGAACATGTGGCATTTCTTGATTGTGATTTGGCTTTGTACACCCTGGGATTGCATGCATGGTGTGGACTTGGTGCGTAGGAAGCCAGCCTTAGCAAGCAATTCTGCCTCATGCTGCAGGGACCCCAGAACTCTGCAGCTCTCTGGTAACTGGGGTCTGTGGCCAGACTGTGACCACACTCCTTAGGTTGCTTGGTTCACCTTACAGCACACTGACGTTAGGATAGAGCCTTACAATCCCATGGTGCTCTTGATTCTCTTTTTAGACCTTTAAGACTATGGATAGCACAGGAAGGCAGGGCTCAACTCTGGCTTTTATTTTACATATGAAAAAGCTATAGCCCAGAGAGTTGGAAAACTCTTGCCCCAAGTCACCTGGCTTGCCTGGAATCCAGACTGCTGGCTCTGTGCCCTCTTCTTTTGCTTCAAACCAGCCTCAATATCCATCTGAGCTTTATGTTAATAAACTGTATTCATATAGCATATTTTCATTGCCTCAAAGGCTCTACCATTTGCATCTGAATAATGTGTTACTTTTGTTATTTAAAAACAAAATAAAAAATTAATCAAATTGGTTCCATGAAGCCCCTTAAATCTAGAAACTTGACATATTTGGCCAGGGCCAAAAAGACATAGCAGGCCTACCGTAGAATAACCCCAAAGAGGGCGGCACCTGTGGCTCAAGGAGTAGGGCGCCGGTCCCATACGCCGGAGGTGGAGGGTTCAAACCCAGCCCTGGCCAAAAAAAAAAAAAAAGAATAACCCCAAAGAGTCCCAGACTCCTCATGTCCCCAAGTTGGTGTGTTTGGGCCATGGACCCATGGGGGTAAGCTTGGACTCCCCAGGGCATCAGGAAGTGGATGCCAAACAGCCACACTGATGGGTAGTCAAGGGCCACTGTCTTGGAACCTGCTGTTCTTTGCCTTCCTGGGAGTTTTCTCCAACTGCACATTTGATAGAAGGACACAGGTTTCAGGACAGGATGTGGGGATGTGGGAGAAGGAGCTGGCTCTGCTCCCACTCAGGTCTCCATCCACTGCCTTCCCTGCCTTTGCATCTTGTGGGCATCTGTGCCCTTGTAGTCAGGACCCAGGTCACTCCAGGTCACCCTGAGGCTCAGGGCAGTGCCTTGGTTAAGTGCTTATGGTGTGACCAATAGCCTTCAGGAGCCTTCCCACTGGCTTCCTCCCTCCATGGCTGTGTGCTCTTCTCACTTGTCTCTCCATTTTAAACTCATTTCCCCCCAATCATCATCCATACCAATTGGGGCAGTACAGTGAGACAGGCTGTCCTTGAGCAGAGAGCATTCCCACCCACTGCCAACCAGCCACCCTCCTCCATTACACGAGGTTCCACGCACCACCCTTAGAATGCCCTCACCACCTCTTGTCTGGGTGTCTTCAGAGGCAGGGGCCACCTCCTCCTAGCTGGCCTCCCTGTCTGCCGTTTATGTAGGAAATCTTCCTTCAAACCAGGCCTAAGCCCACCGCCTGTGTGGAGCCTTTCCATCTTGTTCCTTCCCTCTTCTGGAACACCCTGTCCCAGGACTTACCTTGGTTTTTGCACCTGGAAGGGCATGGTTGGGCTTAGTCAGGAGCAGGCAGCTCTCCCTACCCGAGGGGCAGAACTGGTGTCTTCTGCTCTCCACCCTCCCCAGTGCCTGGCACGGGGATGGGCACAGAGCTGGTGTTTGGTGCTGCAGAATCTACCTTGCATTGACTGAGCTCTTTGCAACACGTTGCGGCCTCGCGGGGCTCCGTTCTCTGTCATTCGCTGTCCCCCACCCCCAGGTACTGTGTGTCCCCTTCTGTCATCATCTTTATCCCTCATCATCACCACTGACCACTGAGCACTTGCCCCTTGGCCCGTCCAGTGAGGCTCTTTCCTACAGCCGCTCCTTACGTCCTTGCCACAGCACCGCATCCAACCGGCGATGGGAGCAGCCCGCTCACATTCAAGTTTGACGTGGCACGGATGGTTAGAGAGAGAAGTCAGGCACCGGAACTGCAGTGGGGACTGGTGACTCAGGGGAGACCCTCTGGTAAGGTGGTGACCTTCCCGGATGACCTCAGCACAGGTTGGGCCACTTTCAAAAACTTCACTGCCTGCCAGGGTCTGGGTGGGCGGGGTCCCGGTGATGCCTGATTGGTGTGTGTGAGGAGGGGGCTCCTCAGGGGCCCCAGATGATTGGCTGACAGAAGAGCCCCGTCTCCTCAGGACCCGCCCCGTGCATTCCTCCGACCTCCCTGCTACCAGCCCTGCCCTGCCGGACCCCTGCCCTGGGGACCCAGAGTCCTTTCCCAGGCTGCCAGCCGGAGGCTGTCCCCGTGGGGGAGTCGGGGCTGGAGTCCTGCCCGCGCTCTTTGCAGGTGCTGGCTACAGGCTCCGCATAACCTCACTGACGGCCCGGGCCGCCCAGCGGTCCCGTCATCACCAAATCTGCCGCCACAGAGAGGCCCGGCCGTCCCGGGACATTTCCCTGATCCCTCAGGGTAGTCAAGCTGAGCTAGGAGCCCGAGCCTCCGTCCTCACGGGAACGTGAACAGCTACCTGCCCTCCCTGGGCCTCAGTTTCCCCCGTCAGATGAGGGGCGGCGCTGACGGTTGGCAAAGCTCTAGATCTGCTGCAAATTGCCACCTTCTCAGGTAAAGAGAAGACAGGGGCACGGGGACCAAGGACCCTGGGGAGAAGTGTTGGGTGATGGGAAGTCAGTGGCCGGAAACCCAAGAGTACCCACATGCTCATCACATGTTCAAATGTTCCATTCCCACTTGTCCCCACGGCCGCAGCTGACGGCGGAGATAGACGTGTTGAGCAGCAAGATGCACAGTGGACTTTATTGGTGTGAGTACAGCAACGCGCCCCGGCCTGGAGTCTAGCAGGGAGTGAGGGTGAGCAGCACGTCTTCTCTCACTGCGTCCTCACTGCAGAAGTTGTACCTGCAGAGAAAAATGAGTGCTTGTTAAAGAGTTTGGGCATCCTTAGCCAATGCATTGGTGACTGGAGTTGTTAAGCAAAGGTAATTGCTGATTTGCAGTTCAAAAGGAATGGGGGAGAGCACTAAGGCTTTGGCTGAAGCCAATTCCTGGAAACTACAGTAGCCTCAGGGCCTGAAGTCTGAGAAGCCCAGCCTTGCTGGGGTGGCTTTCCATTGTAACAAGAGTCTCTGCACACACCCTTAGGCACAAACCAGCAAAGATACAAAGATACATACACTGTCTCCTCCTCTCCTTTCTGCACGGTGATCTTGGCTGCACCCACTTTCGGGAAGGTTGGATTTACCACGTTGTTGTTCCAAAGAAACTTGACTTTCTCAATTGTTCCAACATCAAGCTTTGCATCAAACTCATTGGAATGCGTTGTGCCTGGTTTGATAATCCCCCTTGAAATAAACAGAAACATCCTGTTCTTAAAAATGACTTTTAGTGATCAAGAATGTCCAAGCTTTTTTCTACTCTAGATGAACAGGATTATTTTTTGTTTTTCAAACTTAAGTCAATTTTTCCTCAAAACTTTCTTATAGAAAATAATGTAAATCCTTCATATTACATGTATTTTGTATTTCTTTCTGGAAGAATTATTTGTACAAAAACAAGTCATTTGGCCATGTAGTTTAATACCACAAATATATGTTACTAGACTAGTCAGAAAATAGGATATCTGAAGTAATATTAGATTTATTTATTTATTCATTTATTTTTGAGGAAGGGTCTTACTCTGTTGAGAAGGCTAGAGTGGAGTGACATTGTTGTAGCTCACTGCAGCCTCCAGGTCCTGGACACAGATGAACCTCCTGCCTCAGCATCCCGAGTAGCTGGGACCCCAGGTGCCCACCAACATGCCTAGCTAATTGTTATATTATTTTTGGAGTGACAGGGTCTCACTATGTAGCTCAGGCTGGTCCTGAATTCCTGGGCTCAAGCTATCCTCCAGACTCAACCTCCCAAAGAGTAGGATAGAGATGTGAGCCACTGTGCCCAGCCTAGATGAATTTATTTTTTAAATCTGATTTATCAAGAGAGAAAGAACTGAATACCTAGGTTTATAATAGAGAAAATAAAGCTTATTAGCAGAAGTCTGCAGCTGAGTACATGGGTAAATATAGTCATCCATACTTAAGGACAGGGATATTTTCTGAGAAATGGGTTGTTAGGTAATGCTGTTACGTGAACACCAGGGAGTGGATTTATACAAGCCTACATGGTATAGCAGCAGTCTGTCGCTCCTAGGCTATAAATCTGTACAACATGTTACTGTACTTAATACTGCAGGCAATTGTAATGCAGCAGCAAATATTAGTATATCTGAATATATCTAACCATAGAAAATGTACAGTAAAAACAGCACATCATAATCTATGAGACAACCATTGTGTATGTGGTCTGTTTTGTAGACCAAAACATTATGAGGGACATGACTGTAATTTAAAATCCATTGATAGGTAAAGAGATGATAAGTGTTCAAGTTAAGTGTATGGTTTGAAGGCTGTGCATATCATCAAATGAGATGCAACACTAAAACTGAACATTACCTGAAGATCTCATACTGGTGAGTGTTTCCTTTATCTCCAAACAAAGCAACTTTGACCTGCCCTGTGGCTGTTCTTCCAGACAATGTTATGGAAACCCCGTATCTCCAGCCTGTGCAGAGGATAGAAGAGTTCAATTTATGCACATGCAAAATAGGTCACCCGAATCCAAGACTTCTCTCTCCTTCCCTTCCACTGAGCCATCAAGTATAAGAAACGCTACTTATTAATCTGTGATTCAAACGAAGCCTCAGTGGGAAGTTCATTTTCAGCAGTAGCTACCCCCATAGATCTGCACTGTCCAGTAAGAGGGTCACTAGCCACATGTGGCTGCTTACATTTAAATCCAATAAAATTAAAAATTGAGGTTTTGATGTGTATTAGCTGCATTACAAGTGCTGACTTGCCACAGGAGGAAGTGGTGACTGTACGGGACAGTATGGAACATGCAGGAAGTCTGCTGGGCAGCTCTGCTCCAGAACGGCAGGGCTATGCGTTAGTGTGAAAAGAGAGGGCTTGTCTCTGCATCAGGGAAGGAGGCTCAGAGTGCAGTCAGGTGAGCACCTGCAGGGCAGGGGCTGGGTCACATCTCGGAGTAGACACATGGACAGTTGTCTTCTAGGCTTCCCCCTGGAGTGCCGTCCCAGTGACTAGATCCACACATACACACACACATAAACATACATGTACATAAACCTACACAAACCCGCACACCTATAACCACACACTCACATACACATAAATGCCCACATATAAACCCATAGATCTACACAGACATTCGTATACATAAATCTACAAAGTCACACACATAAACGCACGTGTACACATAGAAACACACTCTTTGCTACCTTGTATTCATCTCTCATATCCTCAGAGACATTGGCCCTGACCCTCCCTCTGGTCCAGGCCAGGTCCCCTGTTCATAGTGCAGCAGCCCACCGAGCCCACAGCATCGTGGCTGCCTGCTTGTTCTGTTTTCTCTGCTGGTGTATGAACGTCATGAGTACAGTGTTTGCTCATTCCGGAATCCACAGTGTCTGAGGCCCATAGATAAATGTGGTTGAGGAATGAATACATGTTTTTTAAAGGTTTAATTTGTTGTTAAAACATGGGCATATGTTTTATGCATCACTACATCAGTTGAAGGATTGATAGCCAATATCTTCTTAATACACATACACATATAGTAATACATAGATAACATCTCTTAAAATGCATATACATTTTTGGGGGCACCCTCTGTATATACAGTGATGGAAACATTCTGTACCTTGAGTTGGAGGTGGTTCCACAACCATTTACTTGTCAAAACTCATGGAACTATACACTAAAAAGGGTGAATTTTGCTGAATACAAATTATACTTCAATAAATCTGACCTTAAAATTATATGAGACAGGTATTATGTTTTTATATTCATGTAAATACATAGCTCCTGTTTTTACTGGGTCACATATGATAGAACTGTCACAGGGAAGTTTGCTACAAAGTGGTTCAAATAAGCCTTCTCTCCACCCTATGTCCTAGTCCATTCAGCGGGTTTTGTAGAGAAATCACAAGCCCTCCACCTCGAATCTCACCCCTGCCCCACCAGTGAGGCAGTCCCTGGGCCCCAGGAATGTACAGACAGAGCAGGGAAAATGGAGAGTGGGACTGAGCTTTATAAGGGGCACAGCCCAGGAAAGATACGTGTCTACTGAGTGAAGAGAGGAACAGATATGTCTTAAAAACAAAAGGAACAATAGACTGTGAAGTGGCAAAAATTCAGGGTAACTGGTCACAAGGACAGTGCAAATTGCCACAATCCCATTAATTATACTATTTGCTTCTACTCATTTTATGCCACAGAAATAAAATGGAAGAAATGTAGGCTCTTTCTAAATCCTCAGCTGACTTTTAAATGGGATACTGTGGGTAGATGTGCCCTTTTCTAAGATAATCAACACATACCCACAAATGCTTCAGGTTAGAGAAAAGCCCTTCATTTGTCATGGAAACTGTATTTTCTTTACCTAGGCAGGTAGTCAAAGTACAACTTACGAGCAAAATTGCTGGCTTCTCCCGTGTTCAAGAAGAATTTCTGCTCCTCCACACTTGTCTTGCCGGCAAATTTATCAGCATAGTGACCCATCTGGGGGCACCCTTGGTCTGGACACGGGAAGCACTTATTCTAACGTGAAGAGATAGAGGAGACAGCATGGTCGAGTCATCCTTTTATGACTGACACATGTGAGGGAGAAGACATTCAATTTTCCTATAGCCTGAGCATTCTCATTTGTAACAGCAAGGGGGCTGGAATAGGTGAGCTCTAAGTTATTTTTATCTGGAACAGGTTCCCAGCCTTTATGCATAGCATATCAGAATTATTTGGGAAGCTTTAAAAATACTGATGCCCAGGACGCAGGTTAGGTGGCGTCTACCTTCCACTGAGTGGCATGCGGGACAAAAAGCCCTGATCATAGTATTTACCAATTTCCATGGTGTAAATCCTCTGACCGTGGCCAATTTCAGACACCAGTGTGATGGTGCTGAACATGGAGTTGGGAAGGGATGCTCATGCTGACTCCTAAGAGCCAGAATAGGCAGGCTCCAGCCTCTTGTTTCTGGGGTAGGAGAAACCCGTGTTGTCAGCCTGACACCTGGGGCCGGCATCCTCCCTGGCTTCTCTCTGGGCAGCGAGCTCTTCCCTCATCTGTTCTTCTGTTCTGGCTCTGCCCTTATCAGAAGAGTGTATTGTTCTTTTTTTCTAAACTCTATCATCTGCAAGTCAGATCCAAATGTTGCCTCCTACAGGACGCCTTTCTAGATCATCAGATTGACTGCTCTTTTCTCTGGTTTCCCAGAGTTTTTCTCTTCCATGAGACTAATCTCCCCCAGAATTTTAGCCACCTCCTGCCTCAAGCATGCCACAGGACCATGAACTCCGAGGGAGAATGCAAGACACGTAGTGACAAGGCATGGCAAGTCCCAAGCACAGCAGGACGACAGCCCCGCAGTGGGGCAGTGCCCGTCACTCCAGTCAGGACGGTTGCTTACAGCCTGGAAGGACTTGTAGGAAGCACAGGGGTATGCCGTGAACCCGTCTGGGTTGAGGATGCTCTCTGAGTAATACTTGTAGCTTCTCAGGTGATTGCAAGCCACAAAGTCCCGGGTTCCTGGGGACACAAATGAAGAAGTCTGCAGAGGTGGTTGGGAGTGCCGGGAGAGCTCCTTTGCCCCTGTCTCCAATGTGGGACTGTATTTTCAGGAATTTAAAGTAAGTCCAAAATCCAGCCACAACAGTCTCAATTAACATACAGAGTGTGCTATCTGTGTTCTGGGCAATGTTTTGATCATTTGCATGTACTGTCCATGTTATCCTCACCTTTCCGAGGTGGTGGGTACCATAGGATCCCCATTTACACCCACACATTATCACACAATCCATATTTTGCAGCATAGTCTACAGACGACAGCCTCAATTTATAGCTCATAGCTAGTAAGTGGGAGATCTGGTACTTAAGCCCAACCCTATCCCTCTAACCTCTGTGCCATCTCGTGTCATAGGTACCAGGCTGGAGGTCCTCAAAGACATGACCAGATGTGATATGACCTCCCAGATATGACAAAGCCAGTACAAGGACATTTTCATGCTGCTTTTAAAAAAGAGGGCCATAACTTTAGATGACTTTGTCTGAGCATGATATAGTGTCCAGATTTTCCTCTCAACCTTCCTTGGCTCCCAGAAATTCCTGCCGAGTGACAAATGTCACAAGACATCCTTTCAAACCTGGTCAGAAATTGTTTGGTCATTACTGGTGGAGAGTTTAGGGCACTATCTCCATGCAAACCCTCCTAAAAAACAAAAATGCATTTGTCCTCATTCTTAATATTTGCTTTGATGGCATCTAAGTCATTTTGATGAAATTCAATAAAAATCATTACTCATTAGAAAAACCCACTAAGGTTTTTAACCTGTGTGGTGCCACATGAAAAGTTTGGTATAAAATTTCACCTGTTTATAGTCCTTTTGACCTCATTAGCCACAGAGTCAGAGTCTATCTGACTCTGAAGGATTGCCTTTATTTCCAGCTGTGCTAGATCAAAAATAAAGAATACTCACCTCTAATAGCAGAATCCACTCCAACCTTCCTTCCCCAGGAGTGTCCCTCATTCCTACTCAGCCCAGGTGAGCAATGGCTTTGCCATGGAAACCACTGGGGAGATTCTCATTCTGACTACTAAATTAGACCTAATTACATAAGTTTGAACTGCACCATTGACTCCTAAGGGAGCATTTGCCGAAAAAATTCTCTTAGTTATAGTTAGCATGTTTACTCTCGGTATTTCCTTTTTCTATTATTTTAAAGAGAGATGTGCTGTCACTCCTGAGATTTGCTCTGGCCATGTGCTGCTCACTCCAGGGAAGTGATGCCCTCCCTGCCCCCGTTATGCCCCTTACCCCCACCATGGCTGTACCTTCCCAGATGCCATCCAGGTCCACGATCTGCGACAGGGCATTCTTCTTGCATCCTGGCATGTTCTCTCCTCCATTGGGGAAGAAGTCAAGGTGACCCACCAGTTGGTTTGTTCCAAAACCTGAAATGTTTGACCCAGCCTTTTGTCATGTAGGGCTCTTGTGGTTAAAACAATTGCATGTGCTTGAAGCTGGAGCACCATGAATCTCACCCAAGAATGGAATCAGGGGAGCTGCATCCGTGTGAATCACATCAACAAAGTTAGCATCAGAGGGGTCAAGTCGCACCTCTTCATCAGTGCCCTCAAAATTCGCTTCTACGGGATCCAGTCCTAAAAGAGATGGTCAGCCCTTCAGAACAACAGACCTGACTGTAGGTGTTAGCAGGATGAGGGTGTACAGTTGCCGAGGCTTTGCACTGCCCAACTCAAGGGGTGCCATGCCCTGGAGTTTTACAGTGCCATGGTCCTGGGTGCTGAATATGAGGCCCCAAAGTCTTGATGTAGCTCATGACAAGAGGGCCCCACTGGCATGGATAGAAGAAGGTAGATGAGCCAAGGAATTGAGATTTTGTTTGAACAAGGATTTTTTTCCACATAAGATTCTACTATTTACTTGTATATCTGTCATCTTCAACATCCTTTTTCTCTTTCCAACTTTGAAGAAAAAAGAGGGAAGCATCGTATGGTATCATCATTAAGAGCACAGAATCTGGTGTTAGGTTATCTGGTTTCAAAACCCTACTCAGCTACGTTTGCGGCAAGTTGCAAGACCTTAAGAAAGTCACTCAACCTTTTTGTGCCTCAATTTCCCTACTTTATAAAATAGGCTAATAATAGCATCCGTTTTATATGGTGGTTATAGATTAAATGAGTTAATATGTAGCACTTAGCACAGCGCCTGACATATAGTCATGGGTAGGTAAATAAAATATTATTTTTTGACTATATTTCTTTGGCAAAACTCCTGGATTTGTTAATAGGCTTTTGAAGATTTAATCAGAGCAGCTGAAAAAGTATGAATATGAACGTAGTTATTTGCTGAAAATAAAGGGGAAGTTTCGCACGAAGATAGAGTTGCTTGAGCCAAACATCAGCAAAGTTATGTCTAGATCTAAGTTCCACTGCTAGTTGTGTGACTGGCAAGCTGTTTGCTCTCCTGCGCCCGTTTATTTAGTTCTGAGAATCAAATGATAACACATAAAGCACTCTGTGCAGTATTTGGGATAAGCAGGCATCTAATCTATGCTTACTATAATTTTAAAAATATATTTTATAAGTATATTTGGTTGTTGTTATAATTCATATGTTTTGCTTGAGTTAAAAGGATGCTTTTGGCCATAATTATGGTTGGGTCCCTTCTACCAGCAGAGGCAGTGGGAAACTGTCTTCAGGTTCTGTTCTGCTCTCGATTTCAAAGACAAGTGGAAAGAAGTGACAATATAGCCCCCTCTTGATTATGTTTTGCTCACACCCGTGCTAGCCTTAGTCTGCATTTTCCTGGATGCCCAGTCCTGGTGATTTACCTACAGGACCAGAAAACTTGGACCCAGGGAGGCGGGACCAGGACAGAAATGGAAGAAGCAGGAGACAAAGCCACCCCTTCCTTGCCACAGTGGCTCAGGAGCTCCTTGGGGGCTTCCTAAAATGTTCTGTGCAGGCTCCACTCAGCTCTGCCACGGCTAAAGGGGACAGTCTTATTTGGGGCATCTCTAAACTGGGCAGCTTTCTTGTGACCTCATTCTGGGATTACTGGGGACGAAACATGGGTCTCTGTCTCTGGGGCCTTACCGGTAATCCTAGCCAGGCCTGGGGTCCTGCTCCCTGCCTCTCCAGCCACATGGGCTCCCAGGCTGTGGCCAATGAGGTGGACATTGGAAGGTGAGTAGCTGTAGTCTTTCTGTAGAGGGTAGATTGCATTTTCAGGACATTTTTGTGCTGTGCTTTTTGGTAGCATGCCCCCCTGACAATATTACTCCTCTGTTGAGAACCTTCCTAGCCTCCCACTGCCCTAAGTGCAAAAATCAATATAGAGCTATGAGGTGTTTGCACATGTTCTCAAGAGATGTCTGCACACCTCATGTATGGGTCTACAGTGCCTCTCGTACAAACACCATGAGTTCTGATTGCTGCAGGGGTGCGGAAGTTGGTTCTCTTGCAGATCCTTCAACTATAACACAGAGATGGCTGGGACCTTTACCTGGTATGGAATATAGTCCCATGAATTACTGACTTAACTTAAAGAATTAGTTAAAATGAAAGACTGGGGTAGGAAAAAACAAACAAAAGTATTGTGGCAAAAGAAATTCCCTAACATCAACAGAACCCACATCAATAAGCTGGCAGAGTTGGCACATGCCGATGGCACACACTGCTCTCTGGCTCCAGCTGGCTGTCCCTAGCAATGCCGTGTTTTGGCCCAAACAGTCCACCTGAGGTCATGGGTGGCCCCTGAGTCTAGATGGTCTGGGCCCAAAAGACAACTCTTCTATTCACCTGCTCTGTGATTTTTTTTTTTTTTTTGTAAACTAGTTAAACTTCCTGGGACTCCATTTCTTTATTTATAAATTGAAGATGATAATAAAAGCCCTCCCCTAAGTGTTAGCAATTATTACTTTCCCTAATACTGGTGTGTCATTATTAAGGCAAGTTGCAGTTCTAGAAGTAAGGTTGTGAAAGAAATATTCATTCTTTCTAATCTTCTTTAATCCATAATTCCCAGCTTCATTTACCCAACAGAGACCTGTAGCTTCCCTCCTCACAGGGCCCAGCTGGTTGACTCACCGAGAGGATGCTGAGCATCTGGGCCACCTGGGCAGCCACCACACGCACGTTGTTGGCGGCCTGCGAGTAGGTGGTTTGCGAGCCCTTCTTCCAGTCCACACAGATGCAGTTTACCTCCTCCACCTTGAACATGTTCTGGTGTTGGGAAGATACCAGGATGTTATCATGAGATCTCAGAAGCCCCATCCAGCCAGGGATGAGAAATGGCCACTTCCCTCTTCTTCTAGCTGGGGCACTGAGATAAACTCTACTTTCTTATGGGAATCCTGTGGTCAGGAGTTATCCTTCTGGGAAAATGTTATGATAAAGGCAAATCGATTCCCTCTCCAGCTTGCAGATTAATTGAAACCTGGCCATTTTCTGGTTCTCTTCAACCAAATTCAATAAGGTTGATTAAGAGGGGAAAAAACAACTGCATCATTAAGAGTCTTATTTTGAAAAGGAAAGACCTTGACTGTGATCTCCAACGGCGAGTGTCTAAATGAACGTGTGGATTTGACTGCGAGGCATCCTTTTCACCCCTTGGCAATGCCCCTGCCTGCTGGGCATGTACTGAACTTTAAAGCGGGGTGGGGTGGGGCGGGGGGAGGGGGAGGGGAAGCTTCATGACTTTTTCAGACAGGATGACACAGTATTTCACGGAGGAAACATACGCTGCAGATTTTTGAAAAATAGAACTGTACTGATTAAAAGAGATTGAGAAAGAAAAACTTCCTCCTGGATGTCAAAGGAGCTGATATATCCCCAGGAGTTCTGCCAGGCAGTGCACAGGACCAGCTTGAGTTTAAAATGGTACTTTGAATTTAAAATCCACTTGGAATCACTTCACACATAGAATACTAATCTGTGTGATCACATACACGGAGACGCCGAGAGGTCTTTCTGTGGGACTTTTATTTTCAAAGCAATCTCGAGGAATCTCTCACAACCCTGGAGAATGTGGGCTATATTTGTATCAATAAGATGCGTGTGAATGATAGGACAAGGAAAGAGAAAAGTGTGAAATGTCTGGTAAACCAAGGCCAAATGCAGAATGACTTCAATTTTCTGCATTTGTAATTTTTTCTGTTGACATTACTGGTTGGCATTGTTATTGATGTATGTGTGGAAGGCAGGATCTAGGGGTAAATTCAGAGGTAACAGAAACAGACTGAACCAATGTACTCTTAACCAGAAGGGCTGTTAGAATATTGTGCATGTGTGTGCCTGTGCATATATGTGTGCACAAGTCTGTGTGTGCCTGTGTGTCTCTGTGTGCATCTGTGTGTGTACACGTCTGTGTGTCTCTGTGTGCATTCGCGTGTGCACACGTCTGTGTGTCTCTGTGTGCATTCGCGTGTGCACACGTCTGTGTGTCTCTGTGGGCATTCGCGTGTGCACACGTCTGTGTGTCTCTGTGTGCATTCGCGTGTGCACATGTCTGTGTGTCTCTGTGTGCATTTGCGTGTGCACATGTGTGTATTCTTCTCTTTCTGTCCTTCTGACCAATACTACAAGTAGGTGAGGCATTTTCTATTCTGCCATTTTAGTTACCCAATCTTAGTCTCCATATCTCAAATCACTGGTCATAGCAACACATCTCTAACTCTGAAGAATATGGGAAAGATTTGAACAAAAAGAACATAATCTTTCATTTATGGGAATACAAAGTATTCTTGCTAAAAATGGAAGCAGAAAATATTAAGCCATGGTTTAACCAGAAATGACATAGTGGAAATATTTTTCACATAGCAAATGGGGTTGCTTCAGCCTACAGATGTAGTTAAGAAACACCGAAAAGAATTTTTATTTCTGCGAAAGGGGCATTACATTACCTACTATGTCAGGATTTCGTGTTGTCGAGCTCGTTGTTGTGAGTACGTACGTGAAGTGGAGATGCTGCTGGGAAGCCCTGGCTGTGGCTGGCACAGGGACACGTGGGCTCCTACCTTGCACATGTCCGTCACCCAGCTCTCATCTCCCTTGTCTATGAAGCCATGGATGATGAACCGAGTCTTCCTGTTCGTTTGAAAATTCGATGCATCAATTGTTGATGGGTCAGAGAGGAGAAGAGTCTGTGATGAATGCAGAAGTGTGGCATGTTTGTGCAGCCCAGCCCTGCCGGCCCATCTCTCCCCTTCCTCATCTCTGCCTGCCCCGATGCCTTAACCTTTCAAAACTTAGCACAAAGCCATCTCTTCCATGAAGCCCACTCTGATCTTCCTTCCCTACCCTATCTCTCCAAGGCGGGAACCACTGCCTCCACTGGGTCTGGATTGTGACTCCCATCTTACCTTCCCTGTGGTTCTTTTTTCTTTTTTTTTCTTTTTTTTTTTTGAGACAGAACATCAAGCTGTCACCCTGGGAAGAGTACTGTGGCATCACAGCTCACAGCAACCTCCAACTGCTGGGCTTAAGCAATTCTCTTGCTTCAGCCTCCCATGTAGCTGGGCCTACAGGCGCCCGCCACAATGCCTGGCTATTTTTTGGTTGTAGTTGTCATTGTTGTTTGGTAGACCCGGGCTGTATTCAAACCTGCCAGCTCTGGTGTATTAACCGTTTGAGCTACAGGCACCGAGCCTTCCCTATGGTTCTTGTTAAACAGAAAGCTCTTTGCCCCAGACCAGAACACCTAACAGCTAGAGACTCTGGCAAGTGGGACCCATTCATTCATTCATTCAAGCCAAATTTGCTGAAGACCTACTCTGTCTAGGTCTGGCTAGGCCTGGAGGGCAGTTAGAAGGATGTGGTGGGGCAGGCAGGAGTTAGTGAGGAGGGTGTGGAGATAAGGACCCCGTGGTCTGCAAGCTGGCACAGCCCCTCCCCCAGTGCCATGGTGTCAAAACGACAGAGGTCTCACTTGAAAGGTGTTTGGGTTTTCATTGGTATAGAGCAGGAAACGGGTGCCGATCTTCTCTGGGCTCCAGGGGAGAATTTTCAGGGGCCTGATTGCTGTCCCAGCCCAAGGCTCAGTGTCAGAAAAGCACCCAAGGTCCTCATAGCAAACTTCTTTTCCTACAGAGAAAGCATGAGTCTGCTCAAGGAGGGGCTTTGGGTGTCACCCCTTTCTGGGCTTTGTCACTCTCCTGTCCTGGGCACAGTCTGAAGACCATGGATGCGCCCTCCTCTGCCCCTCTTTCCTCTTGGCCCTAGCACCCACCTACTGGCTTGGGACCAGTCCCAGTAAATCCCACAGGGACACCAGTGGTGCCTTTGCTCAGAAACATCCTCAAAACTTAAAAGTTCTGAGTCCCATCCCAGCTCTTCTGATATATTTACTTCACTAATGTGATAACAGGCACTACTAAGTCAGTATGTGAAATCAGGAAGGTGTTGACTGCTCTACCCAGGAAAGTCAGCCCTAGGCACCCTGGGCATGAAGGCAGCTGGTGGGCACATTCTCTGAAGCAGGCCCCTCGAACTGCCCTGCCCGCTCTCCCGGGTAAAGGGTCAGCCCCAGAACCCAGAGTCCAGGAGATGCTTGGAGCCCTACCGGGCTAAAGCTTCCTCTGGCCAGTGCTGAGATCTTGGATTTAAGCTCTTCCCAAGGGCCAGGTGTGATGCTTCTTACCTTGGGCTGCTCCCAGCAGGAAGAGCGTGATTGTCCAGAAGATCAGCATCTATGGATAACATAGATCATGTATTATATAATAATAACAATATAATAAATTTAAACATACTCAGCCTCACCGGGCATTACCAGAGCTAAGAGCAAAGACTCCCAGCTCTTCAAGGTTGTTAGCCTCGCCTCTAATTCCCAGCAGAAGGGCAAAAGGAGGGGCAGAGTGGCTTACCCTGCCCAGAGTGCCAGCTGTCCCCTCTCTCTGGACCCAGTACCCAGCCCTTGTATTTTCTTTATATTCCAGTCTTATCATTTGGACGTTACTTCAAGAAACAGCAGGTGATGATAGCGCTTCATGTTGTAATCTGCACAAATACACAAAACAAGATTATTAATAATCTTTTCACAAGTCTAGGAAGATGAAAGAATGCCTGGTTACAGAGGGAGAAAAGTCACTAACTTGGTGCTTATGTAACTATAAGTGCACGCGTGAGCTGAACGGGCCTGACTTTTCAATTCTATGTTATCACCAAGTAGTTTACAGGTTTCAATAAGGACACAGCATCAAATTCTAAACAGATGGCAGTATTTCTTACTTAGAATAATGGAAATTCCATCAACTAGCTGGAAGGAAAGGGAAGTGTCTTATTAAGCAAACCTCTTCTTTCTTTTTCTCTCTCTGACAGATTAGCAGTATGTGGGTACCTGAGCTTTGGGGACACGTTCTCCCATTAACTCCCTGCTTCAGTGATCTATTGCTATGCAGTGGACCAAACTAAAACATAATGGTTTAAAACAGTAGCAATTATTGCATTATGTCACTCTAATTTCAACAGTTGGGTTCAGGAGTCCCCCAAAGCCCACTCCCTGGAGTTCCTCCAGATCTTCTGAAGGCTGCACACCTGCAGGTAAGACTCAGCCTCTGTGTGACTCACGTGATTTACTCACGGACCTGCACATCTGTGAGCAGCCCGGCCAGTTCACACAGCAAGTTAGATAAGCCTCCACATGGTGCCCCCCACTGCCAAGTTAAATATGCCTCAGTGTCCAAGTCTACAATCTGGTATAAACAGAACACTGAGGCACAGATCCAAGGGCCCTCTTGTTAAGAAAATGGAAAGGATTTCTTCAGGAGTAATAAACAGTAGCAGCTGACAGGTGTTCAGCTTTGCCAAGTATAGCCAGAGTCCCAAGTACTTTATACGCTTTATCTAACTTAATCTTACAACCACTCTGTTAGGTAGGTGCTATTATAAGCCTCCCTTTACAGATGTGGAAACGGAGGCACAGAGTGATAAGCAAATTGCCTCTAAAGCCACACAGCTAATGACTGATGAGATGGGATTTGAATCAAGGCTGTAAGAATGAAATACGGAGCCACTGAGTATTTAATTACGTGGAGCAATAATCAATGAGCTTTGTTGGGTGTCAGCCACACAGACAGGGGAGATACTTACATAGAATAAATCAGAATAGGAAATATACTTCCCTTAAACCCTGGCAGGCCTCAGCCCTCTGGCTGGCCTGTCTAGGTGATGAGGCATTTGGTCTTTGGAAGTCTGCTCATGGAGTCTGGGAAGGTGCTGGAGCCATTGACACAGGCTGTGGTGAAGTCACAGGCATTTATGGGTTTTTGTTTTGTTTTATTTTGTTTTTTGACACTGTAAGACTGTACACAAGATTTGTGAAAATCTAATGGTGGGTGTAGAGGGAAACTGGTTGGCAGGAGGTGTCCAGTGCCCTGCCTGCCTCTTGGCTCTCTCTTGCCACTTCCCACTTTGCCCTCTGCTCGTGTCCTCAGGGATTCACTTTGCACTCGCTAATCCTACAGCCTGAAGCTCTCTCCCCTGAGCCTCCACTGGGTCGACTCTTTGTTCTTCAACAAGGAGTTTAAATGTCTCCTTTTCAGTGATGACTTTACTGCCCATGCCTAAAACCCTCCACTGCCAGACCCCCACTTGGCCCTGGACCCCAGCTCCCCACAACCCTGTTTGCTTCCTTCAGATCACTTGATGGCACTCATAATCATCCACACTATTCATCTGTCACTTCCTCCCATCTAGAATGTAATGCCATGAGGTGGACAGCGTGTCTGTTCTGGCTCCTGCTGTGCCCGAAGAGCCTGGCACCAAAGTGGTTATGATTAACAAAAGGGTGAATGCACACACGCACAGCATGCAGGCACTTCCCCTCGCTGTCAAGGTGAAGTCTAGGGCTGGAGAGTGAGGATCCTCAGTTGTAAGGAGTGGAAGAGCGATGTCGTTCTTCGGAGAGGCAGGAAGAATAAGAACATCTGAGATTAGATGTGGGAGAAGCGATCATCACAGATCTATCACAATTTGCCCAGGCCCCTCTGCCTTTTCTCCCGATCTTACTTCACTGCCAAGTTCATGGGTGGGCTCTCTGCTCACTCTGAAGGGAAAGGCCCCTTCTTCAGGGGTTCAATGGTCAAAGACGGTCAGAGCGGATGTGGGCGTCCTCTAAGCAGGGAAGAAGGGTTTAACATCTTCAGCGGCTTCTTGGGCCTGGTGACGAGAGCAAGTATAGGCTCCAGATGCTTGAGGGTAGGGGCCTGGGCATTTGGGGGTAATTTTTCTTTCCTACAAGTTTTAAAATTTTATTCATGTTTGTGTATACATAATACACGCCCCCATACATATTATACAATGTAAGTTAAAAATGTTCCTATACTAGCTCCTGGTGTGCATTTCCAGATAGTCTCTCTAATACACGTCTGTATCTATAGAGTATTATCTCTGTATGTAATCCTGTATATGAAATGGCATATATACATTATTTCATTTAAAAGTACAAATAGGTAACACATCCTACATGCTGTTTGCAACCTGATTTTAAAAAATTAACTGTGCTTCTTTTTTTTTTTTTGAGACAGAGTCTCATTCTGT
This sequence comes from Nycticebus coucang, assembly GCF_027406575.1. Lineage (NCBI taxonomy): Eukaryota > Metazoa > Chordata > Mammalia > Primates > Lorisidae > Nycticebus > Nycticebus coucang. Next base: position 145,348,685 of record NC_069782.1, on the reverse strand, counting down.
TGCCCCAGGTTAGAGTGCCCTGACATCAGCCTAGCTCACAGCAACCTCAAACTCTTGAGTTCAACTGTTTCTCCTGCTTCAGCCTCCTGAGTAGCTGGGACTACTGTTAGGCATAAGCTATAATGGAAAAATACCAGTTAAGTCCTGAAAAAATCCTGGGCTGCAAGCCCTCAACAAAATGCAGTAAGTCTGGTTCACTCCCAAGATAGATGGGAAAGTCCTCACTAACTTCTTACTCGACTAACTCCCTGGGAAACAAACCAACTCTCCCCGGACTGACCTTTACACAATACCAGGTGGAAAGACTACTGAGACAAAAATGTATGGAGGAAAAGTACTGGAACTAAGATGTGTAGGGGAAAATATTAAAACAAAAAAACCGCAAAATTCTGCTTCTGTACAATGCTTGCCTTCTACCCCACCTGGATGCACCTGGACAGCCTATGTGCCAACCAGGATGCAGACCAGGCCTTAAAAACCCCTCAAGCACTCAGAGCTGCTCTCAGAAACCCCATGTTGGGATGCTGAGGCAGTCGCTGGCCGGCTCACTAAAAGGACTCGGCTGTAAATTTGACTTGTCTGGCAGAGTGGTCTTTGTGGAACTCCTGGGCACAACACTACAGGCACCTGCCACAACGTCCAGCTAATTTTTCTGTTTTTAGTAAAGATGGGGTCTCACTTTTGTTCAGCTTGGTTTTAAACTCCTCAGCTCAAGAGATCCTCCCACCTCTGCCTCCCACAGTGCTGGGATTACAGGGGTGAGCCACCATGCCCAACTCTGAAAAATTAACTGTAAATTCTGAAAATCAGTCCTTGTCAGTGGGTATAGATCTGCTCCAATCTTTTCTCCAGCTGCACGATGTTCTGGTATTCGGATATTTATTTAATGAGTCGGTGAACATTTGGTTGTTATCCATCTTTTACCGCATTGAAACAATGCATTAAAATATTCTTACACATTTGTCATTTTCCACAAGGCTGTGTATACCTATGGGATAAATTCCTACAGGTGGAATTTAAGGGCAAAATATAATGATACAGATTTTTTTTTACATACTCTAATTATATCCAGTAAGCCCATATAAGTTGAAAATACTGTAAGTTGAAAACGTATTTTATACACTTTATCTCCAGAACATCATAGCTCAGCCTAGTCTACCTTAAATGTGCTCAGACACATAAAGTAGCCCACAGTTGGGCAAAATCATTTAATGCAAAGCCTATTTTATAATAAAGTACTGAACATCTCATGTAACTTATTGAATTTGTTGAAGTACAGTTTCTACTGAAGTGTTTTGCTTGCACACCACTGTAATGTTGAAAAATTCGAAGTTGAACCATTGTTCAATTGAGGCTGTATTTGACATTTTGATAGCTGTTGCTGCCTTGTGTTCTCAATAGCGAATTCTGTTATTAGAAATCCCCTGTATATTGACTATTTTTGCCTATTTTTGTCACTCCTGCCTCACCTCCAAAACAATAATGAATAACATAGAGATCATTAGTTGTTTGAAACAGGGACATTTTTAGGGGTATGTTATGATAGTTCTGTGGTTCTGGCTGGTTAAATCAGAGAGAGAGAGAGAGAAAGAGGGAGAGAGAGAGAGAGACAGAGATTTATTGGAAGAATATTGAGGTATCTCATGGAACCATGAAAGGGTTGACCCAGGGAAGCCCAAGAACTGGTGCCACGCTGGAGACCTCAGCACAGCCATCCTCAGATCCCTTCTGCCTTGGATCTGTTTCTGCTGCAGAGATTCCCTGGCTCTGTGCGTCTCAGCTCAGTATTATTAATTACTCGGTGACTGGCCTGGTTAGGTCAGGAGATATGCTTGAATTACAGTCGGCCCTCCTTATCCATGGATCACGTCCCCAGACTCAACCAACCATGGATGGAAATTACTGTATTTAGAAAGCAAAAAAGAAACCTTCCCAAAATAGTAATCCAACAATTAAAAAATAATACAAATAAAAAAAAATACAACATAACAACTATTTATGTAACATTTACATTATAATAGGTTACAAGTGATCTCAGGGTGATTTAAGTATATGGGAGGTGGCTTATATGAAAATACTATGTCATTTTCTATAAGGAACTTGAACATCTGAGGATTTTGTGTGACTCCTTGAAAGTCACAAAGATAAAGAATGAGGTCACCAGTTTTCCTGGGCTGTGTCCACACGTTTAGCTAGACAAGCTGCTTTCCTGCAGTCAATCAGTCCTGTCTTTGTTTTCTCCTTCAATTAATTTTAAGTTCAGAACATTTATATAACTCGCCACTCTGTAAGAGAGAATAGTCTTGTGTATTTTGGGGGAAAGACAGAGTTGAGTTCAAGTTGGGCCCTTTAATTCCAAAGAGGTCTTTGTTTTGAGAAAGATGTTTTCTAAATCTTTCCCACAGCCTGGAGATGTACCTGCATCAAATCGAATCATGTTTCTGATGGTCTCATGAGCTGGCAGAATTTCCCCTGTGTGTTGGAATGGTGGTGTGAGGGTACAAGGGTACCCTTGCCTCATCCTGGGTCAGCTATTAACTTCTTTTTCTTTTATTAGAGATGCCTGCCTGTAAGAAGTGAACTCAGCTTCTGAGTTTAGGCCAGACTTCTCAGAGTCCTTGATAACTATTGGTACATCTCACCAGTTCATGTGGACTAACAAGTACAAATATTAGGCCAGATAGAGCCAGGTGCCAGGTGGGGTCCATTAGACTCCAAAGTCTGTATCTCCTCGTACGGGGCCAGGGCATTTCCAGAATAGCTCCCAGCATTCAGAAGCTGAGTGCTGAGAAGTTCCGGGTGTACTGGAGCAGCAGTTAGATAAGGAAATAGGCCGGGCTCAGTAGCTCATGTCTGTAATCCCAGCACTCTGGGAGGCTGAGAGGGGAGAATTGCTTGAGGCCAGAAGTTTAAGACTAGCCTGAGCAAAATAGTGAAACCCTGTCTCTACTAAAAAACGAACAAACAAAAAAATACATATGTAAACAAAATAAGAAAATAAAGATAAGGAAATGATCAGAACTTTCTCTCCATGTAAATATCAAAAGAATGAACTTAAACCCCAAACATGGCCCAAGCTTTTGCCTTCCTTAAAGCCCTTTCAGGTCTCTGCTCATCTGTGAGGAAGTCCTTGTCATCTGGCTGCCATGAACCTGTGAGTCCAGGTGCTGGGTCTTCTTTTTGCTCACTTGTGTGTCCCCAGTGCCCAGCAGAGCACCTCACATGGAGCAGGTCATAAGGGCTAGGCCTGATCTGATAGGATTAGTGTCCCTGTTAGAGGAGAACCAGAGAGCACTCTCTCTCTCTGAACATACAGAGGAAATGTCATGTGAACACACAGGTAGAAGGTGACCAACTACAATCCAGGAAGAGAAGACTCACCAGAGACTGACCATGTTGGTATTCTGATCTTGGACTTCCAGCCTCCACAACTGTGAAATAATAAATGTCCGTTTAACCAGCCAGTCTATTGTATTTTGTTACAGCAGTCTGAGCTAATACACAGCTTGAGTCTTTCAAAATTCACAAAGGTTTGGATTCTTTCCTCTTCCTTTCTTCTCTTCCAGCAAGCTGAGGTAAGTTGGTCCAGGGGATCTCAGACCTAAAGCCACAACTTGACTGGTGGGCATGGATTGTTGGGTGCTTGAGTATATTAGAGCACCAGCCACCTGAGAATAAGACTCCCACGTTAGGGTAAGCTAGTCCCGGATGGGCTAGTCTGATACCAGGTCACCCACTAGCCTCAGAAATATGTCTATAAAGTGAGGTACACAGTGAAAACATTATGTGACCCAACCTTGTCATGTATCTCTCTTGGACTTTATTCTCAGCTCTGAAAGATCCAGGATCACCATAGAAGTGTGATCCTTAATTTCTAAAGAACTGAGAACTCACCTCTCCTGACCCCTGCCTTTTATACACATGAGTATTAGCCCCCAGAAGACACAAATACTTACAAAAATGGTGATATTTTACTAAAGATAATTTAGAATCACATTGGATATTTAAGGAATGTTCCAGATGAACAAGACAATTCATCTAAGAAGTGCATATAAAAATAAGGGCCCCCAAACTAGGCCCACCCAGGGATGCTTATTTTGATTGATATGCAGAAGCTTTTCAAAAGATCCACTTGCCTCTTTAAAAAGAATTTTTAAATGAAAATTTCAAGCAACTAATTGTTAAGACAATTTGGATCTGCTAACTTTTTTGCTGAGTTAATATCTTACCTTGACGGTACAAAGGAAGCTAGAATAAAGTATTTATAAAAGTTAGCCTCTCTAGTCAGACAGGTCTGCTCCTGTTTCCAAGTTATCCAGTCTAAGTCCAGGCATAAAGTTTTGTTCCTGAGTGGGTGGGCTCCATTATGAGACTATGAAAGGTTTTCTTTACCTTTTAAGTTGATCTGCCTAAGGAAAAAAGAAAAAAAAAGGTTCTCTTGTTTATTAAGACAACTTTTTATACTTTATGTTCTCTCTTTTAGCTCTTTTGATTACTTAAGACAACTGAGGTTTAATATTAAAAGAGTGAAGTTTTTTAAAGCTCTAACTTTTATGTATGCATATAATTATTTCATAATGGCAAGTGATCCTATTTAATCAAGTATTTTAAGACTTTTGACATTTTTGACAAATTTCTCAAAATTAAACTCTAAATTAAGTCTTTGACCTTAAACTAACTATAAGACTTACCAGATGGCCATAGGACTTTCTCAAAGGAAGAGAGACACTAAACCAATTAGACTTTTGGAGTATGTTAAATTATATGGGAGCATTGTTAAGTAAGAAATTATGTTAAACCTTTTTTGAGTTATATTTAATATGTTAATATACATTTCAGAAACTGTATGAAATTTCTATAAATCTGACATGTTACTGGCTGCAACTTTGGTTTTTACATTAAATAACCAAGTTTCCTTGTCAACTGTGTCACTATTTTTTATTTTATGTTTTTTATTAAATCATAGCTGTGTACATTAATGCAATTGTGGGGTACAATGTGCTGGTTTTATATACAATTTGAAATATTTTCTTCAAAAAGGTTAACATAGCCTTCATGGCATTTTCTTAGTTATTGTGTTAAGACATTTGTATTTTACATTTAGTAAATTTCACATGTACTCTGTAAGATGCACCATAGGTGTAGTCCCATCAGTCCCCTCCCTCCACCTATCCTCCCCCTTCCCCTTCCCTCCCTATCCCCTTTCCGCATATTCATGAAAACTATAACTTGGTTTCATAGTAGGGCTGAGTACATTGGATACATTTTCTTCCATTCTTGAGATACTTTACTAAGAAGAATATGTTCCAGCTCCATCCATGTAAACATGAAAGAGGTAAAGTCTCCATCTTTTTTAAGGCTGCATAATATTCTATGGTGTACATACACCATAATTTATTAATCCATTCATGGGTTGATGGGCACTTGGGCTTCTTCCATGACTTAGCAATTATGAATTGGGCTGCAAATAAACATTCTGGTACAAATATCTTTGTTATAATGTGCTTTTTAGTCTTCTGGATATATACCTAGTAGAGGTATTGTAGGATCAACTGTGTCACTATTATAATGAACTTTTATTAGATTTTTAATCATGGACATTTTAAGTGTTATTAACTTATAGGTAGTTAATTATTTTCTGAAATCTTTTGCAAGCAACTACAGTCCTAAAGTGTAGAGATTTATGAAAAGCACTCTTAACAAACATAGGTTTCTGATAACATTAAGATCACCATTGGACTGGGCAAGAATTTCTAGAACTCTAATGCAGAAGTTAATGGCTTCCTAAAACTGCTATCCTCAGATCAAGCAGAATAAGAATCAATTATGTGAAACTAGATGAATTGATGAGGATAATATTTTTGTGACTTTTTATTTTGAAATTTTGCTGTTTCTTTTAAGGTTTTGTTTTTCAGATTTAAGTACTTTTTTTTTTTCTCTTTTAATTAAGCTATCTATAGCTTTCAGGAATTTGGTAAAATATACTTTTGTGAACAAAAATTGAAACCTTACCTTTCCTCCCTATCTGATCCCTCCAGAATTTGGAAACTCTTTGTAGGTCTTATTCACCTAAGTTCAATAAGAATCTGCTTTCTGTGTAACAGGAAAAGAGCCTGTGTGGTCAATCACTACTCTTGTTGTACTTATATAAATGGGCCACATTTGATAAGACTAAACTTACTTTACAAATAACATAGTCTTAGTTTGGTAATCTTTGGTAGAAATGGGGGTGACTAGAGAGATAAATTATGTCTCGGAAGAAAAGAACGCCTGTTAGTAGATTCTAGCCCCATTCATCGTTTTTCAGGTTTTCATTACTGAATTCTTCTAACTTTTTCCAATATCTGCCTGTTCCAACTAAGAACAAGAATTGGTCTCTTCCAGGCCCCATAAACTGAAGGTGGACCACTTGTGATGAGTGAGAAATACAAAGTTCACCAAAATGCCTAGTGCTGTAGCCATAGACATTCAAAGTACAAAGACAAAATGTTGACAACTTTATGTTATGGATGGCTTTTCCCAAGCTGCCAGAGCAAGAGTCTTTATAATAAGGAGACTGTTATCTCTCCTTATGCCTACCTATTTCACTTACTAGGATAATGCTATAGTTAGAACTTCACAATCAGTAGCTGTGGGACATGGGCTCTGTCATTCTGAACCAGATCTTTATACCACCTAAGGGAGCCTTTAGTCCACCTAGTGGCTGACTTCAGCAACACGCCTAGTGCAACTGCTGTTGAAGTTGTAGGAGTGGTCTCCATTAAATGCAGACAGACTTCTAGAACTGTATTTTATTATCTCCTGATTTAATTTAACCCAGTCATGGGATGCCTAATAGAATTGCTACCTACTGGCTGACCAGAGAGGAATCTGTGTATTTGTTAACACTTTTAGCTGCACATAAATAAATAGAACAAACAGTCTGGTTAGTTAAAATGGGTAGATCCCTTATCTGTCTCATTTTTTTATCTGTTCGATTTTAGCTGGTTTGGCTCATGGGAACCCTGGCTGAAAGGCATACCCAAGCTCTTGGCATAATCCTTCTGAAAGCCAAAATTGTAGTCTCATTGGTCACTGTATCCTTTCAAAAAGCCCCCAGTGTCTCCAGGAAGCCATCTGCTGGTCTCTCTCTCTCTAGCTGGGATGACTACAACTCAAGGAAAGGCATTATGACAGGAACACTGTGCCCTGTGAATGATGTGTCGAGACTAGTTTTAGTTACCTTTTGTAAATTCTGGTGCAAAAAATATTAAGTGGAAAATTGTAGAAGAAAATAATTAATGAAAAAAATTTTTTCTGTGTTTCATTTTGGATCGTTTCTGTATTCAAGTTCACTACTCTTTTCTTCTACAATCTCTAATTAGTTGTTAATTGCATTCAATGTATTTTTCATCTCTAGAAATTCAATTTGGGTCTTTTTCTATGTATGTTATACCTCTACTGATTGTTTTGAAAAGATGGAATACAGGTTTAACAATTGTTTTAATGTCATTGTTTGGTGTTAGCATTGTATAGTATAATCCCGTTTGCTATTATATGTGTCGGTTTTGGTTTGGTATCAATTGATTATTCTTCTCATTATAAGTTGTATTGTCCTATGTCTTTGGATACCTGGAAATTGTTGAGTGAAAGTCAGATATTGTACTTTTTAGCATGTTAGTTACTGGATAATTTTGTATTCCTATAGATATTCTTGAGCCATGCTCTGCAATAAAGTTATTTGGAAACTGATTATTTCAGACTCTGATCAATTCAATGTAGACAAATCACTTCCATTTTGAGGCAAGACCTTAGTAAATACTCCACTTTATATCCCTTAAATTATAACCTTTTCCAGTTCAGTTGATAAAAACAAGCACTATTCCCAGCTTCATAAAAGCACTGGGCCCTGTTTTCTTTGATGAATATATGAATAAATATAAGAATAAATGAATCAATAAATGTCCCTCAAGCACTAACAGTTAATAGCAAAATTTATGCTATTTGAGTTTCTTGTCTTTTGATTCTTCATTAGCACAGGGCACCTAGCCAAAGGCAAATTAAAGCAAATAGCATCACTGGTGTTGAAACAACAGAAGCCAGAAATGAAAATCTTCACGGTTTTCCTAGATATTGTTACCAGAGGAGATCAAAGAGTAGCGAGCAGAAATCAAAAGAAAAGAATTAGTTCAGCTAAAATGAGATCACTCAGCTTTTCATTCAGAAACTAAAAGGTAATGAAAAACAACAGGGGCCTATGACCAGCTGGTATGCAACAGCATGGCAGCATCTGTTGCTAAAATTTTGAGACATTTCTGTACTATTTATTAAATAACCACTGCCTGGAGCTACCAAATGCCCGCCATCCTCACTGATCCGACCATCCCAAGTCCCCTCCACTTACTACCACATCTTGGACCTCCTCTAGAACCTCAGGCCCAGCAGAGGTCCAGGGATCCTTTAGTGCTATGGTGACTAGCATTTGTCTGCTTTCGTTGAGGCCAGTGTTTTATTGAAATCACTCTAGAACCAACCTTAAGAGATGGTCATGTGTACCAAGCACATATTGTCCTTCCAGTTGTCTTCTCTTGTCAATGAATTCATGAATAAATAAAGCAGATTTTTCTATCTGTTTTGAAATTGGAGCCATTGATATTTGAGAGGTCTGCAACAATTCCCTGTTTTAGATAGAAAAGTGTTTCATGTTAAATTTCTTGTAGTGTCCAATAGAACCATTTGTACATGAGGGAGACAGTCAGCAGATGAAGCTTGTGGGAATTCAGGATCCTGTACATTCACAATCATCATCATGTTATTTTCCAGTCAGTACAACATGTTTGCAGTTGTCTACCTTCCTTGGGAAAATATATAATCTGCTATAATCTTGATAAGGATCTTGTCTCCACACAGTGAAAGGCTTTGTATATGTGTGTGTGTATATAGATTACAGATGTATAGAGAGGTACTATATATATCTATACTCTATAATCAATTACCTATCTAATATAGATATGAATGTATATATGTGAAATATTGGGATATTTTATACACACACACACACAATATCCCTATATTTAGAATATTTAGTAAGTGGTCTCATGGTGATAGGACAAGAATAAAATTAATGAATCTTTTATAAATAAGTTAGATAAAATAGTAAAGATTAGATTACTACCCTAAAAGTATACAAAGATGCAAATTCCATCATCTGATTTGCTTTCTTTTAAGACTTGATATTCAGTATCCTGATTACATAAACCAGATGGAGCTTAGTCTTGGAAACCAGGAGCATGAGCATTCTTACGTGGAAGTTGCTTGGGTTCTTACTAGTGCACAGAAGGAAGCAGGTGTAGACATCTTCTTTCCTGCCCATGGGCCATCATTACTGAAGCCGCCGAGTCCTGAGTAGCAGATTTCTCTTCCTGCAATCCTCAAGAAGTGTTTCAAGGATGTTAGTTTTTATGACAATGCCATTTTTAATTGTCTCCTTGCTAATATATGAGTCAATTTACATTTTGTGGATTTCCCCCTTCTCCCAAACACACACAAAACAGCTTCAATGCTTCTGTTAAAGACACAAACTGTAATTTATCTTAAGTTTAAGCACCACCTCACTTCCTTTGTGTCTCTACCTACACCCATTTCGGGACTCATTTTACCCATTTTAACCCAAATGACTCTCTTTGGCAGTTGGTGTCCTATATTCAGGTAGATTTGTGTGCCCGGACCTTGGTGAGTAGGAGTGCGAGAGTGAGGCTCTCAACTTCTTATACCCCCCATCTGGCTTTGGGATTTTGGTCCAGAGCTTAAGTTCTCTAAAAGTACTGAAACCTTACATCTCCGTGTTGGCTGAGCATTTAGATAACTCACATATTTTTGAGAATATTCTGGATTCCTGTGATGAAGAAGCTGCTCACAAATAAAATTGGCCTGGGAGAATTTTTTATGAGGAGAACCTCCACCCCCCCCACCCCAGCAATTGAAGCAACACCAAAAATATATTACTGGGATCTGATCAAACTAAAAAGCTTCTGCACAGCCAAGAGCACAGTAAATAGATGGCTTTCAGAATGAGAAAAGATATTTGCAGGTTATGCTTCTGACAACGGTCTGATAACTAGAATCCACAGAGAGCTCAAAGTAATCAATTAGAAAAGAACAAATAACCCCATTTCTACGTGGGCAAGAGACTTGAACAGAAACTTCTCTGAAGAAGATAGGCACGTGGCCTATAAAAACATGAAAAAATGCTCATCTTCCCTAATCATCAGAGAAATGCAAATCAAAATCACTTTGAGATATCATCTAACTCCAGTAAGATTAGCCCACATAACAAAATCCCAAAACCACAGATGTTGGCGGGGATGTGGAGAGAAGGGAACACGTTTACACTGCTGATGGGAATACAAACTAATATGGTCTTTTTGGAAAGAAGTTTGGAGAATACTCAAGGAACTAAAAGTGGACCTACTGTTTGATCCTACAATCCCTCTAATAGTTGTTTACTCAGATGAACAAAAATCATTTTACAACAAAGACATCTACACCTGAATGTTTATTGCAACCCAATTCATAATTGCTAAGTCATGGAAGAAGCCCAAGTGCCTATTGACCCATGAATGGATTAACAAATTGTGGTATATATATACCATGGAATATTATGCAGCCATAAAAAGATGGAGACATCACATCTTTTATGTTTACCTAGATGGAGCTGGAACACATTCTTCTTAGTAAAGTATATCAAGAATGGAAAAAAAGTATCCAATGTATTCAATACTATTATGAAATTAGTATATAATCAACTGCACATTCATAGGAATGGTAAAAACATAACTATAATCCAGAAAGAAGGAGGGAAGAGGAGGGATAGGAGAATGAAGGGAGGAGGCCCGGAGGAGGGAGGCTATCTGGGGGGACCTCACCTAATGTGCATAATGTAATGATACATTTCTAAACTATTAAGAATAGAGTATGAATGTCTTACCACAACAAATAAAGAAGCGAGGAGATGGTTATGTTAATCAGTAAGACGTAAGCATTCCACACTGTATATCAAATCAGCACATTGTACCTCAGAAATGCATTAACGTAGTTATGATTTAATAAAGAATTTTTAAAAATTCCATAGTTTGACACAAGTCTTGAATGTTACCCCGTGAAGGAAAAACTCAAAGTAAGGGTCCTCTCTCCTACTTCTGGAGGATAAACCTAAATGGTTAGATCAGAGTAGCAGCTTCTGTGGGCGCTGCATTTCTGAGTATCTTAGTGTGCCAGGTGTTGGGAAAGATGACTTAGTTGTCTTATCTACTTCTCACAATAACTTCCCAGGAGGGGCTATCGTTATCCCCATTTCACAGAGGGGGATTTTGGACATTGGTCAGGTAATGCAGCTGTAGGTAGTGGAACCAGGGTTCCAACCCCTAGCTAGACTCCAAGGTAAGGAGACTAGGTTTGCCAAATAACAATAGAAGTTCAATCTGAATTTCATGTAAATAATCAACATGCTTCAGTATAAGTATTTCACACATTCATTGTGGGAAATATTTGTCGTTTATCTGAAATTCATATTTAACGGGGCATCTCAGATTCCATCTGCAATCCTACTCCACGCCCGTGCTCCTTGTCACGCCCTTCCCTTGCTTTATTCCTGGTCCTCAGAGCTGCTGAATTCAGCCATCACAGCCCTTCTCGAAAGCACCGAGCAGCGAGTCTCTCCCAGCTCCACATAAATATCTTTTCTTACCTGCTACTGCTCCCAGCAGCAGTGAAAGTGTCCAGAGTAGCAGCATCTACACAGAGTTGGAAACATGATTGAGTGTGGCTTAAACGATTTCTAAAAGATTGGCATAATTCAAGTGCAGTTATGGCTCTTGGGGAAATGGGTAGATTCTGATAAACGGGGCCTGGAACTGTGTTCCTGACTCACCGTGGCAGTTCCGTCAGGTTCCGCACACAACCAGATGGTACTGAAAGGACCTTTTATAGGCAAACCTTATCTTTTTGAGCAGTACCATGGAAAAGTGGCATGAAAAGAGAGAAAGTTCCAAGTGTTGCCAAACAAAGAGGGTCTGGCTGCCTGTTACTGTCAACCAAAATGCAGAGATGGGGTTAGGTCCACCAGTTTTTATAAGCAGAAATGTCAACAATTCTGGAGAACAGTGAGAGAAGCTTCTCTAAGACTGTTTTGCTCTTCCATTTCCAAAATCACAGTTTTATACATAAAAGTTACAAGCAAGAACCATACTAACCCTTATCATTTCTTTTTTTTTTTTTTAAGACAGAGTCTTACTTTATCACCCTCAGTAGAGTGTTGTGGCGTCACAGCTCACAGCAACCTCCAATTCCTGGGTTTAGGCGATTCTCTTGCCTCAGCCTCCTGAGTAGCTGTGACTACAGGCACCCACCACAATGCGTGGCAATTTTTTTTTGTTAATGTTTTTGTTGTTGCTGCAGTTTGGCTGAGGCCATGTTTGAACCGGCCACCCTTGCTAGATGGGGCTGGCACCCTACCCACTGAGCCACAGGCGCTGCCCCTACCCCTTATCTTAAACAACAGTAATTAACACTTACCTTAAGCAATAGTAATTGCCATAACCCATGACCCCTAATAAATAATAATTGACATAACCCATAATCCAATAACAGCATTCAAATTCAAAAGTTAATCTTCTAAATCAATTTGCCCTGAACTTAAAAGCCGAATTTACAAAACAAGGATGGAAGATGTGTGGTGAAGGTCACTTAGGACCTACACCAGCCAGACCAGCTGTGTCGCCTCAGTCTGAGCCTGACTGACTCCATCTTATTCTCACTACATGTGCTCTCACAAGGATGTATTTCTAATTTTAATCACAGGTAAACCAAAGTTGATTGAGTAGGTAAAGTTTGTCACAATCCTTGTGGGAAGATAAGAAAGTGGTAGATACGTGACTAGGTGGTGCTCAGAACCACCATAATTTCCTTGTAGCAAAGGTCCTAGTCTTCCTGCCCCTTATTTAGTTTACAACTCTCTGTGCAGGTCTGTCTGCATGAAGCTAATTTTTTTTCACAGACATCACAGCAGTCTTGAAAACAAATACCAACACCTTACCAGTTCATGCAGTTTTTATATAACCTGACTTTACCCCCCCCAAAAAAAAAAACAGTGGAAAAGTAGCCATCCTTCAAGATATTTTATTTCTTCCTGGAAAGCAATTGATATTTTAGTTTGATAGGCCATAGAACTAATTTATTTCTCAATGACAAAATGGAGGAAAGAATAAACAAGCTAACACAATGAACTGGGGGTCCTGCCAAGAGTATAAAGCTGGAATCAATGACCCCACCACCTGATAAAATTATGAATCAGACAGAAAAATACAATTCAACGTGGAAAACACAATCTGAGGAAGATAATCTGAAAGAGAAATGTCTGATAGAAAAGACTGGGATGTTTTTTATGTTAAGTTACTTACAATAAATTTTTATGGTATCACTGCAAGGTGATACCATAATTTTAAGAGACCAGAACCATTTATCCTGACAGTGTCACAGATATAGGTTGAATGATATGAGATTGCCACGTTCATGGGTCAAAAGTGGTCAAAAATAATTCAGTCCCCTGGCAAAGTCAATAGGTAGAGAAAAAAGTAAAATGATTTATGTATATAAAAAGTTTGAGAAAGTTTGGCAAGGGAAATGTTAAAATAAAGACAGAAGGCAGAAAGGATAAGAAAGTATAAACAGTTCCATGGATGTGAGACAGCAGGGAATTCCCACCCTGTGCTTTGTTTCTCAGCTTTTTGTCCCCTCATTAGGGATTCTCCTTCACACTTGATTAAGTTTGTTCCCCTAGACTTTCTCTCACTTGAGACCCATCACCATCAAATTGTACACTTAAATTGGGTGCATCTTCTTGTATGTGAAGTATACTTCAGTAACACTGGAAAAACTTTACATGCCAGGCCCATACTAAGCTCTCAGAAACTGCTAAGTTGAATCTTATTAAGAGTGGCTGACAACAGGATGGTTGTGTCTACTAACTTGCTCTTGACATTTTGATCCTGGTAATTTATTCATTCACTCATGCATTCTTTCATTTAGTCATGACGATAGTTTCTGTACAACTCCTAAGTTATTGCATGCCTCTCTGCTATATTCTCTGCCCTGAGAATAACCAAGGTCCCAAACTCTTTCATGCTAGCAACAGGAACGTGAGACATGGCCAGATTCCGGATGTATTTTGAGATAGGACTCATAGAAGTTGGATGGGAGTATGAGAAAAGGAGATGAGTTAAGGTGATGCCAAAATTTTGGCTTGAGCAATTGGGCAGCTTGAGTTGCCCTAACTATTAACAAGATGGGAAGGCTGCATTTCAGTGGAACAGATTTGGGGGTGGAAATTGAGTCCAGTTTTGGGCACATTGAAAATGATTGTCTTCTTAGATTCTAAGTGGAGATGAAGAAGAGATGGTAATTCTGGAGTTCAGAGGAGACATCCAGCTAAGAAATACAAACTGGGGTCCATCTGCTTTACACACAGCCATTATTGTAGATGAGATCACTTTGACAGGTGTTCAAGTACTAAGCCCCAAGGCACTGTAACGTCACAAGCTCAGGGAAATGAGGAAGACTTGAGAGGGAGCAATCAGTGAGGATGGAGGAGGGCCAAGAGAAGAAACTGTTTCTAGGAAGGGAGACAATCAAAAGGCTGAGAAGTAAGAATGAGAGCTGCCTGGAAGGATGGAGTGAAAACAGTGATGTGGCCAGGTGGAACCTGGGCAGGAGAGATTTTTATTGCAGTTACAATTTTCACTGTCTTTCAACACTCAGTCAGGAATATGAAGCATTTAGTTGGCCACCAGCTGGTCTTTGAGATTTTAGAATTCTTTGCCACCCTTTATAGCTTAATAGCCACATCCTTCCCTGATGCTCATCCCAGTGCATCTCCTTCAGTCGGTGTTATGGCTCACAAAGTTATTGTTACATGTGAAAATTCAGTGATCAAGTAGACAAAAATGTGAAAAGCACTCTTCCTTGTGCCAAGTGTGCCAGGAGCCAATTCCTACTCTACACAGGAGAGGAGCCAACTGACTGTAATGGGACGCATCTGTCTACCATGTTCAGGACAGTAATTTTACATAGTATGCCAGTGATATTATGCAAGATCCAAAGACGTCATCTGATAAAGGAATTTGGCTAATTCCATATTCTTTGTTTACCCTCCCATTATAATAGTATCATTATCATTTTGGCTGGTTTAAGGGGCTCCCTTGTGATTGCATGATTTGAAACTGCTTTCACTATAAGAAATGTAGTGGAAATATAACTATGTAGTCTTGGATTGATTTCTATTTTTAGTCACATAGCTGATTTCTTCCTAGAAAGCATTATTTGTTGCCTTTAACACCAAATAACAATAAATAAAAGACCATTTATTTATTTATCTTTATTTATTTCATATTATTTGATAACGTTAACAACACGGGAACATTATCAACTTCGATTTGGACAAATATTCATGAAGAAAACCAGTGCAGACTAGCGGTAGTTTATAGGACACTGGTCTGGACAAATTAATGTAGACCTGGTGTAAATCAAGTTTCGCTGATTGTCACTGTGCACCCGTTCAGCACCATCACCTTTTTTACTTGTTTCAAGATGTAAAGATGCATATGGGGGATTCTCATTTGAGTCCTGTCCAATATTTCGGTTATGAACTTATTTTAAATTATTGTATTTGTGTTATTGCTGCTATTTTGCTTCAATGAACCACTTTAATCTATTGTTCCCTTTTTTTTTTTACAGCCCAAAATGAGAATATAACTCAGAATAGGAATAATATAAAATGTGTATTTAACATGTGAGAGTGAACAACTATACACACACGATGGGAAAATACATTGACCACAAGAATTGTTGTTTGGCAAGGAAATAGTGCTGAGGCATTATGTCAAGGATGACCTACACCACGTATTCAACAATTATTAAGAAGGGAAAGGGATTTCTATGGAAATATTAGGAAATTTTACAACTCAAATTTGTCAAGTACAAGTGAACAAAATATCTTCATCATTTCTGTACTAAAACTAACAAATCATCTAGATTGATTACAAAAATGGTCCCAGTTCCCTTACTCATCTCTATATACATTCCACTTGCAATATACCTTTTTTTTTTTTAGGTTCTCTTCTGAAGAGGTAGAATTGATTTATCCATTCTTGAATTTGGGCTTGCCCTTGACTTGCTTTGTCCAGTAAAATATAGTGAAAATTACACTTTGCTACTTTGGAGTCTAGGCCTCAGGAGAACTTCCTGCTTACATTCATTTCCTCTGAACCCTTGGGGGTCCAAGTTCAATTCACAGGCTAGTCTGCTGATGGAGGAGAAATCATGTGGCAGACAGTCAGCCAGACCAGGCCATCTTCAGCCAGCCAGCCAGCCGTCTGCCAACCTGGCACTGAGCATGGATACAAGAATGAGACCAAGCAAGATCAGCCAGATCAGCCAGACCTGGTCCAGATCAGCTTAACTGTTTAGTTGACCCACAGAACAATATAACAAATGCTTATTTTTCTAGTCACTGATTTTTGGGTGATTTGTTATACAGCACTAGCTAACTGAGTCATTATCTGTCTTTTATTTGATTGACCTCACTTTAAGAAACATTAAATGTGACTAAACTCCATAAGGGTAGGGATAATGTCTATATTTTCAACTTTAGCTCTCCAATACCTAGACTAGTGTATGGCACATGGTCAACACTCTCTAAGCACTTATTGGATTAATTGATCAACACATGAAGACTTGTTCATGTTTATTAACTAAATTTTCTGGCATCATAACTAGCAACATTTCACATTCATGTCTTCTGACTATTATCAGAATCCTTTGAAACTGACATAGTGCTCATTTCTAAATGGAAGAAAAAAATTGAATTAGAGCTTTAAACACAATTTTTTTCAAAAATTTTACTAGGTTCATAAATAGGTAAATAATTCAATTAAGCTGTTCATTTCAAACAATTAAACCACATGCAAATATCTTTATTACGATTAAAATGAACATCCTTAAGAAAGGAATTTTTAACTAAGGTATTTTTTAAATGAAATGAATTTAAACTTTTTTGCATCTTATGTGAGTAAATTTGCACATAACTCCATTCATTGATTTTTATTATTCTTTAGTTGTCATTATCTTCAATACTTGGGAAAGTTTCATGAAGATAGCCTGGTTTGATTATGATTGTGAACATTTACTAAGCACTCATATGGTAAGCACTGCGGTACTTTCTTTGCAGAGAAATGGAGTGTTTAAAAAAATGCCATCTATGTACTGAAGATGCCAACGTTTGTATGTCTAACTCAGACCTCTGCCCTCAGCTCTGTGCTCATGGATCCCACTGACTACTTGCCAGGGCCAATCAGATGTCTCATGAAACTCTCAAATTTGACCATGTGACTTACCTTATGACTGACCTTATGACTTTCCTTCTCGAACCAGTTCCTCTTAAAGCATTCTCCATTTCAATTAATAGTAAGTGCATCCTTTCAGGTGCAAGGATGACCCAGAAGTCATCCTTTACCTTCTGTTTTGTTTCAATCTTCATTTTTCCTTCACATGGTTCATGTACATGGAGGATGCCCTGACTTTGCTAAGCCAATTCCGCTTTCCTAGCCATAAGTCGGTCAGAGTGAATCTCAAAAGTTTTGTCAGAAAAACAAAAACAAAAACAGGAAAGATGATCCAATTTCCCTTTCTTGTTGTCTATGAAAGTAAAGTTCTTTAGACTGAATTGTAGTAGATGGACATCCTTCAACTGGAAGGGAAACCAGCCTCGGCATAAAATAACCAGCATAGATATCACAGCATAGTAACAGAAAGAAAGTGGCTCTTGAAGAGGTCACCGAGTTGCCAGACGAACAAAACTTGAAGATTCCCCATCTCTGAACTTCCAGTCACACAAACCAGAGCCAGTTTGAGTTGGGGGTTTTAGTTCATGCAAGTGAAAACATCCTAGTTAATAAACATGAACAAGTCTTCATGTGTTGATCAACTTGCATATATTTTGATAAAACATGAAATGAACAGTGTCTCTAGTTTTTATGTTTTCATATGCTCGTGCCTTTGCCTATGCAGTTCCTTCTCTTAGGATTGCCCTTCCCATCAAGTCCTCTGGGCAATTCTCCACTCACCTTTTAAAACCTCACAGGTTTTCTTTTAGAATATTATTGTTTGGACAGGACCTGATTTTAAATATCTGATGCTAGTGGGTTCATTCATGGTTTCCAGTAATGTGATGATTATTTAAAAAATAATCATTTGCTTTTCTACTATAGGGCAGGCGTGTACCAGGTATGTGCAACATGGAAACTCCTTAAGGAGCTCACAAATCACATATGCAGGGAAGGAAGCCAGCAATTCCCAGATGAAGAGCGAGTGTTGAGATAGGAAAGGTCCTGGGTGCAGTGGGATTATAGTAAAGGAGCCCCAAATCACTTATTAGTGCTGGAGGTGAAGAAAGCCTTCCTGGAAGAGGTGATGTCTACACTGAGAGTTAAGAACCAATAGGAGTTATCCAGACAGGAAGACAGGGAAAAGATCAAAAGATCATCCCAGGAAGGAAAAGAGTTTGTGCCAACATCCAGCAGCATCAGAGTTCTCAGGGCCGTCTTAGGAGAAAGGGCCAGACTGGAGAGTTCCAGAAGGAGCAGGGAGAGAGATGAAGCTGGTGTCCAAAGTGACAACTAGACCAAGAGGAACCTGGCAAGGCTCACTAAGGTATATAGATTTTGTTCTGAGGATCAGCGGGAGAATGAAAAGGGACTTTTCTTAAACTAATACAGGCCATCTATAGCAAACCCACAGCCAATATCACATTGAATGGAGTAAAATGGAAAACATTTTCACTCAGATCAGGAACCAGACAAGGTTGCTCCTTGTTTCTACTGCTTTTTAACATTGTTATGGAAGTCTTAGCCATTGCAATCAGGCAAGAGAAGGCAATCAAGCATATCCAAATAGGATCAGAGAAGAACAAACCGTCACTCTTCTCAGATGATATGATTGTATATCTGGAAAACCCCAGGGACTCAACTACAAAACTCTTAGAAGTGATCAAGGAATATGGTAACGTCTCAGGATACAAAATCAATACTCACAAATCGGTAGCTTTTATATATACCAATAATAGCCAAACCAAAGAAAATACTGAAGGACTCTATTCCCTTTACAGTTGTGCCAAAGAAGATGAAATATTTGGGAATTTACCTAACAAAGGATGTGAAAGATCTCTATAAAGAGAATTATGAAACTCTGAGAAAAGAAATAGCTGAAGATGTTAACAAGTGGAAAAACATGGGCAGCGCCTGTGGCTCCTTATGGGCAGTGCCTGTGGCTCAAGGAGTAGGGTGCTGGCCCCATATACCGGGTGTGGCAGGTTCAAGCCTGGCCCCGGCTAAAAACTGCCAAAAAAAAAGGAAAAACATACCATGCTCATGCCTGGGAAGAATCAACATTGTTAAAATGTCCATATTACCCAAAGCAATTTACAAATTTAATGCAATCCCTATCAAAGCACCGCCGTCATACTTTAAAGATCTGGAAAAAATAGTACTCGTTTTATATGGAACCAGAAAAAAACCTTCAATAGCCAAGACATTACTCAGAAATAAAAACAAATTAGGAGGAATCATGCTACCAGACTTCAAACTATACTATAAATCTATAGTGATCAAAACAGCATGGTACTGGCACAAAAATAGAGAGGTAGATGTATGGAATAGAATTGAGAACCAAGTGAAGAACCCAGACACTTATCATCATTTGATCTTTGATAAGCTTATCAAAAATATAAATTGGAGGAAAGATTCCCTATTTAATAAATAGTGTTGGCAGAACTGGCTGGCGACTTGTAGAAGACTGAAACTGGACCCACACCTTTCACCATTAACAAAAATTGACTCTCACTGGATAAAAGATTTAAACTTAAGACATGAAACTATAAAGACTGTTGGAGAAACACTTGAAGAAATTGGCCTGTGCTTTGGAAAGATCAAAGATGTTGCAGGGAGGTGAGTGGTCTGGGGGACCCCACTGGGAAGAGTTAGGACAGTTAGGAAGCATCAGACTTGTCCAGTCCTCTCTTCCTTGTGTGTCCCCTGCAATATCTGATTAGGAGCAGACACAGAACCTAAAGCTGATGGAAAAAGCAGCAGCAGTTGGTACTTTCCTTCCTGGGCCTACCAAGAGGGGATCATTTTGGACCTGGAAGTCTGCTTATGTGATCAGAGTGGCATCAGCAATGTTAACAATGGACATGATATTTCCTAGCTCAGATTTGTAGCAAAATTCAACAGCCATTTGTGATTCTTCAGACCTACCCCCAAATTTGGACTTTTATCAATCAAAAAATTTATTGGATGTTGGACAAGGATGACAAAAGAAAGGAATGTATTTCATCACCGCCACATTTTATTAGCAGTCAGATTCAGTGGTCAAATGACAGCAGCATCCTAACATGGGGAGAGGGTGAGTAGAACTTCCTCTCGCACCGTTTCCAGACTACAGAAGTTGAACCTGCGGAGCAAAACCAGTAAAAGTCACCTCTTCGTGGCACACATCTGCGGTCCTGGGCATAGAGACAGTCTCTGTTTTCCCCTCAGTCTGAGCAAGGGGTTCACCCTGTGTCTGAGACTGGACAAGGGCCAAGGGAAGACCTTGTCTGTGTAAAGAGATGAAATTCCCTTTTCAATTTTTTTTTATGCCTGTATAATAGCTGAGAGAGGAGACAGCCCGAAGAACAGGAAGGGCTGTCAGCGACACTGTGCATGTGTCTATCAGTGCAATCGAGGGAGAGTCACCAACATCACAACCGCTCCAAAATTCTACGGTGCTATAGTTACGCTGGATAACCCTTCTTTAATTTGAAGTTTGAAAATAATTGATTAGTTTTTCTCATTCAGACTGAATATTACTTGGGATGCTTTGGAGATAATCTTCTTTAATAAAGTATCTTAGTATACTTAAAGCATCTAAACATAGGTTGTGCTCAGAAAATGACCTTTGTCCTTTCATGTTCACTTCCTCCATGTCCTGATGACTAGAAGCATCACAAGTAGGAAATTAAAAATTATTAATGAGTATTAATAACCAGTATTAATGAAGAACCCAAAAGAAATGAAGGGCACCCAGTCTCTATGTATTATTAAAAGTTGTTTTGTAATCCTTGAGAACTTGCTGGACTGAAACTTCCCACATAGAACTTATGGAAACCAGATCTTCCAAACTGGTAATTATTTCTAAAATAAGGATAATAGAAGCACCTTCCTTATAGGGTATACATTTTTATTTAGCAGCTTTATTGAGCCTTTATTTACCTAGAATAAACCGCACAGATTTCCTTTGAATAGTTAGCTTTTCTCCCACTCACAGCACACGTACAACTTGGAAACCATGACCAAAGTCAGAGTTGTAAGCATATCAATCACCCCCAAATTATCTTCCTACCTGTTTGTAATTCCTTCTTCCAATCCCTTCCAATCTTTCCTCCCCCAGGCAATCCCTGGTCTGCTAACACCAGAGTAGAGGGAATTGTTTGGAATTTATATTAATGGCATCTGAGGTGCACATACGCTTTAGTCTAGTTTTCTTATTCGGTGTCATTATTTTGACATCCATCCACGTTGTTGCACGTGCCACTAGTCATTCCTTGTCCTGCTGAGTAGTATGCATTTGTGTGGATATACCACAGTCTGTTTAGCCATTCCCCTATCGTTTCCAGTTCTTGACTATTACAATAAAATCTGCTGCGACTATTCAGTGTAAACCTCTGTATGCACATATGCTTTCTTGCCTCTTGGGTAAAGGTGTAGGAGTGAAACGGTTGAATCAAATCATAGGTAGGTGTATACCTGATATTTCTTCTTCTTCTTTCTTCTTCCTTCACCTTCTTCTTTTTTTTTTGATACAGCATCTTGCTCTGTTTCCCAGGCCGGAGGGCAATCATCATAATAGCTCACTGAAACTTCCAACTCCTGGGCTCAAATTGGTTCTCCTGCCTCAGCCTCCTAGGCAGCTAGGATTGCAAGTGTGTCCCACCACACCTGTCTAATATTTTTTTATAGAGACAGGTCTTGATATGCTGCTCAGGCAGGTCTTGAATTCCTGGCCTTAAATGTTCCCTCCATCACAGTCTCTCAAAGTGCTGGGATTACAGGTATGAGTGTGTTTAGCTTGTTAAGAAAGTACCAATCTGCTTTCTAAACTGGTTGTATCATTTTATATTCCTATTAGCAATGTATGGGAGTTCAAGATCCTCCATATCCTCAAAAATGCTTGATATTGTCAGTCTTTTTAATTTAGCCATTTAAGTAGGTTTATAGTGACATCTCATTGTGGTTTTAATTTGTGTTTTCCTAATGACTAAAAGCATATCCTTTTCTGTCCTTTCATTTTTGTGTTCTATATTTAAAGTGAGGACCAAATGACATGATGACAGAAGAAGCACAGTACTTGCTTCACAATCTGGATTAGTACTCAAAACACTTGGCCTGACACGGGTATTATCATGATCATCCTTAGTTCATTTTCTGGTAGTTCACTGTAATAAACATCCTTTGGCTCCCACACACACTAGTTCTGGTTAGAACCAAGGATTGTCCTCCTGGACCTTTATGTTCTGTGTCCCTAAAAGAAAACTAATGACACAGAATAGCCTACATCTATTTCTTTGTAAGTTAAATATGTTCCTGCAAATTAAGTGACAAGTTCAGGAAGTTTGGGGGGAGGTGCACAGAGCGCAGGGTCCACCTGCCAAATGAAACGTTCTGCTCACCCAGTATCATGAAGCCAGAGCCTCACTCTTAACACTCAACTTGTGTCAGACAACACAATAGTTATCTAAAAAACATGAAAGGTGTTTCCCTGAAGTCCTACACTTTCTCCTACAGGAACAAAAGGCACTGGGAAGCAACTGTGACTGGGGAGAGGATGAGCCACTGGCTGGGGCTTCACTTAAAGTGGACGTTTAGTGGGAACAGAATTATCAATACAGACTCAATGTTTGAAATCCCTTTGGATTTTCATTACTTACACTCTTCCATCGTTTGTTTCCACAGCGATCTTGGATGCTCCCACTCTGGGTAGAGTTGGGTTGATCACATTGTTATACCAAATAAATTTAACCTTCTGCAAGTCTCCAACCTCCACATCTGAGTCAAACTCATTGGAATGGGTACTATCTGGTTTGAGAGAGCCCCTTGGGAGTAAAGGAGTTAATGAAAACATACATGAGCATATTAAAATATACATATAAGTGAACATACACATGTATATATATGTATACATATGTGTCTAAAATCAGCTTATATTGCATCTCTAGCTTAGCTGATGGTGCGCCATCTGTCTTTCTAATGTATTAAATCAAGTCAGACATGTCTGTTACCTCAGTGGTAGTTCCTACTACTTTGACTTCATCTTTACTTTAATCAAACTTCAAACATGTTTCCTCACAATCCTTGCACAATTTAATAAATGATAACATTATTATTTTACCTTTTACCATCGGTTTTGTGAGCAGAATAACTATTTACTGATTATAATAAGTCAGATGCTTGCATCAAAGTAAACATTAGTCATTTTCTCAGGAAATAGCAGGAAAAAAATTACAAACGGAATGATATTAAGATGCAAGTGTGATAAAATTTCTTCCTCTTTATTACACATAACATGACTCAACTCACATACAGTAAGGAACACACAAGCTCTATGTCCATAACGTGTGTTATACATACAGTGTTCTAACATGTAAGAAGCTTAGTGTGATATGTTACTCACTTGAAAATTTCATACTGCTTGGAGTTTCCTTTATTTCCAAACAAAGAAACCAACACATGCCCTGTAACCCTTCTCCCAGACAGTGTGACAGTTACCTTATACCTCCAACCTGCAAGGGGAAAAAATTTGCAAAAATGTCACCTTGTAGAGAAGAGACACTGAAAACAGGATAAACCCTCTATTGCTGAATTTTGAATAATTTTTATATTACATTGGTAATTTTTCTAGTGAAATAGTCATCCATATTCCATATTCCTTTACCTAAATATTCAGGGGATAAACATTGGGTAGTGAGAACTGTGCAGAAATTTTCCAAAGTTAATAGATGTTTTTTTCAAGTCAAGGAACTGAGTAATAATACATTTTGCTTCTAATTTTCAACCTAACAGTTTCTTCTTGAATGTTACAAGAACTTTATGTTAAAAAATAGTGTTTGAATAGTAGCCTGTGACATTTTTTCAGTTTATTTTCATAGATGACGACATTTTAGGGTATTGTCGTCTTTTTGGTTAAATAGTCTACGTTTATTTTAAAAATTCTATGACTGAATTTTTCTTTTTTTGGCCATTGGAAATGTATTAATTTATGAAAACCAAAAGAATGTTCCCTTGGTACTAGCCAATAGTGAACTATCCATTTTTGCCATTTAGAGCCTGGGGCAAAGAGTGGATAAAATTTGTGCTTAGCTTTACCATACTGTTAACCCTATTGACTTTTATCCTAATCGTTTTATTTCTTTATTACTCAAAAAAGAAACCTGGAGCCTGTCCCGATGCGTCACCATTCCCACATCTTGTAACTCCCATCACCTGTGGAGTCTAGAATCCTAAATAGCTCTTGAACCTGCCAACTTCTTTCCATTCCCAGAACCTCTGCTGTCTCTCTCTCTCTTGGATTACTTTCTGCTTACATAAAACCTCAGAATTTTTCCCAGTGAAACCATTGACTAATCACAAAGAGGCTGGCACTGCCGAAGCCTTCTGAATTCAGCACCAAAATCAAATGTGAATAATTGTAGTTTTGTATTGTTAAGAATTGAGGCTCCTGACTCTGTTTTACTACCCTAATTAGCCATGATTACTGTGATCCAAGCATTGAGCATTTTTCCACATTGGGGAGAGGTGTTTAAAGCTTGTATATAGAAAAGCAATTTCACTCATTTTCACTGGACATGATAAAATACATAGCATTTCAGAATATAAGGTAAAGAAAATAGAAACTTACGGGCAAAATTACTGGCATCACCAGTGTTAAGATAAAATTTCTGGCCCAATTCCGTTGTTCTCCCAGAAAATCTATCGGCATAATGGCCCATCTGTGGGCAGCCCCCACTTGGACAGGGGAAGCACTTGTTCTGGTGAAAACAAACAAATGATGAATGAGGATGCCCTTTGCTTTAAGTGTGCACCATCCCTCCCCCCCCCACATATGTTGTTGCAATTCAAAATATTCTAAAGCCAGTTCTGTTCTGATGGCAAAAGGGATGTCTAAAATATGCAAAATAGGATTTTATTAGGAGGAAAATAGGCTCAAAAGTCAGGCTATTTCCAATATTTCCTTTAGCTCACAGCTCACATCTGAAGGATTCAGAACCTAGAATTCTCCCAGTGTGCAAAGAACATGCCCCAGTTAGCCTATGGTTTAACCTTCAGCCTGATGTCTGGAGGAGACTGATATAACATGGTAAAGTGTCCTCTTTTTCTGGACAAAGGAAAAGGATGGAGAGGGAGGAATAGAGTTGGGAGCACAGGCATCTCAATTCCCTCAAGGGCGAGGCTACTCCACAGTCCAGGCAAATGGTGGACTCCTGGGTCGATGAATGGGCAACAATGGGCTCAGCACGGTCTCAGGGGCTGAAAAAAAGCCGGGGGGAGACTGAACCAGCCAGGAAGAAATGGCCAAAGCCCACTGACAGAATTGCTGGAGGCAGAGGAGTGGCCGAGTCCCAGACCTTATCTCCAAATGCCAACCGCATTCCCATCAGTAAGGCAGACAGGGGTCTGCTCAGAGTCCAAAGGCACCATCAGACCCTGGGTGAAGGGACTCCAAATCCTTCCCCTGGAAAATGTACACTGACCATCACCAGTAAGACCACCTGCTCCAGAACTAGCTTGGAGAGAAGCTGAGACACCCCCAAAGGAGAAAAACCTGCAAGACTGAGTCTTTTTTCTCTTTTTGTAGAGTTGGGGTGTCATTATGTTGCCCAGGCTGGTCTTGAACTCCTGGCCTCAAGCCATCCTCCTCCTGGGCCTCCCAAAGTGATAGAATTATAAAGATGAGGCACCTCATAAAAGTGTTGAGTATCACTTAAAAGAATATTGAATCAGACTAAGTTTTAACTGGATGAGACCTAAAGATTGTTAGTTTGTTTCTTTATTTCTTTCCTCCTTATAACATACCTATAAATGAGGAATTATAGTGTTGGGTGTCAAAGAAGAAGATAAAAATAAAGTTAAAACACAGAATGATCAGGGGGTTTCTGTTTTATCATATGTGTGAGCAGTAGTATGGTTAAACTTGCACCCCCTCTGCCAATATAGCTACCATTTATTGAATGCTAATTTTTATATTCTTGGTTCTGGGTTAAGCAATTAACACATGTGTTTCATTGAGTCCTCCCATCAAATATGTCGAGTCTACCATTTTTATTTATATATATATAGGTGATGAAACTTCCTTGAGAAGTGTTTTGCCTAAAATCATTCAGCTAGTTATTGGTGAAGCCAGGATTCTAGTACTCTCTCTTAATCACCAAGGTGTAGTTCCTTGGTAGTTGTGACCTTACCCGGCACATTTGTTAATGAAAATCTTCTTCATTAAATGGAATCAGTTACAAATTTTGATTTGAATAATTTATGGTTACAAGAAAAGCCAGTTTTGTAGAAAACAACAGACAATGGTATGTTGTATTTGGAATCACACATAAGAACTCAACTCAGATACCAAGAGTATACCAAATAAGATGAAAACTCAATCTTGGCAATGATGAGATTGCACAGAAATGTCCACATGTCCATAATTATACAGTTAAAAAGTTCAGAACTTAAGAAATACATTGCATGTTCACCAGCATCCTATAGAAACA
This sequence comes from Nycticebus coucang, assembly GCF_027406575.1. NCBI lineage: Eukaryota > Metazoa > Chordata > Mammalia > Primates > Lorisidae > Nycticebus > Nycticebus coucang. The sequence goes on along the minus strand of NC_069782.1, from coordinate 145,321,804 downwards.
GCTCGGTTTCCACGCACTAGTGCAGAAACGACAGAGATGAAAGTAGACATGGGACATTTCTGTAAATAAGCCCATTTCTCCAAAGTCCTCAAATTGATCACTATTGAAATACACATTTGTGATGAAAAGGATCTATAAGTAGGAAACTATAAACATTCATTGAATGGAGTCGTGTACAAGGAACCACACCAGTCGTGAGAAGTGATGGCCACCAAATTCTTTAACTGGAAGGTGCAATTTACTCACTGCAGTAAAGACATTGTAAGAGGCACAGGCGAACCCAGCAAAGCCATCAGGGTTGACGATGCTATCAGCATAATACTTGTAGCTTCTTAAGTGATTACAGGCCACAAAGTCACGAGTTCCTTAAAAATCAGACATGGTCATACATCAATGACAGTGTATTTTTCCAAGTTAATGTCATGATCCAGATACAGTTGTTGAATAGATTTATCTAATTAGTGCCCATTCACACAGGTCACAGAATAAGATAACTTATGAATGATTTGTGATATAAACAGAAGTACTCTTTAAGACTAGCCCAGGAAGCATTATAGCTAAATAAAATGAAACATAACTTTAGATGGAAAAGAGTGGTCCACGTCGGTAGAAGAGTATCTTAGGAATGTATTCTCTGAACTGGGGTCTTGGAAAGCTGACTGCAAATACACTTTCTTTCCCACTGTCTCCTCATTCCCATTTCTCCCAATGAAAACCTACATCCCCAGGGATACAACAAAAGTCTTTTGTTATATAAAATCTGAGAACTGTATAATTCCAAAGGATTTAGGAAGTTTAACAAAGCAAAATACAAACTTTCTCCCCAGAATGTATCTTTGTATTCATAAGTTTTACTTTTACTTTTACCTAGTTTAGTACTCTCGTTTTACCTTCCCAGATCCCTTCTATGTCAACAATCTGAGAGAGAATGTTCTTCTGACACCCGGGCATGTCTATTCCTCCATTTGGAAAGAAATCTAGGTGGCCCACTGTTTGACTCATTCCAAATCCTGAAGAATTTTAAAAATAAAGGAAGGTTTGTGTTAATGTTTAGTCTCAAGACACTGTAAGCCCCCCAGAGGGACAGGCTGAAGAACTCACCCATGTTGGGGATTACAGGCGCAGCATCTGTGTGAATTACATCTACAAACTGGGCATCGCTGGGATCCAGTCGGACTAATTCAGGTGTGCCCTCAAAGCAAGGTTCGGCGGGATCCAACCCTAAAGTAAATAGGATGTATCGTTATTTGTTAGTGTTCATGTACAATCACCTTCCTTCCCTACAGTTACTGTCCTGAATGCAAGTATTGGCTATAATCATGTGTTATTCGTGCAAAGAGAGCCTCGCCTCCCTCTCCTTGGCTTAAGCGATCCGTCTGCCTCAGCCTCGTGAGCAGCTGGGATAACATGCAGCACGCCCAACCTATTTTCTGAAAGAAAACCTGCTTTTAGTTTGCTCTTTGTTTTATAGTGAATTTCCCCCAAACCAAAGAATTTGCCTCTAGGTTGGGATCATTAAAAAAACAAAACAGGGTGGCGCCTGTGGCTCAGTCTGTAGGGCACCGGCCCCATATACCAAGGGTGACGGGTTCAAACCCGGCCCTGGCCAAACTGCAACCAAAAAATAGCCGGGCGTTGTGGCGGGCGCCTGTAGTCCCAGCTACTCGGGAGGCTGAGGCAAGAGAATCGCTTAAGCCAGGGAGTTGGAGGTTGCTGTGAGCTGTGTGAGGCCATGGCACTCTACCGAGGACCATAAAGTGAGACTCTGTCTCTACAAAAACAAAACAAAACAAAACAAAATAAAACCCACACTCTGAGACACACTGGATTAAAGCTGTTTAGGCTAAAAGCGTCCCCACTAGACTATAGACTCCCGTGAGGGCAAGGACGATGGCTTTCCTGGTCACAGAGAGACAGTCTCGCATCACACAGCAGGGTTGAGCAGGATGTGGTAAATATTTACAGCCTATGGGAAAGAAAAATCTGTGTAGAATTCCTCTTCAGCAAAGTAGCAGGGAGGAATTCTGGATTTCCCTCATTCCAAACAGACTCAACGTATCCCCAGTATTAGACAGAGAATGATTTGGTAAGGGTCAGAAAGTCTAAGATGAGAGAGGAAAGTGGTGATTCCCCGACATAGCCACCTCTTGGACCCAGGATGGCAACATATTCCTTACAAGCTTACTCAGTTGCTTTAGGACTTGTATATCTAACATTTGAACCCACTGGCCAAATGCAGCCAATTGGGTTTGTAAAAGAATTTTTTTTTTTAATCCAATTAGCAGCATGTAGAACTGGTAGCCTAGGATGGCCTGACCCCCTGCGCTCCCCACACACACCTTAATAGGTTTAGGCTCATTAGCAATTGTTATTGAAGCAGACTATACTTAATCACACAAATTTGAGCTCTTTGGGTTTAATTCTATTTATCCCATTATTTATGATATTTATTGTAGCCATGAAATTTGTCCTTTGTGAATGCTTGAAAATGGTAAATAGATATAAGATTGCTAGATGCTCTTAATTCATGTTTTAGTTCATGCAATATAGTTATATGTCATATGGAGTACTGTAGATTAGAGATTCATATCAATAAACAATTCACTAGGCTTCAGAACATACTAATTTCTGATTATGGGGCCCAATTCAGAAAATGTGAAAAGGTACACATCAGGGCTACAACAAATTTTTATTATTGTTTCCTTTTAGACCATATATAGGCTACGTGTAGTCTAATATTAAGTTTTCACTGCATTTTTTTCATATTTTAAAAAAAAACAAGGTCTTCCTATGTTGCCCAGAATGGCCTTGAACTTCTGGGCTCAAATATTTTCCTCCCTCAGCCTCCTGAGTACCTGTGATTACAGGTACACCACCATGCCCGCACCTTTCACTGTTATGACCAACCTGAGATGCGTGCAATGGTCCCATTGAGCCTCCTTCCGGCCTCCCCAGCAGCGTGGGCACCCAGGCTGTGGCCAATGATATGGACATTGGAAGGTGAATATCCAAAAGATGACTGTTGGAAAGAAAACCTCTTCAGAATGTTTCCAAGTACAGTCATCCATCACTTGACAACAGGGCTGTGTTCTAAGAAATTAGTTCTTAGGCAGTTTTGTTGCTGTGCGAACATCATAGAGTGAATTTACACAAACTTAGATGGCATGGCATAGCCTACTGCTCTGAGGCTACAAACATGTCTAGCACGTTCCTGTGCTGAGTACTGTCAGCACCCAGAACACAATGGCCCCTATTTGTCTGTGTGGGCACGTCTAAGCATAGAGCAGGTACAGTAAAAATACTATATGAGAGATGAAAAGGTATACCTCCCTCTGTTACTTACCATGCATGGAGCTTACTGGACTGGAAGTTGCTCTAGGTGAGCTGGCGAGGCAGTGGTAAGTGAATATGAAGGCCTAGGCCATTCCTGTGTGCTACCATAGACTTTACAAACACTGTTCACTTAGACTACAATCAATTCATAAGAATAGTTTTTCTTTAATAATACCTTAGCTTACTGTAACTTTTATACAATTTTTAACCTTTTTAACCTTTTGACATTTTGTAATAACACTCAGCTTAAAACACAAACACATTATAAACTTGTACAAAAATATTCTGTTTATACCTTTTGTCTATAAGCTTTTTTTCTATTGTTAAATTTTTAATGTTTTTATAACTTTTTTGTTAAAAATTAAGGCACAAAGACACATATTAGCCTAATCCTACAAGGGGTCAGGATCATCAATATCACTGTCTTTCACTTCTACATCTCACCCAAATATTGCTTCAGGGGCAATAACATACATGGAATTGTCACCTCTGATAACAATGTCTTCTTCTGCAATACTTCCTGAAGGACCCACCTGAGGCTGCTTTACAGTCATTTTTTTTAAAAATATGTAGAAGGAGTGTACTCTAAAATAACAATTAAAAAGTATAGTCTAGTGGGGCGGCGCCTGTGGCTCAAGGAGTAGGGCGCCGGTCCCATATGCCGGAGGTTGCGGGTTCAAACCCAGCCCTGGCCAAAAAAAAAAAAAGTATAGTCTAGCAAATGGTATAGTCTAGTCTACCAGTGATGTATCTGTTTATTGTCATTATCAAGTTTTTTGTGCTGTATATAACTGAATATGCTATACTTTTATATGACATCACAACTGTTATGATGTCACTAGGTAGACATCATTTAAACTGGTAAAAGATTTTGTTTATCTCCTACGCAGAGAGAAGACTTGATAGACATGAGGAGTTGTTACCCAGAGATGATGAAGCAATTATCTGGATTAGGAAATAACAGTGAAGGCAATTACTTAAGCTCATTCAAGTATAATATTTCCTATGTTTTTGGTAACCAAATCAGGTTAAGTTGGTATCATTGTGCTTCTCTTCAAAAAACCAAAATAAAAACAAACTTGTTTAATCTTGAGGTTAACATTGTCATGTCAACTTAGTAAAAATTGGTAAAATGAAAACAAACACTGGCTACATTCAATAGAAACAAACTACCTAGTTGTTTGAATAAAGTAAAAACAAGCAAACAAAAAATAGTGTATCGACATAACTAGGGTTGTTAATAATGCATTAAACTAGATTTTTTTGTACTTTTCTTTTTAACTCAGGGCAAAGCCAAGTCTTGGTAGTGAGATGTTTTTCTCAAGGATCATACCTACATGATTGGAAAGAGAAACTGGAGAGCAATGTGCATTTGTAAGCCAGAGAGAGTTACCTGAAGAACTTCAACAAAATAAGCCACTTCTGCCCCCACGATCCGGATGTTCTGTGAGGCCTGCGTGTACCCAGTTCGGGAGCCACTTTTCCAGTCCACACAGAAGCAGTTCACGCTTTCCACCTGGAACAATTTCTGATGGAAGAGACACAACACATAGGAAAATAATGTAGGGTCTTCATCAGTTACTAATTAGCATATTTGAAGACTAGGATCAATTCTCTTCTCGACCTACACAATGTCATGTCACTTTTCCAAGGCGATGAACAAAACTTCTCGTCTGTTACGGACATGAAATCCCTCCAAAGTTGAACATTGGATCTAAGCTGGAGGTTTGGAACTGTGATCTCGGGATTCCTACTGAAACAGATGCATAGACATTTGATTCTAGAAAAAAATGTATAAATGGTTGTTCATTGGGTCATCCTAAATGTCATCAAGGCTACATTATTCCTTACGAGGCTGTACCCAAGGACACTGCCTGTCTTGCTTACTGCTAGATCTTTAGCACCTGGTTTGTGGAACATGGTGGGTGCTCAGGAGGTATCCATTGAATGAAGGAAAGCCTATATTAGGACCACCTGAATGAGCATGTTGAAAAGAGTAAGCTTTGCCAGCATAGAAAGACTAAAGAGAATTTTTGGATGAATGTGTTGCATTCTACACCACAGCAGAGTTATTTCACATGAAAACCTAGTGTACCGGATATCCACTGGAAACCTGGTTTGATGGGGGATTAATTATGGTTTTATGGATATAGCTCTGGCAGGAATATTATTTGAGTGAGCATTTAAACATGTCTCCACCTTTTCTAAATAAAGAATTTAAGAACAGTGAAGCAATCATAGAAATTATTGCCAGCCCTTTCATTTTACAAAAGGAAAAATCCCAAGAAGAAATAAGTTTGGCTAATGTCACGGTTAGCTTAGGACAGAGTCAGGACTGGAATCTAGGATCTTTATCTTTCTAGTTTAATCTGCTTTTTTCTCCATCTTAATGCTACTGTTTTGTCAAATCCAAGCCAAATAGAAGAAGAACACAAATGATCTCAGGATCTTAGGAACAAATTTTATATACATAAAAAATTCTATATATATAAAATTCTATATATGATATACATTATATATATAAGATATATATGTATATATAAAACAAAGCTATATTCCTTTTGAGCTAAGAATCACATTTTTCCCTTCACTATTGCATAGAAATTTAGTATTACTCTCACCCCAGTAATCATCAGCTTTAAATTATTCTGCAAGGCAAGTTGTGGTTTTACTGCTTATTTTTAACCGGTGAAGAGAGGCCTCTGGGATGTTCATCTCTCTTCAGGATCAGTGGCTATGCTCTGGAACACACTCATTCAGCCCTTTGTCTGAGCCATGGACAGGCCTGAAATTGGCTTTAGGAGGAACTTTGTGCCTTTTTTCTTGATACCTCTGAAGAAACGACTACCCCTTCGTGCCAAGTCTGGCCAAAGAAAATTAATACATGAAAAAATATACAAATAAATTAAAGAATAATAATATTGTTCCTCAAGCAGTAATAGTTACTAGCATAATTTATTCTATTCAATTTTCTGTCTTTTAATTTTCATTAACACAGGGCACCTCACCAAAGGCAAATTAAAGAAAATAGCATCACTGTTGTTGAAACAACAGAAGCCAGAAATGAAAGTCTACACAGTTTTCCCAGATATTGTTACCAGAGAAGATCAAAATGTGGCCAGTGGAAATCATAAGAAAAGAATTAGTTCAGCTAAAATGAGATCACTCAGCTTTTCACATGGAAACTAAAAGGTAATGAAAAGGAATAGGGGTCTACGACCAGCTGGTATGCATCAGTATGGCAGCATCTGTTGCTAAAATTTGGAAATACTTCTGTATTAGTTATTAAATAACCACTGCCTGGAGCCACCAAATGCCTGCCAACCTGGCTGCTCTGACCATCCCAGGCTCTCACCCCATCACCACCTCTGGGACATCCCCTGGGAATCCCAGGCCCAGCAGGGGTGGAAGGATCTTCCAGTGCTGTGGTGACCAGCGTTTGTCCGCATTGGTCACGCCGGTGCCTGACAGGTTGTTAATTTTCACTCTGGAAACAAGCTTCCCTTAGCAAATAACCATGTCTCACCTTGCATATGTCAGCCAGCCAGCCTTCTTCTCCCTTGTCTATGTATCCGTGAATAACGAAGCGGGTTTTTCTATCTGTTTTAAAGTTGGAGTCACTGATAGTTGATGGATCTGCAACAATTTCCTGTTTTGAATAGTGAAGAGTTTCACATTATTTCTTATAGGGTCCAGTAGAACCGTGTGTACATAGAGGGAGGTGGTGAGTCAGAGAAAATAGCTGGTATTAGGATCCTGGTAAGTAAGGATACTTCTGTTACAGCCATGCTATTCACAAGCTTCATCATGTTGCTGTTTGCCAGTCACCCCACACTTGCAGCTGTTAAGGTTCCCTATAATGTTGGTGGTAAACAGTGGAAGGCAAGGCTGTGTGTGTGTGTCTACATATATCCATCATATATCTATCCATCATATATCTATCCAATATGGACGTACATCTTCACACAATATTGAGAGATTTCATATATATAATATTGGAAGTATTTATATATCATATACATAAATATCTCCTCAGATTCAGAATATTTATTAAATGGGCCCATGGCAGTAAGACAATAAGAATACAAAGTTAATGGACCTTTTAGAAACGATTTACATAAAACGATACTTAAACCCACTGCCCTGAAAATCTACAAAGATGCAAATTCCAGTCTGATTTGTCCTCTTCAGAAGATTCAGTACCCTCATCACAGAAAACAAAACTTAGCCCTGACAACGATGATGGTCTCACCTGGAAGTTGTTTGGGTTCTCGTTAGTGTATAGGAGGAAGCGGGTGTTGATGTCTTTAGGAGCCCAGGGCAGGATTTTGAGGGGTCTCTCTACGATTCCTGCCCATGGAGAATCATCGCTGAAGCAGCCGAGTCGTGCGAAGCAGACTTCTTTCCCTGCAATTCCCCAGAAAGTTTTCAAGGATATTAGTTTAAACCAGAAAGCTCTTTTTCACAGACTTTCTGCCAGATATGATTTAATCGCATTTAGTGGCAAAATTTTCTCTTCTAAAAAACCCTCCTAGCCACTTAACTTACAAAGTTGGGGAAAGACGCAGTGCTGTCACAGACCGGCTACTGTTCCTCATTTCTACCACTGAGGGTCACCTCACTCCCCTGTGCCTCTGCCAGGTCTCAATCTGGGACTCGTTTTGGCCTCTAAACCTAGATGTCCTCCTTGTGCCATTGGTGTTCCAGAAAAAAGCAGCTCCGTGTCCCCAGGCCTCAGTGACAATTCCCCATCGCCACCATCTGTCTTTGGGCTTTGAATGGAGAGCTGAAGTTTCATGGAAAGGCTAAAACTGTGTATGTCTATCTTTGCTGTGATGAAAGCCATCACTCTGGTGAAAAAGCTCCTCAAGATCCAGCAAACGAATCCACGGTTTGACACAACTCTAGGCTTGAACGGTACCCTGTATAGGAACAACTTGAAGGAAGGCTGTCTCTCCTACTCGGGAAGGACGAATCTAGATGGTGGCAGGAGTAACAGTAGTAGCTACTGGCGGGCTGCATTTCTTGGACTCTTACCATGCCAGGTGTGGGCAAGATGATTTACTTACCTTTCCTCATTCTCACCATAATTGCATGAGAGATTTCACAATAATAGTAATATCATTATCCCTGTTTCACAGAGGAAGATACTGAAGCACCAAGGGGTTAAAGATTTTGCTCAGGAAAACGCAGCTGGAGGTGGTAGAACCAGGGTTCAAACTCCTAACAAATTAGGGGAGACTAGGTTCACCAAATTAAAAAACAAGATCAACTTGAATTTCAGACAAACCATCAATATGCTTTAGTATAAATATTTTACACATTCATTGTTTGAAATATTTGGAAAATATTTGTTGTTTATCTGAAATTCATATTTAACGGGGCATCTCAGATTCCATCTGCAATCCTACTCCACGCCCGTGCTCCTTGTCACGCCCTTCCCTTGCTTTATTCCTGGTCCTCAGAGCTGCTGAATTCAGCCATCACAGCCCTTCTCGAAAGCACCGAGCAGCGAGTCTCTCCCAGCTCCACATAAATATCCTTTCTTACCTGCTACTGCTCCCAGCAGCAGTGAAAGTGTCCAGAGTAGCAGCATCTACACAGAGTTGGAAACATGATCGAGTGTGGCTTAAACGATTTCTAAAAGATTGGCATAATTCTTAAGATTGGCATAATTCTAAAAGATCTTAAACGATTTCTAAAAGATTGGCATAATTCTGAAGATTGGCATAATTCAAGCGCAGTTATAGGTCTGGGGGAAATGGGTAGATTCTGATAAAGGGGGCCTGGAACTGTGTTCCTGACTCACCGTGGCAGTTCCGTCAGGTTCCGCACACAACCAGATGGCACTGAAAGGACCTTTTATAGGCAAACCTTATCTTTTTGAGCAGTACCATGGAAAAGTGGCATGAAAAGAGAGGAAGTTCCAAGATATATTTCTGATTTTAATCACAGGTAAACCAAAGTTGATAGAGTAGGTAAAGTTTCCCACAGTATTGGTGGCAAGTGGACAAAGGGGTATGTATGTGGTTAGGTAATGCTTACGATCACCACGATTCCACTGCAGCGAAGGTTCTAGCCTTTCTGCCCCCTTTTAAGATTATAATTGTCTGTGCACGTCTATGGGCATGCATGAAGCTAAAACATTTTCACAGATATGTAACAGAAGTCTTGAAAACAACTGCCAAGAATTTACCAATCACAGTTTTTGTATAACTTTGCCTTCCCTTCAAAAATAGTGAAACAGAAGCAATCCTTGAAGAGAGTTCATTTTTTCCTAAAAAGCACTGGATTTTTTATTTTGCTAGTCCATAGAACTAACTTATTTCTCCATAATAACATGAAGGAAAGAACAAGTGATCCAACAAAAGGAACTAGGGGTACTGCTGAGGGCACGGGGGTGAAATCGGTGACCCCACATCAGATGAAATTAAGAATAAGATAGAAAAAATAAAATTTAGCTAGGGAGAAGTAATATGAAAGGAAAGCGTTTGAAGAAAACTGGGAGGATTTTTAGGGAGCATTGGATTTCTTATAATTTCTAAAAAGACTACAAGCACACTATATTTTTATTTTTTTCAATTGAAAAGTTAATTTATTATTTCAGGTTAATGTGAGGGTATAAACAACCAGGTCAAAATATTGATTTTGTTAGGTAGAATCTCTCCTGTGGTTATGTCCCACAGCCAAAAGGTGTGTCAAACATCCCTACACTGTGTCCATTCAGTGAAAGTACCCCAACTCCCCTCCTCCCCCTTCCTTTCTACCCCTCCCCCAACCTGAATTGAAATGAGTTTTTCTCCTGTGTGGGGCATGCATCAGATCATCTACTGGCTTCATATTAATATTGAGTACTTTGGATAATTGCTTTTCCATTCTTGTGATACTTTGCTTAGAAGAATATATTTCAGCTCCATCCAGGATATTACAAAAGATGTGAAGACACCATCTTTTTTACCACTGAATAGCATTCTATGGGATGAAGGACTCTATATTTTTAAAAGACCAGAACCATTTAGCCAGACAGTGTCACAGATATAGGTTGAAGGACAGTAAACCGTCATATTTGTACCTCAAATATGGTCACAAATAATTCAGTTCTCTGACAAAGTTTATAGGTACAAAGGAGCAATAAAATTATTTATGTACAAGGAAATTTTGGGAAGGCAAAGGCAAAAATAAAGGCAGGGAAGCACAAGGAAGGAACTTGATGGATGGGAGCCATGGCAAATTCCCACCTGAATTCTTCATATTTCAGTCTTATTCTTCTTTTTGAGAGTCTTCTCCAGCCCTGTTCTGTAGTTCTGTAGTTCTGTAGTTCCCCGTAAAAAAGACTTCCCTTAGAAGTTCCCTCAGAAGTTCCATCACCATCATTGATGGGTTATGAACTCAGAGACACTGGAATTCTCTGAACCTGTGGCCTCACCTTAGCATCTAGCCCTGTGCTTAGTATATAACAGGCCCATGACACTTTCTTGTTGACTGCATGAACAATAAATGAGGGAATGAAGATGAAAAGCATAATTGTTATAATAACAACTGCTTCCACAGTAAATCTCACAGTAAAAATCTGTGAAGCCTCCTTTATTCAAAACAAGAAAAAAAAAAAACCACAGCAAAAAGAAAAACCATCCAGAAGTTTCTAAGAACTGAAGTCTTGCATTTCTAGAGCATTTAGGCATGGTAATGCTATATAGACCTTAGAGTCATATTTTATGGGCGCCAATCTTCACTGTAGAGGAATTTGCATTTTTTAGGAATTACCAAGTAACTCTCACAAAATTTCTAAGTCAAGGAATAATTCCATGTGTCCTGGATTTATCAGAACATTGCATAAATTGACTCAACATTGACCCTGAAACCTTGGACATGTAAAAATAAAAATGAGCACGATTGGAAGCTTCTAATCAAGTTAGGTATATTTGTAGAGCAGTTAAATATTGACTTATGTGAGAGTATAAACAACCAGGTCTTCAGAGAGCAGGCCAGGCTCTCTGAAGGTTAAGTAAATGAGATTTCATTTGACCAACTTGCTGTCATCTGGTCACACAGGTGCTCCAGGCCTTTCTTTTCCTCACCTGGAGCTTGGTGTCACAAGGTTGCCAGAATCATAATATTGTATTACAAAAATACTTACATGTCCAGTCTATGCTATGTGATCAGAAATTGTTTGCTAAATTGAATCTTATAAAGGGAGGCTAACAAGGGGATGATTCTGGAAATTAAATTATTCTCCTATTTTGATCCTGGTAATTCATCCATTCACTCATGCTTTCTTTCATTTAGTGAGGTAATTGTTTTTTGCATACATAGCTGTTACCATCAGCCCCGGGAAATGGAGATGAGTTAAGATGATGCCAAAATTTTGGCTCAAGCAACTGGACAGCTTGAGTTGCCTTAACAAAGATGGGGAGGCTGTATTTCAGTGGAGCAAGTTTTGGGGGTAGAGATTGAGAGTTCAATTTGGGGCACATTGAAAATGAAATATCTTCTTAGAGTCTAAGTGAAGATAGTTCAGAGGACTGTCCCAATTAAGTAATATAAACATGAGATTCATTCATTGTACATACAACCATTAGTTTAGATGAGATCACTCAGAGAGGTGTTCAAGTACTAAGCCCCGAGGCAATACAATGTCACAAGCTCAGGGAAATGAGGAAGACTTGAGAGGGAGCATCTGGTGAGGATGGAAGAGGGCCAAGAGGAAGTGGTGTCATGGAGACCCAGAGAAGAAACTGTTTCTAGGAAGGGAGATGATCAAAAGGCTGAGAGGTAAGTATGAGAGCTGCCTTAGAAGAATGGAGAGCATGAGTGAAAACAGTGGATGTTGCCAGGTGGAACCTGGGCAGGAGAGATTTTTATTGCAGTTACAATTTTCACTGTCTTTCAGCACTCAATCAGGAATCTGAAGCATTTGGTTGGCCACCAGCTGGTCTTTGAGATTTTAGAATTCTTTGCCACCCTTTATAGCTTAATAGCCACATCCTTCCCTGGACAGTTGGTGTTCTGTCCCTGCTCATCCCAGTGCATCCTATGGTTACATGTGAAAATTCAGTGATCAAGTAGACAAAAAATGTGAAAAGTACTCTTCCTTGTGTCCCGTGTGCCAGGAGCCAATTCCTACTGTACACAGGAGAGGGGCCATCAGGCTGTAATGGGAGACGTCGTTCTAGCAAGCTTGGGAAAATAATTTCGTATAATATGCTGACAGTGCTTTGTAACAACTAACAATGTCATCTGATAAGAGAATTTGGCTAATAACTCATTCTTTGTTTTCTCTCCAAAAATAATATGTGTCATAACCATTTTGGCTGGTTTTATAGGCTTCTTTGTGATAGTATGATTTGTAACTGTTTTGACTATAAGAAATGTAATTTTTACTAATGTCTGTTAAGGGTGATTTCCACTTTTCACTGTAAAATTAATTTATTTCATTTAGCTTTAGACCTTTACAAATTTTGCCCTGTGTATCTCTTCACCTTAAGATATTGCCTTCTTTAAAATATCTTTTGCAATAAATGGGTAAGGTAGAAAATAATTAATTCACTTTTTCCTGAAAAGGATTATTTTTTGCTTATTCTGAAAAAAATTATTAATTTATCTGAGCAGACTTGATTATTATTTCAAGAATATTATGAAAATAGCAACATTATCAACAACTTCATTTTGGGCAACTATTCATCACCAAAACCAATGCAGTATACAGGACATTGTACAGGACCAACAAGTGTGGATCTAGTATAATACATGTTTAGCTGATCGTTAGCTGTATTATACTGTGTATTACATCACACCATTACATTTTCTTGTTTAAAGACATAAAGATTCATATGGGGGATTCTCATTGTAGTCTTGTACACTATTTAGATTATGAGATTATGAAAATGGTTTCATCCCATTCTCTACTAAAACTGACAAAACTCCTACATTGATTACAAAAGTGGTCTCAATTCCCACTCCTATCTCTATCTGTGCCTTTTAAGTGTACAATATGACTTTTTAGGTCCTCCTCTCAAGAGGAAGAATGGGTTTATCTGTCCTTGAATTTGAGCCTGTGAATTACTTTGTCCAGTAAAATGTGGTGAAAATGACACTTTGCTAGTACTGAGGCCCCAAGAGGTCTGCCTTGCTGACATTCATTCTTCTGACTTTTGTGGGTCCAAGTTCAATAGCACAGGCTAGTCTGCTGACAGATAAGACATTATGTGGAGGAGATCCAATCGGACTAAGCCATTTCAAATGAGCTAGCCCTTTGTCAGCCTGGCAGCTGACCATGGATACATTAGTGAAACCAAGCAAGATCAACCAAACCTGGCCACGATTGGCAGAACATAGAACAATAATTAATGCTTATTTTTTTCTATCATTGATTTTTTTTGTAATTTATTATGCAACACTAGCTAGCTGGTTCACTGCCTATCTTCTACTTGATTGGCAAAACTTTGAGAAACATGAGAGAAAAAACTCCATGGATGTAGGGATCATGTCTCTATTTTCACCTTTAGCTCTCCAAACCTTGACTACTGTCTGGCACATGACCAACTCTTAAGTACTTAATGAATTAATGAATTCATCAATTCTTTGACACAATCTTTAGGGACTGTAGCAGACCCTCATGGGAAGGGAGAGGGAAAGAGAAGTGAGAGTTAAGTTTGGAATACTCTGTAACTATAAGAAACACCTGTGATATAACATCTCAGAAATATAATACCTTGGTGATAAGGGCATGGGGAAGGGATTCGGCTCTCCTTAACACAAAAGCATGCGAGATGAGAACATCAGTAATTGGCAGTCTCTACTCCTGTGGTGCAAGTAGTCTGGGATCACATCTATAAGTAGCTGCAGGAGAAGTCAGTCAGGGCACGAATTCTATCATGGACTTGCTCACTCTGACTCTTTTGCTTCTCCTGCTCTTTGGGTGTCTGCCCGGAGTCTCTCTGTAAAGACTGCTAAGATTTACTCTCCTATTAAGACTGTTTCTCTCCCTTGAAGACTGTTTCTTTCTGTCTCCCTCCTGCTAAGACAAACAGCCCTCAGGCACCTAAGGGTAATTGTTCCCAAGCAAGATAGCACAGCAGTCGGTGTCTGGACAAGAGATAAGCTGGGGCTGGAGACCTGACTAGTCCTGGGCCCCAAAAAGTGGTGACAAGGATGGGATAGTGGAAGCCACTGGCAAATGGTGTAGTAAGCAGGATAGTGGACGCGGACCGAAGGGGAAATAAGCTTGTAGCAAACAAAAGAAAAAGAGAGAGGAGAAAAATATAGATTAAGAGGAAAAGAAATATATAAGAAAAAGACAGCTAACAACAGGCCTTCCTCATTTAGTTTCTACCCTTCTCTCCTGTGCTTTCTCTTTCCAGATCTTTTTTTTTTTTTTTTCCTGGTATGATTTTTTTATTTATTATTTTTTTTTATTGTTGGGGATTCATTGAGGGTACAATAAGCCAGTTACACTGGTTGCAATTGTTAAGTAAAGTCCCTCTTGCAATCATGTCTTGCCCCCATAAAGTGTGACACACACTAAGGCCCCACCCCCCTCCCTCCGTCCCTCTTTCTGCTTCCCCCCCATAACCTTAATTGTCATTAATTGTCCTCATATCAAGATTGAGTACATAGGATTCATGCTTCTCCATTCTTGTGATGCTTTACTAAGAATAATGTCTTCCACTTCCATCCAGGTTAATACGAAGGATGTAAAGTCTCCATTTTTTTTAATGGCTGAATAGTATTCCATGGTATACATATACCACAGCTTGTTAATCCATTCCTGGGTTGGTGGGCATTTAGGCTGTTTCCACATTTTGGCGATTGTAAATTGAGCTGCAATAAACAGTCTAGTACAAGTGTCCTTACGATAAAAGGATTTTTTTCCTTCTGGGTAGATGCCCAGTAATGGGATTGCAGGATCGAATGGGAGGTCTAAGTTGAGTGCTTTGAGGTTTCGCCATACTTCCTTCCAGAAAGGTTGTACTAGTTTGCAGTCCCACCAGCAGTGTAAAAGTGTTCCCTTCTCTCCACATCCATGCCAGCATCTGCAGTTTTGAGATTTTGTGATGTGGGCCATTCTCACTGGGGTTAGATGATATCTCAGGGATGTTTTGATTTGCATTTCTCTAATATACAGAGATGATGAACATTTTTTCATGTGTTTGTTAGCCATTCGTCTGTCGTCTTTAGAGAAAGTTCTATTCAGGTCTCTTGCCCATTGATATATGGGATTGTTGGCTTTTTTCATGTGGATTAATTTGAGTTCTCTATAGATCCTGGTTATCAAGCTTTTGTCTGATTGAAAATATGCAAATATCCTTTCCCATTGTGTGGGTTGTCTCTTTGCTTTGGTTATTGTCTCCTTAGCTGTACAGAAGCTTTTCAGTTTAATGAAGTCCCATTTGTTTATTTTTGTTGTTGTTGCAATTGCCATGGCAGTCTTCTTCATGAAGTCTTCCCCCAGGCCAATATCTTCCAGTGTTTTTCCTATGCTTTCTTTGAGGATTTTTATTGTTTCATGCCTTAAATTTAAGTCCTTTATCCATCTTGAATCAATTTTTGTGAGTGGGGAAAGGTGTGGGTCCAGTTTCAGTCTTTTACATGTAGACATCCAGTTCTCCCAACACCATTTATTGAATAGGGAGTCTTTCCCCCAAGGTATGTTCTTGTTTGGTTTATCGAAGATTAGGTGGTTGTAAGATGTTAGTTTCATTTCTTGGTTTTCAATTCGATTCCAAGTGTCTATGTCTCTGTTTTTGTGCCAGTACCATGCTGTCTTGAGCACTATGGCTTTGTAGTACAGACTAAAATCTGGTATGCTGATGCCCCCAGCTTTATTTTTGTTACTAAGAACTGCCTTAGCTATACGGGGTTTTTTCCGGTTCCATACAAAACGCAGAATCATTTTTTCCAAATCTTGAAAGTACGATGTAGGTACTTTGATAGGAATGGCATTGAATAGGTAGATTGCTTTGGGAAGTATAGACATTTTAACAATGTTGATTCTTCCAATCCATGAACATGGTATGTTCTTCCATTTGTTAATATCCTCTGCTATTTCCTTTCTGAGGAGTTCATAGTTTTCTTTATAGAGGTCCTTCACCTCCTTCGTTAGGTATATTCCTAGGTATTTCATTTTCTTTGAAACTATGGTGAAGGGAGTTGTGTCCTTAATTAGCTTCTCATCTTGACAGTTATTGGTGTATAGAAAGGCTACTGACTTGTGGACATTGATTTTATATCCTGAAACATTACTGTATTTTTTGATGACTTCTAGGAGTCTTGTGGTTGAGTCTTTGGGGTTCTCTAAGTATAAGATCATGTCGTCAGCAAAGAGGGAGAGTTTGACCTCCTCTGCTCCCATTTGGATTCCCTTTATTTCCTTGTCTTGCCTAATTGTATTGGCTAGAACTTCCAGCACTATATTGAATAGTAAAGGTGACAGAGGACAACCTTGTCTGGTTCCAGTTATAAGAGGAAAAGCTTTCAGTTTTACTCTATTCAGTAAAATATTGGCTGTGGGTTTGTCATAGATAGCTTCAATCAGTTTTAGAAATGTGCCACCTATGCCTATACTCTTCAGTGTTCTAATTAGAAAAGGATGCTGGATTTTATCAAATGCTTTTTCTGCGTCTATTGAGAGGATCATGTGATCTTTATTTTTGCCTCTGTTAATATGGTGGATAACGTTTATGGACTTGCGTATGTTAAACCAGCCTTGCATCCCTGGGATGAAGCCTACTTGATCATGATGAATGACTTTTTTGATGATAAGCTGTAATCTATTGGCTAGGATTTTGTTGAGAATTTTTCCGTCTATATTCATGAGTGAGATTGGTCTGAAATTCTCCTTTTTGTTTGGGTCTTTTCCTGGTTTTGGTATCAGGGTGATGTTTGCTTCATAGAATGTGTTGGGGAAGATTCCTTCTTCCTCAGTTTTTTGGAATAATTTCTGCAGTACAGGAATAAGCTCTTCCTTGAAGGTTTGATAGAATTCTGGAGTGAAGCCATCTGGACCAGGGCATTTTTTAGTTGGAAGCTTTTTTATTGTTTCTTTGATCTCAGTGCTTGAAATTGGTCTATTCAGGAGCTCTATTTCTTCCTGGCTAAGTCTAGGGAGAGGGTGTGATTCTAAATATTGATCCATTTCCTTCACATTGTCAAATTTCTGGGCATAGAGTTTCTGGTAGTATTCAGAGATGATCTCTTGTATCTCTGTGGGATCAGTTGTTATTTCCCCTTTATCGTTTCTGATTGAGGTTACTAGAGACTTTACTTTTCTATTTCTAGTTAGTCTGGCCAATGGATTATCTATTTTATTTATTTTTTCAAAAAACCAACTCCTTGTTTCATTAATTTTCTGAATGATTCTTTTGTTTTCAATTTCATGGATCTCTGATTTGATTTTGGATATTTCTTTTCTTCTACTGAGTTTAGGCTTAGATTGTTCTTCTTTTTCCAATTCCATAAGATCTCTTGTGAGATTGTTGATGTGCTCTCTTTCTGTTTTTCGAATGTAGGCATCTAAAGCGATGAATTTTCCTCTCAAAACTGCTTTTGCAGTATCCCACAAGTTTTGGTAGCTTGTGTCTTCATTGTTGTTATGCTCAAGGAAGTTAATGATTTCTTGTTTTATTTCTTCCTGCACCCATCTGTTATTCAACAGAAGATTGTTTAATTTCCATGCCTTTGGGTGGGGTCGAGCATTTTTGTTAGAGTTGAGTTCCACCTTTAGTGCCTTATGGTCTGAGAAGATACAAGGTAAAATTTCAATTCTTTTGATTCTGTTGATATTTGTTTTGTGTCCCAGGATATGATCAATTTTGGAGAATGTTCCATGGGGTGATGAGAGAATGTATATTCTTTGTCTTTGGGGTGGAGTGTTCTATATGCATCTATCAAGCATAGTTGGTCTAAGGTCTCATTTAAATCTCTTATATCTTTCTTTAATTTCTGTTTAGAGGATCTGTCCAGCTCTGTAAGAGGTGTGTTAAAGTCCCCTGTTATGATGGTATTATCAGATATCATATTGCTCCGACTGAGTAAGGTCTGCTTCAAGAATCTGGGAGCATTTAAATTGGGTGCATAAATATTTAGAATTGAAATGTCTTCCTGTTGTAGTTTTCCCTTGACCAATATAAAGTGACCATCTTTGTCTTTTTTGACTTTAGTTGCTTTAAATCCACATGTATCTGAAAATAAGATTGCAACTCCTCTTTTCTTCTGAATTCCATTTGCCTGAAAAATTGTCTTCCAACCCTTGACTCGGAGCTTTAATTTGTCTTTTGAAGCCAGGTGTGTTTCTTGCAGACAGCAAATGGATGGCTTGTGTTTTTTATTCCAGTCAGCCAATCTATGTCTCTTCAGTGGGGAATTCAAGCCATTAACATTTATGGAGATAATTGATAAGTGTGGTAGTATTCTATTCGTCTTATTTGGTGAGAGTCCATTGCTTAGTTTTATCTTTTGCATCAGTGTGGAGGTTAGGTTCTGTCCTTTGATTTCTGAGTTCTTACTTTGCTGCTGATCCATTGTGGTGGTCAGTGTGCAGAGCAGGTTGAAGTATTTCCTGTAAAGGTGGTCTTGTTGTGGCGAATTTCCTCAATGTTTGTATATCCGTAAATGATTTGATTTCTCCGTCAATTTTGAAGCTTAGCTTAGCAGGGTATAGAATTCTGGGCTGAAAATTGTTCTGTTTAAGTAGATTAAAGGTAGATGACCATTGTCTTCTTGCTTGGAAAGTTTCATTAGAGAAGTCTGCGGTCACTCTGATGGATTTGCCCCTGTAGGTCAACTGGCACTTACTCCTGGCAGCTTGCAGAATCTTTTCTTTTGTCTTGACTTTGGACAGGTTCATCACAATGTGTCTTGGAGAAGCTCGGTTACAGTTGAGGCGACCTGGGGTCCGATATCCCTCTGAAAGCAGTGTGTCAGAATCTTTGGTGATGTTTGGGAAATTTTCTTTTATAATATTCTCTAGTATGGCTTCCATTCCTCTGGGGCATTCTTCTTCCCCTTCTGGGATTCCTATAACTCGTATGTTGGAACGCTTCATAAAGTCCCATAATTCTGACATTGAACGTTCTGCTTTCTCTCTCTTCTTTTCTGCCTCTTTTACTATCTGAGTTATCTCAAAAACTTTGTTTTCTACCTCTGAAATTCTTTCTTCTGCATGGTCTAACCTGTTGCTGATACTTTCCATTGCATCTTTAAGTTCCCTGATTGACTGTTTCATTTCCTTCAGCTCTGCTATATCCTTTTTATATTCTTCATATCGTTCATCTCTGATTTGATTCTGTTTTTGGATTTCCTTTTGGTTATTTTCCACTTTATTAGCAGTTTCCTTCGTTGTTTCCATCATTTCTTTCATTGTTTTCAACATGTGTATTCTAAATTCCGTTTCTGTCATTCCTAACATTTCTGTATAGGTGGAATCCTCTGCAGTAGCTCCCTCATGGTCCCTTGGCGGGGTTGTTCTGGACTGGTTCCTCATGTTGCCTGGAGTTTTCTGCTGATTCTTCCTCATGAGTGATTTCTTTTATCTGTTTCCTTGCCCTAATTTTCCTTTCACTTCCTCTTGTTCTTTAAGTTCTTGTGCCTGTGGACTAAGGGTTACAGGACCAGAAGGGTGAGAAGGTTGAGGAGCAAAAAAGGGATGAAAGAAAGGAGGACCGAGTGATAAGAAAAAAAGGAAAGATAGAGAAAGGAGAGGGGGTGGGGATAAGGAATATTGACAAAAAGAAGAGAGGTACAGAAAGAGGGAGACAGGGCAATATAGGTGTACAGTAGGGTACTTTGACGCAACCTTAAAAAACCCCACCTTTTGGGAGTGCCCAGTTGGGTGGTTCCCTTGAGGTCAGCAGCTCTTTGCTAACCTGATCAGACACAGTACCCCACCTCCACCAAGTAGAGAGGAAAGACAAAAATGCTATAAATCAAACCAAAACAAGCAAACAGAAAACTTTACGGGGATACAATTGGGTGAAAAACCAAATGATAGTGGTAGAAACACTAGCAAAAATGAAGTTGTAGTTATTAAAAAAGGCAGCAATGGGAAATTATAATTAAACTAGAAAAGTTGAGAAAGAAAAAGGGATCTGTATGGAAAAGATTGAAATTAAAAAACAAAAGAACATCAACAACGTCAAAATAAACAAACAAACAAACAAAAAAACAACCAAACAAAAAAAAAGAAAAAAATACACAACCAAAAACAAAGCAGTTTGTATATGTTATTGAATATTGTCTGGGCAACACGTGGTCTTCTGGGGTATGAGATGTTAGTCACAGTTCTGATACGACTGGAGGCTGCTGATTTCTCAAACCCCAGCAGGTAGACACCTTAAATCTCTCTTCAGCCCACTTAAAAGGCACTTTGAACTTGTAAACTTGCTGAGCAGAAGCTTTCCCAGCTTTCTCGCTGGAATCACTGCTGAAGTGGCTATCCACTTACCCAGTGTGCCAAAACCGGTCTCACTCTGCCCGAGGGTTAGGGCTGCAAGGCAGCTCAGACCCACCCTTAGGCTACTTGGTTGCTGGGTTACAAGCTCCCACCCGTTTCTAGCTCTGCGACCCTGAGGGCGGAGCTTGCCGGGGCAGATCGCTGACAATGGATCCGTGTGACCCACCACCAAACACTATTAGCTCCGTCTGGCTCAGCGGCTCAGACTGGGGCCCTAGACAACGGCCAAAGTTCTCCACACTCCCGCTCAGGCCTTCCCCAGGGCAGTTCAACTCAGTGCCAAGCCCAAGGACATCAAAACAGTTCACAGGTAAGGCCTTTCTGGTTTGCAGTCTCGCTGCTACTGAACTTACAGTTGTGGGCGGGTTTAGACGGATTGAACACACGCGACCACTTGCCGGTTTTCCACTGTTTTAGTCCTCCTCTTGGGGTCCAGAAGTCTCTCGCTGACTCCCTGTATCCTCATAGGCGTGATGATAGGCAGTTCCCACCAGCCAGAGATGCCTGGAATCCTATCTCCCCAGACTCACGGTGCCCAGATGCAAGGAAGCTGTTACTCGGCTGCCATCTTGCTCCGCCTCCTCTTTCCAGATCTTAATCATCTGTGAAGTGGCTTGGAACAATGTCTCAGTAAGCCCTTTAGGAAAAAGCAGACAAAAGCCTTTAAACAAAAGGGAAAGAGGAAAGATAGACCTCGGGAATAGGAAGAATCTTTGGCAAACAAAAGCCTTTAGATATGGGGGTGAGAAAAGCCTTTGGCAGATAAAAATAGCAAGGGAAGGAAGAAATATATAAAAATTAAAAAGAAAAAGAGGAAAGAAGTTTGAAACAGGTTGTAAGAGCTCATCAGTTAGGAAAAAGAACCTCTAATGGCCTTCCCCTGTATCAAAGTCCACGCTCAGCAGGAAGTAGCTTTGGAAGGATCAATGCCTCCTGTCCCATTAAGGCAGTCAAAGGTTCTACTTGGAAGGGAAGGATTGTAAAAGACAAAAGAAAGGCTGATAGGAAAAGGCGGAAGAAAAAATCATGGCAAATGGGATAAAACAGTAAAAAGATGATATTGAGTAGCTAAAAGATCAGATTAAACAGTTAAAAGACTGGATGAATAATCTCATAATTGAAGCCCTTAAATGCTATATCATCATAGCAACTCAGATTAAGCAGTTAGAAGATCAGTTAAGAAATCACCAGTTAAAATTAAATGCCATAGTGTGGGAAGCTAGGCCATATAAGAGTGTCATGAAGGAAAAAACAATAAACCTCTAGGTATATGCCCCAGGGGGTGCCATTGGGCAAATGAATGCCACTCTTAATTTGATAAGGACAGAACACCTTTATTGTAGGGAAATTATCAGTCAGGCCCAAATTGGGACCCAGTGGTAAAAAATATGAATACAGAAAATAAAACGAGGCAGTTTCTTTAACATCTTTATTTCAAACTATTCTTTGGAAAAACAATATATTTTCATTCAACCTTCTGCCAAGGGAGGATCCTGCCTGCAGTGTGCTGGACCCTTGGTACCCCAGAGAAATATGGGGAAATTAAACCAGACCAATAAATGACAATGGAGGAAAATATATATAAACTAAATTCTTTCTTTATGTATATGGCTGTCCTGCACCTATGGTTAGCCCACTTCTTGGCAGCTTGTACTATGAGGTGTGTCCTGCCTGAGAGCCAGGATGTGGACCAAAGGAGAAAAAAAGACACTCAGAGTAAAGTGAACCCTTTGGAAGATGGTAAGAGGGAGTAACAAAGGGTAATGCTAAGTTGGACATGCGAACTTTTGAACTGTGTAGGGATACTCCATTCGAAATAAGGTTGGGATTCAACTAGCAAAGGAAAAACTCTGCAAGAAAAGCAGTGCCTTTGTTCAAAGCAGTAGGATCTTTACTACCAAGGACCATGAAAAGTGGGGCCTCTGGAAAAGCGGGACCTCTGTTCAAAGCAGTAGGATCTTCTCTACCAAGGAATGCGAAAAGCAGGGCCTCTGGAAAAGCAGGATGCATTAAGATCCTCACTTACAAAGACGGCAAGGAAAAGCAGGATCTTTGTTTGTCCATTAATTACAATTTAAATAGCAAAGGAAAAGCTTCATGAGTGGGACCTTTGTATTGTAAATTTTCTCAGCCAAGATTTTTTCAGTTTGAAATACCTTTAAACGAATTAACATTAGAATTCCTATCTTTTCCCTGGAGGCAGCTGAAGCTTGAATTTAGATACAAGGCTCTGCCACTTAAAGAGACCCTACCTGGAATTCTGAACTTTGAAAATCACCTTATATGCTTTATTCTTTCACAAAGTACACAAAAAGGGGAATATGTAGCAGGCCATATAGCTCATGGGAAGGAGAAGCAAGAGTCAAGCTTGGAATAGTCTGTAACTATAAGAAACACCTGTGATGTAACAGCTCAGGAATATAACACCTTGGTGGTGAGGGCGTGGGGAAGGGATTCGGCTCTCCTTAACACAAAAGCGTGTGAGATGAGAGCATCAGTGATTGGCAGTCTCTACACCTGTGGTGCAAGTAGCCATGGGATCACATCTGTAAGTAGCTGCAGAAGTCAGGCAGGGCACGCATTCTTTCATGGACTCGCTCACTCTAGCTTTTTTGCTTCTCCTGCTCACCGGGTGTCTGCCCGACGTCTCTCTTTGAAGACTGCTAAGATTTATTCTCCTATTAAGGCTGTTTCTCTCTCTCTCCCTCCTGCTAAGATGAAGAGCCCTCAGGCACCTAAGGGTAATTATTCCCAAGCAAGATAGCACAGCCGCAATGGATAATCCAGGGCCAGAGACCTGGCCAATCCCGGCCCCACAAGGGACATTTTACATTCATGTATGTTTTAATACTGCCTGAATCTATTTCAGACTCTCATGAAAATCAAGATAGAGATGGACATGGGGGGTGGGGACTGTTACTCTGCCGTTCACAGGCTTCAAGTACCCAAGGTGGAATCTCAGCCTTCTCTTCTGAGGGCTTGGGAGCTTTTCTTTTCTTTTCTTTTCCTTTTTTTTTTTTTTTTTTGAGGCTATTAGAATTCTATTGGCGACTATGACTCTTTGTGGCTATTATAACTGATTACTTTGAAAACTTAGGGTTTATTTTTCCCACACATAGATTTATGTGAAGTACCAAATAAGGCACTTGCCACAATAAGAGATATACGAATCAATAGTCCAAAATCCTAGGGGATGTTTATACAAGTTTGTATTCCTAGAATGCTCCTTAAATCACTGAATCAGACTCTCCAGGGGTTATACCGAGGAATCTGTATTTTTAAGACCTTCCCCTGGTCAGTCATGCACACACATGTTGTTTGTGGAATATTGGTATCATGCACTGGGTTGAGGGACTTGACTAAATCTTAAATCCTCCAGGTAGGATGCTCAGGAAGCTGCAGCACCACAGCTCAGGGATTCCACAAGGGATATTGTGCTGAGCTTTCCTCAGTGGACTGACACCTGCCTGCATAGACATCTGAATGTTCTCTGTGACGCTTCTGGGTATTTCAAAATTTGTTCCAAAAGGAGAGACCTAGAACCTTATCAAACCAAACTTCAGTGTAAAGACATTCAATTCTGTATCATCTGAAGTTTGAACCCTAAGTCCTACTGTGCTATGCAAACCGATGACACTCACTTTTGATGGACACATTCTTACCTCTAAACATGATACGTCTTGCTGCAGAACTTAATCACTTGAGGAAGCATATGGAAAGGTAGGAACAAAATGACTGGCACCTCCAGCGTTTTGATAATTGACCTGATTCACTTCGCAGGCCTCAGCAGCCAGTGTATCAGCGTAGCGGCCCATCTGGGTGGTCATGCCTGGTGTGGGAAGTTCTTATTCTAATGGAAATAAATACATCTTTGAGATCTTACCTGTTTAGGTAATCTTTATTTGGGAGGTAAAAAATAATCTTAATAATGTTTTAAAAATATAATCTCTTGAAGGACCACTTTCCCTGAATTTCTCCCCTCCCTCTGGGCTATGCCGTCCATACACCCTTGCTCTGTCCAAGATAATTTACACCCCACCTCACACCTTCCCAGCCCTAACCTGGAAGAGGAAATACACTCAGGCAGTGATGACAGCAGTTGTAAGGGATGAGACTTTGTCCTTCCCTGATTTACTGGCTCTGATTTTTATTTCATCAGTAGGGGAAACAGCAGGTATGTCCTGTAGACAGAAGATTGGGGTGCAATTAGGCCCTTCCTATCTTATCCTCTCCTATTGTCCACATCCCTCTGAAACGCATTCCCACACCTTCCTCCCAGGAAGGGCAGGCTACACATCCATTTCTCTGCCTCTAATTGCTAATTACTTAGTTGCATGTAGTTTTCTTCGTTATTCTATTATTTTCATAAGGGGAGTCTCCCATTAGTTACCTTGCATCCTTACTTAACTCAGACTAGACCACTTTGGAAGGACTGTGTGTCGCATTTGCTCAACTTCTAAATACGTTCTCAGTTCCCTTAACTCTGTGGTCTATGTTGGGGGGTTGTCAATTTGTTTCTATAATGGGCCAGAGAGTCTCTGTTGCTCCTATCCAACATGAAAATAGCCATAAACAATATACAGGTAAAAGAGTGTGGCTGTATGTCATCAAAATTTTATGTGTGAACACTGAGATTGTAATTTCAGATGATTTTTATGTGCCACCAAGGTATTATTTTTCTTTCAATTTTTGAAAGATATAAAAACCATTCTTGCAGGCACAATGGGGAAGGCCAGGCTGGGCCTGTGGGTCACAGTGTGCAGACTACCGGTTTAGAGAATACAAAAATTTCCACAGTTCTGTGGTGGAGTATGTGGGATTAGGCACTAGATTTCCTGGTTTGAATCTCCACTCCACTATGTGCTAACGTGCTCTTAGCCTTGTCCCACGTCAGTTTCCTCACCTGTGAACTGAGAACGTTATAGAACCTACCGTGTTGGGTTCCTCAGAGGAATCTAGAGCATGTAGGATGGGCCTGGCACACACCAGCCACTTGATTAATATTTTTATTACTGCTATGCTGATGAACTTTTCCTATTTTATTTATGTTTCTATAAGACTCTGGCAAATTTACTAACTTAACGTACTTTATTTCTTCTAGTTAAGCTCAAGACCCACGCCCCCCACAAGCTAATAATCCCCCTCACCTCTGATTAATACCACACATTGAATACAAAATTCAATATTTTAATTTTGAAGTGATGTATATCACCAAGTCTGAGTTTAACAAATACCTATTTTAAAAACTTGATTATAAGAATTAACTTACAAGTAACTGATGTGGCTTAAAGAAAAATCACAATTAACACAACATGAGGCAATAAAGCCAACTGGAGTTTTTCATTTATGTAACAACGCGGAAACTTTGCCCAGAGATGATCAAACATGTACTTGAAAAGTAAGTATGTCAGATGAGGCAGTCTTTTGGATAATTGAGGTTAAATTAAATTTAAAGTTAACTTTTCTATAAAATAGCCTTTTCTGGATAAGCAGTATATAAGAAATCTCTTAAATGCATAACCTATGCAGGAAATTGTATGAGTCATAAAAGTAATAATAATATCCTATTTCTTTATGAGTGATATAATTCCCTAGACACTGCCATGGCATGACAAATGCTTTCCTCTATTAAACCTTACAGGAAGGCCAAGTATGTCTTGTAAAGCCATCTATGCTGAGTATACTGCAAGAAAAACTACTGAAGTGTTGATGCACCATAAACTCTTTTATAAAACTGGACTTGATTACACATTAATGACAGTTATTTTTTTCTAGTTAGTATCCTGTTCATTATTGTCAATTGGATCACAATCACACTGAAACACTACAGCCAGGAAGGATAATTTCTGCCTTAAGACTCATTTTTTAGTTCCCAAGAGTTATTTTAGATAGGTCATAGATAAAAGTTTGAAACAAATTTAGAGAAAATGATTGATTCATTTGGATGAGTCTAACTCATTAATGGATTATCTAGGTTAGCTCAATGAAATGTTTATTACAAATATTCTTTCTCCAACAGTTCTCTTATCTTCATTCACCCTAGTAAAATCCTCACAGGACACTGACAGTCACTGGAAAAGTGTTTGGAGTCCTTTTCTGTTTAAGAAAATAAGAACTAGATAATATCAAATATTTAGCAAGCTTGGCAAATCAACATTTTCCTGGGGAAATCTCTCTAAATGTATAAAGGTTTTGCAGTCCCAGATTCAGTCTCTGTTTACAGAGAAGAAGAGATCATTCTTTTTACAAGTGATATTTCTTTTCCTTTGCTTAGAAGGAATCTAGGCTATTATTACCCAAAGCTCAGTTCCTGGGCCAGAAGCCTGGGTAGCACCTGGGAGCTAGCTAGTTAGGAATGCAAAAGCAACTTGGATCTGCTGAACAGCCTCTTTGGAAAGTATGGAGAATCTGCAAAGAATTCAAAATAGACCTTCCATTTGATCCTGTAATCCCATTACTAGGCATCTATGCAGAAGAAAAAAAAATCATTTTATCATAAGGACATTTGCACTAGACTGTTTATCAAAGCTCCATTTACAATCACCAGCATGTGGAAACAATTTACATGCCCATCAAACCAGGAATGGATTAATGAACTATGGTACGTGTATACCATGAAGTATTATTCAGCCGTGAAAGAGATGGAGACTTTGCATCTTTTGTATTAACCTGGATGGAGTTGAAACACATTCTTCTTAGTAAAGTATCATAAGAGTAGAAAACCAAATGTCTGATATACTCAATACTAATATGAAGCCAATAGATGAACTAATACACACCCACACAAGAGAAAAACTCAATTCAATTCAAGTTGGGGGGATGGAGGAGGAGAGAAGTGGGAGAGGAGAGGAAAGAGGGGGTTGGTGTACTCCTGCCTAATGGACATAATATAAGGATATATGGCACACCTCCTGGGTGCAGAATACAAACTACAACAGAGACTTCACCTAACAAATGTAAACATTGTGACCTAATAGTCTGTACCCTCATATTAATCTGAAAAGTTTTTAAAAATATGTATTTTAACAGAATCTCATGGGGACTTTGTGTGTGCACTGAAGTTTGAGAGATGCTAGTCTGGATGGCCTCAATTTGACTCATCCCTGAACCTAATATATGTTAAAACGGAGAATGTGAGATTAATAAAATTGCCATTGCAGAAATAAGAACTGATCACCCTTGTAAACTGGGGTCCAGGAGCTCATTGATTTGGGGATGATGGTGGCAGCATTGACATGATTTACGTCTATAAATACAGCATTAACGGCATCTTTAGGATTCCTCAAGCTGGGCAAGTCCATGCTGAAACTAAGATTACACTGCTAGGGAAGCAGCCATCGTGAGTCTTGCCTGACCCGCTTCAGGATTGCCTGATCAGTCCCCTGGCATGGCACATTCCTCTATGTTGAAGCTGGGTCCCGAGCTATTGCTTGACCCCAGATCCTTCTTCCTTATTTGGAGAGAACTTGCCCCTGTTCTGGGTATGCAATGCAATATCTTGTATTGCCTAATTGTGCATGACAGATGGTCAGGCTTACCCACGTATCTGCCACCCTCCACCACCCAAGGGCATGAGGCCTTCACCAGCAATGCAAGAGAGTGTGGGCATCCATCACCCCATGTGGGCCATCAGGAGGGACCTTCTGGGCAAGCGGGACTGAAGCACACCCCAGGTTCATGCTGGTCTCTTCTTCTTTCTGTGAGTAAAGCGTCGCTCCAGCCAGCATCTCATACATGGACTCCTCCTTGGTGACTCGGAACCCACAGAGTCATTTTTATGGCTCTTGCTGTCCTCACTTGGAATTGGTAGCTGAGTATTCTTGCTCAACCTCCAGGTCATATTAATAGCGCAGGTGTGGATGCAAAGGCACATTGTCCATGTGGGTGTGAGTGTGCACATAACACCAACTTGATGATTGGGCCTGTGGGGTGGGACAAGACTTCCCTTCCATTTCCTGAATCCACAGATTTTGCTCCTACCTCTCTAAATCTCGGGTTTTTTTCCTTGTAAAATGAGAAAATAAAGGTAACTTCAGAGCAGGGTTATTGTGGGGAATATATGAAATAATGCACAAGAGGACTTAGCACAGTCCCTGGCATATAGTACCAGGCCCACTGTGGGCCACATGCTGCTTTTGTGAGGACTCTTTGCTTCTCTGTGGTATCAGATATCACAAAATGTATGCACTAACTTTTATTTTCTCTTAGCTAATCAGCTTTTGTTAGTGTTTGTTTATTTAATGTGTGGCCCAAAACAACTCCTCTTCTTCCAATGTAAGGCAGAGAAAAAAAAAGGTTGGACACCCTTGTAAACACTCAACAAATGGCAGCTGCAACAAATCCCTAAGGATGCCTGACCGTTGGGATTATCTGCTCATCAGACAGTGACCAAGATTCTGCCAGAGGTGGGAGATGCTGGTTCTGTAATAGCAGCTCAGCTGTGATGGAGAACAACACTCCTGCAAATAAACCTGCTGGGAATTCCAAATGTCAGACATCTCTTCTAGGGTATCTGAAGACAACCAAATTTCCTGAAGAACTAACAACTTCAAAGAAGGCCACAAAGAGAGACTGGAGTTAGCACAGAGGGGAAGTGGCAGGAAGATGCCTGCTGTTCCTGAAATGCCCCTCTTCCACTTAACAATGAGAATTGCAGAAATGGATTGACAAGGATGATGGTTATCTAGGGCAGCAGGTAGCAGGTAGCTCCGGTGGCACAGGGGTTCTGCACACACCCCTATTTTAATGCATTATTCAGTGAATTTGAGCTGGAGGGTCTGACCTCCTTCCCTGATGCTCTTGAGTAACTGGTGCTACCTGGGATCCAGCTGGCAGCCCTGGATTGAGCTGGGGTGATTGCATCGGAAGCCGACTGCAATTAATTATACAATTCTGAGCACTACAAGTTTAATTCCACTTAAATTGCAGCATGTCTCTGAATAAGGGTGGATGTGAATGGGGTCTCCAAAGCACTTTTGAGTTTTGGGTAGTATTTCTGTGTGAAACATGTGCTCTGCTGACCCCAATGTCAATAAAAGCAATCATGCTTGCTACCAACTCTTGGGCACTGGACCATCAGCCCATGACTGAAACACTCAGGAGCCATTCTCCCAGGCTCACGGGTGACTATTTGAAATAACCTCTTAAATGTGCTGCTTGTCCTGCCTAGGGCTTCAGGATGCACAGCCTGTGATTTGCCCCTTGGCCCCATCTGCCTTCTTTCTAGCCTCCCAGGAGAGTCTCCAAGGATGAATCTCAGAGAATGAGTGACCACTTCTGGAGAGTGATCTGCTTCAGAATGTGCCAGAATGGGTCAGCAATAAAACAGTGTAGTAATAGAAACCTCTGCCTTCTCAATTTGCCAAAATAACCTGACAATAATATCTACAGAGACATAGTGGGATTGGGGTATGCTCAAGAGAAGGTATAAAAGCACTCCAAATATTCATTATCCATGAAGTTTTTACAGTTACATAAGAAAATAATTGTGCACCTGACTCTCGTTGTCATGGGTCTTTATCTTGTCCCTCTGCTATGAAAAGAGAGTTAAATTTAATGATAAAGAGTCATCACAGAAACTTACTATTAGAATTTCTTTAAGAAAACAATAATGAAAGTAATGTCTTAAGCTTGTGAAATCCAGGAACCCATATGTCTTTCTCATAGTGAGTAATGAAAACATTAGTCCATAAGGTTCCCTATATCACAACCAATTTGATATTCCAGATGAATTATATTAATGTATTAAAGTTGAAACTAACAGCACATGAAATTCGGTTTAAAGACTGGATTAATTGCTTACATAAATTGCCTCAGATATATTTATGTTATTACAACATAATGGGCTAGTAAATGAGGTCAAATTGGCTTCTGAATGCAATTTAAAAATAGTTGTTATCTATAGCTCTTTTCTGTTCAAAGGAAAACTGATGGTTGGGAGAGGAGTATTTTTGTCATTGATCACACCTTCAGCATTGCTTTCATAAAAACTCCAGAGAGCTGAGCCTATGGGCTCTCATATAACCTGGAGACAGTTACCTGGCAAACACCCACAAGAAATGCCACATCAGCTGCCACCACCCTTCTCTCCAGCCCACACAGATGTGTTCATCTCTTTCAGCTGGAACAATCTACAGAAAAAAGTAAATAACTTAGAACTGAAGTGTCGTCTAATATATTTTGGGGGATAAAATAAAGTTTTCTGTTTTTATATATTCCTATCATAAGGCTAATTTAACCATGAATAATAATTGTGATTGAAAAAATCGGTCTCCTAATTCTACATACATAGACATTATAAACTTTAATATAGACTCAAATATAGAAGCTTAACCTGCGTGAGAAATCAAATCTTGATATATAGGCATAGATATTTTATTTTTTTAATGAATAAAACGTAGAATATGGACTATTCAATCAGTAAGCAGCAACCAGCTGTTGTCATACTATATCCAGATCCTTCCACTAGAGGGCACCTCAACTAAATATATTGAAGATGTGAAAGGTTTTTTTCATGATGAAAAGATCACTTTTTTTTAAAATCAAAAAGATTTTTAATCTGTATCACTACTGTTTATAAAGGGAAAGTCATTTTATAGGGAAAAATTCAGATAGTTAGAGCTTTATAAGGTGAAAGAGTACCATCATCAGAGCATAACGTCAGAAGCAAAAGAAATAATAGAATCTTAGTGTTAGTACTGAATGAAGATTTTAAAAGAATAGTAAAATAATGAACTTAGAAATACCCTTATCTTAGTTCAAATATAATTTTTTTAAATGTAGCAATCTTATTTTTTCAAGATCTTTAAAATATGACAATGGAGCTTTAATAGGAATTGCATTAAAATTATATATTGCTTTGGGTAGTATAGACATTTTAACAATGTTGATTCTTCCCAGCCATGAGCATGGTATGTTTTTCCATTTGTTAACATCTTCAGCTATTTCTTTTCTTAAAGTTTCATAGTTCTCTTTGTAGAGATCTTTCACATCCTTTGTTAGGTATACTCCCAAATATTTCATCTTCTTTGGCACTACTGTGAAAGGAATAGAGACCTTGACTGTTTTTTTGGCTTGGTTATTGTTGGTATATATAAAGGCTACAGATTTATGGATGTTGATTTTGTAGCCTAAGACATTGCTGTATTCCATGATCACTTCTTTTATTTATTTTTTTTTATTTTTATTTTTTTGTAGAGACAGAGTCTCACTGTACCGCCCTTGGGTAGAGTGCCGTGGCGTCACATGGCTCACAGCAACCTCTACTCTTGGGCTTACGTGATTCTCTTGCCTCAGCCTCCCCAGTAGCTGGGACTACAGGCGCCCGTCAAAACGCCCGGCTATTTTTTGGTTGCAGTTTGGCCGGGGCCGGGTTTGAACCCGCCACCCTCGGCATATGGGGCCGGCACCCTACTCACTGAGCCACAGGCGCCCCCTCCACGATCACTTCTAAAATTTTAGTAGTAGGGTCGATGTTCTCCCGGTCGCTGATGTGCTGCAGGTTGCAGCCCGTGTCCTCACGGCTCAGGTCCGTGTCGGGCCGGTAGGACTCCAGCCGGGAATGGGCATTCCTCCGGAGCTTGGGGCTGGACGACACGCAGCACGAGAGTCTCACTCTGTGGCCCAGGCTGGAGTACATGGGCCCAGCTCACAGCAACCTCAGACTCCGACATTCAAGTGATCCTCCTGCTTCAGCCTCCCGAGTAGCTGAGACTCCAGTCCACAGGCATAAGAACTTAAAGAGCAAGAGGAAGTGAAAGGAAAATTAGGGCAAAGAAACAGAAAAAAGAAATCACTCATGAGGAAAAATCAGCAGAAAACTCCAGGCAACAT
This sequence comes from Nycticebus coucang, assembly GCF_027406575.1. Lineage (NCBI taxonomy): Eukaryota > Metazoa > Chordata > Mammalia > Primates > Lorisidae > Nycticebus > Nycticebus coucang. The sequence continues at coordinate 145,289,190 of NC_069782.1, read as the reverse complement.
GAAGAACCAGTCTAGAACAACCCCTCCAAGGGACCATGAGGTAGCTACTGCAGAGGATTCCACCTGTAAAGAAATGTTAGGAATGACAGAAAGGGAATTTAGAATACACATGTTGAAAACAATGAAAGAAATGAAGGAAACAATGAAGGAAATTGCTAATAAAGTGGAAAATAACCAAAAGGAAATCCAAAAACAGAATCAAATAAGAGATGAACGATATGAAGAATATAAAAAGGATATAGCAGACCTGAAGGAACTGAAACAGTCAATTAGGGAACTTAAAGATGCAATGAAAGTATCAGCAACAGGTTAGACCATGCAGAAGAAAGAATTTCAGAGGTAGAAGACAAAGTTCTTGAGATAACTCAGGCAGTAAAAGAGGCAGAAAAGAAGAGAGAGAAAGCAGAACATTCACTGTCAGAATTATGGGACTTTATGAAGCATTCCAACATACGAGTTATAGGAATTCCAGAAGGGGAAGAAGAATGCCCCAGAGGAATGGAAGCCATACTAGAGAATATTATAAAAGAAAATTTCCCAAACATCACCAAAGATTCTGACACACTGCTTCCAGAGGGATATCGGACCCCAGGTCGCCTCAACTCTAACCGAGCTTCTCCAAGACACATTGTGATGAACCTGTCCAAAGTCAAGACAAAAGAAAAGATTCTGCAAGCTGCCAGGAGTAAATGCCAGTTGACCTACAGGGGCAAATCCATCAGAGTGACTGCAGACTTCTCTAATGAAACTTTCCAAGCAAGAAGACAATGGTCATCTACCTTTAATCTACTTAAACAGAACAATTTTCAGCCCAGAATTCTGTACCCTGCTAAACTAAGCTTAAAAATTGATGGAGAAATCAAATCATTTACGGATATACAAACATTGAGGAAATTCGCCACAACAAGACCAGCTCTACAAGAAATACTTCAACCTGTTCTGCACACTGACCACCACAATGGATCAGCAGCAAAGTAAGAACTCAGAAATTAAAGGACAGAACCTAACCTCCACACTGATGCAAAAGATAAAACTAAGCAATGGACTCTCACCAAATAAGACGAATAGAATACTACCACACTTATCAATTATCTCAATAAATGTTAATGGCTTGAATTCCCAACTGAAGAGACATAGATTGGCTGACTGGATTAAAAAACAGAAGCCATGCATTTGCTGTCTGCAAGAAACACACCTGGCTTCAAAAGACAAATTAAAGCTCCGAGTCAAGGGTTGGAAGACAATTTTTCAGGCAAATGGAATTCAGAAGAAAAGAGGAGTTGCAATCTTATTTTCAGATACATGTGGATTTAAAGCAACTAAAGTCAAAAAAGACAAAGATGGTCACTTTTTATTGGTCAAGGGAAAACTACAACAAGAAGACGTTTCAATTCTCAATATTTATGCACCCAATTTAAATGCTCCCAGATTCTTGAAGCAGACCTTACTCACTCTGAGCAATATGATATCTGATAATACCATCATAACAGGGGACTTTAACACTCCTCTTACAGAGCTGGACAGATCCTCTAAACAGAAATTAAAGAAAGATATAAGAGATTTAAATGAGACCCTAGAACAACTATGCTTGATAGATGCATATAGAACACTCCACCCCAAAGATAAAGAATATACATTCTTCTCATCACCCCATGGAACATTCTCCAAAATTGATCATATCCTGGGACACAAAATAAATATCAACAGAATCAAAAGAACTGAAATTTTACCTTGTATCTTTTCAGACCATAAGGCACTAAAGGTGGAACTCAACTCTAACAAAAATGCTCAACCCCACCCTAAGCCATGGAAATTAAACAATCTTCTGTTGAATAACAGATGGGTGCAGGAAGAAATAAAACAGGAAATCATTAACTTCCTTGAGCATAACAACAATGAAGACACAAGCTACCAAAACTTGTGGGATACTGCAAAAGCAGTTTTGAAAGGAAAATTCATCCTTTAGATGCCTACATTCGAAAAACAGAAAGAGAGCACATCAACAATCTCACAAGAGATCTTATGGAATTGGAAAAAGAAGAACAATCTAAGCCTAAACTCAGTAGAAGAAAAGAAATATCCAAAATCAAATCAGAGATCCATGAAATTGAAAACAAAAGAATCGTTCAGAAAATTAATGAAACAAGGAGTTGTTTTTTTGAAAAAATAAATAAAATAGATAAACCATTGGCCAGACTAACTAGAAATAGAAAAGTAAAATCTCTAGTAACCTCAATCAGAAACGATAAAGGGTAAGTAACAACTGATCCCACAGAGATACAAGAGATCATCTCTGAATACTACCAGAAACTCTATGGCCAGAAACTTGACAATGTGAAGGAAATGGATCAATATTTGGAATCACACCCTCTCCCTAGACTTAGCCAGGAAGAAATAGACCTCCTGAACAGACCAATTTCAAGCACTGAGATCAAAGAAACAATAAAAAAGCTTCCAACTAAAAAATGCCCTGGTCCAGATGGCTTCACTCCAGAATTCTATCAAACCTTCAAGGAAGAGCTTATTCCTGTACTGCAGAAATTATTCCAAAAAACTGAGGAAGAAGGAATCTTCCCCAACACATTCTATGAAGCAAACATCACCCTGATACCAAAACCAGGAAAAGACCCAAACAAAAAGGAGAATTTCAGACCAATGTCACTCATGAATATAGATGGAAAAATTCTCAACAAAATCCTAGCCAATAGATTACAACTTATGATCAAAAAAGTCATTCGTCATGATCAAGTAGGCTTCATCCCAGGGATGCAAGGCTGGTTTAACATACGCAAGTCCATAAACGTTATCCACCATATTAACAGAGGCAAAAATAAAGATCACATGATCCTCTCAATAGACGCAGAAAAAGCATTTGATAAAATCCAGCATCTTTTTCTAATTAGAACACTGAAGAGTATAGGCATAGGTGGCACATTTCTAAAACTGATTGAAGCTATCTATGACAAACCCACAGCCAATATTTTACTGAATGGAGTAAAACTGAAAGCTTTTCCTCTTAGAACTGGAACCAGACAAGGTTGTCCTCTGTCACCTTTACTATTCAATATAGTGCTGGAAGTTCTAGCCAATACAATTAGGCAAGACAAGGAAATAAAGGGAATCCAAATGGGAGCAGAGGCGGTCAAACTCTCCCTCTTTGCTGATGACATGATCTTATACTTAGAGAACCCCAAGGACTCAACCACAAGACTCCTAGAAGTCATCAAAAAATACAGTAATGTTTCAGGATATAAAATCAATGTCCACAAGTCAGTAGCCTTTGTATACACCAATAACAGTCAAGATGAGAAGCTCATTAAGGACACAACTCCCTTCACCATAGTTTCAAAGAAAATGAAATACCTAGGAATATACCTAACGAAGGAGGTGAAGGACCTCTATATAGAAAACTATGAAATCCTCAGAAAGGAAATAGCAGAGGATATTAACAAATGGAAGAGCATACCATGCTCATGGATGGGAAGAATCAACATTGTTAAAATGTCTATACTTCCCAAAGCAATCTACCTATTCAATGCCATTCCTATCAAACTACCTACATTGTACTTTCAAGATTTGGAAAAAATGATTCTGCGTTTTGTATAGAACCAGAAAAAACCCCGTATAGCTAAGGCAGTTCTTAATAATAAAAATAAAGCTGGGGGCATCAGCATACCAGATTTTAGTCTGTACTACAAAGCCATAGTGGTCAAGACAGCATGGTACTGGCACAAAAACAGAGCCATAGACACTTGGAATCAAATTGAAAACCAAGAAATGAAACTAACATCTTACAACCACCTAATCTTCGATAAACCAAACAAGTACTTACCTTGGGGGAAAGACTCCCTATTCAATAAATGGTGTTGGGAGAACTGGATGTCTACATGTAAAAGACTGAAACTGGACCCACACCTTTCCCCACTCACAAAAATTGATTCAAGATGGATAAAGGACTTAAATTTAAGGCATGAAACAATAAAAGTCCTCAAAGAAAGCATAGGAAAAACACTGGAAGATATTGGCCTGGGGAAAGACTTCATGAAGAAGACTACCATGGCAATTGCAACAACAACAAAAATAAACAAATGGGACTTCATTAAACTGAAAAGCTTCTGTACAGCTAAGGAGACAATAACCAAAGCAAAGAGACAACCTACACAATGGGAAAGGATATTTGCATATTTTCAATCAGACAAAAGCTTGATAACTAGGATCTATAGAGAACTCAAATTAATCCACATGAAAAAAAGCCAACAATCCCACATATCAATGGGCAAGAGACATGAATAGAACTTTCTCTAAAGATGACAGACGAATGGCTAACAAACACATGACAAAATGTTCATCATCTCTATATATTAGAGAAATGCAAATCAAAACAACCCTGAGATATCATCTAACCCCAGTGAGAATGGCCCACATCACAAAATCTCAAAACTGCAGATGCTGGCGTGGATGTGGAGAGAAGGGAACACTTTTACACTGCTGGTGGGACTGCAAACTAGTACAACCTTTCTGGAAGGAAGTATGGAGAAACCTCAAAGCACTCAAGCTACACCTCCTATTTGATCCTGCAATCCCATTACTGGGCATCTACCCAGAAGGAAAAAAATCCTTTTATCATAAGGACACTTGTACTAGACTGTTTATTGCAGCTCAATTTACAATCGCCAAAATGTGGAAACAGCCTAAATGCCCACCAACCCAGGAATGGATTAACAAGCTGTGGTATATGTATACCATGGAATACTATTCAGCCATTAAAAAAAATGGAGACTTTACATCCTTCGTATTAACCTGGATGGAAGTGGAAGACATTATTCTTACTAAAGCATCACAAGAATGGAGAAGCATGAATCCCATGTACTCAATCTTGATATGAGGACAATTAATGACAATTAAGGTTATGGGGGGGGAGCAGAAAGAGGGATGGAGGGAGGGGGGTGGGGCCTTAGTGTGTGTCACACTTTATGGGGGCAAGACAGGATTGCGAGAGGGACTTTACCTAACAATTGCAATCAGTGTAACTGGCTTATTGTACCCTCAATGAATCCCCAACAATAAAAATAAATAAATAAATAAAAGTTTTGTAGTAGAATCCCCAGTGTTTTCCAGATATACGATCACATCATCTGCAAGAGTGAAAGTTTGATCTCTTCTTATCCTATGTGGATACTCTTGATCGCCATTTCTTCCCTAATTGCAATGGCTAAAACTTCCATTACAATGTTAAAGAGCAATGGAGACAATGGGCAACCTTGCCTGGTTTTTTATCTAAGTGGAAATGATTTCAATTTAACTCCATTCAATATGATATTGGCTGTGGGTTTGCTGTAGATGGCCTCTATTAGTTTAAGAAATGTCCCTTCTATACCAATTTTCTTAAGTGTTTTGATCATGAAGGGATGGTGGATATTATCAAAAGCTTTTTCTGCATCAATTGAAAGAATCATATGGTCCTTATTTTTTAGTTTGTTTATGTGCTGAATTACATTTATAGATTTACGTATATTGAACCACCCTTGAGACCCTGGGATAAATCCCACTTGGTCATGGTGTATAATTTTTTTGATGTGTTGTTGGATTCTATTTGTTAGGATCTTATTGAGTATTTTAGCATCAATATTCATTAGTGATATTGGTCTATAATTTTCTTTTCTTGTTGGGTCTTTCCCTGGTTTGGGGATCAAGGTGATGTTTGCTTCGTAGAATGTGTTGGGTAGTATTCCTTCTTTTTCTACATTTTGGAAGAGGTTTAGTAATATAGGTACTAGCTTTTCTTTAAAGGTTTGGTAGAATTCTGACGTAAAGCCATCTGGTCCTGGGCTTTTCTTTTTAGGGAGATTTTGTATAGTTGATGCTATTTCAGAACTTGATATAGGCCTGTTCAACATTTCCACTTCATTCTGGCTAAGTCTTGGTAGGTGGTGTACTTTGAGGTATTGCTTGATTTCTTTCAGATTTTCATATTTCTGAGAGTAGAGTTTCTTGTAGTATTTGTTAAGGATTTTTTGAATTTCTGAGGGGTCTGTTGTTATTTCATGATTACCATTTCTGATTGATGGAATTAGAGATTTTACTCTTTTTTTCCTGGTTAGGTTGGCCAAAGGTTTATCTATTTTATTGACCTTTTCAAAAAAACAACTTTTGGATGTATTGATCTGTTGTATAATTCTTTCGTTTTCAATTTCATTTAATTCTTCTCTGATTTTGGTTATTTCTTTTCTTCTGATGGGATGGGGTTGGAGTGTTCTTCCTTCTCCAGTTGCTTGAGATGTCCCATTAAGTTATTAACTTCCTCTTTTTCTGTTTTCTTCAGGAAGGCTTGCAGTGCTATAAATTTCCCTCTTAGGACTGCCTTTGCAGTATCCCAGAGGTTTGGTAATTTGTGTCTTGATTGTTATTTTGTTCCAAAAATTTGGTGATATCCTTCTTAATCTCGTCTATAACCCATCTATCCTTCAGCATAAGGTTGTTTAGCTTCCATGTTTTTGTATCGGTATGCAGGTTCCTGTTGTTATTGAGTTCAACTTTTATTCCATGATGGTCTGAAAAGATGCAAGGAATAATTTCTATTTTTTAAAATTTGCTGAGGTTAGATTTTTGGCCCAGGATGTGGTTGATTTTGAAGTAAGTTCCGTGGGCTGATGAGAAGAATGTGTATTCAGTTTTGTTGGGATGAGATGTTCTGTAGATGTCTGTTAAGTCCAGATGTTGAATGGTTAAGTTTAAATCAAAGATTTCTTTACTTAGCTTCTTTTTGGAGGATCTATCTAGCACTGCTCAAGGGGTGTTAAAATCTCCAACTATTATGGAACTGGAGGAAATCAAGTTGCTCATGTCTGTTAGAGTTTCTCTTATAAATTGAGGTGCGTTCTTGTTGGGTGCATAAATATTAATAATCGAAATCTCATCATATTGAGTATTACCTTTAACAAATATGAAGTGTTCATCGTTCTCCTTCCTTATTTTGGTTGGTTTAAAGCCTATTGCATCTACGAATAGGATTGCAACGCCTGCTTCTTTCTGCTTTCCATTTGCCTGAAGTAAAGATTACCATCCCTTCACTTTGAGTCTAAATTTGTCTTTTAATGTAAGATGCGCTTCTTGTATGCAGCAGACATCTGACTTGAGTTTTTGTATCCAGTCAGCCAGCCTGTGCCTCTTTAGAGGACAATTTAAACCATTCACATTAATTGAGAATATTGATAAGCCTTTCGAGAGTCCGGTGGACATTTTTAATCCTTTTGTGACTGTGGAAGTTGGAATTTGATCAAAATTTTCTGGGTGGGTTTACTTTTGTGGTGGAGGATTACGCTGGACTTCATGGAGGATAGGTCTGAGAATATCCTGGAGAGCTGGTTTAGTTATGGCAAATTTCTTCAACATGTGAATGTCATTGAAATATTTAATTTCTCCATCATATATGAAACTCAGTTTAGCTGGGTACAGGATCCTGGGTTGAAAGTTATTTTGTTTTAGGAGATTAAAAGTCGATGACCATCCTCTTCTAGCTTGAAAGGTTTCAGCACAGAGATCTGCAGTTATTCTAATATTTTTGCCCTTGTAGGTGATGGTTTTCTTTCGTCTCACTGCTTTCAGAATGTTCTCCTTCATATTAACTTTAGTGAAATTGATTATGATGTGGCTGGGAGATGTCTTATTCGAGTTGAGTTGTGCTGGAGTTCTGAAACTGTCTGCTATCTCAATTTCAGAATCTCTTGGCATGTCTGGAAAGTTCTCCTTCATAATCTCATGGAGAAGAGACTCTGTGCCTTATGAAGCCACTTTGTCGCTTTTGGGGATCCCTATAAGACAAATATTGGTTTTCTTCGAGTTATCCCAGAGCTCTCTGAGAGAGTGATCTGTTTTTGCCCTCCATTTCTCTTCCTCTTTGAGAGTTGGGAGCATTCGAAAGCTTTGTCTTCAATGTCAGACATCCTTTCTTCTGCTTGCTCCATTTTGTTACTGAGGGATTCTACTGTGTTTCTCAGATCTTTGAAGGCTGCAACTTCTTGTCTCAATGTGTCAAAATCTTTGGTCATTTGGTCTTTGAATTCATTGAACGCTTAAGATATCTTTTGGGTTGCTGCTTGGAATTCTAATTTGATCTTATTTGCTATCCAGAATCTGAATTTGATTTCTGACATCTCAGCTATTTGTTTGTGCATGGGATCTTGTGCTGTGTCTGCCCCATGGATCCTTGGGTGAGTTGATCTACTCTGACTATTCATATTGCCAGAGTTTTTCAGTTGATTTTGCCTCATGATTGTTTTTCACCGTTGCCTCCGGCCATCCTCAGAGTTGGGGAGGTGTTTCTCCAAGATTAGACGCCAGCAGGATTACTCTGTTGTTGCTGGATCTTTGTAGGGAGTGGCCCTGTGTAGTTCCTCTGGGGCTGCCCCAGCGAGGGAGTTCTGGAAGCAGCTCTGGAGTGTGACACACCCAGATCCAGCAATAGGGCGGGAGGTGGTGCGCATCGTTCTGGGAGTGCCTGGCACCCAGCGACTTTGGCACAGAGAGCCCAAGGCTTCAGCAGTCTCTGGCCAGGAGAAGGGCTCTGTGCAGAGGCAGGGAGGGCTCTGGAGGGCACATGGCTACCAGAGTCCCTGGCCAGACGAGCAGGCCAGTGTGGAGGCAGGGAGAGTACAGGAGGGAGGACACAGGGTTGCGTGGCACCCGCAGTTCTTGGTCAGGGCATGTGGAGGCCCGGTGGGCACGGGTTGTGGGTTGGGGGTCGCGGTGCAGCTCTTATGGAGGTTTGGGCAGCACCAAGCCCGGGAGTTTGAGGTTGCTATGAGCTGTGATGCCATGGCACTCTACCCAGGGCAACAGCCCGAGGTTCCAGTGTGCCAAAACCGATCTCACTCTGCCCATGAGGGTTAAGGCTGTAAGGCAGCTCAGTCCCTGCCGTTAAGCTGCTCAGTCACTAGGTTACTAGCTCCTGCCCGATCTTTGCTCTGTGACCCTGAGGGCAGAGCTTGCCGGGGCAGTTCTCTCACAATGTCTCCCTGAGGCCCACAGCTGAATACTATTAGCCCCGTCTGGCTCAGCGGCTAGGTCTGGGGCCCTAGACAATGCCCAAAGTTCTCCGCACTCCTGCTCAAGCTCTCCCCATAGGCAGTTCAACTGAGTGGCAAGTCCAAAAACACTGAAACAGTTCACAGGTAAGGCCTTTCTGGTTTGCAGTTCACAGGTAAGGCCTTTCTGGTTTCTCACTGCTGCTTGTACTTACAACTGCTGGTGGGATTAGGTCAATCGGACACACGCAACCACTTGCCAGTTTTCCACTGTTTTTGTCCTCCTCTTGGGGTCCAGAAGTCCCTTGCTGACTCCCTGTATCTTCAAAGGGATGATTATAGGCAGAACCCACCAGCCAGAGATGCCTGGAGTCTTATCTCCCCAGAATCACCATGCCCTGTTGCTGGGAGGCTGTTACTTGGCCACCAACTTTCCTTGAAGGTTTGATAGAATTCTTCTGTGAAGCCATCTGGACCAGGGCATTTTTTTTTTTTTTGAAGCATTTTTATTTAATCTCAATGCTTGAAATTGATCTGTTCAGGAGCTCTCTTTCTTACTGGCTAAGTCTAGGGAGAGGGTGTGGTTCCAAATATTGATCCATTTCCTTCACATTGTCAAATTTCTGGGCATAAGAGTTTCTGGTAGTATTCAGAGATGATCTCTTGTATCTCTGTGGGATCAGTTGTTATTTCCCCTTTATCATTTCTGATTGAGGTTACTAGAGATTTTACTTTTCTATTTCTAGTTAGTCTGGCCAATGGTTTATCTGTTTTATTTATTTTTTCAAAAAACCAACTCCTGTTTCATTAATTTTCTGAATGATTCTTTTGTTTTCAATTTCATTGATCTCTGGTTTGATTTTGGATATTTCTTTTCTTCTACTGGATTTAGGCTTATATTGTTCTTCTTTTTCCAATTCCATTAGATGGCTTGTGAGTTTGTTGATGCTCTCTCCTTCTGTTTTTTGAATGTAGGCATCTAAAGTGATAAATTTTCCTCTCAAAACTGCTTTTGCAGTATCCCACAGGTTTTGGTAGCTTGTGTCTTCATTGTTGTTATGCTCAAGGAAGTTAATGATTTCCTGTTTTATTTCTTCCTGCACCTAAGTGTCATTCAACAGAAGGCTGTTTAATTTCCATGCCTTTGTGTGGGGTTGAAGGTTTTCGTTGGAGTTAAGTTCCACCTTTAGTGCCTTGTGGTCTGAGAAGATACAAGGTAAAATTTCAGTTCTTTGGATTCTGTTGAGGTTTATCTTGTGTCCTAGGATATGATCAATTTTAGAGAATGTTCCATGGGTTGATGAGAAGAATGTATATTCTTCACCTTTGGGATGGAGAGTTCTATATGCGTCTGTCAAGCACAGTTGTTCTAGGGTCTCATTTAAATCTCTTATATCTTTGTTTAATTTCTGTTTAGAGGGTCTGTCCAGCTTTGTAAGAGGAGTGTTAAATTCCTCTGTTATTATAGTATTATCAGATATCATATTGCTCAAACTAAGGTCTGTTTCAAGAATCTGGGAGCATTTAAATTGGGTGCATAAATATTTAGAATTGAAACGTCTTCTTGTTGTATTTTTCCCTTGACCAATATAAAGTGACCATCTTTGTCTTTTTTGACTTTAGTTGCTTTAAATCCATATGTATCTGAACATAAGATTGCAACTCCCCTTTTCTTCTGAATTCCATTTGCCTGAAAAATTGACTTCCAACCCTTGACTTGGAGTTTTAATTTGTCTTTTGAAGTCAGGTGTGTTTCCTGCAGATAGCAAATGGATGGCTTGTGTTTTTTAATCCAGTCAGCCAATCCATGTCTCTTCAGTGGGGAATTCAAGCCATTAACATTCATTGAGATAATTGATAAGTGTGGTAGTATTCTATTCATCTTATTTTGTAAGAGTCCATTGCTTAGTTTTATCTTTTGCATCAGTGTGGAAGTTAGGTTCTGTCCTTTCATTTCTGAGTTCTTACTTTGATGCTGATCCATTGTGATGGTCAGTGTGTAGAACAGGTTGAAGTATTTCCTGTAGAGCTGGTCTTGTTGTGGCGAATTTCCTCAATGTTTGTATATCCGTAAATGATTTGATTTCTCCATCAATTTTTAAGCTTAGTTTAGCAGGGTACAGAATTCTGGGCTGAAAATTGTTCTGTTTAAGTAGATTAAAGGTAGATGACCATTGTCTTCTTGCTTGGAAAGTTTCATTAGAGAAGTCTGCAGTCACTCTGATGGATTTGCCCCTGTAGGTCAACTGGCATTTACTCCTGGCAGCTTGAAGAATCTTTTCTTTTGTCTTGACTTTGGAGAGGTTCATCACAATGTGTCTTGGAGAAGCTTGGTTAGAGTTGAGGGGACCTGGGGTCCGATATCCCTCTGAAAGTTATGTGTCAGAATCTTTGGTGATATTTGGGAAATTTTCATTTATAATATTCTCTAGTATAGCTTCCATTCCTCTGTGGCATTCTTCTTCCCTTTCTGTGATTCCTATAACTCTTACTTTGAACACTTCATAAAATCCCACAATTCTGTCAGTGAACATTCTGCTTTCTCTCTCTTCTTTTCTGCCTCTTTAACTATCTGAGTTATCTCAAGAACTTTGTCCTCTACCTCCAAAATTCTTTCTTCTGCATGGTCTAACCTGTTGCTGATACTTTCTATTGCATCTTTAAGTTCCCTAATTGACTGCTTCAGTTCCTTCAGCTCTGCTATATCCTTTCTATATTCTTTATATTGTTCATCTCTTATTTGATTCTGTTTTTGGATTTCCTTTTGGTTATTTTCCACTTTATTAGCAGTTTCCTTCATTGTTTCCATCATTTTCTTCATTGTTTTCATCATGTGTATTCTAAATTCCCTTTCTGTCATTCCTGACATTTCTTTATAGGTGGAATCCTCTGCAGTAGCTACCTCATGGTCCCTTGGAGGGGTTGCTCTGGACTGGTTCTTCATATTGCCAGGAGCTTTCTGCTGATTCCTCCTCATGATTGATTTCTTTTATCTGTTTCCTTGCCCTAATTTTCCTTTCACTTCCTCTTGCTTTTTGAGTTGCCATGCCTGTGGAAGAGCTGAAAGAATATATCTCCAAAATTTCACTGTGAGAAATGTTAAAGTAAGTCAGGCAGGCAGGATGAAAATGACCTCAGATGGAAATCTGGATCACTGATCTGTGGTCCCCGGATTCTTTCTTCAAATCACCATGACCAAGAACCTACTGAAGAGTGAAATTCTGGTATCAAAATAAGATGTGCTGGATGTAGTTGAAACACATTCTTCCTAGTAAAGTATCACAGGAATGGAAATCCACATGGGACGCTGAGCCAAGGTTGAAGCGATTGCAGCCTACGAAGGGAAGCATTCTACTGGCCTAGGAGCCAGGAAGCCGACCTGGAGGATGTGCCTTCGTGGACCTTTTAGCCTTTTTTTTGATTAGGTAAAATATGTAGGCATGAAATATAACAAGTAGTCGATTATTCCCACTGGGGGAACTTTCCAGAATTGCTGCCCATGAAGTCTTCCAAAGTGGGTTGCAAGGATAATAGCTTATCCAGAAAGTGACTTTGTCAAATGGTGCATGATGAGTTAAAATACAGTTCACAGCAGGCCTTCTTCCCCTCTGGTTTCCTGTCTACCGCTCCCTACCCCCAAATCCAAACTATTGCTTCAATAATTTAACCTCATGTCAATAGCAGAAATATTCTTTTTTCTACGGAATTCAGCTGCCTTTTTCTTATTATTTCTCAGACTAGTCGTACTTGCAGATTCATTTTTCCCACCCAAAGTAGGTAAGTGCAGGAATGCCTCAAAGATATTGCAGGTTCGGTTGCATACCACTGAAGTAAGGGAGTCACATACATTTTTTGGTTTCTCAGTTCATATAAAAGTTATGTTTATACTACGCTGTAAAGGTGTAATAGAATTATGACTAAAAAATAATGTACATACTTTAATTAAAAAATACATTGTCAGACGGGTGCAGTGCCTCATGCCTTTAATCCCAGTACTTTGGGAGGCTGAGGTGGAAGGACCACTTGAGCCTAGGAATTCCATACCAGCCTGGGCAACACAGTGAAACTTCATGTCTACAAAAATGAAAAATATTAGCCAGGGGTGCTAGTGCACACCTAGATTCCCAGCTACTTGGGAGACAGGAGGATCAGTTATTTTAGGAGTTCAGAGTTGTGATGAACTATGATTGGGCCCCTGTATTCCAGCATGGGTAACAAAGTGAGACTCTATCTCACAAATAAACAAAAATACATTATTCTTAAAAATGCCGATGTTTACCTGAACCTTCAGCAAGTCATAATCTTTTTGCTGGGGGAAGGTCTTGCCTTAATGCAAATTTATCAGGGTGATGGTTGCTTAAGGTGGGTGGCTGTGAGAATTTATTTATTTTTAAGAGATCGAGTCTTGCTATGTTGCTCAGGCTGTCCTCTAATTCTGGGCACAAGGGCTGCTGCCACCCTAGTCTCCCAAGTCACTGGGACTACAGGCACTTGCAACTGCCCTGGCTCATGGCAATTTCTTAGAGTAAGATAACAATGAAGTTTGCTACACTGATAGGCTTTTTCACAAAGAGTTTCTCTGTGGCATGTGATACTGTTTGACAGCATTTTATCCACAGTAGAATTTCCTTTAAAACTGGCATCAATCCTCTCAAAATTGACACTATTTTTCTAAATTCTTTATTTCATTTCAATGGTGTTAATAGCATCTTCACCAGGAGTGGATTTCATCTCAAGAACCCATTTTCTTTGGTCACTCATAAGAAGCAACTCCTCATCTGTTATCATTTTATCATGACAGTGCAGCAATCCAGTCACATCTTTGGGTTTCACTTCTAATTCTAATTTTCTTGTTATTTCCACCCCATCTTCAGTTACTTCCTCCACTGAAGTCTTGAATATCTCCAAGTCTTCAATGAGTATTGAAAATAACTTCTTTCAGAATCCTGGTAATATTAATATTTTGACCTCTTCCTATGAATCACAAAGGTTCTTAATAGCATCTATAAGGGTAAGTCCTTTCCAGAGGTTTTAAATTTACTTTGCCCAGACCCATCATAGGAATCACTCTCTATGGAAGCTGTAGTCTTACAAAATGTCCTTAATACATGGGCTGCAGAATGGAGGTTGTATTAGCAGGCATGGAAACAACATTAATCTCCTTGTACATCTCCACCAGAGCTCTTGGTTGACCAGGTACATTGTTAATGAGCAGTAACATTTTGAAAGAAATCATTTTTCTGAGCAGTAGGTCTCAACAGGAACTTAAAAAATTCAGTAAACCATGCTGTAAACAGATGTGTTGTCATCCAGGCTATTCTTTTCCATTATAGAGCAAAAGAGGGCAAACTTATCATAATTCTTAAGGACTAGAGGATTTTTGGAATGGTAAATGAGCATTGCCCCTAACAAGAGAGTCAGCTTGTCCTTTGCAGTTTTAAAGCCAATCATTGACTGCTTCTCTCTAGTTATGAAAGTCTGATATGGCCTCTTCTTACAGTATAAGGCTGTTCGATCTACAGTGAAAACCTGTTGTTTATTGCTGCCACCTTCATGAGTTATCTCAGTTAGATCTTCTGGATAATCTGCTGCAGCTTCCACGTGAGCACTGGCTGCTTCACCTCGCACTTTCACGTTGTAGAGACAGCTTCTTTCCTTAAACTTCATGAAACAACCTCTCTTAGTTTCAGACTTCTCTTGTGCAACTTCTTTATTTGCCTTTGCCTTCATAGAACTGAAGAAAGTTAGGACCTTACTCTGGATTAGGCTTTGGTTTAAGGAATGTTGTAGCTGGTTTTATATATCCATATCACCAAAACTTTCTTCATACTGGCAACAGGCTCTTAAACTTCCTCATCGTTCCTGTATTTGCTGGCATAACTATTTAAATTTGTTTCAATAACTTTTCTTTGCATTTTACAACATGGCTAATTGTTTGAGACAAGAGGCCTAGCTCCAGTCTATCTTGACTTTTATCATTTCTAGCTTTTGATTAAAAGTGGGAGACATGTGACTCTTCCTTTCACTTGGACACCTAGCAGCCATTGTAGGCTTATTTGCTGCCTAATTTCAAGATCATTGTGTCTCAGGGAATAGGGAGGCCTGCGGAGAGGGACAGAGATAGGGGAATAGCTGGTTGGTAGAGCAGTCAGAACATATGTGATATTTATTGATTAAGTTCACCACAATCTATGGGCACAGTTCATGGCATCCCGGTTATAATAGTAACATCAAAGATCATTGGTTACAGATTATCATGAAAAGTGTGAAATATAGAGAGAATTATCAAAATGTGATTCAAAGAAACCTGCTGTGGAGACATGCTGTTGGCTTGTCTGGATGTAGGCTTTCTGGAGGTAGGGTTGTCAAAAATACTCAATTTGTAAAAAATGCAGTATCTGTGAGTGAAGTGATGTGCAAATTAAGGGGCTATGCCTATATCTGCACTTATCTGTCATTGTAAGCAACAGCAACATCCACCACAATGTTGAGTCTATCTTTAAAAAAGTGAAAAATAACTGAAACAATTCTATTATTAAAATTGTGTCAACATAAAAATTTCCATCTTAAACTTTTTTAAGTTTGTAGTTGGTGGCATTAAGTACATTCACATTATATACAACTACCACCACCATCCACCTCTAGAACTCTTTTCATCCCACAAAGCTGAAACTCTGTTCCCATTAAATGGTAACTCCTCATTTTCATCTCTGGACCCTGGAGTAATCCCCATTCTACTTTCTGTCTCTATAGTTCATTCCTGTAGCATGTGTCAGAATTTTCTCCCTCTTTTAAGGCTGAACAATATTCCATTGTAAACATACCTCACATTGACATTGATTTAGGTATTGTAAGTAATCTGGAGATTATTTAAAATATGCCGAAGGATGTGCACAGACTATATGCAAGTACTATACCATTTTATATCAGGGACTTGAGCATCTGAGGATTTTGGTATCCTGGGGTGAGGCCCTAGAACCAACCCCCACATGAACACCAAGGGATAACAACTGTAATTAAATTTAATTTAAATATAGATAGATAGGTCTGAAATAAATTTTATATATTCAGAAAGGATTTGTAATATCTAATTAAATAGGGAACTTTTTTTTTTTGAGACAGAGTCTCACTACATCGTCCTCAGTAGAGTGCCGTGGTGTCATAGCTCGCAGCAACCTCAAACTCTTAGGCTTAAGCGATTCTCTTGCCTCAGCCTCCTGAGTAGCTGGGACTACGGGTGCCTACCACAACGCTCGGCTATTTTTTTTTTCTTTGGTTGCAGTTGTCATTGTCGTTTAGCAGGCCTAGGCCAGGCGTGAACCCACCAGCCTTGGTGAATGTGCCCGGCGCTCTATTCACTGAGCTATTGGCGCTGAGCCAGGGAACATTTTTCAATGCACCAGGTAACTTTAGGAGATTTCACATACCATGCCAGTGTGTAAAATGCCTATTTATAGGTAAATGTTTACTTTTGCCTATAGTTCCATAGAAAAGGAATAAGAAAAGATAGAAGATTCTGAGGCTATGTTTCCAGTTTTAATCACTGAAATGCTTATATGTCGATAACGACTGAGGGAAAGCCATAGAACACCCACACCACCCATCAAGACTTAAACGAGTCACTTTTTCAGAGTGGTTCTTTTTTATTCCACAATTCTGCTTGTAGTTGAAAGGGCTTTGTTACCACAGAGCCTATTGGGGGGAGCCTGACAAATAAACACTAGAAATTACCTGTCTACAGAGCTTTCCCACCAGCATGCCTAACCCACAGGGAAGATAGAAACAGAAAATGAACAATGATTTTATGCTGCTGACCCAACAAGATAATCCTGCCATTCTAGAAAAATGGTGCCATTTTGGCTTAGAATAAAGTGTGACCAGCCCATTTATCTCTCTGCATTAATGTAGAAGAAAAAGTGAGCTAAGAAGGTGGCTTTGGTGAAAAGCATAAGGGAGGACTCAATTACAGGCCACCTGATGAAATGATGAGGAACAGAGAAGCTGAGATTCAACTTCGAAAACTTTATCTAGGAAAAAATAAAGAGTCAGAAAAGATCTCCTAGAGAAGAGAACTGAAGAGTGTATGAACAGGGTCTGTCCTGTCTGTGAGCTTGTAAGCTCTGTGAGGCCAGGAGCCAGGCCCAGTGCTACAGAATGGAGAAAAAATGTCATTGCCATTGAGGCCTGCCTGTGTGTCCCTAAAAGAGATATGCAGCGCTCTGATCAGATAGCTGGCACAAAAAAAAAAAAAAAAAAAAAAAGAAAGAAAGAAAAAGAAAAGAAAAGAAAGAAAGATGGATAAGAGGGCAGAGACCTTCGTGGGTGACTGACCAAGAGGTTTCTGAGTGACGTGCTTGTAATGACATAATATGCAGGAAAGAAATAATTCTGATAAAAAAAATCAGATTGGTTAATATCTTGTCCAGTAGACCTCATCAAATTGGCTGCTTGTAAATCTTACACTGGTATTTTTAATGAGCTTTCCTTTTCTCAAAACTGGGTTAAAACATCAGAGAACAGAAACTTCTAAGAACCAGAGTCCTAATTCTTCAAAGTATTTGGTCATGTAAATGTCAAGTTAACCCTTAAGTCACAGCCAGAGACCAGGTCTACACAGTAGGTCCTGGCTGCTGTTTGAGAAACACAACACTGAATCCCTACTGACCACAGCCTTTGCTATTTATAGTCATGATCTAAGCTTATTTACTAATTGAAACATTGCAATTCTAAGTTTACCTAGTTCCTATTCTATAAGTCCCTGGGAATAACACATGGAGTGGTCTTGGGAGAGAAACCCACTTTAGCCCCTAAAGAGCTTTTTAACAAGTTAATGTTGAATTGGCAGAAAAGAATATTGTCTTAGTCCATTTGGGTTGCTGAACAAATACATCATAGATTGGGTGGCTTATAAACAACAGAAATTGGTTTCTTGCAGTTCTGGAGGCTGAGAAGTTCAAGATCAAGTTGCCAACAGATTCTATGCCTGGTGAGAGCCTGGTTTCTGGTTCACAGATGGTGCCATCTTATCATGTGGCAGAAAGAGTGAGGGGTCTGTCTCGGGATTCTTTCATGACAGCGTTATTCCCATTCATGAGGGCTCCATCTCCCTGACCTAACAGCCTCCCAAAGATTCCTTTTCCTAAGACCACCATGTTGGATGTTAGAATTTAAATATATGAATTTTACTTGGACATAAACATTCTGATCATAGCAAATACTTACAAAAATGCTTATAAAATACATTGTTCCTCAAGCAGTGTCGACTGCCCTGTCTCGGGCCTTTGCCCTGGCCCTCCCTCTGCCTGGAGCTCTCTTCTCTACACAGCCCCAGGGTGGGGCCTCACTTCCTTCAGGGCTTCACCCCAAATGCCGCCTCTACCATGAACCCTTCCTGGCTGCCGTATTGTAAAATTTCATTACCCACCTCAAACTCCCAGGCTTCAGTTTTAAAATTCTAAGCATTTATCTCTGTAGAACATATATTATTATTTAATCATGTTTGTTGACTACCTCTCAGCATCAGAAGTCTCCTACCTTTCCTGATATGGGGGAGTCTCTGAGTAAATACTAAATGCATGTCTGAACTCACACCCATGACTCCACCACCACTGGTGGATCAGGACAGATCCCCCGCATGACTGTTGTCCTCTATTTCACCTGCGTTCCTTCCCCATCAGAGGTGACCAGAGATAATCAAACATGGTTATCTCTCCCCTGCTTTCTTCATACTTTATGTTTGATATACAATATGTGTTTGTGTCTCTAAAAATATGCTGTTTGTTTTTGCACATTTTTGACTTCTTATCTCGGACTGGACTTGGTAGGTTATAGGGTATTGACAGGTTGACCTAAGTCTTTAATGACAGTGGCAAATTATGTCCAGAGGTTGTTCCAATTTCCAATCCCAGGAGGACTTTATAACTGTATCCATCGTTCTACTTTCTCACAATAACTTGATGTTATCAGATTTTAAAAACTTTACCAACCTGTTGACAGTAAAGCTGCCTGGTTGTCTCATTCAGGGTGTCCTGATTGCCAATGACATTGAGCTTTTTTTTATTACTTGGATTTTTTTCCTCTGTAAAGAGCCTCTTGACCATTTTTATTGTGTTTTTTTCTCTTTTTTAAAAAAATTAATTTGTCAGCATCTCTTACATACTCTGGATATAAATAATTTACCAGTTAAATGTGTTGTGATATATTCTCCTAGTTATAGAATTGGATTTTCACTTTTGTTATATTTTCCTTTCATGAACAGAAGTTCTTAATGGTATTATAATTGAATATATTAATTTTCCCCTTTATGATATGTATATATATTTATATCTTTAAAAAGAAACACTTCTCAATTCGGAAATTATAAAGATATTCGACACCATCTTCTAATTATTTTATAGTTCTGCCTTTTATATTTAAGTCTCATATTCACCTAGAATTGATTTCTTTAGGTGTGGACTGATGGAAGGGGTCTAGTTTCATATGTACACCGAATTGTCTATGCACCAATTTTTACAAAGTCCAATCTGTCCCTATGCATCTGTATTTGCTAATTCCATGTGTCATTTAAATATTTGTATGCATCTGTGTCTTACCTGTATTTTATTTCATTGGTCTCTTTTTATATTATTTTACACAATTTTTTAAATCAATTTATTTTATTGTGGCAAGAGTGCTTGACATGAGATCTGCTTTTTTTAAATACTTATTTTTAAGTGTGCAATACAGTACTGTTACCTATAGGCACATAGGGCAGATTTCTAGAATTTATCTTGCATAACTGAAACTTAATGCCCAGTGATTGGCAACTCCCATTCGACTCTCTGTCAATACTGATCTTTGATTAAAAACCCAAAAAACCTTAGAAAGTAAGAAGGAAAAGCTACTTCTTCAACATAACGATAATACTTCTCAGAAACCAATGTTCAATGGTGAAAGGCTAGAAACATTTCCATTGACACCAGATGAAACCAGGATGCTCATTATTTTACTATAATATAAATTGTTGTGAAAGTGTTAAAATGCAACAATTTAATAACAAGCAGTGTACCAGCTGGAGTGGAGGAGGCAATATTCCCTATTTCCTATAGATGCTGTCCCTATACTTATGAAAAGCCACTGAAAACAATAAGGGAATTCTATAAGGTGATTAGTTGTGAAATTTATAAGCAAAAATCAATAGAGTTCATTCTCTGGAAATAATCATCATCATGAAAAAGAAGTTCTCACAAAAACAAGAAGACACAAAATAACTAGAAATTCCAATAGTAGCAACTAACAATCATCTGTGAGACTAAACTTTTTTACATTTTCATTTAATCCTCAAAGCAAACTGTTGGCATTATTACAATTTTTTTATATTTTTAAAAAATTTCAGATTAAGGATATATATGATTGCATTTGTCAGGTGAAAGTCCAAGTTGCGTTGAGCCCTTGACTCAGGAGGTGTGCTATTTACCCTACATTGTGCCTGAGAGGTGAGAGCTTACCATACCCCCACCCCGTCCCCACTTCTTGAGTTTAAATGTGTTTTCTCTCCTGTAATGTACTGTGCATTGATATGAAACTAGTAGAAGAACAACTACACACACACGAGAGAAAAACATGTTATGATGATTTTGTAATTGAGGAAACTGAGCCTCAGAAGGCCCAATAGCCTTTCCAAGCCACTTACAGAACACAACAGAGTCAAGGTTTGAGCTAAAGTTTGTGGTCTCTATGGGTAGAGACTGACACTCTTTACAAAGAACACTGTTGAACTTCACTAAGGGATCCTAAAAACACCTGACTCAATGGAGATAACATTTTGAAGAGGATGGCTGCTGTTATGAAGGATATCAATTCTTATCAAATTATATTTAAATTAAATGCAAGCCGAATAAAATCCTGACAGAATTTTTAAAATATAACATCTTTATTGGGATATAATTCACATCATAATGTTTTCCTTAATTCATCAAATGATTCTGAGTCCTGAATTCTAATTATGGAAATTCCAAAAAGAAAAGTACTAGAAAGCCACAGTCATTAAAATAATGAGATACTGGGATAGACATAGGCCAGGGTTCTTAACTGGGGACAGTTTTGCCCCTTAAAGATTCTTGGCAATGGCTGAGGATTTTTTCCCCCTTTTTTTGACTGCAACTGAGGGATGGTGTCCTATGTGAATCTCATGGGTAGAGGCCAGACAGACTGCTGAACGTGCTACAATAACACACAGGACAGCTCTCCACTACCGCCCCAATGAGAAAAAGTATCAACCCCAAAAAAGGCAATAGCACCAACATTGAGGAACTAAAATAGACAAATGAAGAGAACAACATACAGCATCAAACATGAGACCTAATATACAGAAATACAATCAATATAAAGGTGTCATTAAATCAGTGGAAAATGGTAGATTTTAGATAATTAGTGAATTATTTTTTTAAAAAGTAAAGATAATCCTAACATCATTCCTTATACCAATGAATGCATAAAAATCAAAAACATCTCCACAGCATAAAAACAAGTAAAGACAAAATGCAAAGTGCAACCTGGAAAAAATATTTGCAATATATCAGAACAACAACAAAAAAAGGTCCTTATATATAAAGAGTTTTCACAAATCAATAAAGAAAAAAACAAACCATTCAGATATAGCAGGCAAAGAAAACAAATAAGAAATTCAGAAAATTAAAAAAGAAATACATAATAATGAAAAATCAGAATTATATATAAAATATAATTAAATATAGCTATGAAAAATGCAAATTAAAGTGAAATACCATTTTGGCAAGAAATAAAACAAAGGCCTGCAATGATTGAATGCATAGACTTTGAGTCAAATAGCCTGAGAACAAATTGTGCAATTACCTTTCTCATTAGGGCTTATAAATAGTAGTAATAATGTATTTTTCCAATTTTACAGGAAAGCCACAGAGAGCACTCACTGCAGGTGTGGTTACAGAATGAACAGTCTAAATTTATGTTGCCCAAATGCTGGATAAACAGCTTTCCTTTTCATAGACTGACCTTGTTTGACTGTATAAATCTGTGTAAATTCAATCTTCCTAGTACAAATTCACTAGAGGCAATATCAGGAAATTTTATTAGCTGCAATGATTTATTTAGGCCTCTAGGATACCGTTTATTTCCCAGTAGAAAAATAGTTTCAAGTATTTCATTATTCACTGATTTCCCTCTAAAGTCCATTAAAAGTTCAACCAAAAAAAAAAAAATCTCCTATTGGGCAGCAAACATTCTTAATGGCTTGGGCAGTATTTATGAATATTTCTGAAGAAATAGTATTTTTGCATAACCTTGACATCCTGAAAGAGCCTTTATATATTATTTAAAAAATTCCTTTTACATTTGTTATCCCTAAATTATCTAAAATTCATGCTTTGGTAAGGTATTGGAATATAGCCATTGTTATTTATCATATGTATGAGAATTGTGATTTCCAGGCAGTCTGGGGTCAAGTGAAACCCAAAATCCCAGCATAGATCTACCCGGAGCTGCCTGGGTGAATTGTTATTTATCTTACCTCTGGGAATTATGAGTCCCAGACAGTCTGAGGTCAAGTGAAACCCAAAATCTCACTATAGATCTACCCGGTGCTTCCTGGGTCCCCAGACACCATATATGAGGTTAAAGTTGTCCAACACGCCAGTACGCAGAGACATGCACATCCTGTAGGTGGGCTGCTTGGATGTGACACCAAGACTGATTCTCTTCCAGTTCCCACTACACACTACATCTCAAGACAGTCCCCCATTGCCTACTCAAGTCTTCACTTTTGGAGAGAAGACAGCTCTCATGGAGTCTATTCTCTCTGAGCTCAGAGAGCCTGTTAAAGCCTGCAGGTTGTGTGAAAGCGGTACTCAAAAACAAAAGCATGTAGGAAGGAAAAGAAGGCATCTCCTTGGAAAGAAATTGCCAAAAATAATTCTTTAGAATAACTCGTCCATTAAACGAATCATCTAACAGGCATGTCAAGGAAATAATACTTAAGATCACCACCAGGCTTACATTAGTCTTGCAATGGTAATCATATTCATAAAAATGCAGACACATATTTGGGGAACACCAAGGTTTAGTATAAAATTTTTCCTCTTAGGGAGTTAACTTACTCAGAATCTTCCACTGGCTTCCCCCCTTCTCTGGAAAGTGCTCCAAGCTTCTCATCACCCTGATACGGCCGGTCATTTTTGACCTGATACCATTTCCTATCACTTTCTGCCTTATACTCTGGCTTCAGCCACACTGGATGTTTTTCAAAGCCCAGGAGGCTCCTGTCTCAGGTAAATGTTTGCTGAACAAACAGATGAGCCTGAGTTTGAAAGTCTGAGGAATAAGGACCTGCAGAGAAACAGTTTTTCTTCTGTCTTTCCTTCTGGCCCCTAGAAAGGTAGCAGTGAGGACATTCCAGGAAACCTGCTCAGCAGAGCAGTGGAATTCCCCAAGTGCCCAGGACACTAGGGGTACACAGGCTCTCAGCTGTTGTCTCACCTCCCTTTTGCTCAAGTAGGAACATTATCTCTTGGGCTGCCCCACCCCCTACATCCCCTCATCTTCCACTCACCTGGCAACACTGGGGAGCCTCCTTCACCAAGGGCCTACACAGCCACCCTGGCTTTAAGTGGTGTCTATCAGTACGGTCCTTCCCTCTTGGGCACAAAATCTTCCCCTTTGTTGCTTCCCTTCAGCTCAGCAGCCTCCTACTATTTTTTTCCCTCAACCTTCTTTTTTTCCTAATTTTAGTTTTTGAGACTGGATCTCCCTATGTTGTCCAGGCTGATCTTGAACTCCTATGCTCAGGGATCCTATCTCCTCAGTCTCCCAAGTGGCTGGGATTACAGGTGCTCACCACCGTGTCTGGCTTCAATCTTCTTTTAGTCTCTGGTTAGTGGGCTGGCAAGGTGTCTGAATGTGTCTATGTAGTCAGGACTTTAGGGGGTAGGGAATGGGGCTTCTTTTGCAATATCTCAAAAAATCAGATCTTTTAAGTGGCACTACTTGGTAAAAGGGATCCAAAGGGAAAGAGGTAAAATTCCCGAGAATCAATGAAGATAGATTGGTGGTTGTGAACTATGCTAAAAAATAAAGAAGAAATGTCTAAAGTAATAATTTGTGTTTCTTTTGTTCCATACCTTAGGTAGCCTTGTGATCGATCTCTGTTTCTCAACCTTGGCTGCATACTGGAATCACTTGGAGACGGTTAAAGAAAATTCTGATGCCTGGCACCAGTCCTCAGCGATGCTAATGTGATTGGGCTGGAGGGTAGACCTGACATTTTTAAAGCTTTCCAAGAGAATGTGTATATCTTCATGGTGTTTGATTAAATTACATACCTGTATTAAAGTATAATCGGGTGATTATATATTTATTTCATAATAGTATTGGGTGATAAAACACAATTATAGCCCAGAAAGAAGGAGAGAAGAGGAGGGCTGTGGTGGGGGAAGGGAGTTGGACGGGTGGAGGGAGGGTAGTCAGTGGGACCTCACCTACTGTGCATATTGCAAGGGTACATGTCAAATATATTATTAGTAGAGTATAAATGTCTAAACAAAACAATTAAATAAGTAAGGCGAATGATATGTTAACCAATTTGATATAAACTTTAAAAATTGTATATAAAATCAGCACGTTGTACCCCATCAATGCAGTAATGTACACAGTTATGATCTAATAAAAAATAAAGTATAATTGGTGAATATGTTTGAGAACAGTCATCCTAAGTCACACTGGACTCCTATTAGAATAATTTACAAAGACAGATATCTGAGAATCCAGCCATTCTTACCATCCCAAATTGGTGATGTTAAGGAGGTTTCTTTTTTATTCTTAAAAATGTGTCTATTTGGCAGCAGGGTTAACGGTGGAGGAAATGGAGGGGTGAATTATTGAATGATGGGAAAGAATAAAATCTTGGGCATCCAGCAGTCTTAGAAATTCTGATGTTCTTTCTCAGAATTAAAAATTGTGATATTTTATCCCAAAAGTGACAGTGTCTGTCTATTCAAGAAAATAAATATATTTCTGAGGTATTTGACTTGAAATCAAGAACAGACAGCACTGGGTTACTGAAAATGCCTTTGTCTCCTTCACGTGAGCACACTTCATATAGCATTCCATGGCCATGCTGCTGTCATATTCAAAATTTCACAATTCCTCTCAACAGCACGTCAGGATCAGAGGCGTTTTGTGGACCAACTGTTCTTTGTGCATTAATTGGCACTCTGATGTCACATTTTTCAGTTGTGTCCTCCGAGCTGCTTTGCTGCAGACACAGCTGGTGTCTGCACGGATCCCAGTACACCTTTCCCGGTTTCTCTCCAGCTCACAAACCAACCATTTTGCTGGATGGAAATCTTTGCTCCTCTATGCGTGGGTTTTCAGTGATCAAGAAGACAAAAGATCACCAAATCCTTCTCCTGCACAGCATGTTACGTACCCATGGCTTCTTGCCAGACACGAGTGATAGTAATTTCACGTGGTATAATACTGACACCATACAACACCCAACAATTTCATCTGATAAAGGAACTTCACCGATAGTTATTCCGTGTTATCTCAAGAATATTTGTTACTCATTTGGTCTTCCAAGCTCCTCTGTGCTTGCTGCAAGGAACACAACCCTCACTGATGGCTATGTGCTCTTAAGTTCATCTCCTATTAACAACCTCCATACTGGAAGGTATTATTTTCTGCTTGTATGTCAACAGATATACAGAGGTCACTACATTTTGCTTAAAAATGTCACAAACATGTCAAAAACTCTGTGTCACTTCTGGAGAAATGTTTGTACACCAGGGGCCTGAAGGAAAATGGAAAAAGTTTTGCTGTTCAATTTGTCTCATACTTTCTGATTCATTTGACTCAGGCTGATTTAGGTTCAGCACTTTATTTGGTGCTAAGGGATCTGTGCTTCTATTGTCATCAATAATTTCCCATCTCAGTGACAACTTTGGACCCACTGATCCTATTTAGTGAAGTTGGAGATGTAACAAACACAGAAGTCATAACAAATTGTGCAAAACTGTGAATAAATCTACAAATGGCGTGAGGATGTATCAGCTGAGAAGAATTGCTCCTAATTAAGATGCTTACTGAGGCCAAAAGATGGGTTCCATCCTCACAGTATACGCTGTACTTTATTTTATTTTTTAATTTTAAGACAGAGTTTCACACTGTCACCCTGTTAGAGTGCTGTGGTATCATAGCTCACAGCAACCTCAAACTCCCGGGCTCAAGCAATCCTCCTGCCTCAGCCTCCTGAGTAGCTGGGACTACAGGCACCTGCCACAATGCCTGGCTAGTTTTTCTACTTTTAGTAGAGATGGGGTCTCACTCTTGTTCAGGCTGGTCTTAAACTCTTGATCTCAAGGGCTTTACTGCCTTGGCCTCCCAGAATGCTAGTATTATAGGCATGAGCCACTGCGCCCACATGCTGTCTGTTAAGAAGAAAATAAGAGTTCCAGGGAAATCATACTAAATGTTTCATTTTATATTCGTCAAATGCATGTAAACAACATTGCTTTATCCCTTTATTCCTCTGAAACTGCCAAAGTACGTGTTGACCTCTTACAGATTCCTGTTGAGAAGTGTGGACAAGAGACCCCATGTGGAAGGGGCCCATGCCTGTATTCTCCTTTTGAACCTGCTGCCCAGCAGGGGACCTGAGCAGGGACACCTCTCTAGATACTTGTTGAAGATACCTCCCTGCAATGAGCCTCAGATTCATAATTTCTCTCTCTTTATCATCATCCTCCACTCTCAAGTCCCTACTGCTCGTTAAAAGTAGATGCAAACACATCGTATTTTTCTGCCTACTCAGAATGCACAAGGGATAACAATAATGCCCAAGGCAAGGATGAGAAATCTATTTTTATTTGTGTGTCAACAACAATAATTAACTTGTAGTGACTGCTTGGAGCACTGGAGTGAGAAGGATTCTGAGGTCACGTTTGATTTCAGGGAACAAGGTTGTTGATTGATTAGCACTGGGGCTATGGGTTGGAGTGAAAGATGGTATTGCAATGGCCGTGCACTTTCTACTCTCATCTTCAGTAATTTATTTTGACAGTAAAACCTAAACATTTCAAATGCTCATGGAGGATTTTAAGGTGCCAGCAATAAGGTGGAATAGTGACTGAAAATACCAGATGGATTCTCCAAAAATTCCTAGGCTTTGCCTATAGCCTGCTTCAAACAGGGTATTAGCTGAGGCTTTGGGGACAAGAAGAGATAAATCAAGAGTTCCCATACCTGGCCGAACATCAGAAATCTCTGCAAAAGTTTATAGCATCGATTCCTCAATAGATTGTATGCTCATGGGCAGTATTTTGGGTTCAGTATTTTTCAAAATATATATTTTTTGATGACTCAGATGCACATATAAGTCAGGAAACAGTGATAAAAATCTACTGGGGGGAACTGAAATCTGAATCTTTTCCCAGAGGATGACTAGGAAGCTGTTCCTCAAAGCTACTCCTTAAGCCATTCCACCCAGCAGTGCTAGGTGGTGTACGTCTAAACTCTGAGGTCCTGAGGTCTGGTTGTCTCTGATTTTTGTGATGCAAGCAGCCATTGATAATCATTGCCTAGATTCTTTAATTCTTTAGTGTTTGAAAATACCAATATTCTAATTATATAATTTCTTTTTCATATATTACTAGAATTTATCTATAAAGAGAATTTGCCTCTTTAATTACTATTGCTTCCTCCTACTGTAAACATGTCTGTTGCACTGGTATGGATAACACCGTGTCTTACAAGTCTGGGTGAGTGGGGAAGGTAGGGTAACTCCCCAGAGTTTAGAATAACAAGGAGAACATTAATTGTTCTGACAAGCTTGAAGCAGAGGAACTGAAAAGGACACACCATTACAGACAGGTTTGTTTTGAGTCTGTTTTACAAACTTTAATGGTTTACCTCAAATTATCAAGGGAAATATTGACTAACTGGACTTCAATTGGATTAAGATTAAGAATCTTTATTCATCAAAAGACACAGCCTCAGAGAGTAACAAGACAAAAAAGTAAGATAAGAAAATATTTGCAATACATATACCTGTATCCAATGAAGGAATCAGATCTATAATATAGTAAGAGGTTCTAATAATCAATACAAAAAGAAAGAGAAACAAATAATGGGCTGAAATGTTTAGAAATTACTTTACCAAGAAGGGTATGCAAATGTCCAGTAAGGATATGACAAGATGCTGCTGCCTACATCATTTGTCACCAAAGACGTTAAGATTAAAACGAAAATGAGATGTCGTTACAAACATACCAGCAAGGCCAACATTAAAATTGACAATATTACGTGTGATCAGGATGTGGGGGCAAGAAGAACCCTTGGCACTGCTCATGGGATTATAAATGGCGCATACACCCACCTGTAGAGCTTCTTGGCAGTACTTAATAAAGCTGAATATGCACATACTCCACGAATCTGCAATTCTATCCCTAGGTTGATCCTCAAAATAAATGCACACAAAATACATGTTCATATACACAAAAAATGTTTATAGAAGAGTTATTTTTTGTAGCCCTCAACCAGAAATAATTTAAGCATCCATCAACTGTAGAATGGTTAAAGAAATTGTCATGCAAAAGAATTCTATAGCAACGGAAAAGATCAAATTATTAGTAACTCCAACATTCTTCTAGACTCGATGTTGGACAAACTAATAAAGAATGAAGACTGTGTGATTCTGCTTCCGTCAAGTTAACAAAACAAGCAAAACTAACCTGCAATGCTAGAAAATCAGAATAGCGCTTACCTTTAGGTGAGTAGTGACTGGGAAGGACACATAAGAGACTTCTGTGATGCCATTAAGGCCCTTCTTCTTTTATTAAAGTTTACATGAGTGTGTTAGCTTTTAAAAAATTCATTGAGTTGTACACTTATGATTCATGTACTTTCTCGTATGTATATTACATTTCAATAAAAAGACGTTTAAATTAAAGAAAACTGTGGTGGCCCCTCTTCTAGAGGCTTTCTTCCTACAGGGTGGCCTGGGTTATACAGTGTACACTGTACAGTGCATTTTTCACCCGTCACTGTTTCTACTGACCTGTTATTTACTCACTGGCCTCAGTTATCCTCCTTCTAACTTCTCCAGTGGGGTGGGGGCCCACTCTGTTGCCAGTGGTGTAAACAGGAAGAGAGGATATGAAGTGTTGGGATTAAAGATACAGTGAATTTCTGGAAACATGAGTTATTCAGATGACAAAAGCTAAAAAGAGACAGCAGAATTTTGCCCCATTCAATGCAAGAACCATCAGTAACTCCCAAATTTGTTACTCATGGAATTTGCCCATTGTTACGTTAAAAAAGTGAAAATGCATCTCACTTTAAATCCGTTTCATAGAACTTTCTATTGTTATTTTGCTGTGAGGAGTGATCTAAATTTAATATAAAGAGTTGTTATAGAAACTTACCACACTGGATGCTGTCTTATAAAGTCCTAATCAAAATAACTATTTATCCCCAGGACATTTAAGTTCCTACATCCCTTTCTAGCTTTCTATTTACTTTATAACATTCTCCGTACCCACAACTAATGTGATAGGTTGGATGAACTGGTGTATTGACATTTTAATATTGAAATCAATAACTGGAGAAATTCTATTAAAAAATTGCCTTTTTTTTTGACTAAAATGGTTTTGCCACTTTTTTTTTTTTTTTTTTTACAACAACACTGACCAGTTAAATGTGTTACATTGTCTTATGGACACGGCTTAAATCTTGCTCTCATGCACTTTCAGTTGCTGGTCAACCAAGAGGCAAGTTCAATTTCTGGAGAGAGATGTCTTTATTGATTACTACACCAATAGCAATCACACTGAAACAGAGGCCAGAGAGTGAGATGGTAACTTGATGACAGTCATCTGAAGGACACCCACAGCAGTGGCACTGGTGCTCCCTCATGCTGGCTATGCTGTAAGGCCAGAGCCTCCCTATCACAGTTACAGCTCCTGTCCCCGTCCCAGAGGTATCGTCCCTGTCCCAGCTGAAACATGGGGAGATACACAGTAAAACAGCAAAGAGTTCGGGATCCCAGATTCTTCTTTCCTTACTGGTTGTAATCATGCTTTTGGAGAACTCAATGAGATGGTCTTCCTTCCAGTTTTGTATAGCCCAGCATACACTGCTATGCCAAGAGCTACAGTCAATTTTCAAAAGATCTCTTTTATAATGATCTTCGACCCTTATACATGTTATTATTGTTAAATTTCAAAATTAGTTTCAAACCAGAATTTTAACCAGAGTGCAACCTTGAGAACTGAAAGTGTCACCGCACAGAGCATAGAGGTTTGATTCTTTAAAAATGTATGAAATATGGTACAATGGTATGTTGATTACTAAGTAGTCACTGGATGGCAAAAATGCTCATTCTTCCACTAGAGGGCACTTAAATAAATATAGGATGGACATAAAGTTCACGTGCAATTTTAAATTTCACAATACTTTAAATTGCATCTGAATTTTATGTCCACCTTATATGTTTAGCTCAAGAAAGCAAGGCCTTAAACAATAAAAAAGACAAATAAAACTTTTGGAATATGTGAATTTATTTGGTACAATTGGCAAACCCCATAAAGACACAGAAATACCAGAGCATTTTGACCACACAAGAAATTCCAAAGTTAATTTTGTGCTGATTCATTCATTTGGTCATCCATTCATCCATCTATCCAGTCCTTCATGTACACAACCCCCATCTAATTCCTTCCGAGGAATCCGAATGAGAAAGGGCTCCCCGAGATCATGAATACTGCCTTCCTTTTACAGATGAAAACACTGAGGCATGACGTGGAGAACCCATTTATCTAAGTCCACTTCATCAATTGATACAGACCTCAGATTCTCCAATTCACAATTCCACACTCTATTTACTATGCTAAATTTTAAGATACTGTGGAAGTTCAAAGAAACCTTCTGTTTCTGAGATTTCAGAAATGTCACCTGCATGGTTGGTGTGGGCTCCCTTTCCTTTGTATTCTGTATTTTTCTTTTTTCAACATTTGTTGTTTGGACACCTTGGACCTGTCTCATGACATGACAACTAATGGAATTACAGTTTTTGGCCTTGATAATTCATGCATCTTTGTAAGTATTGGCAAAAGAAACGTCTGTAAAAGAGACAGAGAAAATGTTGCGTATTTTTCCCTGCAGCGTCAGAGAAAAAGCAAATGGCATGATGTATAATAAAAATGTTGCTGCAAATGCTATTTCTAAATGCTAACAGGAGTTTGCTAAAATACCTGGACTTTAGATATTGATGTTATATTCTGTGAGAGTAATCCTCATCCTGTAAAAGGTCTGATTCTGATTGTTTGACTTAAAAATGTTTTGCTTTAGAAATAAAATTTAAATTTATCTCTGTTCTCCAGAAGCCATACATACACAAACATTTTCATTTTAAACAGAAGGGAATCACTAATGCTTCCCCCTTCGTATACCTGGATGTAGTATAATGACGTGAGAAAGTTCTTCCTTGAAGAGCCTGAGAATCCCGTCTCACATAAACGAATGGTGCCCAGAAGCATTGCCCTCTGCCTACAGTTCTTTGAGCTAAGAGAGTGCAAACAATGTTGTTTTCTCTATTCTTAAGTGACATACACTCTTATCTCCAGCCTTAAGTTGTTTTAAATGTTAGGTTTGCTGTGGTTATTCTTAAATGACAGACTGAAGCTTGGTAATCGCAGTTGTCTTCGTGATCGATGGGCACTGTTCTGTGATGGACTCAGCTGGGCCATTGGACTGTGTCAGAGGAGCCTGAGGTGAGTGGCTTTGTCGTGCTCTGGTTGATGTTGTCCTAAATCTACTGGGCATGGCCTTTGCTCCCTTGGTATGAAACCCTTGAGGAAATTCTTCCTCCTCTGGCCACAGCTGACAGCCAATACATCCTTGATGGATAGATGCGTGTGCGAGGGACAACTGAGATGTCGGCTCTATTCTCCAGGATCATAGCTACCAGAGAAATTAAGTACCCTGAATTCCAAAATGGGATTGCTCATGACCATATGTGCGTGGTAACCACAGAATTCACAAATGGAAACCTACTTGTTTCTCTCTAGGTAGTTATTGCTTCCACAGAAGATCAATAAATAGAGGGCAGAGGTCAGGGAGTAGTGGAGTATGCTGGCTCTGTCTATGCTCCCCTCGCCCCTGTGCCAGGTTCTATTACAATTCCTGTCGTGCTGTGTAATAATCAGTGATTTCCTCTCCTGTGTCTGCTCAATGCTACGCACACTTCAAAAGCAGGGACTTGTTTTTCACATGACCTTATTTTTTAGCACAATAAATGTTCTGGAGAATAACTCAGTAAATGTTTGTTAAGTAAATGAATGGAAAAATAAGCCTATAAAAGAAAAGAAAAATATACAACTATGCAAAGCTAAATGTTGGCAAAATTCAAACACAAAAAAGAGGTTGTATAAGGAAGAAAGCATTTGCCAAAAATCTTTGGCCCAGCCTAAACAGACATTCAGCCTCTCTTACTGAAATAAAATCTAGTAGAAAGACTCCACTCTCCGGAGTATAACACTTAAATCACTAAAAGCAGAGCTCCTAGAAAAGCATACTTAAAATAAGGGAGCCGATCTGGTTTTGTAAGTATGTATTTGGGAGGAAAAACACAACACAACCTAATGCAAACCACACCTATCATTTTTATTACACAATTTACACAAAGTAAAGATTTACAAAATCTTCAGGGCCAGAGGGTCTATGAAAAAAAGATTGATTTTCCCAAATGGAGGAGTAAAGACCCCAGGAGAGACATGAGATTTTTATGTTTATCTAACATGAGCTTAAGTTTTGAAAGGCAGGGAAACAATAACTTGGCAGAAATTATTCTTCTGTTCCTGAGGCTCCCTGCTTGTTCTGGAGAGATGCAGAGTCAACAAAACCTGAAGGGAATTTCTATGAAACAGAGGAATTTCTATTATCCTTGCTCCTCCGAAGAGCCTGAGGAAGTAGTCAACCAGGTGTGGGGCTTGTCCTTTAGGTTCTTGGGCAAGATTGCTCTTGACTGACCCCGGCCCCAGGCACAGTGCAGAGCTCAGCGCTCCTCAGTAGTCAGATCTATTGTCATTATTGTTTTAGGAGGTAACAAGTCTGGTCCTCTCCTCGAGTCCTCTCAAGCAGGAACCTGGGAAAACCTTCTCCCAGGCACAGTTCTCCTCTCAGCTTGCCATGAGCAGCTGGATTCCAAGTCATCCAATATTCTATTAATGTTTTCCCTACTAATTGGCATAGCCCTCTTACATTTATACAATGTTATTAAATACATAATCCTTTGAAAAATCAGCACTTAACTTGAGAGCTGTAAGCTACCACGGTTGTGGCCAACCAACGGGAAGAGGACGGTGAATCTCCTCTGATTCTCCTAAGGCGTGGTTACAGGAAAGATGCGAGATAGAGAAATATGCTAAGTGGCACCGCGGGGACACCGTCAGTTGAATGCAAACACTTTCTCAGGACAAATGATCTGTTTTATTTAACAAACTGGCCTGGGTGACAGGGACAGGGGGAACTGTCCCAGATTAAAAGAGACTTAGGGACATGTCAATCAAATGCAGTGTGTAGACCTCCCTGGGGTCAAAAGACATTTTGAGACAACCTGGAAAATGTAAGCACAACCTGAATATAAAATGATATTAAGGGATGACTATTAATTTTTAATTAACTAATTAAATTCATTTTAAAATGACAGGCTGGCAGTCTTCCTTTCTCTGGGAGGCCAAGCCATTCTCTCACGCCTCTGCTCTCCCCGCATCTTCCCTCCTCTCTCCCTGCTCTCTGTCTCATCTCTTCCCCCTGCTCTCATGCCTTTCCCTAATATAAACTAGACTTTTATATTCTAAAAAAAAAAAAAAAGAAATAAAATAAAATTGAAATGATAATTGGTAACTTTTATAAAATTGATTTTGTAGTTAAGGTAGGCAAGTTTGTTGTTTACAGTGACAGTGACGTATAAATGGGAGAAACAGAATTATGGCTAGGATTTGGTTTAAAATACTCCAGCAAAAACAAAATAAAAGCAAAAATGGGGAGCTGATGCTTATATACTCCTCATGAAATAGGATTGACATTTGAAAATTGTTAAATTGGATGACAGGCATCTCGGGGTGCTATTTTATTATTTTCTCTGCTGTTGTGACCAGTTGGAAATTTCTACACATTAAAAACTAAGAAGAAAAATGTTTTCAATTTTAAGAAGAGAGAGCGGGAGGGAGCTGACAACAGCTGAAGGATGTAGTAAATGAGTAAAATTTCCCATTCAACTTAGTGATGAAGATCACTGGAAATCTTGGTGAGAGCTGTTTTGGAATCAGGTGGGAGTAGAGGGGAATTTAGGATTGAAGAGAATTTTTTTTCCTAATAGGAGATACTTCAAATTAAAAAAAAAATCTGATACAGCTTGGGTATGGTGGCTCATGACCTGCATTCCTAGCTTTTTGGGAGGCTAAGGTAAGAGGATCTCTTGGGCTCAGAGGTTGAACAAAGCCTGAGAAATACAGCAACACCCATCCCTATAAAAATTTAAAAAAATAAGCCAGGGTGGTGGTACACACCCATAGTGTCAGCTACTTGGGAGGTGGAGGCAGGACTATTCCTCGAGCCCAGGCATTTGAGGTTGCAGTGAGGTATGATGATGCCACTGCATTCTAGCCCAGGCAACAGAGCCAGACCCTGTCTAAAAAACAAATAAACAAACAACTAATGCAATGAGAAGTTGCATATCCAAAAGAAAGAGAAAGTAACAATAAGGTAGAGTTCCCAGAAAAGTGGGTAATAGTGCATCCAGTGCACAGCAGGGGGAACTGGCCTGGCAGGGGAGAAAAGGCAGCTTCCCTATTAGAAAGAGAAAAGAGAGAATGGATGTAGACTTAAGTAGTTGATCCTTTTGGATCAAAAAGAGGAGCTAGTTAGGATCTGATGATGCCTTCTATGTAAAGTAGGAGCAGAGTTCAGGCAGATGATATAAAATAAAGAAAAGGTAGCATTTCAGAACAGTGTTGATCACGATTTATAATAACATCAGTCTTCCCTGTGGTTCACCTGCTCCAGCAGCACTGGACTGCTCTGGTGCTGGCCCAGAGAAAGAGGAAATCTGGGGGCATTCAGTTTCCACCTACCAGCCCCCCCCCCAAAAAAAAAAAAGACAGAGAGTTTCGGATGTTAGGATGTTAAGTTTTGGATGTTGATAGAAGTATTTCTGAACTAAATTATTGTGCCACCTAAGCTGGCTAAGAAAGGAAATGGGCTGGTAGCTTGGGAGGTTTCAAGAATGTAAAAGGGTAATGGTCAGAAGTTGGAAGTTCTCAGAATGTCCCTGAGTAAGCCTGAAGGGGAGACAGCTGCAGTCAGAGAGGGAGACACTCCAATTAGCAAGTTTGGAGGCGGGCATTTGTGGGTGATGTCATGAGAAGGTATGTGGGTGAGTCCAGGGCAGCAATGAGTGGAGGAAGCAATTGGGAAATTGGATTGGAAGTCATTCTCAGCATTCCATCAAGTTCACTCTAGAAGCTGAGGAATTCCCTAACAGTCTTTGCCCAAAAGTTGTAGGCCAGAATTGCTATGCTATAATAATGCAGGCCCTCAGAGGGAAAGAGAATCATTTTTTAAAGCTTTCCGAGGGAGCAAACACATACAGAAAATAATGGTTGTCACCTTGAACTTTTGGAATTCCTTTGCCTAGATAGCTCATGCACTATTTTTCATGTTCACAACATTCTTATAATGCAAAAAGGGGACAGATAAGAAGAACTATGGGACAGAGAACCTATACTTTATTCAAATAAGGTTCTCAAGAGTTAATTGACTCCCATTTGTCTTTTCAAGTCTGGAAGGAACCAGCCTAGAGACCTCTTGGGCAAGGAGGCAGGCGAGGCCTCACAGAGCCTACTGCTATGACCTGCTCCATCACTCTTCCTCCCAGTTGGCCAGAATGGGCTCAGGACAGCTGCTCTCCCAGGACAACTTCCCTCCCCTAGAGTCCTTGCCGGCTCTGCCAACAGGGACTGTGACACAGTTACAGTATAGCTCAGTCCCTTTGACTGAGCCTGCTTACAGCCACACCGTTCCTAGACTGGCCTAGTCCTAGGTCTGAATATGTCCGGTCACACTCACGCCAAATGTGCCCGCATCTCCTTTTCTCCTCCACCCAGCCCTACGCTCCAATCTTCTTTTATCCCCTACTTGCACAAGGGGAGAGAGTCACAGCTTGCTTCTCTGCTTTCTGCCACAGCTCAGGTTTATTTATGGACATCCACAGATCTCTTCTTAAGGTTCAGTTGGCAGCAAGCCACCAAGGAGAACCAAGAAACCCTCTGCAGAGTACTTGTCATCATTTCGTTTCAACAATATTGATAACACAGTACTACAGGCTAAACACTGAGCCTAGTGATAAAAAACCGAGGAGATAAAAACATAAATCTTTCCCTTTCACTGGACAACGACAACTGAATTAGAAGAGAAAGAGGCAAAATAAAGAAAATAAATAATTGACGCATTTAAATATTATAATATTGTTATTGTAAACACAAAGGGTTATTCAGTGCTTTACTAATGAAATGCTGCCTTTAGGCTAAATACAAATTCTCAATAGAGCCTTCAAGAACCAGGAAGGGGAAAAATTCTCCTGTAGGTAGGGCCACACCCCAGGTGATGACCCCAGGGGCCCTCTGCTAACTGAAGTACACAAAACAGATAAGCTCCAAAACCACTCTTACCTGATATACCTCTGAAGACCAAGGAACACCTGGGAGATACTAGTTACTCTCATTAGTTTTCATTATTAATAGATAAATCCATGAACCCACAAGGTTATAATCTCCCATTCATCATGCACTGTGGTCATAATTTGTCTCAGCAAGATTTAACAAC
Source organism: Nycticebus coucang (assembly GCF_027406575.1). Taxonomy (NCBI): domain Eukaryota; kingdom Metazoa; phylum Chordata; class Mammalia; order Primates; family Lorisidae; genus Nycticebus; species Nycticebus coucang. The sequence continues at coordinate 145,252,276 of NC_069782.1, read as the reverse complement.
ATAGTAAACATTCTTCATTTCAGAGCAATGATTATTCCACATAGAAATATGCAAAATATATAATACTTTAAAAACTCAACCAGCCAGAGGCTCATGCTTGCCCAGTGAGTTTGTATCACTCATCTTATTCAGGGAAATTCCAATGTAGTTCTATTTTGTCATTGATACCCAGATTCCTATAGATGAGAATTATTTTCAGCGCAGTCTGTTTTTAAGGTGCATATGGACATTTATCAATGAGGTGAACATTCTGTACGGAATCCCCCTCCCCCTAGTCCCAGACAAACCTGTACTTTTCTGTCTCATTTACAAGGGCCAAGTTTGGTCTGGATACTGGGTGGGAGAACCTCTATTATTCACCACTCCCACTAAATAAATCCATCAGGTCTGTGTCTGAGAAGAGCACGGTTTCAGGATCTGGGCAATATTAGGTCCCATAAGGTCCTGGCTACAGAAGGTAGATCTGAAAATTTAAAGGAAAACAAAAAAGAATTTTAATAGGATTCCAGGGAGGAAAAAGACATTGGTAGATCTTTTGATTAAATGAGTAGTTATTATTTTGTAAACACTTTTGCAATATAGTATTGATTCTTAAGTAATTTCCCCCTCTTTCTTTTTTTGAGACAGAGTCTCACTTTATCACCCTTAGTAGAGTGCTATGGCGTCACAGCTCACAGCAACTCCAACTCCTGGGCTTAGGCAATTCTCTTACCTCAGCCTCCCGAGTAGCTGGGACTACAGGCGCCCACAATGCCTAGCTATTTTTTTTTTTCTTTTTGCAGTTTGGCCGGGGCTGGGTTCGAACCCTTCACCCTGGGTATATGGGCCGGCATCCTACCCACTGAGCTGCAGGCACCACCCTAAATTCCCTTTCTTTAATAGCAAAATTTTAAGATATGTCAATTTTTATACTAGTTGTAAATCTCAAATTATACATGGATTTAAACCATTTATAAAATTTAAACTATGTTTGAAAATGAAAAGGAAAAAGGAAAACTTACTTATATCCATATTTTCCAGATATATCTATCACCATTTCTGCTCCCAACTTATTATGAGAATGTTCAGATAAATGATTTTTCCAAATGAACTCAATACTTGTGACATTTCCAACATTATTGCCAGTTTCAACTAATTTTGTGTAAGTCGTGCCTGGTTTAAGTTTTCCACTGTAAAAAAAAAATAAGACTCTTAAACTTGTACTGGGTATTCACAATGGTGAATGAAAGAAAACACATCTGAGTGTATATCAGGGAAGAGAAAATGATATTTGTTGGCATATACTTGTAGGAGATTCATTCCTTCCATATCCAATGGTCAGTAGTCCAGAAGAGTATGGTTCTGAAGTTTGATAGAAGGGTGAGGTAAATGGAGAAAGCTTGGCTAGCTGATTTGTAAGGGATGCTTACTTAGGAAGGCATTACCATTATGAATTCTCCATAGTGAAAGACCTGGTCTTTTTTTTTGAGACAGAGTCTCACTCTGTTACCCTGGGTAAAGTGCTGTGGTATCATAGCCTTACAGCAACCTCAAACTCTTGGGCTCAAGAGATCCTCCTGCCTCAGCCTCCAGAATGGCTGGCACTACAGGCACCTGCCATGACACTCTGGTAAAAGATCTGGTCTTGGCTTTGTAGTTTCAGAAATAAGATTGTACTAACACTGGAAATCAAGAAACTGTCAATGATGGACTAAATATACACAAGAATATTGATCTATACACTAGAATCCTGTTTATCAGTTCACAATGGGCAAATGCTTCCCTTTTGTTAACCAGAATCCCCCCTCCCATGTCCCTGCTGCCTTCCTTATCTGCATGAAAGGAACTGGGTATCCAAACTAGTGATCAAAAGACGTCTTGGTGATTGGGGCAACAGAGCAGAAAGAGGTGGATTATGTCAACGCAAATGGCACATTCCGTCCAAGGCAAAATGAAACCTTATAAAATGTTTCTTCCCTATAATGCAAAAACAAAAACAACAAAAACCCTGCTTTCTGTGGCTTCTGGCACCCAACCTAACATCTCTTACCCATATAAGGATTACTTGACTCCCATTTTCTATGTCTATTGATAATGATTCACCTTCTGATAATATAGTCCCTTTTTTGGTTGTGTCAGTAGCATACATTGAGATACAGTTAGTCACTGCCTAAGCTACAGTCCAAACTGAACTTGTCCCTTTATTGCTCCCTATTACATCAACTTGCCTTATTTTCTTCCTAACCTATCACTGTTCTTTTACTAACTTATTGTTTGTCTCTAACTGCAATATAAGCTCTGTGATAAAGGGCTTCTGTTTCTTCAGCAAGCAGAACTTACATGTTTGTTGAATGAATAAATGAATGTTCCTATTCCTAGGGTCTGTCTTACTCTCTTACAAGTAGAATTCTTTAATTACCAGAGGGGAACTTTTCTTCTAAGTTCTTAAAGGTAATCATCCTGTCGTTCCATGAACTGCCTTCACTAGACACTCAGACAATGCAGCCAGCCCTTCATGAAAGCGTCATTAGAAACTCAATTAACTAAGTTACAACCGAAGGTGAAGCCGGACAAGAATAAGAATAGACCAGCATACAAATTCAGTTAGCTGACTTCATTATAAGACAAGAAATTTTCTGTGAACTTTAATGCTTAATTATTCTTAAAGAGGTTTGGACAACTTTGCGACAGCTTCTTTAGACATTACTGAAAGAACAGAGATGTGGAAACACTCCCACACATCATAAAAGAAGCACAAACTACACACTCATTTCCATCTGCCCCATGCCGGGTGCTTTTGTGCAGGGCACAAACCACACAGCCTCACCCAGTGTCCTGTGAGCCTCTCGAACTGTTCTGAGAGGGATGCTTAACGGAGCATGAAGAACAAGTAGGAATGAAGTGTGCAAAGACGGGGAAAAGTGTCTGGAACAAAGGAACAGCATGGCGAGCGAAGCCAAATGGTGGGCAGGAGCCTGGGTACCCCAAGATCTATACAATCACTAACTTATGCTTACAGGCAATTACTCAGGCAAGATGATGTGCAGAAACTCTGCCGGTGATTAAACCGATGTATTTCAATGGACAAAATAACCCCCAAATCTTTGCTTTTCATGTTTGGGCCCAGTATCTGAAGATAATGGAAATCATCATAAGGATAAAACACCTAATCCATTCATCTGTTTGCAGAGGGTAGTGGCTAATTAGTATGTGTAATGTTAATTTTGAAATAAATTACAGAATTAAACAATGGAAATAAAATATGTAATACAGAAATGCTAAGGCTGATCAAATAAAAGATTAAGGAAAACTCAAGCTAAAAGGAGACTTTAGCAAAAGATATGCAGTGAACATGTGTACTCATTATTCTGACCTTTGATTGTTGTGACACACACAGCCGGTATCAACAGGTAACCACTTAGAAAGCCTATTAGAAATTAACAGTTGATATACATGTCCTATTTCAAAAGTAATTCATGGCTTTTAAAAATGAAAAATACATTTTTAAATTTGTATAATTTTAAATGGACCAGATTAACATGCTTAAATTTGTATAATTTTAAATGGACCAGATTAACATGCTTAAATTTGTATAATTTTAAATGGACCAGATTAAAAATACATCACGTGTACTCTGCTGTCAATTTTGCCCATTGCTTTGTCATCTAGATTTACATTTTCCTGTCATCATTTCCTAATGTTTTTTGTTTCTAGCTGGAAGTAGAGAGAAAATGGATATTATGATTTCTACTTTATATCTACAAAGGATGAAAGAAAAAGAAAAGTTAAAGATAACAAGGCAGCCCATGGTATTCCAAGAAAAGAAAAGATTGCCCAGCTCAATAAACCAGTCAAACCGAGCACCACTGAACCCCTGTCCCTGTGGGAGGCGCCCCTTCCTCACTCTGCCTACCTGGCAATTATAAACTCTCCTGCTTTCCCAATGGTCCCGCCTACACAGAGAAATATGGTCCCTTCTGAGATTTCGCTTCCACTGAGTTTTACAGACAATCTGTGCCTCCAACCTGGAAATAAAAGAAACAAGAAAAGAAAGGAAGAGAGAGTCAAAAAATACATGCAAGAAGCATGACACCCTGGGCCTGTTAGTGTAAATATAACTTTCAGAGTTGTATTTGGACAGTGCTATACATATTCATGAAAAAAATACAGTGAACATGGTGAAAAACTACATTTAAAAATTCATATTAAGCAGAACTACAAAAGGGACTTCACCTAACAAATGCAAACGTTGTAACCTAATCCTATGTACCCTCATATTAACCTGAAATTTAAAAAAATCTTCTAAAAATAAAAATAAAAAATACATATTAAGGTTCACATTTTAATTTTCAGAATCAAATAGCTTAATGGTTTTTTAAAAAGAAAATTCTTTAATTACCCAGGCATTTTTAAATGACTTTTAAAAATAGAAGTTGAATGTCTTCTCGTATTTCCTTTGCATGTATACTTTTCTATAGCCAAAATTTTATTTCCCATAGTTTGACAGCTAGTTAAAAAAAAAAAAAACATCTAGAAGATCTATAGCGCAAGAAGGTGTGTGCTTTTATAATCACTTAGAGGACCCCTATAATCCATGCAGCAACTACCGTGATTTATTAAGAAACCAGTCTGGTAACCCTAAATACCCTTCAAAGGCTCTTTATTCACCCAGAGATAATGCCCAAACTCTCTACATGAACCCTTTACTATCTGACCCAGTTTGGCTCTCCCACCTTTCTCCTATTCTGTCTTTCTGGTCTCTACAATCCTGCCAGGGGCCTCTTTCAGTTTCTTTTCTCTCTTACTTGAATTTACTCAAACAATTCCTCCTGCCCAGAACACTCCCAGTTCCTGCTCCTTCTTATTTATTTTTCTGGAGTCAGACTAGAAATCACTTTCCCTCAAAAGGCTCCCCGACTTTTCTGCTCTTCATGTATTTTGACTGTGTCCCTACAGAAAGTGCATTACTTGGGATTGAGACAGATTTTATTTGCTGTCTTCTCCACTAGCCTAAACATAATGAAGGTCCTCACTGCATCCCCAGCCTGGCTCAATGCCCAGTTGTTTAGTAGACACAATAAAAACTGTTGAATTTTTAAAACTAAGTACCTTAAAGCATTACAATAAAACCTAGCCATAATACTTACGGGCAAATGGGGAATGAGACCCAGTGTTTAAAAAATAATATGATGTATTAGTCTTCATATTTTTGAGATGAAATCTATCAGCAAAATGACCCATTGTTGGGCAACCTTCTTTGGGACAATGGAAGCAATTTCCCTGGTGACAGAAAATAAGATGCAGCTACTGATATGGTTAGAAATGCTGCCCTTTGATAAACTCATGATATATAGTTAAATGATAATAAATTTTTGGAATCTAAATAAAATATGCATTAAAAAATTACTAAATTGCCTAATAGGGCACAATGCCTGTTTTTAAAAATAAAATGAAACAAAAGCAATTAAAGGGAAAAGGAAAAACTGTCTATTAGAAAAGTGGGTAGACACTATGAATAGATAATCTGTGGAAGAGTAAACTCAGACAGTAAATAACTGTGTAAAAATATGCTCAGTCTTACTCGTTAGCGGGGATATGCTAAATAAAACAAGATACAATATCACATCAGCAGACTCGCAAAAATTAAAACCATTGGCAATAGCAAGCACATGGAGTTGGGGAATTCACATTTGCTTCTGAAGGGAATATGAACTGTGTCAAAAATCCAACGTACTCAGCCCTACTATGAAGCTAATTTATAGCTTTCATATGAAGGCTATAACCGAACTATAGCATAAAACTATGGGGAAAGGGCCAAGGAAGGGGAAGGGAGGGGGAGTCAGGGTGGAGGGAGGGTAATGGGTGGGGTCATACCTATGGTGCATCTTAGAATGGGTACAGGCGAAACTTACTAAATGCAGAATACAAATGTCTACATACAATAACTAATAAAATGCCATGAAGGCTACGTTGAACAGTTTGATGAGAATATTTCAGATTGTATATGAAACCAGCACATTGTACCCCTTGATTGCACTAATATACACAGCTATGATTTAACAATAAAAATAAAATAAAATAAAATCAGCTCAAACATTTAAATTTTAAAAAAGTTTTTTGTGCATACAAAGGAACATTTCTTGAACCAGGAGACCCTGAGCTGAAAACAGTTAAGAAGCCCCCTTTGCAGCAGTCACAGCAGTTTATAAAGCGTAGAGGAGGAAGAGTGTTGAGCATTTTTGTGATTGGCTACTACCCAGTAACATTCCTTTTTAGGGCAAGCAGAGCTGTTCAGGATGATTTTTCTATAGCTGATTGGTTTAATTTCATAGAATCATGCTGGCAAGGAGGTGAAACTTATGTTTCTGTGTTTTGTTTATGATTAAAGCTAGTGTTTCAGGGAAATCAGGATGACTTACGTTTTTGGCTATGTGGTTATGGGCAGTTAGCTTTGGGTTATATCTAAACTGTGGCTTTCATTTTTATTTTTCTTTAACAATTGATATTTTTGAAAGCAATTTGGCAATGTCTAATACAAATGGAAATGCACATATGTGCTTTGATAATTTCATTTCCGTTACATGCCATAAAGAAACTTCCATTCAAGTACATAAGAAGACAAGCAAGGAGATGTGTGTGGCAGAATTGCAATTAACAGAAATTGGAAACAACCAAAACTCACATTAGTAGGGAATGAATAAATCGTAGTGGATTCCTACAATATAAACACATTAGATCTATATCTATCAACACAGATCTCAAATTTTAAAATTTAATGAAGACAGCAAATCCAGGAAGGAACTTACAGTATGATACCACTTACTTGATATATACCAAACACATTTCAAATAAGGTACTTCAATTCTATAATTTTATCTGTATGCCAGCAAACTTAACAAAATGTTAACTTTTTAGCAATCTGGGTATCAGTGTTTGAGTATTTGCTATTTTAGTCTTTGAACTTAATAGTTCAAAAGTTTAATTTAATAAGCCATGGATACTTGGCTAGGACTATAGTAACACAACCCATTTAAAACTCTATTTTTAATGAAAGGAAATTCTAATAAAATTGTAAGAGCTCATATTTACCAAGAGCTTGCTACTTGCCAGGTGCTATTCAAGTTTATGTGCAGTTAACTCAGTGCTCACTAACCCCCTCACTGCGCTTTTGTTCTCCTTGTCTTACAGATGAGGGAAGGGCGGTGCAGAGAAGTCAATCTATCCAGTGTTGCTCCTCCAGTAACAGATGAAGGTGAGTGGTGGCCTGGCACCAGGACCCCTTCCAATTTAATTAAAAAAAAATTAAGAGATAGGGTCTTATTGCATTGCCCAGGCTAGAGTGCAGTCACTATTCACAGGCATTATCACCGTAGCCTGCAGCCTTGAACCCCTAGGCTTAAGGGATCCACCTGTCTCAGTCTCCTGAGTAGCTGAGACTATAGACATACATCACTGTGCCCACTTCTAAATAATTTAATTTAATTGTATGACTATTTGGGTAAAATACATAAAATATGTCAAGGAAATTGACTCGTTCATTCTCTAGTTGTAAACAAAATTAGCATCCAAATGGCATGAGTCAGCTCCTAAGGATGCCCCAACCCTGCAGAGTAAACCCCTATCTCTGAATATACAATGACTCCGAAGGCCTGCTCCACCAGAGTAAAATGCCAGGATCCCTTAGCCAGCTCAGACCAGCAGCCATGGCAGGAAGAAGGGAGAGGTAGAGAAGAGAGAGATGATGTGGGAAACTCCAGTGTCTGGCTGCCACGCTTTCTAATAACAGTATGCAACCGGAGGATGGACTATGTGTGCCCACATGCCGTGCTCTGCATCGGGAGAGAAATGCTCATTCCTGTCCCAACCCCACACATGCTCACAAAGTGCTGCTACTTACAATAAACTTCCAACTGGAAAGCCCAGCTGATAAAGCAGGGGATTAGCTCTCTAAAGCACAAGAATAAAAATCTTTTCTACAACCCACTACAAAATAGATTTTCTTTCTCCTTTTCATAGTGATAACCAAATGAAAAATACATTTAGCTCAGATCTGGCACCGCCTGCTTTATGACTCAAGCAAAATCAGATTTGTACTTTGTCACATATTGATCCGTGTGTGTGGAAATGCTGTGTGCTACCTATGCCTTATTTCTATTCTGTATGAATAATTAAATTTTAATAAAATAATTTTCATGTTCTAGTAAACAGTAATATGTTTGGTTGTAGCTATTGATTGGTTCAGGCTTCTCGGGGCATCTTTGAAGATGACATTTAAAATAATGTACGCAGAAAACATTTTGCCCTGGACTTATGCCTGTTACACAGTAGCATCTAATTACTGCATAACAAATGGTCAAAGAAGCAAAATTGGATATGATCTTCAAAAGACCTGAAACAACCAGAATACAAATAGCTGGTTTAGTAATTCAAACCCTCCAGCAATCCCAGCTACTGTTCAGTGCTCAGCAGAGAAACAATCCATTATTCTCCCAAATGGCAGATGCTACCTACTCAAAGTCCTAATGTTTAGCTAGCTAACCATTTTTCAAAAAATTACTTTCCAATCAAATTCCAAACAAAATGTTTTACTTACTGCTTTAAATGATTTGTAGGACCTACAAGGATAAGCAATGAACGCATGAGGATTGAGAATGCTTTCGACATAGAAGTGATGACTCTGGGCGTGGCTGCACTCAACAAAGGAAATCACTTCTGTGAAAACAATTGTAATTAACAGCAATTAATTGATAACTGAAGAAATGAACCATTTCCTAGAAAGAGTAACTTTAAATGACAGTTTCTTGTATTTTCTGTGGACCAATTTTTTTGTATGACTCGAAAGGGATATTCAAGCAAGGTAAATAAATAAAAGATGACCTTGTGTTTGATACCAATATCCCAAAACACTTTCTGGTATCTCTGACAAAGCATCCTTGTACCCACAGCATCTCTACCTTAGATCAAGTCTCTGTTTCTGTTTCTGCAGGAAGGACTGACCACCCTTCCATTCAACCACAAAACAGACAGCACCATTAACCAGTGCTCACTTAGAGGTGTGAAAGAGGGAGGGTATTATAAAGAATGCCAAAGACAAAAGTAGTTTGCCATGGTCAAGCATGACATTATTGCCCTCTGTAGTTAGGATTACTGCAATAACAAGATAGATGTAAATACATCTGCACATTTTGAAGTTTTCATAGCATTTTACCCACATGGTTTATCTTTCATAATGTTTTTACTAATAGTAGGACTATTCTTCCCAATGACCTACTAAGCTTAGCTGATCTTGAGAAACTAGATTTTGGATTTAGTACATGTAATAAATAATTACTCTATAATAGTGGACTACAATGAATAACTCCTTCCTCAGCCTCCCCTATATGCAATATCAGGTTATCATTTCTCCTCTCAAGAGATGGAGCCTATTTTTTCATCTTCCTAGATTGTGAGCTGATCTTGTGATTTGCTTTTACTAATAGAACATGGAAGAACTGACAATTTGCAAGTTCTAGGCCCTCAGTCTCAAGAGGCTTTCCAGCACCCACTCTTGCTCCCTGGGAACCTGCTCACATTAAGCAATCCAGGCTAATTAGTTTGGAAGGTCATCTTGATGGTTCCCACTCTACTTAGCTCAGCCTAGCCCCTGGATGTATGTAGTGCCCTGGATTACCCTGCCAACACCCCACAAAGCAGTCTCACCAGAACTCTGAATTATAAACCCTCTGAGCCTGGGCAGGAAAATAATTGGTCTTTTAAGAAGCCATGGTTGGTGATGAAATAGATAACTGAGACAGCATAATCTCAGAAATGTAATATAGTCAGCAGAGATCAATAACTGGCATTGTCCTTTTTCTTAAACAAAAGTTACTCCTAAATTAGGTTTCTATAAATCTATAGATTTATATTCACAATTAACTGTGATTTAGACAAGATGGTTTGTTAGAAAATAGTGAACTATTAATTTTAAAAGTAATGGTTCTTAGTAATAAATATAATGTAAAATAAGACATCTTAAAGTCTTAAAAGTCATCTGAAGACTTAATGTGAATGATAAATGTACTTTTATATAATAAATTTCAGGAAATCTTATGTTTCAAAATGATAGCTTATGATAAATGTATGTTTTACTTAAATTAATGCTTTATAGAATTTCATATGATTTGTGTATAACACTTATACAGTTATATAAAGAAGTCTTTTGATCTATATTTTATCTTAATAGAGAGGATTTAAAGCCATAATATGAAAAATGATGCAAGAAAAAAGTTTTATAATGGGCCTTTTGTATGAATTTTGCTTATTTGTACTAGGTGAAATTGATTTTAATTCTTATTTGAGTGCCTATAGATTCACCAGTAGCAGTTTTTTAAGTAGACATTACAAGCAGATACCTCTTATCACATTTACTCTTTCAATGTGACTATTAAAACTTTGGAAATTATCCTTGGAGAGATAGAACCTTGAGATACTCTCAATGTTATGATCTGTATATCTTTCCTCTAAAACAGACAAATGAATGATCAAGTAATTTCATCATCTAGATATGCTAACTATGTGGGATCAGCTGGTGAGATATTTAATATCATCCAGATACTTACTATCATGTCATCATATATTATATTATTATGAATTCTTATATATTATGTGTGATATATTTCATTTTTTACATTATGATGAAATGTAAAGATAGGGAGGAATGGAATTCCCAGATAATAACTTCTTGGTGCCTTAGACATAACTAAATGCCCTATAGATATAATTATTATTGGAAACTACTATAAAAGGTTAAATACTATTAGTTTAATTTGTAATTAGAGCATCCAGAGTGATTCTGTTAAAAGAAATGCAGACAATGTTTCTCCTCTACTCAAAACCCTTCCATGGTTCCCATATCACTTGAAGTCTTTCCTATAATCCATCAGGTCCTGTGCTATCTCCCTCTGCCCCATTTCCTCTCCTCTCTGCCACTTAATTTCGGTCATAGTAGTCTCCATGAACCTGCCAGGTGATTCTTGTCTCAGGCCTTTTATGCCTGCTTCCCCCTTGCCTTGGAATGCCTTTCAAAATGATAGCTTATGATAATTTGGATTAATGCTTTATAGCATCCATATGGTTACAACTATAAGTGATGGCATCCTTCCCCCCTGGCATCCAAATGGTTATCCCTGCAGGTGATCTTTTTGGTAAGAACTCCCTTTCCACCCTAGAGAAATCTCCTTCCCCCACTTTACCTCCCCTGTCACCAACACATTGTATTCCCCTTCCATGCTTTATTTTGTCTCCTTAGCATTTATACCTATATGGCACAGAGGAAGCACTCAGCACACATTTGTGGAATGAATTACACACCTTCTTTGTTGATACTGAGTGACTACAAGAGGCTAGACATTGTGCAAGGCATTGGGGATACAAAGGTAATTAAGACGTGGTACCTGGTCTTGCAAATCTCACAACCAGTAGGAGAACCTCATAACATGTGATCATGTTTGGGGCAAAAATATATTTTATATGTATATTATATATAAAACAATACAGATCCCAACTTTTATATGTATTGTATATACCAGACATAAATCCCATGTGAGAGCCGAGTGAACATAGTTAGCAGCATTCATATTATAACAAGTATTTACCTTCCTGATAAGCATTGAAATCAAAGTTAAATGAAGGTAAAATTGAGTCCTTACATCCTGGCATGTGCTTCCCCCCATTTGGGTAAAAATCCAGGTGACCACAAGCATCAGTAGTTCCCAAACCTGAAATAGACCAAAGCAGGGTTATGCTTCCAAAAATCTCCTCTGTGCTTCAATGCAGTTTCTGTTTCTGTTAAAAAAAAAAAAACTTACCAAGCTCAAAGAGGATGCGAGCTGCGTTTGTGTGAATAACATCAACAAAGCTGGCATCCGAGGGGTCTAGCCTGACTTCCTTTGGAGTGTTGTGGAAAAATGGCCCAGCTGGGTCTAACCCTAGAGAAAGTACAACGTCTATTAAACCAAGACGTGTTCTATGGTATAGATGGTGAAGGCAAGGTATCCCTTCCTACAAGACGTGTATGTGATTTTAGTCAAATATCACTCAGGACAATGCCCATAAATGGAATCTATTAATGCCGGGTCTATACACAGGGTGGACATAAAGTTAGTGTGCAATGTCAGGTTCCTACGTGGAAGTAAGACTGTGTCAAAATAGCTTTAAAAAAAAAAAACTCAGAAAAATCAGTTTTATGAGTGGCTATTCTAGAGTCTGTATACAGAATACTACATATACAATAAAGCTATGGATTATGGAGGATCTTGAAAGCAATATATGTAGGCAAAAAAGTTAAATTAAAAAAACAAGGGCTCTTAAATATGTAAAGATGAATTTACAGGCTGGTGCAATGGCTTAGGCTGGTAATCCTAGGCAGGAAGTTGAAGCAGGAAGATTGTATGAAGCCACGAGTTTGAGACCAGCCTGGGCAACACATTGAGACCACATTTCTACAAAAAATAGAAAAATTGAGCCAGCATGGTTGTGACACCTGTAGTCCCAACTACTTGGGAGGCTGAGGTGGGAAGGTTGCTGAAGCCCAGGAATTCGAGGCTGCAATGAACTATGATTGCACCACTGCACTCCAGACTCTAGTCTGGGCAACAGAGTGAGACCCCATCTCTAAAAAAAAAAAAGATGAAACTATGAAGCAATGCAATTAAAATAGTAGAATCATTGTCCTTAGGCTCACTTCATTATAATACGGATGAAAAATTTGAGGCCCAGAAATATAAAGTGACTTGACGAAGTCATCCACATTTTAGAGGCAAACTGAACTAAGAGGCCTGTTGCCCAGCCTTTTAGTCCCTTGCTTCATGTTTCAGTGTTTAGTAAAATAAAGGTAAGAAATTTGGAAGTTTGAAAATCTTATGATCATTCACATATCCACTCATTTCCAGATTCACCAATTGTTTATCAAGCATATTATTATGTGTCAAGGACTAGGTTCAGCACCCAGGTAAAGGAGGTAGACTTAGCCTTTGCTTCAAGGGGCTTTCCATTTGGTGGGGAAGGTACCTCAATCCAGTATGCCCAGGGCAGAGGCATAGGTGAACACAGGATTTATGAAAGCACAGAAAAGTGGTATATAACCCAGTCATGGGGAATTGGGACAAGCTTCTGCTGGGGATAGGAAATACAAAACATGTCTAGGTGAGAGAGCTAAGCATGTTTGGGAAACTGTAACTAGTTTCTAAGGCTGGTGTCCCGAGTTTTAGAATTTGGTGAAAGATGAAGATACCATTGCAAGCAAGAGCCACATGTCATCTCAGCCAGGTCAAGGAATTTGAACACGATCTGGTTGACAATGGGAAGCTGCTGCCAAGTTTGCAGGGGACGGAGATTTATGATCAGATTTATATTTTACCAAAATATCTTTGCTACAGTGTGGAGACTGGGTGGAAAGGACTCAGAGCAGTGCTGCAGCTGACCCCTCTGGGAATGTGGCATGACCAAGGGGTGAATTTTGGGGTGTTTATTGCCTCAGCTCACTTAGTTTGCCATAGGATTTGTGTGTGTTATTTTTCTGACTAATATAATCATTAACAGAGAAATTCTAGAGTGAGAAGAGGAGAGGGCAGGATGCTTAGGATGAGTACTTGAAGGACATCAACAAGTCAGGGAAGGCAGAAGGAAAGGAACTCACGCAGAAGCCTGGAGAGAAGAAAGACACCCAGCGAGATGAGGAACCACAGACACTACGAGAAAGGAGAGAGCATCTCAACCAGCGAGGGGCCCGGGGTGTCAGCCAGGTCACAGTCTGCAGAAGGGTCAAATAAAAGAAAGACTTAATCTTCAACTCTAGGAAGATTTTTTTCTTTCTTTTGTCAGTATGATTACACACACTTATGATGTCAGGATCCCTGGAGAGAAACATTCAAACGTAAGTACACCTACACTGGTTGGAGGAAGAGACAATCAGATAGTCTTAATAAAAAGGACAACTAGTCCTTCCAACAGGTAGGTAGGGTAGATGGGACATTTTGTGGTTCAAGGATGTCTCAGCAGAAAAGTCTAAAGGAGAGAAGAGAACTATTAGGTTCAACCTATTAACTGTTCCTAGGGAGGGAGACTTAACCCCCCCTACATGAGTGAGAACTTGCCATTCAGGACCCGAGTTTATTTATTAATGTGGGTGCCTTTGGATGTACATGTATATCAGCAAAGGGTGGGTAATTTACCCTCAAATAGGGAAAACATAGATAAAAAGAAAACAAATACTGAATCAGCGGAGTCACCCCTTAACTAGGTTCATTTGTGACAAGTACTTTCCTTCTATACACAATTACCAAAAACGTAGAAACTTATACATGTCCTTAATGGGTTCTATCAGTTTTTTTTTTTTTTTTTTTTTTTTTTTTTTTTTATGGGTTCTATCAGTTTTGTTTTTATCTGGTTTATTATAAAGCTAACATCTGTTGTTGAGGTCTCAGGTCTTTGGTTACTCAAGGAACATGATTCCTCAAAAACTAATTAGATTGAGGAATATAGATTGCAATATCTAAATCACAGAAAATTCTTTGAACATTCAGAGAGTGTTTAAAGATCTGTTGTTTACCCAATTATCAGGGTAATTTAGCTGATGAAAAATAAAGGAGGTAAACTGTATCTGATTTTTGAAAGAAAAATTAATAAAAACAAAATCTCTTTAAATTTATTGTAGCTCAGTGTGAATTTTAAATACACGTGTGGCTGTGTTCTTCCTTTTCATTTAGACTGAGCTGTCTCACAGCCTGCATGGGTCACATGAGATTCCATCCTCAAAAGTTGAACTCATTTCTTCTTTCCCTTGATCTTGAAAACTGAGGGCAAAGGGGAATTTTTGCCACTCAAATGACTTCATCATAAGAATATAATTTTTTTTTTGCAGTTTTTGGCCAGGGCTGGGTTTGAACCCACCACCTCTGGCATATGGGGCCTGTGCCACACTCCTTTGAGCCACAGGTGCCACCCAAGAATATAATTTTTGTTTTTCGAAATAAGTACAGTGATAGTGGTGGCAGGGGAGGGGCAGGTGGGAGCAGAGAGGTAGGAGATGAGAGAGACTTACAGCAGGAACAAGCCCGTTATATCAAGAGACTGCAGAGGCAAAATACTTTAAATTCCAAATTGGGATTTGGAATTCTTAACCACTTTAAAACAAATCTAAAGTGAAATTTGAATTTAAAGCATGTGTGTGTGTTTGCACCCAGAGAATAGCCATTTAACAAACAAACAATGTGCACCGACTGTATACCGGGCCTGGAGGCCATGGGGAAAATAACAGGCACATAAATAATTATAAGACTATGTGATATCTTTGTATTTTCAAATATAATACAGGCATATTTCCAAGGGTATAGGAAACACAGAGTATTAATTCTGTCTCAGGAAGGAACATTTGAGAGGAATATTTCAAAATTAACAGTGGGTGTCCAGGAAGAACGGCAACAGCATGTGCAAAGGCCCGGAACGTGAACAACATGATGAGACCCGACACAGTTACACGACAAGCTCAGAGGCTTGAGAGAAAAGAAAATCCCGAGAGGTTTTGAGCAGTGGAGTAGCATGGCTTGTGTTTAGAAGGATGACACTGGCAGCACTGGTGCAAACCGGGGCTGGGTACCCCCTGGGGCTAAGGCCAAAACATAGGCAAGAGGTGGAGAGGGACTAAGCAAGGACAATGACCAGAGGATGGAGAGGCAGAAAGCAGATGAAGGAGACATGGAACTTGGTGACTGATGGTCGGTGGGGGACGCAGGCAGGAGAGAGCCCAGCTTAGCCTGTTGGTGATGGGACCGATGTTTTGATCTCTAACCATCTTACTCAATTGGTTAGGAAAGTGCAGAGCGCAGGGGAAAGATATGACCAATTATCATATTTGAAGAGCCAATTCATGGTTTACACTATGCAACTTACTTTTAGACTTAATAGTGAGCTGCAATCCAAGTGTGCCACGAACGTCCTCCCAAGACAATAGGTGGGAATCAAACTATTGCATTTACCTTTTTATTAATACATTATAGCTATCCATATTGTGGGGGTATATGTGGTGTTTTTACCCATGTATCCAGTGTGTAATGATCAAATCAAGATAACTGGGATATTCATCACCACAAATATTTATCTTTTTTTGTGTGTGTGTTAAAAACATTAAAATTCTTCTTTTCTAGCTGTTCTGAAATACAAAATAAATTATTAACTGTAATTTCCCTACTGTACTATCAAATACTAGAACATACTCTTCTATCTCACTGCACTTTTGTGCGTATTAACCAACTTCTCTTCCCCTTCTCTCTCCGTGATTCCCTTTCCAGACTCTGGTAACAACCATGTTACTTTCTACCTCCATGGCAAATTCATTTTTTGTATTAGCAGCATGGAATTCTAAAGCATGAACTCTGTCACAGTTCACTGAACCATTCCTCTACAGGTGGGAGATCATATAGTTTCCATCACTTTCCCACACAAGCAGTGCAGCAGGGACACTCTGGAACTAGTATCCATACTCATGCTTTGAAAACAGTTCCATGTTTTATTTTGGATGAGTCACATTCAGAATTTTACATTTCCTCCTGCTTTATTGGTGGTTCAGATACTTGTGTATAAACAAAGCCCAACTCCAGGACATGCTTACCAGTTATTCTTCCAAGGCCTGGTACCCTTGACCCAGCATCTCCAGCCAGATGTGCTCCTAAGCTATGGCCGATCAAGTGCACTTTAGAAGGGGAATATCCAAATTTTTTCTGAAATGATTGTTTTAAAGGAAAACAATTGGGATTTTGAATCAGAGAAAAGCTTGACAACTAGGATCTACAGAGAACTCAAATTATAAACATAAAAAGAACCAATAATCCCTTAGATCACTGGGCAAGAGAGATGAATAGAACCTTCTCTAAAGAAGACAGATGAACGGCTAACAAACATATGAAAAAATATTCATCATCCCTATCTATTAGAGAAATGCAAATCAAAACCACCCTGAGATATCATCTAACCCCAGTGAGAATGGCCCACATCACAAAGTCTCAAAACTGCAGATGCTGGTGTGGATGTGGACAGAATGGAACGCTTTTACACTGCTGGTGGGACTGCAAACTAATACAATCTTTTTGGAATGAAGTGTGGAGAATCTTCAAAGAACTCAAACTAGACCTCCTATTTGATCCTGCAATCCCATTACCAGACATCTATCCAGAAGAAAAAAAAATTCCTTTTACCACAGGGACACTTGCACTAGATTGTTTATTGCAGCTCAATTTACAATCGCCAAAATGTGAAAACAGCCTAAATGCCCACCAACCCAGGAATGGATTAACAAGCTGTGGTATATGTACACCATGGAATACTATTCAGCCATTAAAAAAGATGGAGACTTTACATCTTTTGTATTAACCTGGATGGAAGTGGAACATATTATTCTTAGTAAAGCATCATAAGAATGGAAAAGCAAGAATCCTATGTGCCTTAGAGGGGCCCAGAAGAATGGCCTCTATTGGAGCTCTCTTCGTGTGCTAAGGAGCTGGCCTCCTGGTCTGTGGCAATGAGAGAACAGCCCCAGCAGCTTTCTCTGCAGCTTCCAGATCCTTGCTTGTCCTTTCTGAGGGCCAACCCTTTCCACTAGTCCATACCTACACTGTTAGCTGTCTTGCTGCGTCTGCCTCCTCCAGGCTAAGGAAATGCTTGAAAATATCTGGGATAACTTTGGTCTTAAAAGAAGAGCTTTTAAGCATATTCACAAACTCAAAGAAGAAGAGCAAGAAAACAAATAACCCAATTAAAAAATGTGCACAGGATTTTAAAAGATACTTTACAAAGAAGGCATACAAATTATCAACAAGCTTATGAAAAAGTGCTGAATATGATTAATTGTCAGGGAAATATAAATTAAAACCACAATGAGATATAAGCTTAGGCCTGTTAGAAAGGCTATCATCAAAAGAAAAAAGATGATATATGTTGACAAGGATGTGGAAAAAAGGGAAATCTTGTACACTCTTGGGGGGAATATAAATTAGTACAGCCATTATGAAGAACAGTAGGGAGACCTTGTGGAGTTTCCCTTATACGTGACAAATTGCTTTGCTCTTGCTGTTTCCAAAATTCTTCCTTTGACTTTGGCTTTTGAAAATTCGGTCATAGTGTGGTTCTGAGCAGATGTCTTTGGGTCCATCTTAGTTGAGATGTGTTGGGGTTCTTGGATCTGGATGTTTCTCTCTCTCCAGATTTGGGGAGTTTTCTGATGTAATTGCCTTGAATACACCTTCTTCCCCTTTCTCCTCCCTCTTCCCCTACTGAGACTCCCATAGTACATTTACTGGTCCCCCTGTTGGAGTCCCATAAGTCCCTTAGACTTTCTCAGATTGTTTTTTTTTTTTTTTGGTTTTTGGCCGGGGCTGGGTTTGAACCTGCCACCTCCAGCACATGGGACCAGCGGCGCCCTACTCCTTGAGCCACAGGCGCCGCCCCTCTCAGCTTGTTTTTTACTATTTTGTCTTATTTTTGCCCCTCTGTCTGGATACTCTCCAGTAACCTATTTTCTTTTTTTTTTTTTTGTAGAGACAGAGTCTCACTTTATGGCCCTTGGTAGAGTGCCGTGGCCTCACACAGCTCACAGCAACCTCCAGCTCCTGGGCTTAAGTGATTCCCTTGCCTCAGCCTTGCGTAGCTGGGACTACGGGCACCCACCACAACACCCGGCTATTTTTTTTTTGGTTGCAGTTTGGCCGGGGCCGGGCTTGAACCCGTCACCCTCTGTATATGGGGCCGGCGCCCTACTGACTGAGCCACAGGCGCCGCCCCAGTAACCTATTTTCAAGTTCACTGATCCTTCCTTCTGTTTGATCTGGTCTGCTGTTGAAACCCTCTAGTGAATTTTTCAGTCTATTTATTGTATTCTTGTGGTCCAAGATTATCTGTTTGATATTTTTTGTATTTTCAGTATCCTTGTTGAATGAAATTCTTACTTTGTAAGGGTGTCCATAAAGTTCATGTGCAATTTAAAACTGCACACTATTTTAAATTGCACATGAACTTACAGCCACCCTATATTTCCCTGTTTCTTTATTTTCCAGTGTCCATGGCTTACCCTGTACAAAAGAATGTTCTCACCAGTCAGCCTAGCTTAACCATTGCCTAGGTTCTCAAATCTTTGTGCTAGTTTAAATCAGTCTTTGTTCTTAGTAGCCCCCAGGCATCTCGAGAAAGTTGGCTGATATCAGTGCTTCAAGACAGGTAAGACAGAATCTAGTCCCTTGGGCAGCACCTGGAAAAGTTGGAACTTTTGATTTGTAGTATACTTCTTTTGCCCCCAAGCAGAACTTGGGGTCTATGGTTTTCTGCCCACTCTGTACTTCAGGGGAAGGGACTCTGGCAATTGCTTGCATGCTGGTTCAAACCACCATTTTTGTTCTCACCAGCCCTCAGGTTTTAAAAGCTTGCTAGGTCTCACCAGTGTTCCAAGTCATGCGAGACTGGAGTAATTTACTCGAGCAGCCCCCAAAAGTTGGAACACTGCACGTTCCGTTCAGTTTTTTTTCCTTCCCACAGTGAGCTGGAAGCTGGGGGGTTCCTCTAGATCATATGATACTATCCCAGGGATAGGAGTAATGGCAAGAAGTTGTCTCAGATTTTCCTACTGGCTTCAATGTGGCTGGTTTTGTGTTTACCCAGGGTGTAGGAACCCCTCAACTAGTTTCTGGATTTCCTACAAAAAGAATTTGTCTGTGTAATGTTGTTCAGTCTGTGTGCTTATAAGGAAAGGAAAGTCCTGGGCTTCCTATTTCACTCTCTTGATGATTCTGCTCCTGAGCAACAGTTTTAGTTTCATCTAAGTTTTAGGCTGTCATGATTATAGTGACAATCAAGTAACTTATGGCACTTGCAGATATTTGTCATTTGATTAAATGTTCTATTTTATACCAGTTATTTTATATATATATATATGTATATATACCACTTTACAGAGTATTTTCTCTGTCATTTACATATGTGAATGGATGCCAGTGACTGGCACATGGCCATCAGGGCATCACTTCCATTACTGCTCCCACTATTTTCTGCTTTCTTTCCTGTCTCCCTATACACGCTGGTGCCTAAGATGAGCTCTTATCCTTCCTCCCCTTTCTTCTTCTTCATCAACCTAATTAATATCATATTCCCAAGCACCTGCTTGGCCCAGAACCAGTGCAGGTGGGCAAGTGTGGTAGCCTAGTTACCCCTGATGAGATGGCAGAGAGACAGAGAAGAGACACAGCTGTTCCTTTGGCTGCTCCGTCTTTAAGCCTGGCTCCTGAATTATTCTCAGGGGGTTCCAGACCCTGCTCACCCTAAACCCTCTCCCGTTCTTCATCCTGTGCCTCCAAGGTGTTCAGTGCAGTGAACATTTAATTCAGCAATCAGTATTCGCTTCATTTCTGCAAATGCCTCCTGCCCTCTTCCCATAAGTCACTATTGTTCATTTACAGGACTTAAAAAAGCCCACAGCTAAGGCCCCAGGATCAATGAAGAAATTCCCAAAAGCTTACAGCTTCTTTTTCTCCAATGAGGAAATGAATCGGATTTCATTCTTGGTACACAAAGGATCTCCTTGCACCCTAGACATTCCTGACAGATTAAGACGAGAGGACAGAGAAGTAAGCACAGGGGCACGAGTGAATACCCGACTCCTGACACCTTCTTCAGGCTGTTTACTGACTGTGACCAAGGTCCAAGTGTCACCTCTGCTGGCTGCTCACCCCCCTTCTTCTGCTCCTGCCACCCTCCACCCTCCACCCTACTGCATTTTCCTCCTGGTACTGGCCCCTAGCTGACATTTTCTTGTTCATCTATTTTTTGTTTGCTTCCATTACGTACTAGAGTGTATTCTTTGTCAGAGGAGAAACACTGTCTTGCTCACTAGTGTCCAGCCCACAGCAAGTGTAAAGTAAAATGTTTGTTGGTTGAATGAATGAACCCTCCTTAAAAATCTGAAAGGGTCATACATCTTTACATTTTATTTCACTGCATTTTAGGGTGGGAAATTACTTTCTACAATCTACATTTGGAGATTCATAAACCTCTCAGAGTATTGCCCTCATAAATAGCAAGATCTATTTTATTCTCTTAGAAAATATGTAGGGTAAGTAGTTGTGTGTGGACTGGCTTATAGACTTAACTACTCTGCTGCCACAGAACCCTCCTTTTGTGGAAAAATGAATTTCATGTTCTAAACATATAGCATTCATAAGATGGAAACAGTCTGTGCTCATTAAGGATAGATTTACAAAACTAACCAAAATGGTCCAACATTGTGACCAAGGCAGTAACCTTGGTGGGGGGGTGGGAGGGAGCATTTTGGTGACCAGCCTGTGTGGGGACACTGCCACCACGTGGTGATTTGTATAACCACAGGCTCTTCTTTGCAGGCTACTATGCACAAATGCTTATTTCACATGTTCAGTACTTGTCTAAACAAATAAAAAGGACACAAAATTGTCTGAAATTTTGGGTGTTACGATCAAAAACCAATTAAATAAAACTAAAAAATAAATCTTCTTACCATGAGAACATCAATAAAATAAGCCACCTCTGCACCCACAACGCGTAGATTGTTTATAGCACGGATGTATTCCAGGGAACCTTTAATCCAGTCTACATTAATGCAGTTTGTATCTTCTACTTGTAGCAATGCCTGGTACAAAGATTTATTGTAAAAATTAAAGAAATAAGTGTTAAAGAAAACCAAAGTGTCTCAAGACTTCATTCCATAGCAAGAAATAATATTAGTATGTATTAATTGAGAATCTACTATACGTTAGCCTCTGTTCTGACCCATGCACACACACACATATATATGTATAATCATATACGTATATAAACTTACTTACATATGTTTATATATGTGTATATATAAGTTTATATATATATAAGTATATAAAATATACATATATAACTTACTCAATGAGATAGATACCAAAGTTATCTTCATTATCTGGTCTTATAAAGAATTAATTGCTTATGATATTACCAGTCTATCAATCTTAAGTATAAGAAAGATTAATTTCACAGAGTTAACTTGGCAATTTTCCCCTTAAATTAAATGAGAAATTGATTGTACCATTTAATTTTTTTCTCAAGGGAAGAATTTACCAAAGAATGATTATAAAATGATTATAAAATACCCTCCCATTATAATCTATGCAATTTATAATAAATTAAAATAAGTGGAACATAGATAACTCTTTTGATGCCTTGGAACATGGATAATGTAAACAATCAGATGGAGATTTCCAAGGGTATGCATTAAGACCGGAGAAGGACATTCATGTTAAACACAAAACTTTCATGCCAGTGCAAAGAATTTATTTTCATCATACATTGCATACGTTTCTTTGCCATTTTCCATTTGTTTTCCATCCAGGTAAATTGATACGGGTGATCTTGTCTGTTCCAAAATGTGAGGCTTGGATAGTCGACCAATTAACTGCACTGATCTCCTGTTTCAAATGGAAAGACATTAAGATAAAATAATAATTACAAATTATTTAATATTTAGTAGGCTTATTCTAAAGCTGCTGAAAAGACTTTTTGCTAAATTTGATTTTTAACAACCTTCTTTAATACATTTTTACTAAAGAAATAGTTACTGCTACATGTTGTAAGAGTACCAAAAATTATTAATGCATCATAAAATGCAATATGCAAAGGAAAAATCTTTGATTGTTTATAGTAATGCTTACTAGACAATATGGGGAAACTTAAATCAGAACTTCAGTAAACTTTACTTTTGTACAGTTCTTCCCAGTTGTCAATGTAATTTATGAAAATTATCATAGTTGAAGCTTAGAAGCATGCTTCAAGTGTTACAAAAATAGAGATTATCCACCTCATTTTATAAGTAAGGAATAAAGGTTAGAATCTCATCACATGAACTACAATAACATACTAAAGTTAATTTTATATAATTAGAAATATATCCTTTGATATATTTCTTATACTATGGTGGATTACTTTTATAGCCAAACTCTTAAAGATGTTAGAATATTATAACTTTAAGTGATTTTGTTATTAAAAAAATTCAAAGGCACAAATATAATCAATTTCATTGGAACAAACAAATAATCAGCAAATAACAAGTTTGACAACAGTGAATCTTATAACTAGGAAGGAACATATTTAAATACTTAAAAAATTCAAACAAAGAGCCAAATACTAGCTACTTGTGTTTACCAGTGATGCCAATTAATCATACAATTTACTGCCTAGATAAAGTATCTCCAAGACTATGAACTAATGACTATGAGAATAAGTTGGCTTATACAGTAATTATAACAGCTAAACTCCTGTCTCTTTGCTGGCTGTTGTTCTAAGCACTTTATTTAACCCCCTTAAGACTGGGAGGCAGGTACTAATTTTGCAAGTTAGAAAAGGGGGAAAGTGAGAGGTGAAGTAATTCACCCAAAAAGTCCTGCAGCTAATGAGTTCTGAAGTCAATATTCAAACCCACGCAGTTTTTGAAGTTGAGTACTTAACCACAACCAGGAGCTCTCCAGTTGGCAGCTGGTTGTAGTGTTTTCTGCTGACAGAGCTCCAACCAAATGTGCGATATGCTAAGGCAGTCAATAAAATCAGTGGCATTCAGGCCTTCTAGGAAGCTCTTCTCTGCTAAATAATACAATTCAAGTGCAAAAACATCATTCCATCTCTGTATCTAAAAGAACACAGATGCTCACTCATTCCAACTCTTTCAGACCCTGCTGGAGCCCCTCAAATATCAACAATAGTCCTATTTCTACATCAGAAAACCCTATTAGAGGGAATTTAGTAGATGTTTGTTTTGTCTTTCCTCATAATGAAAATAGTTTGAAGAAGTTGGACCTGTGTGTGATCCCCAAAGTAGCAATCGGACAAGTATCATGGGGTCTGAGCACCCTCTAATTGTCACAAAAGCCACTGAAGAATTTAATAAAGGAGAAAATGTAAACACCTGAAATATGGTTGATGTGGCAGAAAAACTGAATTCTGAATTTTATTTAATTGTAATTTTTATAGTTACATGTAGCTAGTGGCTATTGTGTTGGACAGCACAGTTCTAAATGGTCTTGCAGTCATCTTTAGCGTCTTCCAGCTCCAGGCACTGCAGTGGCCTAAAGCATCTCTTAAAAGCTCTCTGTGATTTGCATTTCTCTGATGATTAAAGATGACGAGCATTTTTTCATATGCCTGTAGACCATGCACATGTCTTCTTCGGAGAGCTTCTGTTCAGGTCTCTTGCCCATAGTGAAATGGGATCACTTGTTTTTTTCTTATTAATAAGTCTGTGTTCTCTGTGGCTTCTGGTTATCAGACCTTTGTCAGAAATGTAACCTGCAAATATTCTCTCCCATTCTGAGGGCAGTCTACTTGCTTTACTTACTGTGTTCTTGGCAGTGCAGAAGCTTTTTAGTGTGTTCAGATCCCAGTAATGTATTTTTGGTATTGCTTCAATTGCCCTGGGGGTCCTCCTCATAAAGTTTTCTCCCAGGCCAATTTCTTCAAGTGTTTCTCCTGTACTCTTTCCAAGAATCTTTATGGTTTCATGTCTTAGGTTTAAGTCTTTTATCCAGTGAGAGTCAATTTTTGTTAAAGGTGAAAGGTGTGGGTCCAGTTTCAGTCTTCTACAAGTTGCCAGCCAATTCTCCCAGCACAATTTGTTAAATAGGGAGTCTTTCCCCCAATTTAAGTTTTTGATAGGCTTATCAAAGATCAAATGATGATAAGCATTTGGATTCATCTCTTGGTTCTCAATTCTGTTCCATACATCTACCTCTCTATTTTTGTGCCAATACCATGCTGTTTTGATCACTATAGATTTATAGTATAGTCAGAAGTCTGATAGCATGATTCTACCTGATTTGTTTTTATTTCTGAGTTTTGTCTTGGCTATTCAAGGTCTTTTCTGTTTCAATATAAAATGAAGTACTAGTTTTTCCAGATCTTGAAAGTATGACAGAGGTGCTTTAATGGGGATTGCATTAAATCTGTAGATTGCATTGGGTAGTATGGACATTTTAACAATGTTGATTCTTCCCAGCCATGAGCATGGTATGTTTTTCCATTTGTTGACATCTTTGGCTATTTCTTTTCTCAAAGTTTCATAGATACCATATAACTCCAGTAAGAGTAGCCCACATAACAAAATCCCAAAACTACAGATGTTGGCGTGGATGTGGAGAAAAGGGAACACTTGTCCACTGCTGGTGGGCATGCAAACTAATACCTTCCTTTTGGAAAGAAGTTTGGAGAACACTCAGGGATCTAAAAATTGGCCTGCTATTGGATCCTATAATCCCTCTACTAGGAGTATATCCAAAAGACCAAAAATCACTTTGCAAAAAAGATATTTGCATCAGATTATTAATTTCAGCTCAATTCATAATAACCAAGTCATGGAATAAGCCTGAGTGCCCATTGATCCATGAATGGATTAATAAATTGTGGTATATGTATACCATGGAATACTATGCAGCCTTAAAAAAAGATGAAACCTTAACCTCTTTTATGTTCATGTGGAGGGACCTGGAACATATTGTCCTGAGTAAAGAATCTCAAGAATGGAGGAAAAAGTATCCAATGTATTTAGTACTTCTATGAAACCTACTTATATTTACTCACACTTTCTTATGAAAGATAGAACACAACTATAGCCCAGGATGAAGGAGAGAAATGGAGTGGGAATGGAGGGGAGGGGGGAGGTTTGAAAGAGGGAGAGTAAAAGGCGGGACCACCTATGGAACATATTGCAAGGGTACAAGTCAAATCTGTCAAATGTAGAACATAAATGTCTTAACACAATAATCAAGTAAATGAAGCGAAAGCTACGTTGATTAGTTTGATGTAACCACGTCAGATTGTATGAAAAAAAAATCAACACATTGTACTCCACATATGCATAAACGTATTCATGATCTATGTGTATTTGACTTAATAAAAAATAAAAATAAAAATAAAACCTGTGGGGCTTCATGGCTCACAGGGTGAAGTACAGACTCCACAGGAAGGAATTATACAATTCATCCCTAAACTACTTTCTCCAGTTTTACTTTGGAGGCCTTCCTCCCTGTCCCCAACTGAACTCAGCCTGTTGCCACTCATCAGTTTGTCTCCTTTGTGTTCATGGCATCTCCTGTGCCATGTCCCTGCTTGACTCTGCTTGTGAGAATCCTGCCCATCCTTAAAGGGTACGCCCCAAATTCTTGTCCTCTTCAAAGGTTTTCCTGGTCCCACCAACAGCCCCAAGGTGAAGGTAAGTTCTTCTTCACTGTGCTCCCAGAGTTTTTTATCTGCCTCTTATACCACAGGTCATAATTTGTGCTGCAATAAAGCTATTTGTTTACTTACCTCATTTCCCTTTACATAATAAATTTAAGACACTGTCTCGTTTATTTAATTCAACATATAATAGGCACTGTTGCTTATTCACAATTTTACACATGGAAAGCCCTCAATCAGTATTTAACTGAACATAATATCAAATTTTCTGCATACGAAAGCAACATATTCAGAGCAATCTTCACATTTAAATACTAAGACAAATTCTGGATCACAATGATCAAAAGAAATATTTTCCTTTAAGATAATAGTTTATGCCAGAAAAGGTTACTGTATCTGTTTTCTGTATCTATAGCTGCATCTTATGTTATAGAATAATATATGTGTAAAGGCAGCAAGTTTGCTTACCTGATAGGTTTGGGGATTATATATAGTGTAGAGCAGAAAGCGAGTGTTTATCTTCTCTGGAGACCAGGGTAAACCTGCCAACTCTCTTGAAAAAGGCCCAGTCCATGGTAAATCATCCTTAAAACACCCTACCCTGTCATAGCAAACTTCTTTTCCTGCAGCAAAAAGATGGAGTGTCAATAGTACAGGAACCAGGCCCAGAGTGAGGCTGTTTTCCACCATGAGAGGTAAAGTCTTAAATTTGGACATCAACTCCTTATATATGACTTACAGATATTTTCTCCTATTCTGAAGGTTGCTTTTTCATTTTCTGGATTATTTCCCCTGCTGTGAAGAAGCTTTTTAGCGTAATGTAGTCCCATTTGTTTATTTTAATTATATTGCCTATGCTTTTGGTGTCACATCTAAAAAGTCATCGCTAAGACTTGTGTCAAGGTGCTATTTCCCTCTTTTTCCTAGAATTTTTCAGGTCTTAAATTTAAATCTTTAATCCATTTTGAGTTTTGCATACAACATATGGGTTCAATTCCATTCTTTTGCACCATTTTGTTGTTGTTGTTGTAG
The DNA here is from genome assembly GCF_027406575.1 of Nycticebus coucang. Classification (NCBI taxonomy): domain Eukaryota; kingdom Metazoa; phylum Chordata; class Mammalia; order Primates; family Lorisidae; genus Nycticebus; species Nycticebus coucang. The sequence goes on along the minus strand of NC_069782.1, from coordinate 145,225,027 downwards.
AGACAAGAGTCTTATTCTGTTGTCCTGGGTAGAATGTTGTGGCCATCATTATAGCTCACAGCAACCTCAAACTCTTGGGCTCAAGAGATCCTCCTGCCTCCCGAGTAGCTGGGATTACAGGTGACCACCCTGATGTTTGGCTAGTTTTTCTATTTTCAGTAGAGACGAGGTCTCACTCTTGCTCAGGCTGGCCTCAAACTCCTGAGCTCAAGTGATCTACCTGCCTTGGCCTCCCAGAGTGCTAGCATTACAGGCATGAGCCACCACGCCTGGGCTTCTGCACAGCTTACGGAAGACACTATCATTTTCCAAAGGTATATTTTTGGCACCCTTGTCAAACAGTAGTTGACCATATATGCATGAGGGTATTTCCAGGCTCTCTGTTTTGGTCTCTGTGTCTTGTCTTTATGCCAGTATTAGACTGTCTTTATTACTATGGCTTTGTAATATAGTTTTAAATCAGGAAGTGTGCTCCAGCTTTGTTCTTTTTCTTTCTTTTTTTTTGCAATTTTTGGCCAGGGCCGGGTTTGAACTCACCACCTCTGGTATATGGGGCTGGCACCCTACTCCTTGAGCCACAGGCGCCGCCCCCAGCTTTGTTCATTCCCAAAATTGTTTCGATTATTTGGTGTCTTTTGTGAGTACATATGAATTTTAGGATTTTTTTTCTGTGAAAAAAGTACATGAGGAACTCATTCAACCCAATAGCATAAAAGCAATTGACCAAATTTTAAAAAATAGGCAAAGAACCTGAGTAGACGTTTCTCAGGCTAACATGTTCAACATCACTAATCATCGTGGAAATGCAAATCAAATCCACAATGAGTTTTCTGAGACTTGGCACAATATAAAGAAAAAACAAAACACTGCAATTGTTAGGACGGCCCTGGCTGTATCACAGCCCTAGCAGAGCTCAGCCTGAATGATGGTTTGAAGCTGAGAGGTAACTTCCTAACCCAGCATGCCCTGGAGGAAATTAAGCTTTCCACGTTTTGTCTGTAGGCAGGCTCTAAAAAGTGTAAAATCAATAAACAGAACTTATATTATTATGACTAGATAAATATTTTTGCCTTCGGCCAACTAGGATGCTGTAATTACAGTCCTTGCTCTGTACCTCTGTAGTTCAGACACTGCTTCCCTTCAAAGGAGACTATTCAAATGAATTCTCTTTCCTGATGCTGGAATCACTCAGGATCGATGTCATTTTAGTTTACTTCCTGTTTGGATCATGTCTTTTGTGTGCTGTTTTCATTTTCCCAGATTCTCTGGTTGACTTTTTTATTTTTTTCTCTGGTCGAAAGGACATGCACCTTCTTCATCATACCCCCAGTATATTGCAACGTCTTAACATTTTTCCTGCCTGGAATCCATCCTGTTCTAATTTGAACCAATGATTTCACATGTGGGTCACAGCTTTCTAATACAGACTTCTGCTTTTCCTAGAACATCCAGGTGCCTTTATTTTTTCCATTCTGTGGCTTTTTATTTTTTCCCTCTAGGTTATCAATTACATTATTCATGCTATTGAAGAGAGTTTTGAATCTGAAATGAATATTTTTATAAATATTTTTTCTATTTTTATAATTTGCCAGAGTTGTTCCTTTCGATAGAAAATACTCAGAGGGAGAGTATAAAATTTGAGGAAACTAGATGTGATAAAGCAGACTGAGCAACATAAGAGGCAGTAAAGCTACTTAAAAGGAAATTAATGGATTTATGGTTCTTTTTACGGGAGGCTTACTCTGTTGCTCCAGGCTAGAGTGCCATGGCATCAGCCTACCTTACAGTAGACTCAAACTCCTGGGCTCAAGCAATCCTCTTGCCTCTGTCTCCCAGATGGGACCACAGGTGCCTATCACAACACCTGGCCAATTTTTCCTATTTTTAGTAGAGATGGGTCTTATTCTTGCTCAGGCTGGTCTAAAATTCCTGAGCTCAAGCAGTCCTCCCACCTTGGCCTCCCAAGAGTGCTAAGATTACATGTGTGAGCCACTGTGCCCAGCTAGATGATGGTTCTTTAAAAATAACATTTCCTATAAAATGGAAATGGGACCAATAACTTAAGTGGCCAATAATAAAAGATATAGTTTTAAAATTATGGTACTGAGAAATACTATGAAGCCATTGAAAATGTTTATGAAGAATATGTAGTGATATTTCTTAATGGGGGAAAAAATTCAAAGAAAGTGTACCAAAATGTTGACAATAGTGACATCACAGTGGTTTTCAACGAATTTTCTTCTTTGTGTTATCTATGTCATCAAATTTTCAATAACAGATACAACTTACTTTTACAATAACAAAAAGTCACAAAAGGAAAGAAAGAGTACTTCTTTTTTTTTTTTTGTAGAGACAGAGTCTCACTTTATAGCCCTCGGTAGAGTGCCGTGGCATCACACAGCTTACAGCAACCTCCAACTTCTCGGCTTCAGCGATTCTCTTGCCTCAGCCTCCCGAGTAGCTGGGACTACAGGCGCCCGCCACAATGCCCAGCTATTTTTTGGTTGCAGTTCAGCTGGGGCCAGGTTTGAACCCGCCACCCTTGGTATATGGGGCCGGCGCCTTACCGACTGAGCCACAGGTGCCGCCCGAAACAGTACTTCTTTACCAAATGATGCTAAGCCTTGTTTCTTTGTCTTATTAATAAAAATTAAAATACCAAAAACAGATTGACCCCTATGTGCCATATATACGAAGAAATGAAGACTTAGAAAAAATGATGATCTGGGTGAAATATTCCATTGCTATTAAGTGGCAGGAGAAAAAGCGAACCATTATGGAGTTATTCTATTTCTAAGTGGGATTGGAAGGCATCTTAGCTTTTTGTAGAATATGCTGTGATAACAAATAGCTCCCAAGTCTATTCTTCTTAGTAAAGTATCCCAAGAATGGAAGAAAAAGTACCCAATGTACACAGCCCTACAATGAAACTAATTTGGGACTCTCACATGAAAGCTATAACTCAGCTACAACTTAACAATAGGGGGAAGTGGGAAGGGGGGGGTGAGTAGAGGGAGGGGGATCGGTGGGATCACACCTGTGGTGCATATTACAGGGGTATTTGGGAAACTTGGTAAATGTAGAATGTAAATGTTTTGGCACAGTAACTGAGATAACACCGGAAAGGCTATGTTAACCACTGTGATAAAAATGTGTCAAATGGTTTATGAAGCGAGTGTATGATGCCCCATGATCATATCAATGTATACAGTTATGATTTAATAAAAAAAAAAAAACAAATAGCTCCCAAGTCTCAAAGTCTTACAAAAATTAAGGTTTATTTCTTGTTCGTGTTATATTTTGGCTAGAATGGTTTTAGGTTGGCTCTGGCTCTGATTTACCAGTTTTCTCATTGCAGGATCCAAACTAAAGGAGTAGGCTTTGTCTGTATATGTTACTCTTGGGCAGAGGAAAAGGATGTGACAGCTGAACCCCGCAGAGGCTCTGAAAGGAGTCCAGACTTGGCATATTCTCTCCCATGTCCTGTGGTGCCTGAGGCGAGCATGTGTAATGATCTTATAGGGAGGAAGAGTAAATCACTGGGAAAAATAATGAAATTTACTATGGAAGGGCATGCAGGTTTCAGTTTTTATATGTGTCACCATAATGAAAACCTGCTCCCCCAGAATGAAACCCTTTTGTTATTTTAATGTGCATTTCTTTAATTACCAGAAAATTAGAATATCCCTTGGTGCATTTCTGCCCATTTGTACATCTTCTGTGAATGAGATCTTTGTGTTCTGTATTTTTCTAAAATTTGCTCTTTCTTATTTATTTGTAAAAATTCTAAGAATAATAGAGAAATTTGTCTCTCTTAAAGTCAGATATCTGAAAAATATACTCCAGTTTGTTGTTTGTATATTTATTTATTTCACTTTTTCCCTAAAGAAGTTTTGCATTCTATGCAATCAAAATTATCAATCTTTTTTCTTAATGGCTTAGTGTTTTTATCTTCTTCAGAAAAGCCTTCCTCATTCCAAGAATATTTAGTAATAATTTTACCCTTTTCTTTCATATTTCTATTGTTTCATATTTTACTTTTCAATGTTTAACCCTCTGGGATTTATTTTGGTGTACGGAGTAAGATTTGCATCTAGATTTTTAATTCTGTTAGCATAAATTTATGCAAAGTATAGCCATGTTAAGTTTCTCCCACATCTGAGGTTGTTTCACTATATTTAAATTTGCCATCATGGTTTTCTATTTTATTAGTTTTATTAAGCAAGTGCCACATAGATTTATCAACTCAATTGTATTTTTTTCCTGTTTTCCTAATTCATTAACTTCAACCTCTATTTTTATTGTTATTAATTAACTTCTTCCTTCAACCTTACTTGTTCTTTTTCTAGTTTCTTCAGTTCTTGAGTCAACATATTTGAATATATTCTGCCGCTAAAATGTTTTATTTCCTCTTTGGCCCAAGATTTCTTTAAGGAAATATTTGATATATAGCTCATTACATGCAACTAGTTTTAATTGGTTAAGAAATCATGCAAATTGGCATGTTAGTTCATATTTTCTTAATTTTTACTTTCTAAAGGAGTAATTTTTCTCTCTTACAGTGAGTAGCCTTTTCCAATGACATAGAAAATCTGTTAAATAGATTCAATAATTTGAGAAATATTTATTTGTTTGAGTGCTTATCATTTGCCAGATATCATTAGCACTGGAATTCAACAGTGGAAAAAAGAGTCCTAGCCCTCTTGGGGTTCATAATCTAATAGGAGATGTACGGACAGATAATAAATAAATAACACATGGTCTACGTTAATTAACAATGATGCTGGGAGAAGCATGAAGCATTGAAAGGATGAAGGTGTGCATGTGTTTAGGTGGGGAAGGGTCTGCAATTCAATCAGGGTAACCAGAGATCTCCTTGAGAATGTGGACTTTGAATCAAGACCAGAGCGGGCCAGGAGCGAACCATTTGGATATCTGGGGAGAACATCATTCAGGCAGAGGGAAGAAAAACACAAGACTCTATAAGGAAGTAGGGAGCCTATTATGATTGAAGGATTATAAGGAAGCCACCTGAGTAGGACCAGGGAATGAGGAAAGCCGAAAGGAAAACATCTTATTCCGCAATCTCAAAATCTCTGGAAGAAAAAGTTGGGTTTCTATTACTTCATTCATTTATTTTCCAGTTTGCAGTAATTCATTTGGAATCAAAAAACTGACCTAAGACTATTTATAGTCTTTGTCCCACTTAATTTGAATGGTTATAAATTTTACCACAGTGATAATCATGTGGTTGTGTGTGGAGACCTCCCCCAGATCCTTCCGGGGTTACGTGCCATACAGAATACTTATCATGGCACTTTTCTAAAATCCACAAAGAAATCTTAATTTTGGAATGCACTGGCCTTTAGGAGTTTGAATAAGTAGCAGGGAATGGCACTAGAGAGGGAATAGAGGGAAAGCATGTGGCAGCTGAGAGAGCACTGGAAAGACTTAGGCTTTTACTCTAAAATGAGATGAGATGCCATGGGGGGCTCTGAGCAGACAAGTGACAGGGACTGACTGAGGCTGCCTTCTGGGGAGGAGACTAGATTGATGCAGGGCAAGGACAGGGGGAGAGAGGCCAGTGGGGAGGATATCCTAACAAATTATACACAAGACCAGGAGGTAGGTGTGCAGGTGGTTCTAAGTGGTCAGGGTTCTGCATAGATTTTGAAGGCGTATACAAAAGGATTTGCTGACAAATTGGCAGTCAGGTATGATAGAAAGAAAAGTCAAAAATGAGGTTAAGCTTTATGGTTGGAATACCTAGAGGACTGGAGTTATCATTAATTGGGATGGAGAAATCTTTGGGAGAAACAGATGTGGGGGTAGATATTGAAAGGTATGTGGATATATCAATTCCTTATGAATTAGACACCTAAGTGGAGATGGTACAGAGGTAGTTGCAGACATGTTACTGGAATTCAAGGGAGAAGTTCAGCTGGAGATATTGAATTTGGAAGTTATTAGCATATATGTTAGGTACCAGGAGACTGGATGTAAATGGACTTGGTTATAAATATAATAGATGAGATAGATACAGGTAATAATGCAAATGTGATGTAGACTCAGTTGTTTAATTTATGGAAGCTGTGTAATAGATATGTGTGGGTGGGTAGAAATGTGTAGTGTATCTAAACTTTGTATAACTATGTAGCCTTCTCTCTCCTCAATTCCCTTCTTCCTCAGTTTAAATCTCGATCAATCATAACCGCTCTTTTTGCGTACATCTTGGACATCGCTGCTGTTTTTGCTTCACATGACACTCTAGTTAAATTCAATACTTCATCTACTTTCTGCCTGCACTTGGGCGGTTGAATGTGCCTGGAGCAAGCAAGTTACATACCTTGTTGACTTACTTTGAACTCATGGGTACTAAAGTAGACAGTAAAGCTGCTGGCCATAATACCAGATTTTCCTAAGTTGCTTATTTTCCCAGGCTCCTCTTCTCCCCTTAAACCCCCATCAACACTCTTGGCTGATGACCTTGTTCCCTGTTTCAATAAGAAAACAGAATGAAGCTTCCACCACCCCCCAGAGCATCTACCCAGCTACCTGTATATGCCGGCCCATCTCCTCTGCTTCCTCTCTGTTCACAAGAGATGAACTGTCTTTGCTTCCCACAAGGCCACCCTGGGTCCTACACACCAGACTCCATCTTCTCTCACCTACTGAGGGAGAAGGCTCAACAATACACATGTCCCCTGCGGCACCAATTAGCCTCCTCTCTACCAGATCATTCCCTGCCTCACACAAACTGCTGTTCTCTCTCTCATCTTAAATTGACTTCCTGGATACCACATTCTTCTGGGCCTCCTCCTACTTCACTATTTGGCAATCTTCTTTGCTGGTTTGCCCCCATTATCCTGATTTCCTAATGAGGAAGTATCCTAAGACTTCCTCATCCCTCCTGACAGTCATGCCCTTGGGGATCTCATGTGCATTCATGGCTTTAAAGACTATGTCATAGCAGATCAAGGCAGACCTTGCCCATTTCATAATCCTGCTCTCACCAGTCTGAGTGCTTTCAGTACTTAGTCAGGGCTGTCCTTGGGCAGGAGAATCAAGAAAAACAGAGCATGGTTCCTGAAAGATACGAAAACTAAACATAGCTCTGTCTCTGTTTTTATCCCATAGAGAAGAGTTGGAGGTCAGGGACTAAAAAACACTCAAAGATTGGCCACTGCCACCAGCTAGCACCAAGACTTTGCACAGTGAACATCTCTGTGCTTTGCTGTCTTCATCTGTGAAAGCAAGATATAACATTTATCAATTGTGAACTACTAATATGTCCATTAATTCCAAGTTCCTATGCTTAGCATTTTACATGAATTACACATTTCGTAGCTCTTATCCAAAATGCTTGGAAGCAGCAGTGTTTCAGATTTTTGGATTTTTCAGATTTTAGAAGATTGGCATATACATAATGAGGTATTTTGGGGATGGGGTCCAAATCTAAACACACAATTCATTTATGCTCAAGTCACTATAGTTAAGAGAAAAAAATTCATTTATGTCTCATATACACCTTATAGACCTACACATAGTCTGAAGGTGATTTTATACAATACTTTTAAGCAATTTTGTGCATCAAAGTGTGAGTTAAGTGCTTATGGGTGGAATTATCTACCTGTGGTATCATCTTAGCACACAATCTGGAGCATTTCAGATTTTGAATTTTTGAATTAGGGATACTCAACTTGTAACTTAGTTAATTTATATAACCCTGTGAGGTTTTTCATTACTGTCTTATTTTTACAGATAAAAAAATGGGGCTCAAAAAGGTTAAGTGCCTGTTGAAGGTAAGCATTTACCAGATAGCTGACCCAGGATTCAGACCCAAGCAGATTCAGGATCCAAACAAGCTGAACTCAATATTAGACTTGATGACTATCTTCTTACCACCCTACTTTAAATTAAATTTAAATTACATGATACTTTAAAAGAAAGGGTTTGGTCTGCCTATGTAACTTCTTTCAACCTTGCAACATTAAAATTATTTGATTCTATTTTGGTTAAAAGAAATAAACTAATTAGCTTCAGTGTTTGCTTAAAGGTTTAATATCAAACCAAGGGTGGTAAGAAGAGACAAAACCAATAACCCCTCCATAGTTAGCAATACATGAGGAGTCCACAATATAAAGAACACATGCCAATGAATATTGAGTTAACGTGTAAAAAAGTCCAAAGATCACTATTCCTCTAAAAACCACGACCCAAATGAAAAAAAAAAGCAAGGACATTCCAATCAACATTAGTAAGTCATTCATTTTTTAAAAAACATTTATTGAACATCTACTATGAGCCAGGTACTAAAATGGGAATTTGTATATATTCCCATTTACTATTACATACCCATCTTAGGGGTGAAGAAATTGAGACTTTAATGGATAATTTATGTCCAAGGCTATAATACTAGCGACGGACAGAGCTAGGAACCCAATTCAAGACTGCCTAGCAACTTACGTATTATCAAACATAGATGCTTCCAATATGCCATCAGACTCATTCAGTATTAAAAGCACATTTTTCCTTAGACAATTTTATGGATAGAAATTAATTAATTACATAAATAGAAACATAAAAAGAGCCAATATTTCAAGTATTTCCATGAATATAGAATACTTCTTTAGAATGAAAATAGTAATTTCTCAAGAATAAAGTTCATGTCAATGACATTTTGGATGTGAATATACTCATTATTTTTTAAAAAGTTACTATAAATTATTAATCTTACCTTTTGATGTGCCAAAGAATAAGAATGCAACAATACAAATCCCAAACATCTAAGTTAATTTTTAAAATCACATAAAGTCTTCTTAAAGATCTCTACTTGTGAAGTCACCTCGCTATAAAAATACTAAATGGTTTTCGTCAAAATTACTCCACTCGAAGTTTAAACTCTAGGTGCAGAAGAACATGTAGCTAACGCTGCCTTTAATTTTTATGCCCTTACAAAGTAAATAAAATTATCAGGGTGTGCCTTATGTCTTGTGATTGGTGATGAAATGTCCCAAGTTCTGCTGTTTCATTATTAGTAATAATTTGGTTAAACACCATCTGAGTCACTATTGAAAGCTTTTTGAAGGGTTTAAGATATTGGTAAATAAACACCTCAAAGGTAATATTTTCCTGAACCAGCATTAAACGCTTTTATTTTTTCCTAACACACTTCTGGGTGTAAACATCCACGTAATACTAATAGACTCTGCTAAAAGATGTTCTGGGTTCAGTAATAAACACTGCCTCTCTTACCTATATGGCAATATAATATCACAGTTACCATCATTAATCCTGGAGCCTGATCCCTGGGTCCAAATACTGCCTCTACCAGTTACAAGAAATGTGACCTTGGGCTAGTAAGCCTCACTATTCCTTTCCTTGCTTGTAAAATGGGACTAATCATGGTTCCTAACTCAAAGGGTCATATAGGTGATTGAATTCTTTATTGTCTCAATAGTACCTGGTACATAGTAAGTACTACATTAATTGTTAATTTTTATTACTGTCATTTTTCAACTATGTTAATGGTCATAGAGGCAAATTTATATTCACATGTGTTAAAAGTTAAATGTACCCTGACATAATTGTACACAGGCTTCAAGATATACTTTGAGGTAATGCAAACTTGTCTTTTGGGCTAGTACGTTAAAGTAAAGAGCACTTTGGTCCATAGATATTCTTAGTCTGTTTCTCAACTTTTAAATGCTCATTGAAGATGGCTGAAATTATTCTTTGTTTTTTCTTAATTTTTTCCAAAATAGCATCAAAGTTTTAAAGATTTATGAGGCATTCAGCTTTTTCATACAAACCTTACAACATTTTGCAAGATCAGACAAGAAGAGGTTATGAACATGAGTAGTTCCACATTCTGGATGTTCTATTGATGGAGGGGCACTTCCTGGCACTCACGGCATCCAGTCCACACTGGCAATGGAATTGTAGCTAATTAGAGAATTAACTCAACAGCAGCACTGAGCAACCCTCCTGGCACAGTGTGAGTGCCCACGCCCCAGAAAAGTCACTCTCGAAATACTTTACCAGTTATTATCGGTTGTTTTACCCAAGCAGATTTCAACCACACCTGTAGGATAAGTATGAATAACATTCCTCAGTAGCAGCTCTCATAAGTCTGTCATCCAAGAGGCAAGGACAGACTTTGGAACTTAACAGGCACTTACTATAACATTTTCTAAAATAAAAAGGTACAAAGATCTACAGTGATAATATAGGACTTTTTAAAAAATCACCCCCCCTTTTTTTCTTAACAGCATGTAGCATATTATAGAATTTTTATGCATTTGCCTATTATTCTCCTCTCCTAGTCTATGCTACTCTAGGACAAGGACTGGTTTTTATTCATCTCTGGGCCCCTAACACCTAGAGGGTGTCAGAGTAGACACCTTGTCACTATTTGTTCGCAGAAAAAAATAGCATCATATTTCATTGATCTTACATATTCCAAGGATATTCTTCCTCTAGAGACACTATCATTCTGAGAGATGAAGACTCATACTGTAACAATTGTATTTAACAAGGATCAGATACAGTTGAATCCCTCGATGGTCGCTGAAATCGTGGCAGTTATGCCTGAAGAAGGTGACATGGAGGCGTTAATGATAGATTTAACAAGTTAATAAAAAATCTACCTTCTTTTCGAAGCTTCCAACGCAGCATTGCCAATGTCTTCTGGGCCTTTCGGGTATTTTACCTGAATCATAAAGTCATATCTACGTCCTGAAAAACTCTTTTCTCTCCAAAGAGCTGCTCCTCGTGCCTTTCCTGTTCTTGTTATTGGAGCTGCTGTGCTTTTCAGTCGTGGGCGAGAAACATCTTCCCATGTGCAGGGAGCCACTGCTGATCCTTCCTCAATGACATCCCCTTCATTAATCTCCTCCTGTCATTGTCACAATCCATACTCATTGATGCAATCTCTGCATCTCTTGTCTGAAATATTGCTACTGTTCTGGGATCCTGCCTCCCCAGTCAGGCATCCTAGTGGTTTATCCTCTTCACAGACTAAGCCATTTGGAATCACTCTCTGATCTCACTGCCCTCAGAGGTCTCTATTAAATCAAGGGCTTGTCTGCTCCTCAGTCTACTATCTCAACTGTCAAGTCCTGAGTTTTTGACACCTGGTGTTTCTTCTACCTTGATGGTCCTTCCTCACCCTTCTCTATTTACCTGAATCCCCTCATACTGAACTGTAGATATAATCCCTGAAAGTAGTCTTCGAACCCCTCTTAAAAATTCAAGGCACAGTTCAAATGTGACAATCTCTTTCACAAATCTTTTTTCTGATTACGGTCAGTAGTATAAGATTTCCACAGTTTCCAAATACACACTGGATCTTTTATTATTTCTAAGTCTTTTTATATCATTAAAAAATATTGTATTACTTATTTCTGTTACTAAATTGTAAGCCCAAAGGCCAAGAATATATATTTGTATGCTTCCTACAATATCTGTTTAGTAAAGGTTTTTTCTAAAACACAGACCTGATTATTTGTCTATGAGATAAAATCCAAACTCATCATCATTCATGCACAGCCATTCCCAAACCTCCCCTGTGTGCTTGTGCTTCTCCCACCACCCCTCACTCTAAGCGCCCTTCAAGCTGAACCACTCAGAACTCTGCAAACAAGTTAGCTGTGCCTATACCTCTGGGCCTTTCTCTCTCCCTTCCCTACTGGGTAAGATCTAGCTCAAGTATTACTCACTCTAGAAAATCATCCCCAGCCCCTACATAAGAAATCAGCGCTTACTCTAGGCTCCTCCACACTTCAGACATAGCTTAACTCTGATGCTTTTACATTAGAATCAGTCACATGTTGTACTGTACCGGACCACCTCCTCAAGATTGAGAAAATCAATGCCTCATAGTCATCTTTATGTTTCCCTGTACTAGGTAAAGGGCCCGTCACTTTGTAGACACTCAGGTCTTGAATGAATATTTTACCAAAAGAAATGAGAGGAACGGAAGAAGGGAGGAAGGGAGGGAAGAGAGAAGGAAGGCGAGAAAGACAAAAAGAAAAGAAAAGAAAAGAGAGAGAGAAAGAAAGAAACCTAAGTAAATAATAAATAGACTCATCTTGATTTGGCTAAATATATCAAAACATGATAATTCTTATCTATGGAACCAAACTTCTATAATTATAACTCTCAGTGATTCATGGGAAAGGAAGCAACTCTATGAGTTCATTCATTTTATACTTCACGTTTTCTAGTTCCTCTAGGCACTTTTTTTTTTTTTTTTTTGTAGAGACAGAGTCTTACTTTATGACCCTCGGTAGAGTGCCATGGCATCACACAGCTCACAGCAACCTCCAACTCCTGGGCTTAAGCGATTCTCTTGCCTCAGCCTCCTGAGCAGCTGGGACTACAGGTGCCCGCCACAACACCCAGCTATTTTTTGGTTGCAGTTTGGCCGGGGCCGGGTTTGAACCCGCCACCCTCGGTATATAGGGCCGACGTCTTACCAACTGAGCCACAGGCGCTGCCCCCTCTAGGCACTTTTTCAAAAAAAAAAAAATAAACTTCATGCCTGATTTCTTTTCTTTGAAATACAGGATCATTAGGTATTGTTCTCTTTGATGGACTAAAATAGGTACATGTATTCCAATATAAATAAATATATTCACAAAATAAATAATAAGAATTCAATGTTGGAATTGATAAACATTTTCCTTTAATTAAGTCAAATGCTAAACCATTTCATCAACTAGTTCAATATTATTTATGCTTCCATATTTCCAAAATGGCTCATTCAATTTTAATGAACTTAAATTTTCTGAGGAAAAGATGACTTGGGGATAACTTGAAGACAACTCAGTTTTCTCTTTTCACAAGAGAGCCAGTTCCTGGGCCGTTATAGTGGGAATGACATGCTACTCTGTGAGGTTTAGTGGATACATGCCCTCTACATCTTCACATAACAAGTCACGGAATGTATTTTAACAAAAATACTTACTTCCCTCTGGCAGATTTTTATTTAAATTTTAAATAACTGGACATGATATAGAAGAGACAACCCAGTTTGACATCTGAAGAGTGTAGTGTTAGAAAGAGACCTCTAGAGACAGAAATAAATAGAAATAAAGGGTCTTGGTCTTTACTTACAATATTTGACCAGATAGCTATAGTCTAGGACAATATTCTTTTTCTATAGTCTAGGACACCTTTGCTTATAAAATGAGAAAGTTGAACAGGGTTATCACCGTTGAACTGGACCTTTTAGAGCCACAAAGATTCTTTGTGGCTTTAACAGTCTATACTTTGGATTTTAAGGATCAACTTTCATACTTGAGTAAACTCTACTAAGAAAAAAAAATTGACCTGTTTGGGTTCCTGTCACACAACAGTGCTGATGTGTAGCCATAAAACTACCCCAAAGTCCAATTATTTCTTGCCATCTGTGCTGCCTCAGTATTTATCATAGTCAGGTGCCAGAAGCTTCTGGCACCACCCAGGAGCTTCTCTCCTGGAGGAGCATATTATTAAGCAATTTTAAGAATGGAGAATGACTTGAACTGCAACTAAATTAACAAAAGAATCAGTGCGTCTTGATGAATGAAGTACTGATTTACGTCCAGTCAAATCTGAGACATTACAATGCAATGAATAACTGTTGCTACTTTGAAATATCAGAAACTGAGATTTTTTTTTTTCTTCTCATTGTGGAAGTTGTTTCTGAATGAGGAGCTAAAGACCTTTCAGCTTTGCCTTAAAGGATGAAGCCCCACCCTTGGGCTCAGAGACTCCTAAGAAAGGAATTGAATTAGCCAACAAAAGATGGATCAATTTTAAAAGGAATCTTCTCATAGAATGTTCCCAAGTTGGAACTGATTAGTTGATTACTTCAGTAAGATATTTGAGAACATTAATACAGGGAACACTCTGGCTACAAACGGTGCTTTAGGGATTTAAATATTGATTCTGCCTTCAAGGAGACTACAGTCTAGTAGAAGTTGTATGGCATATACGTAAAGAACTTTAAAATCAGATAGAAAGTAAAATTTATGAGCTGAGTAGAAAGGTAATAAATCCAATGTCATTGGCAATGTTCAAGGTGAGGCTGCACGACTATTTGAGGTGATGTAAGAGAGATTTATATATCAGGTAGGAAGTAAAACATGGCATGACCTTCAAGATTTGTTCTTTCTAACACATGTTTTGTGGTTTTATTAAGACTATCACTATAGTAAGAATTTTTTTTCAAAGTTCTGACTTTCTGTTCCACTAACATCTCATTTAGCTGTTGTCTTTTCCTGCAGAAATGTATCTCTATTACATACCATCATTTTTGAACACGAGTTCTTAGAACAATCTTAATTAATTTACTTAAGACATGTCTGAGAATTCAATTAGTTAGAAAAAGCCAATAGAGTGTATTTAAAACTATTTCTTAAAGGCAGATACAAACATTTTTTCAATAAAGTCATAATGGATATTTATTTTAAAGGAACACTTAATTATTTCATATAATACAAACCAGAAAAATGGGACTAATATAAACAACTTACGTACATCTATAATTTCCATTCACTCTTCATATTGTTTTAGTTTTAAGATTAATTGTTCAGAATCTTATTTCACAGTCACTCAACTTTTATTGACTTCAATATTGAGGGACTTGGTACAAGTTATAAAGTCTTATGTGGCATGATATATAATTAAAATACTTTGTCTCATAACTTATATTAATGGGTACATGTCAGAGAATGCATATTCGTGTCTGCAAAGAATGTAAACCCACATTAATGAATTGACGGTGGAAAATCCTATCAGGGCCATTAACCACTCTGCCCTTGCCTTATACAGCAAAGCACTGGCAGCTTCAGGCAGAGGTTGATAGCCGGAGCACTCTAAGCTCAGCTCACTTTACTCCGTTCCAGCGTGAACTTCTGTTAACAGTAAACTCAAATTCAACTAGCCTACTGGGTAAATTTTTCAAGGTGAAAAGCCACTGGATTAGATTAAAATAAAATTTTAAAATGCATCAGTAGAAACATCTTTTGCTTGAACTACTACTGGCAACTTTGATTAGCACTTTGAATCTAAATTTTAGTCCTAAAATTTTTCTTATTCACCAGTGCCTCAGTTCGCCCATTTTATGAGCTTTCAAAGTAAAAGTAATTTTAAATCTAAATTATTATGGTAAGGGAACCTGTCAGTATACAGGCTCATACATCAGCTCAACAGAACCGTACTTGGTATGGTCTAACCATTTTTAGAATATTGAGTTGTAAATAAATAAGTAGTGGATCTGGTCCGTTGTTTACAGGTTAAGATACTTTGTTAGGATGCGCAAGAGGATAAGGTTCTCACGTCTGATTTAGCTACCCAAACTGACAAGAGGCTGCTATGTAAACCAGAAAGCAAATATATCCACATACAAGGAAAAAATTCACTTCAGAGGAGACGAGATACCCTACTGCCCGTAGTTATGGCCTCTTCCCCAGGCCAGATCAATATTGTTCCTGTTACTTAGTGAGCATCACATTTGATTAAGGATGGCTAGTTAAATGAGATTTATGGCCACTGTTTTCAAACTAGAAAATGACAATGCATCTACCCTGTTTCCCTGAAAATAAGACATCCTCCAAAAATAAGACCTACTTACAAGAAAGATAAATGTCCCCTGAAAATAAGACCTAGCGCATCTTTGGGAGCACACCTTAAAATAAGACACTGTCTTATTTTCAGGGAAACAGGCTAGTTGTACAGTAACAATACCCCTGAGCCCACTGGTCTGGGTACATTTTTCCCCTAGACAGTGCTAGAGACTCACTCTGACAAATTCCTGCTCTTTGGACTCTCCATTTATAAACATCATATAGATTATTATCTTTAATACAGTGTTTTATCAAAGGACGATAGAATACAAGATAGAGGCTTGGGTCTAGGCAGAGGTCATTTATTCAAATGCTGCAGCTGCAGGAGCCAGCTGGTCACATAAATAAGTGGAGTAGACTAGATGCTGGTCTATGCAAGAGCCAGAAAAACAACTAAAGTTATTGTACATTTCCTAAACAATGATACAAGTAGGTAACATAGCACAAACAGGCATGTATGACATTAGAGATACTTAAAATTTAACATAAAAATAACATTGAAAAAATAGAAATATTTCATTACTAAGGTTTGCTTTTGTAATTTGTTACTTCTTGACACTGTAATCTAATATAGGATATCTCTATCAGGCCACAAATTTTTCACAAAAACCACAAATTTTTCAACTTAGAGAACTAGTTTGATTTACTTGGCTTCATGTGCAACACCAGAGTTCACAAACATTAGTGCTACTTAACTTGTATAGATTCTTATTTTTTTTGCAGTTTCTGGCCAGGGCTGGGTTTGAATCTGCCACCTCTGGCATATGGGGTCGGTGCCCTATTCCTTTGAGCCACAGGCGCCGCCCTTGTATAGACTCTCTTTTTTTTTTTAGATTTTTTTTTTTTTAATGGTTTGTATTTTTTTTCTTTTTTTATTGTTGGGGATTCATTGAGGGTACAATAAGCCAGGTTACTCTGATTGCAATTGTTAGCTAAAGTCCCTCTTGCAATCATGTCTTGCCCCCATAAAGTGTGACACACACCAAGGCCCCCCCCCGTCCCTCTTTCTGCTTCCCCCCCATAACCTTAATTGTCATTAATTGTCCTCAAATCAAAATTGAGTACATAGGATTCGTGCTTCTCCATTCTTGTGATGCTTTACTAAGAATAATGTCTTCCACTTCCATCCAGGTTAATACGAAGGATGTAAAGTCTCCATTTTTTTTTAATGGCTGAATAGTATTCCATGGTATACATATACCACAGCTTGTTAATCCATTCCTGGGTTGCTGGGCATTTAGTCTGTTTCCACATTTTGGTGATTGTAAATTGAGCTGCAATAAACAGTCTAGTACAAGTGTCCTTATGATAAAAGGATTTTTTTCCTTCTGGGTAGATGCCCAGTAATGGGATTGCAGGATCAAATGGGAGGTCTAGCTTGAGTGCTTTGAGGTTTCTCCATTAAACAATGGCTCTTATTTAGAGATGTGCATTCAGTTCTGGCCCTCCAACATCATTATATTTAGTTTTCAGTCACCCATTGTGTTGCAGTTAAGCATTTTCAATTTGTAGCTCTTTGTTCATATGATCAATATCTAACTAGAAAAGTTTAGGCAACGTTAGTATATTTTCACAACTTTTTATTTGGGGGGGCAGGGTCTCCTCTGTCACCCAGGCTGGACTGCAGTCTACAGTAATAGTTCACTGTAACACTGTAACCTCAAACTCCCACACTCAAGGGGTCCTCCTGCCTCAGCTTCCCGAAGTGCTGGGATAACGGCTGTGAGCCACCATGCTCAGTTATTTTCATAAAGTTTAAAATCAGAGAACCTTTTTGGAATTCCATTTTCAACTTTACAGTTTTGGTAATGTAGTTCAGGCTATGACTTTCATTTCAGGAAAATGAATTGCAATATAGGCTAATGGGCCAGATTATTCCTTGCCAGTTAGTTCTTCAAAGGCACAATTTCACCTAAAATGAGCAAGTTGAATCATTTGTGTAGCTTTTGTGAATGCCTTTGCAGGGAAATATTCAAAGTCTATGGGATCTAATATCAACCAAAAAGACCAAGAATTTGATTCACTCTTCATTGTCAGGGATTTAGTAGAGATTTTCTCTTGAAGACATAAATAGGAATAGCTCTCAGGATTCAGCCACAGAAGTTCACTTACTGTTCTACAACAGGCCACCATGCATCTAACTCGTAAAAAGAAGCCGTGGGATATCTAGATTTTATCCTGTTCGCATTGTCAATTACTACATATTCAAGGCATACTACGTTTTATATTTTTTTGCACAAAGCAATTCCTGGCAAATGATGTAATTAGGTGACTGAATTCTATGTCTTTTGGAAAATGTACCCTTCTCAATTTGTTTTCACATTAACACTGTCCATTGAAGGAGGTGAGTCACGCTGACTAATTTCAACTAAATACTTCGCATTTTACAAAATGTTCTTACCAACAAAGATAAGTCATTTGCTGGGAGCCAATCAGCACCTCTCATCTTCTGGCACAGAACAATTCTTGTCAGTATCATAAATTAAATACAACTAACTAGGTAATATTTATGTCTGTGCTCTCACCATTTGCAGTAGAAATGCTGCAACCAATTTAACTGTTTTTATAGAACTTTTCAGTAAGTGCTCAGATATAAATAACGTCAATATACTGCTCAACAGTATTTCCAGTAAGACTTAAATTTACAAATGCTCATCTCAGTGTAGAACACACAATTTCTGTAATGCTCTTTTATAAATCTGTCATCTGTAAAAGCTTTTGATGTCTGGGCAATATTTTCACTTAATATATAACTTCATTTATAGTAGCATTAGATATTTTATTTGTGTTTAAAAACAATTGCTTGGGGGAAATTTCAGTCATTTTTTCAGTGTAAAGTCTTCACCTCTCATCTTCTTCATATGCCAGTCACATCTTCATCATGGCCTCTAACACTGTGATACTTTTAACACAGTCATCTTTTATTTATGTACTACATATGGAGGAATATTCCTCACTTCATCAGAGGAAATGGATTTCTTCCATTGTGCCTGAAGCAAGCTTCTTATTTCCACATTCAGTGGAGATAATGAGTATACAGAAGCAATTCTCCATTCTAGGAGACACACGTACAACTGTAACCAGCCTCACTGTTAGAAACGACAGGGAGTGATGGTGCTTGTAGCTAATGAGTGAGGAAATGTACATCTAAGGGAAGAGTTGCTGGTGCTCCATATAAAAGAGATGGCTGATTGTTTCCATGTAGAGATGTAGTTACACTCTTGTTAGAATTGACATTCATAAGAAAAATGGTTGGTTCAACTACCACTATAAGTTAATAGTTCAGGCAGAATAGGCCAGCAAGCTAGATTAGCCTCACAGAGAATCAGTAGCAATCACTGTATTTGAGTGTTCCAGATTTTCATACAATTTTACTTTTCTGAAACTATACAATCATCTTGAATGGAATGCTATATATTCCCCAATACCTCAAAGATCTGTGCAAATTTTTATTGATGGTATAGTGTAAGTCTCTAATTTTTGTTATCCCAGTAGGTTTTCTGTAGTGGTAGAGATATAAGTTGCACAGCCCTGCATCCACTATCATAGGGATGATGTCACCTGGATGCAGCCTAGAAGCAGATCTGTGATCTAAGGACGAGCACCTGACCCAAGCCAGGCTAGTCAGAATCCTCCTCAGGTTTTTGTTAAACAATTAAGAGATACTCTCTTCTCTTGAGGGTTGCTGCTTGAAAATACAATGAATTCTGGAATTGTTTATGGTCATATTTGCCAACACACAGGAAGAATCTACCCCAAAATGATGCCAACATGGAGGACGATAGCAGAGTTAAAAACCAGAGGAAAAGAGAATAATTGGTCATAGTATCATTAGAACTGCAGAATCCAGTCATTTCTAAAGCCAGATTTTTCCTTGGTGTCCTAGTTACATAAACCAATATATTTTCTCTTTGGCTTAGTCTGGTTAGGGTAACTTTCTGTAGCATGCAAATAGTCCTGACTATCTGACTAGTATAGATAACTAATATTACCTATCATGTTGGTCTTGTTTGATAAGATATATGTTCCCATATAACGCTGAATTGTCTTCCATTGTAATTTACTAGATTCAATTGTAATTTTTGTTTATTTTTCTTTTCTTTCTTTTTTTTTTTTTTTTGAGACAGCGTCTCTCTCTGTCACCTGGGCTAAAGTGCCATGTCATCAGTAACCTCAAAGTCCTGGGTTCAAGCGATACTCCTACCTCAGCCTCCCAAGTAGCTGGGACTACACGTTCCTGCCACAATACTCAGCTAATTTTTCTACATTTAGTAGAGACACAGTGTCTTGCTCAGGATGGTCTCAAACTCTTGAGGTCAAGGAAGCCTCCAGCTTTGGCCTCTCAGAGTACTAGGATTACAGGTGTGAGCCACCATACCTGACCTATTGTAATTTCTTATAACATCAGTTTTACCTACTAGATTTGGAAAACTTTCTCTGTAAAGGAGCAGATAGTAAATATTTTGGATTTCATGGGCCAGATGTATTCTCTTATAACTAACTCAACCCTGCCATTATAACACAAAATCAGCCATAGAGAATGTGTAAACAAAAAACGTGTGGCCATGTTATAATAAAATTTTATTAATGGCATTAAAATAGGAATTTTGTATAATTTTCATATGTCATGAAATATTACTCTTCTTTTGATTTTTTTTAACCACTTAAAAATCATTCTTAGCTTGTGAGCCATATTTGGTCTGTGTGCTGCAGTTTGCTAAACCCATGGTAGATTATATTATCCATGAGGAGAAGGAGTGAGTCTCATGTGTCATTGTGTCCTCAGCACCAAAGGAAAATGCTGTGCATATCACAGATTATCACTAGTGAACTATTATTGAATAGATAAATGAATGCTTGAAATAATCAAGATCATAGAAAAGTCAGTTTTCACAAAAAAGTCTCACCAAGCATTTTTGAAATTTAGTAGAAATTATTACAGTTCTTTTTAAAAAATATATTTTTTTATTAAATCATAGCTGTGTACATTAATGCAATCATGGGGTACAATGTGCTGGTTTTATATACAATCTGAAATATCTTCATCAAACTGGTTAACATAGCTTTCACCACATCCTCTTAATTATTGTGTTAAGACATTTATTACAGTTTTAAGGAACCTGAGCAGGTGTGAAATTACTCCCTCTTTCTCTGCCCCCTCCTTTGTTCCTCTCTCATCTCTTTACAACCTCCCTCCTGAAATGTGCAGGAAAACCCAACCATTTGTCTCTCTGTTGACGTAGATCACTTTTCTCTCTTTACAACTTCTACTCACAAACTTGCATCCTGAAACCAATCAAGGTACAGTGGTGGTCCCTCTTATCCGCAGGTTCACTTTCTGTAGGTTAAGTTACCTGTGGTCAACCACAGTCTGAAAATATAAATGGAAAATTCCGGAGATACACAATTCCTAAATTTTGAATTGTGTGCCATTCTGAGTAGCATGATGAAATCTAGCACTGCTCCTCTCTGTCCCAATGGGGATATGAATCATAGCTTTGTCCAGCATATCTACACTGTAAATGCTACCCACCCGAAAGTCACTTGGTAGCTATCTGGGTGCTGATAGGTTAGTGTTCAATTAACCTTTATTTTACTTAATAGTGGTCACAGAGCACAAGAGTGCTGGCTTATAAATCAAAGTTCATCATAGGTATATATGTATAGGGGAAAACATTATATGTAAAACTCAGTACTTTTGGAGATTTCAGGCATTCACTGGGGGGTCTTAGAATGTATCCCTACAGATGAGGGGGGACTACTGCCTTCAAAAGCACTGAAAGTTCTACCCTACAAGTTGGGTGGCCAATCATCAGATTTATTATTGACATTCTCAATGGGTAGTCTCTGGCAACTCACTTAACTACTCATTTTTTTTCACACATAAAATGGAGACAATATTACCTATTGACCCAACTTCACATTTTTTAAAGTATCATATGAAATACTAAAAATGTAGAGCACATGAGGTTTTTAAATTCCTAAAAAAATTTAACATATTATTAATGAAGCTTTTAGTAGTTTTTATAATGATCAATGAGTGTAAGGAATTAGCCTGATTAACAAAATAGTCCCAATTTTGCTTTAAAAGAGTAGTCACAGTAATGAAATTTTTCATCTTATAATAAAAATAAACTAGTTCAAAGGCTTTCGGGGGGGTGGGGTGGAAAAAGAAATCAACTACAGCCAGGATAATTTTCTTACTGTATTTTTCTTAGTTGATATTCTCATAATCAACTAATATCTAACTACTAATTCATGAAAATGAAAAATAATGACATCTAAATTGTCATTATGTAAAGAAAAAGAATGTAGTAACATTAAAATAAAAAAATATGAAAATTTACACTTTTTGGGTGTTTTCCTCTAGAAAAACAGAGAGAATTTTGAACATCTCTTAAAATGACATTTTATCCTAATGATCTTTCACTCTTTCATTAACCTAGAGGACAATCTTAGACTTTTAGTTAAAGTACCAAATAAGTAAAACAGCAATGAATCATCAATACATAATACGCCGATCTTAAATAATAGCATTCTAAAATTTTTAAATCTTTTATATAACAATGAACAGGCCTCTTTCCCCAAAATCAATGTGCTCTTCAATGTGTTGCTTAAATACTATTGCTAAGCTTTTTTTCTATTTTATTTTTCTTTAAAAGGATTCTTGTGTCATATAATCTATTGGCTTCTCTTTCCTTACCTTAGTTTCTGTCCTACCTGCATAAAACCAAAAATCTACACAGAAATGTATTTTAAATACATTCTCTGGCAGGAATCCTAGACTGGACCTGTGTAGTTTCTGCCATAACTACTGAGGAATCCAATTTGGAAATAAACAGTACAAAGTAAAGATGGGCCAACAGCTTCCGACTGATCAGATGAAAAATATTTTCCCCAAGGAGCTTTACAACAATAGAACTGCTACAAGTACTTCCCAGTCTTAGCTGAGTGTTGGAATTAATTGGAGATATTTAAAGTTTTGGCATCAGTTTTTGTTTGCTTTTTTAATTTTCTTGTTTAGTTTTGTTTTTTGTCAAACATTTAGACAAAGATGCTTGAAGAGGAAATAAAACATGCCAGGATACACATCATTAGATTGCTTCTATTAACTAAACCAGGAATAGATAGGAGCTTCCTCGGTTTGATAAAGGGCATTATACAACAAGATACAGCTGACATCATACTTATATGGTGAAACAGTAAATCCTTTTCTCCTATCATTGTAAAAAGGGTAAGCATTTTGCTCTCACCATTTGTATTCAAAAGTAAATAAACTGGAAGTTTCTGCTAGTGCATTAAGGCAAGAAAAAGAAACAAAAGATATCTAAATTGGGAAAGAAGTTATAAATTTATCATTATGATATCAGTGAGTGTAAAAATTCCTCTGTAGTCTTCATAAATCTAATATAATTAATAAGTAAATTTAGCAAGATCACAAGATACACATCAATACAGTATTAAAAATGAATTGTATTTTTATATAACAGCCATGAACAATTATAAAATAAAATTTTACATGATACTAAGTAAAAAGGGATCAAAAAATCAAGTACTTTGGAAAATATCTTACAAATACCCAACAAAATATATATAAAAATTGAACTCTGAAAGGTTTGAATTGTTACTGAGACAAACTACAGAACTCTTAAATATGTGCCAAGATAAATTATGTTCATGGATTAGAATTCAGTATTCCCGGATATCAGTTTTCTCCAACTTAGTCTATATACTCAATGAAAAATCATAACTATTAAAATACCAGCAGGGATTTAAAGCATCACAAGAATGGAGAAGCAAGAATCATAGGTACTTAATTCTGATATGACGACAACTGATGACATAGTACATGAGGGGTGGGGAAGGAGGTGCAGGGAGAAGCAAGGAGGGAGGGGTGGGGGATCACAGGGTGTGACACTCCTCTTGGGGATGGGACACAATTATAAGAAGGACTTTACCTAACAAATGAAATCATGGTAACCTGGTTCTTTATACACTCAATGAATCTCCAACAATAATAAAAAAAAAATACCAGTAGGCTTTTGGGAAGAAATACATACACTTAACCTAAAATTTATATGTAAATGCAAAGGATCCAGAATAGCCAAAACAATTTTTGCAAAACAAGCAGAGTTGGTAGAACTGGATTCCCTGATTTCAAGACTTACTATTTAAACATACAGTAATCAAGACACTGGGGGTATTTAAGTAAAGATAAACATATGGATCAATGGAACAAAACAGAAAGGCAGAGACAGACTTACTTATAGATGATCGATTGATTTTTGACCAAAGCTATCAAATGGGGGAAAGGAAAGTCATTTTTAAATAAATATTATTCAAAATACTAGATATCCATATAAAACACGAGCCACTTTCTCACTACATATGCAAAAATTAAGTATATATAGATTGTACACCTAGACGCAAAACTCAGAACCTGAAAACTTTTAAAAAGAAAATAGGAGAACATCTTAGCAACTTTCAGGTAGATAAGAGTTTTTTTGCACAGGGCACAAAAAGTACCAATCATAAAGAAAAAAGATGGATCAAGTGTTTTCATCAAAACTAGATATACAAACACTTACCATAGTTTTATAATTGCCTACAGTATTCAGTTTAATAACATGCTTTATAAGTTTACAGTCTTGTTGAGTAGAATATACCATATAGGTTTGTGTTAAGTGCACTCTGCCATATTTGTGCAACAATGAAATCTCAGAACATATCCCTGTCATTAAGTGACATAGGACTGTATTTGTTGACTTAATAAGTGAATACATGGGATTAAAACAAAAATAGTCTCTGTCCTCAAGGAGACTGAAGAAAACAAAAAGGCTAAAGACTGATTATAACCAAACACAAATGATGTGCTATAACTTTTATGCAGATAATATGTACGAGTTAAAAGGGAATTAAAGGATTGATTAACGTTGTCTACAGTTGAGAGGGACATTAAGAAGGTTTTTGTAAAGAGAATGACACCTGAATCAAACCCTGAAGAACAGATACGCAGAGTGCTTGGAATATACATAATCCTAAGTGCTGGTTACTCTTCCTTCTTGTGGTAACAGTCCTCCCATTTTCTCTTGGAGAAATATGTTTCCCCTTTCTTAGAGCATGAAATTTGCTCTGAGAAATAAGCTAATCTTATTGCTGGCTCCCCTGGCCAGTCAGAATCACAGAGATTGGTTCAGGTATTGGCAGCTAGTCTAAGGCAGGTCAACGAAAGCCATTTCAGATACTTGCTAGAACTACTGGGAAAAGCTGTCTTTCCATGGGATAGTTAAATTGATACAAGAAAAGACTGGAGCTGCCAGTAGCCATCTTTGCCAAGCCAGAGAAACTAGGAGAACAAGCCTAGGAGTGGAGGGAGAGATCATTTGGTGACTTTGTGTCCTTTGATGTAGCAGTGCCTTAAGTCAAGATGCATTCTAGGACTTACTAGTTAAGTGGGATGGTACAATTCATTTTTGGTTTTTAAAACTAGTTTGAGTTGAATATTTGATCGTTTGCAAGTAAAAGTGTCCTACCTTATTCAGAGCTCAATATGTATCCATTAAAATGGATAAAATATTAACAGGCAGAAAATACAAGTTGGAATTCCAGGTCAAAGGAATAAACAGCACAAGCAGAGGAAGAAACTAAGTCTTATACACATTAATTGAACATTTCTCAAAAATGGAGGAGAGTGTATATATTTATTCTCTCAGCAGACTATAGATGTAAGATTTCTGATGGTTCTTAAAGCACCTGTCGGAAGGCTCCTTCTTTGTCTCTTATTGTCAAATGTCAGAATCACAGTAAATTGTAAAGGAATGGCTTCTGCAGTTTTGGTCAGAGATGGCTATGCATTTTCTTCAAAAATAATTCAAGGCAACACTACAAGACTCATTTATTATATCTATAAAGCTATCGGAGTTTATCCTTAAACTAACCATTTTAATGTCATTCTTCTTAATTATTAGAAAATAGTTCCTATTACTTACTATTCTAACTATTAGAAAATAGTTCCTATTCTTAATCTATAGCCAAAAGATTTGCACAATCTGTCCCATGTTCAAACAGCATGCATTTTAACTAGAACACTCCCAATTCATGATGATGTAATTTCATTACCTGTTCTGCATCATCAAATTGACATCTATTAAATTAGTTCTTCTCAATTTGTCTCACATAATTTCTACCTTATAATTTTTCTATACATAGAAAATTTCATTTCTGCTTCTAACATAATCCAAACATGGTCTGTTTTAGATAGTCTCATTTCTAGTACACACATCTTTAATAAAAATAAAAAAATTTTTTTGGTTGCTACAGAGGCCAAATATATGCCAAGATTTAAAAGACTAGAGCTGGCTACTGACACACCCATGGCAGTATTAGCAAAGGCTTTGATTTTTCTTATCCTTTCATACTATAAGGAAAACTGTCTTCATTTCTTGTTCTAACAAGTAAATGCTCCTTTGCCTAGCCCCATTACCACCTATCACCAATTACACCTAGTCCCCAGCTGAACCAGCCAGGCATTTTCTTCCTTTATCCTATGGACAGGGTAAGGAGACATTAAAGAAAAAACACACCACGGTTTACTGTTTTTCAAGCTTTCAGCATAGCTAATAATTCATTCAGTCATCTGTCCATTCATTTACATAACTATTCATTAACAACTAACACAGAGCTGGGACCAGATCTAGGCCCTGGAGTAAAAATATGGGTAAGGCACATACTTCTGCCTCTAGAAGTCCAGTTTTCTGTTTGAAGGTTCTTCTCAAAAGAGATGATGGAGTTTTTCTTCAGCTTGTAGTTTTATCCAAATTATAGCTTTAAGAGTCAAATCATTCAACATGATTTTACACATAATTCTTCTAATCATAACTAAGTATTTGGCACTGGCCTTGCCCTCACAACAAAAACAAGAAAATGGGACAAATGTCCAAGACTACTGCTTTTAGGCACTGAGGACAATTAGTGTGAGGCAATGATCCCTAAGAGACAGAAGCCATGTGAGGTGAGCCAGGAGCCATTTTTGGCCCATTGCACACACGGGTGAAACAGGTGTTCTTCCAACCTGAGAAGGCAGAGACTTACATGTCAGGCAGCTTAAGCAGCTGGAATTTGTGAGTCAGGGTACAGAGAAGAATGACAAAGACTCTTTTGACTAAAACCTTAGTCAGGTTCCTGAGTCCTTTCTGATTAGGTCTAATTTTAGGTTCCCCTCTCAGTCCCTGTTGAATTCAGTTTGAGCAAGAATCCTACTGGATTAGATCAGTGAAAATCTCCTCACCCGTGATATCTGACACCCTCCATCTTTTATCACTCTGACCTGCCCCAGCAACGATCCCATTAAGCCAGTTTAGACAGAAATCCCCATGTCCTGGACATTTCCTTTCAAGATTTTCCATCTACTGACACCAGCCTATACCCTATTTCTTAGTTATAACGCCTGACTTCTCCTTGTTTATTTAAACTTTTTTTTTTTTTTTTAATTGCAGTTTGGCCGGGGCTGGGTTCGAACCCACCACCCTCGGTATATGGGGCTGGCGCCCTACTCACTGAGCCACAGCTGCCACCCGACTTCTCCTTGTTGAAGTTGAGTCCAACCTCTCTCCTTGACTGCCTGACCCCATTGCAATGGTCCCTACACTTATGGCCATGGGGCTCCTTAAATAAAATCTGCCTTACTCTCTTTAAAAAGCATCACGAGTAATATTTTCTTTAACAAGAGATTGCTACACAAACAGGTGTGTCGACATGAGAGGGAGAAGGAGAGCAGAGGGTCCCTGCAGGTCCTTGACTAATGTCAAGGAGGCCTCACCCAAATCACAATTGCAGGATGAAGAGCTGAATTAAGATACCCGAGGTCATGCTGGGCTGGAAGACTCTGTAGTTTCTGCCAAGTAAGAGTGAAGAGGCTGAGCTGAACACAGCAGGCATTTAATTGAGACTCCCAGGAAGGTCACACTTAAGCATAGAGACCACACCCTAGAGTAAGGGCCCTGCCCTAAGACTAAATTCAGAAGGAAAACAGAAATGCCCTAACAAAGAATAAAACTGAGACTAATAGGATCAAAATAATTCACCAGTAATCTAAATGCTTGTCAGGACAAAACTAAATTCTCTTTAAAGGAAAATGTCATAATCCAAATTGGTTATAATGCCTCATCTTAATATCTGGCATGAAATCATAAACACTGGAGTATATACATACAATGAAATACTCACTGAGTCAGCTGCTGGTACATACAACGACATGGGTGGATCTCTCAGAGAGCATGTTGGGTTAAAGAAGCCAGATGCAAATGACAAACACTGTATAATTTACTTACATAAAGTTCAAGTATAGGTAAAACTAATCTACAGGGAAAAAAATCAAAGCAGTGGTTACCGGAGGCAGGTGCAATTGTGTAAGGACCGACTGCACAGAGGTAAGGGAACCTTCCAGAGAGAAGGAAATGATCTCTTCTTTGGTTTGGATGAGTGAACACCTCTGCCAAAGCTCATCAAACTGTCCACTTAAAATCTGTGCATTTTATTGTCTGTGATTTATATTCAATAATTGATTTAAATGTAAAAAAACAGAGGAAATTTTTACTTAAAAAACATGATATTATTGGAGTTGTCATAAGCTGGTTCATACTGGCTTGAGAGAGCCCATTGGTAAATTTCAGGGACTTTGTGATCCAATTGATAAATCATTGACAGTTTGAAATTGTCCATGGTAGAAATCTTCACAACATGTTACAAGTCATGACCCACCACACCCCCAAGTTGGCTTACTAGCACACCACTGAATTTACATTAAAACAAAGCTCCGCCTTTTGTGTCATGTTTAAAGTTTTTTGGTTTTTTTTTGAGACAAGAGTCTTATTCTGTCACCCTTCCTAGAGTGCTGTGGCATCACAGCTCACAGCAACCTCAAACTCTTGGACTTAAGTAATTCTCTTGCCTCAGCTTCCCAGGTAGCTGGGACTATCGGTGCCTGCCAAAATGTCTAGCTATTTTTAGAGATGGGGTCTCACTCTGGCTCAAGCTATTTTCAAACTTGTGAGCTCCGGCAATCCACCCTCTCTGGCCTCCCAGAGTGCTAGGACTACAGGTGTGAGCCCCCATGCCTGGCCCCCATGTTTAAAATTATTGTCAATAAACAAAGTCAACATTCCAAAAATAGTTTTATAAAGATTATTTATATTAATGAACATCATCAAAACCTCTTTCCCTTGCCCCCATTTTCTCTCTAGCATCCCTACTCCCAGGCCATGATTTCAACTCCTTTGGCTGTTTACTTTTGAATTTGCCTTCAGATCACGAAATAACATGTTCATGCTGCTACTTATTTTTTCCTTTTTGGCATTATCTACTGATTTCCTACTGTGGAAGATAAGAATTTAGTATTCTTTCCCACAAAACATCTGCCACCATCACAAACACAATTCTCATCCCCATCCTTCCAACAAAGTGTGATAACTTTTAGTTAGATTGTTATTTAGTGTTTACAATTATGATGATGAAAATATTCACAGCTGAGCTGTCTAGTATTATGATTACTTTTTATTTTCTCTGGAGTTAATGATGTTATTTTTTTCTTTCATTTGCTTAGTTTGCTATGTACTTGTCACTGATTCATACCAAAACTCTATCCCAATTATTTAAAAGTCCTCTGTATACTTTGAACTTACCAGGTATTCTAGCAATTTCATCATCTTGGAGATACTTGTCTTGAGGCTACTCTAACTGGACTGGTTGCTCTCTGGGCCTGGTGCTCAGCTATAATCCTGGGATTTATCTGCCTCTTATCTAAGAGAGTCTCATCACCTCTCTTATGAATTGGTAAACTAATCATTGGATTGTCTATCCAAGTATTCATGTTGCGAAGACCAAACCTATTCTGTCTCCTGATCCTTTAGAGGTAACCTGTTTTTTCACTTTGGGAGTTTGTAAAATCTTAACTTTGTGCTTCATATCCTGAAATTTTGCGATGATGATAGTTGGTCTAATGCATTGATTCCACTAGGTCCTTAATGGACTCAGTTTCCTTTAATTCTTGAAAATTTTCTCTTCCATTTTTTTCTGCTTTCTCTTTCTAAATTTCTATTATTCAAACATTGAATAGAATAAACTGATTCTCTTATGTTTTTCCTCCCAATTTTCCTCCTTTTGTCATTTTACTCTAGTTTCTGGGAGATTGCCTCAACTTTCTCTTTTAACTCTTTTTTTAAACTTCTACTAACATACTTTAAGTTTCACTTTCATACATCCTATAATTGCCATTATGCTTGCATAAGTCTTTTCTTTTGAGCTTGTGAGATTCCTCAGAGAAGAATACTCTTAGAGGGATTGTTAAAACACCTATTTCTGGGACACATCTACAGAGTTTCTGATTCAGTCAGTATGTCTAGGATACTGCCCTAAAATTTGCATATCTATCAAGTTCCTAGATGATATTGATGCTGCTGGTCAAAGACTTTGAGAACACTGGCCTGGAGGATATAAATCTGAATGCCCAAAATAAGGCATGAGTTAGAGTAAAGGGTTGGAGATTACAACATTCGGGATGTAAATTTTTATTAAGTGCTCTATTTTCAGTAACTATACTTTATCCTCAAAAGTGCCTGGTGCCTTCTGTCCAGAGACCTTTTATTTTATATTCTCTAGAAAATAAACCTAAAATCTTGTAGTGGGGTTGGATGGGTGCTGTTCCCAGCTGGTGTGGAAAATAGGATCTGAGGATGTCAGTGTTCCTTAAATATATGTTTACAGCCAGTCCCTCCGTCTTCAGTCCCATCTTCAGTACCCCTTCCAGAGGTACTTAGCAGCCACTTCTCGTGTGTTTTGAGGATTCTGTAAGGGCAAATCTAGATGGTTTTCCTTTTGACCTCTGTCAGTTTGGGATCTACTTTTTCAAGTTTTGCTAAGTCATTCCCCACTCATCTCTCTGCTTCTTAGTTTTCAAAATGGTATTGTGATCAACGCCTCTATGTCATCTTCTCTTGCTCTTTAGTTCTTTAAGAAAGTATAATTTTACTATCATATTAGTAAAATTAGTAAAGTGAACTGTGGGGGAAGGAGCAGAGGTAAAGTGCTCTGCCATTCTTCAAGTGGAATTTAGAAGAGCTGGTAGTGTTCAGGAAACCACATCCTCAGACTCTGATTATATCTTAGAGTATAAAATAAACAGGATTTTCTTGAAATCAAATTGAACCATCCCCAGAAGTTCCTCTTGGCTGGCCGGTTCAGTTGTTTCAGGGTTGGCAAAAGATACCAATCATGTTTGCATAAGAAAATCTGTTTCACAATCTTAGGCTGCACCTTTCTACAACCCAGTATACCTAGCATGGGTCTGGGATGGAAGCCACATGAATGAAATTTAGATGACTCAAAGGAAGAGATCAAAGCATATGAACTAGTAAGTTCATTTAGTATGGGAAGAGCAGCACTAAAAACATTAGTATCAAGGTACTCTGTCTATCCTATGCCGGCTTTTGCCAAACACGTTCTGAGTGTTAGAATTATGCCACAGCTAATACACCATATTATAGAATTTTTACAGTAGCCCAACAAGAAGAGCATTGTTTTATCCTTTTATTACCAATTAGAAAGTGAAATCCACAAGAGTTAAGTAACTAGCCCAATGCAATACAAGAAAGGCAGAGGCAGAAGTGAACTGCAAGTTTGCCTCATGCTAAAGCCACCATGTTACCATTTTGAATAAGATGAGGTAAAACCAAGTAAATGTATTTATTTTGAATGCAAAACCCAAGCTGATTTTGTAAGCAACACAGTCTACTTGAATTTAAGCTTCTTAAGGATTTAGACCACATCTTATTTTTTGTTACCCAGATAGGACCTACCAGAATGAAACATCAAGAAATACATATTAGGGTGGCGCCTGTGGCTCAAGGAGTAGGGCGCCAGTCCCATATGCCAGAGGTGGCGGGTTCAAACCCAGCCCTGGCCAATAACCAAAAAAAAAAAAAAAAGAAATACATATTAAAGACTATAATATATTTAATAGCTTTGTGAATACTACACAAGAACAAGTTCATTCAAGATTAATACAGAGAGATACGGTAAGTCACTAGATGGATTTCTGCCAAGGGAATCAACACCACAGAAAACCCTTCAGGGACACAGAGACTTTGTTATATAACCTTACTTTGCAATGTCCTCTTTTAAAATAAAAACAGATTCTAAACATTTGAATAAACAAGGTGGTTTTCCCAAAGGATACTTTGAAGGTTCCTACTTTTGCTTTAGTTTATAGTGATCACTCTGAGGTTTTATATTCTTTAGGGGGACTTCCAAATAAAGATATTCCCCAAAAGGGGAGATTCCACTAGGGAGTAACCATAATGTTTTGAACCTGGATGGGCGGCACCTGTGGCTCAGTGAATAGGGTGCTGGCCCCATATACCGAGGGTGGAGGGTTTGAGCCCGGCCCCAGCCAAACTACAACAAAAAAATAGCTGGACATTGTGGCAGGTGCCTATAGTCCCAGCTGCTCAGGAGGCCGAGGCAGGAGAATCGCCTAAGCCCAAGAGCTGGAGGTTGCTGTGAGCCGTGTGACGTCATGGCACACTACAAAAAAAAAAAAAAAGCAAATGGAACACAGCTTTACTTACTACTCAAAAGTGGAAATAATCCAGTAAAGTAGATAAACACAGTAAATGTGAGCAAAAAGAGTAGAGGTGAAAAATAAGGGGAAATTTTTCACAGAAGTATCTTTGGGAGAAGTTAAGAAAGGAGAAATTTTAACAATTTGGAGGAGGAAATAAAGGCAGGAGATAAAAATGCTAACTTAAAACTCTCCATGAAATGTCGCACCTTTGTATAATAGAACAACAGAACCCTGTTTCCTGGAGGTGAGGAAATCACTCAACTATATTATATTTTTACCTTATTGCAGGTCAGGAGATGAGCCACAGAATCATAAAAAGTAAAATATTAGAACTGAATTTAGGACGGCAGCCTAACCTATTTTAAAGAACACAAACATTTCATTGATGCAGCAGAAACAGTAATGCCCCCTTCCAAAGATGTCTACATTCTAACCTTGAAACCTATAAATGTTTGGTTACATGGTGTAAAAAATTAAGGCTGCAGACAGAATTACTATTGCTAATCAATTGACACTAAGATGGGGAGATTATCATGGATTATCTACGTGGCTCAATAATCATAAGGGTCTGCATAAGTAGAAAGGGGGAGGAGTAGAAGATGAACAACCAAAGAGACGCACCGTGAGAAGACTCAGCCCCACAGGCAGGTTTTGAAAATGGCAGAAGGGGCCATTAGTCAAGGACACCTACACCTGCAGAAGCTGGAAGGGGCGAGAACCCAGATCTCCCCCCAGAGCTCCCAGGGGTGAGCAGCCCTGATGACACCTCTCTTGTAGCCCAGTGAGGCTCACATTATATTTCTGGCCTCTAGAAATGTAAGGTAACAAATGTGTGTTGTTTTAAGCCACTGAGTTTGTGGTAATTTGTCACAGCAGCAATAGAAAACAAATACAGCTGACTTTAGAAAAAAGTTTGTAAACTCATTGTTAGTCCTGGGTTACTCTTTAAAGCAAGCCAATAGACACTCATTTAACTAAGTGCGCAAGTAAAAATAAAATCACCACCGCATTTTTTCTTAGAACAAAAATCAACTCAGTTTTCCTCTATTTCAAATAAGTATGTTCTCAGTTAAATCTAATAATGAGGTTTTATGAAAACATAAATTAGAACTGAATTAAACAAGGTCATTAGCACATCATCACTATCGCAAAATACAGTGTTCTTTTAGCCAAATCTACTTCTTTCTACACTTGCAAAATAGAGTTAACCAAAGCACCCTTTCCTAAGAAGAACTTACTTACTGATCTAGGTATAAATTAATTCCTTCATTCTGTAAATATGGCAATCAGCTATTCCTTCTAGATACTTCTTCCTTTCCTTTTAAAATGTTTCCATACTACTGAGTATTCCTAATTTCCCTTTCAATATGATTAAGGTGCTATTGTTAATGAAAACTGGTTGTATTGAGTGCAATTTCAAGGTTTTGGGGGAAAATAATTAGAACAAGCATATGTGAAATACACAAAGTAGAAAACTAGAAAAAGAATGGATATTTCCAATCCAATTACTTCACATTGATGGGAAGGAGTAAGCAGCTGTCTCACTTGGGAAGATTGGAATTTAAACATCCCTGGCGCATAGCTAACTTTTCTTTGTATTTTTGAAATAAATAGTTTTTTGCTGTATTTCTAAACCAAGAGAAATCAGTCCTTAGTTATTCTATTCTGAATTGTGTATATGGCATTTATTAGGGAGTATTGAGTAGAGATAGTCCTGGGTTCAAATCTGCTTTGAAATTGGTAGTATGTTATCCTGGCTGGTGATTCAGCTTTGTAGCCTGATTTTTATTTTTTTGTTTGTTTGTTTGTTTGTTTTTTGGTTATAAAGGTTATAAACAGTAATCAATTTCTATGTTTTAAATTAATGGTGAGCATCAGAGATGATTTATATGAAATATCCAGCATGAGACGTCAAGGACACCTAACACCAAGTACGTATGTATGTGTACATACATGGTGTTTACAGGTCAGGAAACACACAGAACTTCTCAAGAATCATTGCCAAGGTTAACTGATGCCCTATAGAAAAATAAAACAAAATGCAATAAAACTACACCTGCTTCCCATTTCATTGAAGAATAAATCTAGTATCTCTGAGTCTGAATTGTTCTGTCATTTTCCCAATTCCTTAACAGTCTTCAGGAAGAACTGTTCAGTTCCATAAGCACAAGAACTGTATCTTAGTCACCTTTGGTCTTATGTGACAATCAGCAAGATATCCCATTTAGTAGGTGCTCATTTTTCACTTTAGAATGTAGTTGAGCTATATCAAAACTGACTATACATGTGAAAAGATTATATTGACTTGGATGTTATAACTTAGAGTTAATAGAAGCACCAAGAATATGTTCCTACTGATAGAATTGAAAATAGTTTATTTGAGAAAGAGGAAAATCACTGAAAGTAAACCCATTTGTTGAAGAAATAAATTTTCTGAGTATATATGACATCATGTGTCAGGTATTGTTGTAGAAAGTGGTGATACAGCTGTGAACAAAAGACAAAAATCCCTGCCCTCATTACACTTACATTCTGGTCTGAAATGCAGTTCAATTCATAATTGCCAAGTCATTGAAGAATCTCAAGTGCCCATCGACCCATGAATGGATTAAAAAATTGTGGTATATGTATACCATGGAATACTATGCAGCCTTAAAAAACATTTCAGTTAATGTTTTTTGATAGACAGCAAATATGACAAAATTGATAAATAAGTAAAATGCATAATTGTTAAGAAGAAAAACAAAGCAGAAAAGGAAGACAGGAAGTATCAAGGGACAACACTAGGGTGACAGTTCATACCAAACTTTGAGAAAAGTTTCCAGATTCTGCACATATTTTTAAGATAGAAACAACAGGATTTGTTGATGGGCTGCATACATGAAATGGTGTCATATATTCAAGTACCAGGATATTTTCAGAATAAATAGTCACAGTTCCATCCATGTAAACATAAAAGAGGTAAAGTCTCCATGTTTTTTAAGGCTCCATAGTATTCCATGGTGTACATATACCACAATTTATTAATCCATTCATGGGTCGATGGGCACTTGGGCTTCTTCCATGACATGGCAATTATGAATTGAACTGCAAGGAATAATCTGGTGCAAATATCTTTGTTGCAAAGTGATTTCTGGTCTTTTGGATATACCCTTAGTAAAGGAATTGCAGGATCAAACAGAGGTCTATTTTTCATATTCTCATAAGTATCTCAAGAATGGAAGAAAAGGTATCCAATGTACTCAGTACTTTTATGAAACCAATTTATATTTACTCACACTTTCTTATGTAAGACAAATCACAACGATAGCCCAGGATGAAGAGGAGAAATGGAGTGGGAAGGGAGGAGAGGGGGAGGTTTGATAGAGGGAGGGTATTGCAAGGGTACAAGTCAAATTATCAAGTATAGAACATAGATGTCCTAACAAAATAATCAAGTAAATGAGGCGAAAGCTATATTGATTAGTTTGATGTTAGCACCCGAAATTGTATTTAAAAAAATCAACACATTGTACCCCACTTATGCATAAATGTATTCATGTGCATATGATTCAATAAAAAGAAAAAAATAGAGTCACAATTTCTATTCATCAACAGAATTTCTCTAGAAAATAATTTAGCCACTTAACTCATGAAAAATGCTACTTCTGTAGATATTAAATGATAAAGAGAGGGGAATTTTTAAGTAGTTTTAAAGAAAACAAATACCTGGTGATAAAGTTTCTTGGCAGTTAAATTATTGAAGATCCAGGTAGAGTGACTTGACTTTATTTGATGGAACCACAACTCATGAATGAATCTTTGAAAAGATTAATAGTGAAAAACGTAAAACAATTCCTCGTTTTTGTTTTATCTCCTTGTTCACTGTGGTACCAGAGATATCCAGCAGATGGCACTCATATATCTTTCGAAATACGGTGTAGAATTGACAGGATTGCTTACACTTTGTATTTCAGTCCAGAAAGACTGAACAAATCACAGATGCAAACACATTTCAAAATTTTCTAATACCATGGAGAAATGATGCTTTTAAGGTACTCTAATGTACATTCATAGCTTGCAAGTAACTAACAATTTTCACGTCCTATTCTAGCAGCTGGTGGAAAATAAGCATTTATAACTGTTATCTGCCAATCAACAGCTTGATAACAGAAAGCTGTAAGTAACCACTAACAGACTCAAAAACTTTTCCACGATGAGAAGTGGGATTTTTATTTTCTTCCAGTTTATTTCCAATGTTTTTATTGATTGTTCTAAATAGACAGGTCCTGAAATTAGCAAACTTATTATCACTACCATAGATCAGCTAAGTAAACAGACTCAGAAAGAATAAGAAAATGACATGATAGGGTAATTCAACTAAGAAAGATAATGAACAATAAATTAATCCAGTTTCTGTAGCTAGAAAATCAATAATTTATACTTAAATCCTTATAAATTATATTTATATAATTTATATTATACACATTAATTCAAACCAGTTTTTTAAAATTTCTGATTAATATGAGGATACATATACTTACGCCACATTTGTAAGTCAAAGTCTAAGTTGTAGCAATGTCCCTCACACAGGAAGTATGTCATACACTTACACATCATTTTCACTGGAAAAGAACCCGTCACCTACCCCCACCCCTTCTTGGATTCAATTGAGTTTTTCTCTCATGTAAATAGGTTGTTAATCTATTAAGTTTGAAGTTGGTTTCAAGTACATGTGATGCCCATTTTCCATTCTTGTGATACTTTACTCAGGAGAGTGTTCTCCAAATCTATCCAAATAGTAAAAAAGGATACCATCTTTTTTATTGCTGAACAGTATTTATTTCATGGTATACATATGCAGAGTTTATTAATAATTCATTGTTGAGTTATTGGCGCTTGGGATTTGTCCACATCTTTGCAGTTGTAAATTGGAAACATTTGAGTTCATATTTGCTTACAGTAAATGACTTTTTTGGGGTGGGGGGAAGGTCCACTTTTAGTTCTTTGACTACTTGCCATACTTCTTTCCCAGGGCTTTACTACTTTGCACTCACACTGATAGCACAGGAGTGTTCTCTTCTCTCTGCATCTATGCCACTATCTGTCATTTTGCGACCTTGAGATGTTTGAGCCATTCTCACTGGGGTAAGGTGATATCTGAAAGTGGTCTTGATTTGCATTTCTCTAATAGAGATGATGAGCAATTTTTTAATGAGTTTGTTGGCCATTCATCTGTCCTCATGAGAGAAGATTATGTTCATGTCTCTTACCCAGATTGTAATGGGGTTGTTTCCATTTTTCTGTTTTTTGCTTGAGTTCTTCGTAGATTCTAGTTATTAGAGCTTTGTCACATTTGTAGCATGCAAATATTTTCTCTTACTCTGAGGGTTGTCTTTGTGCTTTGTTAATCTTAGCTGTGTCCTTAGCTGTGGAGAAACTTTTTAACTTGATTAGGTCCCATTTATTTATTTTTGTTATTGCTGTGGCTGCCTTTGGGGTCTTTGTAAATTCTTTCCTAAGACTGATGTCACTAAGAATCTTTCCTGCACTTTCTTCCAGACATTTTATTGTTTCATGTCTTAATTTAAATCTTTATCCATTGTGAGTTAATTTTTATAAATGGTAAGAGGTGGGGGTCCAGTATCAGCCTTTTATATGTGGCTAACCAGTTCTCCTAGCACCATTTATTAAATAGGGATTCTTTTTCCCCACTGTATACCATTGTTTGCTTTATCAAAGATCAGAAGGTAATATGGGACTGGTTTTACCTCTAGGTTCTCTGTCCTCTTCCACAGATTGATGTCTCTGTTTTTCTGTTTTTTTTTTTTCAAATTTATTTATTTATTGTTAAATCATAGCTGTGTACATTTGTGCAATCAAGGGGTACAATGTGCTGGTTTCATATACAATCTGAAATATTCTCATCAAACTATTCAATGTAGCCTTCACGGCATTTTCTTAGCTATTGTATGTAGACATTTGTATTCTGCATTTAGTAGGTTTTGCTTGTACCCATTCTAAGATGCACCATAGGTGTGGCCCCACCCATTATACTCCCTCTACCCTGACTCCACCCCTCCCCTCCCCTCCCTTGGTCCTTTCCCCATATTCTGGTACTATAGTTGGGTTATAACCTTCATATGAAAGCTATAAATTGGCTTCATAGTAGGGCTGAGTACACTGGATACTTTTTCTTCCATTCTTGAGATACGTTGCTAAGAAGAATATGTTCCAGCTCCATCCATGTAAGCACGAAAGAGGTAAAGTCTCGATCTTTCTTTAAGGTTGCATAATATTCCATGGTATACATGTACCACAATTTGCTAGTCCATTCGTGGGTGGATGGGCACTTGGGCTTCTTCCATGACTTAGCAATTATGAATTGGGCTGCAATTATGAATAAACATTCTGGTACAGATGTCTTTGTTATATTGTGATTTTTGGTCTTCTGGGTATATACCTAGTAAAGGAGTTATAGGATCGAATGGCAGGTCTATTTTTAGATCTCTAAGCATTCTCCAAACATCCTTCCAAAAGGAACGTATTAGTGTGCATTCCCACCAGCAGTGTACAAGTGTGCCCTTTTCTCCACATCCACGTCAACATCTCTGGTTTGGGGATTTTGTTATGTGGGCTAGTCTTCCTGGGGTTAGGTGATATCTCAGAGTAATTTTGATTTGCATTTCTCTGATGATTAAGGATGATGAGCTTTTTTTCATGTGTCTGTAGATTGTGCATCTGTCTTCTTTACAGAAGTTTCTCTTCAAGTCCTTTGCCCACCCTGAGATGGGATCACTTGTTCTTTTCTTGCTAATACGTTTGAGTTCTCTGTGGATTCTGGTTATTAAACCTTTATTGGAGGTATAACCTGCAAATATTTTCTCCCATTTTGAGGGCTGTCTGCTTGCTTTACTTACTATGTTCTTGGCTGTGCAGAAGCTTTTTTGTTTGATCAGGTCCCAGTAATGTATTTTTGATACTGCTTCAATTGTCTGGGGAGTCTTCCTCATAAAATAATCACCCAGGTCGATTCCTTCAAGAGTTTTCCTTGCACTTTCTTCAAGTATTTTTAGAGTTTCATGTCTTAAGTTTAAATCTTTTATCCAGTGAGAGTCTATCTTAGTTAATGGTGAATGGTGTGGGTCCAGTTTCAGTCTTTTACAGATCGCCAGCCAGTTCACCCAGCACCATTTGTTAAATAGGGAATCTTTTCCCCACTGAATGTTTTTAATTGGCTTATCAAAGATCAAATAACGGTAAGTAGCTGGATTCATCTCTTGGTTCTCTATTCTGTTCCAGACATCTACTTCTCTGTTTTTGTGCCAGTACCATGCTATTTTGGTCACTATTGATTTATAGTACAGTCTCAGGTCTTGTAGCGTGATTCCTCCTGCTTTGTTTTTATTTCTGAGTAATGTTTTGGCTATTCAAGGTTTTTTCTGATTCCATATAAAACGAATGCATGTGCATTCAATCACAGACCTGCTTACTGCTTCGGAGGCTGGATGCTTCAGGAGTGTCTGTGGGGACTGGGAAAGGTGTGAGAGATTGAGGCCTCACTATGCCCCTGCTCTTGGCCTCCATCGCCTCAGCAGATCTGAGCATGAGTTAGCCAGAAGAGCTGCACAGAGACGGGTGATCGGCACCCTCCTGGACCTCCGGAAGAGCTGTACCCGACCCATGATCGGCACCCTCCCACCTCCGGAAGAGCTACACTGGGACCCATGATCAGAACCCTCCTGGACCTCCGGAAGAGCTGCACTGGGACCCACGATCACACCCTCCCGGACCTCTAGAAGAGCTGTGCCGGGACCCATGATCAGCACTCTCTGGAGGTTTTTTGGTTGATGCAGGGGGTCAAAGAAAATTATCTACTAAATTGCTATGACTTTTTGTATGGAATGAAAAATTGAATTCAACGGTATTTTTTTCTCCTATAACTAAGAGATAGTCATGCGTCATTTTATTGTGATAATAAATCAAGTAGATTGTTTTATTTCAGTTGTTAAATCTGTCACAAATTTCTGAAATAAACCATTGTTTGTCATATGTAAAAAAAAAAAAAAAAAAGAGCTGGTAAGAGCTGTGCCTGGACCCTCCTGGACCTCCAGAAGAGCTGCACCTTCCCAGACCCTGGTAAGCGCTGCACAGAGACCCGCTACCCCGCCCACTGTGCCTCCCCACGCCCTGACCAGGAACTCCTGGAGCCGCGGAACCCCACGTCCTCCCTCCTGTACACTCCCTGCATCAACACTGCCCGCTAGTCTGGCCAGGGACTCTGGTAGCCATGTGCCCTCTGGAGCCCTCCCTGCCTCTGTGCAGAGCCCTTCTCCTGGCCAGAGACTGCTAGAGCCTTGGACCCTCTGTGCCAAAGTCACTGGGCGCCAGGCACTCTCAGAACCATGTGCACAACTCCCTGCCCTGTTGCTGGATCCAGGAGTGTCACACTCTGGAGCTGCTCCCACAACCAGAACTCCCTGGCTGGGCAGCCCCAGACGAGCTACACAGGGTCACTGCCTACAAATATCCAGCAACAATAGAGTGATCCCCCTGGGTCTAATCTCGGAGAGACACCACCCCAACTCTGAGGACCGCCAGAGGCAACGGTGAAAAACACCATGACATGAAATCAAAGGAAATACTCTGGCAGTATGAATAATCAGAGTAGATCAACTCCCCCAAGGATCCATGGGACAGACACAGCACAAGATCCCATGCACAAACAAATAGCTGAGATGTCAGAAATCGAATTCAGAATCTGGATAGCAAAAGAATTCCAAGCAGGAACCCAAAAGATGTCTCAAAAATTAAACGAATTCGAAGACCAAATGACCAAACATTTTGACACCTTGAGGCAAGAAGTTGCAGCCCCCAAAGATCTGAGAAACACAGTAGAATCCCTCAGTAACAGAAAGGACCAAGCAGAAGAAAGGATTTCTGACATTGAAGACAAAGCTTTCGAACGCTCCCAAACTCTCAGAGAGGAAGGGAAATGGAGGGCAAAAACAGATCACTCTCTCAGAGTGCTCTGAGAGAGAAAACCAATATAATTCAAAGAAAACCAATATTCATCTTATAGGGATCCCTGAAAGTGATGAGGTGGCTTCACAAGGCACAGAGTCTCTTCTCCATGAGATTATGATTGAAAACTTTCCAGACATGCCAAGAGATTCTGAAATTGAGATAGCAGACAGTTTCAGAACTCCAGCATGACTCAACCCAAATAAGACATCTCCCAGACATACCATAATCAATTTCACTAAAGTTAATATGAAGGAGAAAATTCTGAAAGCAGCCAGACGAAAGAAAACCATCACCTACAAGGGCAAGAATATTAGAATAACTGCAGATCTCTCTGCTGAAACCTTTCAAGCTAGAAGAGGATGGTCATCAACTTTTAATCTCCTAAAACAAAACAACTTTCAACCCAGGGTCCTGTACCCAGCTAAACTGAGTTTCATTTTTGACGGAGAAATTAAATACTTCAATGACATTCACATGTTGAAGAAATGTGCCATAACTAAACCAGCTCTCCAGGATATTCTCAGATCTATCCTCCATAAAGACCAGTGTAAATCTCTACCACAAAAGTAAACCCACTCAGAACATTTTCATCAAATTCCAACTTCCACAGTAGCAAAAGGATTAAAAATGTCCACCGGACTCTCAAAAGGCTTATCAATATTCTCAATTAATGTGAATGGTTTAAATTGTCCTCTAATGAGGCACATGTTGGATGACTGGATACAAAAACTCAAACCAGATATGTGCTGCATACAAGAATTGCATGTTACATTAAAAGACAAATATAGACTCAAGGTGAAGGGATGGTCATCTACTCCTGGCAAATGGAAAGCAGAAAAAAGCAGGTGTTGCAATCCTATTCGCAGATGCAATAGGCTTTAAACCAACCAAAATAAGGAAGAATAAGGATGGACACTTCATATTTGTTAAAGGTAATACTCAATATGATGAGATTTCAATTATTAATATTTATGCACCCAACCAGAACACACCTCAATTTATAAGAGAAACTCTAACAGACATCAGCAACTTGATTTCCTCCAGTTCCATAGTAGCTGGAGATTTTAACACCCCTTTAGCAGTGCTGGATAGATCCTCCAAAAAGAAGCTAAGCAAAGAAATCTTAGATTTAAACTTAACGACTCAATATCTGGACTTAACAGACATCTACAGAACATCTCATCCCAATAAAACGAAATACACATTCTTCTCATCAGCCCATGGAACATACTCCAAAATCAACCACATCCTAGGCCATAAATGTAACCTGAGAAAATTTTAAAAAATAGAAATTATCCCTTGCATCTTCTCAGACCATCATGGAATAAAAGTTGAACTCAATATCAACAGGAATCTGCATACCCATACAAGAACATGGAAGCTAAATAACCTTATGCTGAAGGATAGATGGGTTATAGACGAGATTAAGAAGGAAATCACCAAATTTTTGGAACAAAACAACAATGAAGACACAAACTATCAGAACCTCTGGGATACTGCAAAGGTAGTCCTAAAAGGGAAATTTATAGCACTGCAAGCCTTCCTCAAGAAAACAGAAAGAGAGGAAGTTAATAACTTAATGGGACATCTCAAACAACTGGAAAAGGAAGAACATTCCAACCCCAAACCCAGCAGAAGAAAAGAAATAACCAAAATCAGGGCAGAATTAAATGAAATTGAAAACAAAAGAATTATACAATAGATCAATAAATCCAAAAGTTGGCTTTTTGAAAAGGTCAATAAAATAGATAAACATTTGGCCAACCTAACCAGGAAAAAAAGAGTAAAATCTCTAATTTCATCAATCAGAAATGGTAAAGATGAAATAACAACAGACTCCTCAGAAATTAAAAAATATCCTTAATGAATATTACAAGAAACTTTACTCTCAGAAACATGAAAATCTGAAAGAAATCGACCAATACTTGGAAGTACGCCACCTACCAAGACTTAGCCTGAATGAAGTGGAAATGTTGAACGGGCCTATATCAAGTTCTGAAATAGCATCAACTATACAAAATCTCCCTAAAAAGAAAAGCCCAGGACCAGATGGCTTTACGTCAGAATTCTACCAAACCTTTAAAGAAGAACTAGTACCTATATTACTAAACCTCTTCCAAAATATAGAAAAAGAAGGAATACTACCCAACACGTCCTACGAAGCAAACATCACCTTGATCCCTAAACCAGGGAAAGATCCAACAAGAAAAGAAAATTATAGACGAATATCACTAATGAATATTGATGCAAAAATACTCAATAAGATCCTAACAAACAGAATCCAACAACACATCAAAAAAATTATATACCACGACCAAGTGGGATTTATCCCAGGCTCTCAAGGGTGGTTCAATATATGTAAATCTATAAATGTAATTCAGCACATAAACAAACTCAAAAATAAAGACCATATGATTCTCTCAATTGATGCAGAAAAAGCTTTTGATAATATCCAGCATCCCTTCATGATCAGAACACTTAAGAAAATTGGTATAGAAGGGACATTTCTTAAACTAATAGAGACCATCTATAGCAAACCTAAAGCCAATATCGTATTGAATGGAGTTAAATTGAAATCATTTCCACTTAGATCAGGAACTAGGCAAGGTTGCCCATTATCTCCATTGCTGTTTAACATTGTAATGGAAGTTTTAGCCATTGCAATTAGGGAAGAAAAGGCGATCAAGGGTATCCACATAGGGTCATAAGAGATCAAACTTTCGCTCTTCGCAGATGACATGATCGTACATCTGGAAAACACTAGGGATTCTACTACACAACTTTTAGAAGTGATCAAGGAATACAGCAATGTCTCAGGCTACAAAATCAACACCCATAAATCTGTAGCCTTTATCTATACCAACAATAGCCAAGCCAAAAAAACAGTCCAAGTCTCTATTCTTTTCACAGTAGTGCCAAAGAAGATGAAATATTTGGGCGTTTATCTAACAAAGGAAGTGAAAGATCTCTATAAAGAGAACTATGAAACTTTAAGAAACAGAATA
Source organism: Nycticebus coucang (assembly GCF_027406575.1). NCBI lineage: Eukaryota > Metazoa > Chordata > Mammalia > Primates > Lorisidae > Nycticebus > Nycticebus coucang. Next base: position 145,180,784 of record NC_069782.1, on the reverse strand, counting down.
GCTGAACATGTTAACAAATGGAAAAACATACCAAGCTCATGGCTGGGAAGAATCAACATTGTTAAAATGTCTATACTACCCAAAGCAATATATAATTTTAATGCAATTCCTATCAAAGCTCCATTGTCATATTTTAAAGATCTTGAAAAAATATGTCTCTATTTTTAATGCCAGTATCATGCTATTTTGTTCATCATAGACTTGTAGTATAATCTGAATTTGGGTAACATGATGCTTCCAGATTTGTTCTTATTTTGTAGAATTACATTGGCTATTCATTTTTTTTCTGATTCCATACAAAATGTAGAAAAATTTTATCAAGATCTTCAAGTTATGGTTTTGGTATTTTAATATGGATTTCATTGAATCTGTAGATTACTTTGGATAGCACAGGCATTTTAACAACGTTGATTCTTCACAGCTTAATGAACTTAGTGTTTCTGAGTTCTCTCTGTAGAGATCCTTCATTCTAAGGTATTTTATTTTCTTTGGTGCTGTTGTGAAGGGTATTGCATCTCTGGTTTGATTTTCAGCTTGTATATAAATCTACTGATTTGTGAACACTGATTTTTTATCCCAAGACACTGCAGCAGTTCTTGATCACTTCCAGGAGAACTCTTGGTTGAGTCCTTGGGATTTTCTAAGTGTAATATTGTATTGTCAGCACAGAGTGATAGTTTGATCTCCTCTTTCCCTGTTTGGATACCCTTGATGTTCTCTTCCTAATTGTTTTGGCTAGTACTTTCAGCACTATGTTAAATAGTAGTGGCAATAGTGGACATCTTTGGTTCTAGTTCTAAGCAGAAATGCTTTCAGTTTTTCTCTATTCAGTACGAGCCCAATCAGTGGTTCAAACCATATTTTGACACATACTTACTGAACACTTCCTATATGCCAGACACTGTTCTAGGCTCTAAAGCAGGGGTCCTCAAACTGCAGCCCGCGGGCCACACGAGATGGTGTGATTATATTTGTTCCTGTTTTGTTTTTTTACTTCAAAATAAGATATGTGCAGTGTGCGTAGGAATTTGTTCATAGTTGTTTTTTTTTTTAAACAATAGTCTGGCCCTACAACCGTCTGAGGGACAGTGAATTGGCCCCCTGTTTAAAAAGTTTGAGGATGCCTGCTCTAAAGGAAAAGTGATATGCAAGATAAACACATCCTTCCTTGCATGGAATGTACCTTTTAGTGGTGACAAATAGAAAAGAAAAACAACAAGAAAGGCATCAGAAATGATAACTATGAAGAGTGTTTAACTAGAATATGTGGTAGTTTGGTTTTGTTGACTACTTTAGATTGACTGGGGAACCTGCAGTCATGGGGCCACATGTGACCCTTCAGAACCCCCAATGCAGCCCTTCAATCTAATCTGTATTGTTCTGAACAAATCCCTTTATTAAAAGGATTTATTCTGTGAAATTTGGATTCAGTCAAAAGACCACACTGAAGGGTCTAGAGGCTACATGTGACCCCCCCCAGGCTTCAGGTTTCCCAGCCATTTCTGATACCTGAGTGACAGAAGCAGACAGCCATCCAAAGATAGGGGAGGAGCCCCCCAGGCAGAGGGAACACAGCTCATGGAATGCTTCTAAGGCCAGAACAAGTGGGGCTTATTTGGGGAGCAGAAAGAAGTCCTGTGTGGCTAGAGAAGAGTGTACAAGGGGGGAGTAATACAACATGAAGTTCTGAGAGGTATACAGGAATCAGGATGGATGGATAGATTGATGAAAGAATGGACGTATGGAAGAACAAAAGAGAAAAGAAATGAGCAAGAGTGCTGATTTCAGGTTAATCAGAGATTTTCTTGTATGTTCATCTTTCTGGAAGGTATCTATTAGTTCACATTCCTGCCTTAGGAAGGACTGAAGAATGAAAGTAACTTTTATTATCTGACATTTTAGGAAGGTACCATCGCCCCAAGTTATCACCTTAAATATCAATGACCACAGGGTAGCACTGAAAAAAATACATGTGTACAAAGTATAATCAAATGGGATGAATATGTTATTTTCAGGAGATACTCAGAAAGTGAACTTTCAATAATACTTGATTTGGGTGTGTTTTGTACTGATTTATTGCCCCATTCTTCTCAAAGAGTGTGGAAAGATATTCTATGTTAATTAAAGGCTCATATTTGCTGATTCTGATTAATCAATGTTTTCTGGTACCAAAGAGTGATTTAAATAATTCTCACATTTCCTGTGTCTTCTAGTATTTACTTGTTGCTTAAGATTTTATTACATATTTTCAAAAGTAATATATTTTTCAGATATGTTACAACTGAAACCAAAGCAATTAAACTGCAAATAAAGAGGCTGATTGCTTTTTGTGACCTCACATATATCAGATCATCAATCAAAATCTCAGTTCCTCCTGTAAAAACTGGAATATATATGTGGCTCCAACTAGAATCTCAATAAAAAGCTAACAAGGTTTGATTTTATCAGATAAAATCATGTTCATAAATATAACTTTGGTATTTCACAAATTTTAATGGACTCCAGATTTTAGAGTTGGATTACCCTGACCCTGTAACTACCCCCACATTACCTATTCCCATTCAGCGTTTTTGTCTAAAGTCCACAAAAAACTGTTTCAACAGCCATACCATTTAATGTTGGCTTGAAATTACAAGTACTTTCAGTAATCACAAAGCCATATCCAGAAATATTCATTAGTAATTGTATTTGCATCTGTTAAATGTAGATTAAGAGGATCTTATTTTAACAACATCTCATTTACCAACTAATTAGAATGAAAATTTATTACAAGTATTAAAATAATTAACTTAAAATTATTAAAGTAATGTAGTTCTCCTGGTTCTAAGAAAAAAATAAAATCATTTTCTTCGACTCAACGAGCCTTGTTTGAAATAGCTACCTATATCGGTAGCTGTTATTAATTTCACATTTTTACCTACTTATTCTTTTCCCAGATATTGAAATTCTGGTGCTGTTGATTTCATCAAAGCCTTTTAAAGACAAATTGCTGTGTGTCAAAAGCAGTTGTTTAAATAAGCATCCATTTCTGACAGCATTGCTGCTCTTGATACTTTTCACAGCAGCTGGGAGAGCACTTTACCATCAGTCCCAGCTTTCTCTGTTATGCTGTCTTCTTCCAATCAAAGTATATGTTCCACAATGAGCAACACCCTGTGAATCTTTTCCTTATGTTTAGTAAATGTGATTCTCCAGACACGACCAACCAACAAACAAAATCCTGATTCTTTTTATGGAGCAAGGTAAAGTTTGTGATATTATACTATTTCCTTTATGTAGTGGTCAATGCTGCCTCAGTGTTAATTCTTTTGTCAAGGATCAGTAAAATCTAGAAGAAAACAAAGCTTCTTCACTGGCATGATGGTTTGACCATTAGCAAACATTCAAAGAAACAAAAACTTAACTTGGAAATATAATGTTTAGAAAGCACCAAAACAACTGATTATACATTTTTTCACTCAAACATTTTAAAAAATAACTTTGCTCTTTCCAATCTTTCATTAAAAAGAAAATATGTTGTTTTAAGATAAAAGAACCACAAAAATCCAAGACTTAATCTCTGCTTCAGGCTAATGACAAAAAAAATTTTCATTTTTAGTTCACATCCTGAAAAATTCCCTTGGTGGAAAACGTTCTGAACTACATTCTGAGAGGCAAACATATTTTCCTCACATAAGTTTTTCAGGATGACAAAGGAGAGAAGATGGATCAAAAAAGAATACATAAAAGTTCAGCTAACAAAGATCAGCTTCAAATGTTAAAACACTTTTTGGTACAATGGGCAATTTCAAATTTCAAATTTTATACTATAAATAAATATTTGAATGACAGAACACCTTAGCCTGGTCTGAGAATTAAAATTGTCTCATATTTATTTCTAATTATGTCACTGAACTGCTACTGTTTTCTGGGCTTCAAATGAATAATTTATTCATAATAGTATGACACAGTTATGTGATTGATTGGTTTAAAATACAAAGAGACTTTGTCCTCAGCAAAAGCTTAGAACAGGGCCTGTCCAGTGCGTGCTGTCTGTCCATCAGCAGCTGGCCAGCTGAATTACTGCTTGCCCTTCTGGTAAGAGGCTGAGTAGATTTTTCACAGCATAATCTCCACTCAATAATAAATTACCAAACCCAATTGACTTTTGTCTTAAGATATTTTCGGATTCCAATTCCCTATAAAACAATGACTTCACCCTTATCTTAGATTTTTCAGAATCTCATCATGATTTTTCAAGTTCTGAGAAAAAAAGGCAGTGAGGCAAAGTGCTTCTTAATTTTAGCTTCTTATACAGAAGAAAACACAACTATTGAAAAATAACAATAGCACAGAAATCTTCCAGATTATACATACCTTAAAGCTTTTCCTTTTCTTCACTTTTTCCTCTTAGTTCAGTAATTAGGCCCAAAGAAAGGAATTTCTAGTCCAGTGGTCATGTTCCGTATTTTATACATTTTGTTGCTGTTTTTCCCCTAGCCGAATAGCTCCATTAATCACCAGGAAAAATATGCAGCAAACCATCTATACATTCTAATGTTGTTCCCAGGGGAGAACTGTGAATTAGAAAGTTGCTTCTGAAAGAACTGTTATAGCAAAAAACTGTGGTGGCCTGCCACAAATCTCTGAGCAGGATCAGTATTATTTTGGGTTAGTTTTCATTTTTTTTTTTTTTTAATTTTTTTATTAAATCATAAGTGTATACAATGATATGATTATGGGGCATCATACACTCACTTCATAAACCATTTGACACATTTTTATCCCAGTGGTTAACATAGCCTTTCCGGCGTTATCTCAGTTACTGTGCCAAAACATTTATATTCTACATTTACCAAGTTTCGCAAATACCCCTGTAATATGCACCACAGGTGTGATCCCACCAATTCCCCTCCCTCTACCCACCCCCCCCTTTCCCACTTCCCCCTATTGTTAAGTTGTAGCTGGGTTATAGCTTTCATGTGAGAGTCCCAAATTAGTTTCATAGTAGGGCTGTGTACATTGGGTATTTTTTCTTCCATTCTTGGGATACTTTACTAAGAAGAATATGTTCCAGCTCCATCCATGTAAACATGAAAGAGGTAAAGTCTCCATCTTTCTTTAAGGCTGCATAGTATTCCATGGTATACATATACCACAATTTATTAATCCATTCGTGGATCGATGGGCACTTCGGCTTTTTCCATGACTTAGCAATTATGAATTGGGCTGCAATAAACATTCTGGTACAAATATCTTTGTTATGTTGTGATTTTTGGTCTTCTGGGTATATGCCCAGCAGAGGAATTACAGGATTGAATGGCAGATCTATTTTTAGATCTCTGAGTGTTCTCCATATATCCCTCCAAAAGGAATGTATTAATTTGCATTCCCACCAGCAGTGCAGAAGTGTTCCCTTTTCTCCGCATCCACGCCAACATCTCTGGTCTTGAGATTTTGTGATATAGGCTAGTCTCATTGGAGTTAGATGATATCTCAAAGTAGTTTTGATTTGCATTTCTCTGATGATTAAAGATGATGAGCATTTTTTCATATGTCTGAAGGCCGTGCGCCTGTCTTCTTCAGAGAAGTTTCTCTTCAAATCCCTTGCCCAGCCTGCGATGGGATCCCTTGTTTTTTTCTTGCTGATGCGTTTGAGTTCTCTGTGGATTCTGGTTATTAAACCTTTGTCAGAGTTATACCCTGCAAATATCTTCTCCCATTCTGAGGGCTGTCTGCTTGCTCTGCTTACTGTGTTCTTAGCTGTGCAGAAGCTTTTTAGTTTGATCAAGTCCCAGTAGTGTATTTTTGAAGCTGCTTCAATTGCCCGGGGGGTTCTCCTCATGAAATACTCACCCAGACCAATTTCTTCAAGGGTTTTCCCTGCATTCTCCTCTAGTATTTTTATAGTTTCATGTCTTAAGTTTAAATCTTTAATCCAATGAGAGTCTATCTTAGTTAATGGTGAAAGGTGTGGGTCCAATTTCAGTCTTCTGCAGGTTGCCGGCCAGTTCACCCAGCACCATTTGTTAAATAGGGAATCTTTTCCCCACTGAATGTTTTTAATTGGCTTGTCAAAAATCAAATAGCGGTAAGTAGCTGGATTCATCTCTTGGTTCTCTATTCTATTCCAGATATCTACTTCTCTGTTTTTGTGCCAATACCATGCTGTTTTGATCACTATCGATTTGTAGTAAAGTCTGAGGTCTGGTAGTGTGATTCCTCCTGTTTTGTTTTTATTTCTGAGTAATGTCTTGGCTATTCGAGGTTTTTTCTGATTCCATATAAAACGAAGTAATGTTTTTTCAAGATCTTTAAAATATGACAGTGGAGCTTTAATAGGGAGTGCGTTGAAAGTATATATTGCTTTGGGTAGTATGGACATTTTGATAATGTTGATTCTTCCTAGCCATGAGCATGGTATATTTTTCCATTTGTTAACATTTTCAGCTATTTCTTTTCTTAGAGTTTCATAGTTCTCTTTATAGAGATCTTTCACGTCTTTTGTTAGGTAAATTCCCAAATATTTCATCTTCTTTGGCACTACTGTGAATGGGATAGAGTCCTTAACTGCTTTTTCAATTTGACTGTTGTTGGTGTATATAAAGGCTACCGATTTATGAATGTTGATTTTGTAACCTGAGACGCTGCTGTATTCCTTGATCACTTCCAGGAGTTTTGTAGTAGAGTCCCTAGTGTTTTCCAGATACACAATCATATCATCTGCGAAGAGCGAGAGTTTGATCTCTTCTGACCCTATACGGATACCCTTGATCGCCTTTTCTTCCCTAATTGCGGTGGCTAAAACTTCCATTACAATGTTGAAAAGCAATGGAGACAATGGGCAGCCTTGTCTGGTTCCTGATCTGAGTGGAAATGATTCCAATTTAACTCCATTCAATATGATATTGGCTGTGGGTTTGCTGTAGATAGCCTCTATCAGTTTAAGAAAAGTCCCTTCTAGACCAATTTTCTTGAGTGTTCTGATCATGAAGGGATGCTGGATATTATCAAAAGCTTTTTCTGCATCAATTGAGAGAATCATATGGTCTTTGTTTTTTAATTTGTTTATGTGCTGAATTACATTTATAGATTTACGTATATTGAACCAGCCTTGAGACCCTGGGATAAAACCAACTTGGTCATGATGTATAATTTGTTTGATGTGTTGCTGGATTCTGTTTGTTAGGATCTTGTTGAATATTTTTGCATCTATATTCATTAGTGATATTGGTCTATAATTTTCTTTTCTTGTTGGGTCTTTTCCTGGTTTGGGGATCAGGGTGATATTTGCTTCATAGAACGTGTTGGGTAGTCTTCCTTCTTTTTCTACATTTTGGAACAGGTTGAGTAATATAGGTACTAATTCCTCTTTAAAGGTTTGGTAGAATTCTGACGTGAAACCATCTGGTCCCGGGCTTTTCTTTTTAGGGAGGTTTTGTATAGTTGATGCTATTTCTGAACTTGATATGGGTCTGTTCAACATTTCCACTTGATTCTGGTTAAGTCTTGGAAGGTGGCGTGCTTCCAAGTATCGGTCTATTTCCTTCAGATTTTCATATTTCTGAGAATAAAGTTTCTTGTAATATTCATTAAGGATTTTTTGGATTTCTGATGAGTCTGTGGTTATTTTGTCTTTGTTGTTTCTGATTGATGATATTAGAGATTTTACTCTTTTTTTCCTGATTAGGTTGGCCAGAGGTTTATCTATTTTATTGACCTTTTCAAAAAACCAGCTTTTTGATTTATTGATCTGTTGTATTATTCTTTTGTTTTCAATTTCATTTAATTCTGCTCTAATTTTGGTTATTTCTTTTCTTCTACTGGGTTTGGGGTTGGAATGTTCTTCCTTTTCCAGTTGCGTGAGATGTCCCATTAAGTTGTTAACTTCCTCTCTTTCCGTTCTCTTGAGGAAGGCTTGCAGTGCTATAAATTTCCCTCTTAGAACTGCCTTTGCAGTGTCCCAGAGATTCTGATAGCTTGTGTCTTCATTGTCATTTTGTTCCAAAAAATTGGTGATTTCTTTCTTAATCTCATCTCTGACCCAGCTATCATTCAGCATAAGGTTATTTAACTTCCATGTTTTTGTATGGGTATGCAGATTCCTGTTGTTACTCAATTCAAGTTTTATTCCATGATGGTCCGAGAAGATGCATGGAATAATTTCTATTCCTTTAAATTGACTGAGGTTAGACTTGTGACCTAAAATGTGATCAATTTTGGAGTAAGTTCCGTGGGCTGATGAGAAGTATGTGTATTCAGTTTTGTTGGGATGAAATGTTCTGTAGATGTCTGCTAAATCTAAATACTGGATGGTTAGGTTTAAATCTAAGATTTCTTTGCTCAGCTTCTTTCTGGAGGATCGATCCAACACTGCCAAGGGAGTGTTGAAATCTCCAACGATTATGGAGCTGGAGGAAATCAAGTTACTCATGTCTGTTAGAGTTTCTCTTATAAATTGAGGTGCATTCTGGTTGGGTGCATAGATATTAATAATTGAGATCTTGTCATATTGAGTATTACCCTTAACAAATATGAAGTGACCATTCTTGTCCTTCCTTACTTTTGATGGTTTAAAGCCTACTGTATCTGCAAATAAAATTGCAACACCTGCTTTTTTCTGATTACCATTTGCCTGAAATATGGATGACCATCCTTTCACCCTGAGTCTGTATTTGTCTTTTAAGTTGAGATGTGACTCTTGTATGCAACAAATATCTGGCTTAAGTTTTTGTATCCAGTCAGCTAACCTATGCCTCTTTAGAGGACAGTTTAAGCCATTCACATTGATGGAGAGTAAGGATAAGTCTGGTGGAATTTTGGGTATCGAGTTTTTCAAAGGTCCAGTGGACATTTTTAATCCTTTCGCCAGTGTGGAAGTTGGAGTTTGATCCAAAGTTTCTGAGTGAGTTTACTTTTGTGGTATAGGATTGGGTTGGTCATTGTGGAGGATAGGTCTGAGAACATCCTGAAGAGCTGGTTTACTTATGGCAAATTTTTTCAACATATGAATGTCATTGAAGTATTTAATTTCTCCATCATAGATGAAACTCAGTTTAGCTGGATACAAGATCCTGGGTTGAAAGTTTTTTTGCTTTAGGAGATTAAAAGTTGATGACCAGCCTCTTCTTGCTTGAAAAGTTTCAGCAGAGAGATCTGCAGTTATTCTAATATTCTTACCTTTGTACGTTATAGTTTTCTTTCGCCGGGCTGCTTTGAGAATCTTCTCTTTCATGTTAACTTTAGTGAAGCTAATTATGATATGTCTGGGAGATGGCTTTTTGGGGTTGAATCGTGCTGGGGTTCTGAAGCTGTCTGCTATCTGAATTTCAGATTCTCTAGGCATCTCTGGAAAATTTTCTTTCATAATTTCATGTAGAAGGGCCTCTGTGCCCTTGGCTGCCACGTCATCAGCCTCCGAAATTCCTATAACTCTTATGTTATTTTTTTTCGAATTATCTGAGAGCTCTCTGAGTGAGTGATCCGTTTTTGCTCTCCATTTCTCTTCCTCTTTGAGAGATTGGGAGCGTTCGAAGACTTTATCTTCAATGTCAGAAATCCTTTCTTCTGCTTGCTCCATTCTGTTACTGAGGGATTCTACTGTATTTTTCATATCTTTGAGGGCTGTAAGTTCTTGTTTCAGTGTGTCTAAGTCTTTGGTGGTTTTGTCTTTAAATTCGTTAAATTCTTGAGACAGTTTTTGAATTTCTCCTCGAATTCCTAATTCCATTTTATTAATCTTGTCTGCAAACCAAATTCTGAATTCGACTTCTGACATCTCAGCCAGTTGTTTATGAATGGGATCTTCAATCACATCTGCCGTATCTTTTCTTGGGGGGGTTGATCTATTCTGGTTATTCATGTTACCAGAGTTTTTCCGCTGATTCCGCCCCATGGTTTACTCCCTTTGGTTTTTCCCCTGGGGTTTTATCGAGGGCCCGTACAGTGTTGTGGCCTGAGAAACTGGGGCCCTGTCTGGTGTGGTGGAGCAAAGTGGTTCTGTCTTGTTTTCAGCTGGTTTCTGTTCGATCCTATTGCAACTTCTACTCTGGCTTGAAGTCTCAGCTGTGTGGAAAAATCAGCAATTAAGTCACCCCGCCTGCCCACCTCTGACCCCAGTTGGAAAAGGAGAATCAAACCTTCCTACAATCGCACACCCAGGGCACCACCTGAAAAGTCCTCAGTCTATTAGCCCAGTTCAAAAGGTCCGAATCAACTGTCTCAATCGGCACTTGTCTCAGGTGGAAGGGTTCAAGAGGTCTCTGGGAACTGGATCACAGGGGCCTGGTGACTCCTCTGAGACAGCTCACCCCAGTGCAGCGTGGAGTCAGGAGGAGCCACCCCGCAAACAGAGCAGTCTGGGAAGGTTGACGTCTCCTTCCCCACTTTGCCCCTCCGTCGGACCCAGTCACTGGTATCTCTGCAGATGGCTAACCCAGTTGCCTGCAGTGAACAGACACTCCAGGGGTTTGCACCTGCCTGAATCGCGAGGAAGTCTGCCAGGCCCCCGCAGACTGCCGCTATCTAGCAGGAGGAGATGGGGCCTGACATCTTTGAGTGTTTGATGCAGGTGATGGGAAGGAGGTGTTCACTCAGGCTTAGCCCCGTCCCTGATGGATGCTGCTAACAGAACAGAACAGAACAGACAACTTTGTGAGGTTCTGTCTCTGTTCCTGTCGTCGCCTACAGGAGACGGGCTGTTTTGAGTTCAAACGTCTTTGCTGCTGGAGAATTGCGTCTGAACACCTCTCTGGGTCGGCCCCGCCCTGGAGGCTTCTGGGTTTGTGAGCCGTGTCACCGGTGGCCTCCTCAGGTTGCCCAGGGAGACAGGGGGTGTGGCCTCAGAATATCCAGAAGTGAGCGTTCTGCCGTTAAAGAAAAAATGGCTGTTGATCTACCTCCAGGGAACTGCTGCTCTGGTGTGGGCACTCAGGCGACCCTTTTCTCCTCTGTCCCGCGCCCCAGAGTCAGCACTGAGCGGCCGCAGTTTGTGCTGGGTCCACACCCCTTAAGAGATCCCCCAAGAATCAGAACTCTTGGGGGATGGGCCCCCAGACCCGGATTGGGAGTGGGGCGGGGGGAAGCTAGAGTTTCATTCAGTTTCACGCAATACTACGGTCCGGGGAGGGCTCCTGCACTGCACCGCAGGGAAGTGCCGCCAAGGCTTGATTTTCCCTCAGCAGAGTGCCCTCTCCTCGCTCACGTATCCCAGAGTCAGCGCTGACCTGACGCAGCTCAGGCACTGTGCACTCCCCTCGAGAAATCACCCAAGGAGCCGAACTCCGGAGGGATAGGCCCTCAGACCCCGAGTGAGAGTAGGGGCTCTCAGCTCTCAGCGGGGAGGCCAGAGTCTTATTCAGTCTTGTGCCCAGGGAGGGCTCCTGCACTGCACTGCAGGGAAGTGCCGCCAAGGCTTGATTTCCCCTCAGCAGAGTGCCCTCTCCTCGCTCCCGTGTCCCAGAGTCAGCGCTGACCTGACGCAGCTCAGGCACTGTGCACTCCCCTCGAGAAATCACCCAAGGAGCCGAACTCCTGGGGGATAGGCCCTCAGACCCCGAGTGAGAGTAGGGGTTCTCAGCTCTCAGCGGGGAGGCCAGAGTCTGATTCAGTCTTGGGCCCCCTATGCCCGGGGAGGGTTGGTGCACTGCACCGCAGGGAAGTGCCGCGAGGCGTGACTCCCCCTCAGCCCGGTGCCCTCTCCTCACTCGGCGCGCCTCAGAGTCAATGCTGACCAGTCGCAACTCGGGGACTGTCCACTACCCTTGAGAAATCACCCAAGGATCCGAAGTCCTGGGGGACAGGCCTCCAGACCTCAGTGGGCGGGGGGGGGAGCGCCGGGGATTCAGGGTTGCCGGCAAAGGATTCCCAAAGTTTTATTCAGCCCTATGTCCGGCAGAAGAACGCCACGGCACCCCAGTAGGGGAGGTAGGTCCAGTTTTTAGAAGGTCTCTCCCGTGGAGTGTAGTGGGAGGGGCTTTAATTTCTGCCCACTTGTTCAATTGTGGGGCTACAGAGCCGGTCTCATGGGGGAGGGGGACTCCCGTCCGCTTGGTGGTGGATTTTGTACCTTTTGTTTGCGTCCTTGTGATCACAACTTGCCTCAGCGGTGTTGATGTGCGTTCTTCAGCCTTCTCTCTTGGTGAGGCTCAAGTCCACCAGGATACTTACTAAATTCCTGTCCCTTAACTCTCCTTCTGGACGGGAGCCTTTGTTGAAAGCTGGCTTCAGTCCGCCATCTTGTCTCCCCTCCTTAGTTTTCATTTTGGTTATAACTAAGCAAATGACAAATTTAATGAATTTACTTAACGAATGGGCAGTGGCTCATGCCTGTAACTAGCACTCTGGGAAGTTGAAGTGGGTGGATTGCCTGAGCTCAGGCATTTGAGACCAGCCTGAACAAGAGTGAGACCTCATTTCTAAGAAACAGCCAGGTGTTGTGTTGGGTGCCTATAGTCCCAGCTACTCAGGAGGCTGAGGCAAGAGGATTGCTTGAGCCCAAGAGACTGAAGTTGCTGTGAGCTATGACATCAGAGCACTCTATTCAAGGCAACGAAGTGAAACTCTGTCTCAAAAAAAAAAAAAAAAAAGTCTTTCTGTATAGCCAGAGTCTTATTTCTTAAGTAATTAAATTCAATATGAGACATATTTTTACCTAGATAATTTTAATTTTCCTAACTTAAGAGTTTTATGACTAATTCTTTTTTTTTTTTTTTTGTTACTAAAGAAACAAAATCTTTATTATTTGAATTAGAAAAGGCCTGTTTGTGGCACTTTTGGTTCCTAGTATTCAAAGCCAAAAAAATATTGACACTCTAGTTAAATGATTAGTACAAACTACAGTCAGTCCTCAGGATCCATAGATTCTGCATTTGTAGAATTTTGATTCAAACACGAATCAAAAATATCCCAAAAATTGGCTCGACGCCCATAGCACAGTGGTTACAGCACCAGCCACATACACCAAGGCTAATGGGTTCGAACCCAGCCTGGGCCAGCTAAACAACAATGACAACTGCAACAAAAAATAGCCGGGTGTTGTGGCAGGCACCTGTAGTCCCAGCCACTTGGGAGGCTGAGGCAAGAGAATCGCTTAAGCCCAAGAGTTTGAGGTTGCTGCGAGCTGCGACTCCAAGGCACTCTACTGAGTGTGACATAGTGAGACTCTGTTTATGACTAATTCTTAACAAAAATGAAAACAATCTACTACTAATAGTTTGTATCGATGACACAGTTTAGCTTAATACACTGATTTCTATCTATCGCTGTGTTTCCTTTGCTTCAGAGGAGTTGTTCCTTTGATTACATTGATTTTAATAGTTTCAGTTGTTTTGATAGGTATCATGTGGGTAGTGCTCTATATTACTTTACATGCAGTGCTAAAATAATCACTCATTTGATTATATGAAAATTAGTTTAAATCTTAAATTATGCATTTTAAGGGTTTTGAAATAATGAAAATACTGAACCCTTAGTTTTTTCTCAAATTCAATTCACATGAATCAATCCTGATTCTATTATTGAATATTTAATCCAGATAATCTATATAGCACACATGTGAAAGAACAGTTGTATCAGTAAGTTTATTCTGCATATATGCCAGTGTGTTAGTTATACAAATAGATGGTATACCTTTGGAGTTCACATTAATATTTTAGCTACAAAACCGTTAATGAACAAAAATTACCAGTAAGTAAAAAACACTTTCTGTACAAACTCAATCTGCATGTTAATAATATAGTACATACATATAATAATAGAGATTCATAAAATGAGGAATGTGGGTAGATAAATGAACTAAAATAAGACAGAACTGAAGTCGTGACTAATCCCAATAACTATTTCAACTTTGTATTTGCATATAAAATAAATTGCAATTCCCTGGCACCATTAATTTTTTCTTCTTAAGCAAAAATAACATCATTAATTTAAATATTTAAAAAATAAAAATAGAAATTACTTCTAAAAATGCATATTATTTGAAAAGAAGGCAATTGCTACCTATCCCAAAGGAGTGTTTTAACTTTGCTAATTTTTAAAAGATAAGAGTGTTAAACAACTTAAACAAAAAGCTGTGTCAAAATAAGACTTGCTCTGAAATAAGATTTCTTGGATTCTGCTTAGATAGACCTTAACATCAGTAGATATAAGGCATTTGTAAATATTTCATATTTGACATTAATTCAACTATAACCGCAAAAGACAACATGGTTCTAACATTAGCACTTGGCATTTTGAAATATATCCCCAAGTAAATTTTGTTCCCCTCCTTGACCTACCCTAATCTAGGGCTTTGTTAAATCGTTTTGATATACCAAATCTTAGATAACAGACTTTCTATGTAGTTAGGAGTGCTAACAGCAAAAAGATAAGTAATGTTGGAAATCTGGTAGCAATACAAAGTTTGATATAACCATAATACACTGTTTTCAGTTGCAGTGCTTCAGGCCACCAGAGAAAATGAATACTGATGGCTGTAAGGAAATTATATACCTCCCCAGTGGATAACTTATTTCATCCCAACCAACACTGGCATTAGGAAGAAAATTGGCAGGCACAAACTGCTAAAAAAACAACTGCAGGTGCCCCAGACTTTAACTCTAGACACACAGGGGAAAGCAGAAAAAACTGGCTATGGCAGATGAAGGGTTTCAGAGGATCTCTGTCAACAGACATCTTATGATTAGAGAAGGGTTCAAATGAAAGTAAGCACCTGTGTTAGTAGGTGCGTCTGTTGGCAAAAATGGCATCAACAAAAAATTGGGTCAACAAAAAAATTGGGTCAATAATCTGAGCATTTCCACCTACATGCGTTTGACTGGACCTATGTAAAGCTACAACAAAGAATGAAAAGTATAGTCAGCAGAACATAAGAAACCTGGGAACACAGTACCTACTACTTTGTCCTTTAGCTTTAGAAACAAAATCAAACCATACAAGAATTCAAGTTCTAGTGAGCAACAAAGACAAAAAATACTATTAAAGTGCTAGTAAATTAATTCTAGGAACTTTGAATATTCTGAGCCTCAAGTTCTCCACAAGAATCTGTTGTAATAGGTACCATTCATGTATCTTTCACAGAGACGGGATACTAAGATGCCTTGATCAGGTCTCAGATGGCTGATCAATTCTCTAGAAGTTGTTTTTATGAAGATTTTTCTGTGCCAATGTCTGGAAAGAAAACATGTAATAACTATTCATAGGGACAAACAAATTCTTAATAAAAGAATTATATAAAATTTATCTAAATTTAGCAGAACAGTAACTCTTGCAGTTCTAAATTTTGCTTTTAACCATGGAATACTATGCAGCCTTAAAGAAAGATGGAGACTTTACCTCTTTCATGTTTACATGGATGGAGCTGGAACATACTCTTCTTAGTAAAGTATCCCAAGAATGGAAGAAAAAGTACCCAATGTACACAGCCCTACTATGAAACTAATTTGGGACTCTCACATGAAAGCTATAACCCAGCTACAACTTAACAATAGGGGGAAGTGGGAAAGGGAGGGGTGGGTAGAGGGAGGGGGATCGGTGGGATCACACCTGTGGTGCATATTACAGGGGTATTTGCGAAACTTGGTAAATGTAGAATGTAAATGTTTTGGCACAGTAACTGAGATAAGGCCGGAAAGGCTATGTTAACCACTGTGATAAAAATGTGTCAAATGGTTTATGAAGCGAGTGTATGATGCCCCATGATCATATCAATGTATACAGTTATGATTTAATAAAAAAAATATAAAAAAAAAAGATTTTATTTTTTGAGTCAGAAAACTTACTTCATCACCCGTTGTAGAGTGCTATGGCTTTGCAGCTCACAGCAACCTCAAACTCGGACTTATGTGGTTCTCTTGCCTCAGACTCCCAAGTAGCTGGGACTACAGGTGCCGGCCACAATGCCCAGCTATTTTTAGAGATGGTTGGTCTCTAACCTGTGAACTCAGGCAATCCACCTGCCTAGGCCTCCCAGAGTGTTAGGATTACAGGCGTGAACAACTGAAAGATTTTACTAAGACATAAATTCAAATATAATGTATTAGAATATTTTTAAACAAATTTTTTTTTTTTTTTGTATTGCCCTCGGTAGAGTGCCATGGCATCACACAGCTCACAGCAACCTCCAACTCCCAGGCTTCAGCGATTCTCTTGCCTCAGCCTCCTGAGTAGCTGGGACTACAGGCGCCCACCACAACTCCCGGCTATTTTTTTTTTTTTTTGGTTGCAGTTCAGCCAGGGCCAGGTTTGAACCCGCCACCCTCGGTATATGGGGCCAGTGCCTTACCAACTGAGCCACAGGTGCCACCCTTAAACAAAAATTTTTACAGAAAATAAACATAAATGTTATGTTTTAAGATACTTAAAAGCTATCTATGTCTTCTAAAAATTAGAGTATGTAAAATACTATGTTCATTTTATAAACAAACAAAGTAAGAGGTAAAAGCAATTTAAAGTGTGCCCACATAATTTGAAAGTAAGTTTCTAATAATTGACTTCAAGGTTTTTCAGATCATAAAAATATATGATAAGAAAGTTTTAGTATCAAATATAATAAAAGTATAATTTATGCCTATCAAAAACAAAAAGGTTTTAAGTATTATGATAATTAAAATTCTTCAGTGCATTAATTCTCTAATAATAGTTTTAGTCATGGAAAAGTCGGGAGGTCACATCTAATTTTTTTAACTTAGTTTGAAATTATACATATTCTCTTTGAATATACTTTGCTTTATGTAGCACCTAACTCTTCAGGAACTCAAAATACTTCATATATTTATATCCTGACTTTAGTTTTGCTCATTATGCTTTCTGGTTTTTGCAGAGGGACAAAACACTAGTTCAATGAAATGTATACCAGTAAAACTATTCTTACCAGTAGTTAAAATACTACTGAACATAAGTTAATTGATGATGGCTTACCAGCTCCAAAAATTCTATTTCTGATTGGAGAGCTTCATAAACACTTTCCAAGTCATCTTCCTTATACAGTTCTAATTCTTTTTTAAGTCTAGTTTAAAGGTAAAAATTCACCCTGTTAGTTCAATAATACACTATTTTACCATAAATTTTATTACACAGAGAGTGACAGTTTTGTGGGGTCTATAATCATAATTTCAAGTTAGAACCAAAGTTTTTGGAAATTGAAATTCTCTAAAATTCAGTAAGAACTATATAAAATTTTGAGAAAGAAATGTTTTATAAAGAAAAAAGGTAGACTCAATAAATAATAGACATTTACTAATTTATGAAAATTAGAAGAGCAACATAGGTTAGTGAGAAAAAAATAATGCTACGTATGTGTATAAAAGACCTCTGTTTTAGTCCTGACCACAAATAAGCTGAATAACCTTGGTTAAACATTTAGCTCATCTGACTCTCACCTGAAAAATTTTAAGTATAGAAAATACATGACCTGTGAATTTCTTTATAAAGTTAAACTCTAAAAACTTTATAATATGTGTATACATACATAATTAAAATATATTTTAATTTGGAAGTAAGAAAGCAGCATCAATGTTTCTTTTCTCCAATTAAGTCTTTAGTCCTTTGAATATTTTGAAACTTTTTAGCAGGAATAAAGCACATAATTTTTTCATACCTTTGGGGTCACAAAAATAGGCTAGAGTTGAAGAGGTTAGACTTGGTTTTATTTACCTTCTAAGTAAAGGGAAAAAGGTTTGGACTTGTTAAATCAAGTTTATGGGAGATCACTGTTTGAAATGACCAAACTAGAATGAAGTTTCTGGATGTAGATGCCATGTAGCTATCTTTTTTTTTGCAGTTTGGCAGGGCTGGGTTTGAACTCGCCACCCTCGGTATATGGGGCCGGCGCCCTACTCACTGAGCCACAGGTGCCGCCCCACCATGTAGCTATCTTTAAAACAGGCATATTTTCCAAAAAGCAGGAGATTCACAGTGACAAATCAAAAAGGGCACTTGAACCAGCAGTAGGAAGTCCTTTCAATATTATCACTGTAAGGAAATTAACTTAGAAATGACTCTAAAAAAAGACGATTAAATATTTATACTAATTTTTTTGCATTTTTGTTTTTTACCAGGCTTCAAGTGACTAAGAAGCATGAAAATATATGGGTAAAGTAATGAAAGATAAGGGATATTTTATTAAAGTCTGTTTATGTATACTCATTTTGGTGTTGGCTCTGTCTTTAATGATAAAAGTAGGTCCTGTCTCCCTGGTATAAGGTAGGAACCTTACTCAAAGGACAATCTACTTTTAGGCATGTAAAGCCTAACAGGGTAGAGAACTCTTATTGCATCTGTTGAGTCTTAACTGCCTTTAGGTCAAAATAATTCTTATGCCAATGTTGCATAATTTTGAATTGGCATATTCTGATATCTCTCTGGGAAAACTCAGATAGGCAATAGAAATAATAAACCTTAAACAAATAGTTAACAATATTGTTAATATCAAATAAGTTTGATAATTATAAATATACTCAGGAAATTTATTGTCAATATCAGCACTGGCTTCAAAACATTTTTAAATTATTTTATGTCTACATTTAATGTGGAAAATAATAAATATTCTTTCATTTCTAACATTATGACTGACATTTTTTTTTTTTTAAAGAAAATCATACACAAAAGCCATCAGCTGTGGCAAGACAGGCAGAGAGCTAGAGCCTGCACTTTAGGAGCTAGGGGGAAGAAGCTGCCATAAAGATGACACTAAGAACAGCATCACTCTCCCAAATATAAACAACTCTTGGGACAGCAACAAGGTGATATTTAGATTACTGAAAACTTTGCTGAGCCCTTATTCTCAAGGGGAAAGAGGGCTTTACACCAGCAGCGTTCCCCAGATATCAGTGGGAGCAAAAAGAAAATCCCTTTTGAAGACAGACTTAATATATTTAGACTCGGAGTCTTCTCACAGATTGAGAACAATGAGCAATCACCAAGCAAAAATATAGAATGGCACTCAAAATAAGTCAGCAGAGTCAAGGCACAGATTATGCCTCTAATATATGATGAACTACAAATCCTAAAAAAAGATAACACCATTGGAAAATGGGTACAAAAGAAATAAAAACCAAAATGTTAACAGATATCCAATGGCTAATAAAAAAAATAAAATGGTACTCAACTTTGGTTTTGTTCAGGGAAATACAAAGAAAAGTAACAATGAAATACTACTAAACCTCCACTAGAATGGGTAAAATGAAAGATAGGTAATACCCAGTGTTGACAAGGATATGAAAAAAACTAGAACTTTCAGACCACTAATATAGGATATTGTCCATTTTTTTTTTTAACTTTTAACCTATGTCTTTTTATTTAAAGTGGGTTTCTTGTACAAACCATACAGGTGAGTCTTAACTATTTTATCTAATATCTTTATCTTTTAGTTGGTGTGTTTACATTAGTATAGTTATTAATATGACTAAATTAAAAATATAGCATTTTTCTAGTTATTGTTCCATCTCTTTTTTGCTCCTTTCCCTCTCTTTTCATCTACTTTTGGATCAATTATTTTTCATAATTGCATTTTACATATTCTCCTCTCTTACTATTTATACCTACAGTAGTCCCTCCCTATCCATAGGGTGTATGTTCCAAGACCTCCACTGGATATCTGAAATTGCAGATAGGACTCAACATTATACTACATACTATACATTTTCCTGTACATACATACCTATGATAAAGTTAAATTTACAAATTAGGCATAGTAAGAAATTATCAACAACAATAATAAAATAGAACAATTATAACAATATACCATGATGACAGGTAAATGTGATCTTTCTCTCTCTCTCTCAAAATATCCCAGTGCCCCATGATCGCATTAATGTACACAGCTATGATTTAATATTAAAAAAAAATAAAGTGATAGGTAAAACTTATGAAGAACATTTTTAAAAAATCTCAGTGCACAGTAATCTTAGCAACCTCAGCATATGGTTTTTTTCTTTCTATATTCAGTCAAAAACTTTCTCCTTTTTTCTTCAAGGAAACACATTACAGCTTCTCTTTGGCCTATCCAAATAGACAGCATCATTACTCTGGTGCTTTGGGGCCATTATTACTTAAAATAAGGATTACTTGAACACAAATATTGCAACATTTCAATAGTCAATCTGATAACCTAGATGGCCACTAAGTGACTGTTAAATGGGTAGCATATACAGCATGAATATGCTGGACAAAAGGATGATTTACAGGATGGGGCAGGATGGCTCAGGATTTTTATCACACTACTCAGAATGGTATATAGTTTAAAACTCATGAATTGTTTATTTCTGGAATTTTTCATTTAATATTTTCAGACTGGTTGAATGCAAGTAATTGAAACTGTTAAAAGCGGAAACTGTGGATAAGGCAGGACTACTGATTTTTAAAATTTTGTTATTATTGCACTTGAGTTTATAACACATTCTTCAATTTATTTCTGTGTACTCTCTTGCGGGATAAGAACCTTAGAATAGTGAATTTCCAATTTCTCCCTCCAATTTTTGTTCTATTACCATTACACATTTTTCTTTTTACATATGCTATAAGCCTAAGATATCTTGCTACTCTTTTTTGCTATAGCCATTTATCTTGAAGAGCAATTAAAAATGAAAGAAAATGCTTTTGTATTTATCTTCATTTTAACTCTTTCTGAAACTCTTTTATATCTTTGAGTAGCTCCAGGTTTCCATCTGGTATACCCCTTCTTTCTAAAAAACTTACCAAAAACTTGCCTTTTTTATAGCGTAATCTGTTGGCAAGGAATTCAATCATCTTGTGTTTGTCTAAGAATATCTTAATTTTCCTTCATTTGTGAAAGATATTTTCAATGAGAATTCTGAGTTGACAGCTTTTATTTTCACTCTTTAGGATGTTATCACCTTATCTCTTCTAGTTTGCATGATTTCTGATGGGAAGTCTACTATAATTCTTATCTTTGTTCTTTTGTATAAATGTGTTTTTGTGTCTTGTCTTTTATGATTCCTTCTTTTGTGATTTTTGTCTTTTTGTTTTCCAGAGGTCCAAACATGACAAGTATACATGTTTGCTTTTTTCTTTTTTAAATTCTGCTTCGGGATATCTGAGCTTATTGTATTTGTGTTTTAAAATATTTCATTATTTTTAGCCAGACATGGTGGCTCACACCTGTAATCACACGACTTTGGGAGCCCAAGGTGGGAGGATCACTTGAGGCTAGGAGTGTAAGATCAGCCTGAGCAACACAGTAATACCTTGTCTCCACAACAAGTTTTTTGAAAAATTAGCTGGGCACAGTGGCACACACTTATAGTCCTAACTACAGAGAATTACTTGGGCCCAAGAATTCCAAGGTTGAGATGAGCTATGTTTAGGCCACTGCACTCCAGCCTGAAAAGGGGAGACCTTATCTCCAAAAAAAATAAAAAAGAAAAGAAAAATAATCCACTTGTTTTTGTAATAAGAACCATAGGAAAGATGGACAAGAAACTAATGAAAATGGTCACTTATAGCAATGAGTGAAGCAGTGGAATAGTTACAAAATGGAATGAAACTCCCTTGAGTATATTTTTTACATACTTTTGACTTTGAATTATGCTGATGTATTACATAATCAACAAATAAAAATTAATCAATGAAGCTGAAGAAAAAAGAACCATAAAATTTGACACAAAAGAACACTTGAGTTAAACAGAAACAAACTTAATCACATTTCAAATTTAAAATCAGACAAAAAAATAATTCAAGTAATTTTTGGACATAGTAGTTTATATATCTTCAATAGGATATGTAGGAAGACAATAACAAGTACAAAGTAGGTTTGTTGTTAGTAGGATTATACAGCTGTAATTCTAAAATTATTTTGTGATATTGTTAGGATTTAGAAAATGAATAATTATGTTGATATTGTTAAGAACCAGAGTTTTCACTAGAAGCAAAATGATGGACATATATAATGGGAGGAGGAAAAGATAAACCCTGTCATTTTGGATTTGAATTGGAGATCAGTATAAATACAAAATTTTTTTAAAATAGTATTTTTAGTTCTGTCATTTATGGTGCTTAAAAGCAATGACATCCAGAAGCAATGAGCATATCCAGCACTCTGATCTGAGTTATTAAATATCACTCCCTTCTCAAAGATACTAGTGCCCCTTGAGGAAATGACCGGTTCCAGGATTGAGGTAGGTAATGCATAAGGTTAGCCTAGAATATTGTCTAAGGAAGGAAGGCAAGGAAGGAAGGGAGAAAAGGAAAAAGGGAGGAAGGGAAGGAAGGCATTCTTTAAAAAACAAAACAAAACAAAACAAAATGATGGGACACAGAAGTAAATTTCAAGGGGATGCGTCTGGTCAAATTTGCAACAATTGGAGCATCAAAAATAATAATTACAGTAATAGATTATAAAACATGAAATGAAAATAAATTAATGAGTCCATACAAATTTGTTTCTTAAAAGGAAAAATAAGGAAAAAAACCATTTTTTCTCTTTTTATAGAATTTTATCAACAAGTAAATGAAGAATGACATGATTAGAAAATTACTATTTTGTAGCCACCATGGTAATAGGCAATTCAGGGAAGAATCATTAGTGGACAATAAAATGATTAAGTGAAGGGTTCTTAGGAGAAAGGATATATACAAGGACTCAAAGAGTCACCACATGTATCATTTATTAATTACCAATGGAAAACAGTACTTTTCACTGGAGAAATCTGGCACACACAATCTTAACTAATGGGTCAAACCTAAAATTACCAATAACAAAACAAATATCTGATAAAAATAAACACACTATCACTTCCATGATGTTTTTTCCAAAAAAAGAAATGTTTAAGTTGAATCTAATGTCAAAGGAACAGACAGATCCAAAATGAAGTACATTCAATAAAACAACTATCCTTGGCTGGGCATGGTGGCTGACACCTGTAATCCTAGCACTCTGAGAGGCTGAGGTGGGAGGACTGCTTGGGGCCAGAGTTTGAGGTTATAATGAGCTATCATGATGTCACTGCACTCTAGCCCTGGTGACAGAGCGAAACCTTGTCTCAGGGGAAAAAAAAAACTAGCCTTGACACCTCAAAAAAAAAAAAAAAGTGTCAATGTTACAAAAGACAAAAAGCTGAGGAATTGTTCTTGATTAAAGGAGCTTGAAAGAAAACATTACGTGTTATCTTTCCTCCTTATATAATGCAAGGAGGAAGGGGAAAAAGAAGACAAGAAAGGAAGAGAGAAAGAAAAATATCTAATCATAAAGAAAACAAGATAGCAGAGGAAATATTAATATAGACTATATTGATAATATTGTATCAATGTTAAACTTATTAAGTGTGTTAATTTGTTTTGATTTTAACTGACACAAAATTATACATCTTTTTTCTTTTTTTAAAATTACGTCATATACACATAGATCATGAATACATTTATACCTTTGTGGGATTCAATGTGTTGATTATTTGTACAAATTGGAGTACTTACATCCTACTAATTAATACAGCTTTCACCTCATTTTATATATCTTTAGGGGGCATGGTATGATGTTCAATATGTGAATTATTTTGTATTAATCAAATAACAGAATTTAATATAACTACCACCTTATACATTTACCATTTCTTTGGAGTTCTGGGTTTTATCTTTTTAGGGGTGGGGTGTTTTATTTTGTTTTTTGAGACAAGGTCTTGCTCTGTGTCCTGGAATAGAGTACGGTGGCATCATCACAGCTCACTACAATCTGACACTCCTAGCCTCAAGCAATCTTCCTGCTTCAGCCTCTCTAGTTCATTGAGACAGAGTCAGGCTGGTCTCAAACAACTCCTGGCCTCAAACAATCATCCCAAGCATTCCTGTACCTCAACCTTTCAAAGCACTAAGATTACAGGAATGAGCTGCCGTGTCTGGCCTTTTTGTTTTATTACATTTTTTCTTGAAATACCGTAAACATATATTATCATTTCTTTACGAATAAAATACTTAAAATTCTCTCTTCTTGCTATTTTGAAATATATAATAAATATTGCTAAGAAACAAAAATGCTAACTATAATAGGAAATGATTGACAATTTCAACCACAGCAAAAATAGGAATTCTGTTCAACTACAACAGTATAAAGCAAATAATAAAAACCTATAAGCTAGGAGAAGATATTTTTAATGCATTAGCAGAAAAAAATCTACAATTGCTAGAAGTTCAAAAATTAAAAACAACTACGATTCAGTTTTTGAGAAAGAAAAATTACACAAATATCTTAATGGAAAAATAAATTGGAGGCATTTTACAGACTAGGAAAAATATGGGCCATAGACAGATAAAAAGATGCTCAACCACATAGGGCAATACAGATTTAAGATCACAAAATACTATCTTACGCCCATAAGATTAGCAAAAATTGGTAAGTCTGAAAACAAAGTATTGAGGAGATCAATGAGATCAATGAGAAATTCTATAATATGCTAATGGGAGTATAAATTGATTTAATCATTTTGGAAAACAGTCTGTCTTTAGCTTGTGAAGGTCAAAATCCACATACTCTACACTCAACAATTCCAACAGGCATATACTTTAGAGAAACTCTGCACACGTGCACCAACATGTATACATTACCACTGCCTATGATAGCAAATGACTCGAAACAATCCCCATGTCCAGTAGAAAGGGAAAAAAATCATGGTATATTTACATATCTATACTCACCAACATAGGTAAATCTTAGAAACAGTGCTGAATAAAAACAAGTCCCAGACAATACGATACCATTTATAAAACTCAGAAACAATAAAAATAACCAATAGATTGTTTGGGTATGAATATATGTGATAGATTATATAAAATATATGGTTTAAATTAAAATAATTATATAATGCAATAAAGAAAATGATAAGCAAAAAATAAAATAAATCAAATAAGTTATATAACACACACGCATAAGAAAATGAAATGCAATAAGGGACATTAATGACAATTGGGGTAAGGAAGGAAGTATGGGATAAAAAAGGAGCCACAGCTAATGCAAGTTATTGGTAATCTTCTAGTTAAGTTTATAGTTGCTCATTATTCTATGCGTTAAAAATTACATATAGTTTATAAAGGTTATTTTAAAAACTGGGGGAGAAATAGAATACCAGCAATAGTCACATGTCATTTAACAACAGGGATACATTCTGAGAAATGCATCGTTAAGGTGACTGTCATTGCACAAACATCATAAGTCCACTTACACAAACCTAGACAGCGCAGCTGACTACAAACCCAGGTTATGGGGTATAGCCTAGTGCTCCTAGGCTACAACCTGTGCAGCATGTTACCACACTGAATAGCATAGGCAATGGTAACACAAACAAAAGTATTTATATATCTAAACCTAAGAAAGGTACAGTAAGAGGATGGTATTAAAAATTATGAGACCACGGCCATCTATGACTAATGTCGTTATGCAGTACAAGACTATAAATGTGAAGTATATTGTGTTCTGAACTTTTAGGAATTTAATAGTAAATGGGAATTCTAAAAGAATGCTTTTTAGGAAAGAATACGTTATTAACTTTGAGCATTAGATGTTTACACATGAATAAAACACCTGTAATAAATATTTTTAAAGAATAAATGGAAGGGTAAACGCAGTTACAATGTACTGTGGATACCGCTATTAAAAAGTACATAAGGGTTCACTTTAATATATTTATTTTTTCCAAATAAAACAGTTGAGATCTTTCTTTCCACCACTTGCCCATGCTTCTCTTCAGTCCAAATGCACCACCGATTGTGTATGATCTTTCACACCTATCAGAATAGGATGGTGACCACTCTCCCTTTTAGCTACCTAATAATAAGAAGGAATGACTACTGAAATCAAGGAGGGCATTCAGAGCAAATTATAGGAAGTATTTTTCTATTCAGCATATAATCAAGCTGTAGAATTTAGATCTGCACTTACAGAAAAGATTGCTGTTGCTAGCTTTAAAAGGCTAGCTGATAATGGTATGAATATTAATACATTTACAGCTAGCCAAAGCAATATAATGGTAAGCAGATCTCATGCTTCAGTGCATAGGCTGATTGTCTACAGGAGTCAAGAAGGACTTCCCTCTCCCACTGCACGTAACTAAGGGCAGTTTGCACTGGTTGTTTTCACCTTTCTTTGAATCATCAAATAATGGCCAGGATGAGCCAATATTACTAGTTAGTTTAAGCGAAACTTATGTTCCAGGTATTTTTATGATTTCCTGCTCTGTTCCAATTTTTTATCTTTTTGCAGTTACTTCTCAGACTTCTAGAAAAGCCTTAACTAACATCATACTCTTTTTAGCTATAGAACCATATGCAACTACTAAGAAAGACAAACTTTACCCAGTCTTAGTACTCAATCTCAAATGCTCAAAAGAAAGACAAACTTTACCCAGTCTCAATCTCAAATGCTATTAAAATTTAGGTACATATCATTGCAGACTTCAGTTGCCATTTAATAGTGATTATAAAATTTTGTTTCCTAGTTTTTTTCTTTTTCTTAATGCTATTATATTACCCCTGTTAACTATGCATGCCAGTTGATACCATTTAAGGTAAATATGTGGTAGTCCAAGTGGTTACAGCACAGTTGGCCTAATCATTCATTTATGGTAGAGTATTTCAGTTGTTCTATTTTTCTACTATAAACAATATTACTATGAATACTTTTGTGCATAAAGCTTATTCTGCACCTATATTTTTTGCTTGATATACAGCTCATGAGTGGATTTATTGTATCAAATGACATAAACAATTTTAAGATGCTTATAATAATTTATATATATGAAATTACATTCCAAATATGTATTTGTAATGTATACTGCATCCAGCAATGTAGGCATCATGCCTGTACCTTCACTTTATGTTATGGTATCATTGACACCAAGGAATTTAGAAAATGATCACTGCAATGTTGTATATAGCTTATATAACAAACAAAATTATTTCAAAATCTAGGGGACGAATACGTACATTTAAATCAGAATATAACTTTGAAAGTAATCAATTGATTCTACCATCAAAATTTCCCCTGCACATACTTACAAGCTTTCATAACTATGTTATGAGCCAAGAATTCACAAAACAGGGTATCTCTATTAGCTTGAAGGCTACATAATCAATGCTGTAGAGACACTTCTGTTAGTGAATAAATGATGAAGTTTTACCAGAAAAGATGCAGAGTCAGCAGAAATCTTCAACGAAGTACATAGCTAAGAATCATCCTGGAATTAAATAGGGTTTTTCATACTTCATAAATGTTAAAAAGAGAAGAGAGAGAGAGAGAGAGAAGAGAAGAGGAGAAGAGAGGAGAGGAGAGAGAGAAAATACCCATTTGGTACAAACATACGATTATTTGACTAGTATTTTGCAGAAACTTTAAAACTGAGGTCTTGTTACATGTGTCCACTCTGAGTCAATTCCTGTTGGAAACAAAGGGTAAAGTAAATATAGACTACTTTCTAAATGTCTGTATTACAATTCCTACTCTACTAAATGATGCTCATTATAAATAACATTACAGAAATACTTCTGCAATTATTTAAGGCTACATTTATAACAATGTCTCTAATTGTGACTATTTGGAACCTCATACATCCATTAATGGGAGAATGCATAAATGTGGCTTCTCTGTTACAAAGGCAGAGAATGAAGTTGGTCAGTAAACATTAATGTGGAAAATGTCTACATGCTGCTAAGCAATAAAGCAAACTGAAGACCACTAAGTGTGATTTCATGATCCAATTTTGCCAAACACACACAGACGTGTATATATGTGTATACATGCACACATACAGATACAGATAAACAGATAAACTCAGCTACACAGCAAACTTTTAACAATGGTTCCATCTGGGGCATCAGAGCAAACTGATAGGAAGGGATATTTTGACATTTTACATCTTTGTAGGGTTGGAATTTTTATTCAATCAACAGACTATTGCCACAATTTATACATTTTTGTAAAATTAAAATTATATATGTATGTGTACATATATACAGCAAATTTATCTGCATATCTTTTAGAGGTTAAAAGTGTTTTAATACCAGATACATTTATGCCTTCTTATAATTCTAAGGACCATAAATGTGCACTCTATGGCCAACTAAATTGAATGACTTTTTCACCAAAGAAGCCACGGCACTGCTTTACCACTTCACATTAATGTACTTAAGAGTCTTTCAGTAGCAGGTGTATATTAAGTTTCAGGCAGTTTACATTGCAAATATGTTCTTCACAAAACCAAACTATCTTTAAGTGCTCAGAATGAAAATCTCATGCTGTTGACTTTGCAGATTTATTACTGAAACAAGTTTCCTGTTGCATTATACAAGCACAAATATATTTTGTTCCCATTATTAGCTTTGTGTTATTACACTAATCCTAAGACTGATACAGTCCTTTTTTCTGAAATCTTATTTTTTTTTTAAGACAGAGTTCTCTGATGCCCAGGCTAGAGTGCTGTGGCATTAGCCTAGTTCACAGCAACCTCAAACTTCTCAGTTCAAAGTGATCCTCCTGCCTCAGTCTCCCAAATACCTGGAACTACAGGTATGTACCTTCACATCCCACTAGTTTTCTTTTTTTTCCAATTTTTAGAACAGACGTGTCTCCTTCTTATGCAAACTATCTCAAACTCCTGAGCTCAAGCAATCCTCCCACCTCAGCCTACCAGAGTGCTAGGAATATAGGCATGAGCCACCATGCCTAGCTTTCCTAAAATATTTACACTTACCCTGTTTCCCCGAAAATAAGACATCCTCCGAAAATAAGACCTACTTACAGGAAAGATAAGACGTCCCCTGAAAATAAGACCTAGCTCATCTTTGGGAGCACACCTTAAAATAAGACACTGTCTTATTTTTGGGGAAACAGGGTAGTACTTGGTTTTATTCACACTTGGGAAACTTCTTATGAAACATACTAATAGGGGTACTAAGTATATATATAAATGAATTAAAAGTGGGAATTGATAAATATTGGCATATCATTTAACTGTTAAAATGCAATGAATGTGGCTGGGCACAGTGGCTCTTGCCTGTAATCCTAGCACTCTGGGAGGCTAAGGCAGGAGGACTTCTTGGGCCTAGGAGTTTGAGACCAGCTTAAGCAAGAGAAGACCCTGTCTCTACTAAAAAATTAGCTGGGCATGGGCATTGTGGCAGGTGCCTATACTCCCAGTTACTCAGAAGGCTGAGGTGAGAAGATTGCTTGAGCCCAAGAGGTTAAGGTTGCTGTGAGCTATGACCCCATGGCACCCTACCCAGAGTGACAGAGTGAGACTCTATCTCAAAATAACAATAATAACAATACAAATAAAGAAAGAAAATAAAAATACAATGAATGGACTAGGTACATGGACTGATATTTTTTTCTATTCAGATTTCCTCTTGTCACCAATTGTAAAGCAAAAAGCACTTTCTAACAGACTTTGTGTGTTTAATTTGAACCCAGAGCAAATTCTTATGACTGAGTGATAAACCCACAAGATTGGACTTCATATTTGAAGCTCTTACATTATTAACTATAATGATACTAGTGGGCATCACCATTTTTAAAAGTGTAAAAAATTCAATGAGCAGATTGTCATTACAGAAACTCATTCTGCATCACACATATCACCCAAAAGACTGATATTTTATTCTTATTAAAACATAACATAAAATTCAATCGCAAATATTTCCTCCCAATCTACTACAATTATGGCCTAAGGCAATATACTGCTAATATGAAGCATCTGTTCAGCACTAGTGGACATATTTCCTATACGATTTATCTGAAAAGAGGCTTCATTTGCTTCTTAATAGATCAGTAATGAGGTTTCTTTTCTTATATTGGGCCTAGAAAGCATAGGAACGTCTTTAAAATTAAGCCAGCAAACATAACACTGAATTACTAATAAATAATAGTTAAATTAAAAACTCAAGGTAGTCTGTCCTTGTATTTGTGACTACATCATTTCAAACATCAACCATTATTTTATTATCTAAATGTATAAAAAGCATCTAAATACTCGGTACAGAAATTACATTTTCATTTTTTTAGGAACAAAACCAGAGTAACAAATTTCTTTTTTTTTTTAATATCTCTCTGAATTTTATTTCATTTTATTTTATTTTATTTTTTATTATTAAATCATAGCTGTGTACATTAGTGCGATCATGGGGCACCATACACTAGTTTCATAGACCGTTTGGCACATCAGAGTAACAAATTTCAAGTAAAACATTGTAATTTTCCCTTGGAATCTAAAAAGATTAAAAATAATTTCAATTATTTGCTCCCTAACCCCCCACCCCTCCCCAAATTTTAGGAATGACAGAAATAAGAGTTACCTTTTGGGATGAGAATAACACAAAGTCCATGAGGTGTATGAAATGGTAAAATAGATTTCAACATCATTGACCCAATGCATTATGAATTTACGTGTAGCACTTTGTAAACAGTGAAGTGTTTACTTACTAGCATGTTTTAAAATATAGATAGAAGGAAATAACATCTTCATCTGGAACTTTTAAATAAATCCGAAATCTATTTAACTTGAAAAGTTACCAGATTTTATACCAAAGTATAATAGGCAACTCTTACCTTAAACAATCTGCATCATTTTGAGGCTTTTCACTGATTTTTATTTTTTCTGCCTCTAGGTATTTGGTAGTATAAATGGATTCCTTCTCTTCATTTTCAAAAGCTGAACAATTAAAAAATTCTTATAATTAAAAAAATACATGTTATCTTTACTCATAAGAACAATATTCTAATTTTTGGTGCTTATGTGTGTATTGTCTACTCTAATATAGCAATTAAAGGAGCACAGACGATCTCAGCAAAATTTGTGACATTAAAAAATACAAGCTTTAACACTGATATATATTTTGTCTATTTTTTTGATGCCAATAATAGCAATATATTCCAATAGGTAAATATATTTTAAAAGAATGATATGAGCCTATTATGTGCATGTAACCACATTTAACAGCAAAATATACTAATTAATGAAGGTAATACCTTTAAGTTTTCCCTGGAGAATAAGTAACTCTTGTGCCAATTCACTCTTTTGTTTTTGGAGTTTGTTTAACTGACCACTATCATGTTCCATTGTCTTCATTTCTAGAAACAAATACAATAGCACCAAAAATAAAATAATTAAGGGTAAATTTAGTCAAAGAGGTAAAAGCTATGTACACTGAAAACTCTATAACATTGATAAAATATATTGAACACAAATAAAAAGATATCTTTATAGATTATAAGATTCAGTATTAAAAATGTCCATACCACCCAAAGCAATATACAGAGTCAACACAATCCCCATCAAAATTCCAATGGTATTCTTCACAGAAATAGAAAAAAAAAAAAAAACCACTTCTAAAAAATCTAGACACAAATAGACAAAAAATATATTTTAAGTACTTAGGCTTTGCCTTAAATATGTCAGCAATTATTAACTTTTTTTATAAAGTAAACATTTAAGCAGCATATGGTCGATTGGCCGTCTAGGAATTGTTTTTAAAAAACTGACCAGCACTTATTAATCACGAACTGTTTAATAAGATACAAAGAGACAGATTAGTTGACGGTTAGGCTACCAAAAGACAATTCAAAATACGTAAAACACGAATTACTGAGTAAATATAAACTTCCCAATAATAAGAAAACTCTATGCTTCATAACTAAAGCATATTTAAAATAACATTGCACAGTACTCACCATATGGCTACAAGCTTTCACAATATTGCTATGCTGTTTCTTCGACCTAAAATGCCCTTCCTCTCTTTATTCCCACAACAAATTCCTATTCATCCCTTAAGATCATCTCCTAAATTTTCAAATATTTTTCTCTTCTGCTCTATCTTCCGGAACTCCAATTACACATTTATTAAACTGCTTGATGTTGTTCCACATGTCTCTGAGGAGCTTTTTAGTTTTTTGAAGTCTTTTATTTCCCTCTGTGTTTCAGTTTTTAAAGCTCTCTCTTCACGTTCACTGACCTTTTTTCCTGTAGTCTCTGATCTGCAGTTAATCCCTTCCAGGGAATTGTTCATATCAGATATTATGTTTTCTAATCTCTAGAGTTCCTTTGGTTCTTTTTACAAAACAATTTTTAATGAGATATAACTCACATATCATGTAATTCATCCTTTTAAATTATAAAATTGAATGGGCTTTAGTATATTCACATATTTGTGCATCCATTTTCACTACATAATTTTTGAACATTTTCTCACCCCTAAATAAAACTCTATACCTATTAGTAGTCACCCCCAATTTCCTCCAGCTCATCCAGCCCTAGACAACCACTGATCTACTTTCTGTATGAAATATGAATAATCTACTTTCTGTAGGAAAATATGAATTTTCCTGTTCTGGACATTTCACAAAAAATGAATCAAACAAGATATTGTCTTTTGTGGCTGGCTTCTTTCATTTAGCATAATGATGGCAAGGACTACCCATGTTGTAGCACAAATCTGTGTTTCATTTTTTTTATTATGCCTGAATAAAATTCCATTGTATAGCTATACTATATTTTGTTTTTGTATACATCATTGACAGAAATTTGTGTTGTTTCTACTTTTTGGCTACTATGATTACTATTGCTGTGAACATTAATACAGGTCATGCATCATTTAACAATAGGGATACATTCTGAGAAGTATGTCCTTAGGTGATTTTTGTCATGTGTTAACATCAAGGAGTGTGCTTATAAAACCTAGGTGGTACAGCCTACTACCCACCTAGGCTATATGGTATAGCCTATTGCTCCTAGCCTACAAACCTGTACAACATTTTACTATGCTGAATACTGCAGGAAATTGGAACACAGTAGTAAGTATCTGTATATCTAAACGTATTTAAACATAGAAAAGGTACATAAAAAATACAGTATAAAAGTTAAAAATGGTACAGCTATATAGGGTACTTACCATGAATAGAGCTTATAAGACAGGATATTGTTCTGTGGGCATCAGTGAGTGAGTGAATACGAAGGCCTAGGACATTACTGTACACTATTATAGACCTTAAACATTACAAATTTAAGCCATATTAAATTTGTAAGAAATATTTTTCTTTCTTCAATAATAAACTTTAGCTTACTGTAACTTTTATACATTATAAACATTTAATTTTTACACTCTTTTGAAATAATCCTTAGCTTAAAATATAAAACACTATACAGATATACAACAATATTTTCTTTCTTTATATCTTTAGTCTATGTTTCTATAATTTTTTTTTACTTTTTAATCTTTGTTAATAACTAAGACACAAACATACACATTACATTCATATTCTTGCCAGTACTATTACTGTTCACCTTTATTATAGCTGCACTAGTGGCATCTCTTTATGGTTTTGATTTACATTTCTTGATGACTAAAGATCATCAAGCATCTTTTCATGTGACTGTTTATCTCTTTTGAGAAAATGTCTACTTAAATCCTACAAAAAGGATTTAAGTTTTTGCTCCTACATGTAGGTCTCTGATTCATTTAATTTTTGTGTGTGTTATGAGACAGATGTTCATGTTCATTCTTTTACTTGTGGACATCCAGTTATCTTCACATAATTATTTTAAAAGACTATTCTTTTCCTGTTGAATTATTTTGGCATCCTTGTCAAAAATAAATTGATCACAGATGTATATGTTTATTTCTGGACTCTTAATTATATTCCATTGATCTATATGCTCATCCGTATGCCAGTACCAAACTGTCTTTACTACCATAGCTTTATAATAAGTTTGAAATTTAAAAGTATAAGCCCTCTAACTCTTCTTTTTCAAGATTGTTTTAGCTATTCTGCGTCCTTTGCATTTCAAAATGAATTTTAGGATCAGTCTGTCAATTTTTTTCCAAAAATCTAGTTGGGGGCTGGGTGAAGTAGTTCACCCCTGTAATCCTAGTACTCTGGGAGGCTGAGGCCAGTGGATTGCCTGAGCTCAGGAGTTTGAGAAGAGCCTGAGCAAAAGCAAAACCCCTGTCTCTACTAAAAATAGAAAAACTAGCTGGGCATCATGGTAGGCACTGGGAGTCGCAGCTACTCAGGAGGCTGAGGCAAGAGGATCCTTGAACCCAAGACACTGAGGTTGCTGCGAGCTCTAATGCCACAGCACTCTATCCAGGGCCACAAAGTAAGACTCTGTCTCAAGAAAAAAAATCTAGCTGGGATTTTGATGGGAGATCACTATGGAAGTATTGTCATTTTAACTACAGCAAGTCTTCTAAATCATAAGCCCATGTGTCTTTCCATTTACTTAGTTCTTTCATTTCCTTCAACAATGTTTTTAAAGTTTTTGGTGTTTTTGTAGTTTTGCACTTTTGTTAAATATATTCCTAAGTATTTTAATTTTTGTTGCTATTGTCAATAGAAGTGTTTTCTTAACTTCGTTTACAAATTGGTCATTGTGAGCATATAGAAATATGACCGATTTTATATTTGATCTTATATCAGACAGCCTTGTTGAACTTGTTTATTAGTTCTCATAGTTTTCCTGTAGATTCCTTAGGATTTTTATAAAACAAGATCCTGTTGTCTTTGTACAGGATTGTTTTACTTCTTCCTTTTTAATTCGGAAGTCTTTTATTTCTTCTTTCGCCAGATTTCCCCAGCTAAACCCTCCAATTCAGTGTTGATTATAAATACTAAGAATGGATATTCTTGTCTTGTTCCTCATCCATCACCTCAGATAAGAAATTTTCATCCTTTCACCATTAGTAATGACATTAGCTATGGACTTTTCCAAAAATCTAGTTAGGGGCTGGGTGAAGTAGTTATCAAGTTGAAGTTCTTTTGATTCCAAGTTTATTAAATGTTTTTCTCATGAAAAACATGTCATATTCTTTTTCTGTGTCTTTAGTTATTTTTATGTCTTACATTTAGTTTTTCATTATGCTCTTGTTTTTAAATATATTAAAATAATTTTAAATATTTTTCCTTTTATTTGTATCATTTTTGTTATTCCTGGGGTTTCTATTGACTCAATTTCTTCCCTTCCATGAGCTATAATTTGCTGCTTCTTTACATGTTTATTAATTTTTTGATTGGATTCCAGAAGTTGTATTTTGGATACTATTACTAATTATAATACTTTAATATTATTTAGTTGAATTTTTAAAATTTTTTCTATCATCCCTTAAAGCATGCCCATGTTTATTTTAGAAAGAAGTTAAGCTACTTTTCGGTTAGGTTCAAGTCTCGTTTATAAAATTTTCTTTATGGTGGATCTAGAAGAGCATTTAATCTACAGCTAACTTAATCCCACTATAGTAGTATTCTATTTAACTAAATGTTTCTATTACAAGATTTAATATGAATATCTCTCATTCCCATATGAGCTCTTTATATCGTTCACTTTTTGACCCCAGTAGTTTTGCTTTGCTCATCCCAGTGGACTTTTCCCCATGTATGTCCAGGTTACTATACATCCAATGATTCAGGGGAGCTCTATACAAATTTCTGGAGCTTTTCCCCTATGTAGACCTGTCCTCTCAAGTAGTTTGTCCTGAATACTATAGTTAACTTGGTCTCCCTGGACTTCAATCTTTGTGTCCTCAATTTAGACCACTTTGCATTGCTTAAGTTGCTATTGTCCCCAAACTGCATCCAGGTAGGAAGCTAGGGCAATCAGGGCTTATCTCATTTATTTCCCTTCTCTCTGAGATCAGTCCTGCACTAACTCTTATCTTCAATATCCAAAAGTAGTTTTCCGTATTATTTTCTCTAGTCTTCTAGTTGTTTGTGATAAGAGGGAAAATTCCATAAAACTACTATCATGATTCATAAGAGGAAGTTCTCCACATAATGTTTAAGTTATCATTTTACTATTTGTCTCTCTTCCACATTAGACTATAAGCTCCTTCATTCAAGCATGTTTAAGATGAATAATTTCCTTTCCCAAGCTTTTCTTAGTAGACTCTTGTTTGCAAAAGTAAGAAAGGTAAAAATTGTATTAATAGATCAGTTTAATAAAGTTGAAATTAAATTGTAAAAAAAAAAAGACTATAAGCTCCTTGAAAACAGGGACTTTGCTTTAAATTCTAATTCTTGTACAGTGCCTCGCATAGTATATGCAGAACACATAGTAGATACTCAAGAAGTATGTTGAACTAAAAAAAAATAAATCATATAATTGACTTTAAGTATTACTTATTATTCATAATGTTTTTGTACACTGGTGTAGGTAATTAAAAGCGGATAATTTTAAAAATAAAATTAATAGGTTCACACTTAAGCTTCTGCTCCTTTAATAAATGAAAATTTAAATATAATTGCATGACAATAATTCAGACAGGTATTCTAGGATGGATACCATTACACAATCTTTAAGAGATTAAAAAAGATAAATATTTTGGGCGACGCCTGTGGCTCAGTCGGTAAGGCGCTGGCCCCATATACCGAGGGTGGCGGGTTCAAACCCGGCCCCGGCCAAACTGCAAAACCAAAAAATAGCCGGGCGTTGTGGCGGGCGCCTGTAGTCCCAGCTACTCGGGAGGCTGAGGCAAGAGAATCGCTTAAGCGCAGGAGCTGGAGGTTGCTGTGAGCTGTGTGATGCCACGGCACTCTACCGAGGGCCATAAAGTGAGACTCTTGTCTCTACAAAAAAAAAAAAAAAGATAAATATTTTATTTATTATTCATTGATCTATCAGACATTCTATGATAATGCCTTTGTAAAATTTAGGCAAGACTGGAGAAATTTTGAATTTAAATATTCCTGAAATATATTATTTTTCTTAGTCCCTATCCTATAGGCTAAATGGAAAAGGCATAGGTGGAAGATCGATTATTCAAGAAAAAAACAAAACAATGTGTTAATTCTTTATGAAGCATACAGAATAGAATATTATTTGTGGTAACTTTCCCCCCACTTTACTATTGCTTCCTTTTAATTTTATTTTTATTTTTATTTATAACTTTGTTAAGGTTTAATTGATGTGGTGATCATTTTAATTTCTTCCACTGCCTAAAACCCACAATATTCTAATGAATATCCAGGTTTTATAGTTGTGAATATTAAACCAAACTAAAGTAATCAAAATTCATTCCCGTCTTTTAACATGTGATGAGTTGTCTTTCTCGTCTGTACATTGCCAATCATTAATGGATACTACCAGGCAAAGAAGTGTAATATACTTCTTATTTCTTATCCAGAAAAAAAAAAAAAAAAGATTCACCAACTGGTAGAAATGAGTAAGAGGAACATTTTGAGAGAAATGTTATGACAATAATTGTTTTGAAGCCAAGAGATGGACTCTTATGTATGAACTATCAGATGTTTAAAATAAATAATATTTATTCATGTCACAAATATATACTGAATACTAATTATTCTATACTTTTAATTGTTCAGGCCAAAAACTTGAAAGTCAACCTTACCACCTCTACCACACCCCATCTAGTTCATCATGAAATTTTGTTTAACTTCAAAATATATTCAGAATCTGAATACCTCTTATCACTTCTAACTATGTCCTGATCTAAACCATCATCACTTCTCATCTAGTTTCTGCTTTTATTTCGCTTAAGGGTGTTCCCAGTAGCAGTCAGAGCAATACTGTTAAAATATGAGATCCTTCACTTGTTTTTTCAAAACCCTCCCATGACTTCTAATCTCACTTTAGTAAAAGTCAAAGTTTTTAGAATGGCCACAAGGTTTTTAATTTTCTGAATTCCTCATTTAAAGACTTCAGGCTCTTTGCTTTTTGTCAACAATTCAGGGCTTTGCATTAGTTATCCCATCTGCAAAATGCTCTTCCTCCATGTATTCCTTTGGTTATTTTCTTTATTCTTTTAGCTCTTACTCAAAACTTACCTTAATTGGTCAGCACTTGTGTACACATTCAGAAATGCGGCAGATGGGAGAAGAGAGAAGGGGATGGGTAAATTCACACCTAATGGGTACAATGCACACTACCTGGGTGATGGGCACACTGTAACTTTGACTCAAACTGTCTAAAAGCAATTCATGTAACCAAAACATTTGTATCTCCATAATATTCTGAAATTAAAAAAAAAAAAAAGAAACCTCACCTTATTAGTGCAGTCTTCCCTGGACATCTATCTAAAATCCTACCACCAACCCCACTCCAAACCTACCCTTGATCTATCTATCCTTCTTCCCTGTTTTATTTTTCTCTTTAGGCTTATCATTATCTAATTTCCTGCTTTTCCTCCCTCCTTCCTTTACTCTTTTCTTTCGTTCTTCCTTCCTTCCTTTTTTCTTTTATGTCTCCCTTACTGCAATGCAGGCTCCATGATGGCAGGCATTTTTTTCCTTCTGTTTTTGATCACTACAGCAACAGCAATATCTATAACAGTGTCTGATAAACAAAAAGTACAAAGTAAGTATTATTAAATGAATGAATGAATGTACTAAGTGCATTTCAGAAATACATTTGTGAGCAAAACACAGTTCTAGTTTTTGTGAAAGTTTATGCTTCAGTGGGGGAGATAGACTTGAGTAACATCATTACAGAAGCATGTAATTACAATACTTTGAAGTAAAGTGCAGAGAACAATGAGAGAACATACCCAGAGGAACTGACTTAATATGACATTGGGAGGGTAGAGGATCAGAGAAGGCACTCCTGAGGAATAACATTTGAGCTGAGATCAGAATGAGTTAATTAGATAAAGAATAAGAAAAACATTCCAAGTAGAACATATGCAAAGGTCCTGAAGCAGGAGGTAGCATGGACCAATCTAGGAAACACAAGGCCAGTATGCCTGTAGCACAAGGAAGCTGCTGGAGAGGCACCGGGCTGCGTAAGGATGGAAAATATGCTGAGGAGCTTGGTTTGCTATGTTTATCATGATATTTTAAAATAGAATGAATTAAGAGGCATGACAGAATAATGCTGTAATAATACCTTTTTAAAATACATATACGGATGTTAGTATTTTAGCAACCTCAAAGAGAGAGAAGAGAACCCAACTCTGGCATTAAAAAATGATAAATCAAAGAAGATGTTTCACGAGGGTTAAAAAAAACCAAGTAATAAAAAAGAATAAAAACAGATACGAAGAGTTAAAGATTGAAATTATTCCAAATCCAATGAAACTGGCTGACTAATAGTTGTGGGCTAAAAACTCAGTGGGCAAGGTTAGAGGGAAGAAGGAAGGAGAAAACTCAAGGGTCAGGAAATAATAGATGTGGTGGCACAAATTAGAAGAGGGAATGGAAGAGCAAACACCAACAGGCAAGAAGACAAATAGAAATTAAACTATTTTGAGAAAATGGCTCTACCATCTGCTTAAAATCTGAATACCTTCTTTCTTCACCACCACCATCACCACCAAGGAGAAAGGGTCACCAGAAATAGTTTCACAGGTGAATTCTTTTGGACCTTAAAGAAGATACTTCTAGTATTTTCATTTTTCCAATGGGAGAAAAATGAAAGCTTTTACATTCTTTTTGTAAAATCAATATAAACACACAAAAGACTAATCTCACTGATAAATATTGATGCAAAGATCCTAAAGAAAATATTATCAAATAAAATTCAGTAATATATTTGAAGACTGAGGCCACAACTAAGGAAGGTTAATGATAGGATGTCTAGTAATAAAATTCACCTCAATAGATTAAATTAGGAAAAGCATATGATCACCTTAAAAGGGGAAGGTTTTTTGGAGGAAGGAGGGAGGGAAGAAGGGTTGCAACAGAAGAGAAGAGAAAGGGAGAAGAGAGAGAGAAATCTTCAATCTGGCATCATGATTAATAATAGATACTAATACTAATGCTAGATGCTAATACTTCTAAAACTAGAAGTATTTCCATGAAAGTTAGTAATAAGAGAAGTTATCAGAAGTCATCACTATTATTAACAGTGTTCTAAAAGTATAAGTCAATGAAATTCGATTTTAAAACAGTAAATATCGGAAAATACAGACAAAATTATCAACAGTTGAAGCTTACACAATTACACATAGAAAACCCAGTGAAATCAAATGCAAATGATAAGAGAATGTTCAATAAGGTGATATGTTAAAAAGTTAGAATATGCAAAAAAGTAATTTACCTGTAAATAATAAATAACTACTAAAAAAATGGAGAAAAAAATCTATTTACATTCTCTAATTTAGTAATACTTAGAAAATATTACACTTGATCTTAGCCAAAAGGCCGAGAAGCGATATACTTAGAAAATATTGACATGAAAAAGGCAAGACTTAATTAAAATATCTCATTTTTAGATAACAGAAATCAAGAGTAGAAAGGTATCGTTTCTCCCTAAATTCATTAATAGAGTTAATGTAATTTTAATTAAAATACAGTATTCTTTGAACTTCAGAAATGAGACAATTTTATCTAGTAAAATAAATACAAGAGAATCAATAAAAAGGAGAGAAGATTGCCCTGCTAGCTATTAAATCATCCTTGAAATGAAATAATTAGGAAAATAAAAAAGAATTCAAAAAGACAAATTTGCATGTGTATGTACACACATATAATATGAATTTAAAATGACAAATGTATAATTTCCAATTGGTTGGAAACAGGTGAATTATTTATTAAATTGTGTTAAATAACTGATGAGCCATTTGGAAAAAAATAAAGATGGATCCTTAACACCCTGTACCTAAAGAGAAGGATATATAATATACATGGGAGAAATGAAACCTTGTTTTATTAATGTTATGTAGAGAAAGCCCTTCTAATCTAGAAACAAAATCCAGAAGCATGAAAGAAAAGACTGATTAAGATGATTACCAAAATTTTAAATTTCTACTTGGTACATGACACGCAAACACACACACACATGCACAATAAGTCAAAAGGAAACAATAAACTAAGAGGCATATCTACACCACACGTGACAGAGAGAAAACTAATTTATAAAAGCTCTTAAAAGTCAGCAGAAACAAAAAGCAGAAAGATGAACAAAGAATAGGAACATATTTTTTCTGTTCACAATAAAGAAAATAAACTATTAGAGAAATCTGACTTCAGGCAAAATTAAAGAAATGCTAATAAAAATGACAATAAGAACATCTTCACTTGTTATATGGCAAACATTAAAATTATTGATAATACCCAGTTCCGTAATGGTAAGGGAAAATAATATAAGAAAACATAGTTGATAGAAAAAATAATTAATTCAATGTTTGAAGGAGCATAATTTGGCATTATGTTTCAATAAAGTTTTCCTCTGACCTAGCAGTTTCATTAGCTTTTACCACATAAATATATTCACAGAAATATAATGAGATATAAACTCAAAATAGAGAGCCTTATTGATGGTCATTTGGGTTCTTTGCTGAGTTTTATTTTTACTTTGTTTTGTTTTCTTCTTCATAAACACCACTACTAGTCCTGCCACCTGTACACCATTTATCTTCTTTTGGAACTTTGCTTCTCTTTTGTAACTTCAACTTTTCCTCTTTATTGGCTCCAATATACTAGCATTTAAATATATTCATATATCTTCCATCTTAAAAAGAAAAATGAAAAAAAAATAAAAAAGAATATCCCACTTTCCCATTAGAAGCCTTCCCCTGACTTCAAATCCCCCTTTTTACTGGACTCTCTATTTTATCCATGAAGAAAGTTCTTCAAAGTCTGATCTGTGCTCCTGGTTGCCTTTTCCAGTTTTTGTTCAACCCATTACAAGTTGGCTTCTGGCCTTCTCTTACTACTTCCATTTGCTACTTTTTCTAAAGACCAGCAGTGACCCCTGCATGCTGCTGCTTTGTCCTTATCCTGGTTGATAGCTCAGCAGCAGTCAACATGGACTGATCACTCCTCAAATACTCTGTCCCCTAGG
Source organism: Nycticebus coucang (assembly GCF_027406575.1). Taxonomy (NCBI): domain Eukaryota; kingdom Metazoa; phylum Chordata; class Mammalia; order Primates; family Lorisidae; genus Nycticebus; species Nycticebus coucang. Next base: position 145,139,082 of record NC_069782.1, on the reverse strand, counting down.
TGACCCTGATTCCACACAGTAAAGTAGTCTAATATTTTTGAAGCTCTTTCTTAGACTATTTGCTGACTTTCTTCCTCTTTGTGCTTTGAAAATTCTGGTGTTCCTCGGGGTTCATTCCATTTTCTTTCAAGACATTTTTCCTAGGTGACTCCCAAAATTTAATAGCTCCATCCCTGACCTCTCTCTGAGCTCCTAACTTAAATATATTACTATCTAATTGACATCTATACTCAAATCCCTCTCTTAACTAATCAGTATCATCCTTCAGATCTCACTTGTTCAGGGAAGTCTTCCTTAACTACCTAGTCCAGGTTAGGTCTACTTATTATAGGTTCTCATATCATCTTCTGCTTCTCCTTGTCAAGCAGTCATCAACTGAATTCATACTGTTGGGGATACATAATTAAACAAAACACAGTCTCTATCACTATGGAGATTTAAGTTTCATGTGGAAATGTTATGAAATACCTAGACACTTTCTAAAGTATGAACAACAGCATCAGATACCCTGGAAGCAAATCTATTAAAATAAACCCGCATTTCTGGAAAAAGAGACACAAATTAGAGAGCTCCTATAAGTACTTGTGATATTGAAAACTTTTTTCCTTTATCAGTTTTATAGAGGAAAAATTAACATAAAGTACTTCCATTTAGAGTATATAATTCCATAAGTCTTGACAGTCATTTACACTTGTGAACTCATGTCAGGCATTAACTCATAAATTTCCTTCAATCCCAAAGGGTTCCTTGTGATCCTTCACAGTTCATCCACTTTGATCTAGGTACTCACTGATCTGCTTCTGGTCACTATAATTAGTCTGCACTGCGTCTGGTTTCTTTCACTCACTGTACCATAGATGCATCCATGTGGTGTTGGCAGATCTGTTGTTCCTATTGCTGAGTATTCTATTACACAGATATATCAATTTTGTTTGTCTGCTCTCCTCTTAGCGGACATTTATGGTCAGTTTTCGGTATTGTGAATAAAGCTGCCAAAAATTTTAAACATGGGTTGGGTTTCATTTCTATGGAGTAAACAGTTGTGGAGTGGCTGGGCTATATGGTAGATTTATGCTGAGCTTTTAAAGAAAGTGTGAAATTATTTTCTAATGTGATCGTACCATTCACTACCATGTGCATTTCAGATGCGCCCACGTTCTTGGCAACAACACTTGATATAATCAGATTTTTAACTTCAATTAAATAGATACAAAGTGATATTTTACTGTGGTTTTAATTTTAATTTTTCGAATAACTAAAGATATTGAGTATCGGGTGGCGCCTGTGGCTCAGTGAGCATATACCGTGGGTGGTGGGTTCAAACCCAGCCCCGGCCAAACTGCAACAAAAAAATAGCCGGGTGTTGTGGCGGACGCCTGTAGTCCCAGCTACTCAGGAGGCTGAGGCAAGAGAATCGCCTAAGCCCAGGAGTTGGAGGTTGCTGTGAGCTGTGTGACTCCACGGCACTCTACCGAGGGCCATAAAGTGAGACTCCGCCTCTACGAAAAAAAAAAAAGATATTGAGTATCTCTTCACATGTTCATTAATTGTTAGTACTCTGTTGTAAAGTTCAAAAATGTCCTCCCTTTTATAACTGGCTTTGTCCTCTTTTTAGGGTGTAAGAGTTCATTATATTCTGGATAACAGTACATTAGCAGATATAGTTTTTGCAAATATTTCTCCAAGATGTAGTTCGTCTTCTTATTTTCTTAAGTGTCTTTTAAATTTATATTAAATACAATGTGTTTTTCTTTCATGGTTCATGTTTCTTGTGTTCTAAGAAATCATTGCCTAGTCCCGTAATTTTCAACTGGGTGTTGTGAGAGGATCTTAAGAGTGCCATGAACATTTTTTTTTTTTTTTTTGGGCCGGAGCTGGGTTTGAACCCACCACCTCTGGCATATGGGACCGGCGCCCTACTCCTTGAGCCACAGGCGCCGCCCGCCATGAACATTTTTTAAGATCATTAATTAAAGTATTTTCAAAAGAAGTACAAAGCACAGTAAGTATATTATTTTCTTTAACTTTTTTTTGATAACGTAATTTAAGTGTGCCATGGAAGTTTAACTATAGATTCAAATGTGCTGTGAGATTAAAAACACTGGCCTACTATAAGATGGAAAAGATTTTCTACTATGTTTTCTTCTAGTAGATTCATAATTACAGCTTTCATGTTTAGGTAGGTATATGTCTATTTTAGGCTATTTTTAGTATGGTGTGAAGTATGGGTTAAGGATCATTTTGCAATGAATGTCCAGTTGTCCCAGCACCATTTATTGAAAAGCCATTCTTTCCCCCCCTGAACTGCACTACCATCTTTGTTGAAAACTGGTAGACCACATGCATGGCTATTTCTGGATTTTTTTCTATTCCAGTGATCTATAGGGTGTCCATAAAGTTTGTGTGCAAATTAAAATAGACAACTGTTTGCCGATTTTTAAGTCAGTGACACACAACACATTATCCCAATTACTGTAGCTTGTTAGTAAATTTAGAAATATGAGAGTATAAAATTTTAAATTTTACTATGTATTCTTTTAAAAATTATTTTGGCTATTAAAGTCATTTCTGTTTTCACAGAATAAAAGGGTTTATCTGAAAAAGATGTGTAGTTGGGGCTTTTTCCTAACAAAATAAATGACAATAAAATTCATGTGAGACCCACACATTTTAATCTAAAGAAAATTTTAAGAAGTAAAATAAACAAATAAATACATTTAAAAATAGATAAAAGATCATACCAATGTACACAGCTATGCTTTAATAAAAATAAATAAAAAATAAAAATAGATAAAAGCTGATAGAATAAAAACACACAAAAATATTTTTGTAAAGCTGTAAATATTTGTGTCTTAAGCTATGTATTATTATAGCTTAAGTCAAAGTTTTTAAAAATCAAAACTTTTTTTTATCATCTGGTCTATTTATTAAGGTGGTTATCTTTCTCTCTCTCTTTCTTTTTTTTTTTACTGTTGGGGATTCATTGAGGGTACAAGAGACCAGGTTACATTGATTGCATTTGTTAGGTGAAGTCCCTCTTATAATTGTGTTTACCATAAAAGCTTCAAAGAAAATGAAATACCTAGGAATATACCTAACAAAGGAGGTGAAGGACCTCTATAAAGAAAATTATGAAACCCTAAGAAAAGAAATAGCAGAGAATATTAACAAATGGAAGAACATACCAGGCTCATGGCTGGGAAGAGCCAACATTGTTAAAATGTCTATACTTCCCAAAGCAACCTACAGATTCAATGCCATCTGTATTAAAATACCAACATTGTACTTTCAAGACTTAGAAAAAAATAATTCTTTGTTTTGTATGGAACCAGAAAAAAATAAGTATGGCTAAGGCAGTTCTTAATAATAAAAAGCCAGGGGCATCACCATACCAGATTTTAGGCTGTACTATAAGGCCATAATGGTCAAACAGCATGGTACTGGCACAAAAATAGAGACATAGACATTTGGAATTGAATAGAAAACTAGGAAATGAAACTAAATTCTTACAACCACCTAATCTTTGATAAACCGAACAAGAACATACACTGGGGGAAAAAAAATCCCTATTCAATAAATGGTGCTGGGAGAACTGGATATCCACATGTAAAAGACTGAAACTGGACCTGCACTTTTCTCCACTCACAAAAATTGATTCAAGATGGATAAAAGACTTAAATCTAAGGCATGAAACAATAAAAATCCTCAAAGAAAGCATAGGAAAAACACTTGAGGATACTGGCTGGGAAAAGACTTTATGAAGAAGACTTCCGTGGCAATTCCAACAACAAAAATAAACAAATGTGACTTGAAGAAACTGAAAAGCTTCTGTACAGCTAAGGTGACAACAACCCTACACAATGGGAAAGGATATTTGTATATTTTGAATCAGACAAAAGCTTGATAACTAGGATCTATAGAGAACTCAAATTAATTCACATGAAAAAAGCCAAAAATCCCACATGCCAATGGGCAAGAGACATGAATAGAACCTTCTCTAATGAAGACAAATGAATGGCTAACAAACACATAAAAAAATTTCATCATCCCTAATTATTAGAGAAATGCAAATCAAAACCACCCTGAGATATCATCTAACCCCAGCGAGAAAGGCCCACATCACAAAGTCTCAAAACTGCAGATGCTGGCATGGATGTGGAGAAAAGGGAACACTTTTTACACAGCTGGTGGGACTGCAAACTAGTACAACCTTTTTGGAAGGAAGTCTGGAGAATCCTCAAAGAACTCAAGCTAGACGTCCCATTTGATCCTGCAATCCCATTACTGGGCAGCTACCCAGAAGGAAAAAAATCCTTTACCATAAAGACACTTGTACTAGATTGTTTATTACAGCTCAATTTACAATCGCCAAAATATAGAAACAGCCTAAATGCCCACCAACCCAGGAATGGATTAATAAGCTGTGGTATATGTATACCAGTCATTAAAAGAAGATGGAGACTTTACGTCCTTTGTATTAACCTGGATGGAAGTGGAACACATTATTCTTAGTAAAGCATCACAAGAACGGAGAAGCAAGAATCCTATGTACTCAATTTTGATATGAGGACAATTTATGACCTAGTACACGGGCAGGGGTGGGGGAAGGGGAGAGCAGAGAGAGGAAAGGAAGGAGGTGGGTGGGTGGGTGGTCTCAGTGGGGTCTCAAAAACCAAAACTTTTATGAAGTAAAAATGTTACAGCACGCTAAGGTCAATTTATTATTGGGAAAAGAAAAAAAATTTATATAAATTTAGTGTAGTCTAAATGTATAGTGTTTATAAACTCTATAGTAGTTTACAGTAATGTCCTAGGCCTTCACATTCACTCACCACTCACTTAGAGCAACTTTACAGTCCCACAAGCTCCATCATAGTAAGTGCTCAATACAAGTGTACCATTTTTTTATCTTTTAGACAGTATCTTTTTTTACTGTAACTTTCTGTTTGGATATGGGTAGAGAGACATATTTACCCTTGCATTTCAGTACAGTGATATGCTGTACCACTTTGCAGTCTGGGAACAATAGGCTCTTCCACATAACCTAGGTGTGTGGTGGGCTGTAACCACCTACGTTTGTCTATGTGCATTCTATGATGTTTGCATAGGGATGAAATCACCTATGTATTGACTCCTCAGAGCATATCCCTATTGTTAAGCAACAGTGACTACAGATGAAATTAGGTAAACCATTTTATTATTCATTTTCTGTCTGTTTTGTACTTTTTACTCCTTTACACCTCCGCCCTCATTTTTTTCAGATTATATAAATATTTTTTAGGATTTGTTTTTAAGTTCCATATTGTCCTTTTAGCCATTCATCTTTTCATTTTTTTCCTTAATTATTGTCCTAGAAACTAAAATAAACTTCTTTGGTAGCCTTTTTATACAATGCCTTCCTCTTTGATTCTCAGCAGTAAGAAATGGCTTGAGGGCAAAAATAAAAATCTAATACTCTTTTCTTTTTTATCTTGAGACAGAGTCTCAATCTGTTGTCTAGGACAGAGTACCACGGCATCAGCCTAGCTCTCAGCAACCCCAAACTCCTGGGTTCACGTGATCCTCCTGCCTCAGTCTTCCAAGAAGCTACGACTACAGGCTCTTGCCACAATAACCATCTAATTTTTTTCTTTTTTTTTTTCATCCCCTCCTCTCTTTGGCAACTGCTTTATTCAGGATCTTATAATAGATTCCAAAAATCTTCCTGTTAGTATTTCTCTCCCCATCCCACTGTGTGATCTTATTTCCTAGTTTATATTAGACTGATGGCAGAATGAGAATTACAGTACCACTTCTAACATTTATTGTGGCTTCCACCATATTATACTGTAAGTGTCTGCTTACAGATTTAATTTCCCTACTTTTGACTTTTATAGAATAGTATCTATTACTTAACAGATATTTAATTGTTGAAAACGCACATCACATGTATTTCTAAAGCACTTGAGACTGTTCACAATAAAAAATACATTAGGATAATTAAGACACAGTAAAAGAATAGCTATACAGTGATCCAATTTGCTTATTAAAAAGTAAAATTTCTGAAAAAATTACTTAATTCAAAATAAGTTATTTTCATTAATGTAAGATAAATGAGGTGGTGCTATGTATTCATACCCATTTTCAAAACGTTTGCCTGTTTTTCTAAGTTAGAGATTTCAATCTTGACATTTTCTTTCATCAAAAGTTCTCTTTTCTTTGTTATTTCATACTCATTATTGAAGTCTGAAATATCCTTCATAAATTTTTCCTCCTCTTCTATCACTTTTTTCTTTGTAGCCTCCTGAAAAACAAAACAAACAAACAAACAAAGATGAAATACCGGTGTTAGTCACAATACACATAATATTTTTCTTTAATGATTTAAAATATAATCATTTGGAGTTCCTAACAACAAAGGTATAAAATTAAATTTCCTTATTTTACTACAAAAATGCTTTGTTCTTCTAGTAATATTAAGAAAAAACTGAAGCTATTATATATTAAAACCAATTATCTTCAGACAAAAGATATCTCCTTAATGTTTTGGGAGAATTATTGAGATAGAAATTCTACCACTTAACATTCTATCTGTGTTTGTGTATTAAACTTCATAATCATATAGGCCATTGTAGTATGAAACTGGGTGGTGAAACAATTAAATGACCAAACTTGAAAATTAAAATCTAGACTCAAAGGAATTACTGCTTTATAGGAAACAACCAAATAAAGATAGCCAAGAAAACCCTTTAAAATGTAGACAGTGAAGGTAAAATTATATTATGTACTTCAAAATCAGTACTTCCAATAATATGGAACATTTTATGAAATATTAACATGGCATAGAAATAAGAATTTCCAAAAACTATGGACAATTTAAGGACCGAAACTTTTTCACAATGCTAGAATCTAAACATTACTATATTTTTCTATGTTTTCTAAGAGATGTCAATCAATTTTGGAACATATTTTGAAACTAACCATGTCATTCAAAACCATCCAGTCTGTTGGTTCTGACTTTTGATATGTTATTTTAATACCTTAAATGTATTTTCTTAGAGTGTTGATTAATATTTCTAACATGGCCCTGTCATTCAAAACTATTGCTCAGACTGTTGGCTCTAGGATAAAAAGATATACAAAATTCATCCTTTTACCCCAATCCATACATATGCCTAAAGTGTGAGCCCCTCTGCTTTACATAAGCATTAAAACCAAGGTCTCAAAGACCGAGCAATTCAAATCATGTTCATTTTTTTTGTTCTTATTACAATTACAAATAATTTCTATATTGCATTCCTGCCAACAGAATTCTTTCAAACTATATTACTCTACCAATTGGTTTTAAATAGCACTTAATACCTTTCTGTATCTGAACAGTACTATCTGCCAATATGCATATGGATAATTTCCTAAAAGTGCACTTAAGTGTATTTAAATACTTTTGACACAGTTAGTGAAATAGATTTTTAAAAGTGGCTAGAGACTTACAAAGGTTTGGAGAAGCATATTCCTTTGGTTTGTAATTTCACTGCATTGCCTTTCTAAAGCATTTTCATGAGTTTTCAAAAGCTGTAAGAGGAAGGATTTTTCAGAAAACTGTTGAGCCTTCAAAGTGAAAAAAAAAAAAAAGGAAATCAGAATGAAGTAATTAATTAGACATTTTAGGTTACCTCAGTTAATAGAAAAGATTTGTATAGTGTAAGACATTTTTTGTATTCATCTTTAAAATGCAAAATAAGATTTACATTACATACTTTATATGTGTTGTCTTGTATTATTTTATAAGTACTTTATAATCACAATGCTATAACGTCTCCACACAGTAAGACTACAAGTTCCTCAAGGGCACAGAACGTGTCTTCCTTTTCCTCTCCATACCTAGCACAGTTCTTAGCTTAGGTACTAAAGCTTGTAGACTATATCCATTGAAATATGCTTCAAGATAGCTTGTTTTGAAGAATAGATTTCTATTCTTATAACTTATAAGGAGCATATGGATAAATAAATCAAGTAGTACACAATATGACTAGTAAAATAATGAGATAAAATCTATAAAGCACAGGTAAAATCCCAGTCCCCTGACTACAGTCATATTGAATAAAATACAAGTCTGCTGAAGTCCTCAAAACAGTTTTGAGAATTCAATTTTTTAAATTTTAATACCTCATTTGGATCTAAATAGCAAAAGACACAATAAACATTAATATTAGACACATAACTGTTATTTCATTTGGACCTTAATAAATAACATCTCCTGAGACATGAATATTGAAACAAAAGTCAGGAAGCTTTAATATATAAAGACAAAAATTCGCTGGACTAGAAATACTGTATGTAATCTATTATGTTTAGTACTGAATCTCATAAGAAAGCATCACTTAAAATGTCCATACTACCCCAAGCAATATACAATTTTAATGCAATCTCCACTGTCATACTTTAAAGACCTCAAAAAAATAATACTTCATTTTATATGGAATCAGAAGACTCAAAAAAATAATACTTCATTTTATATGGAATCAGAAGAAACCTTGAATAGCCAAGACATTACTCAGAAATAAAAACAAATCAGGAGGAATCATGCTACCAGACCTCAGATTATACCACAAATCAATAGTGATCAAAACAGCATGGTACTGGCACAAAAACAGAGAGGTAGATATATGGAACAGAATAGAAAATCAAGAGATGAACCCAGCTACTTACCGTCATTTGGTCTTCGATAAGCCAATTAAAAACGGAAAAGACTCCCTATTTTAAAAAATGGTACTGGGTGAACTGGCTGGCGACCTGTAGAAAACTGAAATTGGACCCACACCTATCACCATTAACTAAGATAGACTCTCACTGGATTAAAGATTTAAACTTAAGACATGAAACTATAAAAATACTAGAAGAAAGTGCAGGGAAAACTTTTGAAAAAATCGGCCTGGGAGAATATTTTATGAGGAGGACCAACTGGGCAATTGAAGCAACACCAAAAATACATTACTGGGATCTGATCAAATGAAAAAGCTTCTTCATAGCCAAGAACACAGTAAGTAAAGCAAGCAGACAGCCCTCAGAATGGGAGAAGATATTTGCATGTTATGTCTCTGACAAAGGTTTAATAACCAGAATCCACAGAGAACTCAAACGTATAAGCAAGAAAAGAACAAGTGATCCCATCGCAGGCTGGGCAAGGGACTTGAAGAGAAAATTCTCTGAAGAAGATAGGCACACGGCCTACAGACATATGAAAAAATGCTCATCATCCTTCATCATCAGAGAAATGCAAATCAAAACCACTTTGAGATACCATCTAACTCCAGTAAGATTAGCCCATATCACAAAATCCCACAATCATAGATGTTGGTGTGAATGTGGAGAAAAGAGAACACTTCTGCACTGCTGGTGGGAATGCAAACTAATACGTTCCTTTAGGAAAAATGTTTGGAGATCACTTAGGAATCTAAAAATAGACCTGCCATTCAATCCTTCAATTCCTCTATTAGGTATATATCTAGAGGACCAAAAATCACATTATAACAAAGATATTTGCACCAGAATGTTGCAGCCCAATTCATAATTGCTAAATCATGGAAGAAGCCCAAGTGCCCATTGACCCATGAATGGATTAATAAATTGTGGTATATGTATACCATGGAATATTATGCAGCCTTAGAAAAAGATGGAGACTTTACCTCTTTCATGTTTATTTGGATGGAGCTGGAACATAGTCTTCTTAGCAAAGTATCTCAAGAATGGAAGAAAAAGTATCCAATGTACTCAGCCCTACTATGAAACTAATTTATAAGCATCCACACTTCCATATAAAAATTATAACCCAAATATAGCCCAAGATGAAGGGGAAAGAGAAGAGGGAGGGGGGGAGAATGAGTAGAGGGAGGGTAATTGGTGAGACCAGGGTGCATTTTGCAAGGGTACATGTTAAATCTACTAAGGGTAGAATATAAATGTCTTAACACAATAACTAAGAAAATGTGGTGAAGGCCCCATTAACCAGTTCGATGAGAGTATTTCAAATTGTATATAAAACTAGCACATTGTACCCCATAATTGCATTAATGTACACAGCTATGATTTAATAAAAAATAAATAAATAAATAAATAATGCTGCAGTGAAAAAACAAAAACAAATTCAGGTGCCTAACCATTACAGAAGCCTATCTCTTACGTAATGTTTATGCATTATTTGCATATGCTAAATACCTACTGTAATACAAAGCTTCTTATGAGTATTCAATAAACATTTGCTAAATTCAATTGGACTGAACTAAATTAAATGGTATATTAAATAAGGCCATGTTATAAAAATTCAAAAAAAAAAAAGCATCAATTCCAGTTTGGGGCAGTTCCTATCTCTACAAAGAAAAGAAAAAAGATATAAATGCAAATTAAATTGCAGAAAGCAAGATTTATATTAGTTATAAGAAACTTCCTCAAGATGAGAGACAGGTTGTGAAATCTCTGTCCCAGAAAATATTGAATAGTAAAAAGCTCTGATATAGTCTAGTCCAGAGGCAAAGGGTTGACTTACAAGACAGTTTGAAATATTATGGCTAAAAAGTCCTGGAAATATTGGCATTAAAAAAAGTAGCCAAAATAAAACAGAAAATGTGATCTTACATTTTTATAAGATCACAGACTACCCACACCTTTAATACTTCATGCTGTTCTCATCAACTCTATTTTAAAAAAGACATCAATAGGGAAATATTAGAGAAGTATTTATATAACCAAAGGAACTGAAATAATATTTTAAATGGTGGGGGAAGGTAGAAAAGGGCAGTGAGTATTCATTGTCTGAGAAGTCAGAAATTAGAAAACATATGGCCATATTTATAAAGTCATATAGAAATTGATAATGAAAGCAAAAAAGAATTAAACATGATTTCTACCACATTTATTTAGAATAAGGAATACTTCATGGCTATTTAGCATTGATTATCTAAATACGAATAAAATGAGTTCCAGAGAAATTAAGTACCTTAACAAAGATTATATAATTTATTAGGGGAAACCCCAGGACTAAAACCCAGGTCTTCTTACTTCCTTTCTTCTAAATCATGATGTTAACCTGGAAATAACAGAACTCTTTCAAAGTAGTGCAAAGGGAATTCTGGAGCTAAAAAGGAACTTTGGTCTCTGATAACACTATAAAGTAGACAGCATGTAAGTTTAAGGAACCTTAGAAAAATTACCAAATACTGGATCCATCAGAGCTTATTTTGCTTGCTGTATACATCTACCTCTCTGGACAGCAATCAGAAATGGTCACAATAATGCTTTAGAGACCAAATATTAGGCTGGATAAACTCTGGTTTGATCTGATCTAGTAAGGTTCTTCAGTACTACATCCTTCAGATTCAAAATTCCTGAATTTTGTTTCTACCTCTGATCTATTGTAAAAGACCCAAGTCAAAACCCCCAAGTGAAGAAAATATTACCTACTGAACTGAGAAATGTTTAAATGAGACTTAAGCAAATTTATTATTCAAATTCAGAAAAGTTTTATGTTAGGACTCAGAAATTAAGGTTTTCTATCTCAGCTATTAACAACTAAGAGCTAAAATTACCACTATCCTTTTTCTTAAAAGGAATAACAACAAATATTAAAAAGAGCTATGTGACATGTTGGCACTTAACTGGAATATTTTACCATAACTTAAAAAATGAAAACTATACCCCCAAAACAAAAAAGTAGACAGCTGTCCTAAAGGTTTATAAAAAGAGTATATCTATAATCCACCTCTTCCTAAAATTCCATGTAAATTATCCATTTTGAGGTCTTCTCTGCTTATTTTTATTTTTGTTATTAGACTTTTCTTTGTTCCCACTTTCTAACTTACTTTTTGTCTTTATTTTATACTTCCACATTTTCCTTTTGGTGGGGAGGACAATGTCTAGCTCTGTTGCCTGGGCTAGAAGACAGTGGCATCATCATAGCTCACTGCAACCTCAAAATCTAGGGCTCAAGTGATCCTTTCTGCCTCAGCCTCCCTAATAGGTGAGACTACATGCCATGACTCTCTCAGCTACTTTTCTTTTTCTTTCTTTTTTTTTAAGAGATGGTGGTCTCACTGTGTTGCTCAGGCTAGTCTTAAACTCCTGGTCTTAAGTGAGTGATTCTCCTGCCTCAGTCTCCCAAGGTGCTAGAATTAATAGGTGTGAGCCATGGCACCCATACCATGTTTTCCTCTTTTAATCAAGATTTTAAAAGTTCCTGAGAGTTACACTAATTTATTTTTATTTTATTTTTTCTTTCAGAATACCATGAGGAGTTACACTAATTTTTAAATCATAGGATCTATGATTTAAAAAAACATTTAATATAAGAAAGTCTTGGCAAGTAGGGGAATAGCATGAAAGAAAAATGGGCAGAAGTCTATGAAAGCTAAATTCAGGAAAGGAAAGAATAGATGCCTATAATAAGGTGATTCACATTGTTGAGGACATCAATAGATTACAGTTACAGAAGGTAAATGAGGCCTAATATTACTAATATAAAACCTGCACATTTTAATGAAACTAACGGGACAAAAAATTTTGGATTTCTTCAGTTCCTCTATCCACATGCAAGTTATTATTAACGCTTCAGAAATAAAACAGCTTTTCACAGCCACCTATATGTAGAATGGTTTGGGGACTGTTCTTTTTGTTCTTACCCTTGTCCCAACCAATTTCTTAAGTTATTTTTCTATTCCTGTATTTCAAAATCAGATCTACTGATGTGTAAAATTTAAGTAAATATTCCAAACATAACCCTGAACATACTGATGGGATCAAAAGATGAATAATCATCAGAAACTTCTTACCTCTCTTTTGTTACAAAGGCAATGAGTGGGAATTGAGAAGATACTATATGAGATATTAAATTGTGACATAAAAATATTTCTAAACCTATCTCTCTGAGCCAGGTTTAAATCAAGGCACTATCTTATATCCATGGTGGCTTGAACCATTTATTTTATGATAAACAAAAACTTTAAAAACTATTAATTCTGTCTCCTGAGTTATTCAAGGCCCCAAGAGGCTGCAAACACTATAAAGAAAAGGATGGTAAGTTCCTAATGGCAGTAATACAAATTTTTCTATCTCATTTGTCTCTGTCCTCTGACTAGAAATGAAGAAAAAATATTTACATGCATCCTTAAAGTTAGGTTCCACAATCAAATAGCCAAGCTTTATCAGAAAATATTGCTGCTTTGGAAAATGTTAATTTATAGCAGTGCCAACGCCCTGGTTAATTCTGCTTCTCTCAGCAATAAAGGTTGTTTTTTTCCTTTCCCTGTTTTATTCCTCCTGGGATATTTGATTTTTTAATGGAGCTTATACTTTTCCCAGAGAGCTGACTTATCTGGTCAACTAGGTCAGTTTTCAGCAAAGCCATGATTTGTGACTTTTCACTACTCCTGCTGCCTGGGTGCCTTTAGGTATTTTTCTAGCAGAAGAACTTAAAAATTGAAAATGACTGAGGATTTTAAATTAATGTTTGGGTCCAAGTAAGCAAAGTACAGAGCTACTCTTTGTTATGGTTGCTGTTGTTAAAAATAATCTCAGCCTTGAAGAGCTGACATTTTGCTGATTAAACACTCTGCCCAATAGCATAATAGGCAACTTTACATAAAAAAAGAAGAGTTATGTAGAAGACTTCACTTTCCTAAAATCATAACAAGTGGGAAAAATAATGTGGTGGCTACAATTATGATAAAAAGCCATTTTAAACATTAGAGTACACCAATGATATTCATAAAAGATGTTAAGTTTTTTAAAAAATAGATCTTTTATGAATACTTTTCTAAACTACAGATGCTTAAAGTATAACTGACTTTGACATAGTAATCCTAATATGGTAAGCAAGAAATTTTCAATATTAGGAATTCTAATGGCTTATATGGCTTTCCAATACCTGCACCCCACATCGCCATTTCCAGCTACTCTTTGCTTCCCTTACTACCTTCAAGGCCCATGGGCCAGGCCCCCTTCTGCTCATGGAGCACACTTGGCAACCTCTCTTTTTAAGGCTTTTGCTCTCTGTTTTCTGTGGTCGGCAATCTCTTTTCCCAGATTCCTCATGGTTTGTTTCCTAACCCTTTTCATTTTGGGTTATCAGATGAGAAACACTGCTATTTAAGGTTGATCTAGAAATGCTTGTTAATGCAATATAGCCCCCCTCCAAAAGGAATAAGAAGTCTAATTATTCAAAACGCTGACACATAATTCTCTCTCTTTCATTTGGGCAAATGCCATCATTACATACCTAATATATCCAAGAAAACCTACTAAAAATCTGTTAAAAATAAAAGGGAGTTTAATAAAGAAACTAGTAACAAAATAAATAGCAAAATCTATTCTAGTTACCAATAATAAATGGAAATAAGTAGGAAAAATATTCTATGACAGCAAAAACCAAACAAAATACCTGAATATATTTAACAAGTAACTGAGACTTATACTAAAAAGCTCTCTCCTGGGGACCATAAAAAGAGATCCAAAAATTAGAAAAATACACTGTATTCTTGACTATGATTTGGAGTTGTAAGTATATCAGTTCTTCCCAAATTACCACATGAAATTAGTATAATCTTAATTAAAACCCAAATGATTTGGATTATTTTTAATTTTACAAAATTATTTTCAGATTTATCTATGAAAACACACTTTGAAAATAGTCAGGAAAAATATGAAAAAGGAATTACCCTTCCAGAGAGTCAAAGATATTTTAAAGCTAATATACTTAAGCCAATATGATGCTGGTTTCAAAAGGATTAAGAGTAGAATAATACAGAATATCTAAAAACAGACACAAATACATACACTTATATCAACACACACATACCCATTATTATAAAGCTGGTGCTTCTGTGGTAACATGACATTTATGCAGGTAATCATAGTAATTTCTCTTTTAAATGCTAATGAGAAAAAAACACTGTGAAAGTACTAGAAAAAGATATCATTTATAATCTTGAAGTGAAGTTGGCTTTTCCAAGTCTGGAATGGATTCAGGAAAAAACAAATCAAAAGATTAAAACTCTAGCAACACAAAAATTCTAAACTTTGATTGGAAAAACATGTGATAAAACCCAAGCTACAAATAATATAGTTTGCAGCAAATGACAAAGAGTAGTACTTGTAATATATAAAAAGCTATATGACAATAGGAAAAAGCAAGAAAGGACAAATGATATTAATAGGGAAACCACAAAATACACATAAATGAAAAACAATATATTAATAAAAATTCAAAGTAAAACTATAAAAGGATGCCATCTTTCTTATAGTTGTAAAAAATTGATAATTCTAGTGTGTAAGTAGTAAAATTGTGAGACTATAAACTGGAGCAACTTTTCTGGAGGATAGTTTAGAAATTACCTAGTCTTAAAAAGCATATATTCGTCAATATAACAATTTGATTTCTAAGACCTTATCTTAAAGAACGACACAGAACTACTTATACGTGTATATATATATATAATATTGTAATTAAAATTGTGCTAGTAATAGTTAATGTATAGTAATAGTAAATATTTATTAATAGGAAATTAGCCAAATAAATTATGGTATAGTATTTTATGGACTATTACACAGCCATTAAAATTGCTTAGTTAGATGCACATATATTTACTGAGATGTCCAGGATATAAGTAAGTAGAAAAAAGCAAATTATTTAATAAAAAACATACATGCACTAAAATTTTTGGAAAAAAGTCTATGGAAAATTTTAACTGTGTGGTAGAATCAGGGGTGATTTTCATTACGCTTTTGCTTAACTGTTTTTGGAGTAAATGGCAATAAACATATATTACTTTTGGAAAGAGTTAGAACGATAAAGGTATTTTAATTTTTAAAAAGTCTACTTCATGCTTACCAAATATAATGTAGAAAGCCCTCATTATATAACCTACTCTACCAGTGGGGACGTAAGCAAACAGTCATAATAAAGATGGAGAAAAGTAGGAACTCATAATAACAAGGCCATTTTAGAGTAAAAATCCAATCTGTTTTCCCATGTGGTAGTCACAAATATCTACCTTTCTTTCCTCTTGAGAAGAATTGATTAGAATTTTAACCAAGGGAAGATGGACTATATTTGAAGCCATGGGACTAATCTGAATCAAAGAAGCTGACGTATGCAGGCTTTCAACTTATCTTGAAATATTAATCCAGGCAATAACAATTATAAGCACCAATGCTTCTTTTCAGCAGCCATGGAATCACAGGCACAGTTGTGAGCAGGCAGTCTGCCTTTGATCCCTTCCATACACCTTTTCTGAACTTACTCAATGTTCCAAAGTCCATAGCCAAGATAAATCTACTCTTTTTAAAATAACTCTTGAACTACAAAATTATTCTTCTTTTTCTCAAAATTCCCATTCCTAAAAAGGGGCTGATCTCAGTGAGATATTAATCTAATTAGAAAAAGAGCAATAGAGCACAAATACTAACTGATGGGCCCAAAACATTTTATAATGATACTTTTTAACCTAAAATATGGTTCCTGGGGAGATACTTTTAGATAACAAGACTTCAGCATTACCTGACAACTCAGGTGGCAGTACTTTACCTTACCTATCATCACATCTTCACATTCTGTCAGGATGTAAAACAGTGGAAGGCTGAGCTAGTGGTTTTTCACATACTGCTTTTAATGAAAGAACTACATATAAACTATCACTGGTTCTTTAAAACATACATTTTCCTCCCCATAGCAAGAAAACTTGGAACATGAGCAAGAAATGATCATACCTCAGGGAAAAGAATACCCATATAGGCGTTGGTGCTCAGATCATACATCAAGTAAATCTATACTCTAATCACTAGAAATTGGGTTGGGTATACTTATACCAATTGGCAGTGTTAGCTTTAGGAAGACAGTTGTGTCTTTAAGAACTCAAGAAAACAAGAATGTGACAAAGAACAATTTATATATTGTATCTGTTGGTAAAGTACAGGTATAAACAGATTCATAGAATAAAAATGTGAACCCTGTGAAAACTACTGTTAACAGAAGAGAAAAAGAATTATTCAAAAGATTACAGAGAAGAGCACAGTATATCTCCATAATATACTACATGATGCACAAAAAAGTGTTAATCAATTACTTGATATCTTCAAGAGGATAAAAACAAAGCTATGTCCACTAAAACATAAGAGCAAGTAAGGACACAGGAGAATAATATAAAAATACAACAAGCTGAGATTAAAAGAAAAGCAGAAAATTAAAGAAATGTGAAAGAAAGAGAAGGAAACACTGAATTTAAATTTGCAAGGAACATTCAATAATTAATTAAACTAACACTGCAAAAGATGGAATCCATGATGCAAAGTGTAAGTTCTCCCAAACTGCTGAGAACTAGATTCAGAGAACAGAAAACAAAGATTTAAATGATAAAAAATAGGGATGTTGAAAAAGAAACTAGTATATCATAGCTGAGATTAAAATGGAAGGCTCACTCTTGTTCTGGAAAAAATTGATAGATACATCTGTGCACAAATTTGGAATTATAAAGGTAAAATAAATTTCTAAAAGCACCTAAGGAAGAAAAATGTAACAAAACAGATTACCTATACCAGACTGCTTCAATACTTCTCTTCTGCATTTTTAATAAATTTCAGAAGACAGAAGTGCAGGATTTATATTTTCTGAAATGGGTTTAATCAAGAATTCTGTATACAGACAAATTATCATGCAAGTGTGAAGACAACAGAAACCGATTTCAAATATTAATGACTTAGAACAGTGGTCCCCAACCTTCCTGGCACCAGGAACCAGTTTCATTAAGGACAATTTTTCCATTGACCAAGGATAGCCGGGTTGGGGGTATGGTTTTGATATGAGTCTGCAAGCAATTGATTTATTATGGTCTCTGCGCAGTCAAACCTCTTTGCTAATGATAATGTGTATTTGCAGCCACTCTCAGCTCTACCTCAGATACTCAGGCGTTAGATTCTCCTAAGGAGCACATGACCTAGCTCTCTCACATGATCACTTTATAGCAGGTTTGTGCTTCCTCTGGTCTGAAAGAAGCTGGAGCTCAGGCAGTGATGCAAACCATGGGGAGTGGCTGTAAACACAGATGAAGCTTCAGTAGCTTAACCCCAGTAGCTTAACCCCTGCTGTGTGACCAGCTTCCTAATAGGCAAGAGTATATGGAGGGTACAGATACATAATTGGTAACTGGAGGAGGATTTTAATATTGTTTTCAAATGATCATGCATAGTCTTCTTTGATACTAAACCAAAATTCAACAAGTGGTAGTTCATTAAAAGTTAGTTGCAGTGTGTATACTCAAACGATTTCAATGAACTTTTTTTTTTTTTTTTTTTTTTTTTGAGACAGAGTTTCACTAGTCTCCCTTGGGAAAGTGCTGTGGCATCACAGCTCACAGCAACTTCAAACTTTTGGGCTTAAGTGATTCTCTTGCCTCAGCCTCCCAAGTAGCTGGGATTATAGGTGCCTGCTGCAAAACCCAGCTATTTTTTTGTTGTAGTTGTCATTATTGTTTGGCAGGCCCACGCTGGGTTTGAACCTACCAGCCCTGGTGTATGTGGCTGGTGCCCTAGCCACTGAGCTACGAGTGCCGAGCCTCAATGAACTTTTCATTCTCTGTTATAATAAAATTCATCAGTCTATCTTGCACTTTGAATGCATCTTTTATTCTTGCACCGTTTTACAACAATATGCATTAGTTATTTGGAAAATACTGCTTTACTGAATTATCCAGATCCTCCAAATGTTGATACATTTCATAATATGATATCAAAAATAACATTCATATTCATTAATATCACTTACAAACTCATCAGAAAAATATTTTAAGTACTGGGAAACTGTCAAGCTCATTGTGACAGATACAAGTCTTCCACAATTCTAGTTTTTCTTTGAAAGATTGAATATTATCATTGGCAAAATTTAAAAGAAAATGTCAGATGTTTGCCTTGACATGTTAGGCTCAATTTGTTTATTTTTGAAAAAATTTTGCCTAATACCTAAGTCTAAATAACTACAATTTTGACTGTCAATTATTTAAGTAAAAATGGCATTCCAGAAAAAGAATAGCTAGTTCATATTGCAACTCAGTCACACATATGCTGTCTCTGGAGACAATCATTGTACTTTGGAATATCAAAGTAGTTTAGGTGAACTTCCATTTCATCACACACAAAATTGAAAATGCACATACTCAATGGTCAGTTTCAATAAAAGTAATATTTTTTACACTTTAATCAAGAGCATAAAAACTAGCAGTGTTTGTTTTCCTACCGTGAATGTATGGTGGGGAAGAATACAATGATTACCAGTACAGTTTGGTGTCACTGCCTGGATTTGTGTTAACAGTTTTACGTGATACTATTTTTGTACTATCAATGTGCATGGTAACACAGTGAAAACAACAAATGGTACCTGCATATTACTAAGAAAATAGTATGACCTGGGAGCAAGATGGTAGCCAAGTAACAGCTTCCATGCAACTGGTGCAGTGAGAGTGGGGATAGAAGACTCCAGGGATCTCCGGCTGGTGGGATCTGCCCAGAAACTTCCCTTTGGTGACACATGGAGTCAGCAAGAGACTTCTGGACCCCAGAAGGACAAAAGTGGTGGAGAACTGGCACAAGGTAGGTGCGTTTGTTCAGTCGGAGGCTGCCCGCAGCTGTAACCATAGCAATAGTGAGACTGCAAGCAGGAAAAGCCTTACCTGTGGGCTGTTTTGGTTTTTTTGGACTCAGACACTTGACTGAACTGCCTTGGAAGATCTTGGGCAGGTGTGTGGATGACCTTGGGCGTAGTCTGGGGCCCCAGACTGAGCTGCCGAGCCTGAAAGGAGCTAATACCATTCAGCTGTGGGCTGCCAGCAAAGCCACTGTGGGGGAGCACCCCCTGCAGGTCACAGCGCAGGGATCGGCCAGGAGACCTTGGGCGAGTAATCTAGTGACTGAGCTGCCCAAAGGTGGGGACTGAGACACTGGAGAAGAGCAGAGATCTAAGAGTTTGGAAGATTATAGCCTTGGACCTTAGGGGCATGAAGTGAGACTGGTTTTGGCACACTGCATTAAGTGGGCAGCCACGCCATGAGAGATCCCAGCAGTAAGTGCTTTCCTTGGAAAGCTTCTGCTTAGCCAAGGTTCATAGGCAGGGGTCCTCAAACTTTTTAAACAGGGGGCCAGTTCACTGTCTCTGACTATTGGAGGGCCGGACTATAGTTTAAAAAAAAAAACAAAAAAAAAAAACTATGAACAAATTCCCATGAACACTGCACATATCTTATTTTGAAGTAAAAAAACAAAACAGGAACAAATACAATACACTGCCTCATGTGGCCCACGGGCCATAGTTTGAGGACTCCTGGATTGGAGTGTCTTTTAAGCAGGCTGAGGAGACATCTGGGCTCCCAAGCCTACAGATTTGAGAAATCAGCAGAGGCCTCAATCTCATACAGCTGTATCAACATTGTGATTAACATCTTATACCTCAGAAGATCACCTGTTTTTTAAATTTGTTTTGTTTTTCTTTTTTTTATTGTTGAATTATAAATGTGTACATTAGTGCAATCAAGGGGTACAATTGCTGGTTTCATATACAATCTGAAATATTCTCATCAAACTGTTCAACGTAGCCTTCATGGCATTTTCTTAGTTATTGTATGTAGACATTTGTATTCTGCCTTTAGTAAGTTTCGCCTGTACTCATTCTAAGATGCACCTAAGTGTGGCCCCACCCATTGCTCTCCCTCCATCCTAACCTCCCTCCTCCTTTCCCCTCCCTTGGCCTTTTCCCCATATTCTTGTGCTATCATTGGGTTATAGTCTTCATATGAAAGCTATAAATTAGCTTAACAGTAGGGCTCAGTACACAGGATCCTTTTTCTTCCATTCTTGAGATACTTTGCTAAGAAGAGTATGTTCTAGCTCCATCCATGTAAACATGAGAGAGGTAAAGTCTCCATCTTTCTTTAAGGCTGCATAATATTCCATGGTATACATATATCACAATTTGCTAGTCCATTCGTGGGTGGATGGGCACTTGGGCTTCTTCCATGACTTAGCAATTATGAATTGGGCTGCAATAAACATTCTGGTACAGATGTCTTTGTTATATTGTGATTTTTGGTCTTCTGGGTATATACCTAGTAAAGGAGTTATAGGATTGAATGGCAGGTCTATTTTTAGATCTCTAAGTATTCTCCAAACATCCTTCCAAAAGGAACGTATTAGTATGCATTCCCATCAGAAGTGTAGAAGTGTGCCCTTTTCTCCACATCCATGCCAACATCTCTGGTTTTGGGATTTTGTTATGTGGGCTACCCTTACTGGGGTTAGGTGATATCTCAAAGTAGTTTTGATTTGCATTTCTCTTATGACTAAGGATGATGAGCTTTTTTTCATGTGTTTGTAGATCATGCATCTGTCTTCTTTAGAGACGTTTCTCTTCAAGTCCCTTGCCCACCCTGAGATGGGATCACTTGTTCTTTTCTTGCTAATACTTTTGAGTTCTCTGTGGATTCTGGTTATTAAACCTTTATCGGAGGTATAACCTGCAAATATTTTCTCACATTCTGAGGGCTGTCTGCTTGCTTTACTTACTATGTTCTTGGCTGTGCAGAAGCTTTTTAGTTTGATCAGGTCCCAGTATTTTTGATACTGCTTCAATTGCCTGGGGAGTCCTCCTCATAAAATATTCCCACAGGCCGATTCCTTCAAGAAGTTTCCCTGCACTTTCTTCAAGTATTTTTATAGTTTCATATCTCAAGTTTAAATCTTTCAAGTTTAAATCTTTTATCCAGTGAGAGTCTATTGTAGTTAATGGTGAATGGTGTGGGTCCAGTTTATGTCTTTTACAGATCAACAGCCAGTTCACCCAGAACCATTTGTTAAATAGGGAATCTTTTCCCCACTGAATGTTTTTAATTGGCTTGTCAAAGATCAAATAACAGTAAGTAGCTGGATTCATCTTTTGGTTCTCTATTCTGTTCCAGACATCTACTTCTCTGTTTTTGTGCCAGTACCATGCTGTTTTGATCACTATTGATTTATAGTATAGTCTCAGGTCTGGTAGGGTGATTCCTCCTGCTTTGTTTTTATTTCTGAGTAATATTTTGGCTATTCAAGATTTTTTATGATTCCATATAAAATGAAGTATTATTTTTTCAACATCTTTAAAATATGACAATAGAGCTTTAATAGGAATTGCATTAAAATTATATATTACTTTGCGTAGTATAGACATTTTAACGTTGATTCTTCCCAGCCATGAGCATGGTATATTTTTCCATTTGTTAACATCTTCCACTATTTCTTTTGTTAAGGTTTCATAGTTCTCTTTATAGAGATCTTTCATGTCCTTTGTTAGATAAACTTCCAAATATTTCATCTTCTTTGGCACTACTGTGAAAGGAATAGAGTCCTGGACTGTTTTTTCGGCTTGGCTATTATTGGTATATATAAAGGCTACAGATTTATGGGTGTTGATTTTGTAGCCTGAGACATTGCTGTATTCCTTGATCACTTCTAAAAGTTTTGTAGTAGAATCCCTAGTGTTTTCCAGATATAAGATCATGTCATCTGCGAAGAGTGAAAGTTTGATCTCTTATGACCCTATGTGGATACCCTTGATCGCCTTTTCTTCCCTAATTGCAATGGCTAAAACTTCCATTACAATGTTAAACAGCAATGGAGACAATGGGCAAACCTACCTAGTTCCTGATCTAAGTAGAAATGATTTCAATTTAATTCCATTCAATACGATGTTGGCTGTGGGTTTGCTGTAGATGGCCTCCATTATGGGTGTTGATTTTGTAGCCTGAGACATTGCTGTATTCCTTGATCACTTCTAAAAGTTTTGTAGTAGAATCCCTAGTGTTTTCCAGATATACGATCATGTCATCTGCGAAGAGTGAAAGTTAGATCTCTTCTGACCCTATGGATACCCTTGACCCTATGGATACCCCTGACCAGTGGATACCCTTGATCGCCTTTTCTTCCCTAATTGCAATGGCTAAAACTTCCATTACAATGTTAAACAGCAATGGAGACAATGGGCAACCTTGCCTAGTTCCTGATCTAAGTGGAAATGATTTCAATTTAACTCCATTCAATACAATATTGGCTGTGTGTTTGCTGTAGATGGCCTCTATTAGTTTAAGAAATGTCCCTTCTATACCAATTTTCTTAAGTGTTCTGATCATGAAGGGATGATGGATATTATCAAAAGCTTTTTTTGCATCAATTGAGAGAATCATATGGTCTTTATTTTTGAGTTTGTTTATGTGCTGAATTACATTTATAGATTTACATATATTGAACCAGCCTTGAGACCCTGGGATAAATCCCTCTTGGTCATGGTGTATAATTTTTTAGATGTGTTGTTGGATTCTGTTTGTTAGGATCTTATTGAGTATTTTTGCATCAATATTCATTAGTGATATTGGTCTATAATTTTCTTTTCTTGTTGGATCTTTCCCTGGTTTAGGGATCAAGGTGATGTTTGCTTCGTAGAACGTGTTGGATAGTATTCCTTCTTTTTCTATATTTTGGAAGAGGTTTAGTAATATAGGTACTAGTTCTTCTTTAAAGGTTTGGTAGAATTCTGACGTAAAGCCATCTGGTCCTGGGCTTTTCCTTTTAGGGAGATTTTGTATAGGTGATGCTATTTCAGAACTTGATATAGGCCCGTTCAACATTTCCACTTCATTCTGGCTAAGTCTTGGTAGGTGGCGTACTTCCAAGTATTGGTCGATTTCTTTCAGATTTTCATGTTTCTGAGAGTAAAGTTTCTTGTAATATTTGTTAAGGATTTTTTTAATTTCTGAGGAGTCTGTTGTTATTTCATCTTTACCATTTCTGATTGATGAAATTAGAGATTTTACTCTTTTTTTCCTGGTTAGGTTGGCCAAATGTTTATCTATTTTATTGACCTTTTCAAAAAACCAACTTTTGGATTTATTGATCTGTTGTATAATTCTTTTGTTTTCAATTTCATTTAATTCTGCCCTGATTTTGGTTATTTCTTTTCTTCTGCTGGGTTTGGGGTTAGAATGTTCTTCCTTCTCTAGTTGCTTGATATGGCCCATTAAGTTATTAACTTCCTCTCTTTCTGTTTTCTTGAGGAAGGCTTGCAGTGCTATAAATTTCCCTCTTACAACTGCCTTTGCAGTATCCCAGAGGTTCTGATAGTTTGTGTCTTCATTGTTGTTTTGTTTCAAAAATTTGGTGATTTCCTTCTTAATCTCGTCTATAAACCTTCTATCCTTCAGCATAAGGTTATTAGCTTCCATATTTTTGTATGGGTAGGCAGATTCCTGTTGTTATTGAGTTCAACTTTTATTCCATGATGGTCTGAGAAGATGCAGGGGATAATTTCCATTTTTTAAAATTTGCTGAGGTTAGATTTGTGGCCTAGGATGTGGTTGATTTTGGAGTATGTTCCATGGGCTGATGGGAAGAATGTGTATTCAGTTTTGTTGGGATGAAATGTTCTGTAGATGTCTGTTAAGTCCAGATGTTGAGTGGTTAAGTTTAAATCTAAAATTTCTTTGCTTAGCTTCTTTTTGGAGGATCTATCCAGCACTGCTAAAGGGGTGTTAAAATCTCCAACTACTATGGAACTGGAGGAAATCGAGTTGCTCATGTCTGTTAGAGTTTCTCTTATAAATTGAGGTGTGTTGTGGTTGCGTGTATAAATAATAATTGAAATCTCATCATATTGAGTATTACTTTTAACAAATATAAAGTGTCCATCCTTATTCTTCCTTATTTTGGTTGGTTTAAAGCCTATTGCATCTGCGAATAGGATTTTAACACCTGCTTTTTTCTGCTTTCCATTTGCCAGATGTATAGATGACCATCCCTTCACCTTGAGTCTATATTTGTCTTTTAATGTAAGGTGAGATTCTGGTATACAGCAGATATCTGGCTTGCGTTTTTGTATCAAGTCAGCCAACCTATGTTTCTTTAGAGGACAATTTAAACCATTCATATTAATTGAGAATATTGATAAGCCTTTTGAGAGTCTGGTGGACATTTTTAATCCTTTTGCAACTGTGGAAGTTGGAATTTGATGAAAATGTTCTAGGTGGGTTTACTTTTGTCGCGGAGGATTATGCTGGTCTTTATGGAGGATAGGTCTGAGAATATCCTGGAGAGCTGATTTAGTTATGGCAAATTTCTAAAACATGTGAATGTCATTAAAGTATTTAATTTCTCCATCATAAATGAAACTCAGTTTAGCTGAGTACAGGATCCTGGGTTGAAAGTTATTTTGTTTTAGTAGATTAAAAGTCGATGACCATTCTCTTCTAGCTTGAAACGTTTCAGCAGAGAGATCTGCAGTTATTCTAATATTCTTCCTCTGTCAGTGATGGTTATCTTTCATCTGGCTGCTTTCAGAATTTTCTCCTTCATATTAACTTTAGTGAAACTGATTATGATGTGTCTGGGCGATGTCTTATTCGGGTTGAGTCGTGCTGGAGTTCTGAAACTGTCTGCTATCTGAATTTCAGAATATCTTGGCATGTCTCGAAAGTTTTCTTCATAATCTCGTGGAGAATAGACTCTGTGCCTTGTGAAGCCACTTCATCGCTTTTGGGGATCCCTACAAGACGAATATTGGTTTTCTTCGAATTATCCCAGAGCTCTCTGAGAGAGTGATCTGTTTTTGCCCTCTATTTCTCTTCCTCTTTGAGAGTTTGGGAGTGTTCGAAAGCTTTGTCTTTAATGTCAGAAATCTTTTCTTCTGCTTCCTGCACTCTGTTACTAAGGGATTCTACTGTGTTTCTCAGATCTTTGAGGGCTGCAACTTCTTGTCTCAATGTGTCAAAATCTTTGGTCATTTGGTCTTTGAATTCGTGAATTCTTAAAACATCTTTTGGGTTACTGCTTGGAATTCTGATTCAATCTTATTTGTTATTTAGATTCTGAATTCGATTTCTGACATTTCAGCTATTTGTTTGTACATGGGATCTTGTGCTGTGTCAGCCCCATTGTTCCTTGGGGAAGTTGATCTACTCTGATTATTCATATTGCCAGAATATTTCTATTGATTTCACTTCATGATTGTTTTTCATCGTTCCCTCTGGCCATCCTCAGAGTTGGGGAGGTGTCTCTCCAAGATTAGACTCCAGCAGGATCACTCTATTGTTGCTGGATCTTTGTAGGGAGTGACCCTATATAGCTCCTCTGAGGCTGCCCCAGCCAGGGAGTTCTGGTTTTGGGAGCAGCTCCCGAGTGTGACATACCCGGATCCACCAACAGGGCGGGGCATGGTGCACACTGATCTGGGAGTGCCTGGCACCCAGTGACTATGGCACAGAGGGCCCAAGGCTCCAGCAGTCTCTGGCCAGGAGAAGGGCTCCATGCAGAGGCAGGGAGGGCTCCGGAGGGCACACAGCTACCAGAGTCCCTGGCTAGACGAGCGGGTTGGTGTGTAGGCAGGGAGAGTACAAGAGGGAGGATGTGGGGTTGCGCAGCTCTCTGAGTTCCTGGTCAGGGCATGCGGAGGCCCAGAGGGCACAGGTCGCGGGTTGCAGCACAGCTATTATGGAGATCCAGGCAGGCACCAGTTGTGGTGCAGCTCTTACGGAGGTCCAGGCATGTGCCGGTCATGGATCATGGCACAGCTCTTACCGAGGTCTGGGTGGGCACCAATCATGGGTGGCAGCACAGCTCTTACGGAGGTCCTGGCGGGCACCGATCACAAGTTGCTGCATAGCTCTTACTGAGGTCTGGGTGGGCGCCGATAGCGGGTTGTGGCGCGCCTCTTACATGTTTGTTTGTTTCTCTTAATTTCAACACTTTTCCTCTACTTTTTTTTGTTTTTTTTTTCTTTTTTTCTCTTTTTTTCTTCCATATTCTAGTTTAAATACAATCTTCCATTTTTGCCTTCTTTAACAATTAGAACTTCATTTTTGCTAGTGTTTCTGCCCCTATTATTTTTTTCCCCCAATTTTATTATGTAAGAGTTTTGGTTTGTTTGTTTCAGTTTGAATTATAGTACTTTTGCCTTTCCTCTCTACCTGGTGAAGGTAGGGTATTGTGTCTGATCAGGTTGGCAAACAACTGCTGACCTCAAGGGAACCACCAACCCAGCACCCCCAGAGGTTGGGTCCAAGTACCCTACTATACACGTATATTACTCCTGTCTCCTTTTTTTAGTGCCTTTCTCCTTTTTGTCAATATTTCCTTTTATTCACCCCCTCTTCTTTCTCTTTTTTCTTTCTTTTTAAAATCTTTTTTCCCTTTTTGCTCTTCAATCTTCTCATCCTTCTGGTCCCATACCAAAAGGACTCATTAAAACTTTAGGCCAGAGGCACAGTAACTTAAAGAACAAGAGGAAGTTAAAGGAAAATTAGGGCAAGGAAACAGATATAAGAAAACACTCATGAAGAAGAATCAGCAGAAAAATCCTGATAACATGAAATACCAGTCCAGAGCAGCCCCTTCAAGGGACTGTGAGGTAGCTATAGCAGAGGATTTCATCTATAAAGAAATGTTAGCTACAGTGCATCTTACAAGGGTACATGTGAAATCTACTTAATGTAGTATATAGATGTCTTAACAATCATGTACCTCATGATTGCATTAATGTACACAATGATGATTTAATTTAAAAAAAATATGTTAGAAATGACAGGGAATTTAAAATACAGATGATGAAAACAATGAAGGAAATTTCTGAGAAAATAGAAAACAATCAAAAAACAATGAAGGAAATTGCTTAAAAAGTGGAAAACAACCTAAAACCAATGAAGAAAATTGCTGAGAAAGTGGAAAATAACCAAAAGGAAATCCAAGAACAGAATCAAATTAGAGATGAATGATACGAAGAATATAGAAAGGATATAGTAGAGCTGAAGGAACTGAAACAGTCAATTAGGGAACTTAAAGATGCAAAAGAAAGTATCAACAACAGATTAGACCATGCAGAAGAAGGAATCTCAGAGGTAGAGAACAAAGCTCTTGAGATGACTCAGATAGTTAAAGAGGCAGAAAAGAAGAGATAGAAAGCAGAACGTTCACTGACAGAATTATGGGATTTTATGAAGCATTCAAACATGTGAGTTATAGGTATCCCAGAAGGAGAAGAAGAATGCCTCAGGAGAATGGAAGCCATACTAAAGAATATTATAAATGAAAAATTCCCAAATATCACCAAAGATTCTGACACACTTCTTGCAGAGGAATATCGGACCCCAAGTCTCCTCAACTCTAACCGAGCTTCTCCAAGACACAGTGTGATGAATCTGTCCTAAGTCAATACAAAACAAGTGATTCTTCAAGCTGCCAGAAGTAAGAACCAGTTGACCCACAGGGGCAAATCCATCAGATGACTGCAGACTTCTCTAATGAAACCTTTCAAGCAAGAAGACAATGGTAACCTACCTTTAATCTACTTAAACAGAACAATTTCCAGCCCAGAATTCTATATCCCACTAAGTTAAGCTTTAAAATTGATGGAGAAATCAAATCTTTTACTGATATGCAAACATTGAGGAAATTTGCCACAAGACCAGCTTTACAGGAAATATTTCAACCTGTTCTACATACCAACCATCACAATGGACCTTCATCAAAGTAAACATCCATAAATTACAGGATATAATCTAGCTTCCACAATGATGCAAAAGACAAAACTAAGCAATGAACTTTCACAAAATAAGATGAATAGAATGCTGCCACACTTATCAATTATCTCAATAAATGTCAATGGCTTGAATTCCCCACTGAAGAGGCATAGATTGGCCGAGTGGATTAAAAAACACAAGCCATCTATTTGCTGTCTGCAGGAAACATATCACATGTCAAAAGACAAACTCAGAGTTAAGGGTTGGAAATCAATTTTTCAGGCAAACGGAATTCAGAAGAAAAGAGGGGCTGCAATCTTATTTTCAGATATGTGTAGATAAAGCAACTAAAGTCAAAAAAGACAATGATGGTCACTTCATATTGGTCAAGGGAAAAATACAACAAGAAGACATTTCAATTCTAAATATTTATGCACCCAGTTTACATGCTCCCAGATTCTTGAAACAGACTTTACTTAGTCTGATAACAGGGGACTTTAACACCCCTCTCTCAAAGCTGGACAGAGTCTCTAAACAGAAATTAAACAAAGATATAAGAGATTTCAATGAAACCCTAGAACAACTGTGCTTGATAAGACATATATAGAACACTCTATCCCAAAGATAAAGAATACACATTCTTCTTATTGTCCCATGGAACATTCTCCAAAATTGATCATATCCTAGAACACAAAACAAATCTCAACAGAATCAAAAGAATTGAAATTTTACCTTGCATCTTCTCAGACCACAAAGCACTAAAAGTGGAACTCAACTCCAACAAAAAACGTTCAACCTCACACAAAGGCATGGAAGTTAAACAACCTTATGCTGAATGACAGTTGGGTGCAGGAAGAAATAAAAAAGGAAATCATTAACTTCCTTGAGTATACCAACAATGAAGAAAAAAGTTACCAAAACCTGTGAGATACAGCAAAAGCAGTCCTGCGAGGAAAATATATCGCTGCGAGGATAATGTATCGCTTTAGAAGCCTACATTTGAAAAACAGAAAGAGAGCACATCAACAAACTCACAAGCCATCTTATAAAATTGTAAAATGAAGAACCATCTAAGTCTAAACCCAGCAGAAGAAAAGAAATATCCAAAATTAAAGATCAATGAAATTGAAAACAAAAGAATCATTCAGAAAATGAATGAAAAAAGGAGTTGGTTTTTTGAAACAAATAAAATAAACCTTTGGCCAGACTAGAAATAAAAAAGTAAAATCTCTAGTAACCTCAATAAGAAATGATAAAGGGGAAATAACTGATGCCACAGAGATATAAGAAATTATCTCTGATTATTACCAGAAACTTTATGCCCAGAAATTTGACAATGTGAAGGAAATGGATCAGTATTTGGAATCACATCCTCTCCCTAGATTTAGCCCAGACAGTTAAGCATCACAGGAATGGAGAAGCATGAATCCTATGTATTCAGCTTTGATATGAGGACAATTAATGACACAGTGGTGGTAGGGGAAGAGGAGAGCAGAGAGAGAATGAGGGAGGAGTGAGAGAAAGGAAAAAAAGAAAAGAAAAGAATGACTAATTCTCACATAAATTGGATATAATTTTGACTAAAGTACATTATTTGAACAATAATTTTTAATTCAATTTGTTAATATGTTGTTTTAGGATATTACACCCTCATTTATAAGTGAAGTATGTTTGTAATTTCCCTTTATTGTAATATATTTTTTCCAAGTTTAGTATCAGGTATATCCAGATGAAGTAGAATGATTTTGAAGTATTTCTTCTTTTTCTATTGTCTATAAGATTTGGCATGATCTGTTTTTTTGAAATTATCTTCTGTTTTTATTTAAAAAAATAAATACTTTCTATTTCTTGAGACTTTGAAAAAAAAAAAAGAACTGATGACTCCATACTGAACCTCAGAGTCAAAGCATTCTACGATAGACATACTTTTATCTGACCATGTGAATGTTACTTTTTTTGCATTATTATTATTATTGCTCAATATTTTGCAACATTTTGTTGCAGCAATCATCTGATTTATTTTACGATTGTATTTATCTTTGTTCGTTCTTTATGTGGTTTTTGTTTCTAGTCCTTATCTTAAACATTGTTATTGTTATTAAATTTTAAGCCTCTTTAATTTTGTGAAGGCAAAAAGTGGAAACCAAAAAACACATGTACATGTATAGAGAAAATTAAAAAAAAAAAAAGAAAGAAAGAAAATAGTAGGACCTTACAGACTTCCTGAAAGTGTCTTAGGAACCCCTATGAAGCTACAGAAGACACTTAAAGAACCAATGGTCTAAGGTGACAACTGAGCAGAAATCGAGGATTTGCATGAGACTGTCCTGTTATTAGCACTAAAAATCTTGTATCTCATAAGAATTAATCACCTAGTCACCTGTGAAGAGAGACATAAGTGAGTGTGAATGACAAAATAATAGCTGAGGGATGAAATATTTCAGGCAAACAAACAAAAACCCAGCAAGTACAAAGGCCCTGAGGTCAAAATTGGTTGGTATATCCCAAAACAGAAGAACCCACTAGAAAGGCACACACCCCTAGAAAATCTGATTGTCCCCAGGCAGGCAAGCTACTGGAAAATATTCAATACGATACTCAATGGACACTCAGTGATTCTTTTTGCTTATTTCCAAGTTTTGGATGATTATTCATGACAAATGTAATAAGGCCTTTTCTATAGAATTACACAGAGAAAATTAAGAACCATTATAAACTTTTCAAAATTAAAACATCAAAAATTTTTAGTTTTCAGTTAGGTTGAAACTGCTTGATCTCAATTCTATAATTAGAGAAGAAAGGTGTTATGTTTGTGAATTACTCATGGTGTGATTGAGAAGTTGCTCAATGAATATATGTGGAATAAATAATTATCCAATGTGTTATTGGTAATATTTAGGGGAAGTGAGGAACATAACTAACTGATTTTCCAAGAAATCATAAATCAGAAAGTAGACTGCTAAAAGGGGATTCTTTTGTGTTGTACAGTTTTATCAGGCTAGAAAACTAAATTTTTTTTTTTTTTTGAGATAGAGTCTCACTCAGTCACCCTGGGTAGAGTGCCATGGCATCATAGCTCACAGCAACCTTAAACTCTGGGGTTCATGCAAACCTCTTGTCTCAGCTTCCCAAGTAACTGGGACCATACGTCTGCCATAGTGCTGGGCTAATTTTTTCTATCTTTAGTACAGATAGGGTTGCTCTTGCTGGGGCTGATCTTGTACTCCGGGGCTCAAGCAGCCCACCCACCTTGGCCTGCCAGAGTGCTAGTATTATAGGCATGAGTCACCTTGCCCAGCAAAAACTAAATTTTAATCTCATGCTTTCTGCCTACTAAGCCACAAATTCACAGCTTTTAATTAGAAAACTGTCCTTTCAGTTCCTGGAAAGGAATCTTTTTGTTATTGTTGTTTCTTAACATTTCAGGGTAAACAATTTATTTAGAGTAGCACTTAAAAGAAATAGAGGCATTGGAAGATTTTACGATTAGAAACAGTGCTTAGATTTTCCACTGTGTGGATCCAAGCCAGATCCACAACTTTTATTAGTTATAAATACTTGCAAACAGAAAGGCTATCTGGTATACTGTTGTGGAGTTTGTTGTAAACTGCTATTACTATGAAATATTCTCCAGATTTCCTTTTTTTTTTTTTAGAGACAGAGTCTCACTTTGTCACCCTTGGAAGAGTGCCGTAGCGTCACAGCTCATGGCAACCTCCAGCTCTTGCATGGGCTTAGGCGATTCTCTTGCCTCAGCTTCCCAAATAGCTGGGACTAGGTACCTGCCACAACGCCTGGCTATTTGTTGTTGTTGTTGCAGTTTGGCTGGGGCTGGATTTGAAACTGCCACCCTTGGTATATGGGGCCGGCGCCCTACTCACTGATCCACAGGCACCGCCCCCAGATTTTCTTAAGATCATGAAAACTAAGCAGATAAAAAGGAATCCAATAACTGCTATATATATTTTTCACTTCATTTAGAAATGTAATCATTTCAATTCTATTAATATGAAGAGAAATGACTACTTCTCAGTGACCAGGTATCGCCATGAAACAATTGTAACCATACATATGACCATTAATCAAGGAGCTCATGTTAAGAATGTATGTGGCGGGCGGAGCCTGTGGCTCAAAGAGTAGGGCGCCGGTCCCATATGCCGGAGGTGGCAGATTTAAACCCAGCCCCGGCCAAAAAACAAAACAAAATGAAAAAAAGAATGTATGTGGCAAATGGGCCATAAGCATCTGAAAAGATGTTCAATATCAATGTCACTAGGGACCGGAAATAGAAACCACAATAAGATGACTCCAAACCCATTAATATGACTTTTTTTTTTTTTAAAGGCAACAGTTTGTTTGTTTTTTTATAGAGACAGAGTCTCACTTTACTGCCCTCGGTAGAGTGCCATGGCGTCACACGGCTCACAGCAACCTCCAGCTCTTGGGCTTACGAGATTCTCTTCCCTCAGCCTCCCAAGCAGCTGGGACTACAGGTGCCCGCCACAATGCCCGGCTATTTTTTTGTTGCAGTTTGGCCGGGGCTGGGTTTGAACCCGCCACCCTCGGTATATGGGGCCGGCGCCCTACTCACTGAGCCACAGGTGCCGCCCCATTAATACGGCTTTTAAAAAACCCTCAAAAAACCAAAAATAATATGTGTTAGCAAAGACATACAGACATTGGAATCCTCATACTTTGCTGGAAGGAATGTAAAATGGCACAGCCCCCATGAAAACAGGCATTTGCTCAAAAAGTTAAACCAAAATATTCTACTCCTAGGTGAAATATCCAAGACACTTGAAAATGTATGGTCATCCAAACATTTATGCACAAATTTTCATAGCAGTACTATTCACAGTAGCTAAATAGTAGAAACAACCCAGATGGCTGATTGATAAAGGGATACACAATACACACACAGAAGAATCCTATTTACCCATGAAAGGAATAAAGTATTGATACATGCTACAACATGGATGTACCTTGAAAACATGCTAGATAAAAGAAGACAGTCATAAAAGGCTTCTGTTTATATGAAATGACCAGAGACAAAATGTGGATTAGTTATGACCTTGGGCTGATGGAGTTAGGAGGAGATGGGAAGATGACTGATAATGGGTATAGGGTTTCTTTGGAGGGGGGGTGATGAAAATGTCCTAGAATTAGATTGTGATGGCTGCACAACCATTTGAAGACTAAAAATCACTGCTTTGTAAGGTTTCAAATGTATTTTTATTTTTTTAAGAGTGACCCAACAGCTGTGTCCCTACCCTCAACTTAATAAAGCAGCACATGTAGCTTAAGTGCCCTGTGTATCCTTTCCTGATTATCTTCCATCCCTATCAGAGATAATCACTATTTTGATGTGCTATTTATCATCCCCATGAATGCCATTAAACTTTTCTAGATATTTATATATCCCTCACAAGGTATATTTTTGTTTTGCATATTTTTAAATGGTATTATACTTATGTAACTTCCATAGGCTTTTTAAAAAATACTACATTTTAGAAATTTATTAATTATTTGTAAGTTACAGGTAAGTAGCTTTTCACAATGACATCTAGCACTAGGAAATCTGAGGTCACACTCTCAAGAATAATAATTAAGCCTATAAAATTTTTTTAATCAATTCAATCAGATGATTTCTCTAAGCATCCCAAACCATCATTACTTCAGTCCTTGTTCAAATAATATGAAAGGCTTTATAAGGACTCAACAAAAAACAACTGCTACTTAACTGAGGCTAATTCAGAGGGGGAAAACCTTGCATTATATTCTGTCATATATGATAAATCATACAAAGAGTAAATGATAAACATAATCAATAATTAATCAGAAATATTTCAACCAACCACAGGAACTCTTCATGGCCACTAAAATAGGTGGTGTAGACCCTGTGCTTGCTTCCCTAACAAACATTTCCTTTGTCGTTTGTAATTAGTTCATGTTTTTTTTGAAACCTGAAACATATCCAGATAGCCCACTGAATATGGGAGAAGTCACTAACCCTTGACCACAGTTACTGGTTCAGAGATAGTGAAATGTCACAATTCTTTAAAATAAGATAGGAGAAATTATCGATGAGGTTCTACGAAAGAAATAGCCCCACTTTTCAGAGAAAGTGTCTGGAAACATCCTCTTCCTCTCTTTCTGATTTTGAAGAAGAAAATATATGACCTTAGGAGTTGTTAGTAATTTTCTGGGGAACACAAGGGCAATCAGTCATTATAACATTCTACTTTACTAATAGAATTCCAATTTTGATCAGAGCAATAACCCCATTAAAAATACATTCACCAGATTCCTCTGCCAACGTTGACCATGTGACAAAACTCTAACCCTTGAGATGAAAGCCTAGGTCCTTGAGAGGACTTCCCTTCCCTAAAACAACATAAAGCCACATGAGGAGAAGCATTTTGGTATTTCAAGCTTTCCTCTTTTTCTAGCTGGAATTCAGATCTAATGTCTCGTAATGGGAACAGTGACTATGAGGATGAAAGCTGCATGCTAAGGATAGTGGAATGAAAAACAGAATGTGTGGGATTTTTTTAGGATTTACTTGAGCAGCTTTAGTAAATAAATGGCACTGGATTCCCCACCTCAGACTCCCCATTATGTAAGACCATTTATTTACCAAAGCCACCACATAGATTTTTATTATAAGCAACCCGATGCAATTTCAACTGATGAAACTGCCAAATCAAATGCTGGGTTTTCAGTTACGTAAGTCAATAATTTCCCAGCATTGTTAAAGCCATTTTGAACTGAATTTCTATTTCTTGCAACCAAGAGCAAGTACCCTATGCTGATGGAGCCTTTTTTCTAAGAAATGGTTAATATCACTGATTTAAGGCTCTCAGAGGCAAGGACCATATATTATTCATATCAATCCGTCACTTGAGTCATATGGATCTTTAATAATGAGAAGCCACAATTATAGGAAAATCTTTCCAAACAGTATTATCTCACTTGTATAATGCTACCCCGCTGATAAAGCAGAGGAACAGATTCTTTCTTACTCTTCTTTAAAGACACATGACACATACATATCAAATTCCTTGACGTAATAAAGCAAGGAAACTACTTCTAGTGAATCATGTCTTTAATTTCCTGCCACTGAATCTATTGCACCTGTATCTACTCGCACCCTTTTCTTCTTCCTTGCTCTTGCTATAGTTGAGTGTTTAAGAGTGCAGCCTCTCTAGTCTACCAATACAGATTAGAATCTTAGATCTACTATTTACTACCATTTATGTGGTCTTATGCAAGTTACTTAATTTGTTTGAGTCTCAATTTTGCTCACATGCATAATGGGAGTAACAATAATACCAACTTGACAGGGTTCTTGTGAGATTTGAGAAGGTTTGTAAAATGCACAGGCATGATATATAGTAACTACCTATTATTTTTAGTTTTCACAATGCAAAAGGCATTCCTCTCTTGTCTAAGTCTACTTCTTACCTCATGTTCTGGATCCCACCCCTTTCTACTTCCTCAGGGACTTAGAACATGTTAAACCAAATGGCTTGAAGAAATGTCATGCAAATACATAAAGATTATAAGCAACAAAGTGTAACTACCCCCTAAACTGTCTTGGTCATAATTAATGGAAATGTAGGTATATATTAACTTTTGATAAACAGAATTACATATTATTTTCTAAAATTAAGATTAAATAATTCACGTGCTATTTTCTAAAATTAAGATTAAATAATTCACATGCAAATGTTAATAAGAGGGGAAAAATAATGCCCTTCTTTTATCCATGTTTTAAAGTCATTTTTAATCAATAATAACATTAAATTTTGGCAGGATATAAATTCTTTTGTTAAACATACAGAAGCAAAAGAATACACCTTGATTACATACTCTATTTCAGTTTTATAAATGATAATAATTTGTGGTTTTGTTCTTTCTCTAATTAGGTAATACAGAACTGAAGGATATAACTTTGCCTGCTGTTCTGAGAGGGTCCTGAACTTAAACCAATTAAGAGAAAAGAATATGTATATTTTGAAGTAAAGCAAACAAAGCCACCTTACGTTACTTTTTTATTTCAATATAATTTTCCTTTAAAAATTCATGAAATATTCTTTTATTGTTATGTTTATGCAATAAGTTAAAATTAGAAAAAGAAAAAATAAACAAAATATTCACAAAATAGCTTCTGATTTTTCTTCATTTACTCCCTCCTGAGGGAATATGGCATTATATTGGTTTTTATGGAATATTCTTATAAAAATTAAATGCCCAAATTTTAATTACATGCCATTTTTTTAAATAGAACATCTTTTAGATGCTTAAAAGAAACTTTAATTGTCCTGTGAGTCCTTACATGTGGCTTGCTGCATCATCAATACTATAAAACCTTCCTGTGACTATCAGAAGCTTTCAGTATATTGGTAAGCATTAATGCAAATCCAGGGCATGTTTTCATCTTTCTATTTTCATATTACCAAACCTAACCAGGCATACTGTAGCTGTCCAATTCACAAAGTACTAATACTGGATAATCTGAGACTTCTGTAACCATATATTTTAAAGGACTCATTGAGCCCTGAAAGGCAAATGCTATCATTCAAGTTCTAATTACATGCTACCTGGGTTTTAGAGAACAGAAAAAAAAAATGAATACTGTACTTACTAAATACATTTTTTAACCAAAATAAATGCCCAAAATATTTTCTGAATGTATCATTGTACAATAACTCAAGCACTGCTCTATTCAAATTATGTTCTTTCTCCTTATGCTGCTTGTACTTGATAAATGGGTCAATAAATGCCAAGTTAAATATTCAAGTAAATATATTTTCATTGTTATTGGCAGACATATAATTAACTCTGAGAATAAAAGAAACAAGAAATCAATTTATGATTACTTCTTTAGTTCTTCCCATTAGTCATTTACATTATAATTGTGGTACCACTTTTAAAATCTTTATACACACACCCCCCATCTTGACTATAATTATAAATCAAATTACTTCAACTACAAATTAGTATTGTGTGAACTGTGAACCTCATATGTTAATTTTATTAGTAAGATACACATGTATTATTACCCATGTATATCAGGTGATTAAAAAGCAATGCACATTTATGAGCTTTTATTAATTAGTAATTTCAGCAAATGTTTCTAAATAATATTAGGGATTTTCTCTGTCTTCTCTCTAGTACAAACAACTGAATCAATGTTCTTTTTTAAAATATGTGTATATGTCAACAAATTACATTTCCATTTTCAGTCAAAACAGTCTGCTAACAAAAAAAATTACAAAGAATAACCTTTTTTTTCAAAATTTATTATCTGTCAGGTCAATGTCTTCACTAATCCAGGAAAAATTTATTTTGCACAAAACTTATATAAGTGACCTTTTAAAAATGTTTATTGCCCTAAACTAGATGCAAAGCTTCAGATATATTATTATACATGAATTTCGTGAAGAAAAAAGTTTGAGATGAGCTCAAGAATTCTGCTTTAATAAAATATGCTGTCATTAACCAACTGCTACTCTCATTAGAGTAATTTGTTTTTTAACTATTATGTGTCAAGGACACGTCCTTTAACCTCTCAGTTTCCTCATCTCTAATGAGGGGATAATGATGGTGTCTCATTACAAAATTCCAGTTAGGACCAAAAAAGTTAATATAAGTGAAGTACTTAGAACCGTGCCCATCATTTACTAAGTGCTCATACTTTACCTATTACTTCTATTAGCTTTTAGTTACATGTTAATTATTTTTCAAGAAAACGAAAGCTACATCATGATGTTTTTAATACTCTGAATATCCCACCAGCTTTTAGCATTGTTGGTAGCAGTAACTTTATCTGCTATTCACAGACAAAATAAGAGCCAGGGTCTCACTGAAAAACAATTCCAAATTCTATTTTAAAAGACTCTCCCTTTCATCTATCACACTATTAGTACTCAATTCATTTAATACCCTAATGTATACTATGTGCTAGGTATTTAATACAGGCAGTGGGAATAAAAGATAAAAAAATTCTAGAAATGTTCCTTGTGGGGGATAGAAACACAACTAGTATTGGTATTTAATTAAAAAAAAAAAAACTTTACCAAGATTTCCATGAGTAATGTTGGATGAAGACTTGGAAAGAAGACCTGAAGCTCACCAGGTGGAGAAGGGTTCTATAATTAATTTATTCACACAAAACCCCCTGAAATTCCTCACAGTGGTAAATTTAAAAAGACATATCTGAAGTAAACAGACTTCCTCAACGAGTTCGAACTGCACATTGCTTCTTTAGTCCTCTAAATATTGTAGACTAAATGTTGAATAAATATTTTTTAATAACTGTCTGCCTCCACCCATCCATCCATATAGCAAGGACCTCATCGTGACACATTTAAATGATATTCTTAGCTTCTTATCTGTTCTCATCCTCCCTATCAGAGCTCGGAATGATCTTTCTAAAACACTCTTTTTTCTTCTTCTTCTTCTTTTTTCTTTTTTTTTGGTAGAGATAGCATCTCCCTATGTTACTCGGGCTGGCCTCAAACTCCTGGACTCAAGCCATCATCCCAGTTCAGCCTCCCAAGTAGATGGGACTAAAGGCACACATCACAGCACACAGCTACCTAAAACCACTTTGTCACACTGCTCCCTGATGGAAAACCCACAATGGTTTCCTACTATTTCCAGATATCAGCCCTCTATTTTGACTAGAGTCCTCTTGGAATATGCCTTGGGCATGTCAGCCTTTTCCATTTCTCTGGGATGTTTTTCTCCTATTACTTTTCTTTGCCTCTCCAAACACTATCCACCTTTCAAATTCCCCTACAAGAAGCCATCAAACTCTCCCCTTTTGATTTAAAATAACATAAAATTAAAAATGCTGCAGATAAAAGAGAAATGCAATTGGAAAAAGTATACTTTTAGCTGAAAGACATGTCCACAATGTGGCAGAGAAGTAAAAAAACAAAAGACAGAGGTTCATTTGAAAATTACATTCGATCCTTACATCCACATAGCACACTTAAATTATTTATATTCAAAATGTATATACTGCACCAACTACTTATTGAATAAGTAGAATAATTCTTCTTCCAATTAACAATTGTGCTTTTAAAATCTTAATCATCCCACAAAATAGACAACAAATTCTTCACTACCCTAACTAGTTTCTCTAGAACAAATCCATAATAGAATTGAAGGTGTCACTAGATTCGGAAATTTAAATATTCCCAGGTAACATGGAACTAAACTTGCCAGCATAGAAATAGCTTGTTTTCTACTTTAAGGACAATGATGAAATGGTGAAATATGCCCCCCCTCGAAGTTAACGTAGACTTTTTCAAGTGATAATTAATATGCTCTCCATGTCAATACCTTAGATTCCAACTTCATTTTCTCTTCATTCAGCGTTTCTGTTTCTTTCTTAATTTTTTCACGACATCTAGTTATTTCCAATCTTACTGTAATACAAATTAAATCTTTAAACACATCAATCTAACGTCCCATTTCGGTAGCATTTGATAAGGCACCTGTCAGCTGGCTTTTCCTCAAAAGGGCAAGCAAGCTCCCCTAACTGCTCTGACCTTTGGGGTTTCCTTCTGCTTCAAACACCCAGCTCCTGAAGACAAGAGACCCCAACCAAGGGACAGAAACCCCCAGACCTTCTCGTATCAGACGGCGACTCTCCTCCGCCTGGTGCTCGGTGAAGATGATGTGCTGAAACAAGGACTCTAAGCTCATCTCAGGCCCGGGCTCCTGCGGATCCTTTTCTCACCGTTGAATATTTTATAACCAAGCCTGAAGATCCTGGAAAGCACGGTAAGGAAGGCTTCTTCTAGGACTACTGTCAGATGGACCAGTCTCCAAGTTCCTGTCACCTGCCCGCACCAAGGACAGAGTCCGCTGGCCACGGCCCCTCCCGCTTTTGGCCCTTGTTTTTTTCCTGCTACAATTTACAAACCCCCGCTTTTCTCCCTCCCGTCCTGAGACAGTTCCACGCTTGGCCTTTCTTGCTGGAGGAAGGCAGCTCCCCGGCCTCGGCCTCCCTCCCGTAGGGTTGGATTTTTGCTCTGGGAGCAAATAAAAATGGAGGCGCCGGGCCTTGGCTGGGGTCTGAGAAGCAGCCCTTTTGGGGTCAGCGTTTTAACCCTAGTCCCCTCTCCTTTTAGGGATAAGGTCTTCAAAATGCTCTGTCTCTCCGCAAACAGGCACTCCCTAACATTACCTCAGGCCAGAAACCTCCCCTGAGCCTCGGCCAGCGCCTCCGGTCCGTCTGGCCGGGTGGGAACTGAGCTACGGAGGCTCGTTGGGCCCGTCCCGCGTGGGTTGATTGGCTGCGAACTTTGCGACCCTCCAAGGTCTTACCCTCCACCAGCGTTAGGGTGCTCGGCCTCCAGGGCCCAAATAGCAGGGCATGGTAAAGTACAAAGTACCGAGAATTCTAAATATAAACTTTGCAAACTCTTATCCTTTGACGATGGCAAAGACTGCTATAAATGTGCAGTGTCTGACATTCCGCCTTAATCATTCCTTTGTAATCAGGGCATATCTTTTTTGTCTGCTTTAAAATTAATCATTGCCTTTTGTAATCAAGCTGTGGTGATATTAACACTTCAATATCTGCGCGGTATGTGTCAGAGACCAAAGTGGTTGCTAATTAAAGCTTAACCATGAAAGGCACCTTTGGAATTTTTGCGTGGGATTTTTTTAAATCAAAAATTAAAATATTTTTAGTTTTAGTAGGTCGAAATATTGACATTTTAATAAAATTTGACTTTATTTCTGAATGTAAAATTGACATTGGTTAAACTTTAAAAAGTATTTTCTTGTTAGAATGGAATTAGAATTAAGTAAAATAAGATAAATGCAAATTCTGTCACAGCACATAGGCTTAATTAATATTTAATTAATGCTGTAGTATAATCAGTTATAAATTTTAACTTATTCCAGATTTCCACCTTTAATTTTCATCAAGCCAAGGATTCATAAAACTTACTCTTTAAACTTTATTATAAAAGAATACATACTGAAAAGTGTAGAAAACAGCAAAGAATTTCCTGTAAGCATATCATTTATAAGCAAATATCATCTTTTTTTTTTTTTTTGAAGCTTTTGGCCAGGGCTGAGTTTGAACCCGCTACCTCTGGCATATGGGGACAGTGCCCTACTCCTTTGAGCCATAGGTGCTGCCCAGCAAATATCATCTTTTTAGCTTTTGCCTTCCAGATAATCTTCCTCACCTTCATTGCTCTTTTATAAACTTGAAATTATTGTGGATAAATAATAATTTGTTATTGATTATTTGCCAGCACAATTCTAAATACTCTATATCCTTTTGAGATGATTTTTACTATTATCTTCATAGTGTAGTTGAGGAAACCGAGGCACAGAACAAATTAATATCTGGCTAAGATTGCATATCTAGCATGTGGCAGCGAGAACAGAAACCAAGAAATCTGGGATCAGAAGACATTTGTACCGACATGAATTTAATTTTGGATTCTGCTCTTGTTTTTCCTCTTATTAAATAACAGGTATATTACCATTTCATTGAAATTTTTCACCAATTCATTTTTATAACTTCACAATTTTCCATCACCTAGATGAATATGGAAAATTTAGATATACTGCAGTCATTTGTGACTTTTTTTATCTGTTCAAGGATGGAAAACAAAGCTAAAATCGTGGTTTGAACCATTTTCTTTGAGCACTTGTTTGGAGGCTTATAAACTGTACCACAGCGGTCATCAAAGGAAAGGGCTTCCAGAAGATAAATTATATTACTAATTAATATCACTCCCTTTAGAATTATTTCCCATGGACTTGCACAGGGAGCAGCCTCACAAGGAGGCTGGTTTTCAAAAGCATGCTTCTATTTAACATTCCAATTTTATTAGCTACACTCAAATTCACATTTATTATTTAACATGCTCTTTCTGTACTGAAACTTGGCAGAGTAAAATTTAGGCAGCCTTCGGGGAGCCCAGTCACCTCACTTACCCAGGAGTATAGAAGAGAAATCTGCTGGAAATTCCAGAAAGGAGGTCTGGGAAGAAATGACTTCTTCATCTTCTGCAGTCTTTTTCATCTCCCAAAACATTTTGGTGCTTTTAAATTAGAATCTTCTTAGAGGCACCACAACAATATTAGCAAGATTTTTAAATTTTGTTTGTTGAAGCAAACATGATTATGCAAGCCTATAATTCAAATTTCAAGTGTTTTATAATAATAAATAAAAGTAACGTATCGAAATATCAAAACATGGCAATCATATAGCTAGGTTTATTCAAACATTTTCTCTAGTGTAAAGATACTTTTTCTCATAGATACGCATGCCGATTACATCTTATAATGTTCAGAGAAAGAAGCATTACTTAAATTTATGCCAAATAAAAGTAGTATATGATGTAGTAAAACTCAAGCATGCTATTTTCTGAAAATGCATCTTATAACTCTGAAAAAAGAAGAAATGATTCATTCAACAACTGTTTAATGAGTTTCTGCTATTCATTCAACATTCATTCAACAAATATTATTGGACATCCCCTATGTGCCATATTAGAGAAACAACAAGATTTAATAAAAGCAGAACTACATAAAAAGGATTTTTCTTCCTCCAGATACTTCTAACCTCATTGGAGAATTATTATATTTTTCAGCATTTTGGCAGCAGAATAAACAACCGCTTTCAGATGTTTCAACAGATGTTCTTTAGAAAGAAAGCCAATTATTTGCATTATGATACCCACATATGATTCTCAGATCTAAACTTTCCATCTGTACATGTTTCATTAAATTGCGTACCTATGGAATATAAAAGTTAAGATCACTCATTGTCTCTCAACCTCAGACTTTTGTTCATAATAACACTAGCACCTGGGTTATTGAGCCATCGATAATTATTTTGCTAGAAGGCTTTATATAAGGCTATATTGCTCTTGTGATTTAAAACACATTTCCTCTCCTTTTTTTAGATTGATGACTTCCCTAAGTTCTAAACCAGGCTTGCAAATACTCACTAGCCCAGGGCACATATATTGCAATGGAAAGAAGAAAAATAATTCATTTATTTTATGCTTTTCTTAGGGCATCTGCCACAAAGAAAAAAATATATATGAGTTCAACCAAGTTTAACAACCATTTATTGAGTATCTACTAAGTGTAAAATTCTCTTCTGGGTAATGTGAGGGCTACATAGTTGAAAAGATACAAGCCCTGCCCTGCTGGGGGTCAAAAATCTATCAAATGGGACATAGCATGCACAAATAATTCTTAGGTATGCTTCTGTGTTTAAGAGCTTCACCCTAAGCTATGAGAGAGAGTAAGTCTGATATAGGTGATCTGGGAAGATTCATCAGTAGAAGATAAAAAACGAGCTGGATTTTAAGGCTGGAATTTCAGTAGCTACAAAGTAGGAGAGAATAAAAAGAAAAAAGTCATATGGGGCCAGTATCTGGACAATGTTTAACATTTTCATGTATGCAATGGAAAACCGCATCATGTTTTAGAGCAGGTAAGTTGCTTTATCAATCAGATTTATTTCATTGTCATAGTTGCTTTATGCAACCAATTTATGCCAGTGGGTTAGAAGCACTCAAAAGCAAGAGACTAGCATGTAGCATGTTGAATAGCTCGATCCATTCAGGCTGATGGAA
This sequence comes from Nycticebus coucang, assembly GCF_027406575.1. Taxonomy (NCBI): domain Eukaryota; kingdom Metazoa; phylum Chordata; class Mammalia; order Primates; family Lorisidae; genus Nycticebus; species Nycticebus coucang. The sequence goes on along the minus strand of NC_069782.1, from coordinate 145,094,903 downwards.
GTATTTCAAATCATATATAAAACCAGTATATTGTACCCCATAATTACATTAATGTACACAGATATGATTTAATTAGTAAATAAAATATAAAATAAAAAATAGAAAAAAATGGTGGAAGTATTCCTGTCACTGTTCTGGAGTCTGGAAATTTCAAAATCAGGGTGTCTATAGATCCACTGTCTGGGAAGTTCCTGTTTCCTGCTTCATAGAAGGGAGTCTTCTTGCCAAGTCTTCACACAGTGGAAGGAGCTAGCTGGCATCCTGTTGTCGCTTGTATAAGGACACTAATCCCAATCTGAGAACCTGCCCTTATAACCTAATTACCCACCCGCCCCCAAATCCCTAACTCTTAATAGTATCACCTTAGGAATCAGGATTTCAACACATGAGTTTTGGGAGAACACAAACATTCTTTATGTGCCAATCACCATCTGAGACCTTGACCGTATTAATTCTTTTAATTAACCCAACAACCCTGAGAGATCAATGCTTTGATTATTTGGACAACTGAAGTGAGAGATTTAAGTAACTTCTCCAAGGTCACATGTAGTAGCTAGAAAGTAGCAGAATCAGGATTTGAACCCTGATGTCTATTAAGGCAAACCCTAACTGCTTTACTGCTTCTAAAACTAGAGAGAGGAGAAAAATGAGACTATTTTAGCAGCTGTGTTTCAAGACAAATACATTTTCTAAAAATTGTGTATTACTGACAAACTGCTATTTTTTCTGAAGATGTTTATAGACTTCTAGAATTTAGATGAGTAATGCAATGCTCCTCAATGAATTAAAACAAAATGTTATTTAGGGAAAAATAATCAGAAGGGTCACGCCTCGTTGTTAATGCCTATTCAGCCAGCCATATCATATATCTGAAATGTAAGGCTAAAAGTGCAATTCATATACAAAACATTATATAGCCGTACTAATATTTAAATCAGTTTCCTAGGGTGCTATAACAAGGTACCACAACTCAGTGTTTTAGAACACAAATTTATTATCTCACGGTTCTGGAGGCTAGAATTCTAAAATCAAGAAGCAGGCACAGTTGGTTCCTTGTAGGGGTTCGTAAGGAGAATCTGTTTCTTGCGTCTTTTTAGTTTTAGTCCTTGCAGGACCAAAGAATGGGACATCCTTGACATTCTTTGGCATGTAGACACATCATTCCAATCTCTGCTTTTGTCATCATTTGGGATTCTCCCTGTGTGTCTCTGTCTCTTTCTCTTTCTCTCCTTATGAGAACACCAGGCATACTGGATAAAAGGCCTACCCTACTTCAATATGATCTCATCTTAACCAATTATATCTGAAAATGACCCTAGTTTGAAATATTGCCATGTTCTGAGATAGGGCATATCATTTTTTTTGAGATGTAAGTTAAAAGTTTGGCTGTGGAAAATGGTTCTAATTTTTAAAACTCAACATTTTTAAGTAAGACTTATTTATTTCCATTATAATCAAAGCATTTTTAGTGGTTTAAGGGACTTTAGAAAGTATTTTTCATAATCCTTTTGTTTTTATAAGTGTTAACATTGAGGCCAGAGAGGCTGATAAATTTCCTCATATTGCACATACACTTGATATCAGAGCTGGGTCTAGAACCTCTTCCTAATTTTTTTCCTATAAAAGATCTTTTTTGTTCACTAGTGATTTTGTACTACTTCAGTTAAAGCAATTCCTCTTTAATCTGTTTTCTATATTGACCTGAATGTAAGAGTTTGGAAGTGTGTAACAACCAGGGTTGTAGGGCTGGTCTGAGGCAATCCATGGGCTTCAGGGACCCTTCCCCATTAAGGCGATTAGATGGCAGATGATAGATGGAAACATTGAGAAAACACACGTGCATAGTACATATACAGACCTGCATGATTAAATAATGTATGTGGGTATAAATGCCTAAAGATATAAATTTTATTTTCAGTTTTATATTCTACCATAAAAAATGAACAGAAACAGTCAATTCTTAATCACTGATTAAGAAAAAGCACTATTGTAGGAAGAAATTCCATTCATTTTAGGAATCATTAAATATCAAAATCCTTGCACAAATAATCATAGTGTAGATGATAAACTTGGATTTTTACATAGAGTCCAGAGCTCAGCCAGGTACCTTACATGAGAGAGAGAGATTGTCAGTTCCAGAAAATAAAAAACAAAACTTGGAAACCTCTCTTCCCTGTGGTATATAATTCATTTGTTTATTTAATAAATATTTATTGGGTACAAGATGACTAAGATGAGGGACTTGAAATTTGGTTGCATCAAATTGTTGTCTTCGTGGCAATAATTTAAGTGCTTTGGAATTACATAGAAAGAAATAAAAGAGATATTTAAGGCAGTTTTTTGTTCTTATAGGTTATTTGTTTTAGTCATTAATATGTTCTTTGCCCACCTAATACTTAACGTAGTTACCTACCCACTAAATAATTGAACCTTCACAGGTGAGTAGGTCTAAACTTAAACCAACTAACATATTCTACTCTATCCAGTTTTTATTACAATTTCCATAGATGAAGATTTCTTTTTATTTCAGTGAATTAGTCATAATGACTATTAGGAAATTTGAGATAAATTTTAATATTTCTATTACTTTCTATGATGTATTTAGAGTGACTGGAAATTTTTTTAAAATGTATATATACATATATGTGTAGATAGAGTGAACCATAAATTTTATTTCTTTTTAAAACACTTTGTTAAATTGCTCTCTTATCAGGACAAAATTACTTTATGCTGTCAATATTTAAAATGACTGTTGTGGCCTTAGTACCATAGTATTACATTATAAAAACCAGATACTGCCATTATTTTCCCTCCACGATGTCATAGGCAGTTCAAAATGTTTTATCATAGTTTACATGGCTCATAAACCTTACCTTTTATTTGACATTGCAGGTGTGTTGATAATAGAATATGGAATTCCTTATGGTGGTTAAAGGAAATAATTAATTAGCATTCAGATAAAGAAGCTAGCTAAGAAAGACTTTAAAACAGAGAATAAGCTGATTGTTTCATAATAATAAGTAGTTCTGTAATAGAATTGAATGGAATGAATAAAAAGCGAAAGAAATTGACCTATCAGAAAACATATTAGGAAATATTGCAAAATACTGGAATTACTGAAGAATTGTATATATATCATCATTTGAAATTTGACAATCTTCTAAGTCTGTGTTTGTTGCATTTCATTATTCTACTTATAAAATGTGTATATGCACAGGTTTCCTAAACTATCTGATAATCTCTCCCCTTTACCATTTTCCTTTCCAAGGCATTAACACAGAAAAAAAAGCAGGAAACGGGCCGAGATCCCACATTGTATTGTGCCTTAGCCTCAAGTGAATAAATGCAAGGATTATGCACACAGGATCCAAACACCCATAAAAAAGATTCATGGTGATATTCTTAGAAGAAATTAATAAAACCTAAGAGAACTTGTCAGAAAAAATGTTCTAAAGATGATTTTATTTCAGTAATTGTTGCATTTTAAATGCTTTCATTTTCTCTTGTGATGTCTTTCATCTTACTTACAGATGCTATTACTCATAAAATATGATATTTCAGTCCAGAAAGCTGTAACTGCAAATGAGACATAATATTCTCATCTAGGAGGAGATAAGCGGATTCAAATCTCCTGCTTCACCATGTAAGCTGATTACAACAGAGGTCAGAAAGCTAGTTTCCACTTCCTTTAAGTGCCAGCTACGCTATTTTCCATAACTAATTAGCCAGACACCTTTTCTTGCCTTTTTTTCAGTTCCAGCATCTGATTGGCAGCCTGTCGCGGTGGTTTGCGAGATGGACTAGTTGTTCCCTGCTTTGAGAGTAGTGTTGTAGCTTCAGGGTGAGTGGGTGAGGAAGGAGCACAAACATTATTCAATGTTTGTTGAAGACCTACCGTGTGCTGGGCTCCGTGCCACAACAATGAACAACGTCAACGAACTCTGCACTGAAAGAACCTACAGGGGCAAGCAGAAGCAAAGCAGAAAACACTCATTAATTCATAACAAGCAGAGTAAGGGTAGGTATAAATATAACAGCATGGGGTAGTGACCTGATGTAGACTGTGTGGAGAACACATTTATGTTTCCAGAAGTTTCTCAGGCTGGAAGAACTTGGCATCTGCTGAATGGAGAGGGAGCCAGAGGGATCAGTGCACAGATGTGGGATTGTCAAAGAGGTCAGGATTCAATCATGCAGGGCCTTGACAGTAGCAGAATGAGTTTGGATTTTATTTAAAATGCAGTGGGCAACCATAAAAGGATTACATGGGGGGAATGGTGGCATTTTAAAAATAGGAAGATGACAAGTGGGCACTGCTGCTTTGGTGGAGGAGTGATTACACATACCCGGGGTGGGATGAAGTGTGTTGACCCAGGTCCAGGGTTCAATGTGGCTGATAACTACCTGAGTGACCTTGAACAAGTCATTGACTCTCTTTCTCCCTTATGTCACTTGTTTTCAAATGGGGATAGGAGAGGCAGAGTACAAGAAAGGGAGGAAAGAGGAAGGAAAAACAAAATAAAGACTCAATAATTACAAATTACAGATGGCAATTTCAGATAGTAAATTGGAAAACAACAACAACTAAGAATTTAGTAATAAAATCCCTCAAGCAAGAAGGGATCATCCCAGCTCACTCTGTGGAAAATCATCCCAGGTAGGGCACACAGAAAAGAATCTAGAATTAGGATCGTGGCCTTCACCATTTTGGTTAAGGGTTAATATCAAGGACTTCGGGGAAAAAAATTGAGAATTCATGCCAGAATCTGTTCTAAATCTTCTATATTTAGTTTTACATGCTTGGTAAATAATCAATGCCCTCCAGTGCCAGCCAGCCCCCACCAACTGGGCTGTCCTATCTCCACAGCCCTGCAGATCTACCTATAATTAGCTAACACCTGGCTTAACAAAAGGTCTCACAGACCCTGTTCCATGTCAATTCTGATCAATCATCTCTGGGCCTATAGGTGTATTAGTATATGATGGCTGCTTTAACAAGTTACCAGAAATGTAAGGGCTTAAAATGATACAAATTAGTGATCCTATAGTTCTGGAGATACAACGTCTGAAATAGGTCTTAGTGGGCTAAACTCAAGGTGCCCATAGACCATCCAGAGGGTCTGAGAGACAATTCTGTTTCTTGTCTTTTTGTAAAAACTATGCTACCTGCATCCCTGGGCCCCTGGCCTCTTTCTTCTTCTTCTTTAAGACAGCAATGTAGCATCCCCAAATCTCTCCTGCTCCTGCATCCCTGCCTCCCTCCTTGTGATTCCACTGGGCCCACACAGATCATCTGGGATAATCTCACCAATCTCCAGATCTGTAATTTAATCAGAAAAGTCCCTTTGCCATATAAGATGACTTAGTGGCAGGTTTCAGGGATTGATTAAGATGCAGATATCTTTGGGGACCATTATTCTGACTACACAGTGGTTATATATTTTAAATATCATACTTGAGTATAAACAATAAGCTACACAGAATTCTCATAAAAGAATGTCTCAGTCCAAAAGGGAGAGATGAGAGGAAAGAATTGGATTTATACAGAAAAAGAACTTAAAACATCCCATGTCTCTAGAACTTTCTGGACCACTGCAATCTTTTAATTTCTTCCTATTCAGTAGTTACCAGTACCAAGTAGATTAGATAGTTAAAAAGAGAAAAGAGTTGGGGCAATACAGAAATAAGGAGGGAGAAAGAATGCAAATATCACATGTAAATTATGTAAATCCATATCTCCTGTTAGGACTCAGGAGACAAGAACAGAGGAAGAACCCAGATTCTAGTGAGGACAATAAAAGACTCCAGAAACTAATGGAAAGGTTGCACCAGGTAATTCCCACCCCTTTCAAGGTCAATGGTCTTCTAATTTGAGATGCTGAAAATAATGTGAAAAATGGGCAAATAAAATAGTAACAATTTAAGTGCCCATGGATTTAATGCACATTGGTTTGATGGGGTTTGGAGGAAATTTTAAGATGTATAAGGGGCAGCCTAGGTAGTATAGTTCATCAGTTCTTGGATGGCAGGAGCCATATCTGACGGGTTCTTGTATGTTAAACAGGGCTTGTCAACAATGGGAAAAAAATATCATAGATAAAATCCAGTAGTTAGCAAATGTTAGCTCTCTGAGGGAGGGCTGTCAGTCTTCCTCACACCACTGATTCCCAGCCACTAGGTCAGTGTCAGGCAAATAGTAACCGCCCAATAAGTCTATGTTGAATGAACAAAGGCAAATTAATGAATGCAAAGATAAGAATAAACAACAGTTTTTGGTGTAAATGATGGACATTTAAATGTTCATTTTAATAATCAGAAAATGCTGAAACCAATACTCAATTCAGTGTATCAGCATTTTGATACACTGTGTCAAATGCTAAGTGATCAAAGGAATTTAAAGGCCTATATTCCTGCCTATAAATAGGATTGCCAGATTTATCAAATACAAATACTGGATGTCCAGTTCAATTTGAATGTCAGATAAACAAAAGATAAATTTTCAGTTTAATTATGTTCCCAATACTGCATGGCAGTCTATCCATAAAGTCATATTGTATTGTATTTTTAGATAAATTATAGCTTTGTAAAGATACTATGTTTTAAATGTTAGGGTAGAAAAAGGAGGAGGTGCTTCCACTAGCTTGTGCTCAAAATGGGGGGTAGGAGATGGTGGAGACCAGCTGTGTTGTATTATGCTGTTTTGAAAGCATGCTTTTCTGTGAGCCAGAGGCCAGGCAGGAGAGCTGAAATCCAGCTTCTCCTAAATTCTGCAGAGCTACCAGAGAACAGTAATCAGCAAGGATAAAAATCTGGAGGGAAGGTCAGTGAGGCAGGTAGAGCTGCTGCATCCATATTACCTTAAACACACACAACTCCACAAAGCTGGGCTGCGAAACCGAGGAAGGGAGGAAGGAAAGGATCATCCCATGAGAGCGTTGTGAGCTTGCCTTTGGGCAAAAGCCCCCCATGTCTGTCTCAAAAGCTACTTTAATTTTAGGTGCATATTGTGCTCGCTCAGTCCATAAAATAGACTTGAGTATGATCTATGTACTTTGCAGTCTGTCTTCATAATGCCCTGTTACCGACAAAGTAATTTGCTGTTTTTCTTAGAAAGGGCATGGTGTTGCTGTGTTCATTTGAGCCTGATCCGAAGAATCTCTATTGATACCTTTTTTTCCCATTAGGCATTTACATGCTACCTGGCTGTTAGGCCTGAAAATACCAGATGGAGTTTAGGAGCACAGCAGACACTGTTGTCATAGAAACGAGATGCTATCCCAGCTCTATGCAGCTGCCATCTTCTTTTTTCTCTTTTTCACTGTGAGGAGTTTTGATAGGAACAAGTACTGATAAAATATAGAGATTCCCCCTACTTTTCTCCCTCCCCACACACACACTCACCCACCCTAGACTACAAGCACTGTTGATACATCCCCCAGCTTACTGAGAGCCTAAAACTACGGGAAAAATGACTTGATTTCCAGGTGTTCTAATCAGAGTATAACTGGTAAGCCCCGTGCTTTGACATCTTCTTCCCTTAAAGTGCAATGATGCATTTGTCCTGTCCCAAGATGAGATAATAACCTTTGTAACCAGGGGAGCCTCGGTGCTGGCATTCCTGGAAATGCAACCTAAGTGTTTTGTAATCACTGTGCACTGTCTGTACTCAGCAGGAGAGCGGGGAGTGACCTCTCCCAAGTCTGAATTCCCCACAGTAGCTGGCAGAAAGCTGCGTAGGCAGGAGAGACATGATAAATTCTCATGTCTAGATGTTCAAACTTGAGGGATGCAGTTACTGAGTTACTGACCATGCTCCCTTGTGGCTGTCTTGTCTCTGGGGGCAGTTGTGGCATTCTCAGGGGAGGGTAGTCACCTGTGGGGGCAGTGCTCAGACAGTGGGGGCAGTGCACAATGCCGTTGGGAGGACAGGGCAGAATACTTTTCCAGAGGAAAAGGCTGCTTCAAGTCCCTCCATAGCAGGAAATAGGTTAAATTCTAGAGCCTTAAAACTCTGCTTTAGTAATAAAGGGCTCTGAAAATCGAAGTGGTTTAGGGTGATGGGTCATCTCTTAGTTTCCTGTTGTTTTCGCCACAAGCTAATATACATTTAGTGGCTTAAGACAACACGTATTTATGCCCTTACAGTTCTAAAGGTCAGAAGTCCAAAATTAGTTTCATGGGGCTAAAGTGACGATGTCAGCTGGGCTGTTTTCCTTCTTGGGGCTCTAGGCAAGCATCTCTTGTCTTTTCCCACGTCTAGTGGCCATCTCCATCCATGGGCTCAAGGCCCCTTCCTCCATCTTCAAAGCCAACCCTGTAACCCCTTGTTTCCAACATCACTTTGCTTTCCTCTTCTGTAGTCAAATCTCCTTCTATCTCCATTTTTATAAGGACATATTGATTATCCAAGATAATCTCCCCATCCCACGGTATTTAATATAATTACGTCTATAACTTCCCATTTGCCACATAAACTATTTTGCCATTTGGAGGTTCCAGGGCATGGCTATGATTAGGGGCAATTTTTCAGCCTATGACAATAGTTCCCTAACTTGGGTGGTCATCATTTGAAAATCTTTTCAAAAATGAAGATTACCACATTCTGCAATCAATTAGGCTATCGGGACTTCTTAGAGTGAGAGCCTGGAAATCTCTATACTACTAAATCAGGTGATTTAGTTGAAAACCTCTGTTCAGAGCTTTTTCAGGCTCTTTCCCAAACACATGCAGTGAGGATTTAGTAGCCCTGATTGTGTTCTCTGTATCATGTTCAGAATCAATGAGTGTGTGTGTTGGAGGGGGGTGTTTAAAGTGTATTTGAGGTCAGAGACAGTGGCTCACACCTGTAATCCTAGCACTCTGGGACACCAAGGCAGGAAGATTGCTTGAGTTCAGGAGTTCCAGACTAGCCTGAGCAGGACTGAGACCCTGTTTGTATTAAAAATAGAAAAAGTTATCTAGGCATGGTGGGACAATCCTATAGTCCCTGCTACTTGGGAGGCTGAGGCAGGAGGATCATTGAGCCCAGGAACTGGAGGTTGCAGACAGCCATGATGATGCCATGGAACTCTAGCCCTGGCAACAGAGCAAGACTTTGTAAAAAAAAAAAAAAAAAAAATGTATTTCTTTGGAAGGTCAGAAGGTCATACCATCCTCTGAGGTTCACAACACTCCCACAGAAGTTCTTTGGCAAATGACTGTGTTGTGTGAAGTCTAGCAAGTCTTCTATTTAATGGTAAAGGGATCTTGATATCTGAGATTAGCTGGTGTTGTTTGGTCCTTGTGGGGACTTTCCCACTTACCACCTCAGAACCTCCTTCACCTTCATAGATGCTTCTACATTGTTCTTAGAGCTTTTGAAGTTGCCTATTTTCCTACTTCAAGAAAAATGGCTGTGGCAGAGGAAAAAAACCCATATAGTATCTTTAGAAAAATTGTAAATATTTTATCGTTTCTGACTAAACATACATTATTTACTCTGTAATGTAAATATTTTATGGCCTGCAACTGGCAATTTTGGAATATATTGGTATGTTTGGAGAATTGCGGTTCTGTTAAAAATCCTACACTACATACCCAACACATATTTAAGTTACACAACTCTTTAAATAGCATTTAACTCTCAGAATGAAAGGAGTAATAGAACCTGTTTTTCAAAGGAGCCTTCAGGACCAAACTCAGAACCAGAGGCAGCACAATTGTGTGAAAAGAGTAAGTTGTGACAGCCCAGGGCTTCCACCCTCTGCAGGATGACAGTGTGATATAGTTACCCAGGCCTGAGCCTATCTAATTTCATCCAGTGAGAAGGGGCAGACATACATACCCACAACCAGCTTGTTAGAATGCCCATAATTTGGATGGGAGCAGAATCTCAGAAGAAGAGTTTTACCACACACAGAAAGGCAGAAAATCTTCCTCACCTTCAGGGTAAACCAGGTAGAGCTGTACATAGGACAAGAAAATGCTTTCATTAAGTAAAATGGCTATAGTATCAGAACATTTAAACTGGGTTTTCAAATATAGATCAAAACTGTTTGGAGAATTTTTTTGCTTTTTTAATTCCAGTGACTCTCCAATACAGAGGTCATGGAAGCTGCCATCATTCTAAATTACAGCCCATTTCAGAGGTTGGCTGTAATCCAGGAGGTTGCATTATTGCAAATTGCCTGTCAAAAACTGTCAAAACACTGCCATTATCAAAAAAGTAGTCCTTTTAAATAATTTTCTCACTCTTTTCCCTGAAACTTTACTGGCATTGAGCCTTAATATCATAGCTTATAGGCATAGTAAGTGAAAGCCTTTCAAATGAGAAGTGGTGAAAAAGAACCATATTCCAGGCATGCAACAACAAGGGACAAAATTCTAGGTGGAAAATTGAGTCAAATTTGCAGCTGCTGTCTCCCCCTAAAGCAATAGCCATTGCTAATCTACATGTGAAATGCTAAACAAAGAGGAAAGGGAGGATGAGTCCTTGTAGTATTACTTTTTCTTCATGTTTAACACGTGGAAAGATTTCCACAGTTAGTTCCTAGAGTCCATATTTTTTCCTTTTTGTTCTCTCTTTCCGTATCAAATTTCTAATAAAAATGTTTTATCTTACTGATTACTGATGTCTAGTTCCTTCATTTCATAAATACGGAAATTAACACTTGGATGGCTGCCTGCTTTACCCAGTGCTTCACGACAAATCTGAAAGAGAATCCTGCAGTCTTTTCTCCCAGCTTTATTGAGGTATGTTTGACAAAAAATATATTGTATATATCTAAGGGGAACAAGGCAATGTTTTGATATTCATAGACATTGTGCAGTGATTACCACAATCAAGCTCATTAGCATACCATATCCATCACTTCATGTAGTTACCTTTTTGTTGTGGTAAGAACCTTTAAGATCTACCCTCTAGACAAATATCAAGTGTCTGCTACAGTATTGTTAACGATAGTCACCGGGCAGTACGATGGATCTCCAGTGCTTATTCAGTTCTACGTTAGATCTGTAGAACTGAAGCTTTGTAAATGTCTGACCCACACCTCCCATTCCTCCTTCCCTAGCCACTGGCAACCACCCTTGTACTCTCTGCTTTTATGAGTTCCACTGTTTTAGATTCCACGTAGAAGTGAGATCACGTAAGTGTTTGGATTTCTGTGTCTGGCTTATTTCGTTTAGCACAATGTCTACCAGGTTCATCCCTATTGTCACAAACGCTAAGATTTCTTCTTTCTAAAGATTAAATACTATTCCGTTGTGTGTATTCCATATTTTCTTTATCCATTCATCCATCGTGGATACTTAGATTGTTTCCATATCTTGACTATTGTGAATAAGGCTGCAATGAACATATTGTAAATTGATACAGCCATTATGGGAAAGAGTATGGAGGTTCCTCAAAAATTTAATAATAGAACTACCATAAGATCCAGCAATCCCACTTCTGGGTATATATCCAAAGGAAATGAAACCACTGTCTTGAAGAGATCTTTGCACTATTTGTACTCTTTTTAATGCATATTCCAGCTCTCTTTTTGACTTTGAAATCCATCTCCTTTATCCTTTGGTTTTTTACTTCAGACCTGACTCCAAGTTATGTCACCTGGATTAGAAACACCTTCCTCAAAAAGAAAAATCCCTGCCCCCCACATTTTCTCTTGCATATAGACCTTCATGCTAAAAGTTCAGTTTTATGAAAGAATTTCAGCAACAGTTTGGTTTAAGACTATTTATTTTTCAGACAGTGTAAGATGACAAAATATTTTAAAGAGATTGCTCTTATTTTGGAACATTATAATTCAAACAATGGATTAAGAAATCAGCAGGATAATTCAGTCTACCATCATTGTGACAGTTGTATTTGTCAACAACTTGTTTTCAGAAGAGACAGAAGTCAGAGAAAATGCCTAGCTTCCAAAGAGATACAGAGAAATATTTCTTTAGACTATCAGTAGTTTATTATAGAGAAAAATTAATGTGTAGGTGAATTCGTCTAACGGAAAGACAATGCTTTGAACAAATGTAGCCTAAAGATATTTTAAAATAGATCTGCAGCTTTTAAAGATGCCAGTAATATATGTAATGGTTCTTGATCTCATTAGCAAGCAGCTCAAACTCTTCAGCTACCATAAAATACAAAATGCAATCAGCACATTCTTAGGAACAGTTTATCTGTCTGACCCGACTTCTGCTCTGCAGTTAACAATTTTGTTTTAAACCATAAAAAGGAAATTCTCATCATCTCTAAATTGTTCAAATGGGTTCCCGAAAGATCACACTTATGTCTAATGTTCATGTTGCATGTTGTTCTATGTTCTCAGCAATCTTTAGGGATTTGGGAAATGTTCTTTTTAAAATCACTGACAAGCCATAATTAATTCATTCCCAGCAAAGACAAGCCCAAGATCTTCCAGTGGAGGATGTAAACTTCCAAGAAATCCTCCCCAAAAGAGCATTTATTGAGTACTTTTGGATCTTTACCATTCTGTTATTAAAAACGTATCAGCTAAAATATTTGAACTTGAGAAAAATTACATAAAGAAATATTTTCCAAGCTGTGCCTTAAGGAACTCCTAGTTTTCCTAAAGATTTTTACATGCTTTAAAAAAAAAAATGATTCCATATGAAAATAAGATGAGAAACTGCATTTTCTAGTTCCCATGGAGACTCACAATGCAGGTGAGTTTATTAAAGGTTCTAAGACACCCTGCAATAAAGAAACCTGATTCATTTAGTTTATACAATGTTCCAAAATTTATTTGGCCCTAACGCCCTTCCTTCGTGAGGCATCCTAAACGATGTTAGGATCAATGATGCTCTGTGAAATACAATTTGTGGTTCAAATCCTGATATACGTTTCTGTTTAGTCAGCTACTGAGACCTAGGTCATAGGCCACTCTATTTTCCTCTGGCCAGGAGCTCCAAAAGTTACCAGCATTATAGTAAACTTTTGGTCACCCTGGAGATGGGACATGAGTGTATGTCACTATTTTACAGATCAGGAAACTGAGGTTCTAATTTGTTCAAATGTACAAGTGACAGGATTGGTTCTAGACACAAAAACTCCCAATTCTGATTGACTTTATCTGAACAGAGAAGTCTTTAAAGCAGTGGTTCTCAACCTTCCTAATGCCGCAACCCTTTAATACAGTTCCTCATGTTGTGGTGGCCCCCAACCATAAAATTATTTTTGTTGCTACTTCATAACTGTAATTTTGCTACTGTTATGAATCATAATGTAAATATCTGATACGCAGGATGTATTTTCATGGTCGCGACCCACAGGTTGAGAACCACTGCGTTAAAGCATACAGATGCTTTGTCCATTTTAAAACTTTCTCTCAACTTCCTATTTTTTTTTTAGCTTCATGCTTTGTAAGGAAGTTAAGAACTCAGTATAATCACAGCCAAAGACCATTATGACATCATGTGAAAATTGACCTAAGAAACAAGTATTTAACTATGAATAGGATTTATTACCCATTGTGAATGGTCATGTTCATACGATTTTGCGAAATCTAACATATCTACATATCTATTATGATGTTCTGGTCAAGTTTTTTTTCTTGAATTACATTATGAATACAGATCATGGTGTGGCCCATTCCTGTGACTCCCGTTTCTCATTTCTCTCTCTCTAAACTGTATCTTTCTATGTACTTAATCATCGTTTGGAATGGTAGATGACCACAAGGACCAGTATCTTGCAACTGTTCAACTGTGTCAATAAATTACAGATAAGCAACACATTAGTGTACATATCCAGCTAAAAGTGAATTTTAAAGGCCAGTGTGTGAACAAAGTCTGAGTAATTTCTTTTTTGTTGTTTAAATCTTCTAACTGTTCTCTAAGAAGTCGTGGAAAATTCTGCCCACAGTCTACCCTAGGAACTTCCTTCCAAGTATATATTTTAATTTTATACCTATAATCAGTCATTTGCATACTTTATTTCTTATATATTAAAAGAGATAAATTAGGAATAGTATAAAATAGTTAACTAGAAAAAATAAGGCACAAAATGTTTTGTTTACTGTGCAGCTTACTGAAAATTCTGTCACGACTTCCATTTTTCACATAAATTCATATTTTAGCTCATTTGGAATAAATTGATTCCAAGTCAAGAGACCAATAGGCAAATATGTTTTAAACACAAGCAGCAGTGAATTACAGACTTACTGCCTATGTGTAACATAAAGGGAATGTTCATACTCACTTGCAAACTGTAGATAAATCCACTGTAACACACTCTCCTGTTCAGCAAGAAGCTTATGTTCTCTTCTTTCTTTCTTTCTTTTTTTTTTTTTTTTTTTTTTGTAGAGACAGGGTCTCACTTTATGGCCCTCGGTAGAGTGCCGTGGCATCACACAGCTCACAGCAACCTCCAACTCCTAGGCTTAAGCGATTTTCTTGCCTCAGCCTCCTGAGTAGCTGGGACTACAGGCACCCGCCACAGCACCCGGCTAGTTCTCTTCTTTCTTAAAAAAGAGAATATGTAACTCAGGGCAAATGTTTAATACAATAGAACCTCTGTAAGTTGACCACCCAAGGGACTGTAACAAACTGGTCAACATATGGAGGTGGTCAACGTAAGGAACTGGGCCTGTTGTACTGATACACACATGTGGTGCATGTCCAGTCTATGTAAACTAGGTCAACTTAAGGAGGTGACCAATGTAGGGAGATGCAACCAGGGAGGTTCTACTATATTAGCAAATTCTAAGACTTAATGCCTATAAGGTGACATGTTGTATTTGAAATGTATTTTCAGATACCAGATACAGAATGGGGAAAAAGCTGGTGCCCTGGCCTTTTGGGCTCAGTGTCAACATCACATTAGGACTTCTTCCTTTTTTCTCTACAGTCAAACTCTTGTAGTGCCAAATGGCAAAGGTTTTCAGGGAAGGTAATCCCTTGGACCTCTGCTGGTATACAACATGTATCACTGTCATCATAACAGTCCTCAAATCATGTTAATATCAACATGGAACAAACAGATGAGATAGATAATAGCATCAGATTACATTTTTGATATAAATGCCTGCTCTGTGGTTAGTACCAATGCCAGGGCAAGTTTCTGGACAGGCATACCTCGTTTTATTGTACTTTGCTTTATTGTGCTTCACGGCTACCACCTTTTTTACTAATTGAAAACTTGTGGCAACCTTGCATCAAGCTAGTCTATGTGCTTACTTTCATGTCTCTGTGTCACATATTGGTAATTCTTACAATGTTTCAAGCTTTTTAAGTATTGTATCTGTTATGATGATCTGTGATAAGTGATCTTTGACGTGACTATTATAATTGTTTTGAAGTATTGCTAATTGTGCCCAGATATGGCAGTGAACTTAACCTTAACACAAATGTTGTGTTGTTCTGATTACTCTACCAATGAGCCATTCTACTGTCTCTCTCCTGGGATTGCCCTGTATCCTGAGCCACAACAATACTGAAATTAGGCATATTAATATGACTTCCAGGTGTCCAAGTGAAAAGAAAAATCACATATCTCTCAGTTTATTTTTTTTATTTTTATTTTTTATTAAATCATAGCTGGGTACATTGATATGATCATGGGGCATTATTCACTAGCTTCACAGACCGTTTGACACACTTTCGTCACACTGGTTAACATAGCCTTCCTGGCATTCTCTCAGTTACTGTGCCAAGACTCTTACATTCCACATTTACCAAGTTTCACATATACCCTTGTAAGATGCACCACTGGTGTAATCCCACCAATCCCCTTCCCTCTACCCACCTCCCCTCTCCCTCCCCTCCCTTTCCCCCTTCCCCCTATTCTTAGGTTGTAACTGGGTTATAGCTTTCATGTGAAAACCCTAAATTAGTTTCATAGTAGGGCTAAGTACATTGGGTACTTTTTCTTCCATTCTTTTTTTTTTTGTTGTTTTTGTTTTTGTTTTTTTTTAATTTTTATTTATTTTTATTAAACCATAGCTGTGTACATTAGTGTGATCGTGGGGCACCATACACTTGGTTCATAGATCGTTTGACACATTTTCATCACATTAGTTAACATAGCTTTTGTAGCATTTTCTTAGTTATTTTGCTAAGACCTTTACATTCCACATTTACTAGGATTCACATATACCCTTGTAAGATGCACCGCAGGTGTAATCCCATTAATCCCCCTCCTTCCCCCTCCCTCCTCCCTCCCTCCCCTCCCTTTCCCCTTTCTCCCTATTCTTAGGTTATAACTGGGTTATAGCTTTCATGTGAAGGTCCTACATTAGTTTCATAATAAGGGTGAGTACATTGGATACTTTTTCTTCCATTCTTGAGATACTTTACTAAGAAGACTATGTTCCAGCTCCATCCATGTAAACATGAAAGAGGTAAAGTCTCCATCTTTCTTTAAGGCTGCATAGTATTCCATGGTGTACATATACCACAATTTATTAATCCATTAGTGGATCGATGGGCTTTTTCCATGACTTAGCAATTATGAATTGGGCTGCAATAAACATTCTGGTACAAATATCTTTGTTATGATGTGATTTTTGGTCTTCTGGGTATATGCCCAGTAGAGGGATTACAGGATTGAATGGCAGATCTATTTTTAGATCTCTAAGTGTTCTCCATATCTCTTTCCAAAACATCTCTCACTTTAAATCAAAAGCTAGAAGTGAGTAAGCTTAGTGAGATAGCTCTACCATAGATAGCAATATGGAAGATCAAACCAGCCACAACATTGCCTTGAAGCAAAGCTTAATCCATAGAAGGCTCTAACTCTCTTCAATTCTAGGAAGGGTAAGACAGGTAAGGAAGGTATAGAAGAAAAGTTTGAATTCAGGAGAAGTTAACTCACAAGGCTTAAGGAAAGAAGCCATCTCCATAATATGAAAGTACAAGGGGAAACAGCAAGCACTGACATAGAAGCTGCGGTGAGTCATCCAGAAGATCCACCTAAGGTCACTGAAGAAGGTGGCTACAGTAAACAACATATTGTCAGTATAGATGGAAGCCTTCTATCAGAAAAAGGTGGCATCGAGGATAAAGATGACAAGATGACTACAGAGGCAAAGTCAGTGCCTGGCTTTAAGACTTCAAAGGATAGGTCTGAGTTTCTTACTAAGATCTAATAATGCAGCTGATGACTTTAGTGTGTTTTTTTTATTTTTATTTATTTATTTTTTTTAATAGAAGCAACACATTCCAAACCTAAGCTGATGATTTTTGGTTGAAGCTAATAATCACTAACCATTCCCAAAATCCTGGAGCCCTTAAGGATTGAATTATGCTAAATCTACTCTGCCTGTGTTCTATAAATGGAAGAACTAAATCTGAATGGTAGCATGTCTGTTTATAGCATGGTTTGCTGAATATTTTAAGTTTACTGTTTAGAACTACTGCTGAGGAAAAAAAAAAGATTCCTTTCAAAATATTACTGCTCATTGATAATGTACTTGGCTGCCCAAAAGCTTTGATGGAGAAGTATAGGGAGTTAATGTTGTTGTTTTTTTTTCTTTTTAATGTATTTATTACATGTTATATTTATGCAGGTAATATATCCTGTATTATATTCATGCAGGTAATATATCCTTAAAATATTCTTTTTTTATTATTAAATCATAGCTGTGTACATTAATGCAATCATGGGGCACCATACTCTGGTTTTATAGACCGTTTGATACATTTTCATCATACTGGCTAACATAGCCTTCCTGGCATTTTCTTAGTTATTGTGTTAAGACATTTATATTCTACATTTACTAAGTTTCACATGTATCCTTGTAAGATGCACCACAGGTGTAATCCCACCAATCACCCTCCCTCTGCCCATCCTCCCCCCTCCCTCCTGTCTGCTAACATAATATCACTCTGTAGCCCTTAGATCAAGGAGCAATTTCAACTTTCTGGTTTTATTACTTAAGAAACACATTTCATAAAGCTATAGCTGCCATGGATAGTAATTCCCCTGATGAATCTGAGCAAATAAGTTGAAAACCTTATGGAAAGGACTCATCATTCTAGTTCTCGTTAAGAACATTTGTGACTCATGGGCGGAGGCCAAAATATCAACATTAGTGGGAGTATGAAAGGGGTTGATTCCAACCTTCATGGATGACCTGGAAGGGTCCGAGACATCAGTGGAGGAAGTAACTGCAGATGTGGTGGAGACGCAGGAGAGCTAGAATGAGAAGTAGAGGCTGAAGATAGAACTGAATTGAATTGCTACAATCTCAAGGCAGAACTTGAATGGAAGGGGAGTTGCTTCTTAAGGATGAACAAAGAAAGTCATTTATTGAGATGGAATGTACTCCTGGTGAAGATGCTGTGAACACTGAACAAAGAATTTAGAATATTACAGAAACTTGGTTGATAAAGCAGCAGTAGGATTTGAGAGGATTGACTCCGATTTTGAAAGAATTTCTACTGTGGGTAAAGTGCTATTGAACTACATCACATGCTGCAGAGAAATTTTTCATGAAAGGAGGAGTCAATGGATGCAGCAAACTTCATTGTTATCTGTTGTTTCATTTCAAGAAATTATCACAGCCACCCTCGTCCTCAACCACCACTACCCTGACCAGTTGGTAGCCATCAAGATCAGGACAAGACCCTTTATCAGAAAAAAAGATTAGGACTGTTGTAGGCTCAGATGATTGTTAGCATCTTTTGGCAATAAAGTATTTTTTAATGAAGATATTCACATTTGTAGACGTAATGCTAGTGCACACTTAATAGAGTATGGTATAGCAGAAGCATAACTTATATGCACTGGGAAACCAAAAAACCTCATACAGCTCACTTTATTGTGGTACTTGCTTTATCATGATGACCTGGAACTGAACGCAATATCTTGGAAGTGTCTTGTATTTCCATTGGTCTGTAGATTTCAAGATGCTCCTGTGTGCCAGGCACTGTGTTAACCATTTTTGCTTGGATTATCTCTTTCAATCCTCATAACAACTCTATGCTGTAATGCCTTAGGTACTACATTTTTAAAACTGAGGTTTAAAGAGTTGAACAAATGCCTCCAAAGTCAAAGAGTTCATAAATGATGATTTGGAAACTCACAAACAGAGGTCCCCCTTTGGTTTCTGTTCATTTGCAGTGCATTTTGTGGAATTAAAGCCCAAATTTCTTCCCCATTCAGATCTCTGCAAGTATTTCTACTGAAGACTTGTTTTCACATAAATTCATCATCTATTTCTTTGCAAGGCAACAATTTAATGCTATTTAATCTTCAAAGGAAGTGTTGAATGCTAACAAGCGATCCAGACATTTGGGGAGCTAGGATAATGGAGAGAGGGCATGGGAATCAATTCCTGGAGCTGCACTTTATTTCAATTTTAATGTTAGCATATTCTTGAAAAATTATTTGAATTGTTACGATCATCCCACTACAAGTATTTATTAAGCTCTCCCAAGGCATTGCATGCATGCATACCTGTGGTTTTTGCTCAATGTATTTGCTATCTAAAATGAAATTCCCCAATCCCTTAAAAAAAAAGGAAAACAGAAGAGTGGATTGAGAAAGAGAGACAAGAACAAAGAAAAAAAAGAGAGCTTTTTGTTCTCCTTTCTTATAAAAATCTAGTTTTCCCAGTTGAATTCAGGTGCGGTAGATTTTTCTCTGTTCTGCCTAAAAAAAAAAACCCAAAATAAAAACAATAATTTTTTCATCACTTAACATTGTGTGGTCTCTGGAATCAAGAGTCTTTCTCTTACAAAAGTGCAGCACTAGCCAAATTTCCACAGCCAAGAGAAAAGGAAAGATTGAGACAGTTTTCTCAGTAATTGCTTCAATCCTCCTCCTTGTTTTGGTCTTGGAAACTTGGCCAGAAACTATAAAGGAGATGTTGGATTCATCTCCCCCTCTCCTTCCTGTTGCTGTTTCCTCTGCTTGAAATACTGTTCTTTTTCTAAGTTGTCCTACCACTTCTTATTCTTCAGGGCAGATGTCCCTTCCCCTGGAAAACTTACACTGACACCCCTCAATCCCCGCTTTCCTGAGGTTGCATATTCCCTCCAACGCTGGCAAACTCATTGCCCGTTCCTCTTTGCCTCTTTAATGCTTTGTTATACCATTCCCAAGCATGAATCACACTATGTTGTAGTTAGCTATTTGCTTTTCTGTGATTCCCCTAATAGCTATGAATTTCCCGAAGGCAGGGAAATATTTTTTAAAAATTTACCAATATGTCCCCCACAAGGCCTGGTACATATTCACCACCTTAGGCAAATTCCAAGGGAAGAGAACTTTCTTAATGCTAATGCCACCCTCTTTTCCTGTGAAACCACCAGCTTCACCACTCCATGGCTGGGCGCCATGTCCACGTGTTAAAGTCTAGGTACACACATACAACAAGTGTGACCAACACATTACGGGCAAGGATGGATATAATGCCGCAGTGAGAGGAAGAAACACGTCTTCCTCTCCCCCACTGAGGCCCTGGTCAGGGTTTCTATCTTTTGAGTTATTTCAATTAGTTTTATGGTTTTTAGCTAAGTCAGAAAACAGGACTCAGGGAAATTAAATGAAACAACAAATCTTGAATGGTTTCAGTAGTTGAAGTGGAGCATGTTTCTTGCTGGTAGATGGTAGAACATTTCCCTTGGGGTCTGCTTCCCTCACCCCGAATTGGTGTCTATCAAGATAGGCTCTACTTCCCATGGGCATGGGCCTGTTTAGGTACATCAGAATATTCCCTCTCACCAGGCACAGAGATTGGCCAAAACTGAGGGTTACCCAAACAGGGACAATGAGTGTCCTGCTTCAGAATTTGGTATGAAATGGGAGGGGGCAGTGGGAGAGAAACAGCCAGACAGGTCAGAGGGAGATAGAGACAGTTGGACTGATGCCTCGGGAAGTCATAAGTGCAAAACCATGGCGCCCGTGAGCTGGGCCAAGGAGAGGGCAGACTTGGGAGCATATGTCTCATGGGGGAGGGGAATGCAGGAACAGAGTACATATTATTACTGGACAAAATGTCCAAAAGAGGGCTCTGGGTCTGTACAGATCAATACAAAGTCAGTTGTAAAGATTTTTTAAAACCTATTAACCCTTGATGGAAATGCCTAAAAAAGATTTCCTCTAGCCTTGCACCAGCTCACAGCACCCCTGACCATCAAGGGTCTTCCACGTGGTTCCAGCCAGTTTGGGAATTAATCCATCACAGAGGAAGCACAGCTGAGGGATGGAAAGAAACAGACATATTCTCGATGACATCATCTGCATCCCCAGATCCACCCTTGCTTGAACTTTTCGATAAGCTTCAACACTAAATTATCTTTTTGGCCTGAGTTAGTTTGAGTTTGGTTTCTGTCCCTTGGAACTGAAGAAGTCCTGACCAATAGATCTTTTCTAGGGCACAAATCTGCTTCTCATTTGCAGGTTATGAGAAGAGCACTTCGTGTGCGATGATGCAAGACCATTGACTGAATTTCGATGTTATACTCAATCATTACTCTGGGGAAGATGTTACCTAACAATGATTTTTAAAGGAGTGGGCAGGTTGAGAGAACTCAGATTCACACTCTATCAGAGCATATGCCTCACCTATACATCAGAAGTTAGTTCCCGACAAAATTTCTTGCCTACGTAAATACATTCTGGATCCTGCAGGAGTGACTGCTCTGGGCTGCTAGGATTTCTATTAAGGGATGTCACTGGCCATTGATTCTGCCCAAATGTGCACTTCTTCTTATGTAAAGTGAGTTTGTATTCCGACTGAATGTCTTGGTACTTTTCAAACTACGATAAAAGTGCTTGGTTGAAAAAGGTTTGTAGTTAATGAGATTCCATTTCGTTTGCATTGTTTTTTCTATAACCTAAAAAAAAAAAAATACCCAAACCTTAATAATTTAAAATGACCATTGACCAGCCCTATTGTCCCCACATTTTCAATCTTCCTGTAATATATCATGTCTCCATTGAAGTGGACTATTATAGCTGCCTGAAAAAGTATTGTTTGATGTCTGTAAGCGCAGTCAGCAATCAATAATTTGAAATTTGTACCATTTGTACCTTTAAGTCCTGGCACATCATTTTTTATTTCATTCAATCTGCTTACTGTTGAAGAAAAAGAATTTTGAACCATTGCCACAAAGCACATTTATGTGTGAAACTGAGTTCATTTATACGGTGGGAAGTATATCATTCTGACGTTTATCTGCAATATTAATTGTATGTATTGATTCCATTTTTTTCAGAAATTGTAAATTTATTATAAATACTACCACTGATGACCTTATTTTGGTGAGACTATTTTTCTGCAGAACTTGAAAAGATTTTGGCGTTGTCATGGATTTTTAAATTCAGAAAGGCAACATATGTTGTAATATTAAATTAAAATTCCATAATCAGTTCTTAGTTCAAGGACAAAAGCAGGAAATGCACTTTTTAAAATGTTGTCTCTTAGCTGTTAGGTTAAGAATGAATGACCTTTCGTGATCAGCTCGTGGTTACTTGTCTTTGTAACTCATTTCTCATGTTTGATCTTAGCCCAAATATAAATATAGCGTGGAAAGTTATCATTAGTCATTTCTAAGTATCACTGGTGTTTTAAGTTAGTAATCATAAGAGAAGGCTATGATTACTTTCAAAATCCTTCTCTGCCCTCATTTACCATCCTCCATAAAAATACCCAGAGATAGTATTTTTTTTTAAAAAAACTTCTTCCCTATAGGTTTGGGTTGGAAATAGCTGAGTAATCTGAGTAATGAACCCTTACAAAGAACATCTAAGTTTAGCACGCCACAGGGAAAAAGAAGGTCAAAGAGTTGCCACCTAAGAATCCTGGGAGCTTTTTTGAAAAGATGAAGAAAGACCTTAGATGCTTTAGGAGGGATGAGATGTTCTCGGGCTGTTAAAAGGGATTAGGATTTTAGCTTGTCCCTGAAGAAGAGCTGCCCACGAGGGACGACACTCTTCAGAGAGGATAACTCCCCTTTAGGAGAGACAATGGTAACTGGATTCTGTCCTTTGACTCACTCAAAAGTATAGGTCAGTCACTTTATTTTGCAGAGTTTTTAAAAATTACTTTGAGCCATTCAGTGACTGTGTCATTATTGTGTACCTACTGTGTGATGATGTGATGGACACTGGAAGGAGGGATGTGGAGGGGGCATTTGAGTTGGATCTTGAAGGATGGGTAAAGAGATAGAGGGAAGAATAATAAGCAACTGGAATAACATACGCAGAATATAGGAAAATAGATGCGTCTACAAAAGCACTGGAGTGAGCAGTTCCATCCATGTGGCGTCTCAGATACACAGAGTGGAGGTGGGAAATGTCAGACTGGGACAGCGGGTTAGGATCCAAATAGAATGTGGACTTTCCCCTGCAGAGGAGGAAAGTCTCTTTTCAGGTAGGAGGCAAAGTCTAGGAAGGTTGCCCTGCAAGTGAGGGCTGGGACAGCCTGGAAGGAGGGGACCAGGAGGAAAGCAGTGAGGGGCAGAATGGGGTGGGGGAAGTTGGAATGGAAAGAAAGAGAGCGATGAAAAAGGCCTGGCTGAGGGTAGGGGCACCACTGTCAGCCTCAGCAGCTGCCTGAGGGAGGGACCAGGGGACAAGGAAGAGGGTTGAGCCTGGGTAATGCGGGGATGAATTAGGATGTGATGACTTAAAGTTTCCCGTGTGAGATTTAGGAGGAGAGTCCAGCCGACAGTTGGAAATGCAGGTCTAGACCTTGGGAAAGAGGCTGGAGTGAAGATAAAAGTTTGGAAGTCAGCCACAGAGAGGTGAGAGTTGAAGCCGTGAAAATGAATGAGATCACCAAGGAAAAACCATATGGAGCGAGGTGGGAGCTTGAGCACAGAGGAAGCTGAACATGGAAAGGGGGAAAATTAATAGAGGTATCTGGAAGACTGGTGAGTGCCGGGGAAATGCTACGTAGTGATGAGGATTCACAGAATAAAAGACTATTATTTGGAGTTGAAAGAGACCTTAGAGATCAGCAGGTCTAATCTTTTTATTTGACAGGAAGCTGAGACCCAACAAAGTTATGTTACAGCTGGCTAACAGCTGGATCCGGCTGTACACAGTCCAAATTGAGAAGTAGGTAAAGCTGTTCCCATCCTTTCACCTCCCTTTCCCAGACCTGTCCTCTTTTTCTTTTTTATTATTTTCAATAACACTAAAAGCAGTGACATTTATTGAGCTCTTTGTCAGAAACACAGCATACTGTAATGGTTAAGGGCTTTGGAGCCAAACCACCTGGATTCAAACCTTGGCCCCTCTACTCCTAGTTGTTAGAATTGCAGAAACTACTTAAACTTCCCAAGCCTCAGTTTTCTCGGCTGTAAATGGGGCCAACGACAGTATTTACTTCACTTCATGGTTAGTATATGTGTAACACAATAGAGCTTGGTATCTAGTAATGGCCAGGTAAGTTTCCATTATTATTTTATGACGTACTCTAAATTAGGGTGACCGTGGAATTCATTGTTCAGACTGGGATGCTTTGGGGCATTGCTACCGAGGAGCCATATAGGAGGCTGAGGCAAAAGGAAACATCAGTAATACCAATCCTTCTTTTGTTTAAATATAAACCATTTTTAAAATCATAGACTTTTTTGCATTAATTTTGATTTTTTAAAATATGATTATTTTGGCTACTGGGTTTTGGGGTGCCCCTTTAACTTTGCAACCAAGCAAAGTATCTCACTTTGTTTCCTTACCTCTGACCCCGCTGTGAGGGTGGTATGGGGGACTTTTAGTAATTATGCTGGGAGACAGATGTGAATCAGCACTTGCCTGGGTACCACGAGCGGACATACCCTTCTCCCAGCTGTCAGTGTGCTATCCGAAGAATTCAGATACATAGGAGAGTGTGTTTGTGTGAGAGACTTGTCTTCCCATCACTGTGATTGGAGCCATATATGAAATATAGAGTGTGTTCCAGAAAAGGTCGCCTGTAATTGGGATGTGGGCCCCAAGCCCCTGCCTCACTGAAGTCATTACCTTGTAAGAATGTAGCGTCAAATTTCAATCCTCTTATTCCTGAAAACATGCTACTAATGAGAAGCCGATCTGATGAGATGAAAGTGATTAACACCTCAACATCTTACTTTTCCTGAAATATTTATTTAATATTAGAAGCTACCTCATCGGATTAAATGAAATAATGCATATAAACTACTTAGTGAAGTGTGCGGACACAAGACTTTATTCAATAGATAGTAGTAGCTGTTTGTACTGTATGATGAGCAATTATGCATAGTATAATCTCAAAACACGTAGATATTCCTGTAGTTGAACTGTTATGAAGTTGCTGGTGTCAATAGCATTTGACCTGCAAAATAGCAATGTCATATGGTTTGACTAACTACCACTAAATATGGTAATTAGACTACCATCTGACCCAGTAGCCAGGGTCAGATTGGACCCTGTAAGACTATCATTTGAGAGATCAAAAATAGCCAATTGGTGGAAATTTCACGTGGTTTGACCTAATGAAAGCATTGGTAACATTGGTCATTGGTAACATTGAACTAATTGAAAGGGCTGAGTAATTAACAACTGTTATATTAGGTAATCATTTCACATGGGCAGCTACTTGTTTTACAAATTAGAAGGCTCTTACCTATTATATGCATAATCGGCATGGCTTCATTGCACTCCATTCCACGGTTATCAAACTCGCCTAACGTTTCAGGCATTGAGAGATTCATGGAGAACCAGATGCCTGCTGTAGTGTGGTTTTTCTCTGGAGTACACAGTTCTGGTAACTGAGATTAAACCTCAGGTTTTTTCCTTCTAGAAACTAGAAATTACTCTAAATAAGCTGTCACACAGGTCAGTTTCCAGTTTTGTTTTTTTTTTTTCAGCAGAGCCAGTGACATGCCAGGATTGATATATGAAATGGCATCAGAGGCAGAAGGAAGTTGTATTTCCGGCTTTATCCTAGTTCTGTAAGATACAGCCCAGAACAAGCTGAAATGAAGCCACACTGGATTTCGATTTTAGCAACATATTCTTGATATAAACACCTTCTGTCCAGACCCACCAAGTCATCTCCATGAGCAGACAGGATTTAAACATTTATATGGCACTATACTCTCTGGAAACAATATGGTTTAAGTTACAGTAGGTCAGCCAATGTGACCTTTTCAGTTTTGCATTTGGGGAGAATCAGAGTAATTTGCAAACTCTTCCCTCTGTCTTTCCAAGTCTTCTTTCTTGACTTCTTAGATCCTCCCATCTTCCATTTTGCTAATTTAGTCTCTCTTAGTTTACAAAAACGTTGGCCTCAATGGAAGTTTCTATGAAAGTAAATGTTCTGCTTAATGTGAGTCAAAACACTGGGAATCATTGAACATAGAGAAAAAGTCCCAGGAAGTCAGTTACCAAGAATCTATAGAAATAAACAGATTCAAAATATTTTATTGAACTCCCATTAAAACCTGTGGATTTGATTGCAAGAATTTTTCTCCTGAAAATAAGGAAATAAGACAATACTTTGAAAAAAAAGATTATTCTAGCAAAAGAAGATGTTTCACAGTTACTAAAAAATAATGTTTTGAAGATCAATATTTGTCTTACAGACTGCTTTGTTTAATTCATGCTTACTTGTTCTCTCTCTCTCTCGAATCAGAAGGAAAAGAGACTTTCTTTTTTTTTTTTTATTAAATCATAGCTGTGTACATTGATATGATCATGGGGCATCATTCACTAGCTTCACAGACCGTTTGACACACTTTCATCACACTGGGTAACATAGCCTTCCTGGCCTTCTCTCAGAGACTTTCAACTTCCTCTTTCCTTTTTCTCTGGCTCCCTTGTATTACATCCCCTTTCTCTCTCCTTACCCATCTCCCGACTAAAGCTCTGATGGTGTGTCAATCTGAGCCACTGGACTCTTCAACTCACAAACTATAACATGTGTGTGCTCACTTTTTTGGACCCTACAGTTCACTCCAAGAAGTCCCTTCATTCCAGGCAGCACCGGTACTCAACTTCTCTGTCTGACATTTAATCTGGTTTGCCCTTCCAGACTGGAGTATTTCCACTTCTAAGAAGGGTTCTTTCTGAAATATGAGCCACAATCCTCTTGAAGTACTTAAAAAAAAAAAGTAAAGGTTTTATTTGCAATATTTTGTTCTCATATTAAAGTCATTATTTTTCTGCCTACTTTCTCTAATACAAAAAGCAAATGGTAACCCATTTTTGCTTCTTTCCAAATTGCTCTTCTGTGAATCATGTTCATTTATTTATTTATTTCAATCCCTGTGTAATTATGGAAATATCTAACACAATATTCTGTGAGTTATTCAGTGCTGAGGCTGAAAGATATTCAAAGATGATTTAGCAATAGTCCTACCTTCAAGAAACTTGCACTCTGGCGGCGCCTGTGGCTCAGTGAGCAGGGCGCCAGCCCCATATACGGAGGGTGGCGGGTTCAAACCCAGCCCCGGTCAAACTGCAACAAAAAAATAGCCGGGCGTTGTGGCGGGCACCTGTAGTCCCAGCTACTCGGGAGGCTGAGGCAGGAGAATCACCTAAGCCCAAGAGTTGGAGGTTGCTGTGAGCTGTGTGAGGCCACGGCACTCTACCGAGGGCAATAAAGTGAAACTCTGTCTCTACAAAAAAAAAAAGAAACTTGCACTCTGATAAGATAAAATAGTTACTGACATTACAAGGTAGGCTATGGTAAATATTATTCAGATGAAATGATATAAGTATTCAGAAAAGCATTCTCCTCAATTTCTTTGAGACTCTGGCATTCTAAAACCTTTATCTCTGACTTGAACATTTTAAAATCATGTACGTCCAGGCATTTTTTCAGAATATCAGCTCTTTCAAAGATAGTTTAGTCATGAACATATTCCTCTACTTTCTCTCTCTAAGGCCCACAACTCTCTAGTCAAACTGCCAAAATAACTTACAGCATTGGTGAACTCTGGTAAATGCTCAAGTCATTTTTAAATATGAAAACTAAGAAATCAATGCCAATATATTATTGTTAACAAAGAAATAGATTAATGATTGAAATAAAGAATGCCTCTGAAATTCAGGAGTGATCACCAGTGATAATTCCTTCCCTTAACAGCTAAGGAAAAAATTTCTAACGTCATCAGCTCAGGTGCCCAAAAGCTCTGTGCAAACAAAACACAACACCTTTATCCGTGGGCCAGGAGTTTGTATTCCCTGATTCATCTGAAGAGTCAGGTCTCTGAGACACACCCTTCTGCCTCTAAAATGCAACTAAAATCATCTATCTTGATCAACTTACTGTGCTTCTGAGTTTGGGAGACTGTCTAGATCTAACCCACCAAAAATATAGAGAAAAGATGCTGATGTGTCCTTATAAATGCATTGTCAAGAACTTTAGGACAGATGTCTGTGGATGCTCATAGCAGTGGTGACATTGCTACCAACCTGAGTGGTAGACACGACAATAATGGAGGGTAATGTTGTTTGCTCTGATTTTACTTGTTTTCTGGTGGATTTCTTGGTGAACTACCACTGACTTTACATTTGGGTGATTTATCTACACCTAGGAAGACAGAATTATTTCCAACAGCCAGGGGGCTCTAGTAGTCCACCTTTCAAACACAAATAAATTTGCTATAATTTGCAATTCTAAAAATGAATGACTCGTCAGTTCATCATTATCTTTAAATATTAACAGATGAATATAATCTAAACACTTAAATTCATATGCAAAATTACTGTTGTCAGAAATTCTTTCCATTTTGCCTTTTTTCTCTTTTAAACACTTTTTTCTATTTATAATTAAGCTTCTTGATTTTATGTTGAAAGTGTTCTTCCAAATATCTAAATTAGAAAGTAAATTTCTACTCACGAGGGAATTTATTGACATGCCTAGGAGTCATACTAAGCTTTAAGTTGGTATACTTTAACTCAATTCTTATCTAACACAGGTAGGGAAAAGCTATATATTGATATTGATAGATAAGAGAAAAATAAATTCTTGCTTCACAAAAACTGTGTAATTTGACCACTTATATGCCAAAACAACTTTTCAGCTTTTAGGGATGCTCAACAAAAGAAGATTTAAGTGGAGCATCTGAAATTTTATCTGCTTGTCACTCCTGCTGTTTTTTTTCTGACATTTCCACTACCACGACATTTAAATGTTATAATTTAGCTTTAATTCTCAGTTTCTCTTTCTTGTGCCCTCCATTCTGCTCTAGGACATGTTTTAAAAGCACTTAGAAGCACTTAATGGACAGATTTAGCAAAATCTTCATCCTGTTTCCACAGCTTAGTTGCATACAAAAGACTGAATAAACTCTTTCCTCCTCCTGCCTTCATCCCCTAAAAATATTGATTGTGGTCAAAGGGGGAGGTACACGGAGATTTCTCTTGAGTGAAAGCTACACAGATTAAAAAAAATAATTTTTTTTGAATTGGTTCTTTTCAGATGCCAAATGCCCACTTCCCCTTTCTTATCAGCCACTTTAGCATAGTACTGGAAATGACAGTACTTAAACAAGTACCCACACATATTTTCACTTTCCTGAATATCTCCAACATCACTGACTTCAGGAAAATAGAAAATGCATTGAATTCCAAACCTTTCTTTCTAATTTGCAAACCCAGGAGAGTTTCAGGGAAATGCAATCCACATGTTCCTTGCCATCTCGGCATCTAAATGTTTTTTTTCTTTCCTTTGATGAAAGAGATTTGATGTCTAGAAAGCTTTTAAAATAAATCCGGGTAACTCCCCCCCATCCCATACACACACACAATTTTTTTCCTCTAAGAAAGAGGGAATTTCTTTGGATAAGATTAAGTTAATATAAGCTCTTTACATTTTGACTTTGCCTTTAAATTTAAAGGCATTTCAGTGAGGGCAGATTCTAAACTCACTTCTAAACCTATCACATGATCTATTCTATTTTTATAATCTCTTTTATTACATCGTGCCAAGTCCCTTTCACACAGTAAGTCATTCATTCATTCCACTGATACTTAGAGTGCTTACTTGTGCCAGGCTTCTCCAGGTGCTGAGGATTCAGCAAGAACACAGCAGATGGGCTCCCTGCCCTCACGGAACTTAGCGTCAGGCAGAAAAGGTAGGCATTGGGAAAGCGGTTGCACAGTCTGATGAGAGGATGCCAGGGGACAGCAGAGGAAATGTCCTTGACCTTCAGCCAAGCAAAACAGGCCCCACGCCCATTCCACCTCAGGCTAAGGGAAGAGCAAGGGAAAAGTTCAGAGGTAGAACAGAGAGAAGAAGGTCAGTATGGCTGGACCTTAGAAAGGGGAGGGGAGGGGAGCAAGATGAGGCTGGGGCAGACCATGCCAGACCCTTCTTACCCACCTGCCTCTTAGAAATCATAGCACAGTCATGGCTACTAATAGGGATAAAAGGGGATCCTCCCAGCCTGACACATCTCCAGACAAGGCCTCTCTGAGCTTCTCACCTTGAGTCCCACAGCAAGGCAGAGCAACGCCCTCTCCTCTGAAATCCTATAAATTATACCCAGATGTAGATCTTTACATCTACATACACATGTACATATATATATGGTTCTGAATATGTGGGTATCTTTTACATTTTACTACCTTTTAAGCTGAGCCCTCTCCCTTGCTACTGCTGTTACTTTGGTTTAGGCTTTTTTTTTTTTTTTCCCCTTCACTCTCCTAGGCTTCGAAATAACCTCTTCTGTTTTCTTGCCTCCAGCTCATTGCCTTTCAAGTCTCCAAATTGCTGCCTGATTTCAACATTACTTTCTGGCCTGGGCGCGATAGCTCAGCCTGTAATCCTAGCACTCTGGGAGGCCGAGGTGGGTGGATTGCCTAAGCTCATGGGTTTGAGACCAGCCTGAGTGAGAGTGAGACCTCAACTCTAAAAATAGCCCAGCATTGTGGCAGGCACCTGTCAAGAGAATTCAAGAGAATTGCTTGAGCCCAACAGTTTGAGGAAGCTGTGAGTTACAACTCCATGGCACTCTACCAAGGGACAAGGTGAGACTCTGTCTCAAATAAATAAATAAACATATAAAATAAAAATAACATTACTTTCCTGGTTAGAAATCCCTGAGAATTTCTAGAGATCAGAGTGATCTATCCACAAACCAAAGAACACTAAAAATGGCGAGTGAACCACCAGGAGGGAGGCTGGGGACAGGTAGATTCTCCTCACAGACCACCCAAGGAATGGACACTCGTGACATCTGCCTCCCAAACTGAGATGGACACATTTCTGTTCTTGGGGCCTCCAATTTGTGGCACTTTGTGGCCACCCTAGGAAACGAATACAAAGTTAAACAACTTATTTTAGTGTAAGACTTTTAAGAGTCTATCATATACTAATGTGTACCCTAAATCTCCGAGACAGGGGATAGAGAACCCCAACCTCATGTGACAACAACTCTCCCCACCCCTCAGTACATCTCATGGGATTAATATTCTGAAGAACAGAATGTGGGCAAATCCTGATCAGGACCCTGAAGTCAGTTAAAGCTAAAGGTTAAGGAGTAGAATGTGTCATGAGGGAATGAGTAAACCAGTTTGCCCTAAGCTATGAATAACTAATGGCCATTTGACATTCCTGGGACTTTCTCCTCCACAAAGTGAATCTATAATAGGTAAACTTTTAGGCCCCGTGGAAAGCTGAATGAACAGTTCTCAGTGGTGAGACTTAGAATTTGGGGCAGTAAGACGTTCCACTCTTTTATTTCTAAGTATCACCTTGACCCAGGATCCATTTTATAACTTGTAATGCCCAATGCAAAGTGAAAACTTGGGATCCTTTGTTCATAAATTATTAATAATTTTTCAGTGGTGACAGTAGAGCATTGAACCAAGCTCAGAGACCTTCTAAGCATGGGACTCAGTGTACAGGTTTCACGTACATAAATCCAGCCTTGGCCCGACCAGCCCAATAGAATTCTTTACAATCTTACACTGTGTCTATTCATTTTATGAACTACATTCAAAATATTTCTGGGTGGGGATCTCCAAGACCACCCCCAGGTTTGATGATCCTCCGGGAGGACTCACAGGATTCAGCATATTGGTGCATGCATGGTTATGATTTGTTACAACGAATAGAGACAAAGCAAGCTCAGCAAAGAAAAAGATACATAGGCAAAGCCCAGAGAGCCTTCCCACAGGAGTCACAACACGGTGTGCTTAATTCCCCCAGCAAGGAGTCATGACAACCTGTAAAATGTTGCCTACCATGGAAACCTGTTTGGGATTCAGTGCCCAAGTTTTCTATGAGGGACTGGTCATGACATTGCCTTCTGCCTAGCATGTGCCAAAATTCTAGGTATGCTCATAAACATTTATGCTAACTAGAAATAGTGAGATCTGGCACAAATTAGCTTCTCTGACACTTGCTCCTACTTAGGTTCAGTAGACGCATTCAATGAATACGTATTTCTTTTGGTCAACAATTTAAGGTAATTCCTCTGGAAAGTTTGTAAAAGATGGCACATGAGAGAGTTTCAGTTACTCAGTGAAGAAACCTTCTTTCCATCTTCACTTCTATAACTTACTTGGGTGTAAGTAAGAATTCAATGTACCTTTGTTAGAAGCATTACATTTAAACATGTGAGTTCTCTGAAACATGGCTGAGGTTCTCACTTGGACATCAACCCAAGCTTGATGACGAGTTTCCAGAAATCAGTCTTTTGGGGGAGCTTGGTGCTTATCCACTCCAGATCACCATGGATGGTGGTGGTATAGAGTTTTTTTCCTTCTAATGAAGGGGCTATAAACTCACATCCTTCGAGATGTAATTAATTGAAATTTCTCTGCATTAACTCTCCCAAGAATGTTAATGTTTTGACAGGGACACTAATTATATCAAAACTTTAAAGACAGACCCTTAGCTTGCAAGGTAGGGAATTGCTTTAGTAGCATAAACATTTGGTGGTAAGATGGACATTCACGATGGAACTGGAAATATTCAACAAAAGTCTAATCCACCAGAAGGCTGTATGATTTGACCTTCTTAATCAATTTCCTACTCTTCACTGTAATTACAGTAAGAATAACTCAGGCTAAGTCAAATGTTCCCTAATATTTTGAGGGACAAGCAGGGAAGAGGTCTATAATAAGTATCTAAATTATCTAGATTTTTCTTTATATAGATTGTGTTTGGCATGAGATATGTATGAGATTATTGCCTACGGGTTATAACAGTTCACAAATGGAGCAATTAGACAATTTACCAATAATTTTCAAAGTTAAATTATTATCTATTTAACATTTGTTAATCCAATATTCTAGGAGATATGGAGTATAAAGTTTGGGGTTTTGCCTTTCAGGATATTGTGAATCTTGAACACAGTGTGGCACACAAGAAGAAACAGGGGACCTGGAACGTGACTTCTCCACTAAAAAGTAGGGTGGCCCTGGGCAAGTATGAAGATAACTTTGAGCTTCAGTTTCCTCATTGGCTCAATAGAGAAAATAACCTCTCTCTTGCATCACAGACTAATATAAAGATCAAATAATGGAATTGAATTCATGTGCAAGTGACTGATAAATTATAAATCATGCACAAATGTGTGTGTGTGTGTGTATGTGCGCATAAAGAATAAGGGGAAGTGACTGCATTTAAGAAAACTAGCACGTTCAATAAATGATGGCAATAACCCAGCCCCATTATGGGGAGCAGTTACTGTCATCGCCTGCATCACTGATAGCACAATTAACTTAATTAACACATACCTCTGTGGTGAGTCTGCTGAAATAACACTTTTCCTTTTAACATACCCCTGCCTTGCCAGCAAGACATCTCCAAGTCATGCATCTTCCAAGCAGGGAGGCCTGAGTGTTAAACAGCTCCTAGTTGGTATGCAGTAGACAGAATTCCAGAATAGCCACATCTTTAGTAACTTGTTTTACCTAGAGAGATACTAGAAGCATCAGCAAAATCATAGAATAGGCCAAAGACCAATACACCCTAAGTGGATGTGTGTCTGGGTGGGATTGATATGACCCCAAAAGGAAGTCATTCTCACCAAATCCAGAGTGGCTGGCCACAAAGGTAGCCTTTTCTTAAGCATGAGGTTCTAACAAAGAAGACTTGGGCCTTTGACCTGTCATGGTAGCAACAGCATTTTTGCCAAAGAGTTTGAGACTATGTCAGATGAGGACCATGCCTGTAGATTGGCAGTTCCACCATGGCGTGAACCCTTGCTGGTCACCTTGATGGAGTGCTATTTGGGACAAGAAAGAGAAGGCGTGGGATAAAGGGTGATACCACTTCTCTTGTATTTGGGAGGTCTTTAGTTTCACTTCAGTTCTTCAAGGTAGAACTCTCAGGAATGTTCTTCCTCCTCTATTACCCTCTCTCTGCCCTTCTCTCAATCTCATTGATCCTTTTTATTTCTTACCTTTCTACCTGTCTTCCCTAAATATTTCCACTTCTTTACAATATTGTAAAGAAGATATGCAGCTCATCTCCCCAATGAGATTGCACTTTCCTTTAGAGCCAATATTCTCCTGCATTTCCCAAACCACCCTAGCAGAGGGTAGATATTTGGCAAATAATTGTTTATTGAATTTATTTTCCTTTATTTCTACTTTGTTAGAAATTGGATGTACTGGTTCTATAAGAATAGAATTAGCTATATGTATTAGAGACATAATATAATAGTGGCTTAAATAAGATAAATTTATTTGTCTTTCACATAATAGCATAGGGTGGAAGGTCCAGGACAGCCAGACGGCTGTGCTCCAGGAAGTCATCCTAGCACCAAGGCTCCTTCTGCCTTTTTGCTTTGTCATTCCTACCATGTTACTCTCACATGCCTGGTTGAACAAAGCACACCAAGGAGCAGGATGGAGGATGATAGAAACGCATAGAGTAAGGCCACCCCCTCAGAGGTTTTTCAAATTTTTGCCACATCTGATTCATCAGATCATGGCCACATGAACATTACTGGCTGCAACAGAAGATGGGAAATGTAGTCTTTATTCTGGGTGGCAAATGTCAAATAAAAGTCAGAGTGCTCTTTACATAAAGCAGTGGCTTTCAAAGTTTTTAAACCATGATTCACAATAAGAAGTACATTTTGCGTGACAATCCGATACAGTCACCATACACACACAGAAATGAAACAAAAGCGTAAGGGAACAATACTTACTTTATGTAATGCATTTTCATATTTTGTGAAATGAACGTTTGTGACTGATGAATAAGGCATAGACTGCAAGTTGAAAAGCAGTGCCATAGGAGGATGAGATAAGAAGATTAGTAATACAGGGAGGGATGTACTCAGGTCTGACCTCAGGCAAGATAATTTACCTGTATTCCTTGCAATGCATATCACAGTGTTAGCCACTGGGTAGATGGAAGGAAAAAAAAAATCAGCCAAAGCAGCAGTCCATGAATCAATCAAGCAATCAATGAGATATTTCAGAGTACAGGTGGAGTTTCTATTGACACTTGAGACAAAATACTGAAGGTTACCAAGAGAATCTCTAGGGATGTGACTAGAAGAAATTCCCTTTGTCTCTTAACATGGGTTGTGTGTAGAAAAAAATACAAAGATATCCATCCCATTGATTTTTCTGTATTTTAAGCTTAACAGATAATTCAGATCAAAACCAAATTGATCTCATTTTAATTCTTTGTCATGGCCTCAAAATTTATGAACTGTGTCAAGGGCAATCTCATATATTCATTGTGATAGTGTATCTCCTAGACTTTCCTAATTCACTTTTGTGCTAGAGTAATCTATATAACAGATTTGTCATTCTTTCTATAGACTTCAAATTCGAGGAAAATCTCATATTGTGTGATGTTTTTTCCTTGACAGTTTCAACTGACTTTTGTCAGATTTTTGACAGGGGGAAATAAAACCAACAACTCTGAGAACATTACACGAACATTACACTGCATTTGTTTTCAGAGCAACAGTTTTGGAGGAGTTTGAAATGACTTTTAAATGATGTCACAATAGATGTTTTAAAACAGGCTCCAAATCCTTTGTGCTACAAGCACCATTGGCTTAATTAGCTCTGGTGGGGCATCATCATTAACTGCAAGCTAATTGTGTTAGTGGGCTCAGACTACAGTGCTTCCAGAGGTTTTGGTTTTGGTAAACAGTGCATTTCCATGGCATCTGTTGAAAGGCGCCTGGGTAAGAGTCACGACAAGCACGCTGTCACAGAGCCTTCATTTTTGCAGCAGGGAGAGGAGGTGCTGGGGGACTAAGCCACCCTCTGCCAAGTTCTTGGTCATCCCTGCTACTTCTGCTTCTGCAGTGGTGAGAGAGGCCCTATCCCACCCCTCCAGACCAAAAAAGCATCAATAGAAATCAGAGGTTGTTACTGTCTTAAGGCTGCTAAAAGGCTTCTGAAGAAATGAGTCAGTGTTTTCATTCTTGTTTTCATTCCTCGTCCCAGAGCTCATCCGGGTAGGCATCTGTGTTTGCTGCCTCCAGAGAGAGAGAGGCTAATTACTGGACAAAGCTGGGGATTAAGCTTCCCTCTTGCCCTTACGAAGGAACAGTCCCATTGGAACAGGGTTAAGGGCTTATTAGGAGAGAGGTAGAGAGAAAAGATGTTTCCTCTGTGCAGGCATTTCCCATTTTTCCTTGGTAAAGAGCCCTGAAATGTACAGGGCTTTTAATCCAACACTTTTGGCAACCACTGGAAAACCCTTGCACGTCCCCCTGAAGATGGGGTATCTTTTGTCATATATTCAAGCAATTAGACATGACAGGCACTTTATTTCATCAGGGCTGCACACCTTGAATGCATTTCGTGGCATAAGGCCAAAGTACAAATGACTGCAACGCTCATGAAATGCAATATTCTTCCATGAAGGCATTAAAAATCCTTGCGTTGGCTTATTAGTACTAAGAAGTGAAAATTACTTAAAAACTAAGGAG
Organism: Nycticebus coucang; assembly: GCF_027406575.1. NCBI lineage: Eukaryota > Metazoa > Chordata > Mammalia > Primates > Lorisidae > Nycticebus > Nycticebus coucang. The sequence goes on along the minus strand of NC_069782.1, from coordinate 145,058,120 downwards.
GAAGGGAAATTTCCTAAGATAGGTTCCTAGGGGTCAGGCACCCTGATAGCCAATAAGAAACTTCCATCTGCAAATAAAGCTCAAAAGACATCTTAATATAGTCAGTGTGGAGAAGGGCTCTGAAATCTGAGAGCAACTGGCTCTTCCTGTATTGCCAAAGGGCAAGTGTCAAAATACAGTATTAGAGGGTGAGATCTGTGTCAGCACACAGACCTTTACAGCAGCTTTCTGGGTTGGATGATTATTATTTTCTCATTTTTCCTGAAACAGTGCAAAGGACTTGTGTATTTAAAAATGAGTGTGTAACACTTTTGGGTCAATTTGGCCTTTAAAAATTTCTCATTGAGGATGAAGCCTCCAGGGTAGTTGTAATCTGGCCCTTCTAAATCCCTCCCTCCCAGACAGAGGCATATTTCTAGATGATTAGAGAACTTCAGGTGGGAATGTTACTCTGCTTCTGGCTTTATGCCTTAAAATATGACCTAAGGCAAGCTATCATTTCCCAGAAATGAAATATGTCATATGTTCCTATTAAAGTGAACCAGGAAAAGAGCATTCTATTACAATAATGGGTTTTGTTTAAAAATATTTAAAAGTCAGATCCCCAAAGGAATAATACATATCTGATACTATTATTGGAACAGCAATACCAGTAATTGTATGAGGTACTTGTAGTCAGTATTGTTCACGTAGTAAAGGGATTTTATGTAAACCTTTCAGTAAAATTATTGTGTCAGAGAAACAGCATCAACCATTATTCATGCAGTCAATATCCATTTACTGTGGTGTGACGTTGTGTCAGTCACCAATCTAAATGCTGGAGATGCAAAAAAAGAAAAGGGCTTAAAACATCTTCCTGCCTTCAAGGAGCTCGCATTCCAGTTGAGTGAATATGTGTAGCAACTAACTGCAATACAATGAATGTCACAAGAGAAATGATTCTGGGAAAGCCATGAAGGACATTGCAGGAAACTATTACTTCTGACCAAAGGGGTCCTTACTGTTCTCAGTGATTCGTTGGAACTCAAGTGAACCTTAAAATAGCAGGCGGAAGCCCCTATTAGGAAGATGGGGCAGAATGGGCAAACATGTAGCAGCTAAAAAAAAAAAAAAATGGTAGCACATTTAGGGCCCAGTGAGTGGTTGGTTTTGTGTAACTACAGAGGTAAGCCCGTCAAACTGTCTAATGTCCGTGGACTTCCACGGACTAGGAAGAGTTAAAGAAATCTGAATGATCTTTGAGCCGTATAATTTTACAAAAAGAACGCATTTCACATTATGCTTTATAGGGCCAAAGCAATGAGAGTAAAAGATGAAACGCTGCATGGAATAAAACTGTCATTCTCATCATGACTCATCTGTTAACTTATGAAAACACACTTATAACAAGAAATGCAAGAAAATTGCTCACTTCACGTGCTTATGGGTGGATTGAACCTAATTTTGTAGCATTAAAACCAATTTGCTGCTGAGAAAACATGTCACAGAGGATTGCACGAACCCTTATAATTATTAATAATATTTGATATTTCCATGTCACCTTTCATCCTGAGATCAGTCCCCTACACGTGGGAGCAGATGAACTCTAAGGAAACGGAGCTAATATTAATACAGTAAGTCACAATGCTTTTCTGTCTTCCATATCCCCAGAACTTTCTGGTTGTGTGTTTTTCTTACCTTTAGAAGTTAGTGGAGATAGTGGTAAAGCTGTAGTCTTTCTTTAAAAAATGAGTTCTTACTATAAGAAATTTTAGGCTGGATATGGGCCACATCTTCCTGTTCACACCTCTCCTCGGAAGAACAGCTCTTGACATATTCATATTCTTACTCCTGGGTTTCCTGTTTGCTGATCTCATCCTGAGTGGAGGACCCACACTGGCAGTGGGCTGGATCTTCATGGATTCTTTGACTTCCTCAAGAGCGTCACAAGGCATCATCATTATTATCAGCGTCATTGCCATTATCATCCTCCTCCTCCTGCCAGCAACTCCCACCACTGTTGCTGATTATAAAACATTCACTTGACGCTACTCCATTCTTCTAAGAATTTTATATGCACATCCTATTAACTAATTTCACACAAGTCATATAGGGCAGAGCTGTCTACTAGAACTTGGGTAGAAATGTGGTGTATCTGTGCTGTCCAATAGTGTAGCCACTTGCCACATGTGGCCACTTGAAATGTGGTTCCCTCTAGTGACTGAGGAACTGTAGTTTTCTTTTGTTTAACTTTAATTAGCTACATGTTTAGCTGTTCTAATGGACAACATAATGATAGCATCAGTGGTTTATTATTACCTTTTAAAAACAAAGCTCTGTTTTCATCATCAGTAAGAATTTAAGAAGGACTAGTTAGGCTGGAGGCAGTGGCTCATGCTTGTAATCCTAGCAAGTTAGGAGGCCGGGGGTGTGGGGGAGGACTGCTTGAGCCCAGGAGTTTGACACCAGCTTGAGCAACACAGTGAGACCCTGTCACTGCAACAGAATTAAAAAAATTAGCCAGTTGCGATGGCATGCATCTGTAGTCCTAACTCCTCTGGAGACTGAGACAAGAGAATCACTTGAAACAAGGAGTTAGAAGCTGGAATGGACTATGGTCATACCACTATACGCCAACCTGTCTCTAAATGAATAAATAAATAAATAAACAAAAGAACCTAATAAGAACCAGTGTGAGTGGATGGTTCTGAAATATTCTTGAAGTTGCAAGTACAGATGCTTCTTGCTTACAGTTAGGTTACATCCTGATAAACTCATTGTAAACTGAAAATATTGTAAGTCAAAAATACGTTTAATATACCTAACCTACTGAACATGGTAGCTTAGCCTAATCTATCTTAAAGTGCTCAGAACACTTATATTAGTCTATAGTTGGGCTAAAATCATATAACACAGAGTTTATGTTATTACATAAAAGTGCTGAATATCTCAGGTGAAAGTAAAAAACAGAATGGTTTTGAAATGCACTTGAAATGCAGTTTCTACAGAACGTTCAGGGCTTTTGCACCATAGTAAAGTCTAAAAATTGTAAGCTGAAACATCATAAGTCTGAGGCCATTTGCACTTTAAAAAGAAGTCCTATAGCCTATATTTGGAGGGCTTCTGGTTTACCTTTCCTCTACCCTGTTCAAATTTGATTTAAAAGATTTCTGTAGGGTAACATGGAGCCACTTCTAAAAGTAGAAAACAAAAGAGGCGGATGATGTTTTAAACCTCATTGTCCAACCATCCCAAGTGGTCAGCCCTGATAGGGGCCAGGCCATCTATTGAAAATTCAAATTCTAATGACTGATTTTTCCCAAGGAAGATATTCTCCTCCACTCATAAAATGGAACATTGAAAGACAGTTTTATGTTTTGGTGTCCAGGGAGGAGTAATCTTTAAACAAACTGTTAATTCATATTCAGTCCTCCTCTCATTAAAATCACCTCCCCAGGATTTCTCTACTTTGTGTGTGAAAATAGAATAAACTTCTGTAAGTCAAAGCAACTTACTGGATGACTTAACTACATTTCCACTTACTGACGCTGTAACTTAGACTGCTACCACTGCTACAGAAAGAGAACTTAAGTAGCCCTTGGTTTGAACCATCTGTCGCAAAAACGTGACATATGTTTGCTTTGTTTACTCACCCACCAAATGTAAACTGATACACTGAACTAAAAATCCGCGTGTGGTGTGACTGTGTGTGCGTGTTGGGGGAGGGGTGTCTGATGAGGGCGTCAGTTTCCTCACACCTGCCGGCGAGGAGCACGTGCACAGCAAACCCCGAACGTGGATTGGCGGGATGTACCCAGCGTTTGGGGCGACCATTGAGGCGCAGACACTCAGTGGCGACCGGAAGCAGTGCGCAGCGCGCCCACAAGCAGCCGCTGCAGCTGAGAGCGCGCCAGGCTGCTGTGTAGTTGAAAGGACAGCTACCAACTCCCCTCCTTCCTCCTCCTCTTCTCCCCGCTCTTACACAGGGGCCTCAAACTTCAACCAAAGCCCTTGCCCTTTTCAATTAACCCCCTTCCATCAAAACCAGCGTTTCTTTTCTGTCCTCTGTGGCGGCCCATTGTCTGGTCTGATGGGCTTGCAGATTTGACAGCTGGGCTCCTGCAGACTTGATTCAAACTCGGTTTCCCTGAGAGATGAACTTGGACATCAGCAAAGATCCCGAATAGGAGCCCGAGCGGCCAGTTGGCCACCCACCACTGCCGGCTGTCTCTAGACTCGGTCTCTGGACCGCGAGTAGACTCGGGAGCCCCGGGCGCCCCCCAGCGTGCGGGAGCTGGAGCCAGCGTGTGGGAGGGAGCGCGGGGGTGGGGGTTACCGAGCAGCCCCATTGGTATCTAGCGGTCCCAGGGATGGGGCGAAGGACAGTACGTGCTAGGCTTTTTTTTTTTTTTTTTTAATTTACTATTGAAACAGCCAAGATGGAGAGCAGCTTATAAATTTCCCAAAGGCAGGTCTGACCGCAGTGGGCTGGGGCTCCCCTTTTGTCTCATCCAAGCTGGAGGAGAGGTAGAGCCAGTAAGTGCATGTGTGAGTGAGTGAGTGCGCGCTGGCGTGGAAGAACGGGTGGGCGCATGTCGCGATTGCCGCCCCGGGGGTCTGGGGCTGAGTGTGTCTTTAACGCGCCAAGTCTTGAGTCACTGATGCGAGTGACGTGGGGGGAAAACTTTGTGTCCGGAAGAAGGGTCTGGCTCCATCGCACTAAGAAGAAAGAAAGAGCCCTTGTGCATTGTGCCCGTTTGAGGGGTGTGCGAGAGTGTGTGTGTATGAGAGAGAGAGAGAGAGAGAGAGAGAGAGAAAGGGCGGAGAGCCAGCGAGCGAGCGAGTCTGGCAGCACCCTGCGCCGGCTGCAGAGCTCTGCGTGTCCTGTGCGCGCTTGCGGGTCCAGCCCCGGGTCCCACCGAGCAGCGAGCTTGTGCGTCTGCGGCGGCGTGCGGGCGAGCTCCGGAACGAGCTGCCTGTGCGCTGCCGGGCAGCGGGAGGAGCAGGCCGAGGGTCTTCTGGCCCGCAAAAATCTGGCTTCCGCACTCGCCATCCTCCACGCTGCTTCCAATAACCACTGTCAACCCTAACCGGCATCTGAACCGGAGCTCTGCTAGGAAATCGTCCGGCCAAAATCAACGCTCGGACTACTCTCGAAGATTACCGCATCTCTTTTTCCCCCTAGGGCAGAGAAAGCGAGCACAGAAAGGGAAGGAGGGGGCGGAGACACCCCCCCAAGAATAAATAAATAAATAAATAAATAAACAAACTGGCTTCTGGCCACAGCTGGACGCGGTCGGTTGAGTCCAGGTTGGTGGCATTTGTAGAGAGTTTTCTTGTTCTATTTGAGAACCCATTGCCGCTCCCCCAACTTTGGGGTACTGGGGGGGCGCTCGTGTAGCTGGGCTGCACCTGTTCGGGGACAGCAGCCCGGCCCGCTAGTCCTGGGCTGGGGTGCGGATGCGCCGGAGTCTCGGGCCCAGGGCGAGTGTGTGAGGGGCGGGGACGCCCGGAAGGGAGCAGAGGACGCTCAGCGGGTAGGGGCGCACAAGCGGGGTTTCTCCCCCTCACCCGGCCGCCTCAGTAGGGCGAGCCCCGGGAACAGAGAGGACCGCGACACGGGGGTAACCAGTGGTGGTTTGGGAGTGGAGGTCCGGCAGCTGAGCGAGCCAACCAGCCAGCGCGAGGAGGGGGCGGCCAACTTCCTGGGAGAAGGGGCTCTTTCCGCGCCAGGGCTGGCTAGGGAGCTACCGCCGCCGCCGAGGGCTCCGACTCCAGGCAGCCGCCGGTCAGCTCCTGGCCCTCAGAAAGTAACGTTTGTTTATTTGTTTGCGTTCAGCCTCTTGGACTTTGGGACCCTGCGTCGGATCTTTCCAGCTCTCCCCGCCCCAAGTCAGCGACCGCTGGGAATATACGCACATGCGCCCCCTGCGCCCCGACCGGGTGGGGGTGGGTCTTCACCCGGGCGTAGAGAAGACCCCCAAGGCGGGAGCAGGGGAGAGCAGAGGGGCGGGGAGGGGAGGCTTCAGCGTTCTCTGCTCTCATTTCAAAGCTCGCTTTCTCTTCTAGGTTGAGTCGGAACTGAACCCCTAAAAGCAGAACCGCCTCCCGCCATCGCGCCCCGCCACCCTCCTGGAGCCGAGTCGCCGGCGGCGGTGGTGGCTGATGGTCCGGGAGTTTCCTCTTACACTGGATGGAGCTGAACTTTGAGCGGCCAGAGGAGCGCGGCGGTCCGGGGACCACTGCATGCTGAGCTCCCTTGGAGAGACCCAGCGGCGGCTCGGGTATTTTTTTTGGGGAAAGGGACCAGCTGCGCGCCGACACCATGTTCCTGGCGACCCTGTACTTTGTGCTGCCGCTCCTGGGTAAGTCGATGCCCCCACTGGCTTTCTTACCAGCAGAGAAAGACCGGAGGGTCGTTCGCAGAAGATCCTTCCCCCGTAACCCCCAATTGAGGCGCAGGTGCGGTGGATGTGGGAGGAAGTTTTCTTTGGGGGACGCGGATCACGAATGCTCTGGCTAGGGAGGCGATGGTAGCGAGGCAGTGACTACAGCTATTCGTGCGTGGTTTTTATGATCCAGCCCGGCGGGGAACCAAGGGGCCCTCCAGCCTCCGGCCCTGCGCCCTTCGCGAGTCCCAGGATCTCGCAGAGGCACGGCGGGCAGGTGGAGCATGGGCGAGCGTTGGGTCGGGAGAGCAAACTTCGAAGGGAAAACTTTTCCCCGAGCCCCAAGTAGCGTCTCGGCGCTCCCGGCCCGGCGAACCGCTGGCCACTGCTAGTCCGCCCCAGCCCAGCACGCGGCCGGCGCCCTGTGGGCCACCGATCCTCCTCGGACAGTCTCCGATGGTCAGCCGCGCCGGGCTCAGGGAGCGGCTGGAACCCTGCTCCGGCCGTGCCGCCCCGGGGTCGAGGGCTGGCGAGCGCGTTGGACAGCATTAGCTCGGGAGCACAGCGCTCAAAGGCCGCGGGCTGAGTTTGCGCCACCCGCGGGGAGGGGATGGGGCAGGAGTTCCATGGGACTGGAAAACGGTTATCCGGGGGTAGGGGTGTGGGCCCGCAGCCTGAGCAGGGCGCCCCAGAACGTGTGGTCAAGCGTCCTTGTCCGACCTGGCGCGTACCCTCTCACGGGACAGGGGCGTCGGGGTCTCTGTCCCGCGGCACTCAGGCTCCCTCCCCTCCCCTCTGCAGACTTGCTCCTGTCCGCCGAGGTGAGCGGCGGGGATCGCCTGGACTGCGTGAAAGCCAGCGACCAGTGCCTGAAGGAGCAGAGCTGCAGCACCAAGTACCGCACGCTGAGGCAGTGCGTGGCGGGCAAGGAGACCAACTTCAGCCTGGCGTCTGGCCTGGAGGCCAAGGACGAGTGCCGCAGCGCCATGGAGGCCCTGAAGCAGAAGTCGCTGTACAACTGCCGCTGCAAGCGGGGCATGAAGAAGGAGAAGAACTGCTTGCGCATTTACTGGAGCATGTACCAGAGCCTGCAGGGTACGCGTGGACCGACGCCCCCTGCCCCCGCCCTCCACTGTCCCTCCCAAAGGCAGGCGGGCCCCCGCATTCCCAGGCCGGCTGGTCTTGTCCTCTGCTGCTTCTCCCCAGCTGTGGAGTGAGGACCTTTCATTGGCCCCCAGGGATAGCGGCAGCTGGTGTTTGCTGGGGCCAGAGCAGCACTGATGGGCCTGATTGTTTGGGGGGAGGCGCCCTGGGGACCGCACTGACCTCTCTGAAACCTGGTGGAGCATCAGAGAAGGAACCCACTAAAGGCCACCCAAGGAACCTCAAACTTCTAAGCCTTAGAATCTAAGGAGAGCCTGCCTGAGGCTTTAGCTGGCTTCCCAGAATAACAGGAAAGTTTGCCCTGCATCTTGCCTGGAGTTTCCCCTTTTCTTTTTCCCTTTAACCCATTCGGACATAAGATAAAGAATTATAAAAGGTCCAGTAGAATCCACTGTAATCTTTACCCCCTCAACCCTGATAAAAGGCAAATGTGTGAAAAACCATTTGTCATCTTAGATTAGGTGAGTCTTGAACCAGCTGGTGTGGTTCAACCTTGGTTAACACAGAAGTAGCTCAGGGAGAGAAAGATTCACTTGTCACAACCATCCATTCCAATGGGGATTTTTTTTGTGCCAGAGGTGGCTCATGTTTGTAAATCTAACACAAACATTCTGTGCATTCCTTTTCCACTGAGACCCAAGCTGAGGATTTGTAATATACAGATTTGACCTGTCAGCTACCACTTCTTCCAAATCCAGTAATGAAAACCTATTTCAGAGCTGGACTGTTCAGTAGTCAGGGTACCTGCTTTCTGACTGCATGCCATGTTTGGAAGGTGTCTGGGTCACCTTTCTTCCATTGGCTCCTTGAGGCAAGCAGGCCTTGTGACGTCACCAGCTCTTTCTAATTTCATTCCTTTGCAAAGAGTAGGAGAGTTTTCTGGCAAGATCGGGCTGGGTTGTTCTCCTGTGTTTTCATGGCACTCTGGGGAGAACAAGGACAACAGAGACCGAGGGAATGAAGAGTAATAACTATAGCCAAATAGATGCATTTGCAATCTTTGGAAGTTTCAGCATCTTTTTGTTACACAATCATAACATAATTAGAATTCAGACTCAGCAGTGAAAAACTGCTTGAAGTATATCTGTTTTTCAGATCTGAGTCTGATCTTTCTATTGTTCTTAGGAAATGATCTGCTGGAGGATTCCCCATATGAACCAGTTAACAGCAGATTGTCAGATATATTCCGGGTGGTCCCATTCATATCAGGTAAGCAGATTTATACTTCCACTCTGATGCCTTTGTCTGCTTGAATTTCTTGGCTTGCATTCTCTTTGGCTCTCAAGTAGTGTATAAGTAGATAGTTGAATGGCACAATGTTTCTGGGAAATTAGAAATAGGATGATGATAATGAAGAGGCAGAATGCCTAGAGATGATTGTATGACTTGAAAGTCGTTCTAAATGAAGTACTATGTTATGGTGATTTGGAAGAGGTAGGAGGGAGGTGACTTGGTTGGATTTTTTTTTCACATTGAAATATGATTGGCCAAATCCTAGGAAGGGAGTGCCACTTCTGTCTGTAGGTGGCAATCGTAGTCTCTTCTTGCTGTATACCTTGCACACTGCCTCCCCGGAAATGGGATCTATTCACATGATGCCACATACTTTACAAGACACCTGAAGATAATCTTAGACTATTGAAAATTTTTGGATGAATTCACTAATCTGCCTTTGATTTAAAAGATTAAGCTCTATCATTTGTTAACAATTCTTCTGTTGCTATTTTTTCTTGAGCAAGTGTGTGTGTTTATAAGAGAATGTACTCCTGTCCCGACGGCCTTTTAAAATGTAGTCTTACTCCCCCATGGTTTGTTTTGTCTTTCTTTGCATTTCTACGTGTGGTTTGGAAATGAACTTAGTTTTAGACTTAAGTTTTTCATAACATCTGTATTCAGACAGTGCATAAATAATGAATAAGGCAATACTTTCTCTAAATGACATACAGATTCCAGACTGATGTTATCTTTATTTATTTACAGTTAAGATGTTTTCTTAAGTATATATAGCAACCACAAATTGTATGTTTCTTGGTGGTTAAACATGGTGGTTAGTGTTGAATTTAATTCTATGAGATGATGGTTTGTTACTGGTGAGAGTGTTCTGGTGTTATAAATGTTTTATATGTTCCTGGAGAAAAGCCATAGCATCAAGGGAGTATGGAAATATTGATATTACATGTGTGTGTGTGTATATGTATTTTTGAGACAATGTCTCACTCAGTTGTCCAGGAATGACATCCTTAGACCTTGATGCAGCCTTCAACTCCTGCCCTCAAGTGATCCTCATCCTTCCTAGTAGCTGGGACTGCAGGCACATTCCACTATTATTAGCTAATTATTTTTTTGTTAATTTTTTGTAGAGACAGGGTCTTCACATTGCCCAGAATGGTTTCAAACTCCTAGCTTTAAGGGAGTTCCTGCCTCGGCTTTCCGAAGTACTAGGATCATAGGCATGAGCCACTGTGCTAGGCCCATGTGGGAGTGTTATGTGTAGATCCGTTCATTCACTAAACAGCCACTGAACACCTACTATGTTCTAGGTATATTGTGATTTTGGCATTGAGCCAATTATCATCTGTACCCTTATGAATCTTAAAGACAGCCAGCAACTGACATTTATTAATCCCTTATTATATACCAGGAACTGTGTTAACAGCATTGTATCATTAACTTATATAATCACTGTTAAGTGCCTCTTAGGTGTTATTATTTCCAATTGAGAAACAAGGAGATTGAGGCATGGTAAAATTAGGAAACCAGCCCAAGATCACAAAATACCTAAATGGTAGAATGAGAATTTAAACCCATATTTGTTTGCTTCTAAGCTTTTGTAAATCTACCTCTTGTTACTTGGAGTGTGATTCTTAGACCATCAGCATCGACATAGCTTGAGAATTTGGAAGAAGGGCAGAATCTCATTTTACTACTGAATCGGAATATGCATTTAATGAGATCCCTAGGCTGGGTGCTTCATTTGTATGTGAATCTTGAGAAGCCCTCTTCTACAGTATTCTGTCTTTTTCTTCAGAGGAAAAGTAAGTGTGTGTGTTTGTGTCATCTGTTTGGGGATAAGATAATAAGGTACAGGTTGAGTATTAGAAGATTTCATATAACATCCTGAATAATGCCAATAATTTCCAGTCTAAATTCCTCCCGATACTGTCTGTTCCCTGAGATCAGGTAGGCTAATAGCTCATGTAGTTGATGAGAGATGTACTGGTATGGTGTGTGGCCAATGGGGCAGCAAAGGCAACCTGACCTCCTCCTGCGTATGAGGGGTAGTGCCTCTGGCCTGCTGCCTGCTTAGTCTTTGTACTGATTCCTGGAAGGGGATCCATGGACACCTGCAGGGACTTTTACTCCCCATGGACATTGAGAAGTGAGGAAGTAAGCAAGGAAGAAGGGCCGTTTGGGTTTTGACTTCAGAATTAGTATGTGCCCTGGGATTTTTAACAGACTCCTTTCCCCTTTCTCAGTCACTGTCTGGTAATCAGAGTAAATACTCTCCAGCTGTGACAGCCCATGGACCCAGCATCCCCCACCATGCCTTTGCTTCACCTTTCCATCCTTGCCATTATTTTCACATCTAAAATGGTGTGGTCCTTCTCAGATACCACTTGCTTGTCTGAATTTCTTTTATGCGTGTGGGAAATTCTTCTGCATGGATCAGGTTTCACTCGTTCACTGGATCCCTCTCATATTTGCTTTTCATAGCAAATATGAATCTGAGTTTGTAAGACCCATCCTGCCGAGAACCCAGAAGTCATAATGAATTAACCAGAGCTGGGAAAGCTTTTCTAGAGCTCCATTTTATATCTCAAGGGCATTGACTTTGGGTTCCAGCACTAATGAGCTTTGACCTCTGACAGTGACTGTATTCCTTAAGTGGGATAGTGAAGCCAAATGGAGTCTTGAGAGGTTTTAAGTTGTTGAATAATGCATATTATCCAGTTTGGCCTTTGTAGGATGGAGAAGCAAGATAATAAATGTTGCTTATTTCATGTTTGAATCTCAGTTTCTAGAACACCTTTTCTGCCTTGAAACTCTGTCTAAGGAAACTAGGACAACAAGGTCTCTGCTTTTTACAGATACAGTAGCAATCAGAGTTTCCCTATTTAGATTTCTCTGCTCACCGTATGGAGTACGTCCATCCACAAACGTAAAGTGTGGGGTGAATCCTCATACTGGACAAGACACGTGGGACCTTCTTGCCTTTCCATTTTCTTTAGATTCCTCAGACCCATTGCCCTCTTTGCCACTGTTTCCTTGCTAACCAGACAAAAGGCCATGTTGAAGTATTATCAGTGGCCTGTGCGAACAAGGAAGGGAACAAAAATAAGGTAGAGTCTAAAAACTCGTCTGTGCTCTGATGCCTGAACTGTGGAAGGGAAACCAAGAAGTCAGCTCATGTGAGCTTTGCAGTGGGAGGCTGGAGGGTTTCCTCTTTTGGAAACGTGATAGGAAAAGATGCCTTTGGCTCCTAAGGCATCTTATGGGCTTGAAGGGCCCTTGTACCTGTGGGTTGCTGGCAGTGTGGTTTTTTAGGGGTCTGGAACATCAAGAGTCAGGCCGTGAGCAGGAGTATACAAAGGCAGAAGCGAGCCAGGCAGGAGGATGTCGGGTAGAAGAGGGAACATGGGAGAGGGTGGTGGGAGACAAGAGGGCGGAGCTGTGCGAACCCCAGCGGCTCTGAGGGCAGACGCAGCTGTGTGGTGTTGAATGCCTGCCTCTCCCAGCCACGACTCCTGCTCTTTAACCTCTGTTCTGTCTCCCCTTTTCTACCTCACGAAAGTTCAGGAAACATTGAGAAGTAAATAGTGATTTGAAATGATGATGAGCCTGTTGGCTTTTTTGTTTGTTTGTTTTTTAATCTCTGGAGGGGGGAGAGCAAAGCAGGGAGAAATTTTGAAAGTACATTGGGTGCCAAGAAAAGCCTGATCGAGGATCAGAGGGAGGATATAAGCCCCTCTTCGGCAACAAGGGAAAAACCAGGCTCCAAGGTTTAAAATTATTGATTGGGAGACTGGATTTTGTAGAGAAGAGTCAAGCAATGCTGGGCCTTCCTTGAACAGAATCAAAGTTGATGGTATTGCATACAAGGCAAAGCCTCAGCCTTCTGGATCAGTCCTCATTTCCCTTCTGAGTTCTAGAAGTGGCTGGGACTTTCCCAGGAGGACTTAAGGTCTTGACATTAGTGCCCAACTAATTGGAAATGGTTTGTTGCTGGATGAGATGCACCTAGACTCTTTTGAGCCTGGCCCCCTTTTCTGAATGATGCTATGAATTATTAACTACATTTAGCATATCTGCTTTAATCTACTATTATATTAATGCCATTATTTTAAAAATATATTATTATAAATGTTGCATGAACTCAGCATGGTGGTGCAGGCCTATAGTCCCATCTCGTCAGGAGGCTGAAGGTGGAGGATTGCTTGAGCCGAGTTTGAGGCTGTAGTGCACTATGATGGCACCTACTGCACTCCAGCCTGGACAACATAATGAGACGCTTTTTCTAAAAAAATTGTTTTTTGCATGTTAGAGATGAACTTTATGACATCATTTGCTTTCTTGTTGAGTCATGATAGAGAGAAAGGCTTGTGAATAGCAGCTGCTGGGGCTGTGCTGGTCCTTTCCTTTCTACTCAGTTCTTCAATGGTGGTGTTTCTGTATTTGAGCACCCCCATTAGTTCCCTGGTACTTACTCTGGCATGTGGTAAACTCTGTAGCAGGCCAGTGGGGGCGCTACACAACCAGGCCCTGCCCCCGTCATGAAGCCATGTACCACCTCCCACCACTGAGCCAGACCATTCCCTGGCTATTTCCTGTGCATTCACTTTGCTGTGCATTTGCATGTGGCCTGGCCTTTGCTTGGAAATCTTCTGGTAGTTCTTCAATACCAAGATCAAATTTCATCTCTGGGGCCTTGCTGGAATTCCCCCAGACAAGCCCTTCCGCTCAGGACTCCCTCAGGATGCACTCTGCTCTTGCCTTCATGTTAGCTGTCAATCACGGTGAATCCAGAGGGCTGACTTACGTGTCTGTCTTTCCCTCTGGAAAGTTGGGGACTTCCTTGTTATGCCATATGTCTGTGCAGCACCAACCATCCTTTCTGGTCCTGAGCAGGTGTCCCATCAACTGTGAGTGGCTGAATGTCAGGGAAGAAGGGTCCTTGCTCTGTTGTACAGACTTTTGAAGGTCAGAGAGGGGAAGCAATTAGGCCAGAATCACACTGAGGACTGGGGAACCTTTCCCAAGACATGGCAGTGCCGTAGGGGAGGTCAGTGTTGGCCTCTTTCTGTCTGTATACTCTCTGGACAAACTGCCTCCCTTCCTGGGACCTCAGCTGCCACTTAATCTGATGACTGGGAGCCTTCCCTCTTCTCCAGCCTCTCCTGAGCTCTGACCCAGCATGTCCAGCTGAGTTCTGGACAACTCCATCTGGTTGTATCTCAGTCACTTCAAACTCTGCCTGTCCAAATTGGATTTCATCATCTCTCCCCTTTTCTCCTTGTACCCTGTCTTCCTGGGTCTCCTGTCTTATATATTGGCTTTGTCATCTACACTGTGAACTGTAGGGTCACTTCCATCCCTTCTCCCATTCTCACTCCTTCAGCTGGACCCATTGCCAAGTCCTGCTGAGATTACCTGCTGTCTTTCCATTCCCAGAATGCCCCGTCTTATCTTTGCGTGGGCCTTCTTCACAACCTCCCTCTGTCTAGTTTTCCCAGTCCAACTTGGCCTCGGCATTGCAAGGTCTTATCTTAGCACCTTGGTGACTACAGGAAAGATCTGGCTCTAGTCTTCCTTTCAGACTCTTTTACATAGTCTTTTACATTGACTTGCTGTCTCGCCCCAGACACCCTGTGTCATAGGCAAGGAAGGTTGACCAGCTGCTATTCTACCAGTGTCCTGAGCAGTTTCAGATCCCCATATCTTCACATGTGCTGGAGAAAGAACTCGAGCTCTGAAGCCCCTGCTACCTGGGTGAATGAAACCAGCTCTGCCACTCATTTTGTTTCAACTCACTGTGGCTCAGCTTCCTTGGGTGTGAAATGGAATGATGATAATGACTGCGTTATAGGTTCCTGTGGATTAAAGGTGCTGTATATCAAATACGCAGTATGGTGCCTGAAACAAGCTTGGCCCTCGTATATCTTGGTCATTTTTAATGCTGCGCTAAAGCCCTGCCTGCTGTTGGCTTGCTCCTGACCCCAAGACTGGGACTCTTTTCAGCAGACTGTATTCCCTGACCCCAGAATCATGATTCCATGTGTTGAAAGGGTGGCACACCTGAGCCTTGGGGAAGGTTGCTTTTAAACCACCTTGGACAAGCTGTGAAAAATCTGTCCTCTGTTTAAAAAGCCCTAAAGGAAAGTGCTGTCTCCTGCTAACCCAGCTTGAGGCTTAACTGCCCCACGGGAAGGTCTCCCATGTTGCTGCTCTGAGTCCCTCCAGCTCCTTTGGAGTCCTGTCCTTGTGCTCCTAGGTTGGGGGTGAGTTTGTTGCAGCCGGTGATCACCCCAGGTGGGAGCTCTTCCTGTGCTTAAGGATTCTGTGATCAGCCTCCCCTTCTCAGCTGGCTGATTCCATCCCTCCACCCTCTCCCCATAAATCTTCTTTCGAACACCCTCATTGCAGCAAGAATTACTGCTCCCTGAGACAGGCATGCCTTAAACCTGGGAGAGGCTTCCGTCTCCAAAGGCTCTGCTAAGTACACTTACATTTCGCTTTCACAGACCACTACTTTTGGTTTTTATTCCCTCCCTCTCCTGCCCCTCAGCCATCCATTTTTCCTGTAGAACAATATGAAATTACAAACAGGTAAAAAGAGGAAAAGAAATTTCAGTCACTGAGAGTCTTACTGTGAACATGTTACTAGGCGTCTTTTCTGATTTTTCCTATGTGTGAATCTGTGTATGTGTATATATACAGACATCCATACATATATTTTTTTTTTTGCAAAAATGAAGTCACAGTTTACACATATTCTTTCCTGTTGACTGCTTGATTACCTGAAGAACTTGTGTCTTTCTGTCTCAGCGACCACTTCCTAAAGGCAAGATTAGATTAATTGCATTCAATGTGTCAACCTCAAGAAGGTTCATGAATAAAGCAGTAGGACATTCTAGTATCCAAATACTTAGCGCGAAGGCTGGAGTGTTCCAGTGAAGGCTGTGAAGGTACGGACAGTTAAATATTTTGCATAGAGTTACTTACTATAGGTCCTGTTACCAGAAGAAGGGAGATAAAACATCCCTGAGTGACAGGTAATTGCAGGAACTGAAGATTGTTACGAGGTGCAAATTATTTATACCAATATGTCTGTCCTCATTCCTTCTCCTTAGTCCTCTGAAGTATTTCTTTTTGCCATCTCTTAATTTTTCTGCTGTCGAAGCTTGTTCTTTCCAAGGAATGTCCTTTTTATTTTTTGTTCTCTGCGACACAGCAGCAAATTCTCAAGAGTAGTTAACAAATTAGGCCTTGTTTGGTCAAAAAAGTCCTGGTCCAGGAGACAGGGGACCTGGGTTGTGCTTCTAGCTTCATTTATTCCCAACTAACTGGGTGACCTTGGGTGAGGGTGTGCCCTTTCTCAGAGTCCTCTCCTCCTTTTATATGAGGGCAGTGGACTGGGATAGTCTTTAATATTTTTTCCTTCCTTCTTGAAGTGTTGAATAATCTTGTATTATTCTAAGCCTTACTGATTTTCTTTCTAGCATTTTCTTCATGACCAAGGAAGCTTGGTGATCTTGGCCTATATATCTTTCATATTAATGACATTCATAGAGCAAGGTTGATTCAATGGCTACCTTACTTTGAAATAGAATATATTCAAGGCATCATATAATATTTACATACATGAAAGAAGATAAAGTAAAAAAAAATGGAGAAAATAGGGACTGGGGTGGTGGGAATGAGAGTAAAAAAGAGAAAATCAAGTTGAGGGTGAGTTCAGCAGATAGAATGCATGTCATAGGATTATGTTTAAATAAATTAAATGATCGGGAGTGCTGTCTTTGTTTTACAAAGGGATAAATAAAATCACTGGATTGTAGATGCGGTAGGACTTTTGGAGGTCGTTCTACGCCAATCCCCGTATTTTACTGATAAGAAAACTGAGTTTCATAAATTTATAGGACAATAGGACATAAATCGTCTGGGACAGTGATGACAAGTAAAATTAGGTGTGTGTTTGTTTTTAAATTTGTATTTGAAAACTTTCAGTCTCCTGTTTTCCTCCCTCAGTTCAGGAGAGCTTTCACCTGTTCAGATCTGGCACCCTGCAGGATACCATACTTCATTTCTTTTGTTTGGTGGCAGTTAGGGTGGGAGCCACAGCCACTGACTTTAGTTAAGGGCGTATTTGTTCATTGTTTTGCAACAAGGGTTAATTAATAGGTTTCTATGACAGGAGCTACAGGCTGGAATGTTAATTTTCCTTTGTTTTCTTTCTTTTTTTTTTTTGCCCCCTTTAGGGTTGCCTACAAGGAAAAAGTGAGAAAATATTTGTTGCTTTAAGCCCTCTCAGTCCTCAGATTAAAAAAAAATTAATCTTTCATCTGGAATTTTTGTTAAAGAAGGTAACCACTTCCCGTAATTTAGAGACTCAACTGGCTGGGTCAGTGATGAAAATGAATGGGTAATTTGCATAAGGGGCTAATTTATTATGTCCCCTGGGCATTTCTTTCATCTTCCTTTCCATTCTAATTAATGTTCTAAGAGGCTTTATCACCAAATCAGAAGTTAGGGGTGAAAGCAGCCCTTGTTAACCTTTCTTATTAGGATTTTTTATCTTCTGCGATCTTTTAACCATTTTCTTTTCAAATCCAGGATTTGCATAGACAGAAGTGCTGGGTCTATAGAGAGAAGATTTTAGGGGTGTGTTCTTTTATGATCTTTCTTCAAATAGTAGGTTGTTGTAAAAATAAAAATGACTCAGGATAGCTCTCCAGATCCACAGAGGGATTTGCAGAACATACAGAAGGATATGGCTGTGGTGGTAGAATTGTTTCTAAATATGAGAGCCCTCTAAAATATCCATGTAAACATGTATACACACGCACACAGACGTAGATAGAGATCTGTCTGCTCGTGTGTGCATGTATTTATACTGTGTGTAAGTGCGGGTACTGTCAAATATCTTGCCTCAAAAAGATCTTTCCTGACACGTGTTTCAGTTGGTCCTGGCTGTGACAAAGGCAGCTGTGTGTGAGAGACACACAGCTGAGGAAAGGCAAGAGAACAAGCAATTTCTTCGAAAATCAATTGCAATTTACTCTTACTAAATTGGCCCCAGGTCCGCCCTATCCAACATTAGCATATGACAGACTTTTAATCATCTGGTCAAATGGCCTATTTTTTGGTCAAACCACAGTTGCCTTTGGAACTCTGCCCACTCCAGAACTATATTCTGCAAACCTACAGTGGCTTTAGAGGGAAGTGAGCGTGGGGAGGGGAGTCTTTCTGGGGGAGCCCCTGCTGTGTGTCTGCTGCCTGTTCAAGGTCTGTACTTCCTTTTGGTTCCTCATCATGGGAAAAGATAGATACCGTGCCCTCTGATTTCTGAGGAGAAAAACTGGGCTTAGAGAGGTTGAGGAACTTTCTCAGGGCCACACAGCCAATACCTGGACCAGCTCAGACTCAAATCTTGGTTCCTATGACTCCAAAACATGTGCTCTTTCTCTTGTTATGTGATGAAATTTTAAGCACAGAATCCTTTTTGCAGAAGGAGGTATGTAGTCTGTCATTTCCCTTCTTAATTCCTACCTTCTCCTCCTCCATCTTCCAGCTTAAAGTACTGTTTGACAAAGGGCCTTGAAAGTTGAAATATAAACCAGTACCTATTATTTTAATATTTAGCCCTGCATTCTGATGGGTTCTTAATTGACAGCCGAAATCCAGAACACGCATGCTATTAAAACCATTCCTGCGGAACTGCAGAAATATTAACCAAAGAAGCAATTTCTGGATTGTATCTTTTTTCATTTCCGTGTGAGATGGAAGGCTTCTAAAGTGGAGCAGAATGCCTAGGGCCATTTTTTGTCATGTTGTCATATAAATAGCATTACACAGTGGTAAAGAAAAGAGTACATGGTTTAGTCCCACTTTAAGGTGACCTAATGTGCTATTCATTTGTCTTCCACCACGCTGGGACCACTGTCCTTCACGTCCCCATGAATTGTCTAAGAAGCACCAGGCCGACTATTATTTCTGTCGTCTTTGCACATTATTGTTTTGTGTACGGTTAATAATGTATGAAAATAAGTATCGATTGCATTCTTTGTTGGAATAGGCTAGCAGGTTTCTTAAAGCCCATGTTTATGAAATGTTTCATTGATCACTGTTACTATGAGTTTTGAATAAACTCGTGATGAAGAAGATGCCAGGAGATCCCTGAATTCCGAAGAGTCCCCAGTGGAACTGCTATATTCTCCTAAGCTTAAGAATGGCAAGTGGCATTAGGTGGGAAAAGGAGTGGACGAGGCTGAAACTCTAAACATATGCCAACTGGAAATGATTGTCATTCCCAGGATACCTAAGGAGAAGTAAAAATAATGACAGCAAACATCTGTGAAAGGCCATGAGCTAGGTGCTTGATATTCAATAGCTTGTTTAGTCCTTGTTTAGTAGAGGTACTCTTGGCCCCACTTGGTGGATAGGAAAATTGAGGCCCATGTAGGAGGCCTCTCTGAAGGCACACACCTAAGAAGTGGTAAAGCCAGCATTCTCACCAGGAATCTGGCTCCAGAAGGCATGCTGTAGTGTCCTTTTGCACATATATAACAGATAAACTATCTCATGAAGGTTAAGAGCACACATTGCAGGAAGGATTGACATTTTTTTTTTTTTTTTGAGACCGAGTCTGACTTTGTCACTTTTGGTAGAGTGCCATGGTGTCATAGCTCACAGCAACCTCAAACTCTTTAGGTTCAAGCAATTCTCCTGCCTCAGCCTCCCAAGTAGCTGGGACTACAGGTGCCAGGCACAATGCTCGGCTAATTTTTAGAGATGGGGTCTTGCTCTTGCTCAGGCTGGTCTCAAACCTGTGAACTCAGGCAATCCGCCCCACCCTTGGCCTTCCAGAGTGTTAGGATTATAGGCAGGGATTGACATTTTTTCCCTGAGTGATATATTAATATGTTTAATACATAAAATATTACATATTATATATATTTTGTATCAATGATATATTTATTTTTTTTGGAATGAAGAAGTGGTCACTTTCTGTGATCCTTATCAGTTTTCAGTTTTTCAGTGTAGTAGAATTTCATTCTTCTAGAGTTTGTCCGTCACATATTTACTGAGAACTTACTATAAGCAAAATGAGAGATCTAGGTGCTTCAGAGGTAAGCAGGAATAGTCCCTTAAGAATTCCCTTTTTTTGTTTGTTTTAGGGATAAACAACATTAATTATGATGAGTGAATAGATCTCTATACAAAACTCACATGGGCTTTTGTGACCCTTAAGGAGGGAGTAACTGACTAGATTGAGTTGTAGTTTAGAGAAGGCTTACTGAATGGGCCTTTTGAATTGGGTTTTGTGGAATGGATAGGAGTTTGGTAAGTAGAGCATTCCAAGCAGAGGCAACAGTGTGGGTAGTAAGGTGCTAATAGGCTATTTGCTGTGGTTGGGGCTTCAGGTTTGAGACATGGTGGAGAAAGAGCTAAGTAGAGAGGTGGTTTTGCCACACTTAGGGGCTTGGCCTTTGTCATAGTAGAACTGGGAAACAGGATGGCCGATTCACCTTAGCATTGCTGGAATTTTCAGATTGAATCATATGAAATTGCCATTTTAGTAGGTCAACATTGTAGAATAGCAGAAGTTGCAGACAGTTCAAGTTAACACAGTTTTGTGTTATAAAAGCACACAGAGGGGCTTTAGATGCTCTAGACTGGAGAAGGACATAAGGCCTTCTTGTCAGTTGTCAGTGAGTAACCCCTCATCATAGCAGGTACCTTCTGGGGAAGCAAACAATGAGGCCAGGAGCACTGAACTATGGGGCCTCAGCCCCTGGTGGAGACAGAGCAGATGTGGGTCAAGTTCAAGCTCTTCCCTTTCAGACTTACCTTCTCTTGGGGAGAAAAGATTCATGAGGCTGGCTCCAGAACACAAAACAGAGTACACAGATCCCACCATTTAGGTGCCCAGGGCAGGGTGGGCAGAGGAGCAGGTGTCAGTAAGTCTCCCTGGGCCCCCCTGGGTAGTCCTGGGAAGGTGGATGAGGGCACTTGGGGAGCAGAATGACAGGAGAGTGGACAGGTGCTAGCAGGAATAAATGCAGGAAGCCACGTTGTCTGGGACCAAGTCACAAAGGGCCTTGGACAGTAGAAGGCATTTGGGCTTGTGGTAGGAGAAGGAGGGGCCCTGGAAGTTGTTCAGTGGGGCCCTATGGACACAGAGTGATGTGACTGGTGAAGAAGGCCTCCCCAGGGGGGCACTTGGGATGGGACATTCTGGACTCCCTACAGGAGTGGGTTCCCACCTGCCTTTCTGTGGGGCCTTAACCCCATCACTGTCCTCTCTCCTGGGTTCAGGGTGGGCTTTTATTCTCTCACTTGGGGACAGTGAGTGGCTCAGATGTGAGAGGGCTTGGCTTCCCAGCCAGCACTGTCCTCCTGCCTGGAACAGATGGCGCTGCCTCGCCTTTCTTGGACCCTGACAGTAGTGCCTGTTGGGAGGACTCAGCGTATTGGCTTGTTCTTTCATTTATTTTCAGTTTACTCTTTTCTTTTTCTGGCTTTCCCGTCTGTCTTCTGTCTCTCTTGGCTGTTTTCTGTGCCAAATTCTCAACTTGATTCAGAACATTTCGCAAGAGAACATCTGAATAAAAACTCAGAGGTTGTAAATTAAGTTGTCTTAATTGAAAGCAATGCCCCCTCACCCCAGGGCACACCAGCGCCCTGGAGGAAGGCTGAGGAGGGAGGGCGACAGTGGGCTCGCAGCCAGTGCTTACCGCAGCTCCAGGAGCCTTTTCCTAAGCTGCTTCCCAGCCTCTCTGTGCGTCTTCCTTGGGTCCGTGGTGTGTTCATAGTTTTGAGGGGGCGGGCAGGGAGAGGAGGTGCTTCCCCTTTCCATGGTTCCTGGTGACCCCTGGGAGGAAGCACCAAGCGCTTTCCTGGGTTAGGCTCTAGTGTTCGTTCCAGAGATTGGGGCAGAGATGGAGGAGGGCAGGGAATGAGGACCCTGTGACCCTTGGAGATTATACAACATGGAAAAGAGCTCAGTGGTAAAGAACAAAAGTCTGAGGAGAGTTAAGCACACCCAGATATGAATTCCACGCTGCCACACTTAGTAGCAGTGGGGCGGTGGAAATAGTTACTTAACAACGTTCCAGGTCCTCTGTCTGTAGATGGGGGTAATGACGGTATCCAGTTCACAGGGTTGCTGAGGTAACGCAGAATATTTAGTGAGTCTCGGGACTCCTGAACTGCTCAGGAAACAGTGGGTGGACAGGTGACTGCCAGTGTCTTCCTTTTATATGTATTTGAACTTCTTCCTTTTCCCCCTGATGTATTAGAATGACACAGGAATAGTAGATTATCTGAGTGGAGGCAGACATCCTCTGCTCAGAAAAGAAAAAGACAAGAACCACCAATAGGCATACCTGAAATGACTACCACCAATTTGATTCAGTCGAAAATATCAACTCTTAAAAATAGCAGCGGCTCACAATCCTTTGAGAATGGACTGTGTGCCAGGCATTGTGTGAGCTGCGGGGAGACGGTGGTGAACCAGAAAGCTCAGGGCAGAGTGAGAGAGGGTGGAGAGAGAGGAGAAACAGGGAGGAAGAGAACTAGGATGCCCAAAGAAAGGAGATGGCAGGAGATGGCAGGGACTGCAGGGATATAGGGTGTAGATTCCAGGTGAGGTAACACACAACAGTGGGAGAACTTTTACCCAGCCCACACAGAAAATTAATATTGGGTATGCTGACTCTGTGTTGAGCAAATGTGAGGATGGTGAAAACCTAGTGGGTTTTGTCTGATGGTTCTTAAGAATGTTTAAAAAAAATGCAGTGTTTGCAAACAAAGTAGAAACAGTTGAAGCATTGTTTTCTATTAGCAGTATAAGGTTCACTGGCTATGGGTATTTTTTTTATTCTTGCCTTCCAAATTGTAATTTTAAAAGATGAGGCATTTCATATTCAAGAGTTTCCTTTGTCTGAAATAAATTATTCATTTCTACCCAGTTTCAGAAACAATGAACATAATACTTAATGCATCACAATTAAGCTGGTGTAGCTCCCTACGAAATTATGTTCCGTGCATTTTGGTGGCAGACAGAGCAGTGGATCCTATATCTTGTCGACGTTTGTTCCTCATAAGCAAAATATAAAGAAGCAGAGACCCAGAAATGTGTTTTCTTTCCTCTCCTGCTGGAGGAGGGGTAACTTAGACCCGAGCAGTCCTGTTTTTTGACATTCTCCAGCTGTTGGTGGCTTTGTCAATCTGCAGAGAAAGTGAACTTACTGCTACTATCTGGTGCACAGGGTCATGTGAGGGTCAGAATTCTTGAGTCCCACCCATTTATATCAGTCTGTGTGTCTGGGTCTGAGGTCCCTCTAGAATCCTGTCTTAGAGAGCATTGCCTGGGAATGACTGCCTGCAGGCTTTGGTCAGCAGCTGCCTTTTTTGAATGCTGGCTAGTTGGTCATGAGGACATTTGCTAAGGATCTGACTCTGGGATACCCTTCCTGTGACAAGATACCTCCTTAGGAAAATAGGCACTGCCAGCAAGGATCGAGATTTCTGTGGAAATTCTCTTTAGGTTTGAAGGTGTAGCTGTGCTGGTTCCCCAGGGACGTTTTGTGAGATGCCTCTGACTCAAGTCCCAGCCCCAAGGTCAGAGTCAGAGCTGGCTGGGGTTGGCCAAGAGCAATTGTGAGAAGACATTCATTTTGACATCTCTGCTGGGTGCCCAACAGGAGGGTATAAGATGCTTTCATAAGCTATTCCATTTAATCTGAGTTTTAGCCTAGAGTGGGGATGGGAAGCATTATTTACATTTTACTTAACAGGAAAGCTAAACTTGGAGAAGTCGAGTGACCTACCTAAGGTTCCACAGCTAATTGGTGGCAGATCCTGAATTTAAGCCAAGTCCATCCAGCCCCCCACAGCCTTGCCTTTTGCATGCTATCCCACTGTTGCCTCTTTGATTGTTCAGCCAAGAACCAAAGCAGCTAGGTGCAAGATGGGTTGTCAGCTACTTCTGGTCTAAGTATCATTCTGTATGTGAATAGAGAAAAATTACATCTTTTCTATTTTTAGAGATGCTTAGGACGAAGGTTCTGGTCTTGGCCAGAGGTTTTCATGGATGCTTCTGTGTCCTTGACCTTGATGTAGTCTGTCTAGTGCCTGCCATGGCTGGCTGGGCAGACTGCAGACTCCTCCGTGGCCTTTGCTTCCAATTGGGTTCCTTATCACCTGCAGCCCTGTAGTTTCTGTAGAGTCTTTGCTCTGGTCATTGTTTCCTGTCTGGGGTTCAGTGGTTCCCTGGGAATTGACTGATGTGTTCCCTGAAGTCTCTGAACTCTTCTTTTGAAGAGCCTGCATTGAGAATGTATGTGCCCAGCTGCTTGCTGGGTAGTTCTACTAAGATACCTCGGTCGTAACTCAATATGTTCCATGTCGAACTTGCCTTCTCTGCCTTCCCTCTGAAACCTGGGGGACGAGAAGGAGCCACGTTAGGGTCTTAGGGAGATAGCTTCAGTTTTGGAGGGAGCAGAGCTATAGGGGAATGGATGCGTATTTAGAGTCCTAGCTCTGGGTTTGCATCCTGACTTCCTTGTTTGAGCCCTCAGTTTCGTGATGTGTGAGATGTACATATAGTCTGCTGTATAGAGTCAGGATGATCTGTGTTGTGAGACGGTGTGTTGATGTGTATCCCCCAGTGCTCACAGTGATAGAAGCTCCAACTAGAAAAGAACTGGCTTGTCTGCCTCAAGACAGCCGCACTGGGGAGGGCAGGTGCTCCTGTGCTTGTGCGTCTGGTTGTCTAGTATGGACGTGGTGACGCGTGCAGCCGCCCTCTGGGAACCTCTCAGTGCATCTGTGCTTGCCATCCTGAGATGTGTGACAGTTGGTCATTTGGCTTGGCTGCAAAGCAAAGCAGCCCCTCCATGCCTTAGTTGCCAATTGTGTACCTCAGTTGTTATCATCTGCAGCCCAGCTTTACGGTTACTAAATTCCCCCAAATGTTCCTGCAGCTTGGCAGAGCTGACGCCATTGCACTCTGAGCATAGGGGCAGCCGTTGACGTGGTCCTCCACGTCCTCACCCTTTATTAAGAGAAAGTGTAGTTGACACAGGTAGAAATAGCCTTTGAGAAATGGCTCTATGCTGCTCCGGCCTGCTGCTGAGATTGTGGGCGAGCCTCGGAGACTGAGGGAAGGCAAGCGCTCGTGGGTTCATGGGCAGGATAAGTAGCCTGAGTTGAATGTGGAATTTTCCCATTAAGATCAGAATGAAATAGCTTTTTAGATAAGCACTCTGACGAAGGCCGGAAATGCTCAGAAAATATT
The DNA here is from genome assembly GCF_027406575.1 of Nycticebus coucang. NCBI lineage: Eukaryota > Metazoa > Chordata > Mammalia > Primates > Lorisidae > Nycticebus > Nycticebus coucang. The sequence continues at coordinate 145,033,067 of NC_069782.1, read as the reverse complement.
TACCCTAGATGTAAAACACTCACGGAGTTAAATGTTGTTTAGAAAACCCTAAAATAGAAAAATTTATACTCAGTGTTTTATATTTGGTAATTGTTAAAAAAAAAAAAAAAGGCCTACTGTTGTCTGTGTCCTCTGGGCTGCTTTCTACAACAGGGGAATGATGGCACGGCAGGCTCCTCCCTGCCTCCCAGCCTGTCCATTCTTGCGTCTGCTCCCATTTCAATCTCATTTCTGCATCCTGTTTCCCTCAGAAGCCCTCGGCCACACCATCCAAGTAACATCGGCACTTTTGCTTTCTAAGCCCTGATGGAGGCTTCTGCTTGTGATTGTGGGATGTTGCCATTGGCAGATTTGGCCTCCCCACCAACCTCCACGAGTAAAGAAACTCTGTTGGCAGAGCGTTTTAAATGCTTGGAGGGCTGGCATTGGACTTGAAAAAGTTCTTTGTACGTGTCAAGTACCAGAGTTAAAGTCTCTAAAGTATCTAACTTAAATAAGTTACTTTCTATCTTTCTTTGTTTTTTCTTTATTTGAGACAGAGTCTCACTTTATCACCGTCAGGAGAGTTCCTTAGTGTCACAGCTCACAGCAACCTCTAACTCTTGGGCTCAAGTGAATCTCTTGCCTCAGCCTCCCAAGTAGCTGGGACTACAGGTAGTTACTTTCTTTTGTAGGCCTTTCTCTTTCTCTCTGGCAAAGCAGAGGGTTTGGGCATCCCTGTGGTTAACCTGGCAGCAGTACACAGTCCTTGTCCTGTGAGGGGCATGTATGGTGTTCTCATAGCTCCCCCCAGACCCCTGCAGGAGCCCAGATGTGCTGTCTTGGTTGAAAGTTGTTGTGCAGCAACTGGATGGTTTCCTTGAGAACTCTCAGGTCTGACCTGCCATGTGCTGTCTGGTACTGTGTCAAGGGTCCTTGGAAGGCTTCTTCAGTCTATCAACAAATATTTAGCAAGTTGATATTTTGTGGGTGAGGCATTGTGCTAGGTCCTGGGGACATTGGCACAGACAGGACAGCTGAGGCCCCTGGTTGGCTTGGCTGCAAAACAAAGCAGCCCCTCCATGCCTTAGTTGCCAATTGGGAGAAGAACTCCGGAAGCTTATAGTCTGGTATGCAGGACATATTGAGTTAAAATAAGGGTATTTTTGTAATTATAGTTAGTATTCTGAAGAAGAAAACAGACCAGTATGACAGCAAACAGAGGGGCGAGGGGAGCCTGGCTCACAGGAACGTCAGAAGGGACTTCCTTGAGGCGCTGAGACCTAACAACAAGGGGAAGCTATCCCTTCTGAGCACCAGCTGAAGGGCACTGTTAGCGGAGCTCCAAGGCTCCAGGACAGGCCACATCTGGTACAGAAACGGGAGCCAGTGTGGTCAGAGCCTGGTCCCTCTTGGTCAGCAGTAATCTTCTTCTGCCATCCTGGGCAGGGCTGACAGTGAAGTGGGGGCCAGGTTGCCACCAGGGCTTAGGAGGGAGCTATGCCTAGGAGTCCCCCAGGGTCCTGGGGACATCAGGAGACCTTAGGCCCATGGCACTAACTTTTGGAGGCTGGGGCTCCTGTACCTTATCCAGAAAAACATCCGTGGTGGCATTTCACTGTTCTAGAATTCTGAGATACAAGCAAAACAGCTTTTTGAACTGGAGATTTGTGTTTGGGTAGGACTTGGTGGGGCTAGCTTTGCTCTGCCCCACCTTTAGATGCACACTTTGAAAATATAAATCTTAAATGATAGTTCTCTTTTAGTGCTGGGTGCACTTTTTCTATAATTTGTCTCATTTTTTAAAAAAGCTTACACAAAGAAAGACAGCTGCAGAATACTGATGTTGAAAGAGTCTTTTGTGTCACCAAGTCCTTACTTGATAGATGGGTGACAGAATTAAAGACCAGACTGGTTAAGGGATCAACGGGTGCTACAGCATTGAGTAGATGTTTGTTGAATATACAGTAAGTGGGAGCCAGGTCACAGAGAAGCAATTATTAACTGCCTGTTTGGTGCCCAGCCCTTAGGGGAAGCAAGACAGAATTGTACAAAGCATGCCGTGAGGGGCCGGCAATCTCGCCAGGGAAGTGTGTCTGTCAGGATTCTGTCTGTTTTTGAGTGTCAGAAAACTCTCCTCAAATAGCCATGGATGATAAAGAGAATTTGTTAGCTCTTAGGGTTTATAAGAAGTCCGCGGTGGGGGGGCAGGTTTTTGGCAAATGCTGGCACCAAGAACATACCTTCTTGACCCCCAGCTCTTGGTTGTGCCCTTGGCCTTGGAGGTGTCCTCTCCAGGGGAGTGGCATTGCCAAGAAGCTCCACCCTCTTCCCTCCTGCTCACTCACAGATGGGCCAGAGGCCCTCAGCCTGACACACCTGCCTCATCATCTCAAACTCTGTACTTGGTGATGGAATGATGAAATCAGATGAGCTCCTGCCCTCGTGGGGCTCGAGTGGAGGGTGTGGGGAGACAGCCACAGTACCTAGAAATTTCTAAGAGTAAAAGTGCTGTCAGGGAGTAGCATGGAGTGCAAGGTGCTCAGACTTGGTCAGGGTGGGAAGAACGGGATGGGGAGGGAAGGCCCAGGGTTGCGTGGTATGAAGGCTCATCCAGAGAGGCCAGTGTGAAGTGAGATGGGACACATCATCTCAAGCTGATTAAGAATTGGTGGAAGAGGGCGGGCCCTGTGGCAGCCTTGGCAGAGGCCTGCAGACTCAGCCTGGGTGCCTAAACCTCAGAATGCACCGTGGCAGGATCTGTGGGGCCTGCATGATTTTCTCAGCCTGCTGTCGTCATTGTCACATTTGAGAAGGACCAACTATACCCAGCTGGGGACAAGAGGCCCCAGAGCCCAATTGCTGGTATGTTAGAGATTTAACTCACTTGATTTTCAGAAAGAACCCCATTCTCGTAGGCTGGCCCCTTTACCCTCCCAGCCTCAGTTTCCTCAACTGTGAAGTGAGGGTTGTATTCACGTCTGCGTGGGGTCTGGGTACTTCATAGACTTGTTGGCAGGCTCACAGGAGATGACACATGCAAAATGTTTTGTGAGCTCCATGGCTCAGAAGCAAGTTGCTTTTGGTTGTTTTAATTTTCCTTCAACTGTGGAAAGAGAACAGATTCAAGACAGTATGAAACAATGAATTTTAGCACTTTGGAACCAGAAGGAGCTTGAGGGACCTTTTGGTTAAGCTTCAGAAGGTGAGATTGCAGAGGTGAATTGTCTGTGTACCTGTTGGAGAGTTGGAGTCTGTTGGAGAGTTGAGGTCATCGTGAAGCAGCTGTATCTCCTCCCCAGAGGGGACATCCTCTTCATGTCCCCTTAAGCTCCAGGGAAAGGAACAGCCACGCCTCTTCCCCCTGATTAGAGGGGAACCTGGCCTGGTGTAGAGGCAGCTCAGGCCTGGGAGTTGGATGTGACTTGCCCCACAGAACACGCATTGGGCTGGCTCCCCACTTGGGTGAGGATTATGGTCTCAGGTCAGATATCCAAAAAGTCAGGAGAACTGCAGCAAACACCTCATGGGTGATGGCACTCATCACCCATTACTGCCTATCTTTTTTATCTATTGTAGGTAAAGTAGAAGAAGTCTACTTCAAGTACTGAATGTGTGATTCCTTCCACAAGTATTTTCTGAGTGTCTTCTCTGGGCCAGATTTTTGGGGATACAGTGTGGAATAAGCCAAAATAAGTCTTTGCCCTGGAAGAATGCACATTCTGCCAAGGGGAATCATTCATTATGATAAATCAATAATGAATATATGATGAAGAAAAGTAGAGGAGGGTAGAAGATGAGCCAGGTGGTGGGTCCTATTTTAGGTGGTCAGACACTTGACACAGTGACATGAGCGTCACATGCCTTATGAAGTCTGCTGAAAAGCCTGTGAGATTGAGGGACCAGCCAATGCCCAGACTCAGAGGTGGAAAGAGCCCGGTGGTCCAAGGAAGAAGACGACAAGTGAAATGAGACTGAGCCAGTGGAGGCTGGGAGAGCCAGCCTGGGCCCAGAAGTGGCTGCGGGGCCTAGGAGACCACAATAAGGACTTCAGGTTTTGTTGTAAGTTCGAAAGGATAAAGTCATGATCTTATTTATGTTTTATAAGAATCTCTTGGCTGTAGACATGCAAACAGAGCAGCAGAAAACGACGGCTGTTACAGCCTCAACTCCTGAGCCCATGGAGGCTGGCACTTGGGTTGGTGCTGAGAAGTGGTTAGATTCAGGGGACCCCACAGCACATACTGGAGGATGAGGATGGGGTGAAAATGGGAGAGAAGCCAAGGATGACATCTAGGGAATTTCTGATGCTGTCATTTACCTGGGGTGAACGATAGTGCCATTTTCTGAGGTGGGGAAGGTGGCAGTGGTGGGGATGATGCATTCTATTTTTATGTGGACGTAGATTCATTTTGGACATGGTGACTTTGAAACGCCCTTTGCTCATCTGCACATCTCTGACTCTCCGGCATTCAGCGTTTATGGAGCTATCGTCCTATTTTCTTTTTATGCCTTATACATATTTCCATGAACAATATTCCATTTCTGATGGGCATTTATTTCAATCATTTCCTTGTTTTTGAAATTACAAATGATGTTGCCATAATATTCTTACTCTGGTCTCTCTGCACATATTGGGAGAACTTGTAATTAGAAATAGAACTACTGGGTTATGAGGCATGCACACTTTTTTGGTAACAGTTTTATTGAGATATAATTCACACACGGTACACAGGGATACACATTTTCTTCATTTTTAAAACCTTCAAAATTAGCTTTTGCTTTTAAGTAGTCACCAAATCTTTCAGTTTCCTAACATATTTAACCCATTTCTTTGTTTATTCCTTCGAGTTTAGTGTCCCTTTTTGCTGATGCTTATTTTTTCAGAGTTGTTTCCTAAAGGGTATATGCATAGTAATTGCTTTTTTTTTTTTCATTTTTCAAATTATAAGACTGTCTTTTTTAGAACAGTTTAAGAACTATAGAAAAATTGAAAATATAGTATAGAGCTGTGATCTTTGACTCCTGGGCTTGCAGACCAGGTCCCAGACTGGTCCCTGGCCTGTTAGGAACCAATTCATAGAGCAGGAGGTGGGTCACGGGTGAGCTGAGCTTCATCTGTATTTACAGCTGCTCCCTGTAGTGTCCCTGCCAGAGTGCTGCCTCTTGTCAGATCTCCACGTGCCCTGCCCTGGCTATGGAGAAATAGTCTTCCATGAAACTGGTCCCTGGTGCCAAAAAGGTTGGGGACCACTGGATAGCATTCCCACATACCCTTTGCCCCAACAGTTTCTCCTATTATTCCCATCTTGCTTTAATGTGGTGTATTTGTTACAAGTGAGTCAATACTGATACATTATTATTAACCAAGTCTGTAGTTTACATTAACTTTCCCCCTTTTTGTTATTCAGTTTATGTATTTTGACAAATGTACATGTATAAGGGCAAGTACCTCCCATTACTGTATTATACGGTTATACGGACTAGTTTCCCTGCCTTCAGAATCCACTGGGCTTCACCTGTTTAGCTACGGACTGGTTTCCCTGCCTTCAGAATCCACTGGGCTTCACCTGTTTAGCTACGGACTGGTTTCCCTGCCTTCAGAATCCACTGGGCTTCACCTGTTTAGCTACGGACTGGTTTCCCTGCCTTCAGAATCCACTGGGCTTCACCTGTTTAGCCTTCCACTTCCTCTGAGCTGCTGGCAACTTCTAATCTTTTTACTGCCTCTGTCCGTTGGCCTTTTCTAGAACGTGATATGATTGGAATCATATAGCCTTGCAGACTGGTTTGTTTCATTTAGCGGTGCACATAAAGTTACATCTTTTTGTGGCTTGGCAATTCACGTCTTCCAGTTGCTGAATAATTGTGATACATTGTATGGATGGCCCACAGGGGTAAAGGAAGGATTCGTTGCTTCCAGTTTTGGGAGTGGTAAATTAAACTAACATTTTTTTCTCTGTGTGGACCTGAGTTTTCAACTCGATTGGGTAAATACCTAATAGTGTGATTATAGGATCATATTTTAAGTCTGTGTTTAGCTTTGTAAAAAGTGCCCAAAACGTTTTCCCAAGTGTGCACTGTTCTGCATTCCCACTAACTGTGAACTAGAGTTCCCCGTGCTCCGCCTCCCTATCCGCACGGGGAGTGTTAGGGTTTTGGATTTTAGCTATTCTATAATAGGTGTATAGTTGTGTCTCACGGTTGTTTTATTTTACTTTGCAATTCCCTGATGATGTCTGATGCTGAACATCTTTTCATATGCTTACTTGCCACTGAGTATCTTTTTTGGTGAGATGTTTGTTTAGATCTTTCCCCATTTTAACAATTGAGTTGTTTTCTTATGTGACGTTTTAAAAGTTCTTTGTATATTTTGGATACAAACTTTTTCAGCTATGCGTTTCAGACATTTTTGTATCTGAAAATGTTTTTATTTACTCTTCATCCTTTAATAATAATATTTCAGTTTGGCAATCATTTTCTTTTAGCATTTTTACAATATTATTTCACTGCCAACTGGCATCTGTTGTTGCTGATGCAAAGTCTGTTAATGTCTAACTATTGCTTATTTGAGCTATCTTCTTAGTTTTCTTTCTTTCTAATACTTGATGCTTTCCTGATTTTTTTATTTTTGTTTTCTGATTTCACCATTATTTAGGCATGATTTTTTTGTTTTTTAAATTTCTCCTATTTGGCATTCATTTAATTTCTTTCCCCATGTGAATACTTGTGTTTTTGTTTAGTTCTGGAAAATTTTGCGATTATCTCTTCTAATATTTCTCTGTTCTTTCAATTCTCTTTCTTTTGAACTTCTATCAGAGTTTCTTATTCTTTTTTCCATTTCTCATAACTCTGGATCCATATTTTTCGTTTCTCTATTTCTCTGATGTACATTCTGGGTCTGGTGCTCAGGGCCGTCCTTCTAGTCAGTAATTCTTCTATGTTTCATTGAGCACGTATATGGAGTTACTTATTTAAACACCTGCATATTTTAGTTTGAGAATTTCTTTTTTTTTTGTTTGTAGAGACAGAGTCTCACTGTACTGCCCCCGGGTAGAGTGCCGTGGCATCACACAGCTCACAGCAACCTCTAACTCCTGGGCTTACGCGATTCTCTTGCCTCAGCCTCCCGAGCAGCTGGGACTACAGGCGCCCGCCACAACGCCCGGCTATTTTTTTGTTGCAGTTTGGCCGGGGCTGGGTTTGAACCCGCCACCCTCAGCATATGGGGCCGGCTGCGCCTGTGGCTCAGTGAGTAGGGCGCCGGCCCCATATACCGAGGGTGGTGGGTTCAAACCCAGCCCCGGCCAAACTGCAACAACAAAAAAAAATAGCCGGGCGTTGTGGCGGGCGCCTGTAGTCCCAGCTGCTCGGGAGGCTGAGGCAAGAGAATCGCGTAAGCCCAAGAGCTGGAGGTTGCTGTGAACCGTGTGACGCCACCGGCACTCTACCGAGGGCGGTACAGTGACACTCTGTCTCTACAAACAAACAAAAAAAAAAGCTCAGTGAGAATTTCTTTAAAAATCATGCTCTTTTGGTTGAGCTATGTTCTTGGCTTCTGTTTCTTCTTCGTCTCACTAGATATATGTATTTTAACGTCCCCTTTCAGATTTACCTGTAATCTTTCTTCCCTGTGTGACTCTTGAGAACTCTATCAAGATGTTTTATTTTGGGGGTGTTTTAATATTTCAACTTTTCATCTTTTGTGACAGTGACTTTCCCTAGGAGACCTACATCATGTCTTTAAGGCAGCCTTATAAAGTAACCTCTATTTTCATGGCTGGGTCTTACAAGTTTCATGGGTGCAGAGCCATTTTGGAGTTAATTCTTCACTCCATGGAGGAGCATCCATGAGATTGCACTCTCATATGAATCACCTTTTTTGCTATTTCCTGATCCCAGGCTAGTGAGCATGGTGTGTGTCTTCTGAGCTGCTGATTTTATGCAGGGAGCTCTGTGAGAGTTTCTTGGACAAGTGCCTGTGACTATGGTGGCTGCTCTGTCACGGCCTTGTCACAGCAGTTCTTGAGACAGGATGTATGTTAACATCACCTGGGAGCTCTAGTATCCTCACATGGGGACCCCACCCCTAGAGAGTCTTTCAGTGCTCCCAGGGTGATTCTAAATGTGCTTCCCAGGTTGAAAAATAGTCCCTTATTAGGTGCCCAGTCCCCTAGTATTTTCTTGTTTTCAAAAAAATTTTTATTTCAAAAAAAATACTCTTAGGTCGGCACCTGTGGCTCAAAGGAGTAGGACACTGGCCCCATATGCCGGAGGTGGCAGGTTCAAACCTAGCCCCAGCCAAAAACTGCAAAAAAAACCCAAAAACTCTTAGTAGCTTCTTTGGTTTTTCTCTTCTTTTCTCTTCCTCCCTCCCCTCTTCCTCCTCTTTCTTGTTCTTCTTTTTGGAAGAGGGGAGAGGGATATCTATATACCTGTATTGTATCAGGTTACCCATATTGACCAGAAATTAGAGGTACCAAATTTTAGCTAGCATGCTTAGATAAAAGGTTTCCAGAGACCTTCCTGGGTTTTTGAATTCTTCTTATGGTTTTTAATTTGTCTGTACAAGATAACTCTTTTTGTGTGTTGCCTCCTTCCCCCTGTTATTTCTTTTAGTATGGGTGCTTATCAAATATCTTTAATTAAAATGAATTATAGTTTGGGGCTGAATTTGAGTTAGTGCCATTCTCTGCTTCTCCCTTGTGATACAAATATTTGAATATATTCTATGATTGGAGAAGACATACAAAAATAAGTTAAATTTAGAGGAAGTAAATATAGTAAGATTTTAAATGCCACATAAGAAATTAAGGAAATACTTTTTTGGTGGCAGGATAAAGTATATCATTCAAATATCAAGGTGAAAAGAAGTGGATATTTACAAGGGAGTTAGTTTCTCTGGTTGATTAAATGAAATAGGTTAGATGGACATATTAATTTGCTTGACTGTAATAATCATTCCTTTATGTTTATATGTATAAAACGTCACGCTGTATACCTTAAATGTATACAGTAAGACAAGAAAGAAAACATATTTGATGTAAATGTGGCTTCTGAAGCAAAAAAGGAGAAGTTGTTTTTAGGGATTTGTTGTTATTAAAAACTATTTTTGTGGCTACCTTCTCTCCTCAAAATCAACATAGGGTAGTTTTAAAGATATGTCTTACTGTATGAGTTTCTTTTTAGGGGGACAAATTGTCATTACCTGCTTCAGGGACTTTTTATAGAAGGTTGAGTTTGAAAGGAATTATCTCTGTTTATAGTCCCCTTTTCAAAACAGGCTTCCCAAACTTTAGACTTGACTCTGGTCTCTGCGGAGTTACATCTGCATATAATTGTAACCACAGACACTGTGTCCCTCAATATGTGCATCTGCAAATAATTGTGCTTTGAATTGCCAAGTCACAGGATGGGTTTTAGACTATGTCTAAACAAGAATAGTGGAGAGATGAAACAATTATCTGGATAATTCAAGCCCCCCAAATAAGAATTCCCCTATATTATATCTTCAATTTTCTGAGTATTTCAGCTGTGGGGATGTTTTGATTAAAATCATCTGGGTAATTGTCTGAATTTTTCCACTTCACTTTGTATGTGTAAACACAGCTGTTTTATGATTGACAACTTTTTTGTGTGATAGCTCCCTGTTGGAAATAACCATTTTTAAGATCATAACTGTTGTGAAGGGATTGTGCACATCAGCTCACATTTGGGGTTCTTGGCAATTCCTTGCTGCCTGCCAGTAAGCATGGCTGGGTAGCAAGTTGATTTTCCCACTTTAGGGCTGAAACTTCTTTCTGGATTTCCTGATATTTCTAGCTAGACTCTAGAACAAACAGAGCCATAGTCTAGGCAGTGCTACCTAATCCTGAACATAACAAAAGCTTCAGGCTCCACCTGTGTCTAAAACTCACAAGTAGCATGGGAAATACTTCCATGTTTAGAAAAAATACCCAATTTGACTGTCCCATCAGTTCCAGATGGTACCTGTTTCGGATGAATCTCTATTTACTGCCAACATAGACCTTCAGCCAATGCATTTTAATTCCTTTCCCAGATCAGCTGCATTGTGTGGCAAGTAAGTATTAATACCCATGGAACTGCTGCTTGGATCAGGTGAGGGTGCTCCCGGGGGCGGGGGACAATGCAGCTCCAACTCAGCTGGGAGGCTTCTGGGCCCTGCATTTTTGCATCAGAATGAAGGCAGCATAAGGAGAACTGGTGTGGTTGAGACTTGTTTTGACAGATTTGGTTCTCCAAGGCCTCTCTGTTTTCTCAGTCTCTTCCAGGCTTGAAATGCTCACAAGATAGTTGGACGAAAGTGTAGGGACCATGAACCTCTGGGTGACAGGTTCTTGGAAATGTGTGAATTGGTTTTCTCCCTCCCGTTGTTGGTTTTGTAAGTTCTTTACATTCTTTTGGCAAAAGGCACTGTCACTTCAGTATCAGAAAGTATTGTCTTACAAAAATTTGGAATTATCTATGGTGTGAAAATAGGTGCATCTTAAATAAGAGCTTGTTTGTGAAGATCGGGAACCATTTCATTCATGTTGTATACTTTAGTATAGTGGTTGAAAGCACAGGGTCTGGAGAAGATGATTTGGTTTCAGATCCTGACTCCACAAACCTCAGCTGGGTGCTCATAACCTGTCTAAGCCTCAGTTGCATTATCTATAAAATGGGATGATCTTAATTGTGCCTACAGAATAGGAGTGTTTTGAAGATTAAAATGCTTAGTATCATCCCCATAGTGGGGTGGGCACTCTGTGTGTCAGCCGTTATTCACCCGTTTATTCCTTTGATGGCCCACTACAGGCCAAGCACTGTGTGGGATGCCAGGCTGCAGAGACATATAAGGTTTAGTCTCTCGCCTTCAGCAAGCAGTTGAGGAGCAAATGGTTTCCCGTTAACTGTGATGCCATGTGGGGAGTAGGGAGATGATAGCCGAGGGGTTCTTTAGCTATAACCCTTTCTAATCATTTCCCGTACACTCAAGGACCTTCTTTGTGCTCTTCCCAAGTATTATATTAGGTGGCCTTCAAGGACAAAAGTTCAAAATGATTCACTGGCTCTTTAGATGCTTTGGTTCAGAGAAACAGTAGGACTTGAACCCATCAAGCGAAGTCCATTTCCAGAAAATATTTTTTTTGTACATGTGGTTTTGTTACCATTTATGAGAAAAATAGTCACTGGGAACCGAGGACTTAGTCTTAATTTTTGCTGTGTAAGGGGATAATCTGGGCACCATCTGAGCTCCAGGAAGGGTGATGCCCCAATGGAGTGGAGCCATTGAGCTTGGTGTAGGGAGATCCTCTCATTCAACAGGAGCCTCAGCCGTGGAGCAGCTCGGTCACCACAATGAGTGTAAGAGGCGGATACATTAGGGGAAACAGAGTGGGCTTTGTGCTGAAGATTTAAGATTGTACAGCTGTTCCTAAAGTCGAAACAACCATTTGGATTTTCTCGGTGGCTTGGTGAACCAGTAACAGAATTTTAAAATGCGATGATTTCCCATTTTTTGTAATGCATCATAGAAAAACTGGATGAACACCTGCTTTGGGATGTCTTTTTCCCCTCCATGAATTGCTGTGATGTCCTGGATCTAGTTAAGCTGTGAGGGACATGTTGTGACCTTTCAGTTGGATAACCCTCCATTCATTTAATGAGGAGCCATGTTCATAGGGCTCTATTGTGTAACACATTCAAAATTGCTTTAGTAGTTTTGTTCAAATTTAACCCCCAGATTTTGATAAATCCTGGAAGACTTGGCTATCAGTTTAAGGCTTTTATTCTTAGATTTTTTTATAAACCCAAGTATAAATTATCTTTTAATGAAGATCAGCAGCCTCCTTTTCTTGAAGATGGTATTTGTCTACCACACGATAAATAATAATTTTAATTATTACTGTGGCATGGGAAAGTACTTTTTACAAAGAATTTCATTCTAAATATATAACAGACTAAATTAGTATTTAGGAAGTACTGAAAGGAATTCATTGTTAAGTTATGTTTTTATCTTCCATCCTATCTGGCTTTCTTTCTTTAATTGAATGTTATTATTTTGGACTGCATAATATTTGCTGTGGGTAAAATAACAATAACTCATTAGATTCACTGCCTCTGCATGAGATCAATAACAAAATTTCCATTATTTGTTTTCCAAAAAGACCTTTAGACACTGCACTTCCAGCATAGTATAAAGGAAAGGGATTTTATAATGATTTTCGTTAAAAAGATTTTTACTTCTGATATAGATCCAGCAAAGCCCCATTAGAATTTCACTGTGATAATAATAATTATAGAACAAAAATGTCAAGAAATTGTTCCATCATGATCTGCATTTTGACTCTCTATACAAGTCACGCAAAGCCTTGCAGTGGTTAGACCCAGGCTTTGTCTAAGTCTGGGTCCTAGACTTTATCAATATGATGTGTTAGGAAGAATCATGAATATAAACATTTTAATGGAAACCCACAAATGAAATGAGCACGTTTGTTCATTGATTGGCTAGCTGATGTCTCTTTCTCTCTGTCTGGTCATCTTGGTAAAATGCATTTTCCTATTTGCTTCTAATATAGCTGAACACGATATTCCTGCTTTGAGATTTCTATTTCAAATAGTTCATTATGAGCCCACTTGAGGGAACTGAAAACAAACATATAAGCTTTAAAAGTTTTTCACTTTAGGGGAATTGCAAATGCTAATCCTATAGCTAACAAGCTAGCCTTCAACGTGGGCAAAAATTATAGATTTTTGTTGTTGTTGTTTGGGATTGTAGCATTTAAAAGCAAGGGCCATTTGTTTCACATGTCAATAGTTGACAGGTAAATGTGGAAGAAGAGATTTAAATATTCTGTTTTCAGCAAAATCTGTAATGTCTCATAGATTTTAGATTAAATGGATTAGATCGGAATAATTGCAGAAGACATTATTCCTTCATTGAGCAGATTACAACCAATTAAGTCGTAACTCTGAGCCCTTGTTAAATAAATATCTCTTATTATCAATCGTGACAGCAAAGTGTCAGAGGAAAGATGGGTGTGTGCTTTTCTATCAGTCCCCTGCTCTGCAGAAATCCCATATGGACATGGTACATACACAGGAAACGTGGACAGGGAATGGTGTGTGTCACATATGTAAATATCTGTGACATACACACTCTGAGTTGTTTTAAGTCTGGCTTTTCTAAAGGCAGACGTTCCGTGTCTTTTGAGGGCCTTGCAGGCTGAATGCAGATGGCGGAGTTTGCAATGTTCTTCTAACACTTGTAAGTCAGATGAAGTAAACCTTTCTGATACCTTTCGAGGTCACCAGGAGGTTACCTTGCAGGCGGCATTCCCCTGGGCCTGCCACGTTGATGGCTGGCTTTCCTGTTGTCAAACCCTGCACCTTCCCAGCAGCTGCTCACAAAAGAGCCTGTGAAGAAATCGGCTGGGTTTGCATGCACTTAACGTTGTGTATAATTCCGGTGTTAAATTTATTGGAAGGCTGAGCCTAATGTAAAGCACAGAGTAACAACGGGGCTCCACGTGTCAGCTTTAAAGCACGTTTGGAAGGAGTTGAAGGTTTTCAGGACGTCTGCCTGGTGGAGGGAGAGTGCAGCAAGCCCCTGAGTGAGGAGTAAAAGTTGGCGGTCGGATCCACTCTGACACTCAGCTCAGATGTGTCAGGGCGATGCCTGGGAACAGAAGCCCCCGGAGCCCTTTTTTCCCCACTCCCTTGTGACCTGCTGCTGGAGCTTTGGGGCTTTTGGTCAGCAAAAGCAAAGCTGGCATGCATTCTAGGAAGTCCTTTATCCAGGATTTGGGGGGGTTTAAATAAATGCCAGGATCAGGCAGGACCCAGGTTTCTGTAGGATGTTGAATGGCTGAAAACTTCTTTATTCTGCTGCTTTGATAATACATGGGTAGGTGCCCGTGGATACAGGGTGCACGTGGATGCCGGGAGAAAAAGAGGAACAGGAAATATGGAAGGAAGAGAGCACGGCCGCTCCCCTTGCTTCCCCCACCCCTGCCTTCAGTTTGTTGGTTCATTAATCTATTAGAGTATGTCCTGAGTGTCTGCTGCATAACTGGCCTGGTGCCAGACAGTAAATATAGCAAATTGCTTAAGAGCTTAGGCTGGAATCTAACCAACTTCAGCTTCAATCTTTTCTCTGCCACATACCAGCTGTGTGACTTTTGAAGTACCTTGACCTCTCTGAGGCTCAGTTTTCTCATCTGTAAAAAACAATGATAGAAGCTTCATGTGCCCATCAGTAGAGGTGTGGCTAAATGTCCGATGGTTCAACCACAGAGTGTGTGATAACTTTTTATGTAAATATCTCCAGGCAAAAATTTCAAAGCGAGCATTTTGAGGAACATGCTACCTTTCGTATATATATAAAAAACAGGCTTATGTATACATAAAGAAAGTCTGGATGGATATGTAAGACACTAACAATAATGGTAATTATATGCGAAGGTAGAACAATACTTGGCTTGGGGGGATAGAAAGAAGGGAGACTTTTCACTATGTACCTTTTCTATATATTTTTTTTGAGACAGAGTCTCACTTTGATGCCTTTGATAGTGTGCTGTGGCGTCATAGCTCACAGCAGTGTCAAACTATTGGACTCAAGAGATCTTCTAGCCTCAGCCTCTGAAGTAGCTGGGAGTACAGGTGCCCACCACAACACCTGGCTGTTTTTAGAGACGTGGGTGTCACTCTTACTCAGGCTGGTCTCAGGCGATCTGCCCACCTGGGTCTCCCTGAGTGTTAGGATTACAGGTGTGAGCCTTTGGCCTCTTTTTCTTTCTTTTTTTTAACCATATAAATTTATTAAGTCATAAGTTTGTAAAGATTCACAGCAAACTTTAGATAACACACTAGAAGTTCGTATCCTAAGACCCTGCTCACCAGGCTCAGCGTTCAGGGATGAAACAAAGTTGCATGTAAGAGGTAAATTTTCCTGTTTAGTGGAGAAGACAGATAAACACAGGATATACCAGGGTGGTGGTGGAGGAAGATTTAAAATGCTCAGAGAGCACAGATGTGGTTGTACCTTAGTTTGGGGGGTGGTTTTTGATGGGGGGAAATACAGGGAACCTCTTGAGTGTGGTGACCAGACTGAACCTGTGACTTCTATTTTCCTTCTCCAACTTCTTTCTTAGTTAAATGAATGTGCACTTTAATCCTAGCAGTTTCTCCTTGATCCTAACAGTTGCCAGCCACTTCCCTCATGTGGGGGATACAAGGTATATGTTTAATTTGTATGTATATTGGGGATTTATTTAGTATTTTTCTTCTGAGTCTGTTTTTGCTCAGATCACCTGCCTTCTGGGAGGCAGGAATCATATTAATTTAGCTTTTATTCACAGTGATTTATTCTTTCTTGGTGATTTTTATAAATATAAAACAGGATACACTTTCCCCCATTTGTATCTGAGAAGGTACTGACAACTTCCTTTTTGAGCACAGAAGGGAAATTTTCCACCCCAGGCACCTTTCTCTGCTGAAAGGGAGTTGTTGTTTCCAGTTTTATGCGATTCCCAGCAAAGGGTTTGGCTTCAGGGCCTAAAGGAAGTGATTGGGGCAGAGCAGGGTTGGCAGGGAATGGCAGGGAGTGCAGGCCTCACTGTTGTGGGGCAGGGCCCTTGGGCACCATGGACTGGGGGCACTCATGTTCATTGGCAGCTGATTATATGCTTGTGTTACTTGCCAAAGAAACGGTAGATTTTGGTCAGAAGAGAGGTGAACTTTGTTGTTCTGATCCTTGGGTTCCTCTCTGTAACTATTCTAAAGGGCAGTGACAAAGCCTACAGAAGTAGACTGTGTTCTAGTCTGCCAGGGCTGCCATTGCAAAGTACTACAGACTGGGTGGCTTAATCAATAGATGTTTATTTCTTACAGCTCAAGAGGCTGGAAGTTCAAGATTAACATGCCGGAAGAATCCTGAGGCCTCTTTGCTGCAGCTCACCAACTTGCTGTGGGCTCGTGTGACCTCTTCTTTGTGTGGACTCAGAGAATAGGAGAGAAGGCAAGGCTCTCTCGTAGCCCTTCTTGTAAGGGCACTAATTCCACTGTGAGGGCACCACCCTCATGACCTCATCTAGCCCTAATGACTTTCCAAAGGCTCTACTTCCAAATGCCATCACACTGAGGCTTAGGGCTATAACATATAACTTTTGGAGGAACTTAGACATTCAGTTTATAACATGTGTGATGGACATTTGGGGAGCAGCAGTTGCTAAGGCTGAGTTATGATGGATTCCCATTCCCACTCAGTGTGGGGTAGCCACAGATAGGATCTTTTAGGGGTGGGGTGGGTGCAGTGATGTTGCTCGGTGCTCAGAGGTGCACTGGCATTTAGTGCAGGACTTAAGCAAGGTGTTTGGATACTCAATTAGATAGATGCTGTCAATACTGTTTTATTCATTGTTAGGGAAGAGGGAATATGTACCTTGAGACTAATTTCTTCTGAAAAGAAAGTTGTGGATTAGAAGAGAAATGGAGTGGGAAGGGAGGGGAGAGGGGATATATGTATTCATGATCTAATAGTCTGGTAGTACTCTAGCTAACCATAATGTTTTGATCAAGCTGCAGGGGCCATTTTAGCAACATGTGTCTTCCTTTTGACCTTGGCAAAAAGGAAGGGGTATCATTAGGTTTGGCCGTTTGCTTCCCAACAGAAGCATAGATACCCCTGACTGAGTGAATCTAGTGCTCTAATATCGAGTTTCCCAGTTCAACCTGGATTTTGTGGCATAGGCCCTTGTTCCACCCCAGGGCTCTATGCAGTGGCCCTGAGTAATACATTTTTTATATGAATATAATATAATTCACATTGCAGAATGTTTGTAGGTACTACAGGGATGTTAAGAAGCCAAGTGGAGCTGGAACATATTCTTCTTAGTAAAGTATCTCAAGAATGGAAGAAAAAGTACCCAATGTACTCAGCCCTACTTTGAAACTAATTTAGGGTTTTCACATGAAAGCTATAACCCAGTTACAACCTAAGAATAGGGGGAAGGGGGAAAGGGAGGGGAGGGAGAGGGGAGGTGGGTAGAGGGAAGGGGATTGGTGGGATTACACCAGTGGTGCATCTTACAAGGGTATATGTGAAACTTGGTAAATGTAGACTGTAAGTGTCTTGGCACAGTAACTGAGAGAATGCCAGGAAGGCTATGTTAACCAGTGTGATGAAAGTGTGTCAAACGGTCTGTGAAGCTAGTGAATGATGCCCCATGATCATATCAATGTACACAGCTATGATTTAGTTAAAAAAAAAAAAGAAGCCAAATGTGTTGCCCAGGGCCTCTGAGTGATCTAACAGAGGGCTACAGCTAGGTCTACAGGCCCACAGCTGTAAAGAATTGTGAAGTTGGATCTGAATGAATGGACCTCCTTTGATTGAATCTCCTTTCCTGTGAATCCTGAGTTTAAGCTACATCCTCAGGATTCAGCAACACTTGTCTCAGGTGGAAAAGGTTGGCCACGTTTTAGGATTCCAGGCCCTATTTCTGCACATTAGCTGGAGTTGGTTTCTTTTTTATGCTTGTTCCTTCATTTCCACTACATTCTTCAAGATGCTTTCTAGTTAAAAGTAGTTTGACCTGAGCCAGATGAGAATTGAATGGGTTCCCATATCTACAAGTTTGAAGGGGCGGTGCAGGAGGAAACTTGGTTGTAGGCATTTTCCTTGAAAGCTAGCAACAGCAAAGACAGTTGGATAGTCTAGCTCTGTCTCGTTTCGCACAAAAAGCCTGCATTCATCAGGGTTGTAAATACAAGTACAGTTCTGCCTTCTCCCAAAGGGTAAAGAGATTTAAAATGCCTGTTTAACCCAGGGGCTGAGAAAAGAGACAAAAGAAGGCACCAAAAGTGAACTGATAACACTGCTGCCCGTTCCTGTTGACCACCGCAAGGAGCACCGAGCAGCCCCAAAGCCATGTGCAGTGGTGTCTAAGGAAAACAATTCCATTTTTTCCCCTTTTATAGAAGAGGCTTTATGCATAATTTGTGTCGGGGGGGGGCAGGGGTAAATGGAAAATCAAGTAATGTGTTTGTTAAAAGAAACCAGATGAAGTATTTAAAGCATTCAGTTTTGAAAGAGTAAGCTGCTTGGACTAAACAGATGCCCTTGATAGAGGAAGATGCTGATAGATTGGGAGCACCTGTGGAGTCAGAAGATGAGGGAGCCAGTGAGAGGGCCCAGGTGACTGAGAGGAGAAGGCAGGCTCTGCCTCCAGGGAGCTTCTGGTTTAAGAGGCACATGGAGTGTCACAGGAGAGGGCGGTGAGCTGCTGATGCTCAGAGAAAGGGAACTCGGCATCCTGCTGAAGGCGGAGCCAGGCCAGGCTGTAGCAATATCTGCCCAGGATGTCTATGCGGGGAAATCATTAACTCGATTGCTCTGAGATGCTGGGAATTAATCTTGGGAAGTCCCTAAGGCAGGGAATCCTAATATTTTAATATGCTTACACATTGCCAAGTGTACTCAGAAAGCTGATTAACTCAATTAAAAATAATCATACCTTTTAAATAACAAGAAGTGAAAGTGGCTTGTTAGATAGAATCCTGATTTAGGCCTGAACTTAAATTGTTCTTTGGCCAAAACTAGCAAACTTTATTTAATTAAATGCCAGAGATCTCTGTGGCCCCTATTAAGAGTTCCCCAAACAGAAAAGCACATAAAAGTGGGCTTCCCTGCAGTTGTCTTTGAAGGGGCTCATCAAAGTTGGTACGTTAGCTTGATGACAGTGCTTAGTTGGAGACCCTGGGAAGATCTGAGGCTTTGGAGCCCTGGATCTGGAGGTTCTCACATAACCCTCCTGATTACTTTTTACCACCTCTGAGGGGTCCAATGATTAAATTGTGTTCCACTTCAGAAAACTTCAGAACAAGCTGTAAAAAGTCATTTGCAATTCTCCTTTTCTATATATCTATGCTGAATGTGGTGTTTTAATTACTCCATAATAGCTTTTTGTTCTGGTGACAAAAATAGACAAGTCCTTTAATCATCATTAAACACCAGAATTAGTATTTTTTTTTTAATTTGGAATCATTTAAGTATCTTTAAAAGTTTGAAGAAAAATGGCTGAAAACTTTTGTTCTAGGTATGAAAGTTTCAACACAATGCCTTGATACATTAAATGGATTCATTCAAATGGTTATATATTTAAAAAGAAGTCAAGACACTAAAATACTCATCCTTTTAAATCACCCAACAGCTATTTAAGACAAGTTTCTGGAGGGCGGCCAAATTACACCCTGTCATGTGTATTCCCTGGGAGGATGAAGTCACTGCTGTTTTTGCTCACATTATTTCTGAGTAGTATGGAATATGTTTAATTTTTAAACTGTTTATTTTAATAGGTTCCACAGTCCAGCTATCAAGGTTTGGATAATTTGGCTTAAAAAGCAGAACTCTTCCCTGAGACTCTCCCTGGTTTGAATTCGCAGATTATCTGCTGGGAAGAAGAGAAAGTGAGGCATTGAGAAAGGGATAGATCAGTTCTCTTCTCTTTTCTTTTTCTCTTTGACCTGTCCCTATTGGGCTCCCAAGTTCATCCTAGTAATAACATCTACTTGTTTGTGTATAGATAGGGCCACGTTTTTTTTTTTTTATTGTTGGGGATTCATTGAGGGTACAATCAGCCAGGTTACACTGATGACAGGGCCACGTTTTAAGGAAACTCTTCTGACATAGTTCTATTTGCAGAAGGAGGAGCAGTTGATACACACTCTGGTTGAATTAGTCTTAAATAAGCTTGTATGCCCAGGTCTTGATTTAGGTGTTGTGGAAATGTGAAGTAATGCCTGTCACAGGGGCATTAGCTTTTATATTGCAGTTGGAATTTAAATTTATGGGTGCACTACAACAGATTATTTTTATTCACTAAGCGGATAAGTTGAGAGAAGGTTGGCAGCTGTTTTTAGTTAGGACAAAAGAAAAAGGTCTAGAGAATTTGGGAAAGGCAAAAGGGAATAGTTTTTAAGACCAGGAAAGGCAAGCATTATTTAATCAATACAGCATGCAGAATAAAAAGCATCACCCTGGATTTACCTAACAGCTACACATTTTAAAAAAAATGCTTCCTATCACTTCTATAACCTGAATCTGCAGTGAGTTCCATGTAATCTTAGAAATACTAATCTCTATGCCTTACATGATACGAAGGAACACTTTTCTGTTGCATGTGTACATTTATAACTTTGAATCAGAACATTTATAGGTAGGTGTGATTTTAGCCCCTGTTTAGTTCTGCTCATCATTTAAGAGGTGAAGAAGGTGAGGTTCAGGAGGTCTGAACACTTCATTTATGTCATGCAGCTCGCTAGGGGACCAGCTGGGACTGGGAATCTCGGCTCCAAGGCATGAGGGTAGGACTGGGGCCTGGCTGGCTACCTTCTTCTGGACCCATCTGCGCGTGCCAGTCTTCACATCTTTTTCAGGAATCCGCTGAAAGCTCAGCTATTAACATTTCAATTCTCTGATCAAGTCTTCATGGGCCCCCATGACAAGAACTTAAAATATGCATGAGAATATTTTTAAAATGGAAAGTAGAGTCCCAGCTTTCCTTGACATTGTATTCAAAGTCATATTCCATCTGTAATCTGGCCCCATCCTACCATTCCAGCTTCCCCCTCCTTCTCTTTCCTAAGAACACTGGGAAGCTCGGTCCATCCAGAGAATTTCTGTATTTCCACTCTCCGCATTTTCTTCCTGCTTCTACTTTGAATGCGGAAACTCACTGAATTAATTGCTGTGGCTGCTGGTTATTTCTCGGACAGTGTGCTTGCTGATAGCTCTGGTAAAGTACTTATTCTTTTTCTTAAGTTACAGTGTGTATGTATGCACGTGTTTCTTTAGGAGAGGGTGAAGGCACAGGTGTACTTATATGCATGGCCTCTAATTGTTGAGTAAATGTTTCTAGAATTGAAACCAGTCTTATTTATATCCAAGAACTCATCCCTGAACTAGCAAAAGAAGCTAGCTTTCAACTGAGAATGGACATGTAACAGCCTTTATGTAGACACGTCTTCCTTATAGCACTTTTCCAGGAACTTGTGAGAGCAGAAACCATTGCTGTCTTGGAAGGTCACTCCACTTAGTGACGAGAGCTGGGATTTTGGCCTGAGAGAGACCTAAGTTTGAATCCAGCTCCTTCATTTACTGTCACTGTGACCTTGAGCAAGTTGCGTTAGTTTCCTCACCTCTAAGATGAAATGGCAATACTCATCTTTCAGGGGTGCCATGAAAATCAAATAAAAAATTACATATGAAGTGCTTGGACTAGAGTAGGTGGTTGCTAAGAATCACCATTTGCTTCAGGGATTGCATTGGTTGGGAGCCAAACTTTAGGCAGGATTGTGAGAGTCCTTGGTTACTCCATTTGCTATTCAGTGACACCCTTGAGGTTGATGAGATTAAACACCAGCCGAGACCTCCAGAAAGTGATCAGATGGGTGAGTGAAGGTTCCCTTAGATGGATGCTTTGGTAAAGTACAAAATGGCCAAAAGAAGTTCCTGGTGAATTTTAAGTCAAAAATATAGCAGAGATTTGCTCAGGGAAGCCTAGAGCAAGGGAAGCTTCCTTAGAGTGGGAACCCTGAAATAGCCTCCTCTCTCCAACAGGTGAAAATTGGTTAAGATCAACTTAGTATCTCAACTGTAAGGAAGAAAGGAGGAGAAGGATGCTCACCCATCTCTCCAGCTACCCAGTCTTCATTCACTAATTGAATCCTAACAGTGTAACAGAATTGCTTAAAACATGCATGTGTTGGGGGAAGGGCAGTGCTCCAGCTGACTGTCCACATAGAAGCATCATTTATAGGTTTATGTTTATCCAGGAGGGGAGCCACTGAGTCACTCCAAATGCCTAATCTTCATTTACAATTTACTCTTAGTTACTTTGAAATATACCCTTGGATTGTGCACATAAAGTCTTACCACAAAAAATAAGTAAGTGAGGTGATGGTGACATTAATCAGTTTGATTTAAGCATTCCATATTGTATATCACATCATCACATTGTACCCCGTAAATGTATACAGTTAAGATTTTAATTAAAAATTAAATAAAAAATTAAAACAAATATAGAATCTTCGTTGAACACATAACACAGCTCTTAGGGAGGATTGAAGAGGGTTTGAATCTTAGGACTAAGACTCTGGGCACACTACCCTTCTTTTCTGCTCTCTTTACACTTGAGAAGAAGTCTTTGTGATGCTATTTTTGGTGCTAGGCAAGTCCCAGATGAATAAAGACTGAGGATTCTCTATACCAGTGGTTCTCAACCTTCCTAATGCCTCCTAATCCTGTGGCCGTTTAATACAGTTCCTCATGTTTTGATGACCCCCAACCATAAAATTATTTTCATTGCTACTTCATAACTGTAATTTTGCTACTGTTATGAATCATAATGTAAATATCTGATATGCAGGATGTATTTTCATTGTTACAAAGGGGTCGTGACCCACAGGTTGAGAACCACTGCTCTAGGGCCAACAAAACCAGGCAGAATCAATGTAGAGCAGTGGTTCTCAACCTTCCTAATGCCGCAAACCTTTAATACAGTCCAAAGGGATCGTGACCCACAGGTTGAGAACCATTGATCTAGAGCGTTGTGTCCTTTCTCTACGGCTTGCAGGGGTGTCCAACCCGCAGCCCCCAGGCCACATGCAGATTATGGGAGGACTTTTTTGCTTATACGTGGTGGCAGGTATCCTGAAAATTACGCATGGACCTTTTATTTTTTTGCTCATCAGCTTTCCTTACTGTTTGTGTATTTAATGTGTGGTCCGAAACAACTTTTCTTTTTCTGATGTGGTGCAGAGAAGCCCGAAGGTTGGACACCCCTGGCAGTGCTTTGATGAAATTTACACTTACAGTTCTGTGTTAGACTGGGTCATTCTTGAGAAATATACTTAAGTTTTCTTTTGGACAAAATTTACTAGTTGGTTAAGCCAGCTTTTTTTTATGTTACTCAACTGCCCTGGTTACTTGCCCTCATTGCATCTAAAATTAACACACTGGTTAATGTGTCCAACCAAACAGTGAGATGCTCATGCAGTGAGGCCGGTGTGTTAATTTTCTCTGTTACTGTATCAAATTGCCCCAAACTTAGTGACTTAACAATATAGATTTATTAGGTTGGTTCTTAGGTCAGAAGTCCAATATGAGTGTCACTGAGCTAAAATCAGGAGTCCTCAGGGCTGTGTTCCCTCTGGAGGCCCTGCAGGAATGATCCATTTCCTTACCTTTTCCAGCTTCTAGAGGCTGCCTTCATTTCTTGGCTTGTGGCTTCTTCCTCCATCTTTAAAGCTGGCAACATTGTGTCTCTGACCCTTCGTCTGTCATCCCATCTCACTGGGGAAAGAGTCTCACTGTCAGGGAGTCATGTGACTAGATTGGGATCACCTGAGTGATCAAGGCTACTCTCCCATTTAAAGATTCTTACTTTTGTCACACCTGCAAAATCCCATTTGCTGTGTAAAGTAACATTCACAGGATCCAGGGATTAGAACGTGGGCATCTTGAGAGGAGGGAGCATTATTCTGCCCATGAGAACCAGAGACAGAGGAGTTTGAGCTCTTGGTCACACCTGGACCCCTCCTGGCTGGCTTCCTAGGAGTTTCTAGCTGGGAGGTGATTGAGACACCTTTACACCTCTTTATCAGAGGCCTCTCAACTTTTGGTGGCCTGCATTGACATTTCCATCATAATTCCCTTAGCTTTCCAAATCATACAACGTGA
Organism: Nycticebus coucang; assembly: GCF_027406575.1. Classification (NCBI taxonomy): domain Eukaryota; kingdom Metazoa; phylum Chordata; class Mammalia; order Primates; family Lorisidae; genus Nycticebus; species Nycticebus coucang. Next base: position 145,009,345 of record NC_069782.1, on the reverse strand, counting down.
AATTTCTAAGCCAGCCAATTGCTTACTACCAGGCCTGGGAGATAATGGGGGTGGTGGGAGGAGAGTGGAAAATGAGGGTTTTGATTATCCAGGCCCTGAAAAAGCCAATCTAGAAATAGCTCTGTTACAGCCAGTTCTTTTGAAGCAGGTACATTTTGTAACAACTGCTATAATTTGAAGACGTCCAGAAATGAGCTTTGTTCTTTACAGCACACTTTGCTCAAAACACAGGCCCCTTAAAATAACTTTATAGGCTCTAACTGAGGAGCATCATAGTGGGCAGAGATTGTGGTGTATTCCTTTTTGGATATGCCCGGTACTGAGCAGGAAGCGCAGCCCAGCCTGAGTACGAGCACACGCGTGGTACGCAGTGCACTCTCATTTATAAGCACACAGAGGAAAATGGGTCAGATGTGACAAAACATGGCATTCAGCGCTGTGTTTCCCATCTAGAGCTGTGACATGCTCAGGAGAGATTCTGGGCCCTGAGGTATTTTATCTCTGCTCCCGTATCACACAGAACAGAGACAGTTAAGCTGATGAGACTGTCTTTTACATTAGTCTACTGGAGATTCGGAACAAAAGTAGATGTGGGGGTTTAAAAGTATCTCATCTGAGAAGGCAGGTTGTTAATTCATATTTCTCTAAAAAAAAAAAAAAAATCCCTCTAGTCTTGTATTCCCAGCCGGGAGTAGTGTTTGTAGAAGGACAAAATGGCTTTAGCTCTGTGCTTATTAAGGGAATTAGCTTTGGGATCAGGCAGGTCCAGGTTTGAATCATGGCTCTGCCACTTGCCAGCACTGTCACTTCACTTCCAAATCTTCTTTCTTGACTCCAAAGAGCAAGAGTGAAAGTGGCAATTGATCCGGTTCTTTGGTCACTGGTGGGTAAGGAAGCGGCCAGACAGGTTGGTAAGGGTCTTGGCTCTGCTACTTCGTTTTAACATCTCGATCACTAGAGCCTGCCACAGCTGGGGCTCATTCTGTTTCCACTTTTGGGGTGTAGATGTATCTCTGGATTTTTATAAATTTTCAGCCAAGCCAGAGGTTTAGGGCTTGCCTCTGTCTTATAGTCCTACAGGCTCTGTTTTCCTTGCCCTGGACTTGTGTATCGGAGAGGAATGTAGGGAAGGAGGAGCGAGAAACGCCTTCAACAATGCAGGATTCACAAATGTGGGCTGATGGGGGAAACCCTCACAGAGGACATGCAAAGCCCCTTCTCCATGAAATCCCTTTGAGAAGAAGTTGCCTTTCTGTGAATAGTGGGCTCTCATCCATCAAATCTTTAATCATTTTCAAAAGGCAGCCCTTTTGATCATGCATCTTAAAGGGTTCAGTTGAAGTTTTCTGGGCCTGCTTGATTTGGGAAACATTTGTGCTTTGTAAAGATTCGGGCACGTCAACATTCAAAAGGCCAGGCTGAACATTGACCATCTTCCACCCTGGTCCAAGGAACCCACTGGGAGAGGGCAGCAAACAAGGAACCGTTTGTACCTCTGTAATTATGGAGCAGCAGGCGTTTTATAACTGCTGAGTGGACTTCAAAGTTCATTACCATTTAGAAGTCTGAATAAAATAATCCTCCCAAGATTGGGGATCAAGTAATTTTCAATGATTTATTTATTTTTAAAGATCTGTACTAGACCAGTACTAGGAAATAAGAACACAATGTAAGCTACATCTGTAATTTAGAATTTTCTAAAAAAAAAAAAAAACTTCAAAATTTCACGTCTTGAACACAGGTGAAATTAATTTTAATGATAGAATTTACTATCCAGCTCATCCAGGATACCATATCAGCATGTAATTCAACATAAACAATTATTAATGAGCTATTTCACTTTTCTTTGCTGATCGCATCTTTGAAATCTGGCATCTATGTGTTACTTGGTGCATACTGCAATTTTTACTCACCACTTTTCACGTGGGTATACGTGGCTAGGGGCTACCATGCTGGACCAGCCCAGGCATAGACAGAGGCACCAGGCTGTGACCCACTTGAAGGGGGGTGCTGCTTTCACCTGGGCACAGCTGTCTCTAGCTATGGTGTCTATGATTCTTTAGATGTGTTCATAGGATGAAGAGCTGGATGCAGTTGTGAAATGTATAATTCAGTGGTGTTTAGTATATTCAGTATATATCATACAATTTTAGAATATTTTTATTACCCCCCCAAAGAAACCTAGCACACCCTTAGTTGTTATCCTCTTCATCCTTTCTTTCCAGACCGAGGCAATCATTAGTTTTTCTGTCCCTAGATTTGCCTGTTCTGGACATTCCATATAAGTGGAACCATCCGATACGTGGTGGTCCTGTATGACTGGCTTCTTTTACTCAATGTTTTCAAGGTTCACCCTCGTCACAGCATGTATTAGTACTTCATTTCTTTTTATCGCCAACTAATATTTCATTGTCTGGATATGCTATATTTTATGTATCCATTCCTCAGTTGATGGACATTTGGATTATTTCTAGTTTTTAGCTATTATGAATATTGCTACTACAAAATATTGCAGACAAGTCTTTGTGTGGACATGTTTTCATTTTTGAGGGGTATGCACTTAAGAATGGAATTGCAGGATCATATGGAGAACTCCATATTTAACCATCTGAGGACCTCACAGACTGTTTTCCAACATAGCTGCTCCTTTTTACATTCCCATCTGCAGTATATGAAGGTTGCAGTTTCCCTGCATGATCGTCAACACTTATTATCTATCTTTTTGATTATAGCCATGTGTCTTAGCCTGCTTTTGCTACTATAACAAAATATGTGAGACTAGGTAATTTATAAAGAACATAAATTTATTTTCTCATAGTTCTGGAGGCCAAAAAAGTCAAGTTCAGTTGTCATTGAGAACAGCTCTCTCTGTTTCCAAGATGACACCTTGTTGCTGCATTCTCTAGAGAGGAAGAATACTATGTCTACCATGATGCTTGAAACAAATACATATACCTATATGTACGGTGGGTGCAGTGGCTTGCACCTGTAATACCCGCACTTTGGGAGGATGAGGCAGGAGGATTGATTGAGGTCATGAGTTTGAGACCAGTCTGGACAACATAGCAAGACTATGTCTCTACAAAATAAAACACTCACATAGATAAAGCATGATTAAAAATTTTAAAACTCGGTAAGAAGCTGGAATCCCTTTTCTCAGGAGGCTCCTGTAAGCCAGCCACATACATACTTCATGACAATGACATTTATGTTCATGATTATGTTGAATCAATGAATCACATCATAGTTTAAAAGAATGTTAAATTGTCAAGTGAACTGTTCCTTCTTTTTAGAAAAGGCAGTCAGTGGGGTACGATCTGTGGTAACGACATTTCCCACTTGCTGATTCTTCTTCACAAGGATGGAAATGTTTCAGGTTGAACAGCTGTGGAGGCTGTTTTGAGGGGTTCTCGGCTCTCTGGCTCCTCTCCCTCTCTGTAATGCTTGGCTTTATTGTAGAAGAGCGGAATCCAACGTGCATTTCTGCCACGCACAGTCGTGAGCCATGTCAGCTACCCGAGCCTGTGAGCAGGTGACTTTAGAAAATGTACCACCTCCTAGAAGAAAGACCTGCGCTCCAAAAGATTTATGAAGTGCCTGGAGTACATTTAATTATTTGCTTCCAGCTACCTCTGAAAAATACTAGCACTTATACAGCAATGTGGGGTAATACTTCTAATTTTAATGTTTGTTCACATGGTTAACATTGATCCTGCTTCCAGAGGAACACACGTGACCAAGACAAAATGAATGCTCTATTGCTAGAGATGTTTTCGGAGTTTTTCCCCTGGGCTGCATTACCCCAAGCTGGACCCTGATGGCCATGAGGATAGACTCTGTGATTTTTTTTTCCTTGAAATTGCTGATTTTTGAGTTTTGAGTTTTAGAATCCATCAAGTATAGTCGTTGCTTGCTATCCCTATGAGGTTGATTCTAGGACCCCTTATGGAAATGGTGTTGTATTTGCATATAACCCATGCACATCCTCCTATATATAGTTTCTTTCAATCATCTCTAGATTATTTGTAATACCTAAAACAGTATAAATAGACTATGTAAATGTTATATTGTCTTGTTTTCTTATTCATGTTAATTTTTGTAGTTTTGTGATTTTTTTTCCTTTTTTGAATATTTTTGATACAAGGTTGGTTGAATTCGTGGTCATGGAACCCGTGGATACAGAGGGCCAACTGTATATTTTATTCATTACAACATGCACAGTTGCTGGGGTACCAAAGAATTTTGTTGATATTAATGCTGTTCGGAAACTTAGTCTCTTATAAAATCTGTGCCCCAATTACCTATTTCTATTAAGTGCCTTCCATGTGCCAGGTGTTGTATGAGGTCTTTACAGGCTTGGTCTCCTGTAATCGTCACAGCATATCTCTGTTGTTTTAGTGTATCAGATGGAGGTAGTGAGGGTTAAAGAGATCATGTAACTTGCCTAGCGGTAGAGTCATGATCCAAACACACGTGTGCTTCCTGCAAAGCCCACACGTGTGCTTCCTGCAGAGCCTTCCCTCTTACCTGGCTCTTCCCTCCTCCACCACCTCTCAGAACCGCCTCTTCATAGCTCTATTTGGACAGCAGCTGGATTGGAGTAGCTGCACAGAAATTGTAGCTGGGTCATATTTCTTTCTATCATACTGTTCTCCTTTTTCTTACTCTCTTCTTGGAACTCTCGTCTTTTAATTCAGCTTGACATCCTTTCCCTATATCCTTACCTTACCCTTAGCCATTACCATAAACCTACTGAAACAGGTGCACTTTTTTGAAAAGTGGATTTGTACAGTTATAAAAGGTAAATGTACGTCTAGGCAGTTTCTGGGGTTGGATCAAAATCCCCAGATAGTTGAGGGACTAGAAACCTGGGATTATGTTATTAAAAGTGTTATGAATATGATTTCTTTCTCTTAGGTGTTTCAGAAGGGATGAGGTGTATTTATTATTTGCTCATCCTTCCTTCTTCACATCTATCAATTGGGCATTCATTGAGAGGCAGTGTTGCATAGTGGTTAATGTGGGCTCTGAAGCCAGTCTGGATGGCGTCCCAGCTCATTTGCTTCCTTGTGACCTTTGGCAACTTTGGTTAACCTCTCTGGGCCTATGTTTCCTCATCTGTAAAATAAGGATAATAATAATTGCTATTTTTTAGGGTGGTTGAGAGGACTAAGGCAATCTATGTAAAGCACTGGAAATAACCCCTGATTTATGGAAAGCTCTGAAAATGTATTAGTCATTATTGATCTGTGCTTACTGCACTCTTAACACTCTATCTACCTTGGGCTTTTGGATTACGTGGACAAAACATTCCTGGCATCATGGTGTTTTCAGCTTAGCTGGAGAGAGAGAGAGAGAAAGGGACAAGTGTATGTGAGTGCACCAAAGAGATGGACAAAAAATAATTTGGAAGCATATATCAGAGGATCCTAATGAAAGATCCTTAATGTTTATTATAGAAATTTAGAACTGGAAGAAATTGCAGGTGTTTTCTTGTAGGACTCCCTCTGAAACCCAGAATGCTTAAACGATTTGTCTGTGTTTATTTAGGCAATTTATAGTTGAGTCAGGCCAGAACCTGACCTTGGGAAACTAAGATCAAACCAGAGTGTATCATGTTGCCAAATCTCTTCCTTGAAGACTTGGGCCTGTTTCATGATGATCAACATGCTTGTTGTTGGGACAGCTTCTCAGAACTCAGATGTTAATTGTCTCTGGCTCCTGGGAGCTCTCCTGGTAATAATTTGTGCCAAGCCATCAAACTAATGATGCTGGCCATTGTCTTATACTTACTTTAAAGTTCTCCATCTTGATAATGATCACCCGGCGAAGAGAGAAATTTATTCTGCCGAACATTTGTAAATACTCTGTTTGAACATTGGAAACTGGGAAACCAGTCTGATTAAAACCTGGCTCTCATAGACCTGGCTAAGGGATTTATGTGTGATAAGATTAATCCATGGACTAGAAATAGAGATGGAGGAGCATCTTCCAGGAAGGGTAGGTTGGGTGGATAGGTGGGGGGATTAGTAACTGTGTCAAGAAGGCAATAGAACCATAAAGGTTTCAGATGGCTTATAATTTATCTGTAATGGTGGGTGGTACCTGTGGCTCAGTGAGTAGGGCACTGGCCCCGTATACCTAGGGTGGCAGGTTCGAACCAGGCCCCGGCCAAACTGCAACGACCGCAAAAAAAAAAAATGTATCTGTAATGGGAAAAATACTTTACCAGTGAGATAGTGTCTTGGGATAAATTTGAAATCACAGGCTATATTATGGATGTGTTTGTGGATGTATCTCAAGAAATGAATTTTTTTTTCTGTGAATGTAATTTACCATGGATAAGATGATGAATAAGCTATATGCAATGGGAGCCCATTTGATATAATGCGTGTAATTTTAGACGTAAAACCATCATGGTTTATAGAAGTAGAAGGGAGATCATCTAGTACAAATCATCTTGCAGATGTAGGAATTGAATCTCAGAGAACATGAGTGGCTTTGCCCACAGTGGCAACTAGAGTCCAGATGTTTAGACTACTATGTTTGGAGACTTTCTGAATATAGGGTTTGATCTCCACAGGCACACTTTTAGTATTTTACCGATAGTGGTTTTATGTCATTGCTAATCAGAGCTATATCATGATTTCTTCTGGAGGCGAGGCCAACTCTTCAGCCCTCTGCTATGAGAATGCTAAATAAAAATGCTTTCTGTGACTCCTAATTAATGCTCTAACTAATACTTAATGATGTAAGTGTAGGGAAATTAGCACAAATTTTTGTTGGGGCTACTAATGTGGCAGCTTACGATTTCTCAGTTAACTGACTCTAAAGAATTCAGAGAAGTTCATGTATACCATTCTTTTCAAAGAAAAACACTGGTTGCTACAGGGATTGAGTTTAATATAGTTTCATATCATAGAGATTTTAATAATGCAGCCTAAAGTATTTGTACATGAATTCATTAAGCCCAGATTAGTCTTATTATAATTACTCAAAAAGTAATTCAATCTAAGAGAAAACATTTTAAATGGATATAAAAATACACTGTTAGCTGGGAAGCCGTACTGTTCTACTTTATCAGCTCCATAAAGTACTAGCAGACTCAGACATAACTTTCATAGTATACAGAATGCAATCATAAAAAGTATTATTCCTAAATCTATTTTTTTATGTTCTTTTGGTAGTTAAGAGCTTTATCCCTCTGTGCTAGGAGTGAGATATACTAGGGATGGAATGCCATAAACATGGTAGGACTTACCAGCTCCTGTCTCTTGCTCTGCCTTTCCCAGTCAGTGTAGGCTGATGGGTTATAAGCACAGCCCAAGATTGATGTTGGTAGCACATTCCCAAGAAAATGTAGCAGAAAGATACTTCAGGGCTTTTTTTTCTTATCCACAAATAAAAGACATTTACTGAACACTGTGTGCCTTCAGAGGTACAATGATGACAGGCGAAGTGTTGGTCTTCATTTCTACCATGATGAAAGGTGAAGGGAGGCCAGGAGCAAGGAAAACAAGAGAACTTTCCTTGGCCTACATCCAAAACAGGACAGAGAAGACGAGAGAGGGAGAAGGAGCCTTCCAGCTTTAAAGAATAGCTGTCATTTTTTGGCACAGAGGGCTGGGGATGAGGAGTGAGGCCTTCCCGTTAGTCCTTAGAGCTGTTGTTACCAAGGCCCACCGGGGCTCGTTCAGTCTGAGCTGCCCGCGTGTGCCTGGAGGAGGCAGGAGCGTCGTGGATATTGGCTGTGTGAGCTGTCTGGCTTTGGAGACACAGAAAACTAATCAGAGGCCCCATGTGGTGCCACTGAGGCCACACGCTGGACTCTGGCCACGCTCTGGCAGGAAGGGGCTCTGCTTAAGTGGTTTATTGTGTTGCAACTTTAACTTACTTAGTAAAGCAGCAGAACTCTCCTCTCAGGCGAATTCTGTACGGAACCCCGCTGTCGTGCACAGAGCACTGTCCAGTCGGCGGCCCACATGCGGTTCCTACCTCTTTTGAAAGTGTAGAAAGTGTGGCTTAAGGCACTGATCAAAGTCCAGGGCAGGGCTGACTGAGCCTTCACTGGTGGTCTTGAGAAACAATGGCAGGTGCAGGGGAGGCAGGCAATGTCAAGGGAGTGCGTGGTCCCCCAAACAAAGGGCAGGCCTTGCGTTTCTGGAACTTCTGGGTTCTAATCACACCCTCTTAGAACACTGGCATTTGAAAAAGTAAGACATCCTTGGATCTCTGATCTCAAAGTTTAAAATAATTCATTCATAGGTAATATTTGAGAATTGTTTGGGGCTATCTCAATGGCTTGGAGCTGCAGGATGACAAGAAGGAATTAAAATGTTCATTTTATTTTAGTGAATTTTCCTCTTGTGATCCTTTGACAGTCCTCTACGAGTCACTGAGGTTTTTCAAATAGTGGAAAATCAATACATGTTTGTTGAATAGTAATACTGTAATTTGTAGGAGACTTTCCATGGCTCACTGTGTTCTATACATTACCTTATTTAGTCTCTGTAACAATTTAAGAGGTAGCACAAAAATTAGCTACTGTTACTGGTATGTTGCTGGTGAGAAGACCAAGACTTGGTAATTTTCTCCAGATCACACTGTCAGGGGAGGGACGAGCTCTGACTTTAGGACCTGAGTTTCTGGTTACCCTGTTCTATTGTGTATTTTTATTGTAACCTTACCTTTGACCTCTTGAATGTAGACCACAAACCTGCCACTGTGTGCTAAGTACTTTACGTATCTGCTTTTGGATGTCTTCACAGGAATTCTGAAAGATAAGCGTTTTTGTTGTTGTTTTTTCTTTGAGACAGAAGCTCACTCTGTCTCCCTGGTAGAGTGCTGTTGTGTCATTATAGCTCACAGCAACCTCAATCTTTCGGGCTCAGGTGATCCTCCTGCCTCAGCCTCCCCAGTAGCTAGGACTATAGGTGCCTGCCATGACAACTGGGCTAATTTTTCTATTTTTGGTAGAATTGGGGCCTCACTGTTGCTCAGGCTGGTACTGAGCTCGAGCAGTCCATCCACCTTGGCCTCCCAGTGTGCTAGGATTATAGGTGTGAACCACCGTGCTCAGCCTGAAAGGTAAGTTTTATTATCCTCATTTTACAGATGAGGAAATGGAGGCTCAGAGAGTTTAGATAGTTGGTCCAAGATGGCTAGGAGGCTGGGTTAGCCACAACTGAACTGAGTATTACTTGACTACAAAGTTCATATGCTTGGTGCTAAATAAATTATCCTATTTTATCTACATGATATCCCTATGGTAGGGATCCCTACCACTTACCCCTACCACTGCTTTTTTTTTTTTTTTTTTTTTGTAGAGACCGAGTCTCACGGTACCGCCCTCGGGTAGAGTGCCGTGGCGTCACACGGCTCACAGCAACCTCTAACTCTTGGGCTTACGCGATTCTCCTGCCTCAGCCTCCCGAGCAGCTGGGACTACAGGTGCCCGCCACAACACCCGGCTATTTTTCTGTTGCAGTTTGGCCGGGGCTAGGGTTTGAACCCACCACCCTCGGCATATGGGGCCGGCACCCTACTCACTGAGCCACAGGCGCCGCCCCCTACCACTGCTTTTTATAGGTGAGAATACAGCCTATAATAGATTGTGCGATTACTCTGGTTTTCCACTTGGTAAGGAGCTAGGACTTGATCCCAGGTCTTTGGGATCCAGCGGCCATAATCATGTAGTAACAAAGCTCTGGATCATAGAGGGAATTAACGCTGCCCTTTTTGGGATGTCCACCTGCATGCTTGGACCTGGGTTTTGTCAATTCAAAGCAGAACCACTCTGGAGTGCAGTTACTTAACAAGAGGGGAGGCATTGGTGGACTACACTTTTCAACAGAGAAAAGAAAGAACTTGCTTCATTCACAGTGATTTGCAGAACAGAAGTATGCAGACTCAATTCCTGCTGCCCTTCCTATCCATATGCAGAGCTTGCTGGGTTTTGAAAATTGGTGAGCAGACAGCTCCACTGATCTTGAAATTGACTTTGGTTCATGGTGAACCTGACTCCCTTTCAGGATGCAGCATTCATTCCGGCTATTCCCTTCCTTGGCCTTGGTTAGTTGGGTCCCCATAAGATTCACAGTTGCTTTACAGGGAAAGCACTTGTACTTGAAAGAGAATTTACTTTCTATAGCTCAAACCACAGAGGTCTCATAAGACAGCTGTCTCCACAGGTGAGACTTCTTAAATGGGAGTTAAGTGCATGCATTTTCAGGAAACTAAACTCCCTTCATATATAATTTAACCTAGAAAAGAAAGCAAAATTGAGAGAGTAGTATGATTACATTGTTTGAGAACTAGTAACTTTACCTCCCCCAGTTTTATGAAAGTCATGCACGGTTTCACTGTCTGGCATATCTTTAAGGCTGTGGGATGTGGGCTAAGTGTGATATTGTAATAATAGTGAAGGTTTCTCTAACCATGGTTATGGACTATGGATTGAAATAGTAAATTATTCCTAGCAGACTGAATGGGCAATAAGGCTGCTATTCTGTTATCCTCATAAAACAAAGCAATAGATAAATAAAGGAGAGCCAACTCACTTAACCCATGTGGCTCTGTGCACCGCTAATCATTAACCCAGGCACAAGAGAGGGTTTCACCCGGAGTGTAGTTAAATCATTTTTTAATCGAGGTAAACACTGGCCATGTGGATGAGTAGCACTCAAGAAAGTTTTTAATCAGCAACGTTTAGGAATCACCCAGTCTAATTGCCATAACTTATTAATAATAATAATAATAAATAATCTAGTATTTTTATGGCCCCTGTCTCTGGAGGACTCAGTGCATTAAAGATCTCTAGGGTATGAAGCTCTCAGTAGCTGGGGGGAAGGGACACGTATCCTTGATTCTCATTCCTCACTGCAGAAATGGGATGTCAGGGCTGAAAAAGGCGAATCCGAGTGTGTTCCTTCTCTTTTCTTCTTCCCACATGTGAATCACCAGCTCTCACATGCTCTTTCATCTATCTATAGGACCAGAAGGGCTCCAGGGACTGGGCTGGGGGCTGAAGAACAGGCTTTTCTTTGTTCATGGGAATGATCAGGGTTGAGGTTTTCTCCCTTGGGAAGTGAGTATGAGCAGAGCTTTGTCTGAAGGAGTTCACTTCTCTGCTCCAGTGTCCCTGGTGCCTTCGGGTTCAACCTCATTGTGGTGACAGTGGTCACTGGTGACTTCCGACACCGTACTTGCATGATGTCCAGTTCCTGTGAGAGCAGAAAAGATGGCCCCGAGTCTTATTCTCAGAGCAGCAAAAGGGATGGGAAAATGTTTGCATCGAGTAGTGAACTTCATCTTCCCAACACCATGGTGTGAATATTAGAATATGCCCAGGTCGTCAACAAGGAAAGTCGAGGTCAGAGGGTGGCTGACTCCTAAATAAGTCTTGGTGGTTACTTAGACTGAAAGGAGAATATACCACTTAAGTTTGAGGCCCTCTGATTTTTAGAATTTTGGGATTCATGAACACCGGAGCAGAGGGTGGTAAGAGCATTTCTGTGGCTGGTATCCTTTGGTATCTACAGTTTTATGTGGGATAAAATGTAGCCAAACTGCACAAACTACCTTCTTCTCACTTACATTCCCACTTGTCTGTCCATGAATCCTGAGGCCTGGGTAGCTGCTGTGGTCTGGAAAAGTGATATTTTTTAAAGAAGGTACTCAAGCCATTGTTATACAGAGAAAAAAGGTAAATGATACTAAGAATAAAAGGATTTATATCACAAACCATAAAAGCCATACATTTAGAGTGTAAATTACAAGGTAGCTCATGTGCAAAATTGTTGCAATATTTATACTAGCGTTCATTAAAATTTACATTTGAATAAAAAGGTGCACAATGTAAATGGGGTTGAAAAGGAGTTTCTGGAATAGATGATATGAATAGAACTCCTCGCAGATTCGTCTGCTGAAGCCTGAAATATACAATAGAAGCTGAAGGAATAAGGTTGCTAAAGCCGAGCCAGAATTTTCTTCCTCCTTGTCCACTGATACTTTCCAGTAATTCAAGTCAGAACTGAATCTCAAAGGAAGTGCTCCTTGTGAAAAGCTGCAGAGAAGAGGTTGAGGATTCTGGACGGATGTCGAGACTGGATCTGTATTTGAAAGACTAATTTTATTTCACTGATGTTTTCAAGGTTGGAAATTTTTGTCTGTATTCATTAGAGGGGAGTGATAAATCTCTAATTTGTACTTAGCTCATAATAGTGATGAGCTTTTGTGTTTCATTAAGGTTAAGTGAATCTCTGTCTTCCTGGCTCAGCTTTTAACTCCACATGCGACCTTGGGAAAATTATTTTAATTGTCTGGAACTCAGTTTCCTCATCTATAAAATGAGGGGGTTGGGCCAGAGGAGTGCTAAGACAGACCATCTCTCTTTGCCTCCCTTGTGGATGGGAGCCTACCGTGCCAGGCAGTTAGGACCCACACAGGTGATTAAGATACATTGCTGTTGTCCTCAGGAGCTCATGATCTACATAAATAACTCATTATTATATGAGCTATAATTGCAACAAGCACAAATTGCTCTAGGAGCACAGAGGCAGAAACAGTGAATTCCTTCTCTGTGGGGAAAGGCTTCACAGGGGCTGTGACATTTGAAGCCTGAGTAGGAGGACTCTTCCAGGTGTGCAGGCTGGTCAGAGGGCGGGTGGTTCATACTGTGGGTTCCAGGAAGCAGACACGTGTGAAGTGGTATATTTAGGAAGCTGCACACGGCCCTCCTCATGGTCTCTGGGCAGTGGTATCCCGCACACTGCTGGAGCAGAGTTTGTACTGATGATGAATTACCAAGGTTAGGGACTGGTGTGTAGCAGGTGTAAATTAGAGCAGCATCAAGGTTGTCCTGTGACGGTATCGACACAGCCTGTTGGCTTTCTTGAGTGTGAAATAAATGGTAGTGCTCTGGCCAGTGCCCCTGGAGCTGTGAGCCTGTAGTCAGTTGTAGCTGCCCCATGGCCACTGGCCCAGATGTGGCCTTGGGAGCCTGTGTATAGATATAAATTACATTCCTTATGGGAGTCAAGTGTGTCCCAGAAGAATGCAACTGTCACCATAGGTCTCTTGGTACAGTGTGTTAACCCCCCAGGTGTGTGTCTCATCCATACCATTTACAGATCCTTGGCACTTTGTGACCTGGTGGGACTGATGTTTCTAGTGTTGAATGAGAGCAGTGAGGACAGTAACTTTAGTTTTAAACTTTGGCTTGGTGTACATGTATGACGTATTCATTGTTAAAAATCAAAAGAATGCAGAAATGCTTATATAATATATAAAAAGAACCCTAATTCTATCTCCTGCAGATAAACAATAATTCTGTAACTATCATCAAAGATCTCTCTTCCTGTATACGGGTACACAGATGGGCTCGGGACTATATGTTCCATTTTTCTAACTGATGTTTCTATTTAAAAGTAATCAAAGTCCTTAAGTAATCATTTAAAATAGCTGCATACCAGTCCATACTGTTTTTGGTTTGAGTCCAGAGTTTTGGAAAATCCAGTGTTTTACCATTATAAACAGTACCATGATGAACATCCTTGTAGACTTCCCATACTGTTAGTTATGTCATTAGATTAAAGTCTCAGAAGTGGTATTGTTGGGTCAAGAAATGCCTATTTAACTTTTCTACACATAATTTTCTAACTATCTTCCCGAACATTGATTTTCAATGGGTGTGCCGTGGGGCACACTGCTGTGCTACGAGAAGGTCTTAAGTGTGCCATGAAAAATTTTAAAGATCATTAATTATTTTTAAAAGAAGTTCAAAGCACAGCAAGTATATTCTTTTTTTTTTTTAACTTTTTTTTCATCAATATAATTTAACTGTGCCATGGAAGTTAACTTTAGTGTGCCGTGAGATAAAAAAAGGTTGAAAAACACTGTTCTAGAAGTTTCGTACCATTTTCCTACCTTACCAGCAGGGCAGGACCTGCTCACATCTGGGGCGCCGTCTGCGTCTCTGCCAGTTCTCTTTCTGTCTTCAGCTTTCTGGGTGAGAAAGTAGGAGCAGATGAGAATATGTTTGGGGTGATTGGGAGGAGGGAGAGCCCAAATGCACATGGGATATGTCAAAAGGTGCCTGATCTGTGTACATATTTTACCAAAAGAGTCGTATGAAAATGTTCATCACAATTCATAATTGCCAAACACTGAGAACAACCCAAATTTCTGTCATCATTAGAAGAGAGAGATAAGCTTTTGCATAATCATAGTGGAGTACTAGGAAGCAGTCAGCATGAATGTCTGCTATGTGCTATCATGGGAAGGACTTTGAAAGAAGCCAGATAGAAAAACATCCATGCTGTACCAATCCATTCACACAGAATTCAGCCCCAGGCAGGATGAATTTATGGTATTAGAAGTCACGCTACGGGTTCCTGTTGGGGGCTGGAGGATGTTAGTGACTGGGTGTTCATGGTGTTCCAGTGCCAGACAGAGTGCTTGGCATATAGTAGCCTCTCAAATCTTTGTTGAAAAAAATACATTAATATTTTTTCTCCTTTCTAACGGGCTTTGACCATGCTTGTTCCTTTGTGGCCTTGGTTAAGTTGTTTAACCTTCCAGGGTCTCAGTTTCCCCATCTTTAAAATGAAAATGATAATTGAACCTATACGCATATTGTGAAAATAATATTAGTATTTATTAATGATAACCACCAGTTTTTCTGTTTACTATGTGCTAGGCACTGTTCTAAGCCCTGAAAATGTATGTATGATGATATGTTTAATCTTTCTAATACTCCTGTCCATTTTATGGATTGGAGAACTCAAGTTACAGATGTAGAAACCCAGGTAGTCTCATTCTAGAGCCTGAGCTCTTAACCTCTGTCTCCCGAGTTCAAGGAATTATTGTAGCAAGGATGCTTAATACAGTTAGTACATGTTGGCTGTGATTATCACATTGTCCTTTCGACATCAGTATTAATATTTTTTTCTCTTTTTCTCTCTCCTTCCTCTCCCCAATGTTTCTTGTCTCCTGGCAGATGTGTTTCAGCAAGGTAAGTTTCATTGTCTCTTGCCTGCTTTTTCTTTGGCTGTGTTCTTTGGGGAGCAAGGGTATCATCTGTGTGAGGAGACCTCTCATGCAGACTTTAGGGGACACCATGACGACAGTGGCCTGAAGTGCCATAAGCCCTTCTGGGCCTCTCTTGTCCAGCCTCTGCTTCTTCCTCTGAGCTGTGCTTGGGTTTAGGGTACAAACTGGACAGTTGGGGGCGGGACAGTGGGGGAGAGCTCTGTGGCTGGGCCCCACCAGGGAGAGGAGCACAGTGGGACTGGTGAGGCCTAGGTGTCTCTGGAGGGAAATCAGGTCGACGGCCCCTGTCCCTTGGGATCCCATGTCAAGGCTGCTTCTTGGTTAGGGCCTATGTCAGTGCCACAAGAAGTTTCTTTGCCAAACAAGTATGTCCCTATAGGGGAGGTGCGGGCAAGACCATGGCTAGATGGCCACTTTGTGCCCTTCCACTTGGCTGTCCCTTACAACCTCTCCTGCTGGGCCTGCGACAGGGCCAGCTGAGGGTGTGCAGCGTCATCTCATCTGATTTACCAGCAAGGTCCTGTGTTCCAGGGAACTGGAGACAGAATTCTAATCCCACATCGGGGCCTCTGGCCCATGTTTTAGCCCTACTTAGGATGCATAGTCACTGTGCTCTGGGAAGGAGATGAGTGGGTCACAGCCTCCTCGTTGAACATTCTAGATACACAGTAAGGGGGAATTGTCTTTTTATTACAACTTGACACTACTGGGTGAAAGTGGCGGGGCAATCACTGTTTGTATTCAAGCTGGGAAATAAGTTTGTATCACACATCTGCTGCGTCTTTCTGGAATCCAAGGCTGGCTTAGAATAAAAAAGACTGGTTTAAAAATACATCCGGGCATTCCATAAATAGCTTCCAAATAATCTTACAGGCTTGATATTTTCACAACTGTTATTTCGCCCCAAACATGCAGCCTGCACTGGGGACAGTATCTTCCTTCTCTGATAGATGCGCAGTAGCGGGTAACAATGGGAGGACTGTCGTGTTGTCTTTTAAGAGTCTGGAGTCATAGACCCACCTTTATAAATAATTCATAAATCTCAACAAGCTATAAGTAATAAGTTCCATTTGGCTAGAGACTAAGAGATGAGCAAAATTGGAAAGGTGTTCGACTGTCTTGTGTAACGAAAACCCTGCCGCCAGGGCCGCTTGCTGCAGTGAGTTTTCTTCCTTGATAAATTGGGGGGTCAGTGGGGTGCTCTGGGAAAAGAATGTTATATAATTTTTTCTGTGAGCCAGAATGCAAGCACCATTCCACCCTGAATTGGATTTCTCCTCTTGAAACACAAAACACATGGAAAGCCTGGGGTGTGTGTGCTGAGGCTCCTACAGGATGGAAAGAGGGAGGCTTGGATCTGGCTCTTCTGCTTACAATGGTGAGCGTTCATGGTGGTTGTAATTGGCATAAAAATGGCTTCCACACTGCCTGTTGTCAAGATTACCTCCTTTTTTAATCAGTCATGCCATTCGATTGATGGGATTTGCCTGTCAGTAACAATGATATGCAGAGCAAAAGTTATAATCATCTACAAATCACTGGCTATCGAGACTTAATAGCATCTGCCAGAGACGGAAGCCACTAGCTGCCCGTTGCCCTGTGTGACGGTGGGCGGCAGCTCCCTTCTAAGATATTGCTAGGATTTCAAATGGAGAGAACTGAACTCGCTTTTGTGAATTATTTACATGGCTCTGGCCTTATCAGACCATTTCACGGGGAGACACATTCTCTGAAATGATGACAAAGAGCCCGCCAGCTGGTACCTACTCCTCACCTTTGTTCCTGACCATTCTGCTTACAAGAATATGGCCCAGTAAAACATTCAGCTGGTGACGGTCATATCAGACCAAGACAAAATGTTCTGTCTTAGAGACAGAATCCAAAACTGTGATCTCCATGGTGCATTTGAAACTCTGGGCCAGAATGGTGCCATTAACTCAAAACATGGGAGCGATGAATTGTTCTAGAAACCAGCAAGCAAAAAACTATGTGGCTTCAAATGAACAGATGCCACTGGGTTGTCTTTGGAAGCCCAGCCACACAATGGCGACTTTGAGTGGCTCTGCCTTCTTGAGCACGTCGGGGGCATCCGGCCCTGGTTGTTTGGCCAAGGAGTCACGGGCAGTTGGGGGGAAATACGGCTTTGCAAATGTGTGTTTCAGGAGGTGAGGGAGGGAGGACTTGCCCAGAGGAGTCTCTGACTGTTCGGGCTGCTGCGCACCCCAGCAGGCAGGAGAGGGAGGCAGGCTTGCAGTTGACAACATCAGACGTTCTCCGAGGAAACAGAAGTTATTTCCTCTGGATTGCATTATCTTTTATTTCACTACAGATCAATCTTGTTATAGTAGGTGACAGCACAGCAGATACTGCTGGGCTTTTCTCTGCTGTATCGTGGTGCGTGCACGCGGGAGTATGTTTCTACCCCGCTTCTGTGCCATTTTCTATCTTCTTTCTGTTCTTTCATCTGCAAATGCCACTTGCTGTGACGCTTAGACCACAGGGTCTGAGGACGGTCAAGGACCAGTGGGCCTGCAGCTGGGCCTTTCTAAATAAGAGTTCTAGGGCCACAGGGCCGTGTTTTCAAGGAGCTTTAATTGACCTACATTCCCTGTTGTCCACGGAGCTCATGAGCCGTTGGGCGGCTCTCAGGAATTCCGGAGTGCCATAGAATTGCTCTGCACAACATCAAATGCAATTGAAAATGCTGTGTATGCACACGTGTCTAGAATCTCAAGTTTCTGAGCACTTTTATACCAATCTTTTAATAATGATGAAGTCAGGACCACACATACCCACAAACACATAACATTCATTTGAAGTTACTGAAGCTCCTTTTGAATGCTCATTCATAGCCTCAACCTTGCTTCTGAAATTTAACAGCAGCTTGGAAATCAGAGCAGTAGCACTCAGCAGAGTGTTTTAAAGCATAAGTGGGCACAGCATAAAGATTTCACCACTGAGTTTATTCTCTGTGTGCTGTTAACGGAAGTCCCTTGAAGATTCTGAGCCCAAAGAGATAGAGCCTTTCCTCCTCCCTATCTCAACTGGATCCAGGATCTTGTTAATGGAGAGATATTTCTTCCAGCTCAAGTAATTTGTGGTACCTGTAAACATTGTGCACACCATGTTGATTCTGTGAATGGTAAATGCATATATGCAAAGCACTTGCTAGGCTTGGAGAATAAAGTGAACAAGACAGCTAAGGCCCCCATTCTCGTGGGACTTACAGTCTGGCTCCGGCGAAGTGAAGATGATATCTTGGGGGTAATGTGCTAGTGGCTAGGAGGGCCACTTTAATGGAGTGGCTGGAGAATGACAAGAAGGACCAGGTGTTGTAGTGTCATAAGGGAAAAGCCTGCTAGGCCGGAACACCCCGGTGCTCCAGGCTCAGGAGGCCTGGGGTGTGGCTGGAGCTCTAGTGAGATGGAGGGAGTTGTGTGACAGGATCAAGGAGAGTGGGGCAGGCCTGCAGTCTGGGAGCAGAGGAAGGAAGTCCGAAGTGGGTTTGAATCAGAAGTGTGGCACCGTCCTATTTATATTTTACAAAACGAATGACCACTAGGGTGCTGTGGCAATGCACCGGAATGGTGCGTGAGGAGTGCAAACCAGGACCAGGGCTGAGTGCTGAGGGGGCTCAGGCGCTTGCTGCCTTAAGCAACCTAATCTAGCTGCAGCCAGAATGGCCTCTGATCTCGGATTGGTGGCCAGTGCTTAGGAAAACTCAATTTTGCTTCCTATAAGGTTACTGCCTTTGTGGAGGAAGCTTGGGCTGGATGCTTTAACCTCTGGCGTCAGTTTTCTCATCTGTACTCTGAGAGAGTTGGAGAAATCCCTGGCCCTGCTTGGCTTTGTCCTGATGGTCTATCTTGAGAAGTTCTAGGTGGATTTGAGTTAATAGAGTAGAGACATGCCCCTTGCACAGGTTTTGGCTCTTCTCTGGATCACTTGGGTGAAAGTGGAGGCTTCCCTCATGGCTGCAAATTAGTTTCAGAAGTGAAATGTACATGGCCATTTTGAAACATCCGCTCTTTCCCCCATGGATTAATACTAGAATTCACAATGGATGGCATTGCTTTTATTAATTTGAAGAGAACAATAAATCATAGTTTGGTTTCTGGCATCCAGCCCAAGCTTGTAAACTGTTGGGGTGGGTCTGTGGTGATGTGGGCCTGCTGCCATTTATAGTAAGCTTGGCTTGAGCTCTTTTGCATATTTCAGATTTACAGGTCAGCTGGCTGGGGCTAGACCTTAGGTTTTCCCAACCTCTTCTGAAAATCCAATCTACCATCAAGCTACACTTTAGCCAGGAATTATGGCCTCCCTGAAAATGTTTTACATTATGAAAGACAGTTTTCTTTTTGAGTGTAGGATTTGGGCAAATGAATTAAATCTATTGTTAACTCTTTCCAGGTAAACATTCCAAGTTGTTACATGATGATAGCTAGTAAATGAGGACAATACATGCATTCACACTTCTATGGTAGAGAGTGGTTGGTTCTCTGGTCACACTTCCTAAATGGAACTCTGTGTGTGTATCACCTCCCCATTCTGTCTGGAATCAATAGAATATTCGGATTCACATAGGAAATGCATTTATCTTTCCAGCAGAAACTAAACAACATTACCATTTAATTTTACTTAGATTCACTTTGCATGCACTTGTGTGTGTGTGTGTGTGTGTGTGTGTGTGAGAGAGAAAGAGGTGTATGGGGAAAATGATAACCTGATTTAAATAATCACATTCTTGGAGGTGCTTTATTACATTCCGTGTGGGCTATGCAGGGCTGCTTGTTCCCTGCCGGGGGACCTGGGGTGGATCTTTCCTTGTAGTGAATTCACTAGGTGCCCACTCCAAGTGGAGAGCATGAGTTTGCAGTGAGGTTTTTTTGCTTTTTTTTTTTTTTTTAGTCTCCCCCACCACTAGCTTGTGTTTCAGAATTGCCAGATCAGGCTTGGCGCCTGTGGCTCAAGCGGCTAAGGTGCCAGCCACATACACCTGGTGGGTTCAAATCCAGCCCGGGCCCGCCAAACAAAAAGAATGGCTGCAACCAAAAAATAGCCAGGTGTTGTGGTGGGCGCCTATAGTCCCAGCTACTTGGAAGGCGGAGGCAGGAGAATCGCTTAAGCCCAGGAGGTGGAGGTTGCTGTGAGCTGTGATGCCACAGCACTCTACCCAGGGCAACAGCTTGAGGCTCTGTCTCAAAAAAAAAAAAAAAAAATTGCTGGATCAGAGAAAGGGAGAAACTTAAGATTCTTTTGCTGAGATGCTACCACATAGCTACATTAAGAAGAAGCTAGTTAAGAAGAGTAGTTTGTCCTTTTAAAATTTTTATTTGGATTATAAAATGCCAATATTTGTGTACCTCCTGTATTCCAGGCATAGGGCTAGGTACTTTGCACAAATTTTCTCATTGAATCTCCTTCAAAACTTCATGAGTGGGGCAGTGCCTGTGGCCCAAAGGAGTGGGGTGCCGGCCCCATATGCCAGAGGTGGTGGGTTCTAACCCAGCCCTGGCTAGAAACTGAAAAAACAAAAAACTTCATGAGTACAGTCAGCACTATGTAACATTTTGATTGTTGACAGACTAAGTATATGATGGTGGTCCCGTAGGTTATAATATCAAATTTTTACTGTGCTTTTTTTGTATTTATATGTGCTTGGATACTAAACCATTGTGTTGTACTTGCCTACAATATTCAGGGTAGCAACAGGCTGTACAGATTTGTAGCCTAGGGACAACAGGCTATGCCCTGTAGCCCAGGTGTGCAGTAGGCTATATCATCTAAGTTTGTGGAAGTACACGTCATGATGTTTGCACAAATGAGGAAATTCCCTAATGATGCATTTCTCAGAGTGTATCTGTGTTGTAAAGAGACATGTGACTGTAGTTATAAGCAATAATCCCATTTCACAGAAGAGAAGACTGAGGCACAGCATGGACTTGACCTAATGATGAATATGTAACAAGTAAGTGGTGCACCCGTGGTAATCTTTTAACTGATAGGCTTCATTTTATCAAATAGTCTAAGAGATGTGAAAAATTATGAAGATAGTACAGAGAGTTTCTATATACCCTATATCCAGGTTCTGCTGTCATTAACAACTTTACGTTAGTATTGTGTATTGGGGTCAATTAATGGCTCAATGCTAATACTTTATCACTAACTTAAGTCCATAGTTTGCTTCAATTCCCTTAGTGGATTTTCTTTTTCCTAATATCCTCTTCTGTTCTGGGATCCCATCCAGGATACCACAATACATTTGGTTGTATGTCCCCTGAGGCGCCTCTTGGCTGTGATGGTGACTTAGTCTGTCTGTGCTGCTATGACAAAATACCTTAGACTGGATAATTTATGAACAATAGAGATTTATTGCTTGTGGTTCTGGAGGCTGTGAAGTCCAAGATCAAAGTGCCAGCAGATTTGTTATCTGGTGAGTGTTTGTTCTGTGCTGTGTGGTGGCCTCATCTGGCAGTGTCTTCACATGGCAGAAGGGCAGAGTGGTGGCGTCAAGCCTCTGTTAAAGAGCGCCGATCCCATTCATGAGAGCAGAGTCCTTATAACCTGATCACCTCCCAAGACTCCACCTCTTAGTTCTCTCACACTGGGGATTAACTTTCAAGGTGTGATCATGGGGGAGAGAATCATTCCGATCACAATAGGCATTTTCTCAGACTTTCCTTATTTTCAAATGACCTTGATAGTTTTAAGGAGTCCTATTCAGGTATATGGTAGGATGCTCCTCTCCTGGAATTTATCTGATGTTTTTTACGATTAGACTGGAGTTACGGGTTTTGAGGAGGAAAATCACAGAGGTAAAGTGCCGTTTTCATCACATCATGCTAAGGGCAGGTACTGTCAACATGATTAATGATTATTGATGTTGCTCTTGATCACTTGGCTGAAGCAGTGTTTGTAAAGCTACTTTTCTCCCGCCTTTTATTATGACTCTTTGGGAAAAGTTATGCTCTACCTCATTGAGGGTGGAGCATCTCTGTAAATGATTCTTCTGCACTGGAGATATGTCTCTTATCCTTCATTTATTAATTAATTCAATAATTTAAATCAATATGGACTCATGGATATTTATGTCCTACTTGAAGTTATAATGCAATATTGTTTTATTTATTTTGTTCTAGCTTTGCCCATTACAAGTTCTTTTGGCCGGCTCCTGTGGCCCTTTGATGCATTTGTTATCAAAAAAAATTACTTCTGTAATACTTAATGCTACTGCGATACGTTCCAGGCTCATCATGTATATTTACCACATCTATAGCAGTCATTTTTCCAAGAAGTCCTGGCTCCTTTTATTGGAGAATGGTAGTAGAAATTAAGATCTGGATGCTAGATGTGCTTGTAGCTATGGGGGTACCCTGACAAAGCAAAGAAATATGTATGTATGCTGATCTGTGTATTGTATACACATGTCTGTAAATATTTATGTATGTGACTAGGTTTATCAATGTTAAGCATGAGTTCTTACTGACGTATCCAACTCTAATCCATTCCCACACTAATCATTCTAGCTTCTTCTTGCTTAGCTGCAGATTCCCAAGCCCAGAGTGAGACAACTGGGCCAGGATTTTGAACCGAGGCAATCTGATTTCAGGTCCTGCTGCATGTTATCCTGACTCCTACAGAAAGGTTTTCATCTACCCCCAGTGGGACAGAGTCACAGACCCTGGACCCTTTCCAAGGTTCATCATGACTGCTTAGTTGTAGAAGGGCAAGTTTCATGGGTGCCCCTCTGCTTCCTATACCAGACTCAGGCTTGTTCTCATGACCCTGCAGCTGGTTCTAGCTTTGGAAGCTTCTCAGTGGGCTTGCCTTATCTAGACCAGAAACCACTTACAAAGTGCCTGGTTTCTGTGCAAAAGGATTTGTACTTCCCCCATAGCCTGACAAAACAACTGGACTTTTCTTAATGCTCCAGATGTTGAGTGCTTACACCCCTGCACCTTCCTCAGATTGATTGCAGCTCATTGAGGAGACAAGACAGAGCCATCCTTTAAGTCTCTAAGTTTCATCAGGTTTCACCAGGTCCATCTCTATTCTTCAAAAGGCTTGTCTGCATTACCGTGACTTGCGAGCTACTGGTTCCTTTACTTGGAATGTTTTCTCCTTTTGTCAGCACCCCTTATTCCATTTTGCACCCCACCTTTAGAAAAGCATAGGGTCTTCTCTCAGGTGGCCAGCAGAGCCGTGGGTGCTTGCCTCCAAAATGTGTGCAGGAGAGGCGGACTCTTCATTTTCGCACAGTCCTCTGCTGTTTTCTTATTACAATATTCATAGCTATTGTGACATTTACCTGGAAGTTTTTGAGAGAAGGTGCCACCCAGCACCCCTTCTAGGTGTACCACTGCTCCTTTCCGTTCTTCGAAACTCAGCATAAATCCTCTCTTCAAGGGTGCCGCGACTCTCCCAGCCAGGAGCTCTGCCTCCCCAAGCTCTGTCAGCCCTCTCTTGTATTTTTGTAATCCTCTGCATAAACATCTGGCTTCCCACAGCAAACTGAGCTTCCAGAGAGAAGGCATCTCAGAGTGCCAAGCACATAGTAGGTACTCAATAAACACTTGAGCAATGGAAGTGGAAATTGGCTCAGAGGAATCAGCATTGTGTGTGGCTTCTCTCGTGTTTATGTTTGACAGTTTGGATCCTTTATGGAGGTGAGGCAGACTGCTGGCAGTGCAATAATAGATGGTCACGTTGACAGGCAAGTGGCTTGACTCAAGCCTAGTCATAGCCCATCCTTGAGTCTGATAATTGTTTTCTGTTCCATTCCCCAACAGCTATTTTTTTGGGGTGGAGGGGTTGAGGGTAGGAATGGATGGGGCTGGGGGAAGTACTTGGACTTAGAATGAATCAGCGAGCATGTACCTGGTTAAGTTTGTGCATGGGGTATGAGCAGGGAGCAGAGTAGGGATGGACTGAGCAGACACTGCTCCTGCCTTCCAAAAGCTGATGATGCCACCAGAGGCCCAGAGCCAGTCAGCTGGTGGGTGGTGGGTGGTGGCTGCCATCTTCTCCCAGGGCTGGAGAAAGTCATATATAGGAGGCCCTGGGATTGGGAAAGGCTACAGAAAGGATGATTTGGGGGAAAGTTTTGAAGGAAACAGAATGTCTAAGAGGGCAGGATAAGGGCAGGCTCTGGGTTATGTGTGTGTGAGGGGGCAGGAGCATCTGAATGGAGGTGATGACAAAGATAAGCCTGGTGTTGTGTGTGTGGGATGCAGAGAGGGTGGGGCACCCTGGCAGGCTCTGGGTTGGGACTGGATCGGACCAGTTATGGAGGTTTTGCAACCTGTTTACTGCCAAAAACCCTCTTTGTTTTCCTGTGCCCCAAACACTCCCTTATGATTGAGAAGATTTTGTCTACAATATTAGCTATTGAGTTTTCTTTTTTTTATTAGTCATTTTATTACTCCATTCATTATTCAAGGACGACCAATCAGCTACTCAGTGAACCTGATCTGTGTGTTATACCCCTGAGTTGATGAAATTGCAGTTCATAAAAAAGCACTTGATATTTCAGATAACTTGAGCAATGATTTTCTTGGTTATCTTAAAGTCAAAGCAGCAGAATTTAGACTTGTTCTAGGAAGCCCAAGAAAACCATTGTAGCTTTTGAGCAGGGAAATAGCCTGTACTGTATATACCGTAAAACTGTCCATGCTGTATGTTGGGTGGCAGAAGATAATGATGACCTCTACTGACTGACTCAGTGTGCCACACACATCACCAAGTGCTCCGCATACATTGACTCACTTTCTCCCCAGAACAACCCTGCTATGAATGAAATGTTCTTGTTTCTCCTAAATTCATATGTCAAAATCTTAATCCTAATATGTGCATTATCAGATGGGGTTTGGAGGACCTAATTAGGTCATGAGGCTAGAAGTCTTATGAATGGAATCAGCACCCTTATAAGAAAGAAGACTAGAGGCCTTCTGCTTTCTGATCTCTGCTCTCCACCATGTGAGAACATAGGAAGAAGGCAGCCATCTGAACACCAGAAGGAGCGTCCTCACCAAGAGCCTAACCCTGTTAGCACCCTGATCTTGGATTTCTAACCTCTAGAACTATAGGAGTCAAATATTTGTTATTTAATAAATGTTTGTGGTTTCTGATCTATATATATTTTTTGTAGAGACAGAGTCTCATTTTGTTGCCCTCAGTAGAGTGCTGTGGTGTCACAGCTCACAGCAACCTCCAACTCCTGGGTGTAGGTGATTCTCTTGCCTCAGCCTCCCGAGTAGCTGGGACTACAGGTGTCTGCCACCACGCCCGGCTATTTTTTTGTTGCAGTTTCACCGGAGCTGGGTCTGAACCCACCACCCTCAGCACATGGGGCTGCTATCCTACCCACTAGGCCACAGGTGCCACCTGGTTTCTGATATTTTTCTGTAGAAGCCCAAGCTGACAAAGAGAAACCCCATGTGGGTTACACATTTATTTATATCCATTTCTATCCCCATTTTTCAGATGCTAAATTATATTCAGAAAACTTAGCTAGTTTTATTTTGCCAAAGGTGTGACACCCAGTGAAAGGCTGAGTCTGAGTTCAGACCCAAGCAGTTGGTCGGAATTCTCAATGACTTCACTCCACAGTCTTCTTGGAGGGACCAGAAGACTGAGTTGGTCTTGCCAGTGGGTCGGGAGAGATAGTGAAAAAGGCCCAAGCCCAGCCCCAGAGAAATGAAAGGATGTGTCCAAGAAGACTGTATAAAAATCTTCGTAGCAACTTTATTTGTAATAGCCCCAAACCAGAAATAGCCTAGGTGTCCATTAGTTAGAGAAAGGCAAACCAGTATCCTTACAGCATGGAACACTACTGAACTAGAAAAAGGAGCAAAGCACACAAGAACATGATGAGTTTCCTAAACATGCTGAGTGAAAAAAGCCCTTCACCAAGAGCCCCATATGGTTCCATTGATGTGAAATGCTTAAAACTCATCTATGGTGAAAAAAATCTCAGAACATATGTCACTTCTGGGCAGATGGGAGTGGAGATTGATTTGGAAGAGGGGAGAGGCCCCCTTCTGGGATGGAGGTAATGTTCTCTATCCTGGTAGGGTTGGGGCGGTGCAGGTGTGTGCCTTTGTCAAAACTGTAATGGACGCTTAAGATATGTGCATTTCACTGTGTAAAATTTACCTTAAAAGGAAAAAAAAAACTGTCAAATAAATACTGAGCCCTGGTGAATGATATATTCACTAAAGTATTTAGGGGCAATTATACTGATGTCTGCAATTTATGTCAAAAGATATCAAAATAAAAATGAGATGTATTGACTGCTGGATAGATAGAGGGGTAGATAGATGGATAAACGTGTGACGAAGCAAGTGTAGTAATGTTAAGGGAGAGACTAGGTGCAGAGTGTTCATTGTAAAATCCGTTCAACTTTGCTGCATGTTGAAAACTTGTTAACAAAATGTTGAGAAAAAAAGGGAGATCCCAGCTGAGGTCCTTTATATGAAAAGAGGTCACGTGGCCATAAATGCAGAGGTTGGTCAGAGGTGGACCGGCTTAGAGGTAGGGCTGGGGTCTGGCTGCAGAGCTTCAGGTGAGAAGGGGGCTCAGGGGCTCCAGGGAGTGAGAGACGCTGCTGAGCGGGCTCCGCACTTGGCTGCTACAGTTACTCAGGATGCTGTAAAGTTACCATTGACCGGGCAATGGTACAGAATTCTGTTCTTCTGCAGTTTTGGAGGCTGGAAGTCGGAAATCAGGGTGTCAGCAGAGCCATGCTGTCTTAGAAGGCCCCAGGGGAGAATCCTTCCCGGCTTCCCTCTGGCTTCTGGTGGTTCTCAGCGATACTTTGCTGTAGTGGTATCACTCAAATCTCTGCCTTTGTCATCACATGGTCTTTGCCTCTGGATGTTTCTGTCTCCTTCCAAGGATGACAGTCATTTCAGATTTAGGGCCCACCCAATCCATCATGACTGCATCTTACCTTACCTTTATCTGTGAAGACCCTGTTTCTACATAAGGTGAAAGGAAAACTTGAACTTTGGGGGAGACTACCCAACCACTACAGATGGATGACTGGCCAACCGGGGGCCCCGAATGAGGGGAGAGCAGCAGGGGAGTAGGGCTGGCAGGCAGGGCACATTCCGAGGGGGGGTTGAACAGGAAACACGTGTTCAGGAGTCAGGAAAACAAGGCAAGTGGGTTTGCAGGAAAGGACTGTGTCTCAGTCTAGGCCTCTCTATCCATTTATAATATCTCCTGAATATCTTAAAGAATTAAAATGTAAATCTCAGAAATTAAATCCATGGGTGCATTGTAAACAGAGGAGGCTTTTACAGAACAGACAAAGCTGTTCTTTCTCCTTATTAAACAGCCATGGGTGGGAAAGCACGTCTGTATGTGCAGGTTTTATTTGAGATGGATTAAGGTTCGTGATGAGCGAATCTCTGAAGGCTTGGAGGTGCAGTTCTCATAAGCCTGCAAAAGTTCAGCTCCTTATCTGGGGCTTATCCAAACCTGACGAAACCTTTTAGGCCAGCATGGAGGTTAGGGACCTCCAGGAGCTGAAAGTTAATATCCCGCAGCAAGAAACCATGTGTATGGCGTGGATAAGTGGGGCAAAGAGGGCCGTAGATTATTGCACCCTCCCCGTTGGAGGCCTGCTGTGCTTTGGGGCTTCCTGGGGGCAGACCACCCACTCTAGTTGGTGGATGGATTACAAGTTCAGCCCTTTTGGAAAAAGGAGTTCATGAATACTAGCTCATGGGATCTTTTACCACATTTAGTTCTCACATCAGCTCACAGGATCTGGCCCCTGCCACCTGCTGCTGTCCTCATCTTTCTGCAATGTCTCCTTCTCACCTCAAAGTTCCTTCCTCAGGTCTCCCGTTAGTTACTTGGACCCATTGTCCAAGCTCACTCGTGCCTCAGCATCCGGCACTTAACTCCCCAGAGAGGCTTTCCCTGGCCATCCTGGCTAAATTTTATACCCATGCCCTCAAACTCTACCTCATTTCTTTATTAATTTTTTTTGTAGCACAACTGCATCCCCTAAAATTCATGTCCACCCAGAACCTCAGAATGTGACCTCATTTGGAAACACAGTCAATCTCTTAATTCATTTGGAAGTCATATATGTATGTATGTACCATGCTATAACCAAATAGCATAAATTGGGCAGCTTACAAAACAATAGGAATTTATTTCTGACAGCTCTGGAGGTTGAGAAGAGCAAAATCAAGGTACTGGCAAATTTTGTATCTGGTAAGAGGTTGATTTCTGATTTGTAGGTGATACCTTCTAGCTGTGTCCTCACAGAATGAAATTGGTAGGGTATATGTGAAACTTGGTAAACAGTCTGTAAAGCTAGTGAATGATGCCCCATGATCATATCAATGTACACAGCTATGATTTAATAAAAAAAAAAAAAGAAATTGGTAAAGCAGCTCTCTGGGGTTGCTTCTATAAGGGCACTAATGTCATTCAGGATGCTCTGCCACCATGATTTAATCATCTCCCAAAGTCCGTATCTCCTAACACCATCACCTTGGTGAGTAGGTTTCATCATATGACTGCTGGGGTAAGGGGGACGCAAATATTTAAGACTATAGTTGTTATGGATCTTGAGATGAAACCATCCTGGATTTAAGGTATCTCCTAAATCCAATGACTGGTTGTCCTTGCAAGAAGACATAGAGAAAAGGCCATGTGAAGAGAGAGGCAGAGATTGGATTATGATGCCACCAGAAGTGGGCAGAAGCAAAGAAGAATTCTTCCCGAGAACCTTCAGAGGGAGCAAGGCCTACTGAAGTCTTAATTTTGATCTTCCCTTCCCCAGAACTGTGAAAAAATAACCTTTTAAATTATTTTAACCCACCAAATTTGTGACAATTTGTTGTGGCAGCCCTAGAAAACTAGTATTATACTCATCAGTCTCTGAAATTGCTTTTCAGTCTTTGGTTCATTTGTTCCTTGCCTGTCTCTGCAGCTCAAATATAAACTAGATGGGAACAAGGCCCTGTCTGTGTTATTCATCCCCATGTCCCAATGTCTAGAACAGGGCAAGGTGTTATTAAATCAGGTGTATGGAACCTTGTAAGCATTTGTCAAATTGAAGACCCCGATGAGGAAGCAGTTGTCCCCATCTCTGGTTGATGAAACAGATATTCAGAGAAGTTTATTAACTTGCCCCAAATCACACACTTGGCAGAGTCAGGATTCAAACTCGGGCCTTGTGGTCCTCACATTCTGGTTTATTCCACAGGCTCGTAGCAGCTTTTTTTTTTTTTTTTTTTTTAAATGATCCTTAATATCTTTAGTCCATATTTTCTAATATCTTCTCCTAGTATGTATCTTGATTATATGATACTATGAGGGATTTATTGAGGGATAATTGACAAAAACATGTATAAGTGGGTCATTATGAAAGTTTTGAGATACACAAAAATTTGTGACAATTTTTTGTGTCTGATGAGTCTGGACAAGCTATTGGTCATTCAAAGTTTATTTTAATAAACGAAGTGAGAATATTGTCAGGTAGGATCCTGCTGGTCTAGATCAGAAATGGAATGTGGCTTTAGGGTTAGCAGACTGGGGATTCCTGTGTCAGCCCCATTAGACTACATGCTTCTTGTGGGAAGGACTCATCTTATCCTCTTTATTTCCAAGGCCTGGAACAAGCAAGTATTTAATAGATATTTGAATGAATTCATATATGGATGCCTATCAGTAAGGGCTATTCTGAAAATGAACTTGTGATAGAACTTAGAAAAATGATTACTACTTTGAGGGTGTTTATATCAACATTGTCTTCTATTAAAGGGGGCTCCTTGCCCTATGGCTGTGCCATTCATTTTGTGGATCAGCATTAATCAAATCCTTAATGCCAGAGCCTTGACAGTTTCTTCTATTTCCCATAGACATTAATGTGTGATAGTCCTAAAAACTAGAAAAAGTACAGACACCAAGTAGAAAATTCATAGGATACTAGACTGGTACTCAGAGGGCATGGAACTGGTTTTCTGTCATACCTGGCCACAGTGTGACATCAGGAAAGTCACTTTTGATGCTTGCATGTTCTCATCTGCAAAATGAGGGGTCGCACATCCTTCGGAAGACTCATCCTGTTATTCCATGAGATGGTGACTTCCAGGCACCTCTGTGATGAGACACTAAACTCTTACTTTGTGTCTTTCTGTGCCTCCCCCATTTATGTCTTTCCTGAACTAGATTTTAAGCCTCTCCTGCACCACTGAATCCCGTGTTGCCCCTGGCTTAGTAGATGCACTCCATAAGGACGGGCTACTTATCTGAGGATGGCATGTGGGTGTAATCTCACTCTGGGCAAAGTGTTGGTCCAGGTCCTACGATTGAGGCTGCTGTTGGATCTACTAAGGACTATGTGATTTCTGTGAACTTGTATCTTGCCTAAAATAGTGATGATACAGGTTTCCAAAAAGTCAATCAGAGTTTGAGAGGAGATTTGGAAACCTTGAGCCAAGTGCCTTTCTTTGGGTCTGGCAGAGGTTCCCAATGCAGAGGCTCAGCGGTGGCACATTGGCAGGCATCAGGGTCTTTGATGTTTATCTCTTTGTCCTCTTATCCCCCACCCCATACTCTTAGGTTTTAAAGAGTATATGGTAGGCAAAACAGTGGCCTCCCAGAGATGTTTGCATCCTAATTCCTGAAATTTGTGAATATGTTATCTTGCATAGGAAAAGAGACTTTGTCAATGTAAGTTAAGGATTTTGAGATGGAGAGATAATGCTGGATTATCCAGGTGGAGCTGGTGCAGTCACAAAAGGCCCTTGTATGAAGAAGGCAGAAGAATCAAAGTCAGAGAAGATGTGATAGTGGACACAGAGGCAAGACAGAGAAAGAAAGAGAAAGAGAGATTTGATGGTGTTGCAGGGCCAGTGCATTACCCTGGGTCTAGCAATAGCAGAGGAAGCAATTGCCTGCCAGGGTAGGAGGAGGGAGTGGTTAATGGAATGCAAGGGGTACCCTTGGCCTTGAAGACGGAGGAAGGGGCCACAAGCCAGGGAGTACAGGAGGCCTCTAGAAACTGGGAAAGGTAAGAAAAAGGATTTCCTCCTACAAAATCTAGGAACACAGCCTCGATGATACCTTGATTTTAGGACTTCTGATTTCTAAAGCAGCAATATTGATGTTGTTTTAAACTAAGTTTATGGTAATTTGTTATAGCAGCTTTAGGAAACTAATAGGGATTCCTTCACTATTGTATGCTCCGGTCATGACTGTAACATCGTGAAAGATCCCACTTTTGTACACTTGGAGTAGGCAGAGGATGCAGTGAAGGCAATCAGAGGCCTTGATAACACAGAATTTCAAGGTGAACCTTCCTTTTTGGGGTAGAGTGCTGAATGCAAGGCTATGTGTAGAAAATGGTTGGCAGATTATAAATACTGAGGGAAGGAGGGCTTCTTAGGCAAGGTGATTATGAATTCACTCATCCAACTAACATTTATGGAGTATCTGTTGTTACTAGGCAATGTGTGAGGCATGAAGTGGGTGTGCTGGATTTGAAAAAATTAGACACAGACCTTGCTCTCCAGGAGCTTATGGTTCTATAAGGAAGATAATACAAGGACAAGAATAAAACTGCAAGGCTGAAAATGGTTGGTGTACAAATGATGGGCAGGCCAGCCATGTAGCTTCTTAGGGCACCTATCTATAAGGGGAGCTAAACATAACCATCAAATACGGTTTTAAAAAGGCTGTCCAAATTATTTCTGAAAAGAGTATGAGTTATGTATAGAAAAAAAAGTTTGATAAGCAATTTGAGATAAGAAGTAAAACCCGAAGAAATTGGTTTCCTTGATGAGGCTTAGGTTTCACTGAATAGGGTTTACAAGTTTGGGCATGAGCTGAATTGCTAGGAATCAGGCAGGGGAATACAAGTGTTCCAGTGTTGGTCCTTCTTACCTTTTCTTGATATAGCATCCAATCTTCTCTCTACAAGATTGTTAAATATTTAAAGGCTTGTCTGTTTAAAGGGCACAAAATTAGCAATCTGGCTGGTGTGGTGTGTGTCTCAGTTTGGCTCTGTAAGTATAACAAAAAAGATAGAACTAAACTAACTGGGCAATTTAAATTAGAGAAAGAGTTATTCATAAAGGCACTAAAGAAGGCTCAAGGGGGAGGGTACTTTTTAAACTTGGCCTTGAAGAAGAAGAAGACTATTTGAGTGTAGGAGTTGGCAAGTTGTGGCTTGCAGGCTTGCTGCCTATTTTTGTAAATAAAGTTTTATTGAAACACAGCCATACTCATTTACTTACATATTGTTTATGGCTACTTTTGTACTATAATAGTGGAGTTGAATGGCTTCCACAAAGAATGTATGGCCTGCAAACCAAAACATTCATTATCTGGTTCATAACAGAAACATCCAGAGAAAGTACCTCTTATTTCTTATCTAACTCTTATTTCTCTGTGTCTCCATAGAGGAATTTTGTTCAGAAGCCATGAGTGAGAATTTCAGAAATGGTTCTCAAGGGCTGGGTGTGGTGGCTCATACCTATAATCCCAGCACTTGGGAGGCTGAGGTGGGTGGATTGTCTGAGCTCACAGGTTCTCACAGGTTGGAGACCAGCCTGAACCAGAGTGAAACCTCATCTCTAAAGTAGCCGGGCATTGTGGCAGGTGCCTGTAAGTCCCAGCTACTTGGGAGGTGGAGGCAAGACAATGACTTAAGCCCAGGAGTGTGAGGTTGCTATGAACTATGACGCCAGGGCACTCTACTGAGGGTGACAAAGTGAGATTCTGCCTCAAAAAAAAAAAAGGTTCTCAGTCTGTGCTGGGAATTAAGATGAAGATATTGACAAGGTGATGAAATGAGCTGAGGTGCTCAGAGGTGCTCCATGCTGAAGTATCTTTTAAATTCAAGCATGTAGCAAACAATTATCGATGCCCTATTATGTGTGAATCATTAGGCTGAGGGTTGAATCATCCAGAAAAAAATTAAAGTTGCTCAGTGGGTTTGTTTCGTTTGTAATATTGATGATTGGTGATCTATAGATGCAGAATAATTCTGTATCAACCAGAATACTTAATTATTCAGAAACCCAGCTCTTGATCCAACTACGTATTGTGTACTTAGGTGCATATTGACAAGAACTATACCAGAAATTTTAATTAACCTTTTAAACTCCCTTTCGATTTCTTCTGGATAAATTAGAAAACATAGAGTGTCTACTGGGTTCATCAGTCGTGAGGGGTAGTTTAAAGTTGACCCAGCAAGGTGAGCACGGTCAGGAGTGATCCATTGGAAATAGCTTTGTTTTGCTTGACTGTCTGGTGGGAAAGAATTCACGGGGTTTATTTTTAGATACTCTATTCTCATTTATCAGTCAACTTTGGCAACATTGATGTACTCAATTTGTAACTAGTACCACAAATTATTAGTAACTTCCCAGCCATCCTAAGGCTCCTCATTTTAGGCTTTGTAAGGAGCCTCCTTTTCATAGGATATTGCCTCTTGTTGGTTTAGGCACAGGTTGGCACAGAGAAATGGGGGAGGCAGATGATCTTGAAGCAGGTCTCAATGCAGGGGTACCCCCACTGTGGTTGGTTTGGGAGGGTCTGCATCCCTCTGTCCCCTCAGGTAACAAGGAACAAAATTTTCCCAACAAAAGCAGGATTTCTGTCTCTTAGGAGACCAGTTCTTCTCTGCTGGCTACATTGGAAAATACAACACAGATGTGATTGATGGTGAGGGATTAGTGACATCTCCGTGAACTTGGGACTTGATGAAACTCTTTATCTTTTATTCTAAATCTGTAGTTTTTCTTTCACCTCATCTCTTCAAGTGTTTGGTTTTATTTTCCTTTGAATGGTAAAGAATATGTTAATAGATTTTTAAGAATCAACTAAAAAAACCCTCCCCCAAATCTTAAAAATCTTTCTGTTTCCTTCCCCTCCCCAAACTTTAATAGCCCCTGGAGTGGGTGTGGAGGTGGCAGGAGTCTTTTGTATTTTCCAAACCTGCTGTTTGCACAAGTGGCTGTTATGACTGCAGCAACATAATTGCTCTTAAAATGCCTCGATAATAAAAAAAATCTATTTTTATTTTGTAATCTTGAGGTTTCTTGGCTTCCTTTTATCCAGGCCACTTTAGTAACTTCTGAAAATTTGCTTGACAAAATATGATTTCCCAGCTTGATCAACTTAACAGCTCTTTGTCAGGGGGGTTGGCTGTGTGTGTAAGTGTGCGAGTGTGTGTGGGGGGCCCCTTGGGAGAGCTGGAAAGGGTGGGAGTTACACAAAGGAAGAGGTCATTTTGATTTCATAGATGGCATCTGTTTCTGCCTTCCCTTGACCAAAAGGAAGCGTAAATATAGAAAACACTCGCCTGGGACTGCCTCTGTTTCCCCAGGCTTGGGTGAAAACCAAGAGGCGGAATCTCTAATTTCTTGTCTATCCTTGGTGCCTGTCACTGCTTGCTTGGTCTGTCTAGTTTGGTTCTCAGTCCAGCCCTACACTCACATGGAATTTTCTTTGTTTTTCTGAATGATCCCTCTATGGGGATATATGCAGGGTGACTCTGGATGGGCAAACACCAGTCACCTTTGAGAGAGAGGATTCCGGCTGGAGTGAAGATGCTCTAGGGAGCCTCATCCAAGGCTCCAAGTCTGAGTTTGACTTTCTGTGGAGTCAGCCTCCAAAACAAAGCCAGCACTTTGTATGTCTTGGCCGGTTCAATCACATTTACCCAGATCATGAATCATGTTGATATGATTTGTAATGAGCCTGAAGTTGGGAAATCTCAGGGAGAACCAGAGCTGGTGGGTGGTGATACTGAGGTCCATGGAAAAGCTCTAACACCTGGGGTCTCCAAGGCAAGAGTACACACATCCTACTCTACCCTTTTTTATGGGCCTCACCTTCATACCTGTGCACACCCAGCCTGAAACGCAAACTTCTGATCTCTGGTGGGAAAGAAGATTTAGTTGTGTACATTAAAGCAGATACGCCTGGCCCATGGTACAGGGAATGAGGTGTCCATTCAAAGCAAGGACATTTATATCAGTGCAGGCAAAAATCCCAAACCACTAAGAAATTAAATCACACCTTAAATCACAGTGAGAAACAGAGGAAAGGATTCATTTGGAAGCTGTACTGTCAGCCAGGCAACCCCTAACACTCCTGTTAACTGTAAACTCAGATTTGTTCACACTGCCTGGATCACTGAAGTACAGGCCTATATTTACCTTTTACGTGCTTTAGCTCGCTTTAAAATATTTTCAGATATTCGGAGATTTGAGGAGACTGTCTAGTTAAAACCTTGCAATTTTCCCCTGGCAATGCGTCAGTTGCCCCTTCCTGGAGACTGAAAGGTATAGTTAAAATTAAGTCGGTCTGTAGGATGCGGTACTGTTTAGAGTGTCAGTTTTTCACAGTGTGGTTTTTGAAAAGTTTATTGCTTGGTGCCAAAGAAGTCATTCTGATTTCATTTTCAAAAGTTAAATTTAAAACTCAGAATATACTTTCTTTATAATTGTGCTTCTTATTTGGCAACATATGGTGAAAATGTATACAGCCTATCGCTGTGAAAGAACAGAGCTGAGGCTCCAGGCTTTTATGGTGATTACATCTACCTGTATGGGGGCTTTATGTGCTTACAATTTGAATCATTTATAGATGCACACTCAACAGAGTTCTAGCATAACTAGTACTCTGGGTTTTTTTTGCTGACTAAATGATAGGCAAAGCAATTTTCAACAAATGTCTCCCAGTAGGCTGTCATCATAGAAGCCTTGTAATATTGCTTTTTAACCTTAGCATTGGCAGCTATCCAGAAATTATTGCATTGATACCAAACTGCCTTGCACCAGGCAGTTGCCCTTTTCTCCATGGGAACCCGTTGAACTCTCAAGTAGGGGCCCGCTCCCCTCCCCTCAGGCTCTCTTGTTTTTATTTCAGGGAGATCTTTTACCTGTTCTTGTTCACCTGTAGGTAGTCAAACACACTGGAAGTTGAAAAATACAGCAAAATAATTCTTGGGATTGTGTTATTACACCTTTAATGCGTTCAATTAACATTCAGAGCTTTGTCACCAAATAAATGGTGCATGCTATTGGTGACACAAAGGGAAAGGAAAGGTTTTGGGTTTTTTTTTTTTGCCCTCTTAGGCACTAGCACACCCAGCTGCTTTCTTTCTCCTTCTATCCCTCTCTTTCACTTTCAGAACCTCTTAGAAATGGCTTTGGGGGATCGGCAGAGCGTGATTCTGTGTTCTCTGGAAGGATTTGTTGAGACTTCTGGGGAAGAGCTTGCATGAGGCCACCATCCTGCAGTCACTGTGCAGAGGAGGTGGGACCCCAGCAGCATTATGGAGGCTCTGCAAGGACTTTAGTTCCTGGGCCTGCCTCTTCAGGGGAGCTCTGGAGAAGATGCTGAACCCTAGCTTCCTCCCTCTTATGTCTGCAGAGCACTGGCTTTGGGTGGATGATGCTTCTTGGGAGCCTGTTGCTGTGTTTTGAATTCCATTGAGTGGATGCACTGATGTAGTTTCATGTCTGGGCAGAGAGGAACAGTCTGGTCACTACCAAGTTCCAGACGTTAGATTTCAGACACCGTCAAGTTTTGAGTACACCTTCTTTGTGCCGTGTCGGGCATGGGTCATTCAACTGTTTGGCTTCCGAGTGCAGGGGCAGCTCCAGAAGTTGGCACAGTGCTTCTTGAAGAGCAGCTCAATCCATGTGTTAGATGAATGAGTTCTTTCTTATTCTGTGGGAGAAGGCTATCACATCCGTGTGCTCTGTCCATGTGCTATGTCGGCTCTGAGTTGACTCACAACAGCATCCCCGGCTGAATCCCAGTTGCTATGATTTGGTTTTTCTCTCCAGCTCTGGTCCTCCCCCTCTGCTCTGCCTGGGGCTCTCATCAGACTGGAATTACCTCCCTGGGGGGCATTTGTCTTCTCATAGAGAGCTGTGCCCATGTTCACCTTCATCAGGAAGAAAGACCTTAAAAGAACCCCTGGCCTAATGCATTTGCCTTGACCTTCTAAAATGATGAGTGCTGTAAATGGAGAGAAATAGATAACTATTATATATCCATGGTTCATAGAGAATTCTGTCTTTGGCTTGGAAAAAAGCATTGTACTGAATAAAATTGGACATGTAAACGGTAATAGAAAATCAAAGTCAAAGCTTTGAATAAAAGTGTGGAAGTCAATGGTTTTCAACCTCCTTCCTGTATTTCCATTGCCTAAGACATGTTTCATTTAGTAAGTATGAATGAATGACTGAATTTCAGAGCCTTCTTATGTAATAATTCTGCTATGATGGACACCTAAAAAAGAACGCAACTTAAGCTAATTCTTTCATCTAATCACAAAGGTGTTAAACATTGGGGTGACGCTGCGGTGAGAGTAGGGAGGGGCTGACAAAGACAGATGGGAGGGCACACACGAGTAAACACCCCAAGAGCACACTGGGACTGGTAAACAAGATGTGCTCGCTGAGGAACATCCAGGGAGGCAGTGTTTCCTTAGCCACTATTTGGAACCAGAGACACGGTGGTATCAGGTGCCTCCGTGAGGAGATGCATCCCTCAAACAGTTGCCCTTTGTTGGGGGAAAACGTTTACCCACCTTTAAGTCCACAAAGAGGCAGAACCACTTCTCTGCCTGCAGGCAAGTTCACTGGCACAGGGAGCATGCTGAAGTGTATTAAAAATGACTGATCACTTGCCTGACTTTAAAAGAAAGTTGTGGTAACACACACTGTGCCTAGCGTACATTTACCATTTTGTACTCAGGAGTGTACAATCCGGTGTCATGCAGCACCCTCAGGGCTGTGCATCCATCACCACGCCCATCTCCAGAACCTTTTCATCCTCCCAAACTGCACCTGGGTACCCACGAAGCCATAATTCTCCAGTCTCCTTCCCCCCAGCTCCTGGCGACCATTTTTCTACTTTCTGTGAAGAGGCCGTGAATTGAATTATTCTAAGTACCTCGTGTAAAGGGAATCTTAGAACCAATATTTGTCCTTTTGTGTCTGGCTTGTTTCATTATTGCCTGCCTCTTTGAGGCCCAGTTAGTCACAGCCTGGATCCTGTGTGTCAGGGGCTCAGGTCCTCGTTCCTGTGAGCCTCAGCTCCCAAGGGCACCTCTGATGTGGCTGATCCCCCACCCCTCTTCCCACCATCCCGAGGAGGTCCCTTTTTCCTTCTTCACACCCTTGCATCCTGTTTGCACCCTTTCATTTCTTCTGTCTTCTTCCTTCCATTTCCCTTATCACAGTGCATATTGTATATAGGTTTACTGTTTTCTCTTGGTCGGCAGACTGGGCCACAGGATTATAAAGTATGAGTGGGCTGGGCTGGGCTGTCTACTTGGTAGATGTGTGTCTAGAGGTAACCCATTGCTTGTCACTTGTAGGGGTTGGGAAGAGATGGAGGAACGTGTCTCTGTTTCTAGCCCTGGCCAAGGATCATCCTGAGATCATACATTTGGCTGTCCTTTGGGAGCCTCAGAGATACATGTAAACTTAATGCTACCATTTTTCTTAGAGCCTTCCCTGCCTTTAGATAGATCATCTGTGGCAAATGTTTAGATTTCAGCTCTTAGATTTCCACTACTTCCCTCTCATAGCCTGGTAAGGTTCTGGACTCCTTAGGTTGGGTGCCCCTGTGGATGTGCACTCAGAGAAGGTAAATCAACCTAAATAAAACACAATTAAAAGCTCAAACTTGCTATAGAAAAGTTGGTCCCTGCCTTTTTGTGCCAGATACAATGGGCTCTGGACGCGCTCCTTCATTGGATTATCTACCCTACTTACTCTTAGATTATTACGTTAATTAGATTTTATTAATATTAAAAATAAGATAGTAGTTTCTAGGCTTGGGGAATTAGAACATAATTCCCTGAATAAGGCTTAGGTCTTAGGCCATTAGTTCTAGAAAGGGCTTCACTGAGTATCTAGTCACCGTACTCCTTGTATCATGAAGAAGAAAATTGCAGGCAGGTAACATCAGGGCCTCCCAGCATCCTCCAGAGATGCTGGCTGAGCAGACACGGAAACCCAGGGCTCCAGGCTCATGACTCCAAACAGAAATTTTTGAATGAAAAAATAATATACAAATGCTACACATTCACCAAATATTGGCATTTAGGAAGAGTTAAGTTTTTTTTTTTTGGAATACTTGCTGCCTTTATTAACAAAGGCAAGTTTTATAGTCACCGTTTTTCCCTACCTTGTTGCTGTTAAAACCCCATCTTCCATTCAAATGCAATGCTTTGATCATTTATTTATATTTATTTATTTATTAAATCATAGCTGTGTACATTAATGTGATCATGGGGCACCATACACTAGTTTTGTAGACCATTTGACACATTTTCATCACACTGGTGAACATAGCCTTCCTGGCATTTTCTTAGTTATTGTGTTAAGACATTTACATTCCACATTTACTAAGTTTCACATATACCCTTGTAAGATGCACCGCAGGTGTAATCCCACCAATCACCCTCCCTCTGCCCCCCTCCCTTTCCTCCTTCCCCCATTCTTGGGTTATAACTGGGTTATAGCTTTCATGTGAAAGTCATAAATTAGTTTCCTAGTAGGGCTGAGTACATTGGATAATTTTTCTTCCAATCTTGAGATACTTTACTAAGAAGAATATGTTCCAGCTCCATCCATGTAAACATGAAAGAGGTAAAGTCTCCATCTTTTTTTAAGGCTGCATAATATTCCATGGTGTACATATACCACAATTTATTAATCCATTCGTGGATCAGTGGGCACTTGGGCTTTTTCCATGAGTTGGCAATTATGAATTGGGCTGCAATAAACATTCTGGTACAAATATCTTTCTTATGATGTGATTTTTGGTCTTCTGGGTATATGCCTAGTAGAGGAATTATAGGATTGAATGGCAGGTCTATTTTTAGATCTCTAAGTGTTCTCCAAACATCTTTCCAAAAGGAATGTATTAATTTGCATTCCCACCAGCAGTGTAGAAGTGTTCCCTTTTCTCCACATCCACGCCAACATCTCTGGTCTTGTGATTTTGTGATATGGGCTAATCTTACTGGAGTTAGATGATTTAAATAGCAGAGTTATCTGAACACAATCGTGCAAAACCTCATGTTACTCCCTCATTGAGTTTTAACATTTAAGTTCCCAGGAATGTTAGTGGTTCTTGAGAAGGGGATCGAGACGTGACAATCTGTGAACAGGTCACCTTTCAGCTTTCATTGTAGCAGCTTGGAGGGGTGCTAACTCCAGCTGGGCAGGGAAAAGGCAACTTGGAGTTTTTCTGAAGCTCCCAAGTGCTGAGATAGGAATTGCAATGAAAATTCTTCCATGTCTTTGGAGAGAAAGTCATATTCCTTGTACAAACAGTACTCTCATTTGTCAAGAAGACCTCATTTCTTTTGTTACCTTCACCTGAAATGCACAAGGAGCTTGCCTGTGATTAATTAAGCCGATGATAGATAGCACTTAAAATGAACATTCTGTATACAGAATATAGAGATAATTGGAAAGGAAACAAAACGGCATTTCAATGTGGGTTTTTAAAGAGACTGATACAGATACAGGGAGATGGGCCTTTCAGGCTTGTGTGATGTCACGGACATACGTGCAAACCAATCAGTTGTGCCACATGGCCTTATTTTGTAAGTGCACCCGCTCATTTGGCTGTTGGCAAAACCCTGCTAAGTGGTGCATCAGTAATTAGGAACTGCCACCACCTCTGCATGAAGTCATGTGGCTTTTCTCTCTTGTCACTTATTTCCTTGGGGGGTTGCACAGGGGAGTCAGATTTCATCAGTGGTGAAATACAAGCCTGTTTGGAAATGGCAAGTTTGTCCAGGGCTGTGTTAACTACATTAACCAGCAAAAGTGCCTCTCTTTCCTGGGGACTGTTACTGGTACAATAAGGCCTGCCATCATCCCTCCTTAGTACAGGGGCTCTCCTACCTGAACCAGCATCTCTGGGTCCTGAGCCAAGGCCCTGGCCCAGCCACTGAATAAGGTTGCTTGCTGTCTGATCCTGTGTTCTTGAGCCCTGGGGAGAAATTCCTCTTGGTACTCCTCACCTATCCTCGTACTTACACCCAAAGGGCGGGGGTGGGGGTGGGGGTGGGGAGAATAGACAAAAAAAAAAAAAAGAAGAAGAAGAAGATAAAGATAAAAAACTGCAGGTTTGCTGGAGGACACCAGAGTCCCTGCCTGGATATCAGCTCAAGGAATCCATTTCTCTGGGACATTGTAGAGGGCATGATAATTAAAACAACAACAATGATTGCCCTGCTGGGGTTCAGCAGACTCTGCAAAGAAGTGATCCCTGAAGAAATGAACGGGGAAGTGTGGAGAGCAGGATGGGACAGGGGAGACACCCCAGAGGAGCAGATTCAGATGAGGCCTTGTCTGATCCTGGGAGGGCTGCATAATGACATCCCTCAGACAGAGTTTGTGCCGCCCTGAGCAAAGAAGATGGCTTTTGACCACCACCCCCCCACACACACTGG
Organism: Nycticebus coucang; assembly: GCF_027406575.1. Lineage (NCBI taxonomy): Eukaryota > Metazoa > Chordata > Mammalia > Primates > Lorisidae > Nycticebus > Nycticebus coucang. The sequence continues at coordinate 144,967,821 of NC_069782.1, read as the reverse complement.
CTAATCATTGGCTACGGGGCACCTGGCCCGGGTAGAGTGGGGTGCAGCTTAGTGCTGGGGTGGCCCTTTTAAGACCACAGGTGCAGGTTCTGAGTAGCAGAGTAGCAACACAGGAAAGGGGCTGGGGAAAAGGGGCTGAGCACCAGGAGCTGGTATGGGAGGTCATTGGGGGTCAGGATGCTGTCTGTATATTATCTGTGTAATGTGGGAAGTACTAGTAGCCTCTGCCACAGAGGAGGAAACTGAGGCTGTGAGAGGTTGGGTAAGGTCCAAGATCATAGAGCAAGGAAGTGGCAGAGCTGGGATTTGAACCCAGGTCCTCTCCTCCCTCACCCACCCCCACTGCCTCCTCATTCCCATACCGTTATGCTGTGTGTCAACCTGCAGTAATTATAGCCCTTCACTAGAATAAGGTGCTTTCCTACAGTCAGAAAGGATAAGCTCTTGTGGACTTTGAAAGCCTTAAGGAAAAAAAAAAATTACTTCAATGGAAAAATACATGAAAAGCTTGTGTTTGATGCACAAGGTGCTGGATTGGTGATTTTCCCTCTGGAGCTGCATGAAGGCCTAGGAAAAGGGTGTGACCAAGACATTACGCTGCAGATTGACAGTGTCTGTTGGGGACATGTGGGCTCTTGGAGAGGGAGGTGTCCCACCAAGGGGACTAGAAGCTGTCAGACCAGGGTTCTGGTTAAAAAATCCGCCCGATTTTCCCTGGGCCTTCTGGTTTGAGAACTGGAGCCAGCCTCACATGCATACAGGGAAAATGCACTGATGGGGCCTTAGGTCTCTGCTGTGACCCTCTGATGAGACATGTCAATCAGGGCTAGAGCAGCAGCCAGGAAGCCAGCTGCAGTGCCACCCCGTCTCGAGATCAGTGCCTGGTGAGAGAGACAGCTTTCGCTGGCAGCCAGATGCTGTCCTTGCCTTGTTTGGGTGGTTTCAGTCTGTACCCAGGGGCTGTAGGTCCCTGCCAGGCCTAGGGCAGGGAGACATGTCATTCCTCTAGGGAAGGATGGTCATTGGTCATTAGCTTGGAGAGTGAGGGCACCTCTGAGAACAGGGGAAGCTGAGGGATCCTGGCGTGTGGCCTTGGGAAATAGCTTCTATCCATTCTTATCCAAGCCCTATGAACCCCACCACTGACAGCCAGCCAGGAGGTGACAGGCCCTGGCAGCCCACGATTTTCGAGAGCTCCTCCATGCCATCTCCTGTGATGCCTAGAAATTTTACGAGCTGGTTACTAGCGGGTCAGGAAAGCTGTGTGTCTGGGACAGTTTTTGGAGCGTGGGGAGAATTACAGGGTCTGCTAACAGTGCATTTCACGAACAGTTGGGCTCACGCAAAAGAAAATAGCTTTCTTAGAAGACTTCCAGATTGGGTGGGTACCACATTTTGTGCAAATGCTGCATACTCTCTCAGGAATCACTTCCAGCGGCCAGAACCCTGGAGTGCTCCCAGCCACTGCTGTGCGGGTTTGCTGGCCAAAGCAGGGGCCTTCACTTCAGCACGTTCCCTGGGCAGGCAGGGAGTGATGCAAAGAGCATTGATCTGGGGAGCTGGAGACCTGTCCTGAGTCCTTATTGTGAGGTTAGAGCATGTCCTTGAGGGTCTTGAGAGGGAGCAAACACCCTCAGCCTGCAGGGTGTGTTACCAGCACAGAGGGCCTGGAACCAGAGTGCCAGTGTGGGGAAAAGTAGGTAAGTGAGCAAGAGGCAGCGAGAGGAGGGAGAGAAAGAAGAGAGAAAACCTTTCCAGACAGGAGGGGGCTGGGGAAAGGGAGAGCCTGGTGCTGCTCATTTCTACCCTGCCCATGCCATGTCTTGCTCTCCAGCCAATGAGTTCTGTCCTCTTGGCGCCTGAAACTACTAGGGGTGGGAGTGAGGCCATGAATTCACACTGACCAGCGCTCACATTCACGTGCTTGGCCTTGAGCAAGTTAATGTCTCTGAGCTTGAGACTCCCCATGAAAAGGGTATAATAGAGGGCAGACCATGGGATTGTGGAGATGATGATTCCATGACAAACACATTTCAAGTGCTTGGTGGACACTGGCACTTGCACCCACTGTGCTCAGAGAGGGTGAGCTCTTAGAACTGGGTTGGACCCCCTGTGCTGGGTCCCTGGCTGGGAGGTAGTTTCCAGTGTGGTTGCTGTTCTTACCCACCATGCCTTATCCAACCTGAGGGGATCAGCCTTGAACCCCTGGCCTGGTGGCCACAGTTTCCTTCCTGACTTTTCCAAAGTGCACTGATAAGATGGTTTTGAAATGATGTGGGGAGAAAAGGAAATAGATTAGCAAATGCCATGCTTGTTTCCTCTAAGGGAAAGAATACATTTTTTTTCCTTTAATACTCAAGACTTGCAAAAAGTCAGGAAGGTAAAAAGAAACGAAGAGGGCAAAATGTGTCCAGCCAGACGCCTGGGCACCCAGTGCCTGGTACATCCAGGGAAGGCTGCTGGCCACAGTAGCAAGGACTCTCTAGACCTGCTCCGTCTGCAACTTTCTCAAGTGTTTGTTTAATTAGGCTTTGACTTCTGGGGGTTGGGAGTAGGGAGAGAACACAGACAGAATGAAGTTCAACCCAAACTCTGCCACTTTAAACATTTGTCCTTTAACATGTAAGACATGTTTTCTTTTTGTGGCTCCTGGATAAAATACAGTACCAGCAAGTAAGTTGTCCTGGTCGTGGTCGTGTTAATTACTGCTGGTGGTGGTCAGTTTAGTCGCCCTCCTGGGGTAAGGGGATACCGTCGTCATCGCATTGTGCAGGGGACAGCCCATTTCACTGGTTTGTGCAGGTTACACCCCCCCCCATTCTCACCATCTCTGCCCCCCTGCTGCCCCCACCCTCCGCTTACATCTGTTTAATTTTGGTCTGTGCTCTTGAATATGTGTGCGTTCTTGAACAAGACATTTTAATGCTTTTTTAAAAAAAATGATATTACTTGCACTATAGAGTTTGCTTAGTTTCTTACCATTCTTATTTAAAACTTAAAAAAAAGAGCAACCCATGTTTTTGTATATATACCTAGTTCATAGCCCCTGCAACAGGAGCTTTTTGACAAATTCTTAAAAACATAGGGAAAAAATGAGTGAATAGCTCAGGAGGGAGTTATTGTGGCCATTTTGTGGGTAACTAAACTTAAGACCTCCAGAGCAAGAGCACAGTTAAGATGAGGGCAGAGTTACCCCAATTCCTGCCCCACTGTTCTTTCTGTCCTCCCCTGGCCCCAGCTCACATCTGTTTAATTTTGTTCTGCCCTCTTAAATATGTGTGTGTTCTTGAACAAGACATTGTTTGACTTGTGAATAAAGTTTTGTTCCAATTCCTGCCCCAGTATTCTCTCTGCTGGTAGGCCAGCAACTTGGGTTTCCTTAAGCCCCATGGGGACTTGTGACTCAAAGAGTCTGAACTTGGTCATCTGTGGTTACATCTCTTGGAACCACAAGAGATGGTCAGCTGCTTGGGGCAGAGGCTCCGAGCCTGGGTTTTTTATTTCTCCCCGACCAGTTCCCTCATTCTGCACACCTGGCTGTACCCACAGCATCATTTTTGCTACTCAACCAGAGATAGCAGTATCTCCTTCATAGTAGAGCAAAAAGTAATATCGCCGGCACCTTATTATTCTTACAGGCATCAGAGTAAATTCTTATATGCCTAAGGATAATAGCATCTTTGTTCCCTGGTTCTCACAAATGCAGCCCAATAGGTTTATTTCAGTCCCCTATTATCATCCACCTCAAGAGCCTCATCAAAAAATTGACTTTCTACCAGGAAACACATTATTTATGGACTACAGTAGTTGGGTGTGGACATTTAGAAGGAGGGAGAAGATTGGGCTCTGAACCCAACATCCCTCCTTACTAAAATTGTAGATTCGTAAAAGGCTGATAGAAACTATTCAAAAGGGGAACAAAGAGCTCAGGAGCTTTCTAGAAACAGACGGCAGAGGCAGTTTTTAGAGGGGTCTACAAAGAATGTTATTTGGAGGGAGTGATGGTGGGGTAGTGCAAGCTCCCCACCCCCCACTGGAATAGAAAAAGAAGCTCTACTCTCAGAAGTCAAAACCCAGGCCTGGCACTTAGAAAGAAACCATAAAATAAGGGGAGAAAAGGAAACTATTAATAGGTAGAAAGAGGCCAATGATTGGCCTGGGTGGGCATAGAAACCGGAAAATAAGGACAAGATAATTAGTTTTGTTGGGAGGAAAGTTAAAAAGTTGGTGACGGAATTCATAGTGACTGAACACTGAATGAAGGTTGATACATAACTTTAATTACATCATTCTATTATTCATTACGCTATTATTATCATCCTTTTTATTTACTAACTGAATAGTGAGAAAGAGGTGATATTGATGAAGTCGCAATATTTATCACGGGACCCAACTTTCTTGAATACCTGTCAGGGAGCGTAGATTCACAAAAGGAAATTTTATATTTGTGAGGACAGCATAAGTATTTGGCTTTTATTTATGTCCTTACACGCTGCACAAATAGGTTTTCTGTCCAGTGTGTTGTAATTTATGCTGCAGAGCCTTATTACAATATTATAAATTGAACTACGTATGAATTTTCCTTTGGAAATACTATCATTTTTTCTGAATGCTCACCCCAGCCAGGCACTTTAAAACCTTTGAGTCAAAAAGGTGGCGTCTGAATTAATTATGTGTTTGTTTGGAAAGGAATATTTGCTGACTGGTGTGGATTGGAATAATGATTATTAAGGAATCTAATTCATTTGACAAATCGCGGATTGTCAGAGTAACAAGATTCTCAAATTAGGAAACAAAATGTCTCCTATTCCAGGTCTGCCTGGTGGCTGACACCTTGTTTCATCTTCAGGGACAGGGCACAGGGTCAGTCTCTCTGGGCCGACAAGTCCAGGAACTCTAGAATCTGCTCCCTGTTCTTCTTTAGGCACTAAATATGCACCTCTGTATACAGTGTCTGCTTGCTTCCAGCTCCTCAGTGGCCCTCCAGAGCCTTCAGGAGTGGAATATGTCATCTCTGACCACCGTTTAGAGGTATTCTTGATTCTTTTTCTGCGTGGAGTGGCCTTTCCAAGCCCTCTCTTCCTACCTAAATCTCATTCGTCATTCCAGGCCCAAAGCCCATCTCTGTCTCAGTCTCCTCAACTCTGCCGTATGTTCTGTCTCCAGTGTCCAGCTCAGGTGTCCAGATAAGCAAAAGCCAGTGTATTGAGATGGTGAAGAGCGTGGATTCTGCCCAGGCTCAAATCCTGGCTCTAAGGCTGGGCATGGTGGCTCACGTCTATAATCCTAGCACTCTGAGAGGCCGAGGCAGATGGATTGCTTGAGCTCCAGAGTTCCAAGACTAGCCTGAGCAAGAGCGAAAATAAATAGCTGGGCACTGTGGCTGGTGCCTATACTCCCAACTACTTGGGAGGCTGACTCAAGAGATTGACTTGAGCCCAAGAGTTTGAGGTTGCTGTGGGCTATGATGCCACAGCACTCTACCAAGGGTGACAAAGCAAAACTCTATCAAAAAAAAAAAAAAATCCTGGCTCTACCCTGGACTAGACACCTCACCTCCACACCTCAGTTTCCTTGTTGTTAATAAAATGGTGATGAAAGTGCTCACTTACTCATAAGGTTTGTATGAGGAGTGAGTTAGTTACTATTTGTAAAGTGCTTAGATCGTGCCTACCAGACAATAGACGTGCTGTGTTAAGTCAAATGAAATCCAGACAGTGTAGCTGTTTGGTACTGAGGGTGTGATTGGTTAGGTTCTGGGTTGTATTTGATCTTCTGGTCTGGACTTGAAGCTGCTTAGGAACCGGCCAGCCTCTGCCTCTGCTGTGTGACCAAGTCCCTCTACACCGGGCACTGCTGTGTGGTGAAGTGGCAGTCGGAGAGGGAGGGGTTGGAGGGGAGCAGAGACCTGCTCCCAGGTGCCCTCCACCCCAGGATAGAGTGCTCCAGAGCACATGGGGCCTCCAGAGGACCAACTGAGATTGTCCTTTTAGTGTCCCAGAGAGCATGACCCCATCAAGGAAGGACCCTAGAAGAAAATGGGAAAGAAAACCATCAGTCTGCAGAAGAGACAAGATCATCCTTTCCTTTCGGAGCGCCGTTGCCCATTCTCACCCAGGGCTGCCTTGGTTTAAGTGTATTCCCTGGCCCTGAGAGACACACTGAGGGTGACTTCAGTCAGATCAGAGATGGGAATTCATCTCTATTTTCTTCTGGGCATCCACTGTGCTCAGTGTCTACTAGTAGAAGTCCAAGTGCAGTTCCTCATTGGTGACGAATCTGTCTCCTGCACCCAGTTTTGAAGCCTTGGATTGCCTTCCTAAATTGCTGAATTTGACACTTGGTGTGGTCCACTCCCTGAGTACCTGCTCGGTAACACACAAAAGAGTGTAACTCAGCCATTCTCAAGAAGCTTGACATCTGGCCAGGTGACAATTAAGTAATAATAAACTCAAGCTGTAGTTAATTAGAAGCATGAGGCAGGACAGAATATAGGAGTTTGGGGGGAGTGAAAGTCTTCCCCAGACCCCTTGTGGGCTGCAGTGCCCCAGAGAAGGGCTCATGGCACAGCTAAGATCCTTGTGTTTAGAGTTGAAAAATAAATAGCCCATAATTTGGTTTTATTTGAAAATGTCACAGTTGGGAAGAAGCCAAGCCCAAACAAAATCTGTGTAGAATTCAACCTTGCTTTGAAGTTGTGCATTTTATACATCTAACTTTCTATGTGTAATGTGCATGCTTATCAAGAGATACCAAAGTACAGATTTTAAAAATGCACGAACCTCCTGGTGGGCCGTTCTCTCTCCGTCTCCTCCACCGCACTGCCACTAGGGTCACCTTTCTAACTCACACATGTGCTGCTGTAATTGTCTAGTTTGAGGACCCTTGATGACATCTCATGGTCCAAGGACGCCTCATTCCTATAGTTCTGCTCAGAGCCTGTGATATTCCTCATCATCAGGCCTTCACCTTCCTCTCCAGCCTCACCTTCTGTCCTATCATCTATGTTCTAGACACACCTGACATTTGACCTGGCCCCAAACAAGCCAGATGTGTTATGTAGCCTCTGTGCTTTTGTTCCTGCTGTCCATTGATTTCTGTCTCCCTTGCATCTCTAGTGAAGACCAGTTCACCCTTCAACTCAGCTTGAACATCCCTTCTCTGGGAAGCCAAGTACCCAGACCACAGTTTCCCAATAGCACCTGCTACCCTGTTTCCCCAAAAATAAGACATCCTCTGAAATAAGACCTACTTACAGGAAAGATAAGACGTCCCCTGAAAATAAGACCTAGCGCATCTTTGGGAGCGCACCTTAAAATTAGACACTGTCTTATTTTCGGGGAAACAGGTGTATTACATGGCAATCTTCTGCTTGGCTGTTTGTCTACTCATGGAAGCTAACTTCCTGAGGACTGTCCTGCCCCTGAGCCATACCTTTGTGACTCTAGTGCAACCCACATTACTGGCTGTGAAGATGGAGAGAAGGACAGATGGATATGTGGATGGGAGGAAAGAAGGAAGGAAGCAAGCAAGGAGAAAGAGGTGAAAGATGGAAGAAAGGAATGCGTGAATTCATTTGAGAGATCTAGTGTATCCTTGATGCAGGCACTTTCGTTCCATTTTCCCAATGCCTAAAGATGTCACATGCTTTTAAACACCGGCACATAGTAAGTAGACCCTTAGTAAATATTTGCAGATTGACATATGTTTGTGAATAATGTGCTTTACAAATTCTGGGGCTGTAAACGCACAGGTTGATACTGCTTATAAATTAAAGACTTTTTTTTTAAATAGTGCATTTGCTGAGTCATTGGTGTTGGAAACAGTCTGCCTATATCTGCCTACTAGCCCGAATTCTTTCTTTCTTTTTCTTTTCTTTTTTCTTTTCTTTTCTTTTCTTTTCTTTTCTTTTCTTTTCTTTTCTTTTCTTTTCTTTTCTTTTCTTTTCTTTTCTTCTCTTTTCTTTTCTTTCTTTCTTTTCTTTCCCTCCCTCCCTCCTTCCCCCCCTCCCTTCCTTCCTTCCTTTCTTCCCTCTCTTCTTTCTCTCTCTCTTTCTTTCTTTTCATTTTTTATAATCTACTTAGGAAAAAACCTAAAGAAAGGCATGTGGTGACCAGCTGGGAACTCCATCTCACTTGTGGGCCTGCTTTTTGACTTAATGCTTTAGGCTTTGCAAAGTTGAAATGGCCAAGTCTCTTCGGAAAATAAGAACATGCACATAAAATGAGAAAAATCAAGACTTTTGTTTCCTCTTGAATTTGAAAAGCAGTTGCCGCTGAATTCATCATTTTCTTTTATCACCATATTGATGTTTACATTTTGTAACTATGGGAATGGAACAGTCCCATGGTGAGGGATGAGAGGTCCTTCTTTCCCGCCGTGGGACAGGGCCAAACAAAGGGACCCTGGGGATGACAATGGCCTAGGCTAGCTACCTGTACTGATTTTTCTGAAGCTGCAAATTTAGCTCACAGCGCAAAGCTAGCAAGGAAATTCTGGATGGGGTTCCCAGGCGAGGATTGTAACGAGCATAGAATCAACCAGCATTCATCTTGCCCTTTAATGATCTATGCATGGTAGTCTAACATTGCATTGTTTTTTTCCTTCTTCTGTCCTTGGTGGAAGGCAGCCTGCTGAGCGCCTGCTAGCTCAGGCTTCCCGATAAATGTCAAACCATCTTTTGGAGCTGGCACATAGTTAGACAGCTAAGAAGTCACATGTTTTCTCCAAGTCATCTTCTTTCCCAAGGATATGGCTCCACGTTGAGGATAAAGCCCGGTACACATGCGGCACCAGGCACAGAACAAACGCTATTAACCCGGAGGAAAGCTGACATTTCTACAGGCTGCCGCAGCGCTGGCATTTTATTTGCTTCCCTTGGGGCCTGACTGTATCCTGCCTCTTCCCAATGATGTGCTCAGGTGAAGCTTAAATGCCGTGTGCAGGGGTTCTAACAGGTTGCGGAATAAAGAGGCCCCTGCACCGGCTGGGCCTGAGTGAGATTTCATTTTGAGTCCTCGGATAGAGGGAGCCAGGACCATGCACCTGCTGCCTGAAATGGATTAGGACAGGGAGTTTACAGGCAGGCTCCAGGGCCGGGCCTTTCTCATCAGTTATGGGGAATGGTCGTGCACATCTTTTGGAAAAAATACAATAAATCCGTAGCTCACCGAGAACCATTCTATATTATATTTTGCTTCCAACGTTGAGAGAAGAAAATCATGTTTTAAAGCTTATTAAAATGTTACCCATATAGATAGTTTTTAAAGATAATTTATATTAGCACCGGCGCATAACCTTTTAAATTAATAATTCAGAACTGTGACTGGAGGTTTCAGTAATCTCTGGTAGTATATTATCTGACTGTTCCACTGAGAAATTAGCACTTATGGACTAAGGTATAAAATTGAAAAATCTAACCCATTTGGTAGTCTGTGCTCAGCTATGAGAGCCTTCTTAAATGAAAACCTATTAGTGTGAGAATTCTGATTTCTAGACTCAAATCTGTTTTAGGTCATTATGGAGTTTTAGAAAGAAAGGCCTCTGCTGCCTAACAACACGGTGAAGTCTTAAAAGTAGGCAGGCTATTGATTTTTAGCAAGAGTTTTAGTGCCCCAGACACTGAAGAATGATTCTCATGGCTGAAATTTATAGGTTATTAAAGAGAAGAATGCAGGGAAAAGACTAGTTGGAAGATTCACAAATATAGCTCATTTTGTTCGTTAGAATCCATTTAGCTTTCTTTTCTCAAATATAGATATATCAGAATCTGAAAAGTGCTTCTTAGTTACATGGTAAATTTAAATAGATCAAAATTATACTGGAATCGTATTTTACCTTACAAGGACGCTATCACTTTTGGAGGTCTGCAAAGAAAGGAAAAAGCCTTTTTTTTTAGCAAAGCCTAATTTGTCAAAAACATCAGGGTTGGCAGACCTGGCCACTGACTGGCATTATTTTTTAACCTGGAGTGCGGGTGGTAGAGGAACAATTCAACTAGACAGACATATTACAGAAAACTTTCTCTAGTTCAGGTTGGTATTGAATGCAATGTTCTGTTTTGTTTTGTTTTAAATCAGGTTCCGTACTTCGGACTAGACATGCGGAGGCTTTTTTAAATCCCTGGGGAGTTATAGTATATTTTGTGCCCTTCAGAAGGAATGTGTGGAGTTGCTGGAAAGGTATTTCGGTGAAAGCAGTAGATATACTCTTCGTTACATATGGGTTTAAAATATAAAATGTGCCTATGCCAGAGGCCGCGGAACGTAGAACAAACCACTGAGCTAGGAAGATTAGAGGGGTATCTCAGCTCATCACTCACACGTGTGCCACTGGACACCTTGACCTTCATGGTCTTCATTCATGACATGGAAGTCCTAACGGCCATCACGCCTCTGTCAACACATCCTCAGGACTGTGGTCCGGCTCTTCTTCTCCCAGTAGGTAGCAGGAAAGAGGGCATGTGAGAGCTCGCAGGTAGCGTGGGCTCTGCCACCAGGAAGGGCACCACCCCCACAGCACTGGTCAGGTGAGGACGAGGTGCGGTCAGCTACGTGGAAGATCTTTTAAACATGTACACATGAAAGAAACTTTAATTTTTAACTTAAAAAATAAATACTTGTGTTCAATCCCAGATACATAGAATATATTCCACAAATGTTTATTTTGTGAGCGGTGGAGTATATATCCAAATTAATACTGGTTCCTTCCAAGCAAATCTCTGAAAGGTGCTGCTCAAAGCCCATGATGGATGACTTCCCCACACCTCTGGGTGTCTGCTGCAGCTTCTCACGGGGCTCTTGGCTTTAGACTCTGCGTTTCTTTGATGATGCTCCCAAGTGCAGATCTGAGCAGTGAGTCTGCTCCAGCCTGTGAAATTGGGGTGTTTAAATTGTCAGGTTGTGACCACCTAACCCTGCTGGGATAAAGTCCCATGCCTTAGCCTGGACACACGTCCCTCTATTTTCTGACTCCCAAGGTCTCTCCAGCCTTCTCTCACACAGCCTGCCCTCTAGCCCAGCTGGAGCTACTTGAATTGTCCACATGTGCCAGGACAGCCCCTCCTGGCCTCTCATTTTCCCACTTGCTCTCCGTTGGCCTGGTGCGTGCTCTCTGAACTCTGTTCCCCAACCCCTTCTTCCTTCAGGAAGGGACTCAAGTCTCATTTCCTCTTGGAAGCCTCTGCACCCCCTTTTCCGATGAGTCTGCAGTCCTCCTCTTCTCCATTGACAACCTTAATGGACCATTTTGGACCGCTGTTTTTGGTCTTCTCAACAGCCTTCCTTGGTGGACTCTGAACATGCTGGCAGTCGGGTTACTGGACCTTCATTTCTCCTTGATACCACCTCAGGGGGAATAGATCAGAGACTCTCTGTGGATATTTGCTGAGTATTTGGTTGGATGGATGACGGGTGGGTTTATGTGAACTCCTGTGTCTTACTGCATAAGGTCTACTGTGGCAATTGTCATGAGAGAATACACAGCACAGGGTTTATGGTTAACAGTCTCTTAAGATCTGTAAGTAATCTCAACTCCTGCTCTTCTTCTAGCAAAGCTCTGAAGGCTTTGTAAAATGCCAGAATCAGGAACATTTAACCTGGCTTTGTCTTCCAAAGAGTTCTCAGATGGCAGATAAAGCCACAGTGCTTGAAGTGTGTCCTCAGTCAAGGGAACCAGTACAAACTGGGGCCACTGGGCCCCCAAGTACGTTAAGAGTGGGGCAGAAGAAACTGCCAAACTGGGGCAGAAAACGACTGCACCTGGGCTAATCCAAGTTTTTTCTGCTCTGCCATCCTCTGCGGACACCACCCTGACACCAGCATGGTGGCGAGGTCTCTCCTCTTTTATTGTAAGCAGGAGTGAGTCAGTAGGTAGGAGTCTTCAGAACCTCAGAGACCAGGCGAGAGGGCATGTGAAACTGACATACCCTTGGTCGGAGCAGCAGGAAAATTCGGGAAAGCCGCTGCCCAGATGGGCGGGGGGTGGGGGTGGGGTGGCGCTCCACAGCTGCCACCAATCACCGTCATTCCAGCTGTGTGTGTGCTGTTTCAGGAAGCCTAATAAATCTGGTGATTTAATTACACTAAATTACTTAATCAGAGAAATTTTTATGCTCCAAATTATTACTTTAATAAACCAGAGAGAATAAAGAAAAATTTCTTGAATATCTTTGCCAAATCAGTCTAGGCATCCATTTTCAATTTCATATCTAATAGCTGAGGAGATTGAAATCGATGTTATTACAGATTTTTACAAGGCAAAATATATTTAAGCAGGATCAGAAGGTTAATTAAAATTATAGCTGGGTCTTGTCACTACCTGGCCACTCTTTTTCTTCAGCACAGTTGCTCCGAGTTTAGCGTATGCTTGATAAAAATGCTTAAAATGGAATCCTCATTTAAAGCAGCATTATACTCAGTATTATTTCTGAGCCTGATCTCATGTACCTACGTTGGAAATAAATGTATAATTAACCCCTTTTCATGATAAATTAGCATTCATTTTCCTAGGATTAGTAGGAAATAGCATAATACAGGGCAGGGTTTGCTTTCATTCTAACAGTCCCTAGGGACCTCTAACACTCTTAAAGGATTAGTAAAGCCTGTGATTCATTGTGTGTCTATGTACATGAAAATAGGATGCAGTTTCTGACTGTCAGAGAGAGGTTTTCCTAATTGACAGCTTTTACAAGTAAACACAGAAAGATTAGCCTGCGAATACTGTGAGGATGACTTTGGAGACCTGGCTGGGGTCCGTTGGCAGAAGGAAGTGTCCTGTGAATACTGAAAATTTCAAATGAATTCTTCCAGGATTTTTAGACATAAGGTTACAGCAGCTGTTGAAATCGAGGCCCCTAGAGAACAGATAAGCTTTCAGAAGTTCTTTGTCTGCTGCCTTCTCCTCTAAACTCCTGGGGTTTTCTTCCTTATCTGAACCCACTTTCATGAACTGATAGGTATAAATTTACATAAACAGTATGGTTTGTTTTATTTGATTTATTAAGATCAAGTGGAAAAAGCAGGGGCCTAATTGGAGAACAGAACTCTGAGCCTCCTTGAGTCTTTAACTCAAAATTCCCACTGCCTTCATGACTGTGAGTACAATTCCAGCAGAAGTTACGGGGTAAGGTAGCCTGGATTTAAAATGTTTAAAGAGGGAAGCGTGTACAAAGAGACTTCCCACTATTGCACTCAAATAGGGTGTCGGTTTCCTTCGGCTCAGTACAAAAGACAGGAATTCAGAAAAGCAAATGAAGCCCCATCTTTGAGGAGGTATGTTACCCAGGTCTTACGCCAGCTATTTTATGTGAATTATCTCCGTGGAGAACTTGACAGTAATGAGTGAGACATTTCTGAGGTGGGTAACCCAGAGAGAGGGTAGGGTGGACCCTCCTCTTTTCTTTTCAATGCCACACACCTGGTAGGTGCTAAAAAAAGTTCAGGATTGTCCTTGGATTTGTCCTCTTGGTGGAATCCTTATGAATGGGTCAGTGGTGACTCTCTTCCTGCCCTGAACTTCCACTGAACTCATCCAAGGTTTTAGATTGGCAGATATGATGACCGTGGTTGGTGGGAGCTTTTTAGTTCATGGGTTTAAAGTTTAGGAACAAGGAGAGCCTTTGGAAGGCAAAGGCTAAACCAGAGGTCCTCAAACTGTGGCCCGTGGGCCACACGAGGCGGTGTGATTGTACTTGTTCCCATTTTGTTTTTTTATTTCAAAATAAGATATGTGCAGTGTGCATAGGAATTTGTTCATAGTTGTTTTTTTTTTTTTGTAGTTTTTTGGCCAGGGCTGGGTTTGAACCCGCCACCTCCGGCATATGGGACCGGCACCCTACTCCTTGAGCCACAGGCGCCGCCCAGTTTTTTTTTTTTTTTAACTATAGTCCAGCCCTTCAATGGTCTGAGTGAACTGGCCCCCTGTTTAAAAAGTTTGAGGATGCCTGGCTATGCCTGTCATGTCAAAAAATCTTGATGACCTTAGGGACGCTGGATGAGTTTGTCAGGTTCTGGTCCTATCAGGATGGTGACTCTGCCTTGGGAAGTGACCCTCGAGTTCCATGTCCTTGACTTGGAGGTGGCATTCAGGGTGACTAGGGCAAGCAGTGGAAGGTGCCTGAGGGGATGGGGCTGGCCCACCATTCTTGCCGCAGAGAGAGACCACTGCTTAGGTACACTTAACTGCCGCATCTGGAACCTATGTCTAAGTGTCACTGAGGGTTTTGTTTTCAAAGGGAAGCAATTGAATTGATCTGTAGCACTGAGAAGTTGTTTGCATAGCAGAGTCATTGTGGGTTTTGTAATTGAGAGAAAATCTGGTAAACATGTCATCTGCATGCGGGAGGTGGATGGCTTCAAGAAAACAGTTGGATCAAATAACAGTGATGATGAATAAAACAGCCCTTGCAGTAGCCAATCCACATGAAAGACTCAGCAGAGTCTCACAACCTGGACCCACTGTGGGAAGGGGAGGGTCTCTGGGAACCGCAGAAGAATTCCTTGCTCAGCCTTCAGGCAGATCCCACTTCCCTCCCCACTGGCATCATTCACCTGAGGGGCCCTGAGTTTTTACTTCTACAGACAGCACCAATGTCCTTCCCTGGAGGCCTGACGAGCAGGTGAAGCAAGACAGGGCCCACAGGGTGACACAACATCAGGTCAGCATTTGCAGAAAGGAATAGCTGACCCAGGAGGACATCGGGCCAGGCCCACCCACTGTGGGGACTGGTTACACATGCTATGAAAACACATGTGCTTTGCCCACATGGAAAAGTTCAGGAGCTGTTTTTCCCCTGCTTCTACTCAGTCTTCCTTTGAAACCTCTCTTAATGGTAACGTGGTGGTGGGGAACTGGAGCCAAGTCCCAGCAGAGCAGGGGTTCGTGCTTTGTCTGGCTCTCTGCTAGAACAGTGCCTTGTCCTCAGTAGGCCCCCAGTAAATAACTGTTGAAGGACAATTGCAGTTGTCTGTCTGATCTAAAAATGATCTTCAATGGTTTTAAATCATTGACTCCTAACAATTTAAGAATTTCAAGAATCTGGACTGAAGTTCGCAGTGGACATGAAGGTTAGCCCTCAGGCGTATTTCATGGATGTGGTTATATGAGGGTCGGGGATAGTATGCGGCATTCCCCAGATCATGGCCTGGTCACTTGAAATGCTTGGCAAAAATGCTGATTTTAGTGGATCGACCCACTTCTTGAGGTTGTCTGAGGGTGGAACCTGGGATTCTCCATTTTAAACTCAGGCTTTCCAGACTGCTTTTTACGACTCAGAGCTTTTGTCTTAGAGTTGTGCCGAATCAGAGTGTTATGAAGAAACTGGGACTTGGTTACATCTAAGTTTGAAGATGAACTCATTTGGCATTCTTCAGATGTTACATACCAAACACTGGGCCAGATCCACAGGGATTTTAAGAGGATTGAGACAGTTTTCTCCTGCCATAAGCTTCGGATCTGGCCAGGGAAAGATAGGGATAACCATTAAGGAGAAAGAAAGAGGGTTGTTCCAAATTAGGTGTTAGAGTTGTTCAGAGAAGAAAAATTAGGGAAGGCCTAATGGAGCTGGACCCACCAAGGATGGTGGGAAGGGCAATTTCAAGTGCTGGGAATTCCTTGGCCAAAGTATTGCAATGGGAAAGATTTAAGGAGCGGTTAGCAAGTGAGGAATACCCTAAAAGTTTGATGACAGGGAGGAAGTGTCTTCTGCTTTTTAAAAGTTTAAGAAAATAGGGCTTGAGAAGACACAATTTGATTTGAGGTCAAGAAGATTGTTGGGATCCTTCAAGGAAAGACATTCTGTGGTAGCTTTTGGCCAAACTCAGTTTAAGGAATGGGAGGATCTGGTGGGCAAGAAAAGAGACTGTGGTGTGGGGGAGGCTCCGTCTCTCTCTGGGATGTGTGGGGGGGTGGTGTCTATAGCCAGATGGCAGCTGTGTGAGATAAGGGGAAGGGGTTTGGGGGAAAGGGGATCTGAATATGTTTATTCTCAGAAGAGGGATTTGCAGAGAGAAAGATTTATCAATGATGCCAGAGAGAAGTGAAGTGATCCCACGGAACCAGATCCAGGAACAAGATGGTGGATTTAAATGGCCATGAGGCTGTGATGTCTTCTTCTCTCTCCCCTCACTCCTCTCTCTTCTGTTTCTCAGAAAGAGAATGTGTGTGAGAGTATCTCTCGCTCTCTCTGTCTTTCTCTCTCTCTCTCTCTCATGAATGTATGTGTGTGAGAGAGAGAGAGAAAGAGAGAGACAGAGAGGCCAAGACAGAACAAGTGGAGACCTCAGAAGTACACAGTGAGGTGCAGAGCTTCTTGGGCTGGGAGGGTAATCACAGTCTGCCGTAATTATTCTGGTTAGAGGTGATTTCAAGGCCCAAGGAAAAGGCTGTTTACGGCCAGTTGAATAGCTGACATGTATTACCACGTGAGAGAGCAGAAAGTGTGATTTGGCGTGAGTTATAGCCTGGTCTTGAAATTGAGTAAAAGTTTATCTCTTGGGACAGCCTCAGTGTTCTAAGGAGAGAAATGGATTTAACATTTCCAACATACTAAAGTGGCTTCTTATTGTCCACAGTAGGACGAGGATAGTTGAGAGACAGAGGCAAAATATTGCCGCTGAGATGTACTGCTATTTTGAGCAGTCCCAGGATCTGTGTGGGGACCGGGATGTGCCGAAGGCAGAACAAGAGCCTTAAGGTTGACTCTCAGAAGACACTGAGACTCTGATTTATTCAAAATTCACCTCAGACTCAGAGATTTCAGGACCGAAAGCTCTTGGACACTGTGTTTCCAGTGAATACGAAATCTGGAGGGTAGTTCAAAACTCAATAACACATTATTAAGAACCGTCTGTCCCTTGCCAGGTGCAATGAGAAAGCACAATATTGGAAGGGAGGCCTGGTTACTTGCTTAAAAAGAACAATAATTTTTATGAGAAACTTATAAAAATCACATCAATGGTTTCATGAGTGACGGACAAAATGCCCAAGGTAATTTTAAATGACCTTTACAACCGGGGGAAAAAAATGAGGGCTGGTTTCAGAGGGATGGCAGGATCCCATCAGGCTTTTAAACTGTACTACAGGCAACCCTGTGTTTCTGCTGTTTTAAAGTGAAGACCTTATTTTTCCAGTGCAAATCGTATGTGACTTTAATAGTATGAATTCTGCCAAGTGGTCCATAGAATAAATTTGCACACAGTTTAACATAACACGAGTACATTAAATAGGATCTGGCATTAAAAGACCCAACACCAAATGGGAATCCGAAAATAAATGCCCATGTTCTCCCCAGAAGACCATTCACCCCGAGGCCTCGGGCATTAATTTAACTGAATGAGGAAGCCGCTGGGGCAGCTGTCGGGAGCTTATTTGATTTGTGAATAAACAATGCCTTCATTTTAAATGCTGTTCACTTTTACCCAAACCGAGAGCACAAAAGAGGCTAATTGGTCACACAAAAACTACCGAAAACAAAACAATCAGAGATTTTTGGAGTCAGTGTTGTTTTTTTTCTTTTTTTGGCTTTTGTTTTTTGTTTTGTTAAAAGGCAGAATTCAGGAGGCGCCGCTAACTTTTAGGGGCAGTGAATACTGGAAACCTTAGGTTGTGTCTGCTTATTAATCAGTGCAGGGCATTCAGGCGTCGGGTAAGAGGAGTTGGGATAGGAAGGCCATCCTGTAGAGTCTAATCTGTGGGCTTGTCAACCTGTGTTAGCCAGAGTTCCATCTGTGACAAACAGGACCGGTGTGACAGGGAGAAGGGCTGAGAAGAGTGGCCGTCTTTTGTTGATCCCCTCAGGGATCTTCCTGACCTAGTGCTTTTCAGGAGTGAGGATGGTGTCAGCTCAAAAGAAGCAGCGAGAGGTTTAGTGAGACATTGACGGAGCATCTACGGCAAGGGCTTGTTGACACTGCCCAAGGTCTGGTGGCCTTCTTCATCCGACATCCCCCTCCCTGTGGCTCAGTGCTGGGAGAGAGAGATTGAACTCAGGGACACAGTCCCCTGGGAGTTCTTGCAAGTTAGAATATCTGAATGAGGAGAGCAACAAGGAGGAAATCCGTGGCTAGCCTGGCTCATCTAGACGCCTCTCCCTCCATGATCATGACCTTCCCCTGCTCATTCCACTCTGGGAAGTGACGCTAAAGAACCAGGGCATCCAGTGGGGGCTGCGCTGTGGTTCTGGGGCCCTGCTGCAGGCCATCTGTACTGGGAGTGGGCGAGGCAGCGTCGCCCAGGGGCAAGGAGGCCTTGTGGGAAAGGCCTCACATGTTTCCAATGAGCAAATTGTATTTATTCATGAATTCACATGAGTTTCAAGATGCTGCTTAGAGTTTGCACTTAGCAACTGACACCCCATGCTGAAATGGGGCTTGGAGGAACCATAGTGATGCTGGAAATTTAGGTCTGTGGATAGACTGTTTTCCAGCGACTTCAATGTGTTGAGAACAAACAAGCTGTGTTGTGGGGCTGTGCTTGGGGCTTCTGGTGTTTCTCCAGCAAGTGCTTGGCATGTGGGCACTCGGGATGCACAGAAATGGGGAAGAAAATGTTGGCGTGAGTGCCCGTGAGTCTTTTTTCTCCCCAAATCCTACGTGCTAATGGAGCATGGGGTTATGCCCTACCCATAGATTTTTATGGTATTTTCTTTCCTGAAGATCTGAAGAATAACTAGAGGTGTTTAGTGACCTTCTTTATGAGCAAGTTCCTCTTATGGGTCATTACATTGATTTTCCTCATCCAGGCCTGGGGAGATTAAGAGTGGGGCAGGTGGCCTTTCCCTTATAGACCAGAGGTCACCTGCCAGCAGCTGCATGTGACATTAAAATGGTCAGCAGCCTTGTGACCATTACAATGAATGAGGTAGCCATCTTCCCATACTGCCCCACGCGCAGTTGTGCATAAAGACAGGCGATCAAGAGCCCAGATCTGTCTTCGTGAGTTTACTCATATTGTTCATTTACCAAAGGGATAACCCTTGCAAGGAAATTTTTTCTAAGTTAAACTTCACTTTTTTACTTTTAAATGAGATATAATCTACATACTATGGAATTCACTCTTTAAAGTGGTTTTAGAATATTCATAAGGTTGTGTGACCATCAGAATACAGAATCTTTTGTGTGTATTTGTCTTTTTAAAAATCTATTTTTTTAGTTGAAAGTTTTCAACATTTTTTTGTTTTGCTGTGAGCACTTCCATTAAGTGTCTGAGAATGTGCAAATGTGTGCATTTGTGTTCTCCAGAGCCTCTGCATATGAACTTCTTTGGAGTAGACTGTGGGGCCTGACCCCAGGAGATTGGCAAGAGGGAGCCCAAAGCCAGCTGAGGGTGGAAAGGCCTTCCCCGGGTGCTGGTACTGCTAGGAGAGGTTGACAGGGCTGCTCAGCCTCCAGTCACCTCCTGCCCACAAATAACATGGCCCTCGGCTGGTGGAGAGAGATACACCCCCTTGGGCTCTGAGACTAGCATTATTTTTTTCTTATAGTTTCTTTTTCTTTCTTTCTTTTTTGAGATAGAGTCTCACTGTGTTGCCCTCAGTAGAGTGCTGTGACATCACAGCTCACAGCAACCTCAAACTCTTGGGCTTAAGCGATTCTCTTGCCTTAGCCTCTCAAGTAGCTGGGACTACAGGCGCCCGCCACAAGGCCCAGCTATTTTCTTGTTGTTGTTGTCATTGTTGTTTGGCAGGCCCAGGCCGGGTTTGAACCCACCAGCCCCGGGGCATGTGGCCAGTGCCCTAATCACTGAGCCACGGGCGCCAAGCCTTGTAGCTCCTTTCTGATCTGTGGTCTTCTTACTCCCTAGACCGGGCGCTGGCTCTTCTCCGGCTTGACTGGCTCTTGCTTAGATCCAAGGTACGGGCCAAACCACACCTGTCTAGGTTGGTTCCAGGTCTGGATCTTGCTAGTAACCCAGTCTTGGTGCTTTTTGGATTCTGGGAAAGCTGATGAAACATGATGGGGTCAGTAGTTGGGATGATCCCAGAAAACAAAGTCAGGAAAAATAATGCTTCTCAAAATACTTGAGCTTGAAAAAAAGAGCTGCTCCACAGAAAACAATCTGGAACACTCCTTATCCAAGGAGTTATTATCTGAGGTTGGGGCCTGACATAATTCTAAATGTTTTAATTGGCCCTAAATGCTGCTTCTTATTGTTCAGGGACAAGTGACCCATGTGCAGATCGGCCTACACTTTCTTTTTTATTTTTTTGGTGCAAATAAAATTTTCCAAGTAAAATTTAATGTAGGATGTACATTTTCATAGCAAAGTTATCATCAACCTCCTTCTAAGAAGTTTCCCATGTTCTTTATTACACAAATGCTGCTGTTTCCAACATGGTTCTTGTAGGACATGGTGAGACTTATAGATGAGAATCTGTATGTGTGGGGTTAAAAAGTAGAGTCTTAGGAAAACATAGCACCTCCCCAGGGCAGAAGCACTGGGGCTGCAGAACTGGCCTGTGGGGCCACACTGAGAAAACCTGGGGTTCCAGGAGATTGTAGATCGAGGTTGTTTCCTGGTTGAAACTTTCCCAGGCTGTTGTTAAAGATGCGTAACTTCCTCCTCTCCTCCATCCAGTCATCCTCACAGATAAAGCAGAGCACCAGGGCTCCCCTCTCCTCTCCCAGTTGGTATCTTGGCTCTTTTCCCCACTCCTGAGTTCTGCGGCCCAGGTTTCCAGGTCAGGACCCACCTGGTCTCTCTGGCTACCTGAGCCGTGTTGCTGGAGTTCTCCTGAGCAGGAGAGTGCCCTGGTTCTGTTCTTGCATGGGTTTCCTTTAAGGAGTACAGCAGTAAATTAAGATCCTGTAACTAAACAATTAATAATTCATCATGGTTACTGAGAAGTGCCCTCCTTTCTAAGTGGTTCAGGAACCCACACTAGCTGGTATGGAATTGAATGTGGCATGTGAGTGGACGTCCACAGCTATTCATGGCTGTGTGCCTGGTGGTCCCCGCCACTTGGGGGTTGTCTAAATGCATGATTTGTTAAAGGCAATACATCCTTCTGTGAAACTTATATTGCCCATTAATTGGTCATTGATCTCCAAGCCATTTAGGACAGTTATTCTTCCAGATAATTGTATGCCTTTGTCATGTTGTGTAACACTGGATCTTAGTTTATTGTTTGTGGATTATGGTTTCATCCCAGGCACTTGAATGATGTCTAATGATTTCCTACTGACAGTCATTCAGCAAATATTCCTGGAGCATCTTCTGTGAGTGAGACGAAGTACCAAGGACGTGAATACACAGGGAAGGATAGTGATGTTTGCTGCCTTCAGGACATTTTCTGACTGATTGCAAAAATGAGACTTATACCCAAATAACTATTACGGGAAAGTGCTCAGCACCCTATTCTATTGTGTTGGCAGGAATGTAAAATGGTGACGGCAGTTTGGGAGGGTAATTTGACTATATCTTTTTTTTTTTTTTTTATTGGGGATTCATTGAGGGTACAATAAGCCAGGTTACACTGATTGCAATTGTTAGGTAAAGTCCCTCTTGCAATCTTGTCTTGCCCCCATAAAGTGTGACACACACCAAGGCTCCACCCCCCTCCCTCTGTCCCTCTTTCTGCTTCCCCCCCCCATAACCTTAACTGTCATTAATTGTCCTCATATCAAAATTGAGTACATAGGATTCATGCTTCTCCATTCTTGTGATGCTTTACTAAGAATAATGTCTTCCACGTCCATCCAGGTTAATACGAAGGATGTAAGTTAAAAATACCTTCCTTTTGACTCTGTAGTCCCCTTTCTAGGAGTTAATGTACAGAAATGTCGTACATAAACATATAAATTCCACATTGTTTCCTGGAACATTATTTGTAACAACTCCTGATAAAAACCAAAAGACAAAATCCAAAAGCCTTTCATATCCAGAAATAGCGGACTGGGGGTCCATGACAGTTCTTACAATGGGAATCGGAAGCTGGTCTCAAAAATCAGGCAGTTTCATAGGTTGGCCAAAAAGAATGTCCCCAATATACTGGCTAGTGAAAAAAGTAAATTTCGCACGATTATGTTTTTGTAAAGGAAAGAAATGTTACATATAGGCAGTCCCTGGCTTACGAGCAAGATAGGTTCTATAGGTTTGTCCTTCAATGGAATTTGTATGTAAGCTGGAACAGTTGTGTTTACGTATCACCTGTAATAACACCCTGTCATGTCAGTCAGGTATGTGTAACTTGGGGGCTTCGTTTAATAGCCTCCATTCATAAGTGTGAGTTGTATGTAAGTCAGATATTTGTAACTCTAGGACCAACTGTAAATTAGAATCTTTATGGCTCAGTTATCAGTGGAAGGTGGGATTGATTACTGTTTTATATGATTGATAAGCTATGGGAGTACAGTTGGTCTTTACTTTTTCTTTTCTAAATTGACCTAAGAGCAGCTGAAGGGTGTGGGAGAGGAGGGAGGCTGTGCTATTCCTTTGATCCTCTGTGGGTGGTCACCTGTGGCCCACATGTCCCTGGGCCTCGTGGTCACAGAGTAGGCTTTCTGCCTCAGCTTCCACTGCAGCCACCGGATCTCACTTCAGTTGTCTGTGGAGGGGTGTGAACCAGGAAAAAGTGGGGCAAAGTGCATTTCTGGTCAGATCTCAAGACCCACAGCCAGACTCAGGGCTGAGGAAACACTGAACTTTATACTCTGAAATGAGCAGCTTCTAGTGGGGAAGGTTCCCCGACACCATGCGCTGGTTATGGGGTCACATAGCACTTCCTCTGTCCTGTGGCATAGTCTGTGAAGTCAGGATGGGGACCCAGCACAGTGCACAGGGGTGGTCTGTGTGGGATAGGAGGTGGGTGGGATGGGAATGACCCGGGCTAGGATGAGGTCCTGGATTCTCTGCCCTCCTCAGGGTTCCCCCGAGCAGCCCTGATTTAAGGGACTATGAAGTCATGTTAGAAAGTGGTTTGTTTTTCCTCTGCTTTGTGGGTCCCTGCTCATTTGCCTACAGTGATTGGTTGGGAGCTATGGTTGAATACAGCCGGGACACATCCTGGCATTTTTATGTGGTGACATCACACCTAGACCTCTTAGAGTGTGACAGTGAAACGTTTCATTCAGGTGCAAAGCTTTTGCTGCAGCTGCTGGGAAGCCCCTGTGTTTGGGGGATGAGGGACCCAGTGTGTGTGCTATGCTGGGAGGACCGGGGGCTCCGCTCACGGGGCCCAGACTGTGCCCTGGTGTCAAGGCTTCAGCACTGACCCTTTGCACCGGGGTACCCCACTGTGTGGTAGGCTCTGGCCTCCTGGTTATTTTGCTCTCTCTGAGTGCATCTTGCAGTGGGGAGAATCTCACTCAGCATCTTGCTGAGCAGTGGCTGAACACTACTATCCACATGCTGGCCGCATCCTCCTGGTTTTTCTCCAGAACAGTGGTGTTCCTTTCCTGGGACTGACCTTCCCCCTCCTCCTGCCTCACTGCCAGAGGCTTGAGAGGTAACGTTGACTCACATAGAGCAACCTCCTTGGGTCTGCAGAGCTTTCTGATAAATAAAATGGAGAGAAAGCCACCTTCTTCCCCCACCTCTTACGGGATTTACCTAAATCATTCATTCATTCAACAAATGCCTTTTGAGCTGGGCACTATGTCCATCCCTGGCCCAAGCCCCCATGGAGCTTGTGATATGTTTAACTTATCGTGTATTTTCTGAATACCCTTGGAGATCCTGGCAGCCAGCAAGGAAAACCTTTAGTCATGGGGTAACTCTTACTAAATTGATATCTGGGAAGTATGCTGTTTAATCTTTTCAGAGTACTTCCTACCAACTCTACTGCTAATAGGAATGTTGATCTGTATTTTCTTACTGAAAATAAGACATCCTCCGAAAATAAGACCTACTTACAGGAAAGATAAGATGTCCCCTGAAAATAAGACCTAGCGCATCTTTGGGAGCATACCTTAAAATAAGACACTGTCTTATTTTCGGGGAAACAGGGTAGCTCAGGGGTCATTAAGCTGGAAAAAGAAGCAGTATGTCACTAGGACTAGAGGTGGGGAATGACCCGGATATCAGGGACTTTTTTATGAGGAAGGGTTTCTTACACACCAAGCTTGCAGAGTGAGGAATGGAGGGGTCTCGTGTGCTCACGTTGCAGTGTTTGTGCAAAGCCCAGAAGCTATTGGAGTGGGTTCCTTCATTCCCCCTTCACTTTCACCATCATCCCTGAGATTTAGGACTGTGGCTGTCCATCTGTCCATCCATCCACCCATTTATCAGGCTGTCATGCACTGTACCTGGTGCTGGGACTATATCACTCACTATGGTAGTAATAAGCAAGAAACTCCCAGTTGAGCAGGACAGACAGATATGTGGACAGATAACTGCACCAGGTGCTGTTGGCCCCGGCACAGGCAGGGCCCCGTTGGAGGAGAAAGAAGAGGAAGAAGGAGAGGAGGCACCTCACTGGAGGAGAGGGCCTGTTGGCGAGGCTAGCCAGGGAATGCTCTTTCTTCAAGGATAATGGGAAATTACCAGGAGGACAAGGAGACACTCCAGGCATAGGGTCAGAGTATTTGGAGGCATGAAGCCTGGAAGGAGCAGGACTCTGAGGGGCTGGAAGGCTCTGGTTCAGGGGCATCATGGTGCACAGGATGGGTCACCAGGCCGCTGGTGTTCTGGGCATTGCTGTGCGACTAGTTAAGAAAGGGGTAAATAGCAGTGCAGCCACCTCTCCTGAACATTTGATACCCAGATCTAGTGGCCTTGAGTATCAGGCCTTTAGAAGAAATCAGTAAAATCCTACTTTGGAATCCACATCGAGGGCAATTTGACTTCAACTCAGCCAGCAGCATTTCCTCAATAAAATACTTCCAAATGTTCTACCTCCAGACGTTACTGTCCACTCACAAATTATGCCCAGAGAGCTAGTGCCAGAGGAAATGTTTGGATTAACCTTTTCTTTAAATTTGTAATGTTTGAAAGCACCTTTTCACTGAATTCCCACCTTATTCATTCTACCTAGGAGAGCCTTGCAGGTTGCGATTGAGTCCATTGTTGTCTGAGCATTTGAAGACAGCTCTGCTGCTCAGCTCTGCAAAGGAGTTATTCTGCAGTTGGAGTGACTAGTGATAATTAACTGGCCTTGGCAATGTTAAATTTATACATGATGAGGTCACACCCTTGCAACTCACTGGGGGAGCAGATAATGAACCCTCCCTCTAGTTTGGAAACACAATGAGTACAACTCAAATTAAAGAACAAAAGGGAAACAGTGCAAAGCCTGCAATGAAGTATCATCTCTAATTGGGTTTTCCTTCCACAATAGCACAGATTAAATGCAGAGTATCATCTTAACCTTTTCATTTGCTGCTTTTGTCAGCCAAAAACAGATGGTTAACATGATTTATATTTTTGTTCTTTGCCGTTTAATTGGAATCCGATTATCAAACTGTTTTGCAAACACTCTGGAATTGAGGTGTTTATTTTATCACCAAATAAAATAAATAAAGAATAAGTGGGGATTGAACTAGAAACATACTGCCTGCAAGACAGATTTTTTGATCTAGTTCTAGTTGTACTCCAACATTCAGGCTCCACATGGTCCTTTGCATATAAAAGGGTTGTAAAAGCAAGTGAACTGTTATTTATCCTCTGAATGAAATGTACAAAATAAAATTCTGGGTGAATTTTTCAGAAAATTGAAGAAAATCCTTTAAACTCATAACTTCATTTGGAATTCCTCCTAATGACCCGTAATTTCCTCCTTTTGAAATGGTCCCATTAACATTAATCCGATTGACATAGTGATAGATTATTCCTGTTCAAAGGCATAGTCTTTTGTTGTCTTTATAATCTACCATCTAGAATCTCTAACCAAAGCAGTTCAGAAAGCTGTGGCTCCACTCCCTGTGGTTAGTGGCTCACGGTTTTGCTTGCTTTGATGTGGAGGTCTATTTTGCTTCCTTTGGTGACTAAAGAGGCCCATTTGTGAATGGAAATGGTGTTTCCTTGGTCCTGCCCTAGGTGAGGCTGATTTATCCAGGCCACTCGGGCCTGCATGGCCTTCTTTGTTTTCTAGCGTTTGCTGCTAGTGGGTGTTCTAGAAAGGCTGCTTCTCCCTTTCCAAGCGGCCAGACTCATAAACCAGAGTTGGTCTTTATAGCCATCTATTTTTCACCAAGTCCATAAACCTCTGTGGCACTGGCACCGCCTGTAGCTCCAGCATGTGTCCAGCGTGATGATTTGGTGGCACAGAAACAAGACTGTTTACACCCCGACGGCCAAACCTTCAATTTTTCATGAGGTGCTGGGGGAATAATCTAGCGTTTGCCCCAGCATTGCTTTCTGAGCTTTGTCTTTGTTACCACGTTGTGCTGAACTTGACCGTGCTTGAAGAATACAAGTTGCTCAGTGTATCAGTGAATTTTGTGGTGCTCTATAAAATTGTATTTTATAATGGTTTTATTCCATTAATGTCTATCAGTTTCTGGGCTTTGGGAGGCAGGCCTTTGTTTTCACTGGGGATTTGTCTAGATACATACAGGTGACTTGAAGCAAATCACTCGCATCTTGGGACTGTCTGTCATCATCCCATGAGTAAAGAACAGGTGACAGGTGGCCTCTGTTGCTCACCTCTTCTGTCCCTTCACTAGCGAGAGAATGACGTAGAGGGAGAGTGTGTCACATGATTGAAGTGACACTGTCAATGGGAGCTCAAGAGACTGGATTAAGTCATTTTACTCTGCCAGTCATCAGCCTTATGACCTTAAAACAAGTCCTTTCACCTGTTTTAAATTTATTTCTGTATTATTAACATGGGAAGAAGGATACATATTGCATAGGATTGTCATGATAATTAAGTAAAATAAAGTTCTTGACACACAAGAGTTCAGAGAAGTGATTAGAAGCAGTATTATTTTAAAATGGGTATAAAAATGGCAAGTATTTTAGCTTTACTACATCAGAGGTGTAAACACCCCCTCTGGAAAATAGGTCAAGTCTTGAGTAGTTACTTATGTTTTCTGAAGAACTCCCAGCAGGGTTAATTTGAGTAGGGTCTGACCTGTGTGTGTGATGGTCTCCACTGATGAGTCAGCAGAGACTCCACTGGAGTCTCCAAGGGCACAGAGGCCCACAGACGCCAAAGCTGGACGGTCCACTCCAGCGCATCCTCATTCTCCTTTGTCCCTCTCAGGACCCAATATACAGTAAGTGCTTCATTAGTGCTTGTGAGGAAGGTGTTAGGAGTGACTATTTTTAAAGTTAACTTTCATTGATGTTCACAGAATATTGAACAAATCGTAACTCTACAACTAGATGCAATTTTAAAATGTGAACATAGCCATAAAGCCACCCTATCAAGAAATACGGCTTTAGCAGGACTTAAGAGTCTTCTCCTCACTCTTTCTGGTTCCTTCTCCTCCCAGAAGTGGCCACCCTTCTGCCTTCTATCAGCATGGTTTCCATTCTCTTGGGAGACTGGTTTCTTTCACTCAGTGTTACTCAGGGGCCTCTTCCTCCCAGGTTGTTCATACAGCAACGGTTTGTTAATTGTATTGCTCCATTTTATTCTGTCCTATGACTACATCCCAATTTATCCGTCCTACAATTGTTTGGCCTTTGGACATACCCAGTTTGGGGCTACGAATAATGCAGCAGTGAAAAACCTTGTCTGTGTCTTTTGGTAATATGTATACACACTTAGGTTGAGTAAAAGTTCTGGGTTATGAGAGAATACTTATATATTCAGCTGTATTACCAGTTCAGTTTCCAAAGTGGTTGTATCTGTGACACTCCCACCAGCAGACTCTAAGAGTGTTGGGTGGCCTCATATTGTCTCTTCATTTAAGCCATCTTGGTGGGTATGGAGGCGTATCCCACCATGGTTTTATTTTGTATTTCCCTGAGGACCAATGATGGTAAGCACTTTTCTATATGAGTGTTCATTTGAATATTGTTTTTGTGAAATACATGTTTGCCTAATTTTTTTCTACCGAGTTGCTTGTTTTTTTCTGATTGATTTGTAGAGTGCTTATAAAATCTGTGTATCTCCTCCTACACGTAGCTTGCCTTTCACTTTTTAAATATCATTTGATGAACAGATGTTTGTTTATTTCACGTAGTCCAATTTGTCAGCTTTTCCTTATGCTAGATACTCTGTGTTTTGCTAAAGAAATCTTTGCCCACTCCAGGTCATGATAGAGTTTCCCATTTCTCAGAAGCTGTATTATTTATTTTCACCATTAGTAGAGCCACTACTTCTTTAAAGAGCTCCCAAGTCAATGGAAGCTATCCGAAGTAATGTCTTAAGGTGATGGAGGTTTAATTTTCAAATCAGCAGATAATCTCTAACCTGTCAGGAACTCAAGGGTTGTTTGAGTGGGACATACTCGACAAAGCCTGTTGCTCTGCAAAGGCCCAACCCTGACCAGGTAACCTGAGGTCGATCACTTTTCAGCTGTGTACAAAGCTACTTCTGCTGTACGAACTCCAGAAAGGTAAGTAAAGGGAGGCAGGTTGGTGAAGTGATACCCTGGATGTTCTGGGAAAGGCTCTACCGTTTGCTCAGCAGTCCCCTTGCTCATCCTGTCCCTGCGTTATTTGACAACTTTTATGTCCCAACTTGTAAGCCTGTTCACCTGGCTGTAGAGTGCCATAGATGGCTGGCTTCGCAGTGTTAAACAAACCATTTGACTGCCCTGAGCCCGTTTCTTGCTCTGTAAAATGGGGACGATAGGGAGGATCCCTCAGAGTATTTATTTGTTGGATGGATGGATGGTTGTTCTGATCGTTAAATGAAACCAGGTCTGTAACACACTTAGTCTGGCTTCACACCCAGTTCAGGGCTCAGTAAAAGTACTTGCCTTCTTGCTGGATACTAAAATGTCATCAGCTTTGCAAACCGCGTGCAGCAGATCTGAAAGTCAATCTCAGTTAAAATGAGAAGTGTACCGTGCAGCTTTGCCTGTGACTTGGTAGCAAATATGTGTGATTTTGTGAAACGTGGGGAGGAAGGAAGGAAAGGAGGGAAAGAGAAAGGAAGACAGGACAGTGCCTTCCGATGTTTCAGTTGGAGCATTCCAGACTGCAGCCGCGGGAGTGTTTGTGCCTTGAGGTGGATGTTTCCAAATGGTGGTTGTGAAAATGGTGGTTCCACAGAGTGGGGTACTAAATTACAGCAGTTGCCCTGAACGGGTGTTCCTGCTTCCTCTCTGGTTCGCCTTACACCCCCACACCCATCCATTAAGATGAGACCTTTAAAACATGAATCGGATCATGTCCCTTCCCTGTGCAGAACCCTTAAATGATTCCCCGCTGCCCTTAGAATATCCGACTCCTTCTACGCTGCAAAGTTTGTGCCTGATCTGGGCCTTACCAGCCTTTCCCACCTCCTTCCCCACCACTGGCTGCTCACACATCCTTGTTGTAGACACCACAGTCTCCTTCTTCTTCAAAGCACCAAGCTTTTCTCTGTCCCAGGACTTAGCTCAGCTCATCTCTCAGGGGGCTCTTCCCTGGATGACTCTCCCTAATGGAGAGTGGTAGGGTCAGATTCCTCATCTCAGCATGATGTTGTTCTTGCCAGAAAATGAATCTTGCTTATTTATTTACTTATTTGCCTGCATCTCTCCCCCACTGGATCTAAACTATATGATTCACTTCTGGGACACTGTAGATGCTCAGTAAACAATGTGCCATGTGCTGTCCACCTCAGCCCATCCTGGAGTTTAAAACCAGGAGTCCAACTAAGATAGACTCTCCCTGGATTAAGGATGTAAACTTAAGATGTGAAACTATAAAAATACTAGAAGAGAGTGCAGGGAAAACCCTTGAAGAAATCGGTCTGGGCAAGTATTTTATGAGGAGGACCCCCTAGGCAATTGAAGCAGCTTCAAAAATACACTACTGGGACCTGATCAAACTAAAAAGCTTTTGCACAGCCAAGAACACAGTAAGTAAAGCAAGCAAACAGCCCTCAGAATGGGAGAAGATATTTGCAGGTTATGTCTCCGAGAAAGGTTTAATAACCAGAATCCACAGAGAACCCAAATGTATAAGCAAGAAAAGAACGAGTGATCCCATCGCAGGCTGGGTGAGGGACTTGCTGAGAAACTTCTCTGAAGAAGACAGGCACACGGCCTACAGACATATGAAAAAATGCTCATCGTCTTTAATCATCAGAGAAATGCAAATCAAAACTACTTTGAGATATCATCTAACTCCAGTAAGATTAGCCCATATCACAAAATCACAAGACCAGAGATGTTGGCGTGGATGTGGAGAAAAGGGAACACTTCTACACTGCTGGTGGGAATGCAAATTAATACATTCCTTTTGGAAAGATGTTTGGAGAACACTTAGAGATCTGAAAATAGATCTGCCATTCAATCCTATAATTCCTCTACTAGGTATATACCCAGAAGACCAAAAATCACATTATAACAAAGATATTTGTACCAGAATGTTTATTGCAGCCCAATTCATAATTGCTAATTCATGGAAAAAGCCCAAGTGCCCATCGATCCACGAATGGATTAATAAATTGTGATATATGTACACCATGGAATATTATGCAGCCTTAAAAAAAGATGGAGACTTTACCTCTTTCATGTTTACATGGATGGAGCTGGAACATATTCTTCTTAGTAAAGTATCTCAAGATTGGAAGAAAAATTATCCAATGTACTCAGCCCTACTATGAAACTAATTTATGGCTTTCACATGAAAGCTATAACCCAGTTATAACCCAAGAATGGGGGAAGGGGGAAAGGGAGGGGAGGGAGGGGGGAGGAGGGCGGAGGGAGGGTGATTGGTGGGATTACACCTACGGTGCATTTTATAAGGGTATATGTGAAACTTAGTCAATGTAGAATGTAAATGTCTTAACACAATAACTAAGAAAATGCCAGGAAGGCTATGTTAACCGTTGTGATGAAAATGTGTCAAATGGTCTATAAAACCAGTGTATGGTGCCCCATGATTGCATTAATGTACACAGCTATGATGTAATAATAAAAAATAAATAAATAAAATAATAAATAAAACCAGGAGTCCACCAGGTCTTCATCATGCCGTGGAGACCCTCCTGCTTCCTCCCTCACCACCACCAGCTCCTGGCATCCCCGTTTGCAAATTCCACAGGGCCCTGCCCCTTCCTCCCATCTCGCATGGAGCTTACTGCCTCGCACTTCCCTGAAAAATCCACTGTTGCCATTCAAGTATCTTCTCAAATCCCATTTTATTCAGTGACCAAAGTTACTGCTCCAGGCTCTTATTAATGGTCATTGGCCACCTTCCCCTAAGAGAAGAGTCAGTGGTTGTGATGCAGTGGGTGTCCCCCCAGTTTGGCCTTACAGAGGGGTGGGAAACCCCACCTGGGGTTTCCTGGTGTCATCAGTCCAGTAACGTGAACTACCAGGGCTTCCCTCGCAGAACTTCTCAGTCAGTGGCCTCTTGGTTGGGAAATACTAGGAGCCAACTCCGCTTGCTTAGTTTACAGAGGGGAAGGAGAACGCAGGTGCATCTGTGGACACCTAGGAGCAGAGAGCATGTCTGGGGCTTGTGAGGAGCCCTGCCTTGATTTCTACTCGAAATTCAAGCAGTCCTCAGAGAGTCCCTGTTTCCTGGGAGACAGTCTTCCGTGGATCCAGGCAGTGACCCCCAGCTTCGTCAGATGTGGCTCCGAGGAGGACGACCAGTGGATGCTCTTGGACTTAACTAACACAAACAATGTAACCTGATTGTTTGTACCCTCATATTAATCTGAAATAATTAAAACAAAAGAGGGGGCTGTGCCAACACCCAGAGACACATTTCCATACCCCCCTACCTCAGAGATCACATACTGGGCAGGAACAATAGCAGGAAAGTGTGGCCAGTCCTGATCTGGAAGGTTCTTGAAGGAAATGCAGTACGGACAGGGTTGTTCTTTAATGAACAGCAGTGAGACAGTTAAGGAGGTTAGATGGAGGAAGCTCATTTATTAGAGTGGAGAGAGGAGGAGCCATCTAGACTCTGAGTGCTGCTGTTGAGATGGCGTGGCCCCTGGTGGCTGGGGGTGGAGTGAGAGAGGAGTGACTCGGCCTACAGGGGTGCCCAGACCTGCAGGTTAGGTCTGGTGTTCGTCTGCCTGAATTTTAGCCTTTCTGGACCTTTCTGAGACCCTATTCCTTATTTTTTAAATGTAGGATGATGGGCATAGAGTATTCGGTTGGTACCATGTTGGATACATTGTAACCCCTCAGCAAATGCTAACTCATATAATAATTAATCTCTAGAAGATACATGTGTAACTGCATCTGCCTACAGGGGAAGGCATTACTGGAGTTCTTTTTTTTTTTTTTTGTAGAGACAGAGTCTCACTTTATTGCCCTCGGTAGAGTGCCGTGGCGTCACACAGCTCACAGCAACCTCCAACTCCTAGGCTTAAGCGATTCTCTTGCCTCAGCCTCCCGAGTAGCTGGGACTACAGGCGCCCGCCACAACGCCCGGCTGTTTACTGGAGTTCTTGCAACATGTCAAAGAGAGTTTCTGCACGAGTCTCTCCTGGGCCCATGGAACTGGAGTTCTTGCAACATGTCAAAGAGAGTTTCTGCACGAGTCTCTCCTGGGCCCATGGAACCCTGATTTCGGACCTTAAGATGATAGTGGTTTTGTTTTTAATGACAATGGTTTAATAATAGTACACCACACTCATATCCTGCCCAGCCTGAGGCGTTAAGGGCCTGATACTTGTCTTTACGTAACTAGAAATGTGCATAAGAGGAAAAGTCCTAAATTAATTCCTTCACTGATGGTCTCAGCCAGCACGTTGGATGTTGTATCATTAAGAGAGATAGACTGAGTCTGTTAGCTAGATTGGCAGGTGAAATCCTTATTTGAAGTGCTTGGAAATTGTTAAGCGGTAATGATGTATCAACAAAAGAGTACATTTTATATTTCTAAAATTATAGGTGTCTTCCTGCAGGGAGGAACACAAACTGCTCCCGGGTGGAGTGAGCAGTTTGCCTGCACGCAGCTTAGCACCCCTTCAGCTACGCGTTCCCTTTGATCCCTAGCTTATTAAAAAATGCAAATCTGAATTGTATCTTATTAATGGGAGCCTTTGTGTTAGAGCTGTGGGGGGGCTAAAAATCCCTGTTTCTCTAACATATTTTGATTTTTAATGTGTGAAGTGCGGCGAGAGCTTGATTTTTCTGCAGGCCATATTTTCTAATCAACTGTTATGAAAGATTTTTTTATTGTGCTGCTATTTCTTGCTTTCTTGGAATTCAAGGAGATAAAGAGTAATGACTTCATTGTTATACCCCAGGTATTCTCCAGCATGTCGAGATCCTTATTAACTTACTATAACTTCTCCAACATGACAGTGGCTCTGTCTTGCAGAAGCATTCCGGAAGCATATTTAAATACGTGTCTCATGTCAGAGGTAGTCGATCCATAGATTTTGCTGGTGATGCCCCCAGGCTTATGGGGCACCTGGGAGTGACAGTGCCCAGCCAGTCCCTTGTCTCAATATGTGCAACCATCCTTATACCCAGTGTGTTGTTATTAGAACCATTTCTTTCCTTTACAAAACAAGGCACTTGAAATTTAATTGGAATCAAGTTAAAAATTGATCCCATGAGGGTACAGCTGTGTTTTTCTTGCCTATCCCATTTCTGGTTCTCCAGCTTCTCACTCTCTTTCTTTTCTTCCCTTCATGCCCTAGAATAAGCTTCTCCCATGTATTTAATGATTCTTTCTCTTAAGATCAAAGCCAGTTATTTTACAAAAGCCATCACATGCAAATGATTTTATATTTATGAGGCTGTCCATAGGTACCCCCTTATAAAGCTCTTTCTAGAACAATCCTATGAAGCTGGGGATCCCGGCAGGGTGGAATCCAGTGACCTGGTTAATGATTAAACCATTGACGGCCAACATTGTTTTAGTACCTGCTGTGTACTAGGCACACAGTGTCTCATTCCATCCTGAAAGCAGCCCTCAGGTTGCTTATCTGTCCCCGTTTAAAAGATGAGGCAATGGAGGCAGAGATGTTAAGTAACTTGCCCAAGGTCATGTGCTGTGCGGGTCAGAACTGGGGAGCTTCCCTGGGAGTCTGAGTGAGAGTCCAGGCCTTTCGCCTCCACGCTGCCCACATTTGCTGGCTGTGGGAAGACTGGGGTTCTCCTGCTCTGCTGTTTGCAGCCAGCCACGTGGCTTCAGGTGCATTGCTATGTCTCCCTCACCTTTACATTAGAATTTTGGCCTAGATTATCTCAGGTCACATATGGCCCTCAAGTTTTATAATTCCTAGCGACTATTTTAAAGTGTTCTAAGGTGAAACCAGAAGACAGAAGGCAAAATTCTCAAAACAGCCCCCACTACACACACTCAGGCACACACACGTACACACACAGGCGCACACACACCACACACATAGGCACACACATTGTGCTCTGTGCTGTGACACTAGATGAAAACACAGTGAAAAGAATCTTAACTGTCACATCCTATTGTACCCTTCACTTTAGGTGGAGATTGTTACAACTCTTATTCCAGAAAAGGCTACCTGTGGCTTTTTGACACCCTCGCTGGGGTCCCCAGGAAGTGGATATCTGGGGGAGGAAGGTCTGTGAATGAGAATGGTGGAGGGTCTATTTTTAACTTGAGACCTTTTGCCGAGTGGCTTCCTGCTCTGTTGTCTCCAGCTCTAGGAACGGAGATTTCACCTCGCTCCCCTGCACAGAGGTGGCACTGCGGTTCACAAAGGAGAATTTCTCCCGGTTGCTGTTGAAGTGTTTTACAAAAAGAAGTTTGATGTGCGCTGTGAGAGGCTGGCAGGTGGCAGCTTTTTGTCATTCTTTGACAAGTGCCAGCCTACATGCAGTGACATGTGGTGACAGAGTCATACTAGGTGCTAGCAATTTCTTTTGTCTTGATAAAACAAGTAGCCCTGTCTGTGGGGAGTCAAGAGCTGGGGCATAAACCAGACTCTTCTGGGAAAAAAGGATGCATCCCATGCTTGTTGAAAGATGCCAGGGTGCAG
This sequence comes from Nycticebus coucang, assembly GCF_027406575.1. Classification (NCBI taxonomy): domain Eukaryota; kingdom Metazoa; phylum Chordata; class Mammalia; order Primates; family Lorisidae; genus Nycticebus; species Nycticebus coucang. The sequence continues at coordinate 144,932,843 of NC_069782.1, read as the reverse complement.
TGTGAATCACCAGCTCCAACCAGCAGTGCTGCTGAGCTTGACCTCTGGTGACTGACAGCTGCCATGGGATCCTTCAGGCTGCCCCTCCCCATCAGGGACAAACAGCTCTCGGAAAGCCATTTCTGCAGCACTGTCCACTGGCTGTTCCCCTGGAGACTTGAGGATGAGAGCACACTCAGCACATCCTCTGCCTCTGTCTCTTAATACTCTCTTTGAATGGAATGTTCAAATACGCACACAAGTGTAAACAATAATAATATAACATATATACAAATATCCACAAACCTGGCTTTATCAAATTTTAATATTTTGCCATATTTGCATCTGATTTCTCTCTCTCTCGAACACACACACACATACACACACACAAATAAATCATTCTATATCCCTTGGTCATACCGGATCCCCGAGGTGAATTTTCTATAAGGCTAATGAACTTTAAGATTCCGGCCCCTCCCTTCCTCAAGCCCTGTTTGGAGGTGGGGGTGAGGGCTAGCAATGTGTTTGCATGATTATATGTTGTAAATATTTATAAAACATGCCAAAGTAGGGCGGCGCCTGTGGCTCAAAGGAGTAGGGCAGCGGCCCCATATACCAGAGGTGGTGGGTTCAAACCCAGCCCCTGCCAAAAATTGCAAAACAAACAAACAAAACATGCCAAAGTAAGAGATTTTAGCTGCAATTGGTGTTTTCACTCTGACCTTTGTTTCTTCCTGTCCAGCAGATTTGGAGAGGTCTCAAGATATTTGAGCACCCAGTTAAGGGGCAGTTGAGGTTGGGGATACATTTGGTTTGGGTTCAGTTGGCAGGATATATTTATGGAGTGCTCTGTTACTTCCATGTATTAAAGTCATTGCTGGACGTCCCCGTGCAGGGATGGCTTCTGGGAATGCTCCCTCTACTCACTGTTCTGTCTCACCTGCAGGGGGACAGGAAGGTATAGGGTCAGAGGTCATACAGATGTCTCTTACGGTGCCCACCCATTGACATTGTTGGATATTAAAGGATCAGCAGAGTTTGAAAGATATAGCCCCAGAAGCTATTCTATGGAAATAGTTTCAAATCGTTAAACCATGTCAAATTATAAGCAAATGATTCTATTCTCACTGACACTGACTCAAATTGAAAGGATCCTCCTGTTAGGATCATGCTTGATGATGTATTAATAGCATATACAATTACAAACACGTTCTATTTTTCTGTTCAAAGTTCTGTATTCTTTTTCTGAAAGAGAATCTCTTACATTTTAAATGCTTTGACCCCACACAAACTGGGATTGATTCCGACACTGATTCTGTTCCCCTCCTGATTTGGTGTTTATTATTCTCCCGCATATTTTTATACCTTCAGTATAAAAAAATATGCATATACATATATATATATACACACACAGAGGGTGCCAAAAATGTATACACAGATTAAAAAAGAAAAAAAAACTGTATCAATATTATAATAATATACCTGATAATGTTTGTTATGTGATTGCAAAAGTCAAATGAGACTTGAGTATTAGAATTTTAATCCAGATCTTCTCCTTTCTTACAAGGTGTATACATTTTTTGGCACCTTCTGCATATACACATCCGTGGGTGTTTTGTGGATGGATGTGTATATTCTTGTTTTCTAAATTTTTTCTTTATTTAAATGTTACCATTCAGTACGTGGTATTTTCAGATGTATCCATTTTGATGCACTGGCTTGTTCATTTTCACTGCCATTTTTAGTATTTCATTGTGTGAATATACCATGAATTATTTGTCTTGTTTTCTGTCAGTGGGTACTTGGGTTATAACAATGACTAATTGGAAGTAAATAATGAACAAGGAGAATCTTGTGCTTATTTGTGTGTGAGAGGTTCTCTATAACTGTTACCTGTAAATATTTTTGCTCAAGGATTCCGTAAAATAACTTTGGAAAACTGTCTCCTCAATTTTTACATTGGCATATAAATTTCAACATAAGTTTGTGTAGTTGGAAAGGATATGCTTTGCCTAATATTGTAATACAGATATTTAAAGATAAAGCTAAAGATCACTCTTTTTAATGAAACCAATGAAATGAAAATAGAATGATTTGACTCTTAACTAGCTTCCAGTGAAAAAATATATATTAGGCTGGTCCTTAATAGTTAAAAATTTTGTATCATTCCCCTTTCTCTTTGAACTTGGGATTCAGTTATTTCCATCCTCAGTATTTTACCTTCATGCAATACATTTTTATGCTTAACGATCTTTATTATTGATCATCTCATCACATTCCTCCCAATCACATTGATTCATAGGAGTTGTATCTGATTTCTGGAAATCATTCTTTTGTCATACTGTAAATTCACCTCTCTTTCTCTAGTTCAGGAGTAATCTTTTTACTTTGTAGGTTTTTTTTTTTGGTATGAGGTTTTAATCTTAATGTGGATAATTTATCAGCTTTTTTCATTATGGTGTGGAGGCATTGTGTGTTGTTTAAAATTTTATTTCTCTATCAAAGTCATAAAGATAATCTGCTAGGTTTTGTTCTAAACATTTTAACATTTTTCACATTTTAATTATTTCATCCATTAGAATATATTTTTTTGAATGTAGATGCCTTAAAAATCAAATTCTATCTTTGTTTGGGAGACACCCTGTCATCACAAGGCTGTTTTAAGTAGTTCATCCTTTGCTAACTGATAGTTTTTGTCAAATTCATATATGTATTATTAATATATTATAAATCTATATATAATTCCTTTGATGCAAATTACACACCTACATATTATATATTTTTTGCTTGCCTGACATTATCTTATATTCCTCATATGATAGGTAGCCAACACAGGATTTATGCCATATCGTTTGATTAGTTAATATTCACTAACTTGCATTGAATTTGAATATGTAGTTTGGTCTTGCCTAGCCTGATGGTAAGTACTGTGCATGAACAAATGAATGAATTATGTAATAAAATTATTAAAGCATAGTTATAGCTTAGATTATTACGGACTTATAATAAAATGCTTTTATATGCAGAGAATTTGTCTCATTAATGCACTTTGCTTCTAGGAAGCCATTTTCTTCTAGCAGTACAGTATGTCTTAAAATGTCCAGCAGAATCACCTGAAAAGAACATTCAAGTGCAGATTCCTGGGTCTTACCCAGACCTATTACTACGTCAGTCTCTGTAGGAGTCAGATCTAAGCTGACCAGGAGTTTATTATACTCAAAAACAATTTAAGGATCACTGGTTTAAGGGGGGTGTCATTCAGAGTCCTTGTTCACATGTTCCACCAAACATCAGTGACGAGGAAAATGGAGGCCAGCACACCTCTTTTAGCAAGACTGTGGACATGTGCAAGCCCTAACACATGATAGCGGAGAGAACATTTGTCCAGGAGGGTGTAGCTGAGTCTTACATTGCAGTGCTCTTCTGAGAGTGCTGCTAACTTCCTCTTGTGACCTGGTACAAGTTTCTTAGTTCTCTGAATGTTAATTTCCCCATCTGTGGCTCTTCCAGCTTGTTAGAGTAAAATTCGCCATGTTCATTGCAGGGGAGAGAAAGGGAATTAAACTAGGATGGGGAGCTCTGCCACCTGCTATCTTTTTCTCTCTCCATAAATCTAAATAACATTCAGGTAGCAGTTGCAATGTATGGATATTTTGTCAGCAGCTCAGAGCACAGTGACCCTTTCAGAAATTTGGCCTGGGGTCCTAGCATGGCAGGCGCCATTGTTGCTGTTTGTAGGTTGTCTTGGCTGCTCAAACAGTTGTTTACACAGACTGCCTGAGGGTTAGCGGACCTGTCCTGCCGTGCTCAAGACAGCTGAGGAATTTTATACAAAAACCAAACCAACCTCTTTAGTAAGTCTTCAGACCTTCTAGATTTTAAAAAACTAAAAAAAAAAAAAAAAAAAAAAAAAAAAAAAAAAAAATTTAAATAAAACCGACAGTCTGGTTCGTTTGAGCAGTGCCTTGCCCAGTGTCCTAAAACCCAGCCTCAGGGACTGGGGCATCACATGTTTCCAGAATATGCCAGCTTCTCCTTGTCGTGATTCAACTTGAATGAACATGCACTTGGAGTATATGAACCATACGACTGGTTTTAAGTAGGAACGAATGTGGCATCATCCCCGCCCCCGTCCTCTGTGGCACAATCATTTTTTATTTCATTCGGCTCAACACTGGCAGCAATTAAAGCTCCCAAAGTATGAAATGTTTTCATCAAGTAAGGCATTAAAAATATCGGCCTGTCAGGGCGGCGCCTGTGGCTCAGTCGGTAGGGCGCCGGCCCCATATACCGAGGGTGGCGGGTTCAAACCCGGCCCCGGCCAAACTGCAACCAAAAAAATAGCCGGGCGTTGTGGCGGGCGCCTGTAGTCCCAGCTGCTCGGGAGGCTGAGGCAAGAGAATCGCTTAAGCCCAGGAGTTGGAGGTTGCTGTGAGCTGTGTGAGGCCACGGCACTCTACGGAGGGTCATAAAGTGAGACTCTGTCTCTACAAAAAAAAAAAAAAAAAAAAAAAAAAAATATCGGCCTGTCAGAGCGGGAAGTGGACCTGTGCTTTACTGCAACGATTCTTCAGCTCCAATAGGGCATGAAGTGGTGAAAAGCATTCATTTCATGCAGTGGGGAAAAAAAAATAAGGCCAATTTCAGCTTTAATCTTGATTATGAGGAGTCTAGTCCCTGTTGGAATGTAATGAGTGGATGCACCCCATTTAGCTTAAAGTAACAGATCTATATAGAGTGGTTAATTTGTAGATAAATACGGGTTTTCTACTGCTGATGTTTCTGCATCCACACAAAGTGGTTATATTAATACTGAAACATGATTAATCAATAGTTTGCTCTTTAAAAATACATCAGTTAGACTACCCAATTACCTTTAAGTATATATCAAAGGGCACAAAGCAATCTGACGTACACTCGAACTCCATTAGGAGCTAACAGGCATATTAATTAAAATTTTTAGTTACAATGAACCTCACAATGTGGATACAAGTTTCTGCTTTAGGTGACAAACAGATACTAGTTCACTGAGAAGCTGAATGTTGCAATTGCAGAATGTTGAATGTTGGGGCACAGAAAGGGGTTGGGGATTTTTGTGATAATGAAAACTGGTGATGACTTCATTTGACCTGAATCCAGTTTGTAAAAGGCCTTAGGTGAGGACTGTGAAGGGCAAGGTGCAGAGAGCCTCTCCTGTGTACCGAGGGGAGAGGGGAATTCTCCGATTATGAGATTAAGCATTAACAACGTGGAAGTGCTGTTCAGGCACTGCTGGCAAAACCTCAAGCCAAGATCCCAAGATGCCTGTCCTGGGGCCCTTCCTCCCTCCTGCCTTGCCTCACGGCCAGGCGTCCCCAAACTTGATGTGTGTGTCCTTGTGGCAAATGCCCACAATCTGTCACCCCTGATGCTTGATCCTACCCATTCAGCAGCCACTGGTGCTAATAGGAGGCTCTGAATTTGGCTAAGAGGTAAAGAATCCCTTGTTTTGACATCTGACAGCGATAATAAGCTTTCTTTTCAAACTCACACTTCTCACAGATAACAGCCCAGCCACACATCTCTTGTCTAGGAAGATCCACCCAAACTAGTCACAGGCCTGGCACCCAGCATTCACAAAGCTTTAAAAAAACACAAGAAGACAGAGGGCCAAGAAACGTGCATACTGTTTCCTCACGTCCACCCCCTTGTGTTCTGCGCACGTAGTTTCTCTTTGCTGGTAGACAGGGCGTTATGCTCTGAAGGTACAGAATTGTGATTTATAGTACTATGCTAACCAGCTAAAACTCCACAACTTGGACCGGGACACCTCGAGCAGCTTGTTGTAATGGTACTGGACTCTACAGGCTCCTGTGTTCCTCACTGGGTGACTGTCAGAAAGTGGCAGCCTGAGCTGTGGCCAGGAGGAAACACACCTGAGGTCCACATTTCAACATCACATACCTGCATCGCTCATTTTGGGGTCTACTCTTCCCCCACTGCCTCGGTGTCTGTCCCTGGGCCCTTATTCAGCACAGACCATTTACTGAGAACCATGTGAGGTGTCACTGATTGTCATTCAACGCACGTGAAATTTTTACATGAACATTAGTCACTGTTTTAGACATGTTAGCTTCAAGTGGAAGCAGTCAATTATAGACTCGAGGTTTTATGGCTACATTATTACCATCATACTATTAGGTTTTCAGCAGTAGCATTCTGTTTGATCGATCTGGGCTGGGACGTTGACGGATAGCTTTGTTCTTCAAATGTCAAATAGGTGGGACTTCTGTACTTTATGTATTTGCGTAGGCACTCATCTCCTGCACACACCTTGCCCCCTTCTGTGGTGTTTGGCATCAGCAGGTGACTGTGATCCCTTTCCTTAGAAGGCTGTGTGGGGCTTGTAATCCCATTTATAATGCTCTCTCTATCCCAATGCAGAAGCTTTCTCGAGTTATTAGCAGTTTAGAGGAGTCTTTACTACACAAAGAGAAACCTCTTGGCTGGTGTCAAGAAATAGATTTAGACATTTGTTTGTTAGTTTTCCCATTCCTTTCTAAAGAAAGACACTATACAAGAAATTGGTTACCTATTTCAGGGTATATGTTAGATTTCTAAAACTTTGACTATTATTACAGTGTTTCACTTACCTTTACTAGTAAGAGTCATATTTGGTTTTTAATGTTTTGTAAGTATATTCCTAAGCTAAATCTTTGAACTGCATCAACTCCAACCACCACCATGTCAGTCCCCGAACATCACTGAACATCATCCTGTGCAGAATATCAAATAGATCTCACGTGAAGACTTTGAAAGGCTCCTGGAAAGGATGGATTGCCTTTCAGTTAAAACTAATAGCTCCTAAATCTGGCATTGAAGAGCATCTGTTTCACACAATGGATCAAACAGAGATTTTGAGTACACCTTGTTTCTGCCCAATGGCTACTGGACTCCCATTTTGTTTTGAATTCTAGAACTTGTTGGAAGGCAGGCTCACTGCCGTCCCTGGAAATACTGGTTTCCTTCCTGAGTAGAACTGTTTCCCACGACCTGCTTCATGTTCCCACCTTAGGAACCTTATTCTACCATATTCTACCATATTTCTCTTCTTAGGAACTTGCTCAGCTCTCTTGGGTCATTTCATTATCTGATGCTGTAGGGACGAGACCGTCTGATCCTTCACGGTAGTGGAGGAGCTTAAGATGCATTAGGTGAACTCTCAGGAGCCGTTTATTATTCATCTTTTTATTTCATTTATTTATTTTTATGTTGGTGGGATTCGTGTGACTTTTAATTTCTTATTTTACTAATGTCTTACAATAAGAGTGATGAGTAAAGATGGGGATAGATGGGGTAAGGGAAAGGAAGAAGAGAAAAGTATCTTTTATGTTCCTTAAACTATTAAAGCATGTGCTAGGATAAGAAAGTTCGGTAAAAGCATCACATCCTTACCACCAAGGAGCTCTTTAAGTGGATGTGGAACAGGGACAGGGACCATTCTTCAGCTCTGGTAGAAGTGACTGCTGGCAGAGAACAAATCCTGCATCAAACTTGGCACAAGAGAAAGACTGGGCAATGCAGATGCTACCCAGTTGGGCAGATGACAAGTTGACTCTCCAGAATCTACTTCCCAGCACATGAGCAGGAGCGTGGACACCCCCCTTCTCTGGGCTGTTTCTTCCTCTCCCGCAAGATCTAACCAACTGTGCAGCAATGGGGAAAATGTTGAGCAACACTCTTAGAAAAGAGAAAGATATTTTTCATATTTGCTGGTGGTGTTGATTGACAAGAGGTGATTTCTTTTATTTTTAGGCAGTAGCCTTATGTCCTGGTGATAAAATACCCTACACTGAGCACTCTTAAAAGGCATAGGAGAGTAGAAACAAGACCTCTTCAGGACCTGGACTAGTGGGGAAGAGAAATATGTGGATTCTCAGGGTAAGGGCATGAACAAGCTAATTCCACATCACCACACATGAACTGACACAGATAAATGACACCTTGTCTTTTTCCACTCATAGAAACACTCACTTCTTCTAGATTACACTACTAAATCTAAGGTCAGCTTAATCACAGTTTCGGATAACTATTACTATACTTCTACACTTAAAGTCAAAAGCTACATTTTTTAGTAGTTTTTTTCCCCCTAATTAAAGGGATTTGAATAAACTGAAAGCTTAACATCTAGATATTCTTTTCATTATTTTGCTTGTCGGGGGGGAACCCCTTAAAATTCATCACTGCCAGTTTTGTTTAACCTACAGAATTGAAAGAATACAGAGACCTGGCTTTATGTGATTCTTCTTGCATCTTAAAAAAGGGTTTTCTGCAACGCAGAGCCTCATCCACTGGGGCAGAGCAGGGTCCCAGGCGTCCTCTTCTAGGATGGGAGCCCCCTGCTGCCCTCAGCCGTCCATCCCTTCCCCGCCAAAGTACAGTATGGCTGGCCTCACTTCTCTTGTCCCTGAATGCCCTAGCTGAAGGGTGACCCTGTCCCTCGGCATGTTCTGGGGTGCTACGGGCAGCATTAGCAGCTGGCCTGAACCCAGACATCGTGCAGAATGTCATTCTGATCTCTCCAGGCATAAAGCTGATGGAATCATCTTGACCTCAACACCCACGTTCAGCTTCAGCCTCACACAGGCTGAAATGTAACTATTCAAGCGGATACTTCTCACAAAAAACTGTTAGCTAATGTGCAAGTCCAAATCTCTATTAGAGAAGGCACACTTTGAAGTCTGAAGGAGTTTGGGGTAGACACGTGCATTTTGCCTAAACTTATAGACCTGCTTTTTGCTGAGCAGTTAGCTATGTGGAATGATCAGGTTCTGGGTGCTGGGGTTTTTCTCATTTAGCCCTGGGTTCTTAGTGTGTGGTATCCATATAATTGGGGACACAACCACCCCATACCTGACACACTTGTTTGAAAAGCTAACCATAGCCACATTCTAGAACCCCGAGAGTACTAGGTTACTCACCAGCCTCCACCTGCCTCAGTAAGCTCTCCCCAGCAGCCAGTGCACAGGAGCCGGGTGGGAGAGCAGTCCCTGTGGAGATGTGGCTTGGTGCCCAAGGCCATGAGGACAGAGATGTATTTACTGTGATACCTGTGGGAGACAGAGCAGCAGATTAAGTTGCAGAGATGCCATGGAGGTCCTGAGTAAGGAATTTTAATGTAAAAATACTGGGACTTAAACTTAATCCTTGAGCTAACTGGTGCATTCCTTCAAATGGGGATCTAACGGGTGTTATATCAGGGCACAGAGGGGCAGATGTGTGAATGCGTTTGGAACCAATTTAAAACTCAAAACAAAATGAGCAAGCCAACTTGCTAGCACTCCACTAAAATAAAACACACAGGCTCACGGAGGCCTGCAGATAGGCTGCCCATTCTGCCTCTGCTTCCTCAGACGCTCATGCGAGGCCACAGGTGGCCGGGATTGCTGGGGGAGGGAGGTCCTACTACCCTGCTTTGTCTCAGCACCTTGGAAGTAGATGTGCCAGGGCCATCTGGTCAATCTAGTCTTGCCTTAATTACGAAGTTACACTTGAAAACGGCAGAGAAAACCCTCTCGTTAAAATCTTCATAGAATGAGCACTGAATAAATTACCTACTACGAGGCATCTCTGAAGGACCCATTCTTTTTGTTATGATTAAATCGTAACTGTGCACATTAATGCATGTATGGGGTACAACGTGCTGATTTCATACACAATGTGGAAAGCTTACATCAAACTTGTTAACGTAACAATCACTTCACTTATTTGTTTTGGTAAGACATTTATACTCTACTCTTAATAGTTTTAAAATGTACCATTGCATTATGCACATTAGGTGAGGACTATTAAATACCCTCCTTCCTCCCAGCCTCCCTTCTCTCCTCTCCTCTCCCTTCTCTTCCCTCCTTCTTTCTGGACTATAGTTTTGTTTTATCATTTGTATGAATGTGTAGGTATTATATTTTTGTTTCATAATAGTATTGAGTACGTTGGATACTTTTTCTTTCATTCTTGAGTTACTTTACTTAGAAGAATATGTTCCAGCTCTATCCAGATAAACATAAAAGAGGTAAAGTCTCCATCTTTCTTTAAGGCTGCATAGTGTTCCATGGTGTACATATACTACAATTTGTTAATCCATTCATGGGTCAATGGGCACTTGGGCTGCTTCCATGACTTAGCAATTATGAATTGGGCTGCAGTACACATTCTGGTGCCAATGTCTTTGTTGTAAAATGATTTTTGATCATCTGGGTACATACCTAGTAGAGGAATTGCAGGATCGAATGGCAGGTCTACTTTTAGTTCCTTGAGTATTCTCCAAACTTCTTTCCAAAAAGGTCGTATTAGTTTACATTCCCACCAGCAGTGTGGAAGTGTTCCCTTCTCTTCACATCCATGTTGACCCCATTGTTGAAACCAACCAGAAAGCCAGGATTTACGAAGAAAACGTTAAGTAAGGTTGCAGGTGGGTGTTTTACTAAAACAGAAAGATCAATGAATTGCTTGTCTGATCATCAGAAGTACCTGGGAGCTGTATAAAAATACAGATTCTCAGAGGCACTGCCCGGTTCGATCACTGCTTGAAGGAACCAACTTTGGAACACTTAACACCTGGTTTCATGAAAGAGAAATAATGTACTGATCTTCATTAACGTAGGACCTGAAAGCCCTTAACCACAGGTTTATTAACCCAACTGGACAGGAAACACCTTTGTGAATGACGACCATCATTAAAAATATATGCATAGGATCAAGAATTCACATATCTGCCTAATTAAGATGGGTGTTCCTTGTTCCCCAGTCTTCTGGAGGTCAGCTTTACGCTAACTAGACTGCTGCCCAGCTGGTGGCTCTTTCCCTAAAAGCAAAGCTCCTGGCTACAGTCTTTTAAGAACCGTGTAAATGCAAAGCGCTGCCATTGTTATTCATACAGCTTTTGTTTATCTTTCCAGAAGAAACAATTGAGCTGTAGCAGATGAGTGATGGTTACAGGGCTGTGATGAAGGAAAAAGCCACCACAGGTGGAGTGGCTTAATGGGCTATTAATTGGGAAGCAGGTGAAGGTAAATAGGTGGCACAGCAGGTATTTAAATAGGCTCCTGGGAGGAAAGGCACTGGATTTTATGCTCTTTAACTAAAAATAAAGACCTGATATTTAGCTTATCTTTGCTGAAATCCGCACTGTGAGGGCCCTGACAACTACCAGCATCATCAATGATTCATTATTATCTCAGCATCTTCTAGGCTACTGAATAGCATCTTCAGCCTCTTCATTTTTCTTTGTTTCAGCTGATTTTCTGGCTTTAGAATGCATACTTTTTCTTCTATGTGTATCAGAGGCCAGAACAATTTCAGTAGAAGTGAATTTGGACCTGCAGCCCGCCTTCTTGTGGCATCCTTTCGTCTTCCAGCTGGTTGGAGGAACAAAACCAATGTACAGGGTGACTGTGGATAATGATCCTCCCAAGAACATGTACATCTAAATGACTATTCTCCTTCAAAGTAGGCACCTTGAGAAATGTGACACTTACCCTCCGACTATCTTTGGCTCATTACCTTTTCAGGAAAGTCACACTAGTGATTATTTTGACAGCTGACTTCCAGGTCACCTATATAACAAAAAAAAAAAAAAAAATCCTCATATGTATTTATCTGTCCCTTGTTTTGTGCTCTTCAGCATTGCCCAGAATCATGGTCTGCTTTATTCATCACACCTAGTGCTAAGTGACATTTGGCTTTTTAAAGTTCATCCAGGATGCAGAGACATGGTGTTGCTCAGGATATTCCAAAGAACGTGCCTCAGGCTCCCAGGAAGGAGTTCCATGAAATATTCCAAGTGCCAGCTCCTTCCTTGGAAATGTTCAGCTTCCCAGCATGGAACACACTTAGATGTTCTGAAGTTTGGGTATGCTAGTTTAAAAGTGCAGACACATCTTAAGTATTTCATAGTAACTTAAAATTATTAAAAAGAAACCAGTTAGTCCTCTCCCTGGCAGTATGTTGGTAGAAAGTGAGGGTGGACTTGGATTCTTTGTCCTTTGCCGGCCCATGTTTGCTGTTTTCTCTGGAGCAGCATCAATTCTGAAGACATGTTTAGCCTTTTATTGTTGAAATGGCTAAATACCAGCAGAGCTCGCACAGGCTAAATACTAGTGGAGTTACAGTTTGTACCCCACAAAATGATTTAGGTTTATCTTATCACGTAGATCTTTTCCTGTAGTTGAAGTACTCATTAATGTTACTGCTAACGAGATGTTAGCAATTAAATACCTTTAATTAATGAACATCAGACAAAAGCAAGGATGGCTTTCTCTGTGCCTTCATAAAATAGGGAAAATGTTTGTAGATCTCATTGTGAATTTTGTCTGCAGAAGGATCACAAATCTGAGCTACTTTTCTGGTCCAGAGAAAGTCATTAAAAGATTTCACTTTTAGAAAATTAAAGGAATAGGCATTTGGGGATGCTATAAAGATGATCTGAGATTGGAAAAAAATATCCATAACTGAGAGCTAGTCCTACATGTAATAGCAAATTTCATGGTTGAAGATGCAACAGGATTGAGTACAATTAATAGCTCTGTAGCCGTCTTGAGTTCTGGGGTAAGCCTTGAACACATAATTAGATTATTAAAAATGGCCTGTCTTAGGCCCACTGTTACTAAATTGAAATCCAATTATGGTTTATGATTTTGCTGAAAAATATTTAGCTGTTTTGCTTGAGTCCTCCTAGAAGATCATTTCCTCTCCACATCACCATTTGCACATGTCACAATACATTTTCCAAACAAATCTGACCTCAATTATCTCAAAATCAATCTTACATTAGATAAAATATATTTTAATGAGTGTTTTTATATCTAATATTATAATTGTGCCTCTCTCCGTACTTGAGGAAATAAAAGATGGTGCTAGAAGTCTTGGCAAAATATCTTTTTAACGGCAGGCATGCATATTTTAGAAAAAACTAAATTCTGCCATTTTACTACGTGGAAAGGCAGTGTGCTCAGATATGTGCCTGAGTGTGCTGCAAAACAAACTTGGTTCAGTTTTCGGTAATTGGCAGTGGAACTGTAATAAAGCAGTTGTTTGCAAAGAGATGGGCCCAGAAATTTCATGCACTCCTGCAGTGTGGATTTAAATGCTAAGTTAAATATTTATGAACTCGAGATTTTTATAATTGATCATTGTATGATTTATACACCATAATTATAATTAGGTTGAAAGAGATTTTAAAAAGCCGGTTTCCTGGAGCCAAGGCCATTAAATAACGCTAAGCTGCCAAAACAAAAATTAGGTGGGAACCCAGCCACCAAGTTCTAAGCGCCTGTCCCCACATCTGATACAGAGTGAGGCATCGCATCTGACCAGGCGTCTCACCTGAAGCACCAACTCCTGCCTCACCTGCAATCATTTTTCATGCCTTTCTTTCGGACCTAGTTGAACATAAACAAGGAGAAAACTTCAGAGATCCAATGTATAACAAAAGGAAAAGGTGGAGGAGGTTGGAAAGGTTAATTAAAAATGTAATGATCCCATTTGCTGGGACAGCACTATTCATCATGGTGCAGCAGTGAGCATGTGACTTGCACACCACTTACAGGAGACATCTAATTTTTTAAGGTGTGCACGGTGGAGGGTGCAGGCAGGCAACAGGATGTGCATTAAGAAAATGGGAGCTCTCATAGATGGAACTAGCCCCTGACTTTGTGGTTAACGTTGGGAGCTGTGTTCACCAGACAGAAGAATTATTTCCATATTCACAGGTATTCAAAATAACTCAGTCACAGAGAGTCCCAGAGGAAACTTGGGTATGGCTTGATGCTTAATGCAGTTGTGTAAGGTCTGAAAAAGCAGAGCTAGGAGGAAATTCATCATCGTGTAATACAGTATGTCTGAAACCGTGTATGAAGAACAAAATGGGCAGTCAACACGTGCGTTCTAAATGCAGTTTTTAGTACGCCTGCTGGAAAAAGCTGGGCTTTTGAAGGATGGATTACATGGGTCACAACCTGTATGATCGGATTTGCCAGACGACCCATGTGGGTATCAGAAGACCAGACTGTTAGTGCGAGCTTCCAGAAGAGCTTGCCTTACCCCGTGAGGATGTTGGTGTCTTCTACTCATTTTATTTATTTATTTATTTATTTTCTGGGACGACACATTAGAGGGAGCTTATTAGAAAAAAGAACAGTAGTTATGTTAACATGGTAATTAATCAAGTCCGAAAGAAAGAAGAAACAAGTTGTGAATTCAATTCTGCAGCCCAAAAAAGAAAGGCAGAAAGATATTCAGGAATTGGCAAGCATTTGTAAACAATGTTCTCTCACTGCGTCTTGTGAATTTCTTGCTTGCTTAATGAATTACATTTCGTGCAGGCCATGCAGATTTTAACATAGTTACTATTTTATGCCACCTCATAATCTATAGAAATGGGTTTCTAGTGCTTGCATCTGTGTTTCATCCTGAATCATTTCAACTAGTTAGTTGGCCCTGGTGTTTGCCAATAATGGTGGCATTTTCTTTTTTCTTTTACAGTTTAATGTATTTTAATAGCAAACTTACAGGAACAGCACAGAAGACAGACAACATTAAAAACATGTACTTGCATGTAGGACAACTCAGTTAGAAAAGTATAGTGAATGGATGGAATCTACTGTATGATAAAAATGCTACAAACACCATTTAGTTGCCGTCAATAAGAAATTTGCTTGTTTTAAAAAAATCCAAATGCTGGCATTGTCCAGAAAAATTTAACAGATTTATAATTGTTATAAAGTTGAACTGCTGAAACTTGTTCACTGAAACATTTTGACTTGCATTAATGCTGCACATCTCTGCATTTTATATTAAAAATTCACACACAAATGAAAATGGAAAAACTGTCAATACCTGATTTCTGTCCCCTATTTTTCCAGTCATAATCATATACTTAAGTATCTTTTGACCCCATGGGGAAAAAAAAAATCTAACGTTCAGAACTACCAATAACAGGAAGAAGAGAATTTTTTTTTTTTGATAATGAAATGTTTTCCCATCATAGTGGACTCTTAAGCACGTTCTCCACGTATGCGGCGTGCTAGCTGGATGTCTTTTGGCATAATTGTTACACGTTTGCCATGGATAGCACACAGGTTGGTGAAGAAACCTCATCGCTACAGGCCTGGTACTGTGGCACTACGTGAAATAAGACGTTATCAGAAGTCCACTGAACTTCTGATTCGCAAACTTCCTTTCCAGCGCCTGGTGCGAGAAATTGCTCAGGACTTTAAGACAGATCTGCGCTTCCGGAGCGCAGCTATTGGTGCTTTGCAGGAGGCAAGTGAGGCCTAAATGGTGGCATTTTCTAAGTGTAAATGACAAGGAGCTGCCAGCTACAGTGATAGCCTCTTACTTGGGACAGTGTGAGGATTGTATTTGAGATAAAGGCGGTTAGTAGCTCCAGAGGAATTTAGATTTAGTATGAAAGCTTCTCCCAGGACCTACTTCATTCCTAACACTTTCACTTCTTCCTGTGTTAGAGGACCTTTTACATTTGCTTTGCCTGCAGGTCTGGGCTGAAGTGACTGGTCCAGGCACTCTTTGGAGCAGCAAACAGCTGGGGGTGGGGGCAGTACCTTCACCTGCATAGAGACGCTATGGCTGGGATTTTACCTTCTGTTCTTGATCACCACCTTTGTCTTATATATTCAGATATTCAGAGTCACAATTAGAAAAGTCAAATTACAACTATCAAATCAAAAAACTTTATGGCTTGAAGGGAACTTACATGTATCATTTGAAAAATGGGGAAATTGAGGCCCACAGGGGTAAAACTGACAGAGGGTTGGACCACATTTAAAACCCAAATCCCCCGACTCCTAATCCACCATTCCTTTAGCAGCATCTGACCTTTTTTAATTTCATATTTTGGGATGTGGTCCCCTCGCTTTCCATGACTGTTATACCTCCCATGCCTAAGAAAACAAGAAACCAGTCAAAATCAGATATGATCACAGCCAGAGAAGCTTAGAATGACGATAGAGACAGCAATATGTAACCTGCAAAGTAACAACATGGTTGTGTGGAATTTGAAATGAAAATCTGGCTACACACACTAGCTGAGCGCAGCCCACTCGCATATGCGCTCCCCCAAGAAAAAAAGGATTTCTAGTAAACAGCCTTCATAGTGAGAATACTTCCCATTCAGACAGCATCGCAGACATCCGACCAAGTTAAAGAATGAATAGCAGCAGATGGAGGGAAGAGATTAGATGGGGAGGGGCCGGGGAAGGGAAGCAACATTTTAAAGCTGAGCTCTAAAATGAGCTGCAGAGAGGATGGCGCTCGGAGTTATGGTAAAGCTGTTCAGAAGACTCCTGGGCAGGCGACAAGGAGCTTATGTTATGCCCAGAGCATAAAAACTCAGGCAAGCCCCTGTCTCTCCCTGCACTGGCTGATGGAGGTCTGCTTTGACTCCAGTGGTGTACACTGAATACAGTGGTGTAAAGCGAAGGCTCTCTGGTCACTGAGGTACCATTTTTGTGCACTAGGGGGTCCATTTACTAGATAAAGGGTATCGGTGTTTTTACCAGGTGAAAACTCAACTCTCATTTACATCTCCTGTGATTTCTGGACAAAGTTCAAAGTTTACTTTGAACTTCACTGCAGTTCAGCTTTAGGTGAACTCTCTCCAGAGAGAGCTGGAACTGAGAAAGGCCAATAGCAGAAAAGGAACCAGGAGTGATTTCCCAAGTGCCTAATTGCCCATCTGAAACTAGTTAAAAAAGAGAAATAATAAGGTCTATATAAAATTTTTTCAATGTTTTATTAGGAACATTTTCAAATATACCGAAAAATAGAAATAATTTTATTGTCAGCCTATACCCAGCACCCATACCCAGCATATCCCACAGTAACATTTGAATGTGGTTGCTTTTTAGGAGGGTCCATCTATCCATCCCACCAAGTTTTTAAAATGTGTTTTAAAATATCCTTCTCTTAAATGCTTCAGCATACATGTCACTGACCAATATCGATTTATTTTTTCTCCTTTTGAAGTGAAGTTTACATATGACAGACCTTGATTGTACCATTCTCTGAATTTGAGCCAAACTGTGCAATCCAAACTTCCGTGAAGGTGGATAATATTACCACGACCCCAGAGAGTTCTCTCTTGCGCCTTTTTAGCCAATCTCCATCCCCACTACCTGAAAGCAACAACTCTTTTATTTTTTTCATCGTAATTTAGTTTTGTTTATTCTAGAAATTCATACAATGTATACTTTTTGGTGTAAGGTTTTTTCCCCTCCCCACTCAACATAGCATTTTTGAGATTCATCTATGATATTGTGTGCTTCACAAATAAGAACGGTTCCTCTGTTCTGGTTTCTGAGTAGTGTTCTAGTGAGTAGCTGGACTACAGTGTAAGCCATTTATCTCTTGATGGGTCCCTGGGCTGTTTCCAGTTTTTGTTCTTATTGTTCTTATTCTTACACAAGTCTTTTTATGGGCATAGGTTTTCATTTCTCATGGATAAGTATCTAAAAGTGGGATTTCTAGATCATAGGGTAGGTGTGTGTCCGGTTTTATAACTAAGCTGCTCAATATTTTCCCAAAGCAGTTGGACCAGTTTCCACTCATCCCAACAGTGTATGAGAATTCTAGGAGCTCCAAATTTTTTAAACAACATTTGTAGTTGTCAGTCTTTAATTTTAACCATTGTGGTAGGTGTGGAATATATCTCATTGTGGTTTTATTTTGCTTTTCACTGGTAACTAATGGTATTGAATGCTTTTTATGTGTTTATTGCCCATTCATGTGTCTTCGTTTGTGAAGTAACTGTCTAAATATTTGGCCCATTTTTGAAGTATGCTGATTTTCTTATTATTATTGAGTTTTAGGCATTCTTAGTGTATCTTAGATACTAGTCCTTTGTCAGACATGTCTTGTGAATATTTTCTTCTAGTCTGTGGTTTGTCTACACATTTTCTGAACAGCATCTTTTTATGACTTAAAGTTTTTAAATTCGATGAACTCTGATTTACCAATTTTTTCTTTTATGGTTATTGATTTCTGTGGTTCTATCTTAGAAAGGTTTCCCTTCCTCCAAGATTATCTTAGATTTTTTTTTTATTAAATCATAGCCGTGTACATTGATATATTCATGGGGCATCATTCACTAGCTTCACAGACCGTTTACCAAGTTTCACATATACCCTTGTAAGATGTACTGCTGGTGTATCTTAGATTTATTCTAAAAGGTTTATGAAGTTATCTTTTATGTTTTAAGTCTATTTTTATATAAGGTGTGAACTAGGAAGTTGAGGATTTTTGTACTTGTTTTTTCACATGAGTTTCCAATTATTCTAGTACCATTTGTTGAAAAGACTTTCTTTCCCCACTGAATTTCTTAAGTGGTGTTGTCAATAAACAAATGATTGTAAATGTGTGGGTATATTTCGGAGTTCTGTCGTCTATTTTGTTGTTCAAATACTACACTGTCTTAATACCTGTAACGTTATAGTAAATTTTGAGAATAGTTGGTACAAATTCTTCAATTTTGTTGTTCTTGTTCACATTGTTTAACCTTTTCTATGTCTTTTGCATTTCTATATAACTTTTAGAATCTGCCTGCCAATTTTAAATGTATTGCGATTTAGAGATAGTTGTCCGCAAGCTTACACATACTTTAAAAAATGGTCCTGGTGTGGAGGCAGAGCAAGATGGCGGCCGAGTAGCAGCTTCTTTGCATCTGGGCACTGTGAGTCTGGGGAGATAGGACTCCAGGCATCTCTGGCTGGTGGGATCTGCCTATCATCACCCCTGTGAGGATACAGGGAGTCAGAGAGAGACTTCTGGACCCCAAGAGGAGGACTAAAACAGTGGAAAAACGGCAAGTGGTCATGTGTGTTCAATCCGTCTAAACCCACCCGCAACTGTAAGTTCAGTAGCAACGAGACTGCAAACCAGAAAGGCCTTACCTGTGAACTGTTTTGGTGTCTTTGGACTTGGCACTCAGTTGAACTGCCTTGGGGAGAGCCTGAGCAGGAGTGCAGAGAACTTTGGCCGTTGTCTAGGGCCCCAGTCTGAGCCGCTGAGCCAGATGGAGCTAATAGTGTTAGGCTGTGAGTCACAGGGAGCCATTGTGAGCGATCTGCGCCAGCAAGCTCCGCCCTCAGGGTCGCAGAGCTAGAATCGGGTGGGAGCTGGTAACCCAGTGACCAAGTAGCCTAAGGGTGGGGTCTGAGCCGCCTTGCATCCCTAACCCTCAGGGGCAGAGTGAGACTGGTTTTGGCACACTGGGTAAGTGAATAGCCACTTCGCAGTGATTCCAGCAACAAGCACTTTCCTGGGAAAGCTTCTGCTCAGCAAGTTTACAAGTTGAAAGTGCCTTTTAAGTGGGCTGAAGAGAGATTTAGGGTCTCTACCTGCTGGGGTTTGAGAAATCAGCAGCCTCCAATTGTATCAGAACTGTGATTACCATCTCATACCCCAGAAGACCACGTGTTGCCCAGACAATATTCAACAACATATACATACTGCTTTGTTTTTGGTTGTGTTTTTTTTGTTGTTGTTTATTTTGATGTTGTTGATGTTGTTTTGTTTTTTAATTTCAACCTTTTCCATACAGATCCTTTTTCTTTCTCAATTTTTCTAGTTTAATTATAATTTCCCATTGCTGCCTTTTTCAATAACTAGAACTTCATTTTTGCTAGTGTTTCTACCGCTATTATTTGGTTTTTCACCCAATTTTATCCCGTAAAGTTTTCTGTTTGCTTGTTATGGTTTGATTTATAGCATTTTTGTCTTTCCTCTCTAGTTGGTGGAGGTGGGGTACTGTGTCTGATCAGGTTAGCAAAGAGCTGCTGACCTCAAGGGAACCACCCAACTGGGCACCCCCAGAAGGTGGATTTTTTTTTTTTTTAAGGTTGCGTCAAAGTACCCTACTGTACACCTATATTGCCCTGTCTCCCTCTTTCTGTGCCTCTCTTCTTTTTGTCAATATTCCTTATACCCACCCGCTCTCCTTTCTCTATCTTTCTTTTTTTTTCTTATTACTCGGTCCTCCTTTCTTTCATCCCTTTTTTGCTCTTCAACCTTCTCACACTCTGGTCCTGTAACCCTTAGTCCACAGGCACAAGAACTTAAAGAGCAAGAGGAAAATTAGGGCAAGGAAACAGATAAAAGAAATCACCCATGAGGAAGAATCAGCAGAAAACTCCAGGCAACATGAAGAACCAGTCCAGAACAACCCCGCCAAGGGACCATGAGGTAGCTACTGCAGAGGATTCCACCTATACAGAAATGTTAGGAATGACAGAAAGGGAATTTAGAATACACATGTTGAAAACAATGAAAGAAATGATGGAAACAATGAAGGAAACTGCTAATAAAGTGGAAAATAACCAAATGGAAATCCAAAAACAGAATCAAATAAGAGATGAACGATATGAAGAATATAAAAAGGATATAGCAGAGCTGAAGGAACTGAAACAGTCAATTAGGGAACTTAAAGATGCAATGGAAAGTATCAGCAACAGGTTAGACCATGCAGAAGGAAGAATTTCAGAGGTAGAACACAAAGTTCTTGAGATAACTCAGACAGTAAAAGAGGCAGAAAAGAAGAGAGAGAAAGCAGAATGTTCACTGTCAGAATTATGGGACTTTATGAAGTGTTCCAACATACGAATTATAGGAATCGTATGTTGGAAGGGGAAGAAGGGGAAGAAGAATGCCCCAGAGGAATGGAAGCCATACTAGAGAATATTATAAAAGAAAATTTCCCAAATATCACCAAAGATTCTGACACACTGCTTTCAGAGGGATATTGGACCCCCAGGTTGCCTCAACTCTAACCGAGCTTCTCCAAGACACATTGTGATGAACCTGTCCAAAGTCAAGACAAAAGAAAAGATTCTGCAAGCTGCCAGGAGTAAGTGCAAGTTGACCTACAGGGGCAAATCCATCAGAGTGACCACAGATTTCTCTAATGAAACTTTCCAAGCAAGAAGACAATGGTCATCTGCCTTTAATCTACTTAAACAGAACAATTTCCAGCCCAGAATTCTGTACCCTGCTAAGCTAAGCTTATAAATTGATGGAGAAATCAAATCATTTATGGATATAAAAACATTGAGGAAATTCGCCACAACAAGACCAGCTCTACAGGAAATACTTCAACCTGTTCTGCACACTGACCACCACAATGGATCAGCAGCAAAGTAAGAACTCAGAAATTAAAGGACAGAACCTAACCTCCACACTGATGCAAAAGATAAAACTAAGCAATGGGGGGGGCGGAGCAAGATGGCAGCCGAGTAACAGCTTCCTTGCATCTGGGCACCGTGAGTCTGGGGAGATAGGACTCCAGGCATCTCTGGCTGGTGGGAACTGCCTATCATCACTCCTATGAGGATACAGGGAGTCAGCGAGAGACTTCTGGACCCCAAGAGGAGGACTAAAACAGTGGAAAACCGGCAAGTGGTCGCGTGTGTTCAACCCGTCTAAACCCGCCCACAACTTCCACAGGCACGAGAACTTAAAGAGCAAGAGGAAGTGAAAGGAAAATTAGGGCAAGGAAACAGATAAAAGAAATCACTCATGAGGAAGAATCAGCAGAAAACTCCAGGCAACATGAAGAACCAGTCCAGAACAACCCCGCCAAGGGACCATGAGGTAGCTACTGCAGAGGATTCCACCTATACAGAAATGTTAGGAATGACAGAAAGGGAATTTAGAATACACATGTTGAAAACAATGAAAGAAATGATGGAAACAATGAAGGAAACTGCTAATAAAGTGGAAAATAACCAAAAGGAAATCCAAAAACAGAATCAAATCAGAGATGAACGATATGAAGAATATAAAAAGGATATAGCAGAGCTGAAGGAAATGAAACAGTCAATCAGGGAACTTAAAGATGCAATGGAAAGTATCAGCAACAGGTTAGACCATGCAGAAGAAAGAATTTCAGAGGTAGAAGACAAAGTTTTTGAGATAACTCAGATAGTAAAAGAGGCAGAAAAGAAGAGAGAGAAAGCAGAACGTTCACTGTCAGAATTATGGGACTTTATGAAACGTTCCAACATACGAGTTATAGGAATTCCAGAAGGGGAAGAAGAATGCCCCAGAGGAATGGAAGCCATACTAGAGAATATTATAAAAGAAAATTTCCCAAGCATCACCAAAGATTCTGACACACTGCTTTCAGAGGGATATCGGACCCCAGGTCGCCTCAACTCTAACCGAGCTTCTCCAAGACACATTGTGATGAACCTGTCCAAAGTCAAGACAAAAGAAAAGATTCTGCAAGCTGCCAGGAGTAAGCGCCAGTTGACCTACAGGGGCAAATCCATCAGAGTGACCTCAGACTTCTCTAATGAAACTTTCCAAGCAAGAAGACAATGGTCATCTACCTTTAATCTACTTAAACAGAACAATTTTCAGCCCAGAATTCTGTACCCTGCTAAGCTAAGCTTCAAAATTGATGGAGAAATCAAATCATTTACGGATATACAAACATTGAGGAAATTCACCACAACAAGACCAGCTCTACAGGGAATACTTCAACCTGTTCTGCACACTGACCACCACAATGGATCAGCAGCAAAGTAAGAACTCAGAAATCAAAGGACAGAACCTAACCTCCACACTGATGCAAAAGATAAAACTAAGCAATGGACTCTCACCAAATAAGACGAATAGAATACTACCACACTTATCAATTATCTCCATAAATGTTAATGGTTTGAATTCCCCACTGAAGAGACATAGATTGGCTGACTGGATTAAAAAACACAAGCCATCCATTTGCTGTCTGCAGGAAACACACCTGGCTTCAAAAGACAAATTAAAGCTCCGAGTCAAGGGTTGGAAGACAATTTTTCAGGCAAATGGAATTCAGAAGAAAAGAGGAGTTGCAATCTTATTTTCAGATACATGTGGATTTAAAGCAACTAAAGTCAAAAAAGACAAAGATGGTCACTTTATATTGGTCAAGGGAAAACTACAACAAGAAGACATTTCAATTCTAAATATCTATGCACCAAATTTAAATGCTCCCAGATTCTTGAAACAGACCTTACTCAGTCTGAGCAATATGATATCTGATAATACCATCATAACAGGGGACTTTAACACACCTCTTACAGAGCTGGACAGATCCTCTAAACAGAAATTAAACAAAGATATAAGAGATTTAAATGAGACCCTAGAACAATTATGCTTGATAGACGCATATAGAACACTCCACCCCAAAGATAAAGAATATACATTCTTCTCATCACCCCATGGAACATTCTCCAAAATTGATCATATCCTGGGACACAAAACAAATATCAACAGAATCAAAAGAATTGAAATTTTACCTTGTATCTTCTCAGACTATAAGGCACTAAAGGTGGAACTCAACTCTAACAAAAATGCTCGACCCCATCCAAAGGCATGGAAATTAAACAATCTTCTGTTGAATAACAGATGGGTGCAGGAAGAAATCAAACAGGAAATCACTAACTTCCTTAAGCATAACAACAATGAAGACACAAGCTACCAAAACCTGTGGGATACTGCAAAAGCAGTTTTGAGAGGAAAATTCATCGCTTTAGATGCCTACATTCGAAAAACAGACAGAGAGCACATCAACAATCTCACAAGAGACCTTATGGAATTGGAAAAAGAAGAACAATCTAAGCCTAAACTCAGTAGAAGAAAAGAAATCTCCAAAATCAAATCAGAGATCAATGAAATTGAAAACAAAAGAATCATTCAGAAAATTAATGAAACAAGGAGTTGGTTTTTTGAAAAAATAAATAAAATAGATAAACCATTGGCCAGACTAACTAGAAATAGAAAAGTAAAATCTCTAGTAACCTCAATCAGAAATGATAAAGGGGAAATAACAACTGATCCCACAGAGATACAAGAGATCATCTCTGAATACTACCAGAAACTGTATGCCCAGAAATTTCACAATGTGAAGGAAATGGATCAATATTTGGAATCACACCCTCTCCCTAGACTTGGCCAGGAAGAAATAGACCTCCTGAACAGACCAATTTCAAGCACTGAGATCAAAGAAACAATAAAAAAGCTTCCAACTAAAAAATGCCTTGGTCCAGATGGCTTCACTCCAGAATTCTATCAAACCTTCAAGGAAGAGCTTATTCCTGTACTGCAGAAATTATTCCAAAAAATTGAGGAAGAAGGAATCTTCCCCAACACATTCTATGAAGCAAACATCAACCTGATACCAAAACCAGGAAAAGACCCAAACAAAAAGGAGAATTTCAGACCAATCTCACTCATGAATATAGATGGAAAAATTCTCAACAAAATCCTAGCCAAT
This sequence comes from Nycticebus coucang, assembly GCF_027406575.1. Lineage (NCBI taxonomy): Eukaryota > Metazoa > Chordata > Mammalia > Primates > Lorisidae > Nycticebus > Nycticebus coucang. The sequence goes on along the minus strand of NC_069782.1, from coordinate 144,908,557 downwards.
AGATTACAGCTTATCATCAAAAAAGTCATTCATCATGATCAAGCAGGCTTCATCCCAGGGATGCAAGGCTGGTTCAACATACGCAAGTCCATAAACGTTATCCACCATATTAACAGAGGCAAAAATAAAGATCACATGATCCTCTCAATAGATGCAGAAAAAGCATTTGATAAAATCCAGCATCCTTTTCTAATTAGAACACTGAAGAGTATAGGCATAGGTGGCACATTTCTAAAACTGATTGAAGCTATCTATGACAAACCCACAGCCAATATTTTACTGAATGGAGTAAAACTGAAAGCTTTTCCTCTTAGAACTGGAACCAGACAAGGTTGTCCTCTGTCACCTTTACTATTCAACATAGTGCTGGAAGTTCTAGCCAATACAATTAGGCAAGACAAGGAAATAAAGGGAATCCAAATGGGAGCAGAGGAGGTCAAACTCTCCCTCTTTGCTGACGACATGATCTTATACTTAGAGAACCCCAAAGACTCAACCACAAGACTCCTAGAAGTCATCAAAAAATACAGTAATGTTTCAGGATATAAAATCAATGTCCACAAGTCAGTAGCCTTTGTATACACCAATAACAGTCAAGAGGACAAGCTAATTAAGGACACAACTCCCTTCACCATAGTTTCAAAGAAAATGAAATACCTAGGAATATACCTAACGAAGGAGGTGAAGGACCTCTATAAAGAAAACTATGAACTCCTCAGAAAGGAAATAGCAGAGGATATTAACAAATGGAAGAACATACCATGCTCATGGCTTGGAAGAATCAACATTGTTAAAATGTCTATACTTCCCAAAGCAATCTACCTATTCAATGCCATTCCTATCAAAGTACCTACATCGTACTTTCAAGATTTGGAAAAAATGATTCTGCGTTTTGTATGGAACCGGAAAAAACCCCGTATAGCTAAGGCAGTTCTTAGTAACAAAAATAAAGCTGGGGGCATCAGCATACCAGATTTTAGTCTGTACTGCAAAGCCATAGTGCTCAAGACAGCATGGTACTGGCACAAAAACAGAGACATAGACACTTGGAATCGAATTGAAAACCAAGAAATGAAACTAACATCTTACAACCACCTAATCTTCGATAAACCAAACAAGAACTTACCTTGGGGGAAAGACTCCCTATTCAATAAATGGTGTTGGGAGAACTGGATGTCTGCGTGTAAAAGACTGAAACTGGACCCACACCTTTCCCCACTCACAAAAATTGATTCAAGATGGATAAAGGACTTAAATTTAAGGCACGAAACAATAAAAATCCTCAAAGAAAGCATAGGAAAAACACTGGAAGATATTGGCCTGGGGGAAGACTTCATGAAGAAGACTGCCATGGCAATTGCAACAACAACAAAAATAAACAAATGGGACTTCATTAAACTGAAAAGCTTCTGTACAGCTAAGGTGACGATAACCAAAGCAAAGAGACAACCCACACAATGGGAAAGGATATTTGCATATTTTCAATCAGACAAAAGCTTGATAACCAGGATCTATAGAGAACTCAAATTAATCCACATGAAAAAAGCCAACAATCCCTTATATCAATGGGCAAGAGACATGAATAGAACTTTCTCTAAAGACGACAGACGAATGGCTAACAAACACATGAAAAAATGTTCATCATCTCTATATATTAGAGAAATGCAAATCAAAACATCCCTGAGATACCATCTAACCCCAGAGAGAATGGCCCACATCACAAAATCTCAAAACTGCAGATGCTGGCGTGGATGTGGAGAGAAGGGAACACTTTTACACTGCTGGTGGGACTGCAAACTAGTACAACCTTTCTGGAAGGAAGTATGGAGAAACCTCAAAGCACTCAACCTAGACCTCCCATTCGATCCTGCAATCCCATTACTGGGCATCTACCCAGAAGGAAAAAAATCCTTTTATCATAAGGACACTTGTACTAGACTGTTTACTGCAGCTCAATTTACAATCGCCAAAATGTGGAAACAGCCTAAATGCCCACCAACCCAGGAATGGATTAACAAGCTGTGGTATATGTATACCATGGAATACTATTCAGCCATTAAAAAAAATGGAGACTTTACATCCTTCGTATTAACCTGGATGGAAGTGGAAGACATTATTCTTAGTAAAGCATCACAAGAATGGAGAAGCATGAATCCTATGTACTCAATCTTGATATGAGGACAATTAATGAGAATTAAGGTTATGGGGGGGTGCAGAAAGAGGGATGGAGGGAGGGGGGTGGGGCCTTAATGTGTGTCACACTTTATGGGGGCAAGACATGATTGCAAGAGGGACTTTACCTAACAATTGCAATCAGTGTAACTGGCTTATTGTACCCTCAATGAATCCCCAACAATTAAAAAAAAAAAGAAAAAAAAACTAAGCAATGGACTCTCACCAAATAAGACGAATAGAATACTACCACACTTATCAATTATCTCAATAAATGTTAATGGCTTGAATTCCCCACTGAAGAGACATAGATTGGTTGACTGGATTAAAAAACACAAGCCATCCATTTTCTGTCTCCAAGAAACACACCTGGCTTCAAAAGACAAATTAAAGCTCCAAGTCAAGGGTTGGAAGACAATTTTTCAGGCAAATGGAATTCAGAAGAAAAGAGGAGTTGCAATCTTATTTTCAGATACATGTGGATTTAAAGCAACTAAAGTCAAAAAAGACAAAGATGGTCACTTTTTATTGGTCAAGGGAAAACTACAACAAGAAGACGTTTCAATTCTCAATATTTATGCACCCAATTTAAATGCTCCCAGATTCTTGAAGCAGACCTTACTCAGTCTGAGCAATATGATATCTGATAATACCATCATAACAGGGGACTTTAACACTCCTCTTACAGAGCTGGACAGATCCTCTAAACAGAAATTAAACAAAGATATAAGAGATTTAAATGAGACCCTAGAACAACTGTGCTTGATAGACGCATATAAAACACTCCACCTCTAAGATAAAGAATATACATTCTTCTCATCACCCCATGGAACATTCTCCAAAATTGATCATATCCTGGGACACAAAACAAATATCAACAAATCAAAAGCATTGAAATTTTACCTTGTATCTTTTCAGACCATAAGGCACTAAAGGTGGAACTCAACTCTAACAAAAATGTTTGACCCCACCCAAAGGCATGGAAATTAAACAATCTTCTGTTGAATAACAGATGGGTGCAGGAAGAAATAAAACAGGAAATCATTAACTTCCTTGAGCATAACAACAATGAAGACACAAGCTACCAAAACCTGTGGGATACTGCAAAAGCAGTTTTGAGAGGAAAATTCATCGCTTTAGATGCCTACATTCGAAAAACAGAAAGAGAGCGCATCAACAATCTCACAAGAGATCTTATGGAATTGGAAAAAGAAGAACAATCTAAGCCTAAACTCAGTAGAAGAAAAGAAATATCCAAAATCAAATCAGAGATCAATGAAATTGAAAACAAAAGAATCATTCAGAAAATTAATGAAACAAGAAGTTGGTTTTTTGAAAAAATAAATAAAATAGATAAACCATTGGCCAGACTAACGAGGAATAGAAAGGTAAAATCTCTAGTAACCTCAGTCAGAAATGATAAAGGGGAAATAACAACTGATCCCACAGAGATACAAGAGATCATCTCTGAATACTACCAGAAACTCTATGCCCAGAAATTTGACAATGTGAAGGAAATGGATCAATATTTGGAATCACACCCTCTCCCTAGACTCAGCCAGGAAGAAATAGAGCTCCTGAACAGACCAATTTCAAGCACTGAGATCAAAGAAACAATAAAAAATCTTCCAACCAAAAAATGCCTTGGTCCAGATGGCTTCACTCCAGAATTCTATCAAACCTTCAAGGAAGAGCTTATTCCTGTACTGCAGAAATTATTCCAAAAAATTGAGGAAGAAGGAATCTTCCCCAACACATTCTATGAAGCAAACATCAACCTGATACCAAAACCAGGAAAAGACCCAAACAAAAAGGAGAATGTCAGACCAATCTCACTCATGAATATAGATGCAAATATTCTCAACAGAATCCTAGCCAATAGATTACAGCTTATCATCAAAAAAGTCATTCATCATGATCAAGTAGGCTTCATCCCAGGGATGCAAGGCTGGTTTAACATATGCAAGTCCATAAATGTTATCCACCATATTAACAGAGGCAAAAATAAAGATCACATGATCCTCTCAATAGATGCAGAAAAAGCATTTGATAAAATCCAGCATCCTTTTCTAATTGGAACACTGAAGAGTATAGGCATAGGTGGCACATTTCTAAAACTGATTGAAGCTATCTATGACAAACCCACAGCCAATATTTTACTGAATGGAGTAAAACTGAAAGCTTTTCCTCTTAGAACTGGAACCAGAAAAGGTTGTCCTCTATCACCTTTACTATTCAACATAGTGCTGGAAGTTCTAGCCAATACAATTAGGCAAGACAAGGAAATAAAGGGAATCCAAATGGGAGCAGAGGAGGTCAAACTCTCCCTCTTTGCTGATGACATGATCTTATACTTAGAGAACCCCAAAGACTCAACCACAAGACTCCTAGAAGTCATTGAAAAATACAGTAATGTTTCAGGATATAAAATCAATGTCCACAAGTCAGTAGCCTTTGTATACACCAATAACAGTCAAGATGAGAAGCTAATTAAGGAGACAACTCCCTTCACCATAGTTTCAAAGAAAATGAAATACCTAGGAATATACCTAATGAAGGAGGTGAAGGACCTCTATAAAGAAAACTATGAAATCCTCAGAAAGGAAATAGCAGAGGATATTAACAAATGGAAGAACATACCATGCTCATGGACGGAAAGAATCAACATTGTTAAAATGTCTATACTTCCCAAAGCAATCTACCTATTCAATGCCATTCCTATCAAAATACCAACATCGTACTTTCAAGATTTGGAAAAAATGATTCTGTGTTTTGTATGGAACCAGAAAAAACCCCGTATAGCTAAGGCAGTTCTTAGTAATAAAAATAAAGCTGGGGGCATCAGCATAGCAGATTTTAGTCTGTACTACAAAGCCATAGTGGTCAAGACAGCATGGTACTGGCACAAAAACAGAGACATAGACACTTGGAATCGAATTGAAAACCAAGAAATGAAACTAACATCTTACAACCACCTAATCTTCGATAAACCAAACAAGAACATACCTTGGGGAAAAACTCCCTATTCAACAAATGGTTTTGGGAGAACTGGATGTCTACATGTAAAAGACTGAAACTGGACCCATACCTTTCCCCACTCACAAAAATTGATTCAAGATGGATAAAGGACTTAAATTTAAGGCATGAAACAATAAAAATCCTCAAAGAAAGCATAGGAAAAACACTGGAAGATACTGGCCTGGGGAAAGACTTCATGAAGAAGACTGCCATGGCAATTGCAACAACAACAAAAATAAACAAATGGAACTTCATTAAACTGAAATGCTTCTGTACAGCTAAGGAGACAATAACCAAAGCAAAGAGACAACCTACACAATGGGAAAGGATATTTGTATATTTTCAGTCAGACAAAAGCTTGATAACTAGGATCTATAGAGAACTCAAATTAATCCACATGAAAAAAGCCAACAATCCCATATATCAATGGGCAAGAGATATGAATAGAACTTTCTCTAAAGATGACAGACGAATGGCTAACGAACACATGACAAAATGTTCATCATCTCTATATATTAGAGAAATGCAAATCAAAACAACCCTGAGGTATCATCTAACCCCAGTGAGAATGGCCCACATCACAAAATCTCAAAACTGCAGATGCTGGCGTGGATGTGGAGAGAAGGGAACACTTTTACACTGCTGGTGGGACTGCAAACTAGTACAACCTTTCTGGAAGGAAGTATGGAGAAACCTCAAAGCACTCAAGCTAGACCTCCCATTTGATCCTGCAATCCCATTACTGGGCATCTACCCAGAAGGAAAAAAATCCTTTTATCATAAGGAGACTTGTACTAGACTGTTTATTGCAGCTCAATTTACAATAGCCAAAATGTGGAAACAGCCTAAATGCCCACCAACCCAGGAATGGTTTAAAAAGCTGTGATATATGTATACCATGGAATACTATTCAGCCATTAAAAAAAATGGAGACTTTACATCCTTCATATTAACCTGGATGGAAGTGGAAGACATTATTCTTAGTAAAGCATCACAAGAATGGAGAAGCATGAATCCTATGTACTCAATTTTGTTATGAGGACAATTAATGACAATTAAGGTTATGGGGGGGGAAGCAGAAAGAGGGACGGAGGGAGGGGGGTGGGGCCTTGGTGTGTGTCACACTTTATGGGGGCAAGATATGATTGTAAGAGGGACTTTACCTAACAATTGCAATCAGTGTAACCTGGCTTTTTGTACCCTCAATGAATCCCCAACAATAAAAAAAAAAAAGGGAAAAAAAAATGGTCCTGGTGTATAGCTTGTTATAATAATGTTGGTTAATTTTAATGTTGTTAAAACTATATACAAGATATTAATTAAGTTTTAATAATACCAAGTCTTAACAATCGCAACAATATTGAGTCTTTTGATCCAGGACCCTGGTATATGTTCCCACTTGTCAGTTCTTCTTTAATTTGATCAGCTGTGTTTTTTAGTTTTTCGTGTAGATGTCTCACATGTCTTATTAAATGAATTCTTAGTACCTTTCATTTATTTTTTTAATCTTTTGGTACTCTTGGAAGTAGAACTTTATCTTAAAATTTCATTTTCTAATCTTTGGCAGCTTATGTGTGAAAGTGATAGATATGTTAATTAGCTTGATTTAACCATTCCGTAATGTCTAACATTCGTTACAGCATCACATTTTATCCCACAAACATATATAATTATTACTTGCCAATTAAAAACAAAATTCATAAACATGAAGAATTTTAATACTCTTATTTGATCATGACACATTCTATGCATGCATCAGAATATCACACGTACCCTATAAATATGTGCAAACATTATGTATCAATACAAAATAATTTTTTAAAGTACAAGTTTTTAAAGATTCTCTTATATTGACTTTTTGTGCTTTGACTTTACTAAAATTCAATTATTAGTTATAGTAGTTGTTCTGTGAGTTCTTTAGGATTTTCCAAGTCATCTGCAAATAGAAATTGTCTTTTTTTCTTTTATTTCTTTCCACTGCTTTATTGCTATGGCTAGGACCTCCAGTACAATGGACTATAAGTGGTACAAATGGGCATGTTTTATTCTTTATCTTATGGAGAAATAGTCAATATTCTACCATGAAATATTATTTTAGCTGTAGGATTTTCATAGTTCTTATTTATCAGATTAAGGAGATTCTTTTCTGTTATTAGTTTGCTATCATGAATGGATGTTGAAATTGTTATTAGTTTGAATAGTTGCAATTGAATTGCTTGTGGTTTGAATAGATGAGTAGTTATTAGTTTGTATTATGAACGCGTGTTGAAATTTGTTGAATGTTTTTTCTTTGTCTATTGAAATAATCTTATAGTTTTCCTCCTATATACTCTCAATGTGTTGAATTACATTCATTTTAAAATATTAAACCAACCTTGCATTCCTGGGATAAACCAAGAATGTTCTTTATTCTTTTAACCTATTGCTACATATGTTACATTGGGCAGGGCCATGAAAGTGTTTTGCATGGATGAGAGTCAGGAACAAAAAAAGAAGTCACATGTTGACCTGTGAGCTAGAAATGGATTGATAGTTTTTGCTCTTCTGAATATTCCAGATCATCCATTCTGGAGTTTGTCACAGCCTTTGAAATAATGGTAAGGAGATGGTTTTCTGGCAAGGGTTTTCTGTCTATGAAAATGGAATGAGCAGAAAGTGAGGCCAACTCATGCCCACGGCTAAATGAAAAACTTTGAGCGATTGTTTTAGATGTAAGATGGTTCACCCTGTTCCCACAATCATATTTCATGGTACAGTACTGTATATTTTTCTGTTTTTTCCTTAAAATGTTGTGTTTGTTTTTCATAACAATACAAACATTAATAGCTTATATAGTTTTAACAAGTTTTATTTTTATTTATTTATTATATTTTTTTATTAAGCTAACATTGTTGTAGCACACAAGGTGTATACTAGACTAATTTTTTAAAGCTTGTGGGTAAGCTTATGGACTACTTTCAGAGAAAAAGAAATTTCCTGGGTGTCATGTGTTGACTTTTATTATTTTTATTATAATCTTATTTGAAATTATACATAAAACTATAAGCATTTATTCTTTGCTTTTACACAACTATAAAAGCAACACACAAATTAAGTATAAACAAAGCACTGTAAGTAATGAAATGCAGGCTAATGACATTAATTAGTGTAAGGGATGATATTGTTTTGTTGAAACTAAATTGGTGCTTAAAATCTGAATATAAGTTGTAGTGTGGAGTCTTTTGAGTTTGGCAGGCCTGTGTTACATGATGATTTAATTTTTCAGCCATTTTTCTCCATTTGAACTTACATGATCTGTTTGTGCACATATCACTGGCCACATCATGTATTAAACCACTTCTGTACATCTTTTCTTTTCCTTTTAGCTAGAGGTAATAAAAGACCATTTGACACCAACACAAATGTAAATGCAGATAGTGAAATTGTGTACCAGTATCCATCCTTAAGAGCCTAATCCAAATGATTTGGAATATGGTTGCATTCATTTATTTTAGATAATCATCAAAAAATGCATAGTAGGGATCTAGAAAGCTAGAGACCTTCAGGAATATAAATCACTGCCTTTAGACCCAGCAGTGCAATATTAGAAATCTCAAAAGAGGAGGAGACTAGAAGTGTCACCAAGGCCTGGAGCCCCTGGTGGCCGTGTCAGGGCACGTAGTGAATATTTCACTCCTTGAGTCCTGAGGAGCCTGCGTGTGGTAACAGAAGAGCCAGAGAGAAGCGGGCTTGGGAAGCCCATGATGTAAAAAGAGTACCAGGTGTGCTTAGTAGCACAGCAGGGACGGATGTGCAGCTGCTAACTTCTTGCATTGCTCACCCAAGAAGGGCCGAATGTCTTGTTCATTGCCTTCTGTGGTAAGTGCGTTGGGCTCTGATACCACAGGCAGAAACATGAACCTAGGGGACAATAAAACATGGTTCGTGGTGCCAGGCTATCATGTTGTGACTTCGTATGTTTGCATGTTGGGTTTTCTTACAGCAAGGCACATTTTCAGTAGAACAGGGAGAGTTTTTCTTTCCCTGTAATGTCGGACTTGTTTTGTGTGCCTTGTTTTCATTTATTTAAAGAATTCTTAAATTGTAGTACGAGCAATTTAATTTAAATTGCACTATTTCACGTGTGATCTTCCCTCTTAACAAACCTTGAAATGTGCAATACAGTATTGACAACAAGAGGCAGAGTGTTGTAGAGCAAACTTTACTCATCTTGCGTTCCTGAAACTTCATTCCCTTTAAGTAGCCACTTCTCATTTTCCTCTCCCCTAACCCCTGACAGCCATCATTCTACTCTCTGCTTCTGCGTGTCTGACTATTTTCGATTCCCCTGCTGAGGGGATCTTGCAGAGCTTGTCCTTCTGTGACTGGCTTACGTCACTTCGTGTGATGTCCTGAAGGTTCTTCCATGTTGTCAGGGATGACAGGATTTTCTTTGGAATAATACTCCCGCTGCTCTTTAGACACACAGGAAATGCAGCGCCCTATCTTCCGTTCCCGCCCCACCCAGCCATACCCCCTCTGTCTGGTCATTCCTCCAGCCCTCTGTTGTTCCCTACACACCCTCCTGGCTCCCACCTGCCGGGGTGCACAAACAGAATGAAAGGGAGACACAGTAGCTGTGGAGCAGCTGAGACCTGAGGAGGAACTTGCTGGGGCGTCTGTCTAATTCCACGGCTGTGTGATGCTTGTCTGCCACCTCCCTGCCTTGTCCAGAGGGTCATTGTTGGATCTAATTATCAACATTCCACAGGCCACCTTATAAATCGGTTGTGGGAAGTTTTTCCAGCACTTTCTTTTCCCTGCAGAAACACCTGTGTAATGGGGACTAGGCTTAACCCCGCCTTGTTCATTCATTACTTAACTTTGGGTATTGGACTTGGCTGGCCCTGGCATGCCTGTCCAGCGCCCAGTGAACTCCACTTCCACTGTGCTCTTGCTTTGGACAGCACAGTGGCTACCAGTGAGGGTAAGGTTAGAGCTGGTTTCTCCAACGTCAGAGTGCAGAGGCCTTGGGCAGAAGGCAGTTGATATGCCTTTCCTGAAGCTCAGGGTTTATAAACTCATGGAAATTTAATCCAAAATACTAGGTGAATTTTTCTAATCTGAAACCTCAATACTTGTAGAGCCCACATGTTACACATGGTGGTAAGTTAAGTGGTAATTGAGGTTTGCAGATTTTTGTGTGATTTATTCTGGTTCCTTCTCAGTGGCCTGTGAGCTAAAACTTAAATACAGCTTCATGGTAGTTGCCTCTTCCTGTTTAGAGAGGCTGGCATAATATTTTGTCTTCTGGGCTCAAATAACCATGTAATTACTCTGTAATATAGTAATTAGCATGCACTATATGCATTTATTACATAATTATATTCCTGTAGGACTGTATGGCAATTATACTTGCATTCAGCATATCATTTTATATACTGTATCATGAACGAGTGTATAATTTGTTGCTTTTTTTCTTTTATCCTAATTTCAGTTTACCAACCAGGGGCTGGAAACTTCCTCTCCTGTTGCGTTGTTTGCCTGCAGTCAGCAGGTGGCTGCACTCCTTCCGCCTCACGCAGTACCTCCTAATTAGACATCTGAGGGGATGCTAGGGGGCCCGCACGCTGTGGTGGACTCCCAGCATTTGCACTCCTAATGCTTTCTCCTTGTCATGAAGTCATTAAGTTATTAGCTTCAAAACTCATTAAGTTCTAGAGCTCGCACACTGCCAGGTCAATGGCAAGATCTCAGTGACAACTGAGTGGCTGTGAGCAGGCCCGGAGCTGAGCACTGTGACTGTGCCTGTCCTTCTCTCCTTTTGCAGTGGAGCACATTCCCAAGGGGAACAACTGCCTGGACGCGGCCAAGGCCTGCAACCTCGACGACACCTGTAAGAAGTACAGGTCGGCGTACATCACCCCATGCACCGCCAGCACGTCCAGCGATGTCTGCAATCGTCGCAAGTGCCACAAGGCCCTTCGGCAGTTCTTCGACAAGGTCCCGGCCAAGCACAGCTACGGGATGCTCTTCTGCTCCTGTCGGGATATTGCCTGCACGGAGCGGCGGCGGCAGACCATTGTTCCCGTGTGCTCCTATGAGGAGAAGGAGAAGCCCAATTGTTTGAATTTGCAGGACTCCTGCAAGACGAATTACATCTGCAGGTAAGCGCCGCAGCCTGGTGATTAATGAGGTGGCAGGGAGAGCCTCGGTGGCTGCTGCCGCTGCCAAACTCCAGATTTCTGTATTTCTTCTGCCAGGGGAAAGGAGGGAGGGGAAGCTAGATCATTTGGATGGATTGGGAAAAATCTGACCTCTGCATCTGACACACAGCTCTTCAGAACTGCTTAGGCTGTCACCCTGGGGAAGGGTCTTGTCTATAAAACTGGGGTAAGGCTTTGAGGGGCGGGTATTGGAATGAAGTGAAACACTACTGCCTTCCCCCGGCACCTCTCAGGTGAGAGGGTCACCTGGGGTGAGGTAACCTGAGGCAGGTGCCCACCCTCATTCCCTCAGTCCAGAGGGGCTGCCAGAAGTTGCCAGGGGGTTAAGTCAAGAGGCTTAAGTTGGCTGGAGATAAGGAGGCTCTTGACCTTCAGGGGCCAAAAACTGGAAAATACCAGTGCAGGGGATGAGCAGTGTCCAGCCCTGGTGAGGAGAGCGTTGAGAATGTCTGGGTCTGTTCTGGGCCAGTCTGTGGCATGAAGAGGGGGTGTCTTCCTACTCAGCTCTCTTCCCAGATCTCAGCCCCTATCACAGACCCTGCTGAGCCTGGACTGCATTGTTGAAAACATTCACCTTCTTTCTGGTTTTGCCCATTGGTGAATTTATTTTAATTTTTGAATGATTCCATGAAGACATTATCTATGCAAGGAAAAAAAAAAGCAATAAAGAATTAAGAGAGGAAGTTGCCCTTCACACTGCTCCCGCTCGCCCGCATGCCTCACGCTGCCTCTGTTAACAAACAGTCTGATGTGTGTCCTTCTAGAACTTAGGGCTGAATTCAGTTGTTGATTGAAACAAATAGATTTGGTGGAGCAGAGTCTTGAGTCTTTGCATGAAGCTCCGCTGGGGCCTCCATTAGCAGAGTAAGCTGGATGCCATCCTGGGGACTCAGACCGGGTGTCCTATTGGGCAACACCTGCACTTTATCTCCAGGGGCAGCCAGGAGCCAAAGTCAGTCAGTCAGTGGTGTCTTTAACAAAATCCTGCACAGGTGGACGAGCAGCTCAGAAGGTGACTCCCAGGGCTTATTATTATTATTATTATTGTTTATGGATTTCCCATTTTTAAGGGGCTCAGAGCAGCCTGGAAATGTCCATGGTGTTGAAAATTCTGGTTAGCTGAGTTTCTGGTCTACTTGCGCTTTATTCTACTAGATTGGGGTCCCATTCTTTCCTTAAACCAGCTCTAAAAGTGACTGAACAGAGATGAAAGTCCTCATTATCTGTGTAATGCTCCCATGGGGAGGATTTTCTGATTTTTGGGAATAATGTCCCTCCACTGTCTTTCTCAAATTTGGAAGTGGGTGACCTGCTGTATGAGGAAGGCCCCAGATGACCAAGCATCACATGAACAGAGTTTGCATCTGGGGAAGAGGCACGCATCCCAACTGTGCAACTCCGAGGACTCTTCCTCACTGTCAAAACTGCTACATGTGACCCTCTTAGCTGTGGGCAAGGGGCAGACTGGGGGATCCTTGCAGGGTCCTGAGGGAGAGTAGAACCTCATGCGGTGACCTGAGGAAGCCAGTCAGTTGTGGGATTAAAGCATGGACGAGATGAATGTGCCTGAGGAGCAGGGCAGGGAGAAGGCTCTTGGGAGCTTTTCTCAGGGTGCAGGGATGGGAGAGAACAGATTCTGAAGACCCCTGCATCTGAAACCCACATGCCTGGGACCTGTTAGCTGTGGAGCAGAAGGGATCCCTCTTCCCGGAGCAGGACTGGGTTTCTAGGGTCTTACATGGCTTAAAGCCAGTTGGCTCCTCCCTAGCTCTCCAGGAAGATGTTACCCTGTCCAACCCCAGCTATTGGTCCTGCCTCCAGGTGGGGAGCCACACGGAGCAGGGGTGAGTGTCCATCCATGGGACAGTGGCTGGCAGTGGGAGGACTGACAGTGATGGAACCTTTTCCTCTCCTCCCACGTTTATTCCCCATGTGAGGGCCAGAGAGGGTCTGGCACCCCTCTCATACAGATGCTGAAGCCCATGCTAAGCAGACAACTTGCATTCCCTGACCTGCTTTTCTAAAAAGAGAGACTCCTTGGAGGGCTGGTGTGAATTCCTTAGATCAGGCAGCTTTCCCACTAAGCTGTAGTGAGACAGCTGAGAGTCTAGAAGTTGGAGTGTTCTTGGGAAGGGGGCAGAGGGAACCAGATGGTTTGGGTACTATCAGGGGCCTCAGACTGAGTCCTCCCTGGCAGGAAGTACAGGTTCCAGGAACTCTGAGATACACCGGATGGCTGGGAGTGGCCTCAGATGATGGGGCAGAAAGGTACCAAGGGCGGCAGACAGCTTTTGACTAGTCACTGACTGTGCCCAACCATAGCAAGGTCAGGAGGGGGTGGACGGCAATCACTGTCCACAGGGTAGAGGCTCCCTGGGTGGGAACACGGTACTGGGGGCAGCTTCGTGCTGCTGTCACATTTCTGGCTCTGGGGAGAATCCAGAGGCTGTTTGGGAATCCAGATCTAGGCTATCCTGGGACAGAGGGACTGATGGGCTTTGTGCCCTGTCCTGAGTCGTTCTTGGGAAGGTGAATCAGTGCCTTCTCCTAGTGTTGCCCATGTTATTTAGCCCACAATTTCTTTCCAGAGCCTAGACTTACTCTTCATGACTACCCCCCCCCCCAGATGTGGTAAAAGTAATTTCAGCTGCTAGGTGGGCTAGTGGTGTGTGTGTGTTTATCAGATATTATTCATCTTGTCTTTAATTTTATGCCTCTCCCTCCATCCCTCTCAGTCTGTCTCAGTGAGGCTGGTGGTGTTACTGCCCAGCGCAGCAGCTGGTACCATCTGGACCTGGGGTTTCTTCGGGACTCACGTCCCAGTTGCTCTAACCCTCCCCCATCACTGATGTGATGACGTGCGGCCTCATTTGAATAGCCACCAAGGGAGGGGATGGCAAGAGGGAAAACGGATTCCTGAAAACCAAGTTCTTCAAAAGCTCACACCTTCACATGCTCCGTTTCCATCTTAGCATCAGCAGGTATCAAAGTGCTGCTCGAGCTCATTAAAACTTCCCTGAAGTTAATATTTTCCAACTCCAGGCTCAGGGTTTCCTCCCCAGGGGCCAGCAGTGCCTCTGCACAGAACCTGTCTCTCTTCCGCCTGGCACCTGCAGACGAGGAGCAGCACCGGCTTTTCCTTTTGACTTCGTTTTTCTTTTCCTTTTTCCCTTAGAGGGAAGTTGACAGGTTCCTTTCCTCTTGGGGTGGGTGCAGAGAGTCAGAGCTTGACTGTTTGGGCCTCCAAGCTTGTCTACAGAAAAGCATATGCAGAGGCATTATTAGAAGGCTGTGATGAAATTTAAAAGCCTCACGTTTCTCCCCTGAAGCGGTGTCTCCCCTGCCAGTTTTCCTCTGGTTGCTTTTCTTAGGGCCTGGAAGGATATCAGGCCTGGGTTTGGCTGAATGGAAGCACATCCTTTTATTCCTGATGCAAATTGTTGCATATAGGCACAATTTAAACTTACAAGTCACCTCCTTTCTGTCAAACTCTGATATCCAGTATGAGCTCAGCACTTGACATAGGCTCAAGGTGCCACAAATGTGTTCCGAATCTCTTTTATTTCTGTAAATTATCTCTTAGCTGCCTCCTTCCACTTCTATTCTTCAATACTGGGAGATCTAGCCCTTTTCCCCCACCCCAGGACCCCCCTCCTGCTCTCACCTGAGGATCACGGAGCCCTGCTGAGACGCCCACTGGTCTTGTGGCTTGAGCTGCTCCCAGGCAGTGTTGCTGCTGAGAACAGTCTGGAGCACCCGTGCTGGTTCAGGGGCCTTGCCCTCCTTAGCCATTCTACATGTACAGAAAAGGGGTACATCTGTGGACCCAGGGTAACAACTCTTAGTTCTGGCTTACATATGTGGCTATTGTATCCCATAGCATGGCATTTCATCCTAGGGGGCTGCATCCTCAGGGTGCAGCCACAGCCCACCCTCCACCTTGAAGCAGCCCTGCTCCCCCTTTCCTAGCGGGGTGTTCCTGAGTGGAAGGAATGTGGCATCTGCATTCTTTCTGACCCCTAGTGCTGGGTCAAGGATTTCTTGCTCTTTGTAGACAGATTCTAATAATTCTGAACGTTAAGTGGGAATGGGAGGGGCGTGAGTGATACAAACTTCCAGTCAGGTTCAGTGTCCTCTGGTGATGGACACAGCAAAAGCCTTAACTTCAGTATTACATGTATATCATTCATTCTCGTAAAAGAAACAGTTGTACCTCCTTCCTGTTCTGAAACAGGACCTTCTGGAGATGTGCATACTTGCTTCTCCCCATGTCCAGCTCTCCGTCCCCATGGTCTTCAAGACTGCTGGCTTTGGTCAAGCCACCAAGTACACGGTTCCATCATGACCCAAAGACGGGCGATCCTATAATTGCATCCTGGAGGCCTGGGTCATTTGTAGCAGAACCAGAAGGTCTCCCTTGGTTCAGCTCCAGAAGAACAGCATGTGCAATTTCCAAAATCCTGCCCTAGCCAGCCCCACATTGGCTGTACTGGGGTGACCCCGTTATACATAGAGGAAATGTATTGTGAACTTGTTGGTTGTGGCAGATGGGGGAGCATGTCACAAAACCGGGCAGCAAATCTCTGCTCTAGTAACCCATTTGGTCTGACAGTGTTAGTGCACCTTTAACAGGTGAGAAATGTGATTCATTTGCCTGGAATTGACCCCCTTTTGCACAATAAACTGTGGATCTTAGAAATCAAGGACATCCTCTACTGCTTGGACTTAACTTCCCCAGTGGACAAACGATCCTATATCTCTATATCCAGACTTGCCTTGACATGCAGCAAGCACAGGAGAAAATGGCTCAGTGGATGATAATTAATGCCTAAAACTAGATGGGGAGATTAATTTGGCACTTAATTTTATTTTACACTGATTCATTCACAAATGGAAATCAGCAATTAGACAATGCAAACTTTTGAACCATGGAAAGAAAGGTTGGGGAATATGAGAAAATACAAGTAAAACATTTTCCAGTTCATTTGAGCAGTTTTCATTTCAAATGGTTACACGAGTGTCTTTAGCGATGCATTCGGAGAGCCGAGTGGCTCATTTTTAATGCACCCGACCTGCGGGAGCTGCCTGCCACCCTGCCTGCCCCAGGGGTTACTGGGACTCTGTGTGCCTGCAGCTGATTCATCAAGACCCCAAGAAAGGAGCAAGGATGTCCCCGGACAGCTTTCTACTCGGCCAGGCTGGGAGGGGGGCATCCTCCTGCTGGGGCCTGGTGAGCAGTGTTCAGCACTGCTCAGGAGCATCCGAGCGTCATCAGCTCAGGCTCCTGTAACCTGAGCTAAGCTGAGATGCAGGTGACAGGCGGGAGCCTGCTGCGACCTGCTCAGTCTCATCATCATCCCTGTATCTCTTTCCTTATCTCTCCTTTGGCAGAGGCAGGTGTGAAGCCATTTTGTCTGCCCCTGCTGGAGCCTGTCGCTAAAAAGCGTCTGTCTGGTTTCCCTGTGGGTCTCCGTTCTCCCCTGCAGCCGCTCGAGCCCAGGGTGTCTGCCTCCTTTCCCTCACCTGCCCACGGACTGGTTTTCTTTCATTTGCATATTGTGTTGAATATTGGATCCATGTTAACAGATGGGGTCTTGGCACCAAAACTGTCTTTTACCATCGTTGAGTGTGAAAGCGGATGGAAAGGAAAGGAAGTAAATGCGCCCAGGGAGCCTGTGTCCTTGGGAGAGGGGTGTCACGGTGGAGGGTCTCAGGAGACACATTTAGGTCAGATCTTGCGGCCTGAGAAGCAGGGAAGTGAAGAAGGAAGGAAGCTCAGATTTGGCGGATACAGGGGCTGGGGGACAGTGCTGGGGGCAGACGGAAAAAACACAGTGGATATAGAGGTAAGACACCCGGGGCTTCCAGGGCCAGGCTGAAGTGTTGGATTTCATCCATCCAGGGTTTAGGAGAGCCTCAGGGAGCTCCCAGGTAGACTATTTGCCTAATGAGTAAATGAATGAACAAATTTAAAACTTGAATGAATAGATCCCAGAAAAGGGGCTGGGATAGAGAGGATATATTTTAGAATGATCCACCTAGAAGTTGTTGTTAAAGATGTGTGGTGGGATTTGTTCCCAAGGAAAAAACGTAGGTGAGAAGGGAAATAGGCCAAAGATTGAAGTTTGGGGGCACCAGGTTCATGGTGAGAGCATCTGAAGAGGCCTCAGAGAGGGAGGAGGTTGGAGAGTCCGATAATCAAGCAGAGACTTCAGCAAAGCCAAAGGGAACTCAGTCTTAAGGAAGGAAAAGGGTGTGGTCATTGGTGTCCATCACTCGGAGGGCAGAGGAGAAGTTAGGGGGACAGAGGAGGGGTGTCTCTCCAACAGTCCCTCCACCACTCCTTCCCTTATCCATCCATGTGTCCATTCATCTGTCTGTTCATCCATTGGTCCCTCCCTCCACTGGCCTGTCTCTCCCCTCATCCATCCAGCGGCTTGCACTTACTAGGCCAGGAATGAAGACCTTGTGTCTCATCTGCAGCACAAAGAGGAAGGCAGACACACACAGTCGCTATGGCATGGTGTGGCCATCCCCAACAGAAAGGATAACAGAGGTCAGAACCACCAGCTCAGCCTGGCAGTGGCCAGGTCTTCCTGGAGAAGCTGCCATCTGAGCTGGGCTGGCCGGATGAGTAGCAAGCAGGACAGTCACTGGACAGAGGCCCACAGCTGTGGGTTTGCCGACACAGGAGGTAAAAGGACAACCCATGTACTGGGTGCTGATGAAGAACAGCACTGGCCGGGCCACACACCTGACAGATGTGACTTTACATCAGCCCAGCCACCCTGCAGGGGAACACCCAGTGAGTGGCCGGCCAACGGGTCACCCAGCTCCCACGCAAGGAATGGGAGTGGACTCAGCCTTGCTAACTCTAAAATCTGGTTTCTGTCACACTTTTCAGATGACTTTCATGACAGGAATACAATGTTCTCCCACTGTTCAGCCTGGCTACCTTTAGTTCCAGACAGCCGGAATGACAGTCCTGGCCAGCCTCTGAGTCCAGACGCTCTTTATGGCTCAGTAACTAAGATGGCATCAGTTTTAAAGACAATTTTAACAGAGATTTAGAACATAAAGTCCATCAGAGCCTCTTAGCATTACTTAAAAAATAAATTTTAAAAAAAGCTCTCAGGTAATACAAGCTCATTAAGTCCTTACCTAATTTCCTTTTGAGCACTCATGACTTACAGAGTGATTTCTCTGTGACAGCTTACTGATTTTGAAAGAGTTGTTTCTACTATAGCTAGGAGAAAAATAACCCCCCAGACTACAACGGCTTTTTTATTATTATTATTATCAACTCAGTTATTTAGTCTCAGTTATTTAGTTTGAGCATAGTCTGCTTGACAGCGAGGGTCCTGGGTGTGTGGAAGTCACCCTCTCCCAGCACACATGCTCCCCTGGTCTAGATTCCTTTACTTAGAGTCCTAGTTGGCTGGTGGATAACGGACCCAGCCAACTATCTTAAAGGATAGGCGAATGCTTTGTTGTCTCAGAATGACAACCAGCTCTAAATTATCCATGGCTATGTCGCCAAGTTGGGGTCATCCAGGTGCATAGCCATCCCGCCTTCTCCCTACCCCGTGGCCATTATATTAATCATTAGGAAACCTTGCATGGGTGGATGGCATCGTCTGTCAAATGTTGGTGACAGGTGTGTGGATATAAGACATCAGGATCATTCCTGGAGGTACAGAGGAAGGGGTAGGCAAGGGAACTGAAGAGGGTCTCTGAGTCTCTGGACCTCAGACTTACCCTGTGGGCAGCTGAGAGAGGCCTCAACTGCAGAGTTCTCCCTTCTCCCCATTCTTCTGAACCCCATTCCTTGCTCAGTGATGAAACACCTTTGAAAAAAGAGCTGTATACAATGGAAATGTTCTCTTCCCTTGAAATTAGGAAAAATAACAACCACCAAAAAAAGATGGTGAAATCTACTCCCTTGATTTAGGTCTGGGCTGTAGGGGGCATGAAGCTAGTATAGTGTGTCTGAGCCAGTTGCTGGTATCTGAGAAGGCTGGAGGGCAGAGCAGAAAGATCCTCCTTGGGAGAGGAACAGCTGTGTGTAAGGGTGGGATCCACACAGGACTCCCTCAGCCACAAGGCAGTCCCAAGGCGAGGGACCCCGAGATCATTTTGAGTCCCTTGCTTGCCTCTTCTTCAGCACTTCGGGGAATGATCCTTCTCGCCTTGGCCTCCACAGTAGACAGGACTTCCATTTTTGGTCATGCACGCTGTGTAGTTGACTTGATCACCTATAGCCTGTGACCCAGAACATTCTCATTTTTGTGCACAGAAATCTGCCTCCTTAGTTATGGGGCAGGTGTCCTATATTCAGGGAGAGGAACGTGTCCTGTATTTAATTAGCACCCCTTGACATAAGGAGGCCCCAAGGAGGCAGGGCTGGGCTGGGAAGTGGAACACCAGAGCACTTCCTGCCATGCACAGACGGTTTTCATCCTCAGTGTCTGGCCCTGGACTCCTGCCTGTATCCTTCTCGGTGCCACTGGAAGTTGAGAATGGAAAGTGACCTCTTTCCTACCTGCCAGGCCAGCGTGGGACTGTCTCTCACAGCCAGGCTTCGAGTCCTACTGTGCCCAAGGAGACCCCAACCTCCCCAATCCCCACCCTTGCCATTATCCTAAGTCGGGTACCCAGCAGTCACATTGGCATTTACATTTCTATGGGGCATTTCCAACTCAGTGAATGGGAAATTGCTCTGTAATTTCCAAAGGCAATTAATTATGCAGAAAATTCTGCATCCAAGGAAAACAAGAATTTAAAAGAATCATCAATGTGAAAAAGTACCACACCATGCTGGAGTCCTGGCATTTTTTTTTTTTTTTTTTTTTACCTTCCCTCATTGCTGTCAGTGTAAGTCCTTACGAGAAGTTAGCAGACCTGGGCCCACATCCTGTTCTGCTAGATCTGCGATGTGAGTAGCCAGAGGCCTCAGTTTCCCACTTCTCAATGGAGGTGCTGGGTCTGTCTTCATGGGGTTACTGTAAGGTAAAGGAAATATGTCTGTGCAAATGAAACAGCATGTGCCACAGTAAACTCTCAAAACTATGCCCCTCTTCCTCCTTCACTTTTTCCCTAAGTTTTTATTACAGAAGACAAAGAAAGCTTAAGCTTTCAAATATAGATCTCCCTACCTGGATAAGAGACAGAGATATTTAAAGTGGGATTTGTGAGCCAAGTGCAGTGGCATGCCCCTAGAGTCTTAGCTACTCAGGAGGCCAAGATGGGAGGATTGCTTGAGCCCAGGAGTTTGAGTCCAGCCTGGACAACATAGCAAGACCCCATCTCTAAAAAATAAATCAGTAAGAAATATTAAAGGATGTGTGGGGGGAGGGCAGAGTCTTATTGCTTCCCACTTTTATGCACCTGCTGTGTTAAGCTGGAAATGTCAAGCCCATTCTGTGAGGCTGTGTTGCTAAGCCTCACACATCACCCTCTTTTGACCCTTTGAACCATTGGAGAAAACTAGGGGAGTGGAGGCGGAGTAGAACAAATCCAGAGGTGTTTGAGGCATGTGTCATTTCAAGAACGTTTCTGTCCAGCATAGACAATTATTGGCATACAGAGATACACATTAAGCTGTGAGCCACGCTGGCCACGAGACTGCTGGCCTGGCATGGGGAAGAGTCACTATTGTCTGGACTGAATAGGCAGTGGGACCTGCTGGCTGCCCAGGGGCACGTGCTCCTGCAGTGACCCTGAGCCACCGTGAATAGGGGCTCTGAGAGGCGCATGTGTCTGAGTGACACAAGGGATCCCGCAAAGCCCAGCCACTGACTCAGTGGTCCGGAATCCGACCTCCTCTTCCTCTCTGGAGGGTTCTGTGTTGCGAATCAGCCCCTCATCTCCTAAGGAAGCAAGGACACGCTGACCCCTCGTGTGGGACACAGGAGCTTAGACTCTGCAGTTGGGAGCGGGGAGTGAGGGGGTGGTGGTGATGATGGTGAGGGTGATGACGAGGACAGCAGCATTTATTTGACATTTACTGTGTGCCAGGCGCAATGCTGAGTGCTTGACATCGACCCCCGAAGTGGGGGCTGCCATTCCCCTCCTCACTGCACAGATGAGGAGGTGAGATTTTGAGCAGCTTCCACGTCACCCAAGTGCTACAGTTGGAACGTAAACCAGAGGCTCTGTTGGGCTGTGGAGTGTTCTGGAATGCTGTGCTCTACCCACATT
The DNA here is from genome assembly GCF_027406575.1 of Nycticebus coucang. Lineage (NCBI taxonomy): Eukaryota > Metazoa > Chordata > Mammalia > Primates > Lorisidae > Nycticebus > Nycticebus coucang. The sequence goes on along the minus strand of NC_069782.1, from coordinate 144,886,961 downwards.
CCTGTCTTGTAAGCCACCCACATAATTTGCAGAGACACTCTGGGTGAGTAGAATCGGCTACTGGGGTGATTTTGTTTTTACTTTTAATTTATTTTGAAACAAAATTTTTTAAGAGAGGGACCTTCTGCTCTTGTCAAGATAGGACTTCAGTGCCCCTCATCGAACATATTTCATTTATCATTAAAAGAGAGGTTTTCAAACATCTTGGTTTCTAAACTGCTTTACACCCTTAAAAGTTACCATGCATCTCAAAGGCCTTTGTTCATTTGTTGACTTTTTAGACACTGACTGTACTATGTTGAGGCTGAAGAGATGTTTACATGCATCTTATTTCCTTTAAAAACAACAGCAAGAAGCTCATTACGTGTTACCATAAATAATGCATTATTTTTAAAAATCACTGTATTTTCCAAAACAAAACAATTTAGGGAGAAGCATGGCATTGCTTTACACTTTTATAAATCTAGTGTCTGGCTGGAAGATGGTTGGGCTCTTTCATCAGCCTCTGGTTTCAGTCTGCTACGATATGTCATGTTGTGTCATGTGGCCTCTGGAAAATTCCACAGTGCTCTTGTGAGAGAAGAGTAGTGGGCAAGGGCAGTAAGTCTTAGTTTGACAAGGAGAGGGTTTTGGCCTTTCTGACCCACTAAAAGGCTCTCTGAGACTGCCAGGATCCCTGGACCTCGCTTTGAGAGCCTCTGTGCCACACGGACCAGAACACTGTCGGTTTAGGAGACTTTTGTGTGTGCACCAGTGTTCCTGAGGCTTCCTTGAACCATGACAATGTGGGGCTGCCTGCCCTGTGCCTAACCTGTTTGGCCACAGCTGGCTGGGATGCTGAGGCTGTGGGGTGTCTGCTGGAGCTGGGTTCCAGGGTCAGTGGTTCTCAACCTTCCTAATGCTGCGGCCCTTTAATACAGTCCCTGTGGGTCGCGACCCACAGGTTGAGAATCACTGCTCCAGGTGAAAGTGGGTTGAGTAACTGGATCACCGTCAAGCATCCCCCGTGAGCTGTGCTTTTGCTCCTGGTCTGCCTGTCAGGCTGGAGCCCGACCCAGCTCGATGTCTTGCTCTCGGAGCGGCCGGATGCCCTCCTGACAGCTCCCTCGCAGACAGCCCTTCCCTTTTCTAGCACACCAAAAGATTTCACCACCATATTCAGCTTGGTCAGGCAGAACTCTGGGCTGAAGTGGAAAAACCCTTTGCATCCAGAAGGCCCCGGCGAGCATTACTCTTTACTCTCACGTAGGCAGGGGTCTGGAGAGAGCATGCATGTCAACCTCTGGTTCTGGGGGGGGCGCCTTGTGTGGCCACCTCAGGTGCAGCCCCTCCCTGTTCTTTCTGCCCCCTCCTCATTTGCAGGGTGGGGGGACTAAAGGGTTGTAGCAACGTCTGCCCTGGGCTAATCCTGAGAAATGGAAATGTAGGTTCCCGTGACCCCCAGCAGGTGGGACTCCTATTGGAGACTTAGCTGGCTCCGTCTAACAGCTTGGAACTTCTTAGAAGGGTGTCTGAGGAGGGGAAATGACATCTCTCCAAGAACGTTCGCCGAGGTAAAGGGGCTTGACACAGTTCCAGAAAACCTTTCTGTGGAAACAAGATGGGGAACCAAATGGGGATTTAGCTCTTTCGTATTCAAAAATTCAAGCTGAAACATGTTTGAACTACAAATAAGGAATAAGGTTTGAGGACATCTGCTTCCTGCCTTTTTGTCTGCTCTACTGGCTGGGGTTTTGTTACTGCTGATAGTTGATTCCTTCACTGTTCGGCAGAGCTCTGAGGGCCGGAGATGAGTGAGGTATTCAGGCAGTCGTCAGCGCTAGGCCAGCGCAGCCTGGGCCTGGGCCAGAGGCCAGGGCTGGGGGGACTTCTCAGAGCTCCCATAGCTCTAGAGGGCTCTCCAGCTTTAGGCTTTTGTTGGGAAAAGTTTCTGAGGTCTGAGGTGGGGCCTGAGAATTTGCATTTTTACAGCATTTGGATCACATTTGGAGACCCTCTGCCTTAGGAAATGTTACCAGGTGATCTAGGCTGATGACTCTACTCTGCTCTCAAAGGGATCTGCCAAGCTGGGAATGAGGAGTAGAGGCACCAAATCAGCCTTGCTGGGCACAGAGACTCAGGAGAGGATCCACAAGACAGAAGCACATGTGGCTGGTGCGTGGGCTGGCAGCCAGGTGGGGGCTGGGGGACTGGGAGGGCAGGGAAGCCCGGAAAGTCAGAGCCATGGGTAGGGACAGGATGTGAAAGGTTTCCATTCTGCAGGAAGGTGGAGCTCTGCTTGGAAGGCTGTAGGGGCCTCCATGAAGGGCTCTATTGCCTGGTGACAGCTCCTTAGACACAAAGGGTCCTAATGGTATGTATCTATTTATTAACTGCCTGGCCGACCCCACTGCAAGCCAGGATCTTGCCCTCTATGCATATGAGAAAGCAGTCTGTTGCCTATAGGCTGACCTTGACCTAAGATTGGAATCCATTTGCCTGGGTCATGCCTGAAAATGCACAGCAAAGCAGAGACTTTTAAGGCGATTAAATGAAGAGAAATTCTCCTTCCAAGGTGACCTTGGAGTAAAATTTGACCTGGGCTATGCAAATAAGGAAGCTGACGTTTGCTCTGCTTACCACTTTTTACAGGTGGAAGTGTTTTTGGTTGTTGGGAGGGAATATGGAATGGGCAGGGTCTAGAATGAGTACCCACAGCAGAGCTGTGATGAAGATTACTCAGGCAAACACACATGTTTGAGATTTGAAAGCACTTTGATCTCATGAGTCAAGGTCACCATGAACCCCTGGCCTGTACAAGTACTGTTCTGCTCACTGACAGGCCACAGGAGAGGGCAGCTGGTGGATCCAAGTGGTGGGAGGGTGATCGCCATATCGCAAAGGGACTGTACATCCTTCATCTTTGTTCTTGTCCCTCCACAGCTGCCACTTTGCACTGTAGGTGTATTTTGTAACCATGGTAACTGAAAGGTTGGTTGCCTTTCTTGAACCCTGGGCAGTTGGTGCCAGGTGCTGCACTAATGGCTGGGCTACAAATTTGCAGATGAGCCGTCTCTGTCCCAGGTGCCCAAATGTTGAGGTGCCTCTTGGTCCTGGAAGCCTCAGGCTGAGGGCTCCCTCTTGGTGGCTCCCCAGAACTCCCAGTCTTGGGGAAAGTGGCAGGGGTGTGCTCTGAGTGTACAAGAGATGCCACCAAATCCTGGCGCCTCTGCACAGATTGTCACCAACCCCCATGGCACAGCGTCCTCCTGAGAGGCCTGGGCTAAGTGTTCCCTGTCCACATGGGTGGCAGCGGAACTGGGGTCAGATGCTCCTGGAAGCCAGCTGAAGTGTCCCCCCCATGCCAGCTTGGTCTCCCTGGTGAGGGATCTTCGGTGTCTACCTGATTCCTCTGCACCTGTCCCCTCTTCTGCTCCATCACACCTGCCTCTCAGGGCTGTGGCTGGGAGACAACAGCCAGTATGGAAAGCACCTTGAGAGTGGTGACGGTGACATTCCTATCCAGTGCCTCACTGAGCACTGAGCTCCATGCCAGGTACTGGGTGACAGCTGCCTATGGAGGAGGTGCTGGGAGGGTCTATTTTCTGCACGTGGGGAGGCCAGGATGTAGAGAGACCAAATGCCATTCAGTGGGACAGTCGGGGTTTGGTCTGATGTCAGAGTTCATGCCCAACTGCTCTGGGAAGGCTCTTCCAGGGGAGACCCCCGAGGAGGTGGTCTCAGCCAGACGAGCCCTTCCCAGATCCCTCCTGTCTCTAGCCCCAGACTGGTCTTCACAGTGAGGGACAGATGGCAGGGGCTGCTGGTTTCTCCCTGTGGCAGACTCACATCTTGACTTTCAGGGCACTCTTCGAGGGTGACTGCGTAGGCAGGCTGGCCAGGGGTCTGCGCTGAGGCAAGGCCCAGCATGCCACAGGACTGCAGGTAGGCCTGCTAAGCAGTGGCAGCAGACAGTATTTTTTTATGTTTTTAAACTATAAGCACTGTTCAACAAAAAGAATATCCACTAATTCTGTCCTCACTTTATTGAGCCTAGTAAAGAACACTTATATCCACCTAAATCAGATTTGAGCTTTCGGAGCACACAGTTTACATCAAAATGGTAGCAAAAGTCCAAGAACAAAAATAAAAAGATGGAACATTCATTTCTCTATGAGTGCTATGAGTGTGAGTATGAGCTGGAGAATCTGCGGCTTCATTCCCATTCCTGATTCTTACCTGCTCTTAGGGACCTGAGGACATTGGCTGGTTGTGGGTCCTTCTGGACTCCTGTGTCCTCCCCTGTGAAATAAGGCTGACCTGGCTACCCCGTTTCCCCGAAAATAAGACAGTGTCTTATTTTAAGGTGTGTTCCCAAAGAGGCGCTAGGTCTTATTTTGAGGGGACGTCTTATCTTTCCTGTAAGCAGGTCTTATTTTCGGAGGATGTCTTATTTTCGGGGACACAGGGTAGTACGGTCATTGTGTGTGAAATGACACAGGACTGAAAACACGGGGCCATTGACAGGTTCTTCCTCAGGGTAGTTGCTGTGAGTACAGTGTCTGCAGCCATCGGCTGCTGCTTCCCCTGTCCTGTGTCTCTGACACGGCCAAACCTAGGGCAAAAAACGTGTCTATGATGAGCACTGCCCTATAGGTGACCGGCCACAGGGTGCTCCTCTTGGATCCATGCATACTTTCATGAGCCCATTCTTTGACCAGGTATTTACCAAACATTTCCTCTGTGCCAGTGCTCACCTGCCCCGCCTGGTGTCAGCAAGACTGTCAACAAAGTGAAAACACGATACAGGAAGTGACGGAGAGGACGAGTGGGCAGCAAGGCCGAAGCTGGCGCCCTGTGGACTAAGAGCCAGCGAGGGGCTCAGAGGAGATCCTTGAGATCACTGAGAATGGGTCAGAATAAGCCCTGGGGTCCCCAAGCTGCGAAGAGAGGGTGAGGGGCCATTTTATTAGAAAATGGCTTATGTTGACCCTAGACATCCACTCCCTTGCCCTAAAGAAAAAAACGAGAAATGCAGTTTTAAATGCAGTTATGAAAGCTTTAGGTAGAATACAGAAGGCGGTGTTGGGGGTGCTGTTGATGAGAAGATGTTCAGCATGCGAATGGGTTACTAAGAAGAGTTATGGATTTTCCTCCAAAGGGGGAATTACTGTCTAGTGGCAATGGAGTGATTTATTCTTTTGATGTATAACGCCGCAATTGCCTGGCTCCTGAGCAACAGTGATATTCTTAACGCCCTATTCAGGAACGAAGATATTAGGGATGAGTTGTTTGCTAAGCTCAAAGTCTCTGTTGACCTTAGAACAACTTACCTGGAAGAAAAATGACCCAGTGTATATTTACTATTGAATATAATTTTCCGTAGGAAGTCTGCAAGCTATTCAAGATTAATAGGGAATCCCCTATTTTCTTGTGTTTCTGTTTAAAGTTAGTTTGTGTGAGTGTGGGTTGTGAGCATTCAGAAATCTATTTGTCTTTCCCTTTCCCCAGCTCCTCCCCACTCAGCCCACTTGGAAACTGGGCTCCCTTAACTTACAGAAGGTAAATTAGCATTCTGCTCAGCAGAGCTTGGGGCTGATGTACCACCCTTGTGGGAACAGGGACAATGGGTGAGTTTTGCAAACTATTAAAGTCAAGAAAGCTTGTATAATTTTAATTTTTCATTTTCTGGGAATCCCCCCAAAAGCAAGGTTTGACAAAAGATGGCCAGGCAGCATTAGAAATAATTTCTAGAACTTGCCTATTTTTTTTTTTTTTTTGTAGAGACAGAGGCTTACTTTATGGCCCTCAGTAGAGTGCTGTGGCATTGCACAGCTCATAGCAACCTCCAACTCCTGGGCTTAAGCGATTCTCTTGCCTCAGCCTCCCGAGTAGCTGGGACTACAGGGAACTTACCTATTTTTGCCTAAGCTCAGTAGAGTTCAGTTTCTCTTGACCATAAACATCAAGATGCTAAGTTGTCTTACTTTCTGAAGGTCAGACAGCACCACCTTTAATGAAGACGGGCCTGATGGATCACATGTAGTGCCCTCAGTCTGTTTCAGGGGTGGGATTCTGTTGGCCTCTGAAAGGCATTGCTCTACTTAAAGGTGTTGAGGACTCACCAGAGAAATCTCTCTTTGGTCTTCATGGTGAGTCAGCCTGACATTAATCATGACTTTACTGACCATGTTCAGACTTTGAACGCGAAAGTCAGTGCCCTCAGGACAAGGCGTTTCATTTGCCAAGTTATTAGCAGATGAATTCTAAGGAAAATACCAGCATGGTTGTCTCTACTGTAGCACTTCATAAGGTCTCAAGGTCAGGGTGGACCTCCTGGGCTGGTCCAGAGCAGCAGGGAAGACACCAGCTCTGATGAGGTGCTGTCTTCATCTAAGAATTAGTGGTAATTGTTAACCAGTGCTAGGTGCCAGGTACAACTAACCCTCCCAGGGACATTTTGAGAGACTTAACAGTCTTTCAACCTGAGTACATTGAGCTTCAGAGAAGTTAAGGTAACTTCCCCAAAATGTTAGGTTAGTGGGTAGTTGAATTGGAAATTTAAGTCCTACTTCATCTTCAAATTCTGTATTAACCCCCCCCCCCAATACATTATTTTCTCATGGTGTTTTAGTTTTCTATTGTTGCTGTAACAAATGACCACAACCATGGTGGTTTCAAACAACACTGGTTCATTCTCACTCAGCTCTGTAGGTATGAAGTCTGATTCAGGTCTCACTGGGCTGGGATCAAGGGATAGGCAAGGCTGAGCTCTGCCCAGAGGCCCCAGCAGAGAAACCATTTCCTTGTCTTGCCCCACTGCTACTTCTGGGCTCATGGCCTCTTCCTCCATCTTCAAAACCAGCAAAGATCAGTTGAGTTTTTCTCACATCACATCACCCTGACTTTCTCATCTACCTCCCTCTTCTACTTTTGAGGACCCTGTGATTATGCTGGGCCCACCTGGATAATCCAGGATAAGCTCCCACCTCAACATCCATAACCATAGTCACATCTGCAAGGTCAATTTTGTCATGTGAAACAACTATTCTCAGGTGCCAGGGGTTCGACTATCGGTAAGTTTGGGGGGCAGGAGTATTCCATTTGTTAACAAGTAGTTTTCCTTCTAAGCATCTACCTTGTTTTTAATTTTTGTGATATCATGAACTAGTTATAGAACTAGTTACTTTACCCCTCTTCCCAGTGGCTGCTAGAAAGCTCAGAGCCAGATGTGTAGCTTATATCTAGCCAGGGGCTGGTGTGCATTTTGGACTAGCTGGAGCATTTCCTCCATCTTACATTTCTATGATTCCCAATTCCCTCCCTAATTTTTACATTTATTCTGCTGCATCACAGCTGTATCTGAATGCATTTCAGAATTCTTTCTGAAGCCCAAGGTTGCACATAAATAATTAAATGAAACCTTAGTAGGTGACCTTTGCTGCCCAGGGTTCCTGAGCAGTTGATGTGGAACTTCTTGGAATTCCGGAATTAATATAAGGCAACGTCTGGAATGCACTCTTGAAGATGGAGGTGTCTGCAGAACTCCACACGAAGTTAGCTTGCACCATGTTGGTCTGGAGTTTTAAGGCGTGGTTCTATGGTGAAAGATTGGTTGAACACATAGATTTCTATTTCTCCTTGTGGTACAAAGTTATAAAACTGATTTTGTAGTTGCCTGCAGGAATATAAAAGACTTAATTGGATAAAATTTACTCAATTTTTTTTTGCAGTTTTTTTTTTTTTTTTTGGCTGGGGCTGGTTTTGAACCTGCCACCTCTGGCATATGGGATCAGCACCCTTCTCCTTTGAGCCACAGGCGCTACCCAAAATTTACTCAACATTTTAACATGTTTGTCACCTGCAGTCATTCTAGCCCTGAGAACTTTGTGAGGGTATCCTCATCCAGAAAACTTCCGATTTCCTGCCTTCTTCAATTTCTTCCGTTGAAACAAGCACTGCCAAAGCTGAAGCTAGCTCTTCTGCACTAAGGGCTGTAGCATGGCGTGCGTAACACAAAACAACTTGATTTGACTTGGCGATGCAGCCTAGGGCTGTTTGGGATTTTTTTGTGCTCACTTTGCTACCTGTGGTTTGCTATGCTGTGACCCTCAGTTTGTGCATTGGGAGAAATTGGTTGAGGGTGGTGGCGTCCTGGCCAAAAGATAGGTCTGGGGCATCTGGTCAGAGCCTGCTGAATGTATTCCCTTGTCAAATCCCATGACTTGCTTTTCAAATTTACCTGGAGTAGCTGTCAAGCCCTGCCAGCCGCTGTGTCAGATGTTGACTGATGCTGTCGGTGTTCATGCAACATGGCTTCAGGAGGGATGCCAGAAGTGATTGGATGCCAACCTACACTATCCTTGGGGGGCTGCTGCAGGATGATATGCTCAGGAAGGCTAAGGAGGCATTGCCTCTCTGCCCTGCAGCCTGCCTTCGCGGACCCCTCCCCCGGGAGAAATACCCAAGCAGGATTCCTGGGCTGAAACAGTGTGGGGTTCCACCTGCAGTTCTGGGACTCCATTCTCAGTAGGTGAGGCTCAGGTGAAGGCCCAGTGGTTCAGGCTCAGAGCCCCATGACAGTGGCCTCCTGTGGCCTAACCCCTGGGCAAACTGCAAGGAGAAATTGTAGCAAGGAGAAACCTTGCAGCCAAGAGCTGGCAAGGAACCAGAAGAGCAGCAGTGATCAAGGGGGCCCTGGTGTCGGGGCCGCCTCCATATCAGGATGAGGCTGAGCAAGGATTCAGGGAAAACAGGCATTCATGTCTACTTGGCCACTGGGCCTTTCTGTCCCAGGAAATAAAGACATTAGGAAAGTGTCAAAGGCTTCTTGGACCTTGCTTTTTCCCAACAACGTAGCCACAGGCTGACTAAATTACCACAAATGCATCAATTGTTCAGGCTTTAATAATCTCACTAGGAAAAAGAAAGACCAAAAAAATCTTACCGTGAATGGAAAGCCATGGTAAGGAGCTGATGCAGCAGACGTGCAGAGCTTTGCACATCTGCGCCTGGGATGTGCCGATCTTCCCCAGGGCCTTTGCATCTCCGTAGTCACTCCCTGGCTACAGAAGATCTGGACCTCGCTTCCAGGCAAATGCTAGGTCTTCCTTTGCTCTGGGAAGCCAGAATGCAAGCCACACACTGAGGAATAGTGACACAAAAACACTCTCTGCAAATGTATTTAATATAGGCCCTGATTTCCTGAAGGATGCTTTCCAGATGTGCGCTTCAGTAGACTGTGGAAGATAAGGGCTAAGGTAATTTTCTGAACACAGAAAGAGGAAAAATCTGTTTTATGTCACCAGGCTAGACAATTACCATTCCAGTGTTCTAGCTTCGTCATCCTCAGCCTAATATTAGCAGCATGTTTTTCAAATTGTTTTAATTCTGCATGAGATATTAGTGGTATTCACAAACAATTTCAAATTGTTTTAATTCTGCATGAGATATTAGTGGTATTAACAAACTTGCTGATAGGTAGTAGTTTAAAAAATATCTTTTTGCTCTCAGCCATTTGGGAAAAGTGCTTTTACTCTATGAGTTCACATGACTGAGAGGTTTTAAGTAATATATCTTAGGTTCCTGGCATGAATTTCTCAAATTTTTTGTGGTCAAAGTTGATGCTCCTAGTTACGCAGATACAGTGTAAGTATATAACAGACTCCGATACAGCGTATGTTTTTCTATGTTGAACTTTCTGTGTGTTTCTGTGGCAAGGGCTTAATGTTAGCATGAGCCGGGAATTGCAGAGAAAAATTTTAAAGTAAAATTTTATTGGGCAGCTGGTGTGTTCTGGGGTCTAGGTGAGGAGTTTTATATAATTGTCTTTTAAATCTCACAGAAACCATTTAGAGTGACTGTATGTAGGACTGGCCCCATTTTCCAGGTGAAGAAACTGAGGCTTGAAGAAGTTAAATAACTTGCTAAGGTGTAAGACAGTGTTTTTACACTTTTTTATCTCATGGCACACTTAAACGTGTAGTTAAACTTCCATGGCACACTTAAATTATGTTGATCAAAAAAATAGTAGAAAGAATATACTTACTGTGTTCTGAACTCCTTTCTAAAATAATTTAATATAATTTAAAATTTGTGGGGCACACGTAAGATCCCATCACCTCACACCAGTGTGCACTGGGTGAAGATCCCTGGTATAAGAGTTTAAAAGGTGGAGCTGGGATTAGAAACAGGTGCGGGTTTCTTCCAAGCCTGTGAACCTTCTTGTCTGTCCTACTTCGTTTCATCTGGTTGGCCTATTGAGAAAATTATCTGAACCAAAAACCAAGCCTTTGAAACCCTAATATCTGCTTTGTGTTCAGAAAATCACGAATTCCAGTGATTTCTTGCACAGGTAGATTAATCGAGGGATCCGGTCCCACAGTTCTGGGTTTCTGCTGGGTAGTCGAGTCCTATAGTCCTGTACAGGTGGTATCCAGAAGCCCCCCTTCCTAAAGGGTGGCCCAATTCACTAAAAATGGACCAACCTCATGTGCAGGTGTTTGTCCCATCTGCATCCTCTGGCCTCAGCTCTGCTCTTGCCTTATGTTCAGAGTGTCCACTGAACCTCTAAAGCCAGTAGAACATGAGGAAGATGTCTCTAAAGAACAGTGGAGGCCATGATGGCAAGGGACAGCAAGTATACCCTTAATAACTTAATAAAATCCCAGGGAACTGGAAGTCAGGCAGCCCGCACACATCTCCCCTTGAGCACTGTTACAGGCAGTTGGCAGGGCCTCTTCCATTGAATGCCATCTGCAGCCACCCGCCATGTGACTCAGAGCAGGTGCTTCACCACTTTGGCTCTTGGCTGTCTTGCAGGTGAGATGAATGAGGGTTCCACTAGAAATGTCTTATTCGCTAAGCTCAAAGGAAACCAAATCCCTTGATGCTAACACCATGGGAAATGGCAGAATGAAATATGGTAAGAGTAATAATGCTTTAAAAACAGATGTTTCCCCACCCTACCCCACCCCCAGGTAGCCTTGACTGCCCCATAGAATATATTCCTGAGGTGGTAGGGAAATCCAAGATTTAAGAAATGAAGCAAAATACTCAGGAACTCTGGTTAATTTGTGTCAGGGTCTCATTCAAGATCTCAAGATTCTTACCCCAGAGCTCATTGCACCAACCACACGGCTGTGTCCAAGTATGAGATTGGCCCTGGAAAAACATTTAAAGGATTATGATAATCCAGGATAAATTAAATTGGGCATGACTGGTATGTTTTTTACGTGTTCTCTGTAACACTACAGTCCCAAAACTGTTACAGAAAAAGAAGGTAAATAACTTTACCCCACTGTCAGAAGACCATCTGCTGTTTGAGACAACTATCCTAGATATTATCATTATAATCATTTTTCTATTTCCACTTAGCAGCATGCTTCCTTTAATACGATCTTTTGCTCATAAACCGCTGTTACTGTAGATTTCCTCAGGCCATGGTGGTATTTGCCTCCCTTTTCTTCCTCTTTCGGGGGGGAGATTCTCTCTTCCTGAGGGGACACATTTCTACATTAGCGCCTATTCATTTCCTTTTCATTTTCTCAGAGAAAAAAACAGTCAGAGCTCATCATTGCTGTAGTCATGGAGATTTCACATCTCCAGAAGAAATCCAGTTGTGGGGTTTTGTGTTAATCCCGTACTGGACATTTAAGCTTCTTTGTTAGGGTCAGAGCAGCCCCGGGGAAGGAAGCCACAGAGACCGATTACAGCGTGATTCCCGCACAGGTGGGCAGGGGAATGTGTGCAGAAGGGGCTGTCCTGGGGGCGCCGGAGCTGTGCATACAGTCGGTGCTCAGGTGGGAGTTGGGGACTGGGCAGACAGAGAAAACAGAGCTCTGACAATCAGCTACGTTCTTGGCTGCTTGTAATACCATGAACTCTACATGGCCATGACCAAGCTCACTCTCTTCCTTGCAAACCCGTCCTCCCCTCTTTTCTGTGAGAGCCCCACTATCTGTGAGTGACCACGTCCTGATTGTACTCTTCCTTTCTAAAGTCTTGACTTCCATTTATTGATGCCCATGTTTCATTCTTCTTCCCCTGTGGCCCTCGCTCCTTTTCTCCGGCTCCCGGCGGCAGCCTCCTAGGAACCCTCCCTCTCCTCAGTGGGGGTGGAGTAGGTCTCGAGCAAACCTTTGATGAACAGCTGAGAGACCAAAGGGTCTTCTGAATATGCAAATCTGACCATGTTACTTCTTTGTTTAAAATCCTTCAATGGCTCCCACTGCTTTTACGATAAAGTCCAAACTCTTAGGTCATTCAAGGTTTTTTGCAACCTCACCAGCACCATCTCCAGTCACTCCCCATTTGCACCATGTGATCCAGCCAGGTTGGGTAAGTGACGGGCAATGTTCTGAGGACGCATGTGTCAAGTGTAGAGGTTGAGATCTATCTCCAGCTCTGCAGTCAGATTGAAATGTGGTCACACTTAGCTCCCTTACAGAGCTCTACAACCTGCAGAGCTCTCTGTGCCTCAGTTTCCTCATTGATAAAATGGGCCTGATGCTATCACTTCATGAAGACTCAATATGTGAACACGTGTCAGGCAGTTAACTCAGTGCCTGGCGCACACGAACACGCCGTAGTTAGTATCCTGGGATCACTGCGAGTGTGATTAGCTTATACACCTATGCCACTTCATTCTGTCTGGAATACCCTCCTTCACTACCCGGTTTTCAATGTCCCAATATTACAGCCTCTCTGAAACCAGCTTCTCTAGCTATGTAGTTATGGTGTAGATATGGTGTTAAAAATGTAAGTTTGAGGTGGCACCCATAGCACAGTGGTTACGGCACCGGCACATATACCAGAGCTGGCAGGTTTGAACCCACCCTGGGCCTGCCAAACAACAGTAACAACTGCAACAAAAAAATAGTTGGGCGTTGTGGCCAGTGCCTGTAGTCTCAGCTACTTGAGAGGCTGAGGCCAGAGAATCACTTAAGCCCAAGAGTTTGAGGTTGCCGTGAGCTGTGACACCACGGCCCTGTACTCATGGTGACAGCTTGAGACTCTGTCTCAAAAAAAGAAAAAAGTAAGTTAGAGTCAGAATGTGTGGTTTTACATCCTGGTTCTGCTATTTTTCTCTGGTCTAACCTTACTAAACTTCAGTTTCCTTATCTGTAAAATTAGTATAATGAAACAATAGCACTTACCTCATTAGTGTTGTCAGAAAATAATATAATGTGTGTAAAAATCTGCCTAGCATGTATGGAACACGGCATATATTATTTTTGTTAGCAGCCATCCATTCTTATCTTTTATCAAGAACAAAGTGCTGATTTATTATAATCTTTTTACTTGTTTCTCTTGGCATCTAGACCACAGGTTATGTCAGTTGAAGGACAGAGTCTTTTTCAGCGTTATTTCATAGCACTTGATGCTTCATTCAGTCAATGGGATAGGCAGGAATTCAGCAGCTCCACCAATAAGTGTGATGCCTTCCACATATTACCGTAAGGAATTTTAGAGAGAGGATGTGATGGTAAGATAAGGAGAGGTTGAAAAGGAAGAATGTTTTAATGGCAGGATATGGGGACAGTTTTCCTTCTGTGTAGGTTAGCTGGTGCTGAACCACTTTATTTGGCACAAAGGCAATCAAGGTCGGGAGAGGAAGCTTGACCCAGAAGCGCTGGAACTCAGCTCTCCAGACCCCACACACATTTTATCAGTAGGATTTACTACTCCATACTGATTCTTAAATAGAATTGTGCTGGTAAATATCGAACAACCTAAAGCCCCGATTTTTAGTGTTTGCTGATTACTGTGGTGTAAATACTCCCACCATGGCCACTTCCAAGCCACCACCATGCTGTTAACCAATGCACAAAATTCCTGAAATTGCACCAGTCAGCCAGCAGGGAGCTGGCCATGGCACAACACCACATAAACTCCTAACTTCAGTTTTTCCATCTGTAAAATGTGAATCCTATAATGTTGAGCATCCTGTCCCCAAGTCTAAATGTCAGAGGAAAGGTAGGCTGAATGCAACAGAACCGTGGAAATATTCGTGTTTTAACAATGCTGCCTGTGCTCGATCTTATATTGAAACTCTCTTCCTATCCACAAGGGCTGTGTCTGACATAGGGCCAATGATCTTCTTTTGAAAATCAGCCTGTCCGGAGCTCTGCTCAGAGCAGTATATTTTGTTTTATCCTCCCAATCAGGGCTGTGTTTTCTGCAGCAGACTGACTCAATTAGCCTTTCATTCCAGAGTCCAATTGTGAGTCAATTTTGAGGTTGTTAAGCAAAATGAGTCTGGTGGCATCAGCTCTGTGCTGAAGGACAGTAATCCTCATCGCAGTGTTGTTCAGTTAATAGTCTACTGGAGAGACTAGAAGAAACAGGAGACCCAGAGACAGAACAACCTCCCATCCATCACCAGGGGACAGGCCGGGAGCAGGGGGCTGCCAGGTCAGAGAGCTGTTCAGCGGCCAGGTTGTGTGCTGCACCAGAGCCCCAGCTGCCTGGACTGTAGTTGGCCTTTGCAAAGTTAGAAACCCAGTGCTGCTAGATCATTAACTTTCATGACCAGGAAAATTCTTTTGAAATTAACGCTCCGTCCAAGCTGGATGCCATTGGAGCCAGTTGAGTAAGCCCAAGTCACATTTAGGGATTTCTCCTGAAAAATAAATCCTTTAACCAGGCTACAAAAAATAGGCAGGTTTTATATCTTTCAGTGCATTCAATTAAAGTCAGGAAACGCCAGCGAGGCATGGACCATGCTTGAGACCCAGGCGCACGCACGACTGGCCGTGCACCAGCCTCATCTTAGGATTTTGCCAAGGCACTTAGCTCCAGCACATGGCCCTGCTTGGGAAACCGTATAAAGGGCCTCTCTGAGGAGTGTCAGGTGCTGTGCAAAAAAAATAAGTCAGACCTCCAGCATGTGCCCCCGGGATTCGCTGTGATGGAGCCAGGCATGCCGGACATGTGGGGTGCACCAGATGGGCATGGACAGGGAGGCGCGACAAGCCTGTTAACAAGGGTTCAAGGAGAGAACCAACCCCACGCGAGCACCATGCAGTCTTGGCAGAAGGGTCAGAGTCCTGTGGATTTAGATAATTTCATCAAGCCTTTTGATGCCCCTTCTAGTTAAAACCATAGGCGAGGGGCACACAGTATGCTTCCTGCTGGGCACCTACAAACCTTTGTGATCCGTGGGCATCTAACCCGGTGTGGTCTGCACATCCCTGGCTTGTTTGTATCGTAGAGTATGCTAAGTAGATACAGTTTCTTGGATGGAAAGACGTTAAAAACAGCTCTCAACGTTAAAAACAGTTGTCAGCAGCCAACTCCAGGGAGAGCTAAAGACAAAAGAAACCCAAGAAGCCCTCCCATTGTCTCCCATAATTGCCAGATAATTTAAATTCCTGGGAGGTTCCTTGTGTTCTTCCATAGAAACTGAACAGTTGTCTGCTGAGATGACCTCAGAGGGGGCCCAGCTTTCATTCAGTATTTCTCCAACAATATCCTCTTCAGACTGAAAAACAGCCAGTTGGGCACAAAAAGCCCTCTTTCTGCCCCCAAATGATGTGTCTGTAGCTTCTCTGCATTTGTGGGTCTCTGCAGCTTCATTACCATCCGAGGCAGGGAAAGGGGGCTGTGAGGGCCCCTGGAGAGTTTCCAAAGAGCAGACAGATCAGTGGACCCTCCAGGCGCGGCCTCTGACTGTGGGCCCTCTGTGCCTGGAGTGAGCCTCACCTGTCCCCTGTCCCTCTTGCCTGCCCCTTCCAAGAGGCCTTAGTGTCACTGGGCTGGAATAAATCTCTGCCCCCAGGCTGGTGGATGAGAGGTGACTTACAAGACAGATACATACAT